>NC_059178.1:20208468-21435628 GCF_019923935.1 Bubalus bubalis
GATTAATTCTCTTAGGCAGGAATTATAGACATCTGATGATGTAAAAATATAAAGACAGTGAAAATATAAGACATAAATTTGAAGAAGATATTTCAGCATATACTATCAAAGATAGATAACAGATAGATAGATAGACAAATGTTGTTCAGCCACTCACTCGTGTCCGACTCTTTGCAACCCCATGGATAGTAGCCCCCCAGGCTCCTCTATCCATGGGATTCTCCAGACAAGAAACTGAAGTGGGTTGCCAGTCCCTTCTCCAGGGGATCTTCCCAACCCAGGAATGGAACCCATGTCTTCTGATTGGTGGGTGGATTCTTTACCACTGAGCCACCACATGCTATGAATAAGTAAGATTAAGGTAAACATCCCAATAGAAAAGAATGGCAAAGACTTGACCAGGCTCTTCACACAAGGAGAAATCTCAATGGCCAATAAATAAAAATGTGCCGACTTGGCTGGTAACTGGGGAAAAGCAAACTGAAATTCTTATCAGCTCTCTCTCCTCGCCCTGGCGTCTTACAGCACTAAGGGCAGAAAGCACTGGGTGTCTCCTGCACAGCCTGTGTCCCCTTTGGAGAACCCTGGTGTCACCTCGGTAAAACTGAGCTCATGACTCAGCAATTAGGCTCTCACACACTCGAGCCTAGAGGAATGCTTACACTTGGCACTAAGAGATGTGCAAGAATATTCAAGAAGCACTGTTCATAGTAACAACAAGCCAGAAATCACGCAAATACCCACCACTGCAGGATGGGGAGACAAGCTGTGTTACACTCAGTTCAAACAGAACCATGTGCTGGAAACAGGCAAAGTACAGTTAACTTTCATCAGGAATCTCCCAGGGTGAGAGACAAGGCATCACCTAAGACACATAGGTTATTTCATTTGTGCAAAGTTCAAAAGCAGGCAAGCCTGCGCCTATCGTTTAGAAAGGCAAACATGGGTGGCAAAGTACAAAGGAAAAAAGCATGGCTTATCGCAGAAGTCAGCAGCAGAGACTTGTGCGGGGAGGGAAGGGGATGTGATTGGAGAGGGAGGCGCACTCGTAGGTTCAGAGCTGTTCATTTTGTTCTTTAAAATTCATATGATTCTTTAAGATATACATAAATGTTTTATAGACTCTTCATTACATTGTTGCTGTTGTTCAGTCCCTAAGTCGTGTTGGACTCTGCAACCCCAGGGACTGCAGCACACCGGGCTTCCACGTCCTTCACTATCTCCCGGAGTTTGTTTAAACTCATGTCCATTGAGTTGGTGATGCCATCCAACTGTCTTTATAGAGTACTTTATAACTGAAATGGAAAGCAATCCCAGATCATTGTCTGGGGAGGACAATCATCAGTTCCTTCCTCCTGCTTGGATGAGAGATGCAGGCTCGGCCCCCACATAGCACAGAAAATCATGCATCTCAGGGCTCAGAGCACACACTGTAACAGGGCAGACTCTACACCTCCTTATCTCACATGAGGAAAATGCTGGGTGTGTTGATTTCATTCACTCATTTCAGTTCAGTTCAGTCGCTCAGTCGTGTCCGACTCCTTGCGACCCCGTGAATTGCAGCACACCAGGCCTCCCTGTCCATCACCAACTCCCGGAGTTCACCCAAACCCATGTGCATCGAGTCGGTGATGCCATCCAGCCATCTCATCCTCTGGCGTCCCCTTCTCGTCCTGCCTTCAATCTTTCCCAGCAGCAGGGTCTTTTCCAATGAGTCAGCTCTTTGCATCAGGTGGCCAAAGTACTGGAGTTTCAGCTTCAACATCAGTCCTTCCAATGAACTCCCAGGACTGATCTCCTTTAGGATGGACTGGTTGGATCTCCTTGCAGTCCAAGGGACTCTCAAGAGTCTTCTCCAGCACCACAGTTCAAAAGCATCAATTCTTCGGCGCTCAGCTTTCTTTATAGTCCAACTCTTACATCCATACATGACCACAGGAAAAACCATAGCCTTGACTAGACAGACCTTTACTTACTTGTTTGTTTATATTGCGCCTCGAGGCTTGTGGGATCTTAGTTCCTCGACCAGGGATTGAACCCGGGGCAGTGAAAATTCAGTCTTAACTAATGGACTGCCAGGGAATTCCCTGGGTGGGTTTTAAAACTTCCAGCATATTTCCACATCTTGTACAGTAGTGGTTTTTGACATTCACTGGCTTTTGTGCTTTTTGGTATTTGGAATAAATTGGATTTTTATCACCCAACATCTAAAGTTCTATTATTTGGTCTGTATAATTTTAAAGAAACACTTAGACCATTTTTGGCCCACTGTGAAGACTGGAATGAGCTTTAAAGTCAAATGTAAGAAGTGAAAGCAATTTGTGTATTCTTAGTCAAAAATATGTATTTCCAAATATATTTCTCATCTGTTAAAGCCCTTGACTTTCTCCCCAAACTTGAAACCACTGGTGCCTGGTGACTTCTGATGGGGCTGGTGTGTGTTTCAGGCAGTTGCACAGCGGGGCTGAGCCTGCACCATCCGGGCGTCAGCCCAGGCCCTCGGTCTGGCTGTTACACGGGAAACTGCAGGAACCTTAGTGGCCCCCATGCCTGCCCTGAGGCTGGCAGGTAGGCTCCCCGGCTTTAGTTATTGGTGACTCCACGAAGCTCTACGTTGAGAAGAAGCTGTGGCCACAGAGGCTCGGGAGAAGACAGAGTCATGATTGATGGACGATGGAGCCCCGGGTACAAGAGACACAAGCAGGTGGCAGGACCCCAGGGGATTGGCACCCCGGCCACGCACAGCAACCCAAAACTCCACACACTTGTAAGCTGTTTACAGACTGTCCACGTACCACCCACCATCTTCTCCCCATTCCCAAGCGCAGACCTGTCAAAGGCCCTCCCTCATGCACGCCTCTGTCCACTGTCTTCCCTTCCCAGAGTCGCCTCCTACCCGGCTCCTCCTGAACAGCGCAGTGTGTGACACGTGGTATCCACAAGCCTTCCCCATCACCTCCATGACTGTGGGCTTTCCTGTTCCCGAATCCCTTTGTCATCCCTGCACCTGAACGCGGAACTTTATTAACACAGTTTTTATCGCTCACTGGGCACCTTCTCGCTCTCCCACCCTGTGGCCCCCTTGGCTCCCCAAACAAAGGCAAGCAGTCTAAGGAGGCACTTTCTTCTCTTTCCTTGCACTTCCCATAGTGCCTCCAGTGGGCTGAGTCGAGTCAGGGAGTTAATCCCATTTCAATTCCAGGGCACTTTCAAACTATGCCAGGCATAGCTCGGCACAAGGATTAAGAGGCTTACACAACCAACCAAAGTCTTTTAGGTGAACCTGGTTCCCCCTACACACACACACATACACCCCAATCTATACACGCTCCTTCTCCAACTCCCAGTGAAAACCAAACTGTAGTCTCTGGCAATTACAGAAGAAGCCAAGTACTTGATTAAAGTAAAAGAAGGTCAAGCT
The DNA here is from genome assembly GCF_019923935.1 of Bubalus bubalis. Taxonomy (NCBI): domain Eukaryota; kingdom Metazoa; phylum Chordata; class Mammalia; order Artiodactyla; family Bovidae; genus Bubalus; species Bubalus bubalis. Next base: position 20,211,890 of record NC_059178.1, read on the forward strand.
CTAAATAAGGTATTGAGTGTAGATACTTGGCTAATGCCCCAGAAAAGTCGTACCAGCAGGCGGAATCCGGAGCAGCTGGACTGGCTGACCAAGAACTCAACTCTACTGCCATGGACAGGAATCAACAGCAGGTGCCCATGAGGTTCACAGGCCTATCACTTACCAGACTATTTATGTCTAGAGGGAGAAAGTTTATCCTTGGGGCAAGGACCAGTCCACCAGGCTTCCCCCTCCAGGTTTTCCTAAATGGGAGTTTTTATATAGTTCCCCTGTTGTTCTTTTGTACAGCATGTGTGGGGGCAGGGGGACGGGGGGGCACAGGGAGTGGTTAAATTCATTCTTTGGCTCAGCCTGTTTACAAAGCTTTAGTTCATCGTATACAACATATATAATATGCATGCATGTATGTGCACATATATATATCCACACACACACCACTGCCTAAGATTTACTTATTTTTTTTTAATCTAAATCCAGTTTTTGTGAACTGAAATTTTTACTGGAGTAGCTGTGGATTCACACAGAGTTACAAGAAATAATACTGAGAGTCCTTGTACACGTTGCCCTGTTTTCCCAAATGGCACCATTTTGCAAAACTATAAGGTCACCCAGAATCCTGACACCCACACTCCATCTCATTCAGATTCCCTCTGTGTGAATTAAGTTCTACATAGTTTTGTCACCCATGTGGGTTTGCGTGCCACCCCCTCCCCCACAGAGAGGCAACAGTTCTAGCATCACAAGGATGTCCCTGCTGCCCTTCCTCCCCCGGCCCCCACACGTCATCCTGACCGTAACCACTAATCCCTCTCTGTTTCAAAAATGGCTTCACTCCCCAAACATTATACAAGTGAATCATACACCATGAAACCCTTGGTACTGGCTTTACTCACTCAGCTGTATTTCCCTGCAGGTTTGTCCAGGTGGTTTGCCTCTGTTCTGTTTCTTTACATTGCTGAGTAGTATTCCACAGTGTGACACGCCTGCTGTGTCCACTGAAGGACAGCCGACTGATTCTGCCACTAACAAGGCTTCTATGAACACTCATGTGCTGGTTTTCTGTGAACCCACATTTTCATTTCTCTGGGATAAATGCCCCAAGAGTGTGATTGCTAAACACACAATAATTTCATGCTTGGTTTTAAAAGAAATTGCCCAACTGTCTTCCAGAGTTTTATATTCATGTAAATCACGTACCAATCACATCCTCTTCCTCGGCCACAAATGCTGTGTCATGATGTGGGGCAATCCTTCTATGGCAATTTAGAAGCAGATAGAGCGTCAAGAGACCAAAAATGGAACAAACCAAATACCAGAGCTAAAGGCACCTCTGTTTTTTCACCATGTGGATACCAGTGAAAACTCAAAGTGTTAGTCACTTAGTCATGTCCAGCTGTCTGCGACCCCATGGACTATAACCGACCAAGCTCCTCTCTCCATGGAATTCTACAGACAAGAATACTGGATCGGATTGCCCTGTCCTCCTCCAGGGGATCTTCCCGACCAAGGGATCGAATCCGAGTCTCCTGCATTGCAGGTGGATTCTTTACTTTCTGAGCCATGAGTATCTTGCAACAAATTCCACTCTTTCCTGAAATTAATTTCAATTGGGTTTCAATTCCCTGTAATCAAGAGTCCTAATTCCATTCACGTTTAAATCATTTTCTGCTTAAACTGTCACCCACCAGTGTTCCCACGATCTTCAAGGCTTAGTGCACTGAAAGTCACACCTTTACCGCAATCCGTGGTGTCGGCTGACAGCAGAGGCTTTCTCTCAGCAGAGCCCACCTCCATCTGCCCACCCCGCCTCCTTCCAACAACAGAAGTGAAGGCCATTCGGCTGGGAATTCTAGATGATCAGGCCGTCTCAGGATTACAGTAAAGAAGGCAGAGCCCTAAACTAAGTCCAGAGAGTTAAAGATTTGTACCCTGAAAAACAATTAAGTGGTGGTTACGGGTGTGATTACAAACCAACCTGATGCAATGTGATATAAAGCTTTTGAAATCCCAAAGAAACAGAGCAACCTGGCAGAGACTACCTTCAGGGTTTCCACAAGGTCTGTTTTCAATATTCATCACACTTTGGTTTCATCATGTTTGGATTAGCAAAACCTGAAGTGTGGGTCGTGGTCTTTAAGGAAATCAAGTACTCGCATTGCTGAGAATTAAATTAACCAGGGAAGGGAGACAATGCAAATTCACCGTTTCCTTTTTTATTTCCGTTTTATTTAGTAAAAAATAGTTTGCTTATCAGACTAGATGAGGCCACCATCACAGGTCTCGTCCACGTAGTTTGGGTTCCTACAAACCTTCCTCCAACAGAAGTTCAATATCCAAATAATGTTAATTTTAAACTACAGCCTTGACTTAACATGAGTAAGATGAAGCTACAGGACTGAAACAATGTTGTTCATGATTTTTCAGAAAAGAAAAAACATGTGTATATATACACACATACATACACACACGCTTTAGGGTCCTATTTTCCTAACTGCTCTTTGCTCACAATGACTGCCCAGAAACAGCCAAGGCAGATACTCCACTCTCTCTGGGGGAAGCCCAAGTGTTCACACATGAGGCACCAAATTCAGATCTTGGAACAAAACAGTGAGCTCATACTGACCCAGCCACATCCTTTAAATTAAAGTCTAGAAAGAAAACGAACAGGATGTTATGGAAAATATGAAGAATTCTAACACTCCTTCCCATATGAAAATGTTACTAAAATGGTAATGGTGGTAACAATGACAAAAACAACAGGAAAGGTAACAATAAACGATAATAAGGGAATTCCCTGGTGGCCCACAGCTTAGGACCCCGAGCTTCCACTGCCAGGCCCAGGTTCCATCCCTGGTTGGGGAACTAAGATCCTGCAAGCCTCTTGGTGAGGCCAAGTAAAATAAATATATTATTTAAAAAAATAAGGAAACCATTTAGCCCAAAGACATGTAGAGTCAGGAGTGTAACTATGCTCTGTACAGGAGACTTGATGGTAATATTTATAAGTGAGTGCTCTCTCATATTTGCATTTCCCAATTATTTCCCCTCAACTCTACTCTGCTTGAATAAATAACACCTTGACGACCACAAGTTGATGACGTGGGTTAAATGATGACAGAACAGACTTAACCACATGGGTATGACAGCGTTTCAAGGACAGACATTCAAGAGGGAGGACATGAGCCCCACACACATCTTTTCAATTCCTCTCACCTGATGTCCGAGAGATCGCACTTGTTCCCAGCGATGGCCATCACGATGTTTTCTGGACCGTGTTCCTTCAGCTCTTTCACCCATTTCTTCAAGGTATGAAATGAATCCTAAACCAAAAGTGTAGTCAACCTTGGGAAAGACCCCTCAATGTAATATCTCAACCACATAGAAATACAAACCCAAAAATATTTTCAGGGGGCACACACACACAGATGAACACACTACCCCAATCTTGGCACAAAATTTAGTATTAGCTAAGTTTCACTCACATAGGCTGTAAAAGGTTCCTTTTCTAAAACATCAACTTGATGAAGTCAAGATAATCATGTTAGTAATTTCCTTCTACAAATAACATTAATTTTAAATTACAGCCCTGCCTTAACATGAATAAGATGAAGCTACAGGGCTGAAACAATGTTGTTCATGATTTATCAGAAAAGAAAAAACAGATATATATATATATATATATATATCTTTTTTTTTCCACAAAAGAGTTGGACATGACTTAGTGACTAAACAACAACAATAACCAAAGATGCAAAACTGAAAAATACTTTTCCTTTTCTTAAAAAAACTGAACATTCTGGAGAACAGTATTAGCAGGCATGACCTTAGCCCTACGAACAGACAATCAATTTTAAAAATGAATGATGACTGTTGTTTAATTTAGCAAATAGATTTGAAAGGCTTTGCTACATATTGTTGTTGTTTAGCCGCTCAGTTGTGTCTGACTCTTTGTGACCCTATGACTGTGGCCCACCAGGCTCTTCTGTCCATGGGATTCTCCAGGTAAGAATACCTGTGTGGGTTCCCAACTCTTTCTCCACTTGCTACGTATAAACAAGATAAACTCAGCATTTAGTGTTCATTCCCAGCAACCACTGTTGCACCGTACTATGCAACCTCATCCCAGGCTCCAGGCAGGACTCAGGCAGTGAAGTCCCTGCTTCGGTCTTTCTAGAACAGAGAGAGGCCATAAACGGCACCAAAGTTCTAAAGGGGGCATTCCTACCTGCTTGGTAATGTCGTACACTATGACAGCCGCCGCAGATCCGCGATAGTACATGGGGGCCAGTGAGTGAAACTGATGAGGAACAAGGGACAGTTTTAGGCCAAGGTAAGCATATTTATACAATCCCACATTACCATAAAATTATCATTCTACATCAGCCCCATAGGATCCCTGGATTCCCCACCCAGGACTTCTCCAGGACTCAGATAATACATTTTCCTCCACCACAGCTCATACCCTTGTGATTTACAGACCATGAAACTCACTCTTGGGCCTGGCCAAAAGTAAACGTTATTATCAGTGTGGCTATCCTAGGAATTTTCTTTTCTTTACTGCTCTTTGTTTATCTTATATGATGGACCAGGACAATCTCATTAGGATGATACAACAATAAGATGTCTACTAAGGACACAGATCACACAATCTGGGGCCAGCCTCTAGGGAGGAACACCTCAGCTGGGGCACCTCGGCCTCTGCCTTCGGGGCTGGGCAATTCCTGCAAATTCTCAACAAACGGTGAGAGAGATGAGCTTCCCTCCAAATGTGAACAGAGCAATCATCACTGGTCAGAACCACTGACCCCCAAGAACCACTTATCCCTAGGTAGGATGGATACTTATCGTGGGGACACACACAGATTTTATGTCTATTTTGAAGAATATACTTTTAAACATATTTGAATATATCTGAAGAATACATCACAGAGGGGTTTTGAAAGACAATGAGGAAAAGATAACAGCTCAATAGAAAAATGAACAAAGGATATAGATAGATAGATGAATCACAGAGGAGGAGTTATAAATTGCCAATAAATATTTTTAAACATGTCCAATGATAATAAAAGAAATGAAAACAAAAGCAATGATGGACTATTTATTAATTTATTAAGTATTAAAAAGTCATAACTGGAGTTGGTGTGGCTGTGGGGAGGGAGGCACTCACTCATCCACAGGAATGTATTTAAAGATGTGACTACCGAGGGAACTCCCTGGTGGTCCAGTGGCTAAGACTTCACGGTCCCAATTCAGGGGGCCCGGATTCGAGCCCTGGTCAGGGAACTACATCCCGCATGCCGCAACCAGGGGCCCAGCACACCACAACGAAAATCCTGTAACCTACTACTAAGACCCAGCGCAGCCAAGTAAATGAATAAATAAATATTTAAAGGAGAAAAAATAAAAAGAACTGCTTACGGAAAGTCAGACAGAGAAAGACAAGTATCTTATGATATCACTTATATGTGGAATCTGAAGAAACAACACAAATGAACTTCTTTACAAAACATAAACTGACTCACTGACATAGAAAACAAACTTATGGTTACCAAAGAGGAAAGCTAGGAGGAATAAATCAGGAGTTTTGGATTAACATATATACACCATGCACGCAGGCTAAGTTGCTTCAGTCATGTCTGACTCTTTGTGACCCTATGGACTGTAGCTTATATGATTAAGCTTATGTGTAGCTTATGATGAATCTATGTGATTCTCTAGGCAAGAATACTGGAGTGGGTCACCATTTCCTCCTCCAGGGGTTCTTTCCAACCCAGAGATCAAACCTGCATCTCTTGTGTCTCCTGCATTGGTAGATGGATTCTTTACCACTGGTGCCACCTGGGAAGCCCCATATACACACTACTATATATAAAACAGTAGATTCAGAGGGATATATGCTTGCTAAGTCGCTTCAGTCACGTCCGACTCTTTGCGACCCTGTGGATCATAGACTGCCAGGCTCCTCTGTCCATGGGATTTTCCAGCAAGAACCATCACCTACTCCAGGGGATCTTCCCAACCCAGGGATCAAACCCATGTCTCTTATATGGATTTATATATATGTATAAAAATCACTTTGCTGTACACCTGAAAGTAACATAACGCTATAAATCTCCAATATGAAATAAAAATCAAATTTAAAATAATAAAAATAAAAGCAGCCATATTTACTAGAGAGTAGGGGTTGGGGGGAGCATGGAGGGGAGGAAGGACAGACATTTTCCCGGCAAACAATAAAACCATCATTCGTTTACTTCCTGCGCAATGCTTTTCACTGAACCAACACTGGCCAAGTTGAAATGATCCTATCTGGAAACTGGATGCCATGTCCACCCCTGAGGTTCCCCTCTACTGCAGGATGTTAGCACGGCCTCACCAGGCCCCCGTCCCAGCCTCTGGCCCTCGGGCTAGTCTCCACTCCATGAGAAGCTGCCCTGCACCCGTGTGGTTTGCAGAAGGGCGCACATGTTACACGGAGCTCAGGATGGACACAGGCGTTCCCGGCAGGAGGGCCCTGGCCACTGACCATGACTCACTGAGGACAACCTTCCATCAGCACTGATGACCCAGCTCTGGGCTGTCCTTGTCAGCCCTCAAACATCTATTTTTAGTCCATTTTTTGGCAATCCACTCCAGATGCAGAAACCAAAATCAGAATCCCTGCCATAAATGAGGAAAAGGCCATGTGTTTGCTAGACATTCCTGCTTTGCTAATGGAAAGGAATAAAGCATCCCTGCAGCCCAATTACATAAAATGCCCATTTTTCCAAAACAGCCTCCATCTAAGAAAAATCCACTTAAACACCTGAAGTAGGAGAGGCAGTACCAAATGTACATCTCGAAAATCGAGACACTTGCGAACTTAGACACAAACTGTGGATCTTCTAAAATTGTTCTCAGCAGTAACGCCATGAAGTGAATCTGGAACAGTCACTGGTCTACAGGTCTCATGAATTATTGATTAGAGCTTTCTATATAATGCATTACTTGCTGTTTCCTTCCTCCAAATGGAAGCATTTTGAAATAAATCCGGGGGTGAAGCCACTTCAACTTTATTGCCGGGGACTTGGGGGTTTTAATGAGCTAAAGTTCGAGTCTCAGTTCTAAAACCCAATAACGCATTGACCAAAGGATGTTTGTGGAGGACAGAAAGATAAATCATGTCTCGCCTACAATGTGTATGCTTCCCCCACAAATATAAAACAAAGGCACCACAAACAGCCTCAGTATTCAACATGACATCATTCCATTTCCATGAGGTCGGAATTAAGACTGATGAAACACTTGAGTAAAAGATTCTTCTAGAAACAAAGTGCGCAATCACAGGAGGTTGACAAAACTTATCAAAACAACTCACCTTGAAAGGTTATTTGAAAATCAGCACAATAGAGGTCAATTCGAAATCCCTTCCTCCCTAACTATATCTAGAATGCCACATTAAAGAGTTCAGATAACTCTCAGGTGACATTTAATCGTTTAGAAGAAGCACAGGGCGCTGAGAACAGACAAATGTGTTCACTCAAAAGAAATGACTGTTTATGTCCGTGTATGTGTGTGACTGCATTGTAACTGCCGGATGTCTACAGGGTGACGGCAAGGGATTGCCCTCCTCTGAGCGTCTTAGACCCTCAGCTTTCACAGGTGCAAAGTGCCACCCACTTCCAGCAACCACCAGAGGGATACATGGGCATGGCCTTTCTGGAAAGCAGCTGGACCATGTATTTACAAAGGCTTACCTACAAGTCCACTGGCAGAGGAATGGATCAAGAAGATGTGGTATATATATGGGCTTCCCAAGTGGTACTAGTGGTAAAGAATCCACCAGCCAATGCAGGAGACTAAGGGATGAAGGTTCGATCCCTGGGGTACACAATGGAATATTACTCAGCTATTACAAAAAGAACAAAATAATACCATTTGCAGCAACATGGATGGACCCAGAGATTATCATACTGAGTGAAGTAAGTCAGACACAGAAAGACCAATTCCATATGATATCACTTATATGTGGAATCTAATTTTTTAAAAAAGATACAAATGAACTTACTTAAAAAACAGACTTATAGATATTGATAACAAACTTACAGTTACCAAAGAGCAAATGTGAGGGAGAGGGATAAATCAGAAGCTTGGGATAAACACATGCACACTACTATATATAAAGTAGATAACCAACAAGGACCTACTGTGTAGCACAGGAAACAGTACTCAGCATTCTGTAATAAGTAAGCTACATGAGAAATGAATCTAAAAACGAAAGAATATATGTATAACTGAATCATGTTGCAATACACCTAAAACTAAGACTACATTGTAAATCAACTCCAGTACAATTAAAATTAAAAAAAAGTCTTGAAACATTTGTACACTGTGACTCAACAGTTTCACTTCTGAAGGGGATGATCAGAGGTGGCCTCAAAGAAACCATAATTGGTTGGTTTAATAGCTGGAATACTGGGCAGCAATTAAACTCAAGTTTCTGAAAAATATTAAATGGCATAGAAAGCAAGATGGCTCAGTATTTCCCAAGGAGGGTGTCCTGCAGAACACTGTGCCCTCGAAGTGCTTTTTGGAGAGAAAGGCTTCTTGGCCAAATAAGTTTCAGGAACTGCTACATACTAAAACTTTCTAACCATGTATTGGAGAAGATTCTTGAGAGTCCCTTGGACAGCAAGGAGATCAAACCAGTCAATCCTAAAGGAAACCAACCATGAATATTCATTGGAAATACTGATGGTAAAGCTGAAGCTTCAATTCTTTGGCCACCTGATGTGAAGAGCTGATTCATTGGAAAAGACCCTGATGCTGGGACAGACTGAGGCAGGAGAAGGGACAACAGAGGATGAGATAGTTGGATGGCATCACCGACTCAATGGACATGAGTTTGAGCAAATCCGGGAGACAGTGAAGGACATGGAAGCCTGGCGTGCTGCAGTCCACGGGGTTGCAAAGAGTCGGACACAATTTAGCAACTGAACAACACATTATAATGCTTCCCTGGAGTTCACAAAGTATTATTGGTACATGAAAGGCTCTGAAATTTTCTATAATAAAGAAACTTATTTATTTTGCTTTCACTCAGAATTTTTTATTTTCTACCTTTTTTCAAGCAATATTTCTTAACATCTAGGGACCTAGTGAGTGTCCTGAGAACCCACTTTAGGGGCACAGGGTGAAGAGATCTCGACTCAAGACAGGGTGCTGACCTGCATCTGGCTCAGTACCAGTCTGGGTTGGGGTAGGCAGGGGTGGGTGGTGACAGCTAAGGTTTTCCCAGCTCTGTGAGGACACTCATGGTCAAGGTCAAACAGACTCTGGATGGAACTCTCGCCCTGCTCTTGCCTCACCTGCAACACAAAGCTCCCTTCATCCCATTCCACAGCATTCTGTGTGTGCACACACACACAATCAGCACACAGTGGAAAGAACCATTCCAGGAAACCCAGTCCTTTAGACCACCCAGTCGACTTCAGGCAAAATTCCTTAACACAGGTTTGTGGCATCATAAATTCCATAGCAGCAATGTTCTGCATGTCAAGAAGGAGCAGTGATGGAAAATACATGAAGTTTCCTAAAAAGGACCAACCCCAGCTGGGCTCTGCCTCCCGGGTGAGAGTCGCCCCAGCCGAGGGCACTGGCATGGGGCCCACGAGCTGCAGGGCTCAGTTGTCTGAGGATCTCAGAGAACGCTGGTCCCTGTGTGATGCTTTCATAGTCTGGGGGCCAGTGCCACTCTGTCCTGGGGGTGGGGGCAGCACACAAGCAGAAATCCTCAGCCTCCCCCAGAATGCCAGGGCAGTGGGCAGTCTAGGGCAGAAGCCAGAACGTGTCCTGAGGTCCCTCAGGATTCAAACAAAGGGGGAAGAGGGGGAAGGGCATTCCTGACATTCCCGACATTCCCAGCTGGCAGAGGCTGAATGGAAAAACCATCACTGAATGTACCTTCTGTGCCATTCAGAAGAAGGTTTCTGAGTTTTACACAGACCCTCTCTCTCCACAGAAAGCAGAAAGGCCTATTTAATATGCTTACTCAGATGTCCTAAAAACCCAATAATAAATACATAAAGTTGAATAGAAAAACCCATCAAAATGGCTGTTTCTGAATAATGCCATTACAGGCAAACCCATCACTTGTTTTCACGTTCCTGAGAGAACTCTTTTAAAATGTTAACTGTATACATTATGTTTGCAATGAAAAGGGATTTTTTCCCCCTTTACTTTCTTTTTTCTTTTAAAGTGCCAATGCCAAAGGATTTCCTCAGCATTCAGGAATCACATCCACAGAGCTTGCCCCTCCTCCATTCACACCTTTTCTCAGCTACTGACTCTGCCCAGAACCTTCTGTAAACCCCTGTTTGGGCAGGAGCAGGAACTCAACAAACTTTCAGCAATGAAAGAGCCAATAACCCTGTGTGGATGGGCAGTCCAGATGGTGGGGGCGGGGGGGGAGGTGTCCCATTGTACAGATGAGAAAACCAAAGCTCAGGATGATTAAGCAAACTGCCCACAGACACACAGTTCTTAAAAGTCCTTAAATGTAGGTCTTCTGACCCCAAATTCCACTCTTTTTCCACGATTCAGTTTCTTCTCTGAAATGAAGCATCACTTTCAGAGGTGTAATGAAGATTCGGGCTGGCACTAACTTTACTCTTTCATTCAACACCCATCTACTGGACATCTGGTACATGACAGGGCCATTCTAAGCGATGGAGACAGAGGGTCAGCAGGTAGGACAATAGTCTTCCAAGATGTCCACAGCTTCATCCTTGGACCTGTGACCTCTTACAGCACAGGGCGGCCGGAGGTGGGCAGCTGGTCCTGGGAAGGGAGGTTATGCCGGGCTACCAGGTGGGGGCAGTGGCATCACACAGGGTCTTCCACATGCATCCTCTCAGATGGAAGAGGGAGGCAGGGGAGTCAGAGAAGCTTGAAGATGCTCTGCTTTGAAGATGGACGAATGGGCCACAAGGCAAAGACTGTGGGCCGACTCTTCTCAGAGCCTCCAAAAATGAACCTGCCGGCCCACAGTCCAGACCTGGGAGGCTGTGAACCCAGGTTGTTAGAAGGCAATACATGTGCATTACAACAGCCACGGGAAACAGAGACGGTGAAGACACCGACAAACCCCTGTCCTTCAGAAGCGCTCACTCTCCTCAGAGTGGACGGAGGAGGTGGCTCCTTCAGAGGGGCCGCTCTGAAGATAAAGCTCCTGCTCAGAGGACACGCCTTTGTCCCCACAACAGGGCCTGCAGGGGCCACAGACCTGCTTTTCCATGCTACACAGAGTCTGTGTGTCTAAATTCCTTGTCAGGAACGGCATTTATTGCTTGTATTTTAACCAGGGGTATGAAATCAGCTGCGTAAAAGGAAAAGAGGGAAAGCAGGGGAAGACAGAGGCCGACCAGGTAAAGGGCATCTCAGGTTCTTAACAAGCACAACCCCAGCCAGGCCCCAAAGTCCTGCCTCCGGCCCCACCACCTGGGCTCTCTGCCCTAGGTCCCCTGAGAGTCACAGGAGGAGACTGGCCTTTAGCCAAGAGGTGCAGACCCTCCCTCACAATGAGAAGTCACTTATGGCGTCATGTGGATGCATGCTAAGTCGCTTCAGTCGTGTCCAACCCCATGGACTGTAGCCCACTAGGCTCCTCTGTGCATGGGATTCTCCAGGCAGAATAGTAGAGTGGGTTGCGATGCCCTCCTCCAGGGGATCTTCATGACCCACAGATTGAACCCGCATCTCTTAAGTCTCCTGCATTGGCAGGTGGGTTCTTTACCACTAGCGCCACCTGGGAAGACTTTATGGCATCACATCCCAGACTAAAGACAAACAGAAAAAGCCCTAGGAGCCAAGAGTCTTCATCCAGAGGAGCCGCATCAGTCCCCAGGAGGGGGAGATGCTCTCTGGGGAGCCGAGGGTCTGTCCTGGTGGGGAGGATGCCGGAGGAAGGGGCCGGGTCCCTTCAGGCCAGCTCAGGGTTGAGACCCCCCACCCCACCACTGCTCCTGAGTCCCTATTCCCCGTCCCCTCCCCTTCCCAGCATTCCCATCCCACCCACCGAGGGCAGAGACTTTTCAGTGTTTCCTGAAGGACTTACTGGATTTATTTTTTCAGTACACGGACGTGTCTTTCCTCTTTGTCTCCCATCGGCAACACTCTGACACCCAGCAGGACAATTCTGCACGTAAAATCTTATTTTCCTAAATGACGCTAACACCCCCACACAGAACAAACCCTGGGAGCCAGGTCAGTGAGCAGCTGGTTCTGCCCCAGCCCAACCACCACGGTCACAGTCTTTTCCTCGGTTTCTGTCGCCGGGTCTCTGCCCCTCTGGGTGACTTTTCACTAAAAAGTGACTCTTGAGGCCCCCAGGCCCCATCGACAGCCGCTGCTCTCATTTAATAGCACATCTGCAGGCCTCTGAGTCATCAGCTTCACACACAACCTTCACCCACTTTTCCTTTCTGAGAGCCTTCTTGGGGGTGGGGGGATGGAGGGAGGGCATAGTTCCCTAATTCAGACCTCAGTCCACACTGTGGAAGCACTGTTCTCTAAGAAGGGGCATTGCATGGACCCTACCTCCTCCCACTGAAGGCAGACCCCCCTCCATGGAAGTCTGTGAGGAGGTGGCCAAGGGTGAAGCCCCCCGCCCTCCAGCAGCGCTGAGAGTGTAGGCTCGGTGCTGGGAGCTGGGAGCTGGCCTCTCTCTCCAGGGGCTGTAGGGCGAGTTGGGGAGAAAACAAAGATCAGCTCTTTCAGAGCCTGTAAGAGGCCTCTTTCTTCAAGGAGGCCTGAAGGTCAAACTTTCCTCTGACTTTAGCCACAGCCTATGAATAGTGAACCATTTTCCTGACCACGAACTCCAGGGCCCTAAGAAAGAAGGAAAGGGAGCAGAAGTTTCTTTTGATGTTTGTAAAGAGCCTGAACTTGACCTTGAACTTGCTGTCTTCGATTCTCTTTTCCTTCCCAAGGACTCATTCTGACCCAATACTGAGGCCACGGCTTTCTCAGCTGCACCCTAGCATCTATGATTCCGTTATGTAAGCTCCCAAGTTATGGGAGACAGGAGGAGCTGAGCCCAAGAAGGGAAATGAGCGGGCTTGCCAGGTGGCTCAGCAGTAAAGAACCCGCATCTCAGCAATGCAGGAGACTCAGGTTCTGTCCCCGGGTGGGGAAGATCCCTGAGAGAAGAGAATAGCTACCACTCCAGTATTCTTGCCTGGAGAATCCCACGGACAGAGGAGCCTGGCGGGCTATAGTCCATGGGGTCACAAAGAGTAGGACACGACTTAGCAACTAAACAACAAGCCAACTAGGAAAGACGGACAACTACAACGATGACTCTAACCAAACGAAACAAAACAATAAGGTGATGTTCATTTTTTTCCAGGTTAGATTCTTAAAATAATGCTGTTCTGATGGATCACATCAGGAAAAGTAAGTCTAACATTTTTCCTGGATGCTGACATTTTTAATGGAGTTATTCTATGGACTGTCATTGTGTTTTAAAGCAGGCACAGAAAGATTTGGAAGTATACATCTAGAAAGGTAAAGCTTCATTTCACATTGTGATATTCAGTAGCAATGAGGATACAGTGGTCCCCAGTTGAAATGAAAGAACAAAAGAGGAAATCAGAGGAAACTCAGAAGGAAGGAATGAGTTGACACCCTGGCACAGAAGTCTCATTTCCCCTCACAAATCCTAACAATGGGAGCTGGGAAGACAAAGCTCGGCAGATAAATTCCCTTCTCTCCCCAGGGCTCTCTCTGAGCTCCAGTCCCTGAGAGCATCCTGCTAGAGGCTCTGCTGACCTACCGCTGCCCCTCCTCATGCTACCCCCATCAGCATGAAGCAGAAATCAACAGGACAACCCCTGCGAACAGGACAGGGTGGACACCCCAGGAGCCGCCTCCGAGCTCCAACAGGGCCCTCTTCTCTCGAAACAACCCCCCAGTCAATGCACAAATCTCAAAGACGGTAAGCTTTTAACAAACTGGATTCAGCAATCAACTGGAAATGGTTACACTTTTTTAATCTTTTTTTTTTTTTTTTTACAGAGGCACTTGATGGATTACCATTTGCCACTGAAAGAATTGGAGGATGCCCATCATACAGGGCTGAACTAAAAGCAAAAGACAACATGTCAAGAATGAATGCACTCTTATACACAGACGAAACGCTAGTTAGAAAAGATACATGCACCCCTATGTTCATAGCATCACTATTCACAACAGCCAAGACATGGTAACAACCTAAGTGTCCATCAACAGAGGAACAGATAAAGAAAATGCAGTACTTAACAAACTGTGGGATATTACTCAGACATAAAAAAGAATGAAACAACAGCTATGTGGATGAACCTAGAGATTATTATACAAAGTGAAGTAAGTCAGACAGAGTAAGACAAATATCACATGATATCACTTATATGTGAAATCTAAAACATGATACCAATAAGCTTATTTATGAAACAGACTCACAGACACAGAGCACAGACTTGTAGTTACCAAGAGGGACAGAGGGCTGAAGACGGATGATGGACTGGGAGTCTGGGATTAGCAGATGCAAGCTATTTCACACAGGATGGATAAACAAGGTCCTACTGTACAGCACAGGGAACTATATTCAATATCCTATGATAAACCATAATGGAAAAGAATATGGAAAGAATACATATGTGTGTGTGTATAACTGAGCCACTTTGCTATACAGCAGAAATTAACACTACATTGTAAATCAACTACACTTCAATAAAATTTACAACAAAAAAGAGTGAATGCACTTTTCTACAAGAACAGGAGACCAGGATCCTTTTACATCTTCAGTGCTCAGAGGGAAAAGTCATCCTTGGAGAGCACAAATCTGTGCCACATCTAATGTAGACTCAGCACCGCAGTAAGGAGGACATTGACAGGACTGCTATGTGTGCCAGGCAGACTCAGACACAGTCCAGTTCTGAGGAGTCGTCACATGCAAAGCACCGTGCTGAGCAGTTAAATCTGTCTTGATACGGTCAACTCATAAATCCAAAGAGACTGGGTTTAGCATTGTGAAAACTAAGGAGAACAGCAGTAGATTTCTACAACGATAAGGAGGGAAAATAAAATGCACTGGACTCCAACGATTAATGAGAGAACCAACCGCAATCCGCACCAGCAACAGCAGGGAATTTATTTTTAGCTCAAACATGAGGCAACGTCATTACAAGCACGATTAAGTCCAGCATGAAGCTGCCAAAATGACTGAAAAATTGCCATCACTGGAGCGAGAGCAGGATGCATGGAGGGACGAGACAAGGTCAGCCTGGGGGGAACACGCCAGAGGGATCCACGACCACGAGGTCAGGCGGACTCTGTCCACTCACGCTCCACAAACCTGGATTCAACTGAAATGACCACCCAAACCCAAGCCCCCTTCCCTGGAGTACAAGAAGAAGCCCTAATATGAGGCTTATGCTTTCCAAATTATAGACAGTGATATAGTTACAGGTATCTACAACCTGAGAGATACATTTTAGAAAAGCAATTAGAATAATTAAAAAAACAGGCCTATGAAAGAAATGTTACGGTGCTTTTGCTTTGAGATGCTAAGTGGGCCAGACTCCAAACTCTGATAGTCACGTTAGAGCCAAATTTCACCCAAAGTAATTGATCTCATGACTATTAGACTAGGTAAGTCAACGTCAAGAACCCTGCTTCAATCACACAGAAATCTCCCTCTAGGGACACTTCAACACAAGTGAAAATAGCAGGTTATAAAGAATCAGGATCCCATTGATAAGAAATTATCACACACACACAGGCAGCTATCTGGAGAATGGCCACCTAATGTCAACAGTAGAAATAATACCTGGGCCGTGGGATTTTGGATCATTTTAATTGTGTGGTTTTGTGTGATTTTTTTCCATCAATACAGAACTATCAATCCCAGGATGCAGACTGCTTGATTCAGATTTCTGCTTTATACCTTCTTGGCTGTGTGGTCTTGACCAGGTTACTCAACCTCTCTGAGCCGGGGTGACCTCCCCTGTGGATGGCGATAAAGACAGTCCCAGCTGAGCGCCGTGAGTGGGCTACACGCATGAGTGTAGTAAGCACGCAGTAAGCACTGAGCACAAGACCGGGGCACAGCCTAGAGGACATGCAGCGCCAGGAGGAGCCGCAACGCTGCCTCTCCGTGTAAAACAGACTTACAACACTCCGGAAGAGCCGTTGCAGGGGTTCCCTGGTGGCTCAGTGGTAAAGAATCTGCCTGCCAATGCAGGAGACACAGCTACGATCCCTGGTCCGGGAAGATCCCACATGCCGCAGAGCAACTAAGCCTGTGGGCCGTAACTACAGAGCCTGTGCTCCAGAGCCTAGGAGCTGCAGCAAGAAGGCACTGCAATAAGATGCCAGTGTGCCACAACTAGAGAGTGCCCCTGCTCACTGCAACTAGAGAAAAGCCCCTGCGCACAGCAAGGAACACCGCACAGCCAGAAATAAATACATAAAATTAGTTTTTAAAAAGCAGCTGCATAAGCAACTATTTCATGAGCAAAAGTAAAATGAGGAAGAAGAAAGCCTCTTTGCTTAAGGAACAACCCCCCAACTCCGAAAACAGAAATTTAGCTGATCGCTACAGAGAACACACAGGGACATAGAGAAGAGACCCCTACACTATCACTTCCCTTGGACTCCAGCACCCTAATTTTGGGAGTGGGTATGGCCCACGGTCAGAGAGAAAGAGGGGCCCCAGATAGCAGCTTCCTGTGTGCTAATCTGAGTTCTCGATTCCACAGCGAAGTAGCAGATGTTCTAACAAGGGTAGCATTTGAGGCCAGAAGATTCGTCCTCATTAAAGGAAAGGAAACCTCTGAGACAGCTTCATCTACAAACACTGGAATGTTCATTTTAAGAGGGGATTTATAGAAAATGAAATTCGTATAAACACACACTTGCTGTGTGAGGAGCTGATAATGAAAACGATGGATTATCCTGAGTCCTAGATTCTCCTGTGAGAGGGAGACGGTTGACAGAATTGATGAGCGAACTGAGGGGCATATTAGAGGGTGGTGAAGGCTGTGGGCTTCCCTGGTAGCGCAGTGGTTGAAGAACTCGCCTCCCAATGCAGGAGGCATGGGTTCAGTCCCTGGGTTGGGAAGATCCTCTGGAGAAGGAAATGGCAACCCACTTCAGGATGCTTGTCTGGGAAATCCCATGGACAGAGGAGACGGACAGAGGAGTCTATGGGGTCACAAAGTTGTGTCCACGGGGACACACCTGAGCACCTGAACACACATAGCAAGGGCTGTGGAGCAAAAGGGAGCGAGCTGGGGTGGGGAGTGAGGAAGTGCTAACATTCTAAGTGGGGTGGGCAGAAACGGTGACATCTGAGCTGGAAACAGACCAGGGCAAGTTCAACCTGTCTTACTCTGCGATAACCAGCTCTGGGGCCAGTTTTGATTGGTTAAGACAAGGTACTGGTGAGCCCTGTGTTCACCCATCCAGGCCACTCCTCTCAACTCTGATAACATATGCCCTAGTTATTACATTCCCTGCTCCCCTGCAGTCTGTGGGTATCTATTGTTTCACCTTTTAAAATCTAGAGATGGAGCTTCTGGAGTTATCTTCTCCATAAACATTTTCAGGAAATAAAAAGAATTAGGAATAAGGGATGGGAGGAGATAGTGAAGGACAGGGAAGCCTGGAATGCTGCAGTGCAGGGGGGATCACAAAGAGCTGCACACAACTTAGCCTCTGAACAACAACAGGAATAAGAGAGCAGTCATCCATTGTTCCTGGTAACCCAGGACCCATTCCCCCGATTCCCAGGATGGGAACCCAGACTTCAGGGAACAAAGCCTGTCCAGCTCCCAGGCCATGGAGCTCCGGTGGAACTGAGCACAGCCACCTCTGGGGGCAAGTGCACTCCCCGGCCCCGCCAGCAGGGGCGCCACATCCCCTGAGCACACAGCTCAGACCAGGTAGAGGAGGAGCCCCCTGCCTGGGAAGAGTTGCTCTATCTGGGGGGCTGCTGAGCCAGGGGGTCAGCCTAAAAAGAAGTCAATTTCAAGGTCAGCAAGCAAAGAAAATGGAATAGAGTCGTGCAGCTTTGACGGCACATTGGCAGGGATGGGATTCAGCCCCTTCCCGTTCCTCATGCCTAAAGAGCATGTTTCCTTTTGTGCTTAACTCATTTGAAGCTGGGTTTCTATCACTAGTCACCAAGTCTTGTCAGATACAAAGAAACCAGTGCTGTTTGGCAGCGTTTCCCCAGGAAGCCAGCAGCAGCGTGTCCTTACCCTTTCCTGACCAGCAGTGTCCCAGATGAGGAACTTGTGAAGTTCATTTCCACAAGGCACAGTTTTGGTCATAAAAGACGCCCTGAAAAAGAGAAGCAACATTGGCACATCACCAATCACCCCTGAGACCTTCACGAAGACTCCTGTTTCCAACAGGTGATGGCGGGGCCTTGGCAGGACCCCATAGGCTCTCCTCTGGGGTCCATGGAGAGGAAAGGGGACCTGTCACCCGAAAATCCCGCCTCTTCTGTTAGTCCAACAAGGGACATGGGCGGGGGGAGGCAAAAAGTGTATTCAGAACACTGTGTTTCAAAACCCTTATCTTCAACAGTCCTAAGACATTAGATGCTTGAAATCAGGGGAAAAAACCTTAAGATTTTAAAAATGTATCATCACCACAATTAAGAGTAAAAACAGCAGCTGTATCCGGGCACATGAGAGTGTGGGCCTTGCAGAGGTGTAAACAGTGGTGCATACTCCCTGCTCTTTGACCCCAGCACTGGCAGCAACCATTAGAATACTGTGTCTCACCCTCACCCTGCTTGTGCAAGTGCAGGGATAAAGATGGGTAGATGAACAAATACTTGTTTTCTCCATGAAAAAGGGAGGATTTGAAACTCTCAGTAGATAATGAAACACTTGATACTTTTTTTTTGCATAGTTCCTCTTAAGCTTTTTCTCAGTGCTCAGAAAAGATGTAAAAGTCTAACACAAGGAATGTTGAGTAGCCTTAGTTTTTTTTTTTTCCTGTGTGATAAAGTTTCCCATTCATTAAACAACAGCAAGCCTCTGACTGTGCGAGAAGCAGGCACAAGGAGCCTCCTGACGTGGTGTGGTCAGTACACGCATCACCTGTTCACCTGTGCAGAGTTCCTGCCAAAAAATGTTTAGTGTAAATTTAATCCTGAGGATGCAATCCAGTAAATCTGGACTAGGCAACATTCTAACACATGATGGGCCCAAATGCTTGGAGCAAGTCAATGTCCTGAAAAGTGAACAAAACCAAAGACAGCGGGTCGGGGCAGGGGGGTTGTTTTAGAATCTAGATTAAGAGAGGAAAGAGACAAACCCACCAATGCACTGTATGGAACTTGACTGGACCCTGGATTAGTGGGAAAAGTACTCCAAAGTTTTGAGAACAAATGAAATTGGCAAAATGAAAATTTAGACTATATGTCAGATATGATCACTGAACCAAATTTACTTTCTAGGAACAATAAAGGTGTCCTCCTCTTGTTCTTCTCAGGATGCAGACTGGAGTTTGCAGGGGTAAGCATCAGGATGTCTTCCCTCACTTTCATGGACTCCAAGGGCCCTCACAGTCCAGCAAGAGTCCAGCCCTGCCACCACTCAGTGCTCAGCCTGGTAAGATTTCCTCAATTTCTACTCTTCCCTGAGACTAAGGGCAGACCACAGAAGTTCCAGGGAGGAAGATATTCATCCCTGTAGGTCCCATGACTGTCCCCACAATGTACTGAACACCACGGTGAATAGTCAGAGAGCTCTAATTATTAACATGCAATGGCACTAGATGGAAATTCTAAGCATTTTTCTAAGTGATATAACCTAACATGATCAAAATCACATCTGCCGCATGACATTTCATTTCTTTAAGAGTTCTTAAACTGTACGTCCCAGCTTATTCGTCAGAGCAAATATACTCCAAAAATCAAAATCTCTTGATGACTTTTCTCATTATAAAAGCAATATTAGTACTTCACTAAAAAAAATTTTTTTTAATGAATATAAAGGAGGAACATAAAATCAGTTGTAATTTCACTACCCAGTCATAATCACTGCTAATAAGTTGATACTGTCTTCCAAATGGTGTTGACACAACTTTTATCCCCCGAGTCGATGGTACATAGATTTCGTATCTCCTGCACTTGATATATCGTGAACATCTTTCTATTTCTGTGACTACAGATCAGCATCATTACCTGGTGACTGTATATTACACACCATGTCATGGTCCCCTATTTTTCACTATTATGACAATGGTTAAATGAATATCCTTGAACCTGAATCTTTGTGTCCTTGTACAACTATTCTTTGGACTTCTTAGAAGCATATATTCTCCACATTGCTATGCTCACCAAATGGTAGCTTGTACCTACCTCTACACCCGCTGAAATGTATGAGATGATTTTTTCCGCAAACAAGAGCCTCTTGAATCTGCTCCAGGATGACACACAGGAAATGGTATTTCATTTCTGGTTTTTGTCATGGTTGTCGTAAGTCTGACATCATTTTAGTATTTTCTCTTCAGTTGTTTTCCTTTTGTGAATCTTTAGTTCATGACCTTTGCCTACTTTTTAGCAGGGATGGTCATCCCGCTTCTTGTGTCCTTTTTGATTATTTTAAACCAACTTTTTGTAACAGTGTATTTAAAAAAATTTTTTTTCCAGTTTAACCTTCACCCTTTAACTTGGCTTATGGAACATTTTCCAAAAATGCTTTTTAAAATTGTATGTAGACAGCGATATCAACATTTCGTCTTGATGCTTATTTTTATTTTTACATTGATGTAAGTCAGATTTTCTCAGGTGGCTGGTGGTAAAGTAGAAAAGAATCTGCCTGCCAATGCAGCAGATGCAAGTTCAATCCTGGGTCAGGAAGATCTCCTGGAGAAAGAATTGGCAACCCACTCCAATATTCTTGCCTGGGAAATCCCAAGGACAGAGGAGCCTGGCAGGCTACAGTCCATGGGGTCGCAGAAAATCAGACACGACCTAGCGACTAAACAGCAAGTCACTTACCAACTAAACAAGTCACTTAGCAACTAAACAACAAATCAGATTTTCATTCATTCTTCAATATATTCTAGGCAATGGGATAAATAACACAGCAACTCTGCTCACAAAAAGTTCTCAGGTTTAGAAAACTAAGTTCATGCCTTTAAAATCTTAGACTTTTATGAGCTAGAGGAAAAAAATATACCCAGACTACCCTTTTCACTTTACAGATAAGATGGAGGTAAGCCTGAGACCTGAGACGGCCTTGACCCTGGTCAAGAAAGAATCTGATGGCACAGTCAGGAGAGAAGACAGAGCCCCATGGCCACCCTGGGGGATGAGGGTCACAGTCCCTCAGTTTGCTCATCTGTGAAATAGGCCCCAAATCCACCCTGCGTGATCTATGGGCTGCTTCAGGGTCGAATGAGGAAATGACAGCTGGGGAGTCCCCGTTGGTATACAGTGAGCCCGCGAGGAACAGCTCTAGTGAAAGTAGCAATGCATATCATACCATAGATATGCATGTATTCACCTATATGTGGGGCTTCCCTGGTGGCTCAACTGGTAAAGAATCTGCCTGCTAATGCAGGAGACGCTAGAGATGCGGGTTTGATCCCTGAGTCAGGAAGATCCCCTGGAGGAGGGCATGGCAACACACTCCAGGATTCTTGCCTGGAGAATCCCATGGACAGAGGAGCCTGGCAGGCTACAGTCTATGAGGTCGCAAAGAGTTGGACACGGCTGAGCATGCACACACACACACATACCTATACGTGCAGACACCTCTCTCCATTCCTGATTTCCTGCCACTAGGAGAAAGACAATTACTGTTTGAAATGAAGACTGACAACCGTTGCTCTTTTGGTTGGGTTTTTGGTTTTTTTTTCCAGCCTCCTTGCTAGCTTTTAACTTCAGACTCTCAGGCGTCTTTGCTTCCTGAGCAATGGGGGTGAGCAATGCTGAACTGGCTTCACTACCTGCGGGAAGCAGAATCTGGCAGAGAAGAAACATGATGTCCTTGTAAAGGTCAAACAAGAAAGAGAGGTGCACACATCTGTTCATGATGCTGAAAATCTGCTTGAATAGCAGTCAGGGTTTCTCATGAGTCATCGGGTGACAAGGATGAACTTTCGGTGCAGAAACGATGCCCTTTCACAGCCTGAGGTCTTTCCCAAGGCAGTGATCACCGTGGGAGGCGGTGGACTCCCAGTGGACTCCATGGCTGTGAGTCAGAAGCTTGCCGTGTGCCCTGCCGTGAATCTTCTCCACTCAAGGCTGATGGAGGCCGTTGCCCTGTCCTCATCCATCCTACCCAGTTCCCCAAATTGATATACTCGTTGTTTCCCTGCTGAGGAAAACCAAACCTTGCTCTCTGCAGAGAGCATGCTGTCTTCATGGAGAAAAACACACTGGGCCAAGTACTAAGATGGTAAAAAATTAACCACCTGCGAAACAGCACAGCAGAAGCACATCTGGTGAAGGCATCCGTAGCAAGGAGAAAGCGAACAGGAAGTGCTCTCACGTCCCAAGGCTGGGGTCTGGGCAGGGCAGGGAGTAGGAGGGCAGTCCTCCCCTCCCCCTCCCAAGCATTGGAACAGAGATGCCGACACTGCATTAAGCCAGGAAAGGAAAATCAATCTGCCCACGAGCCGTGCAGACGGCTCTGCTGTGAGTGGACGCGTTCCCAGGTTTCCTGGCAGGCAGGTTCAAGCAGGACCTTCGTCCCAGATCGTCCCAGATCTCGACTTCCATCTGGAAATAAAGTCGGCATGATCTGCAGAATAACGCACTCGGAGATCAAGGAAACAATCCGAGGCAGCAGTGAGGGCAGCTGGTGCAGGGTGGAGGGGACTGTAGGGACAGGAAGACCAGACACACCGCCCAAGTCCCTGAGTTGTGTCCAAGTCTTCACAGTCGGGACTGAGTCTCCCTGGCTGGGATGAACACCCCCGAAGGCTCAGACACTGTGACCTCTCTGGGTATTTAGAAAGGAAGAAAGGTGGATCGGAAGAACAGATGAGAACTTACCCAATGGTCGGGCTGATGTTGTGGTCAAAGTGATCCTGGACAAATCGACACACGATGCTGGACTTCCCCACGCCAGTGTCCTGGAAGAGGACAAGAATACAGCCATGAAGACCATGGGGGTGGATTCTGACCCAGTATAAACAGAACCCAGCACAGGGGAGCTTACTTCCAGCTGGGGGGAAGTGGGATATTTTCTTCTATTTCATACCAGAAATTTTGACAATGAAGTTGTATTGCCTTCATAAAAGAAGTATGCTACAAGTAAATTTCAGAAACATGTGCCATCTATACACAATAATTAACCTAGAACTGGCATGTTTCAATACACGTGCTTCCAGAAACTTGGAAATTTGGGGAGGGATCTAAGAAGTATGGCAACACATCACTTTGTTTTGGTAGAAACTGATTTTATTCAAACCTTTAGCACTCTAAAAAGACGTAACCTATTTTTCTAGGTATCATCCTATAAGAACGATAAATTCTAATTATTGCATGTTTTATCATTTTCTCTCTAGAATCTGATGGCTGCATAAGAACCTCAAGTTTTGCTCAATTGTACAGCTCTTTCTCTGTTAAATAATTCTATAAAGCTGTTAGGAAAGGGGTCCACTCACTCACTGGAAACAGACACATGCATTTTTCTCTGTGTGTGCATGCTAAGTTGCTCAGTCCTGTCTGACTCTTTGCGACCTGACTGTAGCCGGCCAGGCTCATCTGTCCATGGGATTCTCCAGGCAAGAATACTGGAGTGGTTGCTACTTCCTCCTCCAGGGGATCATCCAGACTTAGGAATCGAACCTGCGTTTCTTAGTCTCCTGCATTGGCAGGCGGGTTCTTTACCACTAGTGCCACCTGGGAAGTCCCAAGTGCATTTTTCTCCAGTCCTCTCCAAATCCTTTGTCAAATGGTTTAAGGAATAAAAAAAAAAAACACATTCACAAGGTCAAAGAGATGGGAGAAGAGACAACCATCAGACAAGTGAGGACAGAGAGGAACAGCTGGGGGAGGGAGGGTGGGGTGACTGTGAAAGAAGGAGCCAGAGCCTAAGGGCCTGCAGCAGGGACAGCAAGTCAGTCCCGCCCACATTCCCTGCAGGTACCAAGAGCTGGAGGCAGTGCTAGAATCAGAATGTCAGAACCAGAGGCAAGACTGCAGAGAATCACACCTAGGTCCCCAGACAT
Source organism: Bubalus bubalis (assembly GCF_019923935.1). Lineage (NCBI taxonomy): Eukaryota > Metazoa > Chordata > Mammalia > Artiodactyla > Bovidae > Bubalus > Bubalus bubalis. The sequence goes on from NC_059178.1 coordinate 20,236,115, forward strand.
GGGATCAGGGGAGGGATGTTCTGGGAGGATGCTGGAGGATGCTGGAGGCTGACTCCAGAAAACCTGTGTCAGACACAGGCTGGCTGACGACCCTGCACACAGCTTGGGTTGGGGCGGGGGGAGCTACTCACCCAACCCTGCCCCACCCTGTTGAAGCCCAGATGGAAGAGGCAAGTGTGTCTCCCCACTTGCAGACCCAGCTATGAACACGTGGAGTCCCCCAACTAGAGGCCACGTGTGCCCCCACCCACCAACCCCTGTGCAAACAGAGCTTTGGGGAGGCATTTTATTTTTTTAAACATTCTCCTTTTATTTATTTTTTTCTTTCGGCAAAGCCACACAGCATGCCGGGGTTTTAGTTCCCTGACCAGGGATCAAACCCGTGCCCCCTGCATTGGAAGCGTGGACCCCTAACCACTGGACCACCGGGGAAGTCCCTGGGGATGCATTTTAATCTTTCAAAAAGAAATACTCATCTAAGAAATACCGGAGAGTTACACCCACAGAAAAGTAGAGGATGCATTTTCAGAAGATCATTCAGTAAGTAAGATGGACCCTCAGAAACTAAAAACATGATGACAAAAATGGAAATTTCAAAGGGAGAGTTGGCAAGGTGAAGTCCAGAGATTGCCCAGGAAGCAGGACAAAGGAGAACAAAGCTCCTGCCCCCGCTGCCCTTTGAGAGTGGCCGCACGGCGAAGAGATCCAGGGCGCAAATCTGCTCTGGGAGGACTGCAGAGACTCGAGACAGAGAAGTGAGAGGGGAAAGAGACACACCTAGCCCAAGAAGGAAAAACAGTGATGAGCTTCTCTTCAAAGCTTCAAGTTAAAAGCCCGCAGATCAAGGAGAAAATGCTAAAACTCAGAGAAAGTTGTTTTTCTCCAGACACTGAAACATGAAATGAGATTTGAAACACCATCGGCATCTGAATTATGGGCGTGCCCTCTCGCTCCCGCACTCGGGACAATTCTAGCAAACCCGGGGCGGGTGGGCCTCAGGCTTGGGATCCTCATCAGAAGGTCACTGTCCAGAAGGTGTCACCTCCCAGAGCACGTGGCCTGCACTGGCTCTGAGCCCCGGGAAAAAGCCGCACCAGACGCTGCATCTTTGCAGCCCTGGGTCGATGTGCAGAGTTCAAAGAGGTGACGACAGAAAAGAAACACCAGATCCTCGGACTCCAGATCGATGTGACTGCTATTTCCAGCTGCATCCCCAGGAAGGACTCCAGCTAACACTTCTCAGTGTCCCCAAACCACAGCCCCGTCCTTCCCATCACAGCTGAGCTTAAAGTCCCTGTGAAAGAGCAGACCCCTACCACCCTGCAGTCCTCACAGCCCCAGCGACTCTGGACAGGAAGAACTGGGCTGCACCCGGGCCTCCCCCGTACCCAGCTGGGACAATGGCCCCTTGATAGCCTCCCCCCAGCAGCAGAGCCCTTGTCTTCTAAAGGAGCGGCTGGCATCCAGGGCTCTGGCCCGAGGGGGCATTCTCATGGACAGGACTCTGCTCCAGGGAGCACGTTTCGGAGCCCATTTGGTTTCAGCTGCCAAGAGCTGACTCATTAGAAAAGACCCTGATGCTGGGAAAGACTGAAGGCAGGAGGAGAAGGGGACAACAGAGGGCAAGATGGTTGGATGGCATCACCAACTCAACGGACATGAGTTCGAGCAAACTCCGGGAGATAGTGAAGGACAGGAAAGCCTAGAGTGCTGCAGTCCATGGAATCCCAAAGAGTCAGACACAACTGAGTGACTGAACGACGACAAAATCATCTTGTGGGGTCAGAGGTTTTGTGACAACTTGGGGATTGCCTGCTCCTAGGCCTGCCATTCCCCCGCCGGCCACCAGGGGAAGGCCCTGCCCACGGATGGCAGATGATGGCAGAGCAGGATGCAGGGCAGTTGTCATGAATCACTGAGCTGGGTGACTTCCTTTTCCTGCAGGACCTCTTTCAGACAGTCACACACACACACAGGCAGGAGGAAAACGCCCCGGATCATGCCTGTCCCACAGGAAATTGCAAAGCTCTGAAGCAGCAACTCCTGGGTGGATAAAGGCATCCGAGGAACAAGAGGAGGGCTGGGAGGCACAGGCTGCTCACCCCTTCTCCTCGGCCCCGTGACTTCCGGGGGACTCGACGCCCTTGGAAGGAAGCTGGCTCCGCTTCCTGAAATGACAGGACGTTGTTACAGCCCATCCAGCCCCGAGTCTGCAGGAAAGGAGGCTGCGTGGCTTCCCTGAGGGTCACACAGCAGGCTGGAGGGTCAGAGCACAGTTTTCCGAGTCCCGTGAAAACCCTACAGGCTCTCACCAGGTAAATCAACTCCCCGACAGATGTAAATGTCTTCTTAAGGAAGTCCACTTCTTGGACCCATGAGGAGGGCCTTTACTACTGCTTTCCAGGTTCACCACCCATAAGAGAATCATTCGTCTTAAAGACGCATCTGCTAGGTCTTGCCCGAATGGGAGGGGGACGTACTGTCAGCTACCAAGGAGGCATCAGCATAAAACCAATTCTTTTCTTTTTTTAATTGAACATAGTTGATTTAAAATGTCGTTCATCATTAGTCTCAGGTGTACAGCACAGTGACTCAGTCATACACACACATGTACATCTGTATCTATATCTATTCTTGGTCAGAGTCTTTTCCCTAATAAGTTGTGCTGCGTTGTGTGCTAACCTGCTTCAGTTGTGTCTGACTCTGTGAGACCCCATGGACTGTAGCCAGCCGGGTTCCTCTGTCCATGGGATTCTCCAGGCAAGAATACTGTAGTGGGTTGCCATGCCCTCCTCCGGGGATCGAATCAGGGTCTTTTACTTCTCCTACGTTGGCAGGCAGGTTCTTTATAACTAGCACCACCTGGGAAGCCCCTAGGTCACTTACACATCAGACCTAAACTTGCAAAGGAATCAGACAGGGTGTCAGAGCCAGGGTGACCAAGACTGCACAGGCCACCCCAAGACGTCAACAGGACGGTTGATGGCTGGGTTCCAAACTTTTAAAACTCAGGCATGCATCTTTCTGTTGACATAATGCTTTAAATAAATCATGATTCTTTCCCAAGCTTGGGCGTGCACTATAGCTCTCTACAATGAAGACCCCAACATCCATTTACAATATTATTTCCATAGGAAACTTTATTCTACTTTCAAACTTGGGATTTCAGCCAGTACCAACCAGACTCTCAGGCCTGCAGTCCAAGCAGAACACTCCAGGAGTGAAGAGATCTTTGGGGAACATTTAATATTCTGTTGCTAAGTCATGTCTGACTCTTTGCAATCCCATGGACTGCAGCATGCCAGGCTTCCCTGTCCTTCACCATCTCCCGGAGTTTGTTCAAATTCATATCCATTGAGTTGGTGATGTTATTCAACCATCTCATCCTCTGTTGCCCGCCTTGGGGGACTCCTGCATTTGGACTCCAGGCATATTGCTAATAATCCCAACCCTTCTTCAGAGCAAAAGTGGACTAAACATTCACAGGGATGATGACAAAAGCTGAGCTCATAAAAGCTCCCGGCACCCAGCCAGGCATTTTCTATGGAGAAATGTCCACTATCATCTCCTGAAGCTTTGTTTCTGCTGTCGCCTCTCTTCTCTCCTTCTGTGACTCCGGCTGTGCTTGTACTATACTTTTTCACTGTACCATGTACGTCTTCATCTTCTTTTCTTTATTTTCCATCTTTTATTTGTCTGAGTTTCAGTTTTGAATTATTCTGACCTATCTTCTAGTTCTTTTTAAAGATGTATTGAACATGATGATAAACCCATTTATTGATTTTCTGATATCAGTTATTGCATTTTTTCCACCATAAAATTTTCACAGTACAGTTTTCGATGGCATGCCAAAGTCTGAAATCATGACTTTTATTTCCTTGAACATAATAAACATGCATATATTATTATTTTATTTTTTAATATTTATTTTATGTATTTGGCTGTGCTGGGACTCAGTTGCAGCACACTGGATTTTCGTGGCATCATCCAGAATCTTCTAGTTTAAAGTACATTGTCTAGATTCTAGTTTGGTTTCTATTGTTTGTGGAAAAGTTTTCAGTCGAATTGCCCTGTCTCCTCCTATCACTGGTCAAGTTTAAGTTCTGGAAGCATCACCCAAGGACAGGGAATCAGAGTAGCCTGTCCAGGGATATGGGTCTCCAAGCACAAGACGCCCCCCAGGTCTTCTCTGACTGTGGGATGGTGTTTAAAAAGAACAGGTGGCCTTGATTCTGCGATGTCATCCACCCCCAAAAAACTGTTCCTAGTAAGAAAATATTTATGCCATTTTTAAATGCCATCCCATCCTGTCTGCCTCTCGTTGTTCCAGCACTGGTGGATCTGGTGGATTAAAGAGTCCCTCATTCCATCAATCATCGAGGGCTCTGGCCCCAGAGCGGCTGGTGGCCTCTCCATCCTGCAGGTGGCAAAGGCATGTCCTAGGAGTTCTAGGGAAACTGAAGTCGAGTATTTGGCGTGGGAAAAGGTGAGCACCAGGGGCTCCATCTCTCTACCAGCCTGGCTTCCCTCTGCCTCACTCCTCCAACAAGTTAAAGAAGGAAAAGAACAAGGAAGATGCTTCTTAAAAGGGGAAGAACGGCGAGTCCCATCACCCTCCACTTCCGACATAGCAGCCCCGCTGCTTCTCAGCTTTTTCAGAGAGCCCTTCGTCCCGATGCACAGACTCTGTGCAGCCAAGCAGACACTGCCGTGTGTCTGAGTCTTACAAAGTGTGACCTTAACTGTTTAAAAATTTGTCTAATCTTGTGTTTTACTTAATCTCACTTCCTTCCAGAGGAACCACCGGCTCTTCTGTCACCTTTCTTTCCACTCAAGCAGCGCACATGTGGGGTGGTGACTGGGCAAGCCAGGTTCTCCAGACAAATGGCAGAGACAAATGGCCCCCTGTTCCCAGCGGGGAGCCCACCGGCCTGCACAGGCTCCCTGTACCGACGCGGGATTTTATTGTTCTATAATGTTCTTACAAAACACCCAATATTCACTTCTCCCAAGTTTCAGGTCTAGCAAATAAGGACACAGAATGATCATAATTGCAGCTTCTAATATGGTTCCCAGTGACTCCTGACACCTGGTATTTGGTCCCCTCTGTGTAGGCTAGGGGGTTTCCCAGGTAGCACAGCAGTAAAGACCCTGCCTGCCACTGGGGGTCGTAAGAGACGCTGGTTCGATCCCTGGGTCAGGAAGATCCCCTGGAGGAGGGCATGGCAACCCACTTCAGTATTCTTGCCTGGAGAATCCCATAGACAGAGGAGCCTGGTGGGTTACAGTCCATGGGGTTGCAAAGAGTCTGATACAACTGAACCGACTTAGCACAGGCATGTGGCCTAGACCTAACAACTTGCTCTTAAAAAGTAGAAAAATGGTGAAAGTGACAGATGTCAGCCCCCATGTTAGGTTTTAACACTAAGACTTGGTTCCCCTTTCTCACCAGGTTGCCCGCCCCCAGCCTGGGGCTCCTGGAAACAGAAACATTGGAGCCACAGCTCTTGGTGACCATCCAGGGCGCTCTGCTATCCCTAAGATCAGCTAGTACCGCCACACCATGAATTTGTCCTTCAAGTGGGAAGCGCAGCCGTGGACCCCAAGGACTCTTGGACTCGGGTAAGGAGGCATGGCCCTCCTCCCTCCAGCCCCTGGAGCCTGGGCTTCATCCCGAGGGCAGTGGAACCAAGAAGACCCAGCACGGGGAGAACTTTAAGAGGACTGGAAGGAAACCAAACCAGGAACAGAGGTGTTTAGGAGACTGCACACACCTGCTGCATTTTTACTGAGCATCTACTATATGCCAGGTGTTTCACAGATGACAGTGGCCAGTCTATAGTGTCAGAGCTAAGACTCTACACAGAGACTCAGCAGGTGCTCATGCTCAGCGCTGCAGGGCAGGCAGATGGAATCCTTCCTATATCCCGACCCTGACAAGCCTGACAGCTGCTGTCCTCAGACCACTCACTGGCCTGAGTTAACACTCAACACTTTGCTGACCCCAAGCCGAGCTCCTACATGATGCAGAAAGTTAGCTGCTGTGATCCTTAGTCATGACACTAGATTCCAGCACTTACACACGCTCCCTCGTTGGCCAGAAGCAAACAGTCAACATATCTGCGAGGTACTGATGAGCCGAGACGCCAGCCTCTGCTCACAACTCGCCTACCTTCCTGACTGTCACTGTTCCCCATAAACAGTGATGGTTTTTGACCCATGACAGGTGAAGAGTCATCCTATACGTCTGAGGGTCAACTGGATTCCTTTCAGACTTGATGCCCATGCTAGATTCAGGAGGGGAGGTCACAGAAGGGAGGAGATGTATTTGCGGGGAGCTGAGCACCAGAAGGTGGGGGCTGAGCCTGCAGAGTGCAAGGAGAGCCATTCCCATAATCATCACGCTGGCTTGACTTTCTCACAGCTCGGTCCCTCAGTCATCCAGCACTTCTGCAAGCATTTCACAGACTTTACAAAATACACAGGAAAGGCAGCAGTGAATTTCTGATTGGGAGGGAGATTATTTAATGCTGCCCCCCTCACTTTCCATCTATGTTCTTTAGGAATAAATGCTAAACTAGCACATTCAGTTTAAGAAATTTGACCAGGAAACACAAGGCTGCCTGCATCACGGCTACCAGGAGAACCCCCACCTCTTCACGCTGATAGGAGGGGATCAACATGTTTGAACTTCACGTACCAACAATGTGAAGTCGTCCTTGTGGATAAATCAAGATTCATGGACATACAACTCTTTAAGAAGTTTATTTTAGGGTCAAGAAAGAAAATACATAGTTTATGCTTCCCAAGATAGGAACTGTCCCTTGTATGAATCACTGAATATTTCCAGAAGAGAATATTGCCAGAGACGCTGGGGGTCAACACCTTCCGTGCACTGTGAACATCCCATAAAGGATGAGTCTCAGACCGCTTTGCCTGCACATCCCTGACTGCAGACAATGAGGTGTAGATCCTCTGATAGGTGTGTATCTATTTACAAACTGCACACATGCAAAACTATACTAAGATATTAGACAGCCTGTAGGACATAACCAGGAGTAGAAATTTTTAAAAGAATGACCTACTAGGATCTTCTCAATACTATGCCACCAAATACAGAAATCCCTGGATGCCGAGACTGGCATAAGCTGTAACTGCCCCAGCTCCCAGATTTCACGTCTTTGTTCAACCAAATAGCCTTGTCGGTGTCACAGACAGATTTACAATCAATACAGTCCAGCACTGGGGGGAAGGACTCGATCTCCGTGTGCCCTCCCACCTCCTTGACACATAGAGACCGGGAAACAGAGACGAAGCCCCCGGAGGCTAGAACCACACCGTGTGGATGGGAGGCTGGAGGCAGCCACCTTTCAACTCCCTGGGCTAGGAAGCAGAAGCCGCTGTGCGGAGAGAAGTTAAGCCAAGTGGCCCAAAGATGGTTCTGATACCTTCCTGAGGCCCAGTTACATTCCTGCTCTGGGTTCTGCAGGACACTCTGTATCTTTCTTCTTTTTTAACTGGGTCTCAGGGCACGTGGAAGGCCCCCGACGGCCACAGGAAGCTACAGGTGGCACTAGTGGCAAAGATCCTGCCTGACGATGCAGGAGACCCAAGACTCAGGTTCAATCCCTGGCTTGGCAAGATCCCCTGGAGAAGGGAATGGCAATCCACTACAGTATTCTTGCCTGGGAAATCCCATGGACAGAGGAGCCTGGCGGCCTATAGTCCATGGGGTCACAAAGAGTCGGATGTGGCTGAAGTGACTTAGCACAGGGCACACTGGAACCTGCCCCGCTGGCCACGGGAAGCACGGCAGAAGGCTGCCCTTCCGAAGCTGGACCCCCAGGAGGAAGCATCTGTAAGGTTTTTACTGCTGACCCCAGTCACTTCCCCCCACCTCCAGGCCCACTCCTCCCGCCCCTGGACTAGGCCATCACATCATCACACCTACTGCTTTTTGCAGGCAGTTACAACCAAACCATAACGTCATGTGCTGCTCTCCCATCAAACAGGAGGCTGGAAAATGTCACCTGATGTCTGGGCCTGGCCAGCAGTAAAGTCTGGCTGCCTCCAGCCGGGGCACCCCCTCGGCCACTCACGAACCTCGGGCGTATTTCATCTGCATCTCAGGTCACGGTCATGGCTTAAAGGCATTGCTACACATGCACTCAGAAACCAAGTGACAAGACGAGAATGTCCATTTCTACATTCTAGCTTTACAAAAATACAACTGATTGACTTTATTAAAAAACAAAACAAGGAAGAAAAAGCAATGATCTGGGAAAGACGATGACTTGTTCCAGGGGTGAGCTCACCATTCAGGTTTCAACTTGGACCCTTCTGTCCACTCAGGCTCTGACTCTGGGGACCCATTCACACTGCCCCCGCCTCCCCCACCGGACTCTCTCTCAAGCAGGCAGGAAGATTGCAGTTTGATTGAGGCAACCAGGCCAGAAGTTGCTAGATAATAATTTGGTCAGACGAACCAAAGGAAGTGTTTCTTCACTCGTGGTTTGGACAGCTTGAGGGGTCAGGGATGGGACTAAAGACCTTCTCTAACCTGAGAGCACAAACTTCTGTTCCACCATAACCTGACCACATGACCCAAGCAGCTCAATTCAAACTTTGCTTTCCTACCCACGAATCTGGTGCCTTACCCAATCTAGCACAAAAGAGACTTGCTCAAGGTCTGATGTGTATAGATACACACAAGTAAATCTCTGACACGATCCTGTTTGTGTGCCTGCCTCTATCCCAGAAAAGGATTAGAATATTTAACTGAGCTTCCCAAGTGCTGACGCACGTCAAGCCTGTGTTTTTACAAGACGGAATCCTTTTCTGCTAAATGCATCTAAGCTGCAAACTGTATCTGGCGACCAGGAACACAGAGTCAGCCAGGACAAGTAGATAGCGGCAGCATTCTGCCGTTCTGCTGACTGAAGGAAAACATTTTGGAACTTGAGTTTTCTATGACGTTTGATCTGGACTCTAGATCCAAACCAGCTCAATGTTCATGCGTCCTCAAAACAGTAGCCACAAGGCTGGCCAGCATCACCGCACTGTCCATTTGCCTGCACGCTCAGTTGCTCAGTCATGGCCAACTCTTTGTGACCGCATGGACTGTAGTTCGCCAGGCTCCTCTGTCCATGGGATTCTCCAGGCAAGAATACTGGAGTGAGTTTCCATGCCCTCCTCCATGGGATGTTCCCGACCCAGGGATCAAACCACATCTCCTGAGTCTTCTGCATTGGCAGGCAGATTCATGACCACTGCGCCACTTGGGAAGTCCCAGGTGTCTATTAGCTTCTCTACAAAAGGTGAAACATCAGTGCACATCTGTTCTCTGTAACATCTGCAGCTGATAATGCCATGAAGTCACCAAGTACCAGCGTCCTACCCTCTGATCCATGGGCTGGGTTACCAGCTACTGTTCAATCTAGAGCTCAGCATGGGAGATGACCCAGTGCCCAGACAAGGAAGAAATAAACAGCAAGGGCCCTGGCACCCGGGGTGGGGGCTTCCTCAGCCCCACTGTATACCCTGGAGTCCACTCACCACGTGGCAGGGCAGACAGGGCCACCCAGAAAATCTCAGAGTGGTCTCAACCAGATGGCATCCCAGGGGGACACCCAGGACCTGCCTCCCCTACAGGACAGGAGTCTCTGAGATTTCTTCCTGTGTGCAAAAGAAATTATGCATGCTCTCTTTTCTGGGCTAGAAGATCCAAATCTGATAGCTATTCAGGAATAACTTTGTAAACCTTAATCATAATTGTTTTGCTCTTCTGAGTTGTTCCCTGTCTCTTTTAACTGGAGGAAAACATGAAGAGAACTCCAAGGAAACAAACCCCAAGAGATCACAACCCATAGTGTGAGACACATGGGGCGTACATCCTAGGAGATGCTGTGACAAAGGAAGAATGGAAAATAACAGTCAGAAGGTGGCCTGTAGGGAAATCGGAACTCATGATAGCCCCCAGCCCACCCACGAACTAACTGTGCAGGGGAGCAGAATTTGGGAGCAGTCAGAGTGTGTGTTTGGGGTCTGACACACGAGATTTAATTTTCTTACTAGTTCTCTGTGCTTCTGTTCCTTCCTCTGAAACAGGAGCAGTAGCAGGGCCCACCAAGTAGGACTGTAGCAAAGATTAAACAAGATAATACATCCACAGCACTGAGAACTGTGCTGGTTAACTGTCATCGTGGTGATTATGCAGCCATTTAAAAGAATGAAGCCTACCTGCAGGAGCTGCTATGTATGGAAAGCGTTCCAAGATCTATAGATTGACAAAATCCGTTTTCAGGTCTGTAATGACTCCTTTATTTTAAAAAAATATCTGGGTGTGTGAGCACAAGCCTGAAACACATCCTTAAAAAAAAAAAAATCACACAGATACATTAACTGTAGCCATCCAAGATTGGAAGCAAATTCCAAGAGTTAGAGAAGGACAGGGAAGCCTGGTGTGCTGTAGTCCATGGGGTCGAAGAGAGTCAGACAAGACCGAGCGACTGAACAACAACAAAGATTGGGAACGACGTACTTTGTAATTCTACACAAAGGATTCCTTGGGTCTATTTTTGAGTAGGAACAGATGTGATCCTACGTAGAGGAATCAGCATGCACATTCTGTTTCCTTCTTTAAGCTTCTCTGTATAAACGTAACTTTTTCCACTAACATGTTTTCCCCACACTCATTTGTATTATCCAAATTTTAAAGGGCCATCACCCAAGTCACAGATTCTGGCCTCTATGGGATGTGCTTCATTGTGATTGTGCTAATCAGAGTGAGCAAAACAAAGGCGGACTTACAGGAACCCTGCTGGAAGCCAGCTCCATCGCTGACGCCCTATGTGTCGTGTGTCTCTGATGGCAAAATGTTAATATTGGGACCTAAACCCTCTGCCTCCTAACTGCTCATGTTTAAACCATATCACATGTGGAAGTAGTCTACACTTGTAGTTTTTGTTGAGGTGCAATTTTCATAACACAAAATTAATCATTTTAAAGTGAACAATTAATTCAGGGGCTTCCCTGGTGGCTCAGTGGTAAAGAATCCACCTGCCAACATGAGAGACATGGGTTCCATTCTTGATCTGGGAAGATTGCACAAACAGTGGAGCAACTAAGCCCGTGCACCGCAACTCTGAGCCTGTGGTCTAGAGCCCAGGAGCTGCAACTACTGAAGCCCACGCCTAAAGTCCGTGCTCCGCAACACCCCCTCGCACAGCCCAGGGAAGCCAGCAAAGCACTAGGGGAGCTGCTTTGGGAGCCCACACGTGGGACCCCTGTTGGGGAGGGGCAGTGATGGGAAAGAACGTGGCTTCCCAAACGGCGGGTCCTCCCACTAAAGCCTCATCAATTCCAACCTCAGGACTTCAGTCCCTGTGATACATCACTTAGCGATGTCCCCCCAAATCTGGAGCTGCCATGTCCCAGGGTGCCACTGGCCATCTCACATTTCCAGCACAAGATTCCCCAGCAGGAATCATTCCTGCCCAAAAGCAGCACCTGCCAGGGGTCTGCCCAGGACCAGCAGCTCGCCTGACAGGAATGGGCTCGAGAGCCAGGGACCCGGGCTACAGGCCAGGCGGAGAAGATCCACTGCCTCGGGGACTGTAGCTCACGGGCATGCCTCATGCCCCAGACACCTGCTCTATTGTCCCTTCTTTCTAGCACTGGTGCAATGGGGCCAGAAGACGTGTCTGGATGGTATGAGTTGCCTCTGGGTGAACGTTGTGAGCCCATCACAGAATTTTAAAATTTGCGTTTGGAGAAGTGAAAACACTTTTACAGTAACATGGTGTAATCCTGGTGCAATAAGGCAAACTAAGGTAACTTTTGAGCAAATCGACTTGTTTTTCCAGAAGCATCGGGGAAGTAGATGACCTTTACCAGTCCTCCTGGAGAGGAAGAACTTCCTTCTATTTAGAAGTTATCACATGACAGGTAGGGGCCCCCATGGTCTCATGTTACCTGTGCTGCGTAACTGTTACTCGCTGGGACAGACACTGTTACCAACATTATACAAGTGAGGGATCTGAGCCTAGGAAGCTCCACAAACCAGCTTAAAGCTTGTTTCTCTCTCCTTAGAATCCAGAGTCTGAGAAATGGCTCATGTCAAAGATCTGGTCAAGTAATAAACCCGCTGTCTTCAAATTTTATATGCCGGCAGTGACCTTGTTAGGACATGAAAGGGGCATACAGGAGAGGATCATTGCTGCCGTTCATCCATTAGAAAAAGAGCCCTGAGATTTAGCAGGTCACCCCTGCTGTCGAGGTGGTCAGGAGACTAGGTTCCAGCAAATAGGATAGAAGCAGAGGCAATAAATTGACCGCCAAATCCATCAGAGCAGTCCTGAATCAGCTACCAGAGCTGACCAAGAAGAATGAGATGATTTCTCTCCTGCCTAAGTCCCTGGACTTTGGGATCTCAGCCTGTATCCTCATCAACACAGTGCACCTAAAGAATTTAAAAACCCACACATCCCTCTAAACAAGCTGAGAATTATCCTTAGAGCTTGTTGGACCTCATCATCTGCTTATTCCTCACTCATTTATAAGGTAGATTCATTCTGGCCCTGTGTCTGAAATCTCACAATTTCCAAATCTAAATTGATAAGCTTTACTTATATATCTATATACAAGTATGACAGTACACCATTTCTTCTAGACTTCACCTTTCTTTGGAAAATGCCACTTACCCACATTTAGCTATTGGGCAGATGCTCTGTCTGCCCAGACCCAGTTTCCCACCACCCGGGGCTGGCAGGACATCATCTGACCCGGGTTGCACTCTCTGCCCCACAGGGCGCCCTTCTTCAGCAGCTGCATCCACTTCCACGCATAAGGCCCAGCAGGGGTGCCACGGCAGCCAGTGTCCTTTACACGCTGGCTGCCCGCCAAGACCAAGTCGCTGGTAATCCTGTCTTGTTGGTTACCATTAGGGCAGACAAAACTCTTTTTAAGACCATTCAGTAACAGGGGCCCTTGAAAGAAGCAGAAGGGGGTGGGGTATCTGCTGGAACCCCCGACCCTGACTTAGATGCCTTAAGCTATATATTTCAGGTGCAGCACACATGATCAACCGTCGTTCCCTGAGACTATATGACAGGTACGGGTCAATTTGTCCTAGCCTGCCATTTTCTGCCTTCTCAACGACCTATTACCAATCTAAGATTGATCTGCTGTGACACCTGCTGTCTTCCATGACCAGAATAATAAACACAAGCTATTCGCGTTGGCTACTCCATTTTTGATCAAGAGCTGCAGTCAGGGACGACAGACATCTGCCCATTAGGAAAGGCACGTAATTACCTGCTCCCCCTGGGATACCAAGCAGGAGAGAGAAAAGACTATCACCAAGAGAGACCAACACTGCCCTTGCCCTCCTGAATTATGGCAGCTATACTCCACCTGCCTCCCACTCAGCCTCAACTGCAATTGAAACAAATACGCTTTCAGATTTAGATGACCTATAATGTAAATCCATATTATCCATGTATTTTCACTATATTATGTGTATCAGGAAGCTGTGTGTGATCACCTGCTACAGAGACAGGACTGGGGACAGCTGGGACAGATGGAATCGCCAGCCCTGCCACAAAAAGACTCCTGCAGAATCAGACTGGCATACGGAACTGTGCTTTTCCTGGCATTTGATTGGAATTTTTATGTGCTTGACCTTGTCACGGGAGCAAAATCCATCATCTATGGAAATCATAAAACGGACTGTGTCACCTTGGCACACCATTCAAAACCAATTAACTGATCTGCTAGACACATAAATCCATTGATCCATTTTTACAACTGGCATATAAAACATTCATAAGTGCAAATAGGTGATACATTTTAATAGACACTTCAAAGAGTAAAGTGAAGATCACACAGATTTAAAAACAAAAATAATGACCTCTGGTTCTTCTCATCCAATATTTAAAAGCACTAGCTTTTAGTCTTAGGGGAAAGCTTGGAAATTCACATAAAACAGTACTCTGCTTTTAATATACATTTGTGTATTCTAACACAGATTATACAATATTTCAAACAAATTTATCACCACTGGAGTCTGAAGGCTTTTTAGACACTGAAAGCGTGACCCACTGGAGACTTCTTTTGCCTTTACTAAGTCTAATTAATTATTAACATTTGCTGAATTGCCTTTGGGCACCCAATATCATGCTAACACAATCAGTAAATATTTACCAAGAACTCCCAGGTTGAATGCCACTATTTTCTTATTCTGAGTTGTCAATAAATTTATAAATGAACAAATTTCAGTTCTGACTATGAATGAAAAAGCAGGAACTCCCTCTCTGTCACAGGAAAGGCTCCGCTGCCTCCAGCATCACAGGGCACCGCCTATGGGGAGGCCCTGGGCCAGCTCGGTCCCCTGCGGACCCGACAGGGAGACAGATCGCTGACAACAATGGGCAGCCAGCTTCCACAGCTTCAGCTCTGGGTTCAAGATCCAAAGTCCAGACTCAAGATTAAACGTCTTAATGGCAAAGAAGATGCTGTTTACTCTCTACATCAAGATGGCAAAGAGTGAGGCAAAGTGCCCCTTTACAAAAGAAGAAATAGATTTTGTGAGAATAAGATCACATGCAAGACGCCCAGCACATGCTGCTGATGTGAGACCGCCTTCCATCACCTGGCACCGTGAGGCGTGAGCTCTGTTAAGACCTCAGGACCAGAAGAGCACCACTGCGGGACGCGGTGAGCCGCACGGGTTACTCATGGGATTCTCAGGAAACTGGAGAGCCGTGGTCACAGCTGAAATCACTCCTCAATCCCAGGCCAACCATGAGTCTGCAGGCACAGCTCCCCACTGTCGCCTGGCTCCCAGGCCAGGTCTGGGGCGCAGACCTCAGGCTGTTCAAACTAGGTCACGTGCCCATAGCCGCGCTGCCCGAGAGGTACTCAGCCTCCTTGAGTCTATTCAGAGGCAGGATCTGCTTCCCTCCAAAATTAAGACTCTGAGGAATTTCCTAAAATAACACACAAACACTGACCACATTCATTCCGGGTAATTCTGTGGCTTCTACAACTCAGACTGGGAGCCACACCCAACTCCAGATGAAACTCAGTCTAGTTCTCAGGTAGAAGCAGCTCTTTCCTCAGGCACTTTGCAGGGGCTCTGAGAATCCTGCCCACCCTACATGTGACCTGGAAACTAACCCAAGGAAGTCTTCCATCCCATGATATGTGAGGATTACAGGCAACAGAAGTATTAACATTCCAGTCAAAGGGAGTTCTGTCCATCAGAGGGCAATGAGCCCATTTCACACCCATGAGATTTCACCAGTCATGTGCGTGGATTCACGTATGAGGACTCATTGGGGGGAAGATGAGTCTAAAGACAGAGGAGGGGCCGGTGGCAGAGAGGCTGGGACACAGCACCCAGGACATGTGGATCCGCCCCCAGAGCAGGAGCAGAGGTTGCCAGCTGGGAGGCAGGTGGCAGCCCATGGTCCCAGGAACTGTGTCCATACCTCTCTTGGGCGACTCCTGGAAATGATGGGAGCCCAGGAGAATGGGATGACACTTCTGGTTCAGGTTGGGACTCCTGGCAGAGAGGAAGAATCAGACTTTTAGAAAGAAGAAGAACCTGTGCCTCTGGATTCACACTTGATACTGAAGAGTGTCCTTCTGAAAGTAGCCTCTGCCCCTCCTGACCGGCAACAAGCAGTGCTGGACCTGCTGTGATGCGGGGTCATTGTTTCACTGACCAGAGAGTATGCCCTACAGTCCATCACCACAGTTATCAGAAAGCTTCAGCCTGTCACAAGAAGGACTCCAGCCCTGCTCTATTTGTAGGAGATGAAGGATCCTACACATTAAGCTCAATGTATCACTCACTTTCCCACTGACACAGCACTTTCTGGACTAACTCCAGTAGAAGTAATCCCACTCATACTGAAGGGGGAAAAATAAAGAAACACAGCATGGAAAATATCCCAGTGCTGTAGATGGTGGAAACTGTTAACTCATCATTTCGCCTACGTATTTTTCTAAAACTGGTCAAAATACAGAAGCCATCACACTTCAGAGATGGGTACCACCCAGCTAAGGCTCAGCTCACTACATCACTCTTTGCTTTTAGCTCCTCTCAAATTTTTCACTCATTAAAGCATCTTCCACTAACCACTGAATGAATTCCATATATGCAATGTTCCAGATTATCCTTCTCGGTAAGATGAACATTGGCACAGATGAACAAAACTCACAATACACTCAGCACCTAGGAAAGCTTGTGCTCATTAATATTAATATTTGTTCCATGAGCAAACCAATCAACTAGATCGTACTTACAGCCCTGGATGTCCAAGACCCATGCACCATTCAGTACCCAAAAGCAGGTTCCTTCGCACGATTTCTAAATTTTTCTGTATCTGATAGATTCAGAAATCAGTGCATTTTTTAGTAGAACAATACAGAGTCCATAAACAGACCCAAATACATACAGGGACTTCATTTATGATAAAAAATAACATATCAGACAAGTGAATAATGATGAATTAATCAATAAACAGCATTAAAACAACTACCTAGACATTTGGAGTAAAGAAGAAAAAATGTGAATCCAAACCTGACTCTTTGTACCAAAATAAATTTCACATGATAAAAAAATATTTTTTAATTAAAAAAATTTAAGACACTATGAATAAACAAAAGAAAAATTAAAATATAGGTTAAAATTTTACAATATTAGAATATGGAAGCACTTTCTAAGCAAGACATAAACACCAAAACTATAAAGGAAAATACTGATATATTTGACTAAACAAAGAGTTTAAAATATTAATATGATTTTTAATTCAGTAAAAAAAAAGAAAAATAGAGAGCAACAAATTGAAGAAAGGCTTGTGCAATACAAATGACAAAGGGTTTGGTTTCTTAATATACAAAGTGTTCTCAAAAGTCAATAAGAAAAATAACCCAATAAAAATTAGGTAAATGATGTGAATGTGTAGGTAACAAGAAATAGAGCTAGTTAATAAACATAAAAAGATGCTCAGAGTCATCCATAATTAAAGAAATCAAATTAGAACAGGTTATCATCTTTTATCTATAATATTAGCAAAGATAAAAAGTTTTGATGATATTCAGTGTTGGTAAAGGTGCAGAAAATCATTCATAAACACTTACTGGGAATATCCTGGTTTTTAATTTTTTTTTTTGGCTATGCCTCATAGCTTGTGAGGCCTTAGTTCCCTGATCATGGATTGAACCTGGGTCCCTGGCAATGGAAGCACAGAATCCTAGCCATTTAGGCCTCCAGGGAATTCCCAGGACTATTCTACTCTTAGATCTGGACATTTGCATAGGTCAGTTTAATTTGTAAAAATCCATTGTGCACTATAAGATCTGTGAGCTTTTTTGTAAGAACCCTACACTTCAGTATAAAAATGTAAAGAATATGTTACATCACCATGAGATATCTATCACCTTACACCTGTTAGAATGGCCATCACCAAAAAGACAAGAGACAACAGGTTGTAGTGAAAATGTAGTGAAAAGGGAACCCTTGTGCTCTGTGGTGGGAATGTAAACTGGTCTAACACTATGGGAAATAATATTGAGGTTCCTCAAAAAATTAAAAATAGATTTAACATATGATCTAGTAATTCCATTTCTGGGCTTATACCCGAAGGAAATGAACACAGGATTTCAACGAAATATCTGTACCCCGTGTTAACCACAATATTATTCACAAGAGCCCAGATATGGAAACAATCCAAACTCTCATCAACGAATGAATGGATAAAAAGGATGTAGTACAAACAGACAAGAGAGTATTATTCAGCCTTGAGGAAGGAAGACATCCTCTCATCTGTGACCACACGGATGGACCTTGAGCACATGATGCTATGTGAGATAAGTCAGAGAAAGACCAGTACTGGGTGCTACCACTTATATGTTAAATCTGAAAAAGTTAAACCTATAGAACTATAAAGGAAACTATAAGAAATGGACAGTAAAATGGTGGTAACCAGGGGATGGGGCTTCAGCCGGGGGGAAGGGGTAAGACTGCTATTGTTAAGGGCACAAAGTTGTAACAAGTAGTGAATAAGCCATTGAGATTTAGGGTGCAGTACGATGAATATAGACAAAAATTGTACTACAATTACACAATGTGACAAATAAGACTACATCAGCAATCATATTACAACACATAAGTGTATAAACACCTAACCTTAAACTCAGTGGTAAAGAATTTGCCTGCTAAGGCAGGAGACGCAGAAGACTCGGGTTCAATCCCTGGGTCAGGAAGATCCCCTGGAAGAGGAAATAGCAACCCACTCCAGTATTCTTGCCTGGAAAACCCCATGGACAGAGGAGCCTGGTGGGCTACAGTCCATGGGGTCGCAAAGGGTTGGACTCGACAGAGCGACTGAGCTCGCACCTTAAACTTATTCAGTGTTAATGTCAAATTTATTTTTTTTTTAAATTAAAGAGTATGTTACAAATTGGGTCAAATTCATGAAAAGAATGAAGTTCTACAATATCACACAGTAAATCAAAAGCTAGTACTTATCACCTATGCCTTGCCAGATCCCATGGCTAAGCAGATTAAATAAAACTTAATTGGAGATCCTCTTGTGCAAAGAATCTTAGACTCTCTTAAGCCTCAAGATTATCAGGGTGTAAAATGGTTTTTGGAAGCAGAGGTAAGAGAACTTTTCAACATGACACACCAGGCCGGGTCAGAGGGGTTGTCTGTGCAAACTGCCAGCATTTTACAAAGCAGGAATCTGGACCCCAGTAGCTATGTGGTCTCCCAGGGGAATCCAGCTAGGACGTGACAAAGCGAGAGCAAGCCACAGCTGCCGACCTGAGGGTGACCCAGAGTCCACTGTGCTCAGCTGGCAGAAGGCCCATCTAGCTGTGAAGACAGTTGAACTGCAGCCCTAGAAACTCCTAATGCCTACAGCTCCACCATCCAGCAGGTTGATCACAATTTGCGAACCAACTCCTTCTGAAACAATTATAGCACTTAACACATATCCCCCGAGGGAGTGAAGGAAAAAAGGCCTGGAATCCAGGGCTTCCTGAAAACAATCTGGAAAAAGGGCAACGGATAAAGCTGAGCCCAAGGTCCCTCTGCACACACAGCCCTGTGACGTCTGGGATGCCTGGGACCTACCAAAGCTCATCTCACACCACAAAACACAGGCAGGGGCTGCCACACAGGGCTGACCAAAGACTGAATGGAACAACTCTGCCTTCAGTCGTTTGCCCCTGCGAGGCGCTAAGTGAACCCAGGGCGGGCCGGCATCACTGTCCCAAGCACGGTGTGTTCTGCATGTGTCCCAGCCTCCCTGCAGACACCGCTTCACGTCTTCACGGCTAATTCAGGCCGGTCATCTCACCTCCCCAACCCTGGTCAGAACCCTGACACTGAGGGTAGTTACCTTTTCTTTCAGGGAGGATACTCACTCCATGGGGTCGCCCAGATCGGACCCAACTGAATAACTAACACTTTCACTTTCTTATCCAGGGAAGTACTTCAAACCTGGTTCAATTTGATGAATTATTTTATTTCTTTATTTTTGTGACCCCATTCTACTGTGCTACACAGTCTGAACAAGTAATTTGTGACTGAGCAAGTCTGCAGCCCAGCAAAGAGGCTGCGTGCGCTGGTTCCAGGGTCATGCGGAGCTGGTTGTAATCCTTGAAAGCGCATTTATTATTATTATTATTATCAGCTGGGAGTCTTTGTGCTGTTACCTGGCCCCGAGCTTCAGTTTCCTTTAATGATGATGTGGGTGAAACGCTCGTGCAGTCCAACAGACTGAAAAAGAGATGGAGTCTAATCCTCCCTTTGCTTCTGGGCTGGCCGTCTGACTCGATCAGTGAAATGTGACAGAAATGACATTCTGTGATCTATGAGCAAGGAGCCTGTTAGCATCCACCCAAAGCTCATGGAACAGAGACCGAGCAGGACCCTGTGGGGCCCTCGTGGGCACAAAAGCCTTTCTTTGTCCCCCATTTCTTGTTTGTAGGAAAAAGGCTTCGGCCTCCTAGACCTTCCCCGAGTTCCAAAGGGCAGACTCAAGCAGTTTCTAATTGTGGAAGGGAGGAGATGCAGAAACAAAGGGAAAGCACCCAGGAAATCGTAGTGCAGCTTGGGCAGGGTCCTGGTTCCTCCTTAAGGGACGCACAGCAAATATCTCTGCGCTCTTCTGCAGGAACTAAGGCCCTTAACCAGGTTTTTGTTGTTTTTCAGTTGCTCAGTTGTGTCCGACTCTTTGCGACCCCATGGACCACAACACGCCAGGCTTCAATGTCCTTCTATCTTTCCCAGCAACAGGGTCTTTTCCAATGAGATGGCTCTTCACATCAGGTGGCCAAAGCATTGCCAGAGAATGTTCAAACTACCACTCATTTCACATGCTAGCAAGGTCACGCTCAAAATCCTCTCACCCAGGTGGAGGACACTAACCTCAGGCTGAGCACAAGATTCCTGGAACACAACCTGCTTCCTGCCCTTACCCCAAATTTTCCTATAAAACTCTTCCTCCCAAACCATTGAGGAGTTCAGACTTTTTTGAGCATGAGCTGTTTGTTCTCCTTGCTCAGTTCTGCAATACCCCTTTCTCTGTTGCAAACTCTGACATTTCAGTTTGTTTGGACTCACTATGTGTCATGTATGAAAACTTGAGTTCACAACACAACTCCTGCTCTGGAGATGGCCAGCCACCGTGGATGCAGTCTGATTGCCCCGAGACTCCACACTGTGAGGAAGCCCACATGACGGCGTGCAGAAGCCACGTGAAGACAGATGTCTGGTCACCCAGCGGGTGCAGCCAGCCCAGCCCAAGCGACTACAGCTTCGGCTCCAGCCCCGGCCACCATCTGAGCAAGGACTGCCCATCTGAGCCCCGTCAGCCCCCAGAGCAGTCAGTGAGGAGGAACAATAAATTGTTGTTTTAAGCACTAAGTTTGGGGCAGTCTGTCACAAAGCAACGGAAAGCCAAAATACTCAGCACGGTGTCTGGCATGTGAGTTACCCTCGGTACATGTCAGCTGTCCTGATTACAGAAATACTCATAAACTAGAGTAATTTCAAGACATCCCTCTTCATCCAAGGCATTCTGAAGTGCTTCTTTTTTTTTTTAATTTTTAAATTTATTTTGAATTTGAGGACAATTGCTTTACAATGTTGTGTTCGTTTCTGCCATACAACAACATGAGTCAGCCACAGGTTTACACGTGTCCCCTCCCTCTTGAACCTCCCTCCTACCTCCCACCCCATCCCACCCCTCTAGGTTGTCACAGAGCACCAAGCTGAGCTCCCTGTGTTATACAGCAACTTCCCATTAGCTAGCTATTTTATACAGGGTAATGTGTTTATTTTAACGCTACTCTCTCAAAGCACTTTCTTGCCTGAGAAGAACAGAGTAAGTTTTGGCTTCAATTCCAGGCCTGTGTTCAATCTTCCTCAAATGTTACTGACGTCGCTGTTGCTGTCATCAGGGCTGAGGGCAACTGCAAATTATTATGGTGCTTGTAAGTTTATAATTACTGTTTTTCTTCTGTCCATGGATAATTTTAATAAGGAAGAAGTCAAGGACATACAGAGAAGACACCAGCAGAGCATCTGTAACTACACTGCTCACAAGCAAGACTAAGGGTGTGCACGTGGTTAGTTGTGACACAATAATTATCATTAACAAATTGGAAGCACAGGGCTGACAGGAGTAAAATGCACAATCATGCAATTCACATCAATAGCAGCAACACGTTCAAATCATAAATTATAACTTTAGCAAGAGTTTCAAAAATATTTCTATTCTTATTGAAAAAAGATTCTACTAGTTATCTTACCAAGATTAACCTAACCTGAGATGGAGATCTAGAAATAATACACTCCATCTTTTTAAAGCGATGTCTTTCTTTAAAAAAATATTCTCTGGGCTGTGCTTCTGAGGTCCTTTTAGGCCTTACAAGCTCCACTCCCTTACCTGGCAATTGAGCGTCATGTGACATGACATCATGTGACATCTCAGGGGTCGCCTGGTGTTGTTACTTCACCTCCCCCTTCCAGTTCTATCAGCCCAAGGACCCTGCTGGGCTGGAAACCCTGGGACAGAGCCTCCCTCAGCACCCCAGCTCTGTGGCAAGTCCTCATACCTGCCTACACGCACACACCCATAAGGGTCTCTTTTCATCCCCACAGCACTCTTCCCATTAGTGAAATCCCCGTTTACTTTTACAGATCCCTTTTTAAAAACTAAAACAAGAAGCCTCATGAAATGCCTGTGTTACTCCCCACAGGGTGAGCTGGCTGGGTTTCTGGTCTATACTGGCAGCGGAAGGAAAGGTCACTCACTGGGACTCAGCACACCCCCCTGCTCAGAGGGTTGGAAAGCAGAGTTAGAAACATTTTCCTCTAAGAGCCCAGCCCTGGTGTCTCTTTAAAGGACAGACTGAGATTCACCCATGACAAGTGGAGAGAATAAGGAAACACAACAATGGAAGACTGTGGGGCTGAAAAGCACAGAGAAAACCAGGGGGCAGGACAGTGGGCTGGATGCTGATCATAAAATGAAGGCGTCATCTGAACATAAAAGACAGGGAGAGAAGAACCATCAGGAGGTGGCCGTGAGATGAAGGAGGGCAGGTGGGATGCTGTCTTCACAGCCTCGGGATTTCCATCGCACCCAAGGCAACAAGACCCGGGCAAGGCAGTACAGTTGCATGTCCTAATAAAAAGACGAGGTTGAAGGCGTCATCCTGGTGAGGACCCTGTCTCTGCCATCTCACCCCTAATCCCTCCCCAACCTCATCATTAGATTCAAAATTCAATGAAGATGAACTCAGACAATGGAAAAAAAAAAAAGTAGCTTTTCAGAAGTTTGCCATGAAAAGCTTTAGTAAGTATCTTAGCTCCTAAAATGAAAGGGGTCTGTGAAGTATTTAGCTTTGATGCTATGAGATGTTCTTCAAAAACACACAAAGAAAGACTTTCCTAATTAAGCTCGCTATAAATGTAAATGCCCTGGCCAATTATTTGATAAGAAAGGGAGGGAGGAGAACAAGAAAGGCTTTGCTCTCTTCTCTTGCCAGCAGAGGGCAAATGTTATGTGACACTGTGTGTGTGTGTGTGTGTGTGTGTTTGTGTGTGTGTGTGTGCGTGTGCGCGTGCAAGCCTAGGTCTGCATCCTCTTACTCCCTCACTCACACTTCTTTCCTCTTATCTTCTCTTCCCCATCCCCTCCCCCACCCTCCTTTCTCCTCCCCTTCCAGGGCTGGCTGGTGAAGAGGCACTTTTCAGGATCAGGCATCTCATTTGCATGTCCTCATTAGACTACCAACTCCATGAGAGCAGAAAGGAAGTTATTCTGGAAAACTCAGGCATCTGTTTCTTCTAGAAAAACACAGACTGTTGATACAAAGGGATCCAGCTTCCCAGATCTTGCTCAAAGGAAAGAAAGTAGGAGGGACGTGACCTCCCCTGGATTCTACAAGCCCGAGTCATCCAGATGCCTCCATGGAGACTGAAAGTGGCCCAGGCTGCATTCTGGGTTAGATCTGGAGTAAGCAGAAGGCGCAGTGGTGACCTCCAGAGAACTGGGAGAAGGCTGGGCCTCAGGAGCAAGGAAACTGATCAGAAAAGACTCCTGGAGGTTCTGCGGGGAAAAGCTCTCCAGGGGCCCCTGATGTTAAATCCCACTTTTCTGTATTTCTGCCAACAAACTCCTCAGGACACCCGCAACTCTCAGCAGCTTTAGCACTCAAGTGGGGTAAATAAATCATCTGGTCTGTTAGGAGGTGGTCAGTGCTCATGGAAAAAGACCAGGCCCGGAGCCCTAAGAGGAGAAAGGGGCGGGTGGGCAGGTGAGCTCGGCTTCTCACTCACCCCCAGTAGATTTCAGTCTACACCTTCAGTCCCTGCTAGAGCGCCAGACCCACAAGGGCAAGGCCCTTTGATCTGTTCAGACATACCAATGCACAGTTAGAGAAGCCAGGAGTGTTCACTGAGTGAGAGCCATAGAGCTAAATGAGAAAGATGTTCCCCACATTATACAGAAAAAAACAAGACCGTTCAACACCACCTACATGGTCTTCCCACCTGAACCCAGAAGAAGCAACAAGGAAACAAAACAGAAACATTGAGATCCCAGGGCTTTGTACACGACCATTGGCCTGGATGCTTCAGAGGTGCCAATGTCATGGTGGGAAAAAAAGAGAGAGACTGTCTCCGATGAAAGAGATGAGAAGCAAATGTAGCACGCAATCCCTGACTATACAGTCCATGGGGTCTCAAAGGGTCGGACACAACTGAGCAACTTTCGTGGCTGTCCTGTCCACCTGCCACCACCCTCAGCTCCTGGCACAAGAGAAGCTGTCGATAATCAGTGGATAACTGAGGGAAGGAAAATGAGTAAAAGTCACTCAGTCGTGCTGACTCTCTGAGACCCCATGGACTATATAGTCCATGGAATTTTCCAGGCCAGAATACTGGAGTAGGTAGCTGTTCCTTTCTCCAGGGGATCTTCCCAACCCAGGGATCGAACCCAGGTCTCTGGCACTGTAGACGGATTCTTAACCAGCTGAGCCACCAGGGAAGCCCGAGGGAAGGAAAGCCTATTCCAATTTCTAATACATGTGACACATTATACAAACTCAGACAAAAGGAAGTAGAGTAAGTTAGACATTAGTCTAACCTGTTGGACACAAGTGAACTTGAAGACCTTTTCTAATGCCTGAGCTCAAATCTCCTCACGTCCTGGTACCTTAATGTGTACGTTTCCCTGGTGGCTCAGATGGTAAAGAATCTGCCTGTAATGCCGGAGACCCAGGTTTGATCCCTGGTCTGGAAGATCCCCTGAAGAAGGGAATGGCAACCCACTCCAGTATTCTTGCCTGGAGAATTCCATGGACAGAGGAGCCTGTCAGGCTACAGTCCATGGGGGTCTCAAAGAGTCAGACATGACTGAACAGCTTGGCACCAGCACCACCAACAGAACCTCCGACTTAGACAACACTGACGGTTGCCTGGGCGGCTCCTCCCCATGCTCTGCATGTGTTCCTTCCGAGAGGACCCCACACGTTCACATCATCTTACAGAACACTGTCAGTAAGGGGTGCTCACCCTCACCCAGAGCAGCCAGGCCAGGGTCCACAGGTCAGGCTGATCTGCTTCTTGTGAGCAGCCTCGTGGGTCCTGGTGCCCCCGGGGACCCCTCAGCCCTCTCTGGTGAAGTCCTCACCGCCCAGATGTCACAGCAAATACCAGGGACTTGCCTGCTCTTTGAACAGAGGCCAGAGGAGAGGCCTAACCAGGCCCCTGACGCCTGCGGAAGAAGTGGCAGAAATCTCTAAACTGTCGTCAAGACAACCGAAATCCAGATATAAATCTCTTTGGGATTCCATTCGGAAGCAGTTTTTAAGTGCGCACACCCAGAGGAAATAATAAAAGAAAAGAAAGCGCCTCTCCCCCTCCCCTGGCCCTACTCCTCCTTCCCCTTCTCTTTCTCTCTCTCTCTCTCCCCCCTCCTGCTTTTTGCCACGTGGTGATGTGTGTTAAAAACGCAAACTGGGACGCTTTCCACTTTTGGGGTTGGAACAGCTGCTGCCTCAATATTGTTTTTGTTACTTTTTTTTTTTAAACATACTTTTCTGTTTTTAATGGAGTTGTTTTTTAGCTACGTGTTTCATAATACTAACTGAGATTCACAAAGCGGGAAGATTGGCACTTTAATTGGCAAGAGTGAGATTCATGGGTCCTAAGAGTCCAGCTCGGACAGTCTGCTGCCCAGCTCGATCCCAAGGCAGCCGGGGTAATCCCAGGGAAGGGCACTCACGAAGGCATGGGAGAAATATGACCAAGTCCTCCCATGGAAACAACGAGAGCCAAGAATTTGTAACAGGTAGCCTAAATAAAGCCCACGCTCTCGGTCCTTCATTTTTCCAAGAGCACAAAGCATTTGGGGAATGCTCCACAGATGGCTGTGGTTGCACGTGGGAGCACGCACTAAGAGAAGTGAGATCAGGGTTCTGAACCCCAGGGCCTAACAGCAGGGCTCTGAAAAGCACAGGTGCATGCCACCTGGCACACCCCGCTGCCACCTGCTGCAAGTGACCCTCGGGTCCGGAATCTTCATCCACGTGGGGACCTTTAGCTCAGAGCAGGGTACGCCTGCACCACCCGAGCTGAGCACAACCACGGCCTTAAATGGGAAACAGGTCTCCCAGTGATCACCGAGTGCCAGGGACAATCACCAGGCACTAAAGGACCAGCCCCTCAGCCTCTCGGGTGAGCCAGCAAGGCTAAACGGTCCCACTCCCATCACCTGCTCAACTGGGCTGACAGTGATGCTGGCAGCGGGCGTGGCTGCAAGGGCCTGAGATTTCAGGAAGGTGTGGAAGTGGCTGAAATAGGAAGCTGAGTGTTGACTATATGCAACACTTCATCCACAAAAGACAGGCCTCCCATACAAAGAACAGAGGAACCAGGGCTCCTGTTAAAATTCTGAGAGGATTGTGAGCTTGGCACTGAATCTCTTTTCCAGGGGCGGATCCACAGGATTCTCTCTTCTGTGGATCTGCCAAGAGAGCAAACCAGCAGTTAGACTGCCTTTGGCCACACCCAGTGGAATCTCAGGGCTTCCCTAGTGGCTCAGCGATAAAAGAATCTGCCTACAATTCAGGAGACTTGGGTTCAATCCCTGGGTAGGGAAGATTCCCTGGAGGAGGAAATGGCAACCCACTCCAGTATTCTTGCCTACACAATCCCATGGACAGAGAAGCCTGGTGGGCTACAGTCCATGGGGTCACAAAAGAGCCAGACATGACTCAGCGACTAAACCACCATCAGCAACAGTGCTATCTCACCCAGAGCATCACCCTGCTTCAGGAGCAGCTGAGAACCTAGCTATCACACACACAGGATGGGACCAGCCAAACCGGGGGACTTAAGACACATTACTTGGTGTGATAATAAGAGCAATGGCCCTTTCCGAGATTTCAAAGACATGGCTTCTGATCTGAACAAGAACAAAACCTAGAGCCCCTCAAAAAAAGAAGACCACAGATACAGGGTGATGGGATTGAAACTTCAAAGTCTTCATCTGCTCAGATTTATCTTCCTGAACTGCTGTGGGGCTGTTCTTTTCTTTCAAGCCCAGCCTCCTACCTCTGGGACTCTGCAAAGGACCAGCACACAGGGAGAGGCATTGTCTCCAGGAAGTCACTGAACAAGTGCATTCCATCCTTAGAGATAAGGCAAAAAGTAGTACAAGGGCTTCCCCCAGCTTTCTCATCTCCCAGGCTTGCTAATTATCATCCTGGAGTCACAGGGTAGCAAGAAATGGCACTGTGTATCTTAGGAGATCGTCTGCTCTAGTCCTCTGCCTTAAATGGGAAGATGTTATTACGTCCATTTCACAGACACCGTGATCAAGATACTTTTCCAGAACTGCACAGCCAGTGAGCAGGACAGCATAAGAACCCAGGCTTGCTGCTTTGGATCAGAGCTCTTCTACCTGATTGTAGAAGGAAACAGACTTATCTATAAGCAGAAAAATTGAACATAATTCATGTGCTGGGACAAGCATATCATTTCTGACTTTATTTATTCACAAGGCCAATCCTGACACACACAACACAAGTCAAAGTTGCCTCTTGGTTCCCGGGGACCCGACCTTCTGAGTCTTTGAAGCGCTTCCTGGAGGCTGAAATGACTCCTCAGGAGGAAAACACGAGATTCCTGGAATTTGTATCTGGCTTATGTTAGAGAGCCTGGCGGTGACACCTACCCCTGCAACTGTGACAAAGGTCAACAGAGGGAGGCCGGGACAGCATCCACCAGATCCAGGCCATGGCCCAACATGCGGGCAGGCAGAGGAGGGAGGGCCTCTGCCTGACGCCCCTGGATGAATCAGGAGACCAAGGCCAACCAGACAACAGTGTAAATGGGGCTTTAGCAAAGAACAGTGAGGCCAGACCTCCCCAGGTTCCAGGAGGGCCTCCAGGGAGTCCAGACAGACCCTTGTTGTTGCTGTTCAGTCACTCAGTCGTGTCCCACTCTTTATGACCCCATGGACTGCAGTACGCCAGGCTTCCCTGTCCTTCACCATCTGGACTTTGCTCAAACTCATATCCATTGAGTCAGTGATGCCATCCAACCATCTCATCCTCTGTTGCCCCCTTCTCCTCCTGCCCTTAATCTTTCCCAGCCTCAGGGTGTGGGGCAATCCGGCCCTAAGCTAGAACCATTCCCTCTTTATCTGCTTCTGCACAACCCTCTTGACAGACCAGTTAGCACTGCTTTGATATAAACAGAACCGGTCCAACCTTTGCTGCTTTTTTCGGAAACTGTTTTCTTGGGAGACCAGAACTGCCAAGGGCTGAACACTAGCCGTCTGTGCCAAAAGCTGCTAAAACCAGGGCTGAAAACCAGCTCTTCCCAAAGAAGCAATTCCGGAATGTGGTGTGGGTACCCAAGAGCGAGCGATCCAAAACGCCAGCTGAATTCCCTGAGCACTCCCCGGGGGCAGGTCCGCACCACTGGGGAGTTTGTGTCTGTCTTTGTTTCCGGCTTCTTCCACGTTTCTTTGGGCTCAGAAGGACCCACTTCGGGAGGGGAAGTGGGGACAGGGGAAGACTCTGTCGTCCTGCCCTGATCCGCAGCACGAAAAGTTTTCTACGGTGCGTTCTCCCTCTACGTTCCCGCCAGGTCGTCCCCTCGCGCGCATTTTTTCACCCCGAGTTGAGCTCTGTTTTCTTTTTTAAAAAAGTAAATAAACTAATTGCCCCCAGGAGGCAAAAGGATTCCGCGCCTTGGCTGAGTAACTTAAAGTTTCCGCCGGAAGGAAATTATTAAAGGCGAAGGAGAAAGCCCACGAAGGCGGGGTCCTGGCCTGGTGTCACCGCGCAGGGGTCCCGGCCCGGCGCGGCCCGAGAGGACTAGGGCTCCGGGAACGCGGCGCGGCGAGGGGACGAGCCAGGAAGCACCCGAGAGAGGCTCGGACCGGACCGGCGGGGCCGGGACAGGATGCGGGCCGGCCAGGGGGGTGCGCGCAGGGGACACGGGGGGCGCACAGACATCGGGGCCGGGGGGCTGGTTAGGGGGCGGGGCGGGGGAAGTTGAAGAAAAGGGGGCGCGGGGAAGTGGGGACGAGGAGAGCGCAGGGAGGAGGGTGACTAAGAGGGCGCTGGGAGTAGGGGGGGCGCGCGGCCCCAGGGGCGCAGGACTCACCCCGAGAAGACACACTTTGAGCTCTCGGATGGCCATCATGAGCTCGGGGCCGGGCCGGGCAGGGGCTCCGCATCCTCCGGGGCCGCTACGCTCCGTGCCCCGCCAGCCGGCTCCTGCGGTCCCCGCCTCCCCTCGCGCCGCCCGCGGGCGGATCCACGGCAGCTGCTATTTCTGGGCCTCTGGCCGCGCCGAGGGTCACGTGGCCGCCGCCGGCTCCTCCCGGGGGTGCGGGGAACCTCGCCAGCCGGCTCCCAGGACCGCCCCTGACGGCGTCAGCCCCCGGGCCCCCGCCCAAGTGCCCCTGGCGTCCTGGCACCGGGCCTCCTCCTTCCGGCCAGCCCGGCCTCGGACCGGCTCAGCAGAGCTCACCCTACCCCCGGCCTCCCGCTCCCAGGCCACGGGGTGAAGGCAGGACCGGTCCGGCCCGCGGAGGCGGGGGCCCACGACTGGACACTGCATCCCCCTCGGTAAAGGGGATGTTGTCCACCCTGGATCTGCGGGGAGCACTTTGAAGCCTAAGCGCACTGGACAGAGGCAGTCGGATGGAAGGAGGGTCTGATCATGCAGCCCGCCTCTCCCTCCGTTCCTCGTGCGGTGGGGAGGGTGCTTCAGTGCACCCCCAGGTCGCTTGCCAGTCTCAGCCCCACGTTCGCTTTTCCATATGTCATCGGAAGTGATTCTAGAAGCAAAGGCCTATTCCTCCCCCCAAAGCAGGCTGGTCCGTGTCTGAAAGGGGAAGCGCATTGTAGGCAGGAAGCTGCTATGCAGGGTACAGAAAATGCTGCGGCCTGGGGTCAGACCCCCGGCCTCAGACCCCCGGCTAGAAACAGGTGGCTTGGCGGACCTTTTGCATCCTTCCGAGGCGGGCTTGGGGGTCTGCGGGCTTGTCTCCACGGTGGAGCGCACACCTCATCCACTACAGAAACGTCAGCCTTTTGGACATAGGTACTTGAGTTAGGTGTGGCATTTCAGATTGGAAACAACTTTCTTTAAACTTTATCCCCTAACCAAACTCTCAGGCCTCTGTCCTGACCTTGCAGTTCTCCAGTGAACCACCGCCCCACCTTGATTATCTGGGTTTTGCTCCTATTGATGCCACGTTGAAGCTACCCACCACCCAGGTGACCCCATGCTGTGGGAACGTCCAATCACGACCTCCAGAGAGAAATTCTAAAAGGCCAGAGTCAAAATAGTGCCCTTCTCTCAAAGAAAAGCCCTGACCGTTGGCAGTGAATCCCCCAGGGCAGTAGCTTCCCCAGGCTTGGGCAGGCTTGGAGGATCACCCACTCACATAAATCAGGACTAAATTGTTCAAAAAGTAGCCATGGATGAAATATAGGTCTTATTCAGCATGGAGATTATTGTATAGATACCTGTCCTTGATTTAGTATCTAAAGCAGGGACAGGATGAAAAGAGGCCTGCCCAGAGTTTCCCAGCACTGGGCACTGGGCACTGGGCCTCCTGTCTTCAGATCCGCTGAGCAGAGGACAAGCGCCACGCAGCCGCAGCGCGGCCATGGTCAGGCAGCTCTGGCAAGGCCAACTCACATCCCTGGCAGAACAGCCTGAATCTCCGCGTCCTACTGCTTCCCTTTGGCCTTGCTTCTCACTTCCCCAAAGTCAACCAACCCAGTTCTCACTTCCTGAAAGTTAGCCAAACCAGGGTGGGAGGCGTTTCCATTAACACTGCAATAGGTCCCTGAGGGCAGGACCACCCCAGATAAGTAGGCTGGCAGAATTTCTCATCCAATGCCCTGTTTTTCTTTCATTCCTCCCATTCCGCTCGCTTCTGCGCTGGCCTTGGTGTCTGCCATGCTTGTGTGGTTTCTTAGTTCCCCCCTCGCAGTCTCTGATCCGGGCTTTCCCCCTGAGAATCACCCATCTGTTTTATTCTCCCCACACTCACCCCATTAAAATCTCCTCACTCATGTCTCATTCTGACCAGGCGAGCTCTTCACAAAGTGCCAACACTTTGTGGACCACCATCATGGACTTATACCCTCTCCTGGGCCAAGTCATCCTTGGGGGCTTAAGATCTGGCCTTGAGGAAACTCTGGTCCCAGGGATCACCCTAAAGTGATGCACCAGGCTCTCCCAGGCAGGAGAGACAGTGGCTGCTCCCAGACGCATTTGGGGAGTGTCTGTCCAGGGTAGGTCTCCACTTGTTAAAGGTATAATGTTCCCTAGGAATGTGTTTATCATACTCTAGGATGACTGTCAGAAGGGCCCAGCCTGACTCCTCTGGAATTCTCTGCAAATGCTAAGAGGTTCTGATGTAACTTAAGCAGAGATAAAAATCCAATGGTATGTAACTGAGGGCTTATCAAATTTTTAAAAGATGGAATAGGCAAAAGTTTCCTGTGAAATCTTTGTAAACCAAAAGGTCATTGGGCTAATTTGAATTTATGGTTTTCACTGCTGTGAAGTCCTCGGTGGCACTTACAAGATGCAATTTAACTCTTAAGTGTATCTTGTGATAACGCTGGGCCAAAACCAGCCTCTTCTCTGCCTGCTGGCAGAACCCATCAACCTCCAGAGATGTGCTCAGCAGCCACCTCCCAGAGAGGTCTCTGCCTGGGCTTGCACGTGCTCTACTCAGGGCTCTCTAGCATTGACTCAGCAGCTCACTTGCCCTCCTGTCCCCCGTGAGGGTCCTGCCCAGTGTCCTTGGAGCCAGTAGAACTGAAGCCAGGTTCAGTTCAGAAGCAAAGGAAAGCTTGACTCTTTAATCAAAACATGGAGAGATGGGAGGTCATGCTCCAGAACACCCGCTCTGCCAACAGCAGGGCTGGGCTGCTTTGGGGGGAGGGGGCGGGGTTCTCTCAGGCATCCAGGCACAGCTGCTGCCCTCGCTCCAGATGGCAGTGGTGGGTGCAGCATCTTTACACACGGCCCGCCATGGCAACTCAGAGTTGGGGGCGGAGCTTCTGCACAGGTCCCTGAGCTGAGACGTCGTCGCCACCATTTTGTGCCAGGAACCCCGGTCTGAGATGTCCAGCTCCAGGCTTTGCACACAGTGCCCTGGGAGCCAGGGGACTAGACTCAGCACAGAAACAAGGTTAGGCTTTATTCCATCACTCAGATTCTATTTTTATTTCCCGGTTATTGTTAATGGACTTTGCTGGTGACAAACATAATTAGCTACTAAATCCCTTTTACAACTGGTCAGGGTCTAAACTTATAACGGAATTATCTATCTGTATGAGAGGTACCTATAGATGAAGCTGGGGTCACCTCTGTGTCACCAGGGTGTGAAAATGACTAGATTGGGAGCGGGGGGAATGGGGCTATGCCACATAAAAGAAAGGTGATTAGAAATTAATCTTTTCACCTCAGTCTATGTAGGACTTTTCCCTGCAGAGTCTCTGGCCTTTCATGTAATTCAAATGAGACCCCTGTTTGGTGGGTCTGGAGATCTGGGAAACCCCAGGACTGGTGTGTCCACATAACAGGAAGGCTGACCTGAATACTCACCCTGGACCTCACCTCAGATGGTTCTGGGTGGGGATTTCTTCTAAAAGAAATGAGTAATTCACCAACAAATATTATTTAGTAAAAGTTTACCAAGGGACAGGAAAAATTGTCCCATTCTTTTTTTTTAATCTAGTTAATAACAGTCATAAAACTGACCATGTTGCTTGATCCAGCAAATCCTCTTTCAGACAATAATGTAGAAAAACACACAGAAAAGTGAGCAAATAGAAGCCTGGCTGTGCACAAACAGACATGCACACAAAAAAACAGATACATTTGAAAAACAAAAAGACGTCTCTGCTGAGATGGAAGAGGACAGCTGCATACATCATGATATTAAAGGGGTGAAACAACTGAAATCTCTTCACATTTGGGAATGATTAAGCAAACGGATATCTTTACTCGGTTATCTTTAACAGTGTGCAGTGGTAAATATCACTTAGGTAATACATAAAATGTATATGTGAGGTAGATTTAGAAAGAGATTTGCAGTAAATAAGTTTCCATGAGTATAAGATGATGCAAGAATCGGCTCTGCATGTTAAACAGTTAAGTCACGCCAGGTTGTTGCAACTCACACTAAGGAGCGTGACTGGTGGATTGTGCAGTACTGCTACTGCATGGAGAAGGCAAGGGCACCCCACTCCAGTACTCTTGCCTGGAAAATCCCATGGACAGAGGAGCCTGGTGGGCTGCAGTCCATGGGGTCGCTAGAGTCAGACAGGACTGAGCGACTTCACTTTCACTTTTCACTTCCATGCACTGAAGAAGGAAATGGCAACCCACTCCAGTGTTCTTGCCTGGAGAATCCCAGGGACGGGGAAGCCTGGTGGGCTGCCGTCTATGTGGTCACACAGAGTCGGACACGACTGAAGCGACTTAGCAGCAGCAGCTACTGCATACCTGTCAGCATAGCCAAAATCCCGGACAGTGACAATACCGAATGCTGACAAGGATGTGGAGCAACTAGAATGTCATTGCATCACTGAATGCAAAATGGTGCAGCCACTTTGGAAGGCAGTTTGACAGCTTCTTATAAAGTTAAACATACTCTTAGCATTCAATCCATTATCATGCTCGTTGATATTTACTCAAAGGAGTTGAAAACATATTCACCCCAAAAACTCTGTACACAGCTATTTACAGCAGCTTTGTTCATAATTGCCAAAACTTGTAAGCAACCAAGATGTTCTTCAGAAGGCAAATGGATAAATAAACTGTGGTCCATCCAGGCAATGGAATAGTATTCAAAACTAAAATGGGATGAGCTATCAAACTATGAAAGACATGGAGCTAATTTCAG
Source organism: Bubalus bubalis (assembly GCF_019923935.1). Classification (NCBI taxonomy): domain Eukaryota; kingdom Metazoa; phylum Chordata; class Mammalia; order Artiodactyla; family Bovidae; genus Bubalus; species Bubalus bubalis. The sequence continues at coordinate 20,270,101 of NC_059178.1, forward strand.
TGCATATTACTAAGTGAAAGAAGCCAATCTGAAAAGGCTATGTATTTGGGTGATTATGACATTCTGGAAAAGGTAAAGCTATGGAGACAGTAAAAGATTACTGGGGGTCAGGGGGCAGGGATGAACAGGCAGAGCACAGAGGAGTTTTAGGACAGTGAAAATACTCTGCATGAAACTGTAATGATGGATACATGTCATACATTTATCCAAACCCATAGAATGAACAGCACAAAGAGTAAAATATAAATGACAGACTTTGAATGATTATCATGTGTCAATGTAGGCTATCAGTTGTAACAAGTGTACCCTCTGCTGAGGGGTGTCTATAAGGGGGAAGCTGTGCATGTGTCACTGTAGAGGGCATAGGGGAAATCTCTGTATTTTCCTCTCAACTTTGCTATGAACCAAAAACTGCTCTTAAAAAAAAAGTCTTTTAAAAAAATGAACAGGCATGGTCAGGCAATTCACAAGTTGGAAATGAATATATAAAGAAAGTATTCAACTTTGGAAGTGAGGAAAAATACAGATTAAAGCATCAAGAAATCATTTTCCACTTATCAAACTAGCAAATCATAAAACCTAAAACTCCATGCTGCGGTGAGTGGGGCAGAAGGAGCAGTGCCCATTCACACTGGCTGGACTCCACTGTTTGGCCTTTGGAGTCACACATTCTTTCTTTATGTGTGTGTGTGTTTCTTTACATGGTTCTTCTTTATATATGTTTATATACCTTCACCAGGCTTCCCTGGTGGCTCAGCGGTAAAGAACCCGCCTGCCATGAAGATGCAGAGATGCGGGTTCAATCCCTGGATGGGGAAGATCCCCTGGAGGAGGGCATGGCAACCCACTCCAGTATTCTTGCCTGGAGAATCCCATGGACAGAGGAACCTGGCAGGCTATAGTCCACAGGGTCACAAAGAGTCAGACATGACTGAGTGACTTGGCGCATACACATGTATGTATCCTCACAGTCATTCTGTCACAGGGGTGTCACACGTTGTTTCTCTGAAGCAATATTTGTTTATTTTCTCTGTTACTCTCCATAAGCAAATGTATACTCTCATCAAGCTTATTTTTGGATTCTGGTGGGGGAGAAGGATAAAAAATCTGAAAGCTCTCTGCTAAAAATATGACATTTTTATATAGAGGGATAGGAGGGGTGGAAACGGGACCTGAAAGATTAGGTCAGGGTCACTAGTGAGATTCTCCCCTTTGAACATGGAAGTCTGGAAGAGAGAATGACCCTTAACGATGAGCATGAACACTTACAGAGTGTCGACTGTCAGCTAGGTACCAGGTGCAACCCTGCCCAGCATCTCACTTCCTTCTGCCTAGAAGAAGGTGCTATTGTCCTTGCAACGGAGGCAGATGGTCTCTGTGAAGCTGTGCCCATGCGGCCAGCCTGGGATTCCAGCCCAGACAGGCTATTCAGTGAGCACTTTAGCTACTTCAGGCTTCCCTGGTGGCTCAGATGGTAAAGAATTTCCCTGTGATACAGGAGACCCAGGTTCAGTCTTTGGCTTGGGAAGATCCCTGGAGAAGGAAATGGCAACCCACTCCAGTATTCTTGCCTGGAGAATTCCATGGAGAGAGGAGCCTGGTGGGCTACCGTCCATGGGATTGCAAAGAGTCGGACACGACTTAGTGACTTAACTACCACATCTTGCATTCAAGTGTACTTGGTTTTTAGTTTGAGGCATTGGCAGGGGTGTGTGGCAAGCAGAGCAGGAAGGAAAATACCTGGACTGACATAGAGAACCAAGAATTAGCTGCAGGGACTTCCCTGGCTGTCTGTTGGTTAAGACTCCACCTTAGGTGGGCACTGCAGGTGGGCGCAGTTCGATCCCTGGTCAGGGAACTAGGATCCCACACACTGTGAAGTGCTGCAAAATAAATAAATAAAAAGAATTAGCTGCAAAGATGAGAGAGGAGGTGCTGTCAGCATGCTTACAAACTCAGAAGTGCCGAGGGGACTAGGACCGCACGTGGAATGTCAGAATTCTCTGCAAGACTGGGAAGTCCCTCCCAAGGAGAACAAATGAGATCATGTCTATGAAACACAACATTTTCCACTTCACATGTTATTCTTACTGCCCTAGGGCTCTTACCTAAAGAGCAAACAGTAAACCCAACAATAATATTCGAGATGGTTAATTATATGTGTCAACTTGGCAAGGCCATGGTACCCAGGTGTTTGGTCAAGCATCATTCTAGCGGTGAGCATGCTATAGTTGTATACAGAAGTAGAAAATATAATGTTGTACACATTAAACTTATATAATGCTATAAATCAATGTTACCTTAAAAAATAAATTAAAAATAAATTTAAATAATATTTAAATTTAAATAAATTTTAAAATTATTCTCAATGTTTCTGTGAAGGTATTTTTAGATGAGATGACCATTTTAATTAGTAGGCTGTGCATGAAGTAGATAACCCTCCATTATGTGAGCAGAACTCATCTAGTCAGCTGAAGAGCTTAATAGAGAAAGACTGATCTCCTCGAGGAAGAGGAAATTCTGCCAGCAGACAGTCTTCAGACTTGAACTGTAATTCCACCCCAAGTCTCCAGCCTGCTGGCCAACCCTACAGATTCCTTACAGTAAATCTTTCTGTATTTATACATCTTATTGATTCTGTTTCTCCTCAGACAGCAAGGAGATCAAACCAGTCAATCCTAAAGGAAATCAACCCTGAACATTCATTGGAAGGACTGATGCTGAAGCTCCAATACTTGGCCACCTGATGCAAAGAGCCGACTCATTGGAAAGGACCCTGATGCTGGGAAAGATTTCCGACAGAAGGAGAAGGCGGGAACAAAGGATGAGATGGTTGGACGGCATCATCAACTCAATGGACGTGAGTCTGAGGAAACTCTGGAAGATAGTGAAGGATAGGGAGGCCTGGTGTGCTGCAGTCCATGGGGTCAGACACAACTGAGTGACTGAACAACAACAATTAATACAACACTTCATTGATTTTTTCCTTTGCCCTGAGTCTGCCACCCATGTACATATATACTAGTCTTGACTCTGTTTCCCCAGATGTAAACCAGGCACCCAATGAAGATCATGGCATCCGGTCCCATCACTTCATGGGAAATAGATGGGGAAACAGTGGAAACAGTGTCAGACTTTATTTTTCTGGGCTCCAAAATCACTGCAGATGGTGATTGCAGCCATGAAATTAAAAGACGCTTACTCCTTGGAAGGAAAGTTATGACCAACCTAGACAGCATATTCAAAAGCAGAGACATTACTTTGCCAACAAAGGTTCGTCTAGTCAAGGCTATGGTTTTTCCTGTGGTCATGTATGGATGTGAGAGTTGGACTGTGAAGAAGGCTGAGTGCCGAAGAATTGATGCTTTTGAACTGTGGTATTGGAGAAGACTCTTGAGAGTCCCTTGGACTGCAAGGAGATCCAACCAGTCCATTCTGAAGGAGATCAGCCGTGGGATTTCTTTGGCAGGAATGATGCTAAAGCTGAAACTCCAGTACTTTGGCCACCTCATGCGAAGAGTTGACTCATTGGAAAAGACTCTGATGCTGGGAGGGATTGGGGGCAGGAGGAGAAGGGGACGACAGAGGATGAGATGGCTGGATGGCATCACTGACTCGATGGATGTGAGTCTGAGTGAACTCTGGGAGTTGGTGATGGACAGGGAGGCCTGGTGTGCGGCGATTCATGGGGTCGCAAAGAGTCGGACACGACTGAGCGACTGAACTGAACTGAAACCAGGCACCCATGGTGTGCCAGACATGAAGCCAGGAGCTAGAGATGCAGAAAGTCACCAAGGAGGCCCCGGCATCAGGAGGCCACAATCCAAACTTAGCTCTGGCTATGATCCTTTGAAGAAATAGACTGTTTCCTGAACCTCTAAGGCCATACCAGAGTGTGAGAACCCATGGATATGCATGTCCATTTGGGCCACATCAGTGTTGTGAGGAGAGGGCAATAATGACAGAAAAATTAAATGGGAGATAACAGATCCGGGCCCAGAGCAGAAAAGACGTGGCCTATGAGGTTGAAGCCAGAGGCCAGGAAGTGTCATAACTGGAGAGAAAGGGCTGGTGCAGAAGCAGAGGTGCATCAAAGCTGAAGAGTCACTCAGAGTAAACCAGCCAGGCTCCCGCGTGGGGTGTGGACCCAGGAGGAGGAGTCACCGCTTGGGGAGACTTCATAGACAACACCACTTCACAGATGACCACCACTCTGGAACCTGTCCTGCCTGCAGTGTCCAGCCTGACTCGGGGCATCATCCAGAGAAGTGAAAACAAAAAGAGGCAAAAATACTTCTTCCCCACCAAAGGGAACTGAGAGAGGGGGCTGGAGCACAGACCAGAAGGGAAAAAAAATCTGTTTTTAGAAAATGAAAGAGAGAAACCCTGAAAAACTGGTGTGCTGACCCAGCCGTGCTGGTTGGATTGACACAGCTGCGTGCTTGCACCTTGACTCCATGGATGAAGCACCGGGGCACACAGTTGGTGCTCAGTAAATACTGGTTGAGTAATGAATGGATGAATGAATGAAATCCTAGGACATGCTGACACCTCAGTGAGGAAAACACCCAAAGAGAAGTACCAGAGGGAGGCTGGATATCCTGGAGGAGGTCTCTGGGGAAACTGTGGTGTGTACTCTTGGGGGTTGGTGGTGGATGATCATCACTTCTGCTCAAGATGGCCCGTTTCCTCACTCTTGTGCCCTCCAGAGTCTCACATCTGAGACCCAGACCTGCCCCAAAGCACAGGCTCAATCCCTTCCCCCCAGCCTCTGAGTTATTCTTGGTGGAATTACACTGGAGTTGGTACTCTGCTGTTTCTCCTTCTTTAGGTTTCAGTTATATAAGAATACTATCCCCAAGAAGAAGAATGGTTGTCTGAGGAGGCCTTCCAAATACCTGAGAAAAGAAGAGAAGCCAAAGGCAAAGGAGAAAAGGAAAGATATATCCATCTGAATGCAGAGTTTCATAGAATAGCAAGGAGAGATAAGAAAGCCTTCCTAAGTGACCAGGGCAAAGAAATAGAAGAAAACAATTGAATGGGGAAAACCAGAGATCTCTTCAAGAAAATTAGAGATACCAAGGGAACACTTCATGCAAAAATGGGCACAATAAAGAACAGAACTGATATGGACCTAAAAGTAGCAGACGATATTAAAAAGAGGTGGCAAGAATACACAGAAGAACTATACAAAAAGTTCTTCATGACCCAGATAACCATGATGGTGTGACCACTCATCTAGAGCCAGACATCCTTGAGTGTGAAGTCAAGTGGGCCTTAGAAAGCATCACTATGAACAAAACTAGAGGAGGTGATGGAATTCCAGCTAAGCTATTTCAAATCCTAAAAGATGACACTGTGAAAGTGCTGCACTCAATATGCCAGCAAATTTGGAAAACTCAGCAGTGGCCACAGGACTGGAAAAGGTCAGTTATCATTCCAATCCCAAAGTAAGGCAATGCCAAAGAATATTCAAACTAAGAACAATTGCACTCATCTCACACACTAGCAAAGTAAGGCTCAAAATTCTCCAAGCTAGGTTTCAAGAGTACATGAATGGAGAACTTTCAGATGTTCAAGGTGGATTTAGAAAAGGCAGTGGAACCAGAGATCAAATTGCCAACATCCTTTGAATCATAGGAAAAGCAAGAGAATTCCAGAAGAACATCGACTTCTGCTTCATCGACTATGCTAAAGCCTTTGAGTGTGTGGATCACAATAAACTGTGGAAAATTCTTCAGGAGATAGGAATACCAGACCATCTTACCTGCCTCCTGAGAAATCTGTATGCAGGTCAAGAAGCAACAGTTAGAACCAGACATGGAACAATGGACTGGTTTCAAATTGGGAAAGGAGCACATCAAGGCTGTATATTGTCACCTTGCTTATTTAACTTATATGCAGAGTACATCATGCTGTATGCCAGATTGGATGAAGCACAAGCTGAAATCAAGATTGCCGTGAGAAATATCAATAACCTTCGATACACAGATGACACCACCCTTATGGCAGAAAGTGAAGAGGAACTAAAGAGCCTCTTGATGAAAGTGAAAAAGGAGAGTGAAAAGCTGACTTAAAACTCAACATTCAGAAAATTAATGTCATGGCATCCAGTCCATCATTTCATGGCAAATAGATGGGGCAACAACAGACAGTAACAGACTTAATTTTCTTGGGCTCCAAAATCACTGCAGATGATGAACGCAGCCATGAAATTAAAAGATGCTTGCTCCTTGGAAGAAAAGCTATGACCAAACTAGACAGCATATTAAAAAGCAAAGACATTACTTTGCCAACAAAGGTCCATCTAGTCAAAGCTATGGTTTTTCCAATAGTCACGTATGGATGTGAAAGTTGGACTATAAAGAAAGCTGAGTGCTGAAGAACTGATGTTTTGAACTGTGATGTTGGAGAAGACTCTTGAGAGCCCCTTCGACAGCAAAGAGATCAAACCAGTCAATCCTAAAGGAAATCAGTCCTGAATATTCATTGGAACAACTGATGCTGAAGCTGAAGCTCCAGTACTTTGGCCACCAGATACAAAGAACTGACTCATTAGGAAAAGATTCTGATGCTGGGAAAGACCAAAGGCAGGAGGAGAAGGGGACGACAGAGGATGAGATGGTTGGATGGCATCACTTACTCAATGGACATGAGTTTGAGCAAGCTCCGGGAGTTGGTGAAGGACAGGGAAGCCTGGCATGCTGCAGTCCATGGGGTTGCAAAGAGTCAGACATGACTGAATGACTGAACTAAACTTATCTGCATATTAGGGCTTCCCAGGTGACTCAGTGGTAAAGAATCTGCCTGTCAATGCAGGAGACAAAAGAGACTCGAGTTTGATCGCTGGGTCAGGAAGATCCACTGGAGAAGGAAATGGCAACCTAATCCAGTATTCTTGCCTGGAGAATCCCATGGACAGTGGACCCTGGTGGGCTACAGTCCATGGGGTAATAAAGAATCAGACAGGACTGAGTGTGTACACATACACGCATTTGCATATTTATTGAAAAAAATTTTAAACTTTAACACGAGGGAAATCACATTACATTCATCATCCAAAATACACACACATGCTCACATAGTTATTTCTGATCTTTTTTCTATATATAAAACTGCACCGCCGAGGCCAGGGGCGGTGGCCGGGAGGACCAACCCCACATCCAAGGAGCCATGGGCTGTGCGGGTGCAGGAGGGCCTAGAGGAGCTATCCCACTTTGAAGGTCAGGAAGGGCGGCGGTGAGGAGATACCCCTCATCCAAGGTAAGGAGCAATGGCTGCGCTTTGCTGGAGCAGCCTTTACGAGATACCCCACGCCCAGGGTAAGAGAAACCCAAGTAAGACAGTAGGTGTTGCAAGAGGGCATCAGAGGGCAGACACGCTGAAACCATACTCACAGAAAACTAGTCAATCTAATCACACTAGGACCACAGCCTTGTCTAACTCAATGAAACTAAGCCATGCCCGTGGGGCAACCCAAGACGGGCGGGTCATGGTGGAGAGATCTGACAGAATGTGGTCCACTGGAGAAGGGAATGGCAAACCACTTCAGTATTCTTGCCTTGAGAACCCCATGAACAGTATGAAAAGGCAAAATGATAGGATACTGAAAGAGGAACTCCCCAGGTCAGTAGGGGCCCAATATGCTACTGGAGATCAGTGGAGAAATAACTCTAGAAAGAATGAAGGGATGGAGCCAAAGCAAAAAGAATACCCAGCTGTGGATGTGACCAGTGATAGAAGCAAGATCCTATGCTGTAAAGAGCAATGGAATGTCAGGTCCATGAATCAAGGCAAATTGGAAGTGGTCAAACAAGAGATGGCAAGAGTGAATGTCGACATTCTAGGAATCAGCTAACTGAAATGGACTGGAATGGGTGAATTTAACTCAGATGACCATTATATCTACTACTGTGTGCAGGAATCCCTCAGAAGAAATGGAGTAGCCATCATGATCAACAAAAGAGTCCAAAATGCAGTACTTGGATGCAATCTCAAAAATGACAGAATGACCTCTGTTCGTTTCCAAGGCAAACCATTCAATATCACAGTAACCAAGTCTATGCCCCAACCAGTAACACTGAAGAAGCTGAAGTTGAACGGTTCTATGAAGACCTACAAGACCTTTTAGAACTAACACCCAAAAAAGATGTCCTTTTCATTATAGGGGACTGGAATGCAAAAGTAGGAAGTCAAGAAACACCTGGAGTAACAGGCAAATTTGGCCTTGGAATACGGAATGAAGCAGGGCAAAGACTAATAGAGTTTTGCCAAGAAAATGCACTGGTCATAACAAATACCCTCTTCCAACAACACAAGAGAAGACTCTACACATGGACATCACCAGAAGGTCAACACTGAAATCAGATTGATTATATTCTTTGCAGCCAAAGATGGAGAAGCTCTATACAGTCAGCAAAAATAAGACCAGGAGCTGACTGTGGCTCAGACCATGAACTCCTTATTGCCAAATTCAGACTTAAATTGAAGAAAGTAGGGAAAACCACTAGACCATTCAGGTATGACCTAAATCAAATCCCTTATGATTATACAGTGGAAGTGAGAAATAGATTTAAGGGCCTAGATCTGATAGACAGAGTGCCTGATGAACTATGGAATGAGGTTCATGACATTGTACAGGAGACAGGGATCAAGACCATCCCCATGGAAAAGAAATGCAAAAAAGCAAAATGGCTGTCTGGGGAGGCCTTACAAATAGCTGTGAAAAGAAGAGAAGCGAAAAGCAAAGGAGAAAAGGAAAGATATAAGCATCTGAATGCAGAGTTCCAAAGAATAGCAAGAAGAGATAAGAAAGCCTTCTTCAGCAATCAATGCAAAGAAATAGAGGAAAACAACAGAATGAGAAAGACTAGAGATCTCTTCAAGAAAATCAGAGATACCAAAGGAACATTTCATGCAAAGTTAGGCTTGATAAAGGACAGAAATGGTATGGACCTAACAGAAGCAGAAGATATTAAGAAGAGGTGGCACGAATACACAGAAGAACTGTACAAAAAAGATCTTCATGACCCAGATAATCACAATGGTGTGATCACTGACCTAGAGCCAGACATCCTGGAATGTGAAGTCAAGTGGGCCTTAGAAAGCATCACTACGAACAAAGCTAGTGGAGGTGATAGAATTCCAGTTGAGCTATTCCAAATCCTGAAAGATGATGCTGTGAAAGTGCTGCACTCAATATGCCAGCACATTTGGAAAACTCAGCAGTGGCCACAGGACTGGAAAAGGTCACTTTTCATTCCAATCCCAAAGGAGGGCAATGCCAAAGAATGCTCAAACTGCCACACAATTGCACTCATCTCACACGCTAGTAAAGTAATGCTCAAAATTCTCCAAGCCAGGCTTCAGCAACATGTGAACCGTGAACTTCCTGATGTTCAAGCTGGTTTTAGAAAAGGCAGAGGAACCAGAGATCAAATTGCTAACATCTGCTGGATCATGGAAAAAGCAAGAGAGTTCCAGAAAAACATCTATTTCTGCTTTATTGACTATGCCAAAGCCTTTGACTGTGTGGATCACAATAAACTGTGGAAAATTCTGAAAGAGATGGGAATACCAGACCACCTGATCTGCCTCTTGAGAAATGTGTATGCAGGTCAGGAAGCAAGAGTTAGAACTGGACATGGAACAACAGACTGGTTCCAAATAGGAAAAGGAGTTCGTCAAGGCTGTATATTGTCACCCTGTTTATTTAACTTATATGCAGAGTACATCATGAGAAATGTTGGACTGGAAGAAACACAAGCTGGAATCAAGATTGCCGGGAGAAATATCAATAACCTCAGATATGCAGATAACACCACCCTTATGGCAGAAAGTGAAGAGGAACTCAAAAGCCTCTTGATGAAAGTGAAAGTGGAGAGTGAAAAAGTTGGCTTAGAGCTCAACATTCAGAAAACGAAGATCATGGCATCTGGTCCCATCACTTCATGGGAAATAGATGGGGAAACAGTGGAAACAGTGTCAGACTTTATTTTTCTGGACTCCAAAATCACTGCAGATGGTGACTGCAGCCATGAAATTAAAAGACGCTTACTCCTTGGAAGGAAAGTTATGACCAACCTAGACAGCATATTCAAAAGCAGAGACATTACTTTGCCAACAAAGGTCCGTCTAGTCAAGGCTATGGTTTTTCCTGTGGTCATGTATGGATGTGAGAGTTGGACTGTGAAGAAGGCTGAGCGCTGAAGAATTGATGCTTTTGAACTGTGGTGTTGGAGAAGACTCTTGAGAGTCCCTTGGACTGCAAGGAGATCCAACCAGTCCATTCTGAAGGAGATCAGCCCTGGGATTTCTTTGGCAGGAATGATGCTAAAGCTGAAACTCCAGCACTTTGGCCACCTCATGGGAAGAGTTGACTCATTGGAAAAGACTCTGATGCTGGGAGGGATTTGGGGGCAGGAGGAGAAGGGGATGACAGAGGATGAGATGGCTGGATGGCATCACTGACTCGATGGACGTGAGTCTGAGTGAACTCCGGGAGTTGGTGATGGACAGGGAGGCCTGGCGTGCAGCAATTCATGGGGTTGCAAAGAGTCGGACACGACTAAGCGACTGATCTGATCTGATCTGAATCCTGAAATGCTTATCAGTTCAGTTCAGTTCAATTCAGTTGCTCAGTAATGTCCGACTCTTTGTGACCCCATGGACTGCAGCATGCCAGCCTTCCCTCTCCATCACCAATCCTGGAGCTTGCTCAAACTCCTGTCCATCGAGTTGGTAATGCCATCCAACCATCTCATCCACTGTCATCCCCTTCTCCTCCTGCCTTCGATCTTTCCCAGCATCAGGGTCTTTTCCAGTGAGTCAGTTCTTCGCATCAGGTGGCCAAAGTATTGGAGTTTCAGCTTCAGGATCAGTTCTTTCAATGAATATTCAGGACTGATTTCCTTGAGGATTAACTGACTGGATCTCCTTGCAGTCCAAGGGACTCTCAAGAGTCTTCTCCAACATCACAGTTCAAAAGCATCAGTTCTTCAGTACTCAGCTTTCTTTATGGTCCAACTCTCACATCCATACATGAGTACTGGAAAAACCATAGCCTTGACTAGACGGACCTTTGTTGGCCAAGTAATGTCTGTTTTTTAATATGCTATCTAGGTTGGTCATAGCTTTTGTTCCAAGGAGCAAAGGTCTTTTAATTTCATGACTGTAGTCACTATCTGCAGTAATTTTGGAGCCCCCCAAAATAAAGTCTGTCATTGTTTCCATTGTTTCCCCATCTATTTGCCATGAAGTAATGGAACCAGTTGCCATGATCTTAGTTTTTTGAATGTTGAGTTTTAAGCCAACTTTTTCACTCTCCTCCCTCACTTTCATCAAGAGGCTCTTTAGTTTTCCTTTTGAAGAAGGTCACCATTATCTTCATTACCTCCACCATAGTTTGATCTCAGGTCAAGCAACAGGGAGGGAACACAGCCCCACACCTCAACAGAAAATTGGATTAAAGATTTACTGAGCATGACCCTGCCCATCAGAACAAGGCCCAGTTTCCCCCCCACCCCCACCCCAGTCAGTCTCTTCCATCAGGAAGCTTCTGTAAGCTTCTTATCCTTATCAGTCAGAGGGCAAACAGAATGAAAACCACAGTCACAGAAAACTAATCAAACTGATCACATGGACCACAGCCTTGTCTAACTCAATGAAACTATGAGCCATGCCATGTAGGACCACCCAAGATGGACAGGTCATGGTGGAGAGTTCTACACAAAATGTGGTCCACTGGATAAGGGAATGGCAAACCACTTCTGTATTCTTGCCTCGAGAACCCCATGAACAGTATGAAAAGACAAAAAGATATGACACTGAAAGATGAACGCCCCAGGTCGGTTGGTACCCAATACGCTACTGGGAGAAGAGTGGAGAAATAACTCCAGAGTGAATGAAAAGACGGAGCCAAAGCGAAAACACTCCCCGTTGTGGATGTGACTGGTGATGGAAGTAAAGCCTGATGCCGTAAAGAACAATATTTCATAGGAACCTGGAGTATTAGACCCATGAATCAAGGTAAATTGGAAGTGGTCAAACAGGAGATGGCAAGAGTGAACATCGACATTTTAGGAATCAGTGAATTAAAACAGACTAGAATGGGTGGGCAAGAATCCCCTAGAAGAAATAGAGTAGCCCTCATAGTCAACAAAAGAGTCCAAAATGCAGTACTTGGGTGCAGCCTCAAAAATGACAGAATGATCTCTGTTCATTTCTATGGCAAACCATTCAATATCATGGTAATCCAAGTCTATGCCCTGACCAGTAATGCTGAAGAAGCTGAAGTTGAACGGTTCTATGAAGACCTACAAGACCGTTTAGAACTAACACCCAAAAAAAGGATGTCCTTTCCATTATAGGGGACTGGAATGCAAAAGAAGGAAGTCAAGAGATACATGGAGTAACAGGCAAGTTTGGCCTTCGAGTAATGAAGCAGGGCAAAAGCTAACAGAGTTTCACCAAGAGAACACACTGGTCATAGCAAACACCCTCTTCCAACAACACAAAAGAAGACTCTACACATGGACATCACCAGATGGCCAATACCAAAATCAGATTGATTATATTCTTTGCAGTCAAACATGGAAAAACTCTATACAGTCAGCAAAAACAAGACCAGGAGCTGACTGTGGCTCAGATCATGAACTCCTTATTGCCAAATTCAGACTTAAATTGAAGAAAGTAGGGAAAACCACTAGACCATTCAGGTATGACCTAAGTCAAATCCTTTACGATTGATTATACAATGGAAGTAACAAATAGATTCAAAGCAAATAAATTCTAAAGGGATTAGATCTGATAGACAGAGTGTCTGAAGATCTAAGGACAGAGGTTCATGACATTGTACAGGAGGCAGTGATCAAGACCATCCCCAAGAAAAAGAAATGCAAAAAGGGAAAATGGTTGTCTGAGGAGGCCTTACAAATAGCTGAGAAAAGAAATGCTTATAACTATTCTATATATACAAATATACATATTTTAACTGTTAGAATTATATCCAGAGTCATTGTGATATAATCTAATTTTGTAAGAAACATGACACTGGGTGTTTTTTTTTATCATGATAAATGTGCACATAACATAAAACTTACCATTGGTGACATTTAGCGCATTCAGAGTGTTATGACTGTCACCAGGATCTAATGCCAGAACATTTTCATCACCTCAAAAGGGAAACCTCATTCCCATTAAGCAGTCATTCCTCACCCCCTCCTCTCCCCAGCCCCTAGTACCCACTAATCTGCTTTCTGTCTCCACGGACTTGCTGACTCTGGATATTTCACATAAATGGAATCATAGGATATGTGGTCTTTGGTGACTGGCTTCTCTCACTGAGCATAATGTTTTCAAAGTCCGTCCGTGTTGTAGCCTGTGTCAGCACTTCATTCCTGTTCATGCGTTTCTGTTTTAAATTGTACTCTTTGGCTCAGAAATCTTGCATGGCTCCGCATTGCCTGTCCAGGAGAAGTCCAAGCTCTTTCACATGGCATTTGCTCTTCTGCAGAATCCCGCTGCCCATCTTACCTGGACCAACCCACCATGCTTTCTTAGTTCTGCACCTCTGCCTAAGCCCCAATCTCTGCATCTCTAATGCTCTGCTCTCAGACCAGCAGCAGAATCACCTGGAAAATCGTCCTAAATGCAAGTTCTCAAGCCCCTCCCCAAATCACTGAATCAGAGCCCAGATTCTGTGTTTCAACAAGCCCTGTGAGTGATGCTGATGTACACTGAAATTTGAGAAACTTTGGTCTCAACTGCAATACTCCTTAAAGTCTCTTTCTTAAGCTGCACCCTGAGCCTTTCTACTTTCTCTGTCCTCTCATCTCCCATTGGACATCATCCTTCCTTTTTGAGAGGATTTCCCGCTTTTTACTTTTGTCATAGCTGTGCCTCCATTACTAGACATCACCTGAGTCATGTATTTCATCTAAACCCCAAGAAGTACGTTGTCCAGGGAGATACTGAAGGTTGCCTCTGGCTGAGGTTCTGGACATGAGCTTCCAAATGCAGGTGTGGCACTTTCTTGTAGTCTCAATCAATGTCACAGCTGAAATCATGGCTCCCGAGTTATCCCAAGACTATGACTTTTGTACTCTGTGGATATTAAAATACCCTTTCTTTTATGAATGACAGTAGTAATACTGGCGATGTTTGGATTTTTTAGTTTTTATTTTCCTTGTTGTTTACAAGTCTATTATCAGAAATAAGATATCCTCGTTTAACTGCTCTGTCTGAGGTCTTCGGCCTGTAAAGACACTGGGGTCAGGAGAAGCTCCATCAGAGGGGCGTCTGGTAGCATCACGCTGGGACAGCCAGGAGAACCTGACTTCTGCAGAGTTCAAGAGCCAGAGATTAGAGAGCTCAGCTAGGAAAGAGAAAGCTGGAAAATACGGAAACCCCACTGCTGAGCAGATGAGGGTCTCCAACACGCGCAATGTGAAGCATTTTCAAGGAAAGCAAACCTACATTTCAGCCTCATGATTTTAACATACATGTGCAGTTACCTTACTTCGCAGGTAACACTAGTGGTAAAGAGCCCCCTGCCATTGCAGGAGACGTAAGAGATGTGGGTTCAATCATTGGTTTGGGAAGACCCCCTGGAGGAGGGCATGACAACCCACTCCAGTATTCTTGCCTGGAGAATCCCCATGGACAGAGAAGCACGGCGGGCTACAGTCCATGGGGTCATAAAGAGTCGGACACAACTGAAGTGACTTAGCACGAATGTGCACAACCACACAAACACTCACACAACACACACAAACAAGCACTAACTAGAGCTGTAGAAACAGTTCGAGTTGCCAGGGTCCAGCCCCGGCTGATCCAGGGAATTCGAAGGGGAGACGGCTTTGGCAAACTGGATACAATAGCTTTAATTAAATATTAATCAAAGATATAAAGAGTAATAGAATGAGGATAGCTCAGTAGGAAAATTCTGTGGAGAAAAGAGGCTGAATAACTTGGTTTACGTGGAAAATCAATATAACCCGTGACATCAGGTTAGCTCTGACCACGGAGGCCGCAGGCGCCCTCCCGAATAGCGGAAGGTGCCCCACCTTAGGCACCTTCTCGAGTGGGTCTTAGAAGCCCAGGCAAACAAGTGGTCACAGAGGACCTCCGTGCTCCAGATGGGTATTCAGCCAGAATGTGAAAGAAAGAATGACATGGGGAGACCAAGCTTCGGTGAGCAAGGCCCATAGCTTTATTTTCAACAGGGGCTTTTATACCCTAAGTTGCACATAGAGGATAATAGGGGATGTGAAATCATGCAAAGTCAGCAGTCTTTGATCTTTATCGAAACCAGGGTTTCTTTTTTGCAAATTTATCGTATACAAATGGTTTAGGTGATTTACATCATCTTCTGGCCAGAAGGCCTATTAACATTTTATGACTCTGACAAAGGTTTGTCAACCATAAGACTTATTTTCTCTAAGAGTAATTATTTTAAAGTTTGGCGCCATCCTCCGAAGGTGTTAGATAAAGTTGCATTCCTATAGGGCAGAGGTGCAGTGGGTTTACAACAAAGGAAAGAAAATATTACCTTAAGGGTCTAAAGTTGCTAACACCAAGGCCACTACTTATTTTTTCTACATATCAACTATATTAATTAATACATATTCAAGGATATAATACAGGGGATGTGGAAACTTGGCAGCAAGCATTGGCTCATCAATGAAATCTTCTACTGGTTTTATTCTGACAGCTTCTAACGCTCCGAGAGGCTCTAAGCTATTTGAATATCTCAAGCTTCCCCTATCTCTTGCGGTTAGGAGACTGTAAACAATCATATGCATAGCTGTTAGAGTCCAGGTAAACTTGTCAGGCAAGTTAGAGAGCCATCTGAGGGGTTTGAATTTAAATACTCCTATTATGCCCAAGAACTTTATTAACTGGAGCTGTAAGTTAACTCCTTTTCAGAGAGAGTGAGATGGTGGTGGGGGACAGCCCCCGTAAAGTCAGAGGTGAGAACACAAAGCAGTAAAGTAGGCAGACTCTGCTTTTGGGGGTAGATGCTCAAGAATATCCAGAGGAACTCCTGAGGCTCGATCCCACCTTTGCGTATGCGAGCCTCCTTCCTCATGACCTTTGCCATGGGCGGAGTTCCTCACACTGGCTCCCGGCATCGGGTGATCTCAAAGTCTAGACTTAGAGAAATTACAGATGGGGTGACTACCTTCTCAGTGCTATATAAAGAAAACTTAAAAGTGAAAAAAATCAAGTAACCAACCCACAGCTTAAGAAGGATGTTTGAAAGATGGGCGTGTTAGATCTAGAGACGACTGAGGAAAACACGACAGCCTGCAGATGTCACAAGCATATTCATAAAAGTGGGGGAAAGGTAGGTTCCCAGCTTGTTTCTTTCTGGATTCATATCTTACCTCATCCAAGGGGAAAAACTGAACTGGCTAAATTCTGATGTGCTGCATTCAGAAGCACAGAAGTAGAGTGGGAGCCCCAAGCGCCGCTTACAGCTCCTCTACATAAGACCCATACTCGGCGAGTTGTCCAGTGGGATAGGTTCCGGAGGAAGGGTGTCACTTCCTCCTCTCTCTCCTGGAGCCTGGAAGCAGAGCTGCCCAGACAGAATGTTGCTGATGCGATTCCTCACCAGGAGGCCCCATCACCTGTCCAGGGGCCACACCAGCCACCACCATTTTCATTTGTCCGCAGTGCACGAAAGCAATGTGTGCGTTCACACGGATGAAGGCAGCCAGCTTAAAAATTTTCACCCTGCGATAATAGACTGCCTTTTCCTTTGAGGTCACTATTTCATTAAAATGACATTTTAAATGACATAACAGATAAAATAATAGATGAATTTTTTTAAATGGTTTATATCAGCTTTGTATCAGTTCCCCCATTTTTTGGTTTATTTTGTTTTATGTGTGTGTGTATATTGTTATCTTTAAACTTATTTTGGCCCATGAAATCCAGGAGTCTGGAAGTACTGAAATATATATATATATATATATATATATTTAAATAAAGTAAATTAACCATCATTTAAGTCCTTTAGCCTGTATCTCCCAAGAACAAAACATTCTTATATAAAATTACAATAATATTACTGTTCCAGAGATAGTTAACATGTTGTCACTGTTCAGTCGCTAAGTCATGTCCTTCTCTTTGCAACCCCATGGATTGCAGCATGCCAGGCTTCCTTGTCCTTCCCTATCTCTCACAGTTTGCTCAAATTCGTGTCTATTGAGTCAGTGATGCCATCCAACCATCTCATCCTGTGTCACCCCCTTCTCCCCTGCCCTCAATCTTTCCCAGCATCAGAGTCTTTTTTCAATGAGTTGGCTCTTCACATCAGGTGGCAACAATTATGATAACTAACTTTATATTCAGTTCAGTTCAGTCCAGTCACTCAGTCGTGTCCGACTCTTTGCAACCCCATGAATTTCAGCACGCCAGGCCTCCCTGTCCATCACCAACTCCCGGAGTTCACTCAAACTCACGTCCATCGAGTCTGTGATGCCATCCAGCCATCTCATCCTCTGTCGTCCCCTTCTCCTCCTGCCCCCAATCCCTCCCAGCATCAGAGTCTTTTCCAATGAGTCAGCTCTTCGCATGAGGTGGCCAAAGTACTGGAGTTTCAGCCTTAGCATCATTCCTTCCAAAGAACACCCAGGACTGATAATCCAGTTTCCTGTCTCCTTCTATCTTTCAGATTTTAGACACTTTTGAAGAGCTAGTTGTCCTATAGAATATCTTCCACAATCTGGCTGTGAATCCTTCTTTCCTCCTAATTAGATTCAGGTCAAATGGTTTGGCAGGAAAACTACAAAGGTAATGCTCTGTCCTTCCCACTGTGTCCTGGCATGGGACACAGATGTCAGTTTATCCCATTACCATGGGGTTGCTGAGGGTTGGACACAACTGAGCGACTTCCCTTTCACTTTTCACTTTCATGCATTGGAGAAGGAAATGGCAACTCACTCCAGTGTTCTTGCCTGGAGAATCCCAGGGACGGGGGAGCCTGATGGGCTGCCGTCTATGGCGTCGCACAGAGTTGGACACGACTGAAGTGACTTAGCAGTAGCAGTGATGCTAACTCAGTGCAGATGGTGTCCGCCAGACTTCTCCATTTAAGATATCTTTTCCCTTTATATTTAATAAGTTATCTGACCCAATAAAGGTTTCAGATTCACTTTTATAATACTTCCTGCCCCAGACCTGCAGTCAACTATTTCTCTAAGCAGCCCTGATTCCTTTAATATGGAATAGTATTTAGACACCAGGGGTTCCCAGGTGGCTCAGTGGTAAAGAATCCACCTGCCAATACAGGAGACATAGGAGGCGCTGGTTCAACCCCTAGGCAGAGAAGATCCCTGGAGAAGGAAATGGCACCCCACTCCAGTATTCTTGCCTAGATAAACCCGTGGACAGCTAATAGAACCACAGCTCTTCTTTCTCATGACTTAGTTATATTTCCCTTTCCCATGATTCCCAAGAACCCGTAACACACGTATCCTTCAATACACACAAAATAGTTCCAACATCACTAAATCAATACCTTTTCAATGACAAAACTACTAAGGAAATCCACAATTTCTCTGCAGTTCTTTTTTTCCCCCCCTTCTATCTACTAAGGGTACACAAGTAGAGTGCTTGGTTCAAAAGCTAATTGAATTATTTTTTTCTGTGTGGCTATGTAATTATCTAATGTACAGTTAGTTTTTGTTTCTAGTTTATTCAATTTTAGATTAATTTTGTTATTTTTGTATTAATACTATGGACTAAATTGTGTCCCCTTCACAAATTCATATGTTGAAGCCCAATCCCCAGTGTAACTGTATTTGGAAATGCGGCTTTTCTGGAGGTGAAAAGTGAAAGTGTTAGTCCCTCAGTCATATCCAACTCTTTGTGACCCCATGGACTGTAGCCTGCCAGTCTCCTCTGTCCATGGGATTCTCCAAGCAAGAATACTGGAGTAGGTTGCCATTCTCTTCTCTAGGGGATCTTCCCAATCCAGGGATCAAACCCTGGTTTCCTGCATTGGAGGCAGATTTTTTACCATTGAGCCAGCTGCTGCTGCTGCTGCTAAGTCGCTTCAGTCGTGTCCGACTCTGTGCGACCCCATAGACGGCAGCCCACCAGGCTCCCCTGTCCCTGGGATTCTCCAGGCAAGAACACTGGAGTGGGTTGCCATTTCCTTCTCCAATGCATGAAAGTGAGAAGTGAAAGTGAAGTCGCTCAGTCGTGTCCGACTCTTCGAGACCCCATGGACTGCAGCCTACCAGGCTCCTCCATCCATGGGATTTTCTAGGCAAGAGTACTGGAGTGGAGTGCCATTGCCTGAGCCAGCAGGGAAGAGTAATTTTTTTTCCCCTGGAGGTAATTAAGATCAAATGAAGTCATAGGATGGGGCCCTGATCTGATAGGATTAGTGTCCTTATAAGAAGAGACATCAGATTGCTTTCTGCTCACTCTCTCTGTGCACACATGGAGGAAAGGCAGCAAGAAGGTGACATCTGCAAGCCGGGAAGGGAGCTCTCACCAAAATCGGAATTGGCTGAACCTTGATCCGACTAACTTCCAAAACTAGGAGAAAATTAATTTCTGTTGTTTAAGTCCCCCACCTATTGTACTTTGCTGTGATGATCTGAATTGAGTGATACATTTTGCTTTATTCTTTTATATATATGTTGTTAGTTTTTTATAGGAATCTGAGGCATCCATTTCTTTGGAAGACTACAGTCCTGGTCTGAATGAACATTCAAATAAATAATAAAAATAATAGGCAAGCATATATGCATCAGATGTCTCAGCATAAATTATGGTTATTAATGCTGCATATGAGATAATTTCGTAGGGAAACCAAGCCTGAAACAGAGGTTAACCTAATGTATTCAAGACCAGCAGTCAGTGATGAAACCATGATTGAAAGTCAAATTTTTTCCTAGATCAAAGCATGTGCTTTTAAATACTGTGCTATACTTCAAGGAATAGTAACAGTTAATAAGGATTTCAATGAACCTGTAGAAAAACTATTCACTATACATTTATAAACAATATAAAACATAAATATGTAAAATACAAATATATGATACTATTTCTCATATGCATAAAGAAAAATGAACAGTTTGATTTGCATTTATATTCATAAGGAGGAGAGCATGACTAAAGTGCACTGGGGTTAAAGTCAATCCCCAACACTAAGACCCCCCTAAAGGCACCCCTTATTTTAGTCTGCCAGCAATGCGTCTGCTGGAAAAGAACTCACCCTTAGGAGAGAAAGAATTGACACATCCAAGTCGGTCCAAGAAAGCTCAAGATTGCTTCAATTCCCCGCATTTCAGAGAGGTGGGGAAGAGCTGTTATGACCCCACCAACATCCACGGGAAAGAAAGGGAAATGGCCGAGGGTCACAGACTTTACCTTGAGGGAGCATGGGCAGGTGACTAGGAAACTCTCAAAGGAGACAACATTTATTTTTTAAATATTTAATTATTCACTCATTAATAGTCATTTGGCTGCGCCAGGTCTTAACTGTGGCTGAGAACTCTTAGCCGCAATACATGGGCTCTAGCTCCCTGCCCAGGGAAGGAACCTGGGCCTTCTGCCCTGGGAGCGTGGAGTCTCAGCCACTGGACCACCAGGCATGTCCCAGCATTGATAATCTTGGTTTTAAGCCTGGAGAGCCTAGCTTGGGCCTCTTTAATGGTGTCTGTTGCAGAAAAATGGAACTGCCAACATGGGTCCACGGCAGCAGTTACAGCAAGACCAGGTCACCTCTGCCTTGGCCTGAATTTGGCAGCAAGAGCCAGTACACCCCCTCTTGTGGCTGAGGTGAGGTGAGGGGGCTTCACTTGCAAACAAAGACCCCTGACTAGTCTGCACATCACTCTTCACCCTCATAATAGCCTGTAGGGAAACTAGTAACATTTTGCTGTTTTGTAAGGAAAAAAACTAAATTACAGATACTGTAAGTAACTTGTGCACTCAGATGCTCAGTTGTATCTGACTCTTTTGCAACCCAAAGGACTGCAACCCAACAGGCTCCACTGTCCACAGAATTCACCAGACAAGAATACTGGAGTAGGTTGCTGTTCCATTCTCCAGGGGATCTTCCCAACCCAGGGATCAAACTCCCAGGGATTGAACCTGTGTCTCCTGCATCTCTTGCGTTGGCAGGTGGGCTCTTTACCACTATTGCCACCTGGGAAGCCCTGGAAGTATCTTATTTAAGATCATATATTTAACAAATGGCAAGAAGGACATGAACCAAGGTCCTCTGAGGATGAAGCACTTTTCAGGAGATTACGTCGTTGGATAAGTTATATATTCAACAACCCTACTAACAAAAAGTGTATGTTTACTGAAAAATATATAGATCACAACACATTTTTTTATGAAGTATAGTTGACTTACAATGTTGTGCCAATCTCTGCTGTAGAGCAAAGTGACTCAGTTATACACATATCGGTTCGGTTCAGTCGCCCAGTTGTGTCTGACTCTTTGAGATGCTGTGGACTGCAGCACATCAGGCCTCTCTGTCCATCACCAACTCCCGAAGTTTACTCAAACTCATGTCCATTGAGTCGGTGATGCCATCCAACCATCTCATCCTCTGTTGTCCCCTTCTCCTCCCGCCTTCAATGTTTCCCAGTATCAGGGTCTTTTCAAATAAGTCAGTTCTTCGCATCAGGTAGCCAAAGTATTGGAGTTTCAGCTTCAACATCAGACCTTTCAATGAACATTCAGGACTGATTTCCTTTAGGATGGACTGGTTGGATCTCCTTGCAGTCCAAGGGACTCTCAAGAGTCTCCTGCAACACCACAGTTCAAAAGCATCAGTTCTTTGGGACTCAGCTTTCTTTATAGTCCAACTCTCACATCCATACATGACTACCAGAAAAACCATAGCTTTGACTAGATGGATCTTTGTTGGCAAAGTAATGTCTCTGCTTTTTAATATGCTGTTTAGGTTGGTCATAACTTTTCTTCCAAGGAGTAAGCGTCTTTTTATTTCATGGCTGCAGTCACCATCTGCAGTGATTTTGGAACCCCCAAAAATAAAGTCTCTCACTGTTTCCCCATCTATTTGCCATGAAGTGATGGGACCAGATGCCATGATCTTTGTTTTCTGAATGTTGAGTTTTAAGCCAACCTTTTCACTTTCCTCTTTTACTTTCATCAAGAGGCTCTTTAGTTCTTTTTCACTTTCTGCCATGAGGGTGGTATCATCTGCATATCTGAGGTTATTGATATTTCACCGAGCAATCTTAATTCCAGCTTGTGCTTCATCCAGTCCAGCATTTCTCATGATGTACTCTGCACATAAGTTAAATAAATATGGTGACAATATACAACCTTGATGTACTCCTTTCCCTATTTGGAACCAGTCTGTTGTTCCATGTCCAGTTCTAACTGTTGCTTCCTGACCTACATACAGTTTCTCAGGAGACAGGTCAGCTGCTCTGGTACTCCCATCTCTTAAAAAATTTTCCACAATTTGTTGTGATCCACACAATCAAAGGCTTTGGCATAAAGCAGAAGTAGATGTTTTTCTGGAACTCTCTTGCTTTTTCAATGATCCAGTGGATGGTAGCAAATTTGATCTCTGGTTCCTCTGTTTTTTCTAAATCCAGCTTGAACTGGAAGTTCATGGTTCACGTACTGTTGAAGCCTGGCTTGGAGAATTTGGAGCATTACTTTGTAGCATGTAAGATGAGTACAATTGTGTGGTAGTTTGAACATTTTTGGCATTGCCTTTCTTTGGGGTTGGAATGAAAATTGACCTTTTCCAATCATGTGGCCACTTCTGAGCTTTCCAAATTTGCTGGCATGTTGAACGCAGCACTTTCACGGCATCATCTTTTAGGATTTGAAATAGCTCAACTGGAATTCCATCACCTCCACTAGCTTTATTTGTAGTGATGCTTTCTAAGGCCCACTTGACTTCACACTCCAGGATGTCTGGCTCTAGGTGAGTGATCACACCATCATGATTATCTGGGTCACTAAGATCTTCTTTGTACAGTTCTTCTGTGTATTCTTGCCACCTCATCTTAATATCTTCTGCTTCTGTTAGGTCCCTACCATATCTGTCCTTTACTTAGCCCATCTTTGCATGAAATGTTCCCTTGGTATCTCTACTTTTTTGAAGAGATCTCTAGTCTTTCCCATTCTATTGTTTTCCTCTATTTCTTTGCATTGATCACTGAGGAAGGCTTTCTTATCTCTCCTTGCTATTCTTTGGAACTCTGAATTCAAATGGGTATATCTTTCCTTTTCTCCATTGCTTTTCACTTCTCTTTTCACAGCTATACACATATAGATATTCTTTTTTAAATATTCTTTCCATTATGGCTTAACCACAGGATATTGACTATAGTTCCCCATGCTATACAGTAGAACCTTGTTATTTATTCATTCTACATACACTAGTTTGCATCTGCTATCCCAAACTCCCTATCCTTCACTCCCCCATCCCCTCCCCCTTGGCAACCACAAGTCTCTTCTCTATGGCTGTATAACACGTGTTTTTTCCCCTCATTTCTCAGTATGAAAGGAACAAGGAAGATGTTTATTGAGCACTACATGCTAAATACTTTCACATCTGTGAGGCCATCATCCCACCCAGGGAGCTGGTGAATCAGCCCCAGGTTATAGATGAGGACCCCAGGGTGCAGAGAGGAGCCACAGTCACATAGCCAGTGTCAGGATGAGGGCACAAGCCATTTCTTCTGGTCAGAATTCTGGCATACTTTTGTTCTGCTAGAATTTGATTGTTTCACCCCAGTCACCTCAATTCAAGGCACTAACAATCACCTCTCTCCAGGAAGCGGGAGAGCTGAGAATCCACCCAGCCCTGTGGACGACCTTCCATGCTCAGCCCTGTTTCCGAGGTGGGAACTGCTGCAGCACTTCTCGGCAATTTCCTAAAGCTCAGCTGAGAGCTCCTCGTGACTCTGCTATTCATCAACCGTGGATTTACAAACACCAGAGCAAGCATCCTGGCAATAAATCATTTCATTTATGTGTTACAACTGTCTTAGCTAAAGAAGTTTATGTTGATAAGAACCGATAGCAGAACGCAGTTTGGAGGCCCACGTGTTTTCTCTCCTGACGCATTAAATATCATAGTGATAGTCATTCAGTAGTGTCTGACTCTTTGTGACCCCATGGACTGTATGTAGACTGCCAGGCTCCTCTGTCCATGGAACTCTCCAGGCAAGAACACTGGAGTGGGGTGTCATTTCCTTCTCCAAAATATCCTAGACAACTTCCTAGATATTTTTATCATTCCATGACCATCAAGTAAGTCTCTTCTTGACAATAGTATTAAGTTCTAAGTTGAAGCATCAACACTAAAAACAGTTGACAAGGTTTTACAAACAAATTCCTTTGCTCTTATAATGGCTCATAGATTCACAGCTTTTCAGGCACTGAGGGGATAGAAAAAAGCATTATGACTTCCTTTTGGAGGATTCCAAACACACTTATCTTTCTCTTTGTAAATACATTTTTAATTAATGTATAAACTCACAAACCGTACAAGCTCACAAACCATAAAATGAATTAGCTTGATGAATCATCATGAACTGAACACACTCACATAACCAACTCCCAGATCAGGAAATGCCTGGAGCTTAGACTCATCTTCACCTTGACCCTCCCCCTGCAAGTTAATACCTTTCTCTAGAAATAATGACTATCCTGGCTTTTAATGCAACAGATTCATTTTGCCTGGTTTTGAATGTTTTATAAATAGAATCATGAAGTTCTATATATCAGTCAGTTGGCTATATAACTAATCATGGGATTGCTAGGTGATAAAATATAAATACATTCGGCTTTTTTTTCTACCCAGTATTAAATATTTGTTATTTTTAATCATATATTTTAAATACTTAAATACAATTTTAATTTAGTTTTAATTTGAGTATAATTGCTTTACAATGTTGTGTTAGTCTCCAATGCACAACAACATGAATCAGTTGTAAGTATACATGTATTCCCTCCCTCTTGAGCCTCCCTCCCACCCCCCTACATTCAGCGTTAATTGATGCCACTGGCTCTCCAAGTTGTTTGTATGAATTTACAGTTCCCTCAGAGTATGAGCATTCCAGATGCTCAGAGTTGGTAATTCCATCCTTTCCAAGAATTGCAACCATTCTGGTGGGTGTGTCGTACTATTTCATTGCGGTTATAATCTGCATTTCTAATGGTTAATGAGGTCGAGTTGCTTTATGTTCCAAACATCCATTTGGAGAATTTCTTCTATCCAGCATTTAAATGAGAGAAATCCTCACAGCCTTGGTCCTAATATTCTCTTCTCAACTCACTCTTACACTTTTTATTTCAATAACTAATCTTTAGCCACAGCTTGAATTATCTGCCATTTTGCATTCACTTCTTCAATCACTCAGTAGGCACTAGTACATGATGGCGAACAAAAACAAATGTGGAGTGTACAAAGAATTCTTAACACTCAACAGTAAAAAAAAAAAAGAAGAAGAAGAAGAAGAAGAACCCAAGTTAAAAATGAGTAAAAGACCTGAACAGACACCTCACCAAATAAGAGACACGGATGACAGACAGACATATGAAAAGATTCTCAATATCATATATTACTGGGAAATTGCAAGTTAAAACAAGATACCATTGCACACCTATCAGAGCAGCTAAATTCAAAACAATATCAAAACAAATGCTGGTGAGGATGTAGAACAACAGGAACCCTCCTTCACTGCTGGTGGGAATGCAAAATGGTACACTTTGGAAGGGGCTTCCCAGGTGGCGCTGGTGATAAAGAACCTGCCTGTCAGTGCAGGAGACAGAAGAGACGTGGGTTTGATTTCTGGGTCAGGAAGATCCCCTGGAGGAGGAAATGGCAACCCACTCCAGTATTCTTGCCTGGAGAATTCCATGCATGGAGAAGCCTGGGAGTTTACAGTCCACGGAGTCGCAAACAATCAGACACTACTAAATCTATTTAGGGAGCACGCATGCTTTGGAAGCGAGTGTGGTGGTTTCTTACAAAGGAGCCAGGGGCCAGCAAAAGCCATCCTGGAAATCCAAGGCAGATGTTCCAGAACCCAGAAGCACAACCAGAATAGAGGCAGGAAGAGAAGGGATATGTCTGACTCGCCATCACTCTCTCTGAATAGGAGCAGACCAGGAATGAGGAGCAGAAGAGGTGAAATAGTTAATGTGGCTCCCAAGTCTGACTTTTCCAGGAACTGACATCAATTCTGTTTGTCTGCCTACATGGAGTTGTGGTTAGGAACACATTTCTGAGGGATTGGTTTGGTTTCAATGTTTTCCATGTCTGGTAAAAAACAGAACTAGAAAAGTAGAGTTTTCAAAGGTGTTTGTTTGGGTTTTGAAATAGGAACATTTTGAAATACTGATTATGTTATTTTTTCATATTATTATTTTATGTAAAGAGTTCCTTTTAAAGTAAAACCAAATTTTCAGCTACTAACATAAACAATTCAATGAGTCTTCCTTTTTACTTTAAAGCCAGTTTCAGATACTGCAATTTTAGACAGAGGAAAGGAAGGAGAAGCAGAGAGAGAGATCACATCACAAATGAAGAGGAAATTTGGGACAGTTTTGCATGTTTTTCTTGAATGTTCTAAGTGATCACTATATCCTTTTTCTGTCGTTGGCTTTGGAGATATTTCCACAAAGAACAACCTACTACCAGAAGTTAGAATTTATCCAGAGAAGCTATTTGCATTTGATATATTTTTTATAGGAATTAAAAAAAAATTATTTGGCTGTGCCAGGTCTTAGTTGCAACATGTGGGATCTTTACTTGCAGTATATGAGATCTAGTTCCCTTATCAGGGATCGAATGCAGGGCTCTTGCATTAGGAGCATGGAGTTTTCGCCACTGGACCATCAGTGAAGTCACTGCATTTAATTTTTAAAGTCTTTAAAAAATGTGTGTGTCCAGATGCTTTTCTTATTTATACATAAAAGAACCTTACTCTGTATGCTTTTTTATTTTCTTAGTAGCATGTAGATCTAATAGGGTTTCACTTACTGGATTCAGAAAGGAATATAGAAATTAACAAGGGAGTTGTAGATTTCTGCTCCTGGCCAAGATAAAGTAACAGGGACCAGATTTATGTACCTGCCTGAAACATCACCTCCCCAGAAAATGAAACTGGATTTTAAAAAATATTTTAAGACCCTGGATATAGGCAGCAAAGGACAGTGAGCCCCTAAGAGATGAGAAAGAAGTGAGGTGAGTGCTATGATTGCCCCATCCGGTGGAAACCGAGAGCTTCCAGATTGTGGTGCAGAGCAAACCTGGAACACAGGGAACACAGGCAAAGCCTGGTGGGCTCCCTGGGTTATGGAGAACAGGGTGGGGGGCTCATAGGACTGAGCACCAGGCAAGGGAGAGAAACAAACCCGAGGAGGGGAGGTGGAACTTCTGATTTGTAGCCAGACGGTTGGAAGCACAGGTGACCTCCTGGACTTGAGATTGTCATCAGACATGGAGGCAGCCTCGTGAACCCTTCGTCTCTGGAATCTAGTGCTCTCTACTGGTGAATAAGCATCAGAGTTGAGTAAACTGTGGGACATCAGTTTGTTGCTGTTGTTGTTCAGTCAACTGCAGCATGCCAGGCTTCCCTGTCCTTCACCATCTCCTACAGTCTGCTCAAACTTGTGTCCATTGAGTCGGTGATGCATTCCAACTATCTCATCCTCTGGCGTCCCCTTCTCCTGCCTTCAATCTTTCCCAGTATTAGGGTCTTTTCCAATACTTCAGTTCTTCACATTAGGGGCCCAAAGTATTGGAGTTTCAGGGGTGCCAGGGAATTGCTTGGTATGGGAAGAACACCCCACACATTTGGTGACCAGGGTGTCCGAATCGAAGCAGCGTGGACAGCACAGAAATATTCTGTGTGTAGAATTCCTGGGAGACACAGCAGACGATTTCCTATTTGGGGGTGTATCTGCCAAGTCTACTGCCCACTCCACCCCCTCCTACCCAGATATGAACTACTGAGTTGAGTTATTCATCCAGTGCAAACATGGAGGCACAGGCCGTCCGATCAGGCTATGCATCCATTGAAATCTCTTTGGGAGTTTCATTTAAGTGGAAAAAGAGGCTTTTCAAGCAGCAGCACGCTGAGCCATGCTGGGTAGGCAGTTCAAAGAGAAGTTGGGAGCTGAAAGTGACTTCCAATGCCCCCAGGCCACTCCTCCACTTCCCATCGTGTCAGGAGAGGACCTGCCTCCTTTTCTGGCATCCAACAGTCCTGTTTTCAGATGGAATCCATTTTCCCCAAGTGTTTTCATTACACCTTGGCCTTATCTGTTACCATTAAAGAAGAAATGCTGCTTATCCTTGGTCCAATTGGGGGCTTTCAGGCGCTCTCTGCCAGATGGATACTGAAAGGTCACAGTAGGTCCCTCAGGTGAAAAATCCATCACTTTGACACTGAAATTCTCTCATTGACCAAATGTTGTGAGAAGAAAAAATAATGGACCAGGGAGTAATTTACTTAAAGCTTTGGTTTAGAATAAGTTTGCTGCTTCGAATTGTTTTAAGAGAAACAACAGGGGATCCCCTGGCAGTCTAGTGGTTAGAACTTGGCACTCTTACTGTTACCAAAAGGTATGTGTGGGCGAGTCCAGCTGCGTGCCACTCAAAAGCCAGTAAACAGTCAGGTTGGTGGAAAGGAAAGTTTGCTTTATTTCAGATGTGGGCAACTGGCAGGGGAGGATGGTGGACATCTGTCCCAAGGCCGACTTCCCCCTGACAAACAGGGGATAAGAGCTTTTATAGACAAAATAGGGGTGGTTACATGCAGAAACAGTAGTCATCTCTAACAGTCATCTTCAAACTGGTCATCAGTGGTCTGACTAGCAGTATCTTGGTTGTTTTAGGTACAGTTAATCTTCAGTTCCGGAGTGCCCTTGTTCCAGTTCCGGAGTGCCCTTGTTCCCATTTCTTTGTGGCC
The DNA here is from genome assembly GCF_019923935.1 of Bubalus bubalis. NCBI lineage: Eukaryota > Metazoa > Chordata > Mammalia > Artiodactyla > Bovidae > Bubalus > Bubalus bubalis. The sequence goes on from NC_059178.1 coordinate 20,299,050, forward strand.
AATTCTCAGAATTGTGGCAGCTCAAGTCCTGGGTACAGTCTGGTCATCATGTATTTATCTTCTTCACCTGGTGCTTTGGTATCTATAAGACATCTCACAGGATATGGCTCAGAATATTATCTTTAGCCCTTGAGAAAGGACTAAAGGTCCTTAATGACTACATTATTACTAGTCTCTTTAGGCTGTTTTCCTTTGTTTCAGCGTTTCTCACTTCTCTGATGAAACTTATTCTTTGACTAAGGTTTTCCACAGGCGAAAGGCAGGCAGAGGACATGAGGGCGGGCGGCGCGGAGCAAGGACCATATGGTCCTGCTCTGTCTCATTACAGTTGAGGGCATGAGTTCAATCCCTAGTCCAGGAACTAAGGTCAGTGGAGGAAACAGACAGGAGCTGAGGTGGGCTCACAGTGCCCTGTCCTCTACACAGCATCTCCCCAGTGGTGAATCCACAGCATGATATTTTTTGCATGGAAAATTTGAACCTTTTCTCAATATTATATTGAAATATAATTATTATAAAATACTGTAAAAATTAAACCTATGCCATTTTCATGATGTACTAAGAGATATGATAGCTAAGTAACAACTGTGGGTTAAGTACGAGATACTCTCTGATTTCAGCCAACTGCTACCTATAAACATTGCTTAGGTGGAAATGCTGCAGCCACCCACTGGTTTTGGAAGTTTGAAACATATAAACTACCATATGTAAAATTAGATAATGGAAATTTACTGTATGACACAGAGAGCTCAAATCGGGTGTTCTGTGACTACCTAGAGAGATGAGATGGGGTGGGAGGTGGGAGGGAGGTTCAAGAAGGAAGGAACATATGCATACCTATGGCTGATTCATGTTGATGTATGGCAGAAATCAACACAATATTGTAAAGCAATTATCCTCCAATTAAAAATAAATTTTAAAAAAGGAAAAGAACAAATGATATACCTCTTGTTCTTTGAAATAAAAAGTACCTAAAATTCTGTAATCCAAGACTGCTCTATTTTCTTTCCCATCTAATCCTAGGAACCTGGGGACACCGTGACCGTTAAAGTGCTAAAGATTCCAGGTATGCAGGTATCTGTTATATTTTCAAAATCTGAGCCTACACTTACTAACTGTGCTACACCAGTTACTGTACTAAGCATTTTGTATGTGTCAACCCTTAATACTCACATAACAGTGTCTACAGGCACTCTGATAGCCCTGGTCTTTCAGAGGAGGAAATGAGAGACCATAGGAAGAGCAGAGGCGGAGGGACCCGGGACTGGACCACCCTCTTCCCTGAGCTTGCCGTGTCCTCAGACGGTCCACTGACTCTGCGTTTGCAAAGGGCTTGGACCAACCTGTGGGCAGTTTCTAACCTCTAACATTTGTTGGTGGTGACTCTAAACAAACAGGCCCTTGTATGTACACTGTGCTCATGTGGAGCCGTGAAAAGGCACCTCCTGTGCTATGGAAACAGAGATGAAAGGAACATCTTTTATTGCCTTAAGAACTTCTTGGGTAGGGAGTTTTATTTCTGGTTGACATCCATTTGCTACACATAAGAGAAATGGTTGAATTGTTTGAGGGAAAAAGTTGGCTTAAAGCTCAACATTCAGAAAACGAAGATCATGGCATCCGGTCCCATCACTTCATGGGAAATAGATGGGGAAACAGTGGAAACAGTGTCAGACTTTATTTTTCTGGACTCCAAAATCACTGCAGATGGTGACTGCAGCCATGAAATTAAAAGATGCTTACTCCTTGGAAGGAAAGTTATGACCAATCTAGACAGCATATTCAAAAGCAGAGACATTACTTTGCCAACAAAGGTTCATCTAGTCAAGGCTATGGTTTTTCCTATGGTCATGTATGGATGTGAGAGTTGGACTGTGAAGAAGGCTGAGTGCCGAAGAATTGATGCTTTTGACCTGTGGTGTTGGAGAAGACTGTTGAGAGTCCCTTGGACTGCAAGGAGATCCAACCAGTCCATTCTGAAGGAGATCAGCCCTGGGATTTCTTTGGAAGGAATGATGCTAAAGCTGAAACTCCAGTACTTTGGCCACCTCATGCGAAGAGTTGACTCGTTGGAAAAGACTCTGATGCTGGGAGGGATTGGGGGCAGGAGGAGAAGGGGACGACAGAGGATGAGATGGCTGGATGGCATCACTGACTCGATGGACGTGAGTCTGAGTGAACTCCGGGAGTTGGTGATGGACAGGGAGGCCTGGCGTGCTGCGATTCATGGGGTCGAGAAGAGTCGGACACGACTGAGCGACTGAACTGATCTGATCTGATCTGATGCCAAAGTAGTAGGTACATAGAGGCAAGAGTGTGCCATTTGGCTGAGAATTTCCTATTGTTAGTGTCCACTTGCCTTATCTTGGTTGCTAGAAAACTAATGGCCTTTTGACTGCAAAGCCTCTTAGCACATAAGGGCATGGCTTCAGAGGTGGTGCAGATCTAAAGAAGCCACTGAGAGAGCAAAAGCAATGACCCGGGCCTTTCAGGCCAACGTATGTAAATTAGTAACTTCAATTCTAAGTACTCTGTTATTCCATTAAAGATAGAGAGCACCTACCTGGGGAAACCATCCAGGTGATGATAAATGGAGCCAGAGAAGAGGCAGGGCCTGCCGGTTCAGGTTTAGAATTTCCAGAAAAGCTTTCCTGTGAATCTGATAGTATTTATATGCTGAAGTGATTTCTAGTCCCTAGAAAAAAGGGTACTTTTGTTTTCTTCTTGTCTAGTATCTAACTTGGAACATAGCAAGCATTAAATGTTATTCGATGAAGGAATGGAAGAAACACTTCCCCTTTATATTGAAAACAGATATTTCCATACACAATCACTTTTCCTTCTACTTTCTTTTTTTCTAAGGAAGGCAAAGGGAAAAAATCATGAAGTAAAAAGGAACAAATTAAAATGTAAGATAATACATTTGATAGACAAATCCAAAACTTTGAAAGAAAGAATTTGTGGACAGATGTACACAAAAAAAGAAGCAGTGATTCAACATCATTTCATTAGGAAAGAATAAGGGACTTTAACCATAGTTAACATGGGAGATTTGCATGAAAAACAATTTTAATGTGTGTGGAATAATTTTCTAAGAAAACAGAAATAATCAAAACAGATATAACCAATACAAATATTAGCAGGATTATTTAAAAGTTAACTAACTGATTCTAAATTCCATAGAAAGGATAAATAATAACGAATCAGATCAGATCAGATCAGTCGCTCAGTCATGTCTGACTCTTTGCGACCCCATGAATCGCAGCACGCCAGGCCTCCCTGTCCATCACCAACTCCCGGAGTTCACTCAGACTCACGGCCATCGAGTCAGTGATGCCATCCAGCCGTCTCATCCTCTGTCGTCTCCTTCTCCTCCTGCCCCCAATCCCTCCCAGCATCAGAGTCTTTTCCAATGAGTCAACTCTTCGCATGAGGTGGCCAAAGTACTGGAGTTTCAGCTTTAGCATCATTCCTTCCAAAGAAATCCCAGGGCTGATCTCCTTCAGAATGGACTGGTTGGATCTCCTTGCAGTCCAAGGGACTCTCAAGAATCTTCTCCAACACCACAGTTCAAAAGCATCAATTCTTCGGCGCTCAGCCTTCTTCACAGTCCAACTCTCACATCCATACATGACCATAGGAAAAACCATAGCCTTGACTAGATGAACCTTTGTTGGCAAAGTAATGTCTCTGCTTTTGAATATGCTGTCTAGGTTGGTCATAACTTTCCTTCCAAGGAGTAAGCGTCTTTTAATTTCATGGCTGCAGTCACCATCTGTAGTGATTTTGGATAAGAGAAATGTGGTATATAAAAAAATAATACAAGAGGAGGGGACATGTCAGATATTAAAAAGTATTGGAAACCTACAGCAGGGACTTCCCTGGTGGTCCACTGGTTACGATTCTGCGATTCCACTGCAGGGCCTGGGTTCAATCTCTGGTCAGCTGACTAATATTCCACATGCCCAAAGCATGGCCAAAAAAAAAAAAATTTAAATAAATATAATAATAAAGAAACAGAATATATGTATATATATATAAAGAAAGAAAGAAACCTACAGCAATTAAAACTGTGTAAAACTGACACTTGAATAGAGACCTCAGTGGGCTAGAATATGATGAAGTCCCGACCAGACTCAAAGAAATGTGAAAATTTAGTGTAAGAAACAAGTGGTATTTCAAGTCATAGAGCAGAGATGTTTTATCCAATACATAATGTTCACTACAGAAACAATCACAAAGAAAGATTAAACTATATTGTTATCTATATGCATAAACACACATATGCATGTGTGTGTATATATATGTAGTCATGTATACATACATACATACATGTGTGTACATATATGTACCAGTCAGAAATCAATGGAAGAAGCAGAACCCCTAGAAATGACATAGAGTGAAGGACTCTATACAAAGCTTTGAACTTACACAGCTGGGAAGCTGGCCAACCAGTCTCATCTGGCTCCTGATTCTACACTTTCATTAAGCCTGAAGTCATAGGATCATAGACAGAAGGAAAGATGCATTTGAGATGGGAGGCATAAGGGACATCTCCCTACTGTCTTCTCACACCTGGCCCAGAATTTGGAGAAGCCGGAAAACAAGATCCTCCAGGAGAGGAGGACGCTGCACCTAGATGATACCCACTCCAACAGGTGAGTGGTGGATCCATAAGATGCCCTGGAGATCCAACAGCCTACACTGGCTTTCAGGGTGAGCACAGCTGGTTCAGAACCTCTCACAAAGTTTGCTCATGATGACCCCAAATAGAAATCTCTTAGGAAGGGAATTCTGGAAAATATGGTTCTGTTTAGCCAAGTTGACATATTATTAAGCAACCACTGTACACACACATACAATATGTATATGTATATATCTACATAAAGTAATTGTGTTAATTTCATTAGGATCCAAACTATTCAACATAAGAGAGAAAAGATACAAATATAAAATCAATAAGTTAAGTCCATGAGATATTTAATTTAAATTGAAAAATAAGTATGAACTCATGATGTATTTTTCTTTAAAAAAATTAATATTCTTTTCTTAGCTCTAAGCTAAAAAGGCCTGAAGCAATGACAACACAGTAACATAAGTGCACCTGGCATCCACTGTGTGGTCTCTAAAACCCATTTCCCACTAAAAGGAACCAGGATTTCATGGAAAAATGGCTGTTTACAGGTCCAGGGCAGTAAAAGTACAAGATGAGCCTCAAAGATCTTATTTCAGGAAGCAAGGATGCTATCAGCGACTTCACGGTTAATGTCTCAGGACACAAGAAACAACTAGAAGAAAAGATTGAAACATGAATATGTAAAAACTCATTGGTTAACCTTGATGCTAAAAGAGAAAGAGGGGGGAAAAACACTCAGTGGATCACTGGATACTGCTGGGGAAAAAATAAACTTTGGAGAACTATCTCTAAAATAATAACTTTAATCCCAAGCCTTGGAAAAGATGGAAAATGCCACAGTTTGTTGTAGGAAGGTATCCTGAGCCTAATATGAAAACCTGACAAAACAGCACAGAAAAGGAAACCATCAGATGCCATTTGTAACAGGGCCAAAGCATTAATAAAACGTGAACAAAAGGAACACAGTCCCAGGAGAACTCCAACAGAAAGGTGATCATTCTTAGAAAACCCTGCCACATTTTGAGACCTTGAAAACAATCCTTCCATGATTGCTTTTTTCTTTCAGTTTTTATAACTCAGGTTTATTTATCTGAGTATAGGATGTGAGGTATGTTACTCAGTTTTCCCAATGTCATTTTTTTCATGAAAATATTCAAACATCCACCAAAGTTGATTTTACATCCAGAATAAAATGGCTTCCTGTCACCCGGTTTTAATAATTATAAATAATTGCACAACTTTTTGGCCACACCACAAGACTTGTGGATCTTAATTTGTGGATCCCAATCAGGGATCAAACCAGTGCCCCCTGTCCCTGAACAGTCTTATTTAATCTATATGCCTCCCATGCATCTCCCCCAACTCAACATAACATTTCACCAGAAATAATTTGGATGTACTTTTAAAAGATAAAAATTCTTCTTCATCATCTTCTTCTTGCTTCTCAACATAACCATAATTTCATTTCAGTTCAGTTCAGTCACTCAGTCGTGTTCGACTCTTTACGACCCCATGGACAGCAGAACACCAGGCTTCCCTGTCCAAAACCAATTCCCGGAGCTTGCTCAAACTCATGTCCATTGAGTCAATGATGTCATCCACCCATCTCATCCTCTGTCGTCTCCTTCTACTCCTGCCTTCAATTTTTACCAGCATCAGGGTCTTTTCCAATGAGTCAGTTCTTCCAATCAGGTTGCCAAAGTATAGGAGTTTCAGCTTCAGGATCAGTTCTTCCAGTGAAAATTCAGGACTGATTTCCTTTAGGATAGACTGGTTTGATCTCCTGGCAGTCCAAAGGACACTCGAGTCTTCTCCAACACCACAGTCAAAAGCATCGATTTTTTGGTGCTCAGCTTTCTTTATACTCCAATTCTCAATCCATACATGACTACTGGAAAAACCATAGCTTTGACGAGATGGACCTTTGCTGGCAAAGCAATGTCTTTGCTTTTTAATATGCTGTCTAGGTTGGATATAGCTTCTCATCCAAGGAGCAAGTGTCTTTTAATTTCATGGCTGCAGTCACTATCTGCAGTGATTTTGGAATCCAAGAAAATAAAGTCTCTCACTGTTCCCATTGTTTCCCCAACTATTTGCCATGAAGTGATGGAACCAGATGCCATGATACTAGTTTTCTGAATGTTGAGTTTTAAACCAACTTTTTCACTTTCTTCTTTTACTTTCATCAAGAGGCCTTTTAGTTCTTCTTCACTTTCTGCCTTAAGGGTAGTGTCATCTGCATATCTGAAGTTATTGATATTTCACCGAGAAATCTTGATTCAGCTTGTGCTTCATCCAGCCCAGCATTTCGTATGATATACTCATCATATAAGTTAAATAAGCAGTGTGACAGTATACAGCCTTGATGTACTCCTTTTCCTATTTGGAACCAGTCTGTTGTTCCATGTCCAGTTCTAACTATTGCTTCCTGACCTGCATACAAATTTCTCAGGAGGCAGGTAAGGTGGTCTGGTATCCCCATCTCTTGAAGAAATTTCCACAGTTTGTTGTGATCTACACAGTCAAAGGCTTTGGCGTGGTCAATAAAGCAGTAGTAGATGTTTTTCTGGGACACTCTTGCTTTTTCTATGATCCAATGGATGTTGGCAATTTAATCTCTGGTTCCTCTGCCTTTTCCAAATCCACCTTGAACATCCGGAAGTTCATGGTCACGTATCGCTGAAGCCTGGCTTGGAGAATTTTGAGCATTACTTTACTAGCATGTGAGATGAGTGCAATAGCGCGATAGTTTAAACATTCTTTGGCATTGCCTTTCTTTGGGATTGGAATGAAAACTGACCTTTTCCAGTCCTGTGGCCACTGCTGAGTTTTCCAAATTTGCTGGCAAATTGAATGCAGCACTTTCACAGCATCATCTTTTAGGATTTGAAATAGCTCAACTGGAATTCCATCACCTCCACTAGCTTTGTTTGTAGTGATGTTTCCTAAAGCCCACTTGACCACATTCCAGGATGTCTGGCTCAATGTGAGTGATCACACCATCGTGGTTATCTGGGTCATGAAGATTTTTTTTGTATAGTTCTTCTGTGTATTCTTGCCAACTTTTTAAAATATTTTCTGTTTCTGTTAGTTCCATACCTAACATGTCCTTTATCATGCCCATCTTCACACGAAATGTTCCTTTGGTATCACTAATTTTCTTGAAGAGATCTCTGGTCTTTCCCATTTTATTGTTTTCTTCTATTTATTTGAATTGATCACTGAGGAAGGCTTTCTTATCTCTCCTTGCTATTCTTTGGAACACTGCATCCAAATGGTTATATCTTTCCTTTTCTCCTTTGCCTTTATCTTCTCTTCTTTTCTTAGCTATTTGTAAGGCCTCCTCAGACAACCGTTTTCCCTTTTTGCTTTTCTTTTTCTTGGGGATGGTCTTGATCACTGCCTCCTGTACAATGTCATGAATCTCCGTCCATAGTTCGTCAGGCACTCTGTCCATCAGATCTAATCCCTTGAATCTGTTTGTCATTTCCACTGTATAATCGTAAGGGATTTGATTTAGGTCATGTCTGAATGGTAGTGGTTTTCCCCACTTTCTTCAATTTAAGTCTGAATTTGGCAATAAGGAGTTCATGATCTGAGCCACAGTCAGCTCCCAGTCTTGTTTTTTCTCACCGTATAGAGCTTCTCCATCTTTGGCTGCAAAGAATATAATCAGATTTTGGTACTGACCATCTGATGATGTCCATGAGTAGAGTCTTCTCTTGAGTTGTTGAAAGAGGGTGTTTGCTATGACCGGTGTGTTCTCTTGGTCAAACTCTATTAGCCTTTGCCTTGATTCATTCTGTACTCCAAGGCCAAATTTGCCTATTACTCCAGGTATCTCTTGAGTTCCTACTTTTGCTTTCCAGTTCCCTATAAACATCTATTTCTTCTTTTTTGACTATACCAAAGCCTTTAACTGTGTGGATCACAATAAACTGTGGAAAATTCTGAAAGAGATGGGAATACCAGACCACCTGATCTGCCTCTTGAGAAATTTGTATGCAGGTCAGGAAGCAAGAGTTAGAACTGGACATGGAACAACAGACTGGTTCCAAATAGGAAAAGGAGGACGTCAAGGCTGTATATTGTCACCCTGTTTATTTAACTTATATGCAGAGTACATCATGAGAAATGCTGGACTGGAAGAAACACAAGCTGGAATCAAGATTGCCGGGAGAAATATCAATAACCTCAGATATGCAGATGACACCACCCTTATGGCAGAAAGTGAAGAGGAACTCAAAAGCCTCTTGATGAAAGTGAAAGTGGAGAGTGAAAAGTTGGCTTAAAGCTCAACATTCAGAAAACGAAGATCATGGCATCCGGTCCCATCACTTCATGGGAAATAGATGGGGAAATAGTGGAAACAGTGTCAGACTTTATTTTTCTGGGCTCCAAAATCACTGCGGATGGTGACTGCAGCCATGAAATTAAAAGACACTTACTCCTTGGAAGGAAAGTTATGACCAACCTAGACAGCATATTCAAAAGCAGAGACATTACTTTGCCAACAAAGGTTCATCTAGTCAAGGCTATGGTTTTTCCTGTGGTCATGTATGGATGTGAGAGTTGGACTATGAAGAAGGCTGAGCGCTGAAGAATTGATGCTTTTGAACTGTGGTGTTGGAGAAGATTCTTGAGAGTCCCTTGGACTGCAAGGAGATCCAACCAGTCCATTCTGAAGGAGATCAGCCCTGGGATATCTTTGGCAGGAATGATGCTAAAGCTGAAACTCCAGTACTTTGGCCACCTCATGCAAAGAGTTGACTCATTGGAAAAGACTCTGATGCTGGGAGGGATTGGGGGCAAGAGGAGAAGGGGACGACAGAGGATGAGATGGCTGGATGGCATCACTGACTCGATGGCCGTGAGTCTGAGTGAACTCCGGGAGTTGGTGATGGACAGGGAGGCCTGGCGTGCTGCGATTCATGGGGTTGCAAAGAGTCGGACACGACTGAGCGACTGATCTGATCTGATCTCTGATAATGAAAAGGACATCTTTTTGGGGTGTCAGTTCTAGAAGGTCTTGTAGGTCTTCATAGAACCTTTCAACTTCAGCTTCTTCAGCATTACTGGTTGAGGCATAGACTTGGATTACTGTGATATTGAAAGTTTTGCCTTGGAAACGAACAGAGATTATTCTGTAATTTTTGAGGCTGCACCCAAGTACTGCATTTCAGACTCTTTTGTTGACTATGAGGGCTACTCCATTTCTTCTAAGGGATTCTTGCCCACAGTAGTAGATATAATGGTCATCTGAATTAAATTCGCTCATTCCAGTCCATTTTATTTCACTGATTTCTAAAATGTTGATGTTTACTCTTGCCATCTCCTGTTTGACCACTTCCAATTTACCTTGATTCATGGACCTAACATTCTAGGTTCATGGATCTAACAGCATGGACCAGATTCATGGACCTAACAACAGGAAAGGAATACAGCCCCACACCTCAACAGAAAATTGGATTAAAGATTTACTGAGCAAAGTGCTGCACTCAATATGCCAGCAAATTTGGAAAACTGAGCAGTGGCCACAGGACTGGAAAAGGTCAGTTTTCATTCCAATCCCAAAGAAAGGCAATGCCAAAGAATGCTCAAACTACCGCACAATTGCACGCATCTCACACACTAATAAAGTAATGCTCAAAATTCTCCAAGCCAGGCTTCAGCAACATGTGAACCATGAACTTCCTGATGTTCAAGCTGGTTTTAGAAAAGGCAGAGGAACCAGAGATCAAATTGCTAACATCCGCTGGATCATGGAAAAAACAAGAGAGTTCCAGAAAAACATCTATTTCTGCCTTATTGACTATGCCAAAGCCTTTGACTGTGTGGATCACAATAAACTGTGGAAAATTCTGAAAGAGATGGGAATACCAGACCACCTGATCTGCCTCTTGAGAAATGTGTATGCAGGTCAGGAAGCAAGAGTTAGAACTGGACATGGAACAACAGACTGGTTCCAAATAGGAAAAGGAGGAGGTCAAGGCTGTATATTGTCACCCTGCTTATTTAACTTATATGCAGAGTACATCATGAGAAACGCTGGGCTGGAAGAAACACAAGCTGGAATCAAGATTGCCGGGAGAAATATCAATCACCTCAGATATGCAGATGACACCACCCTTATGGCAGAAAGTGAAGAGGAACTCAAAAGCCTCTTGATGAAAGTGAAAGTGGAGAGTGAAAAAGTTGGCTTAGAGCTCAACATTCAGAAAACGAAGATCATGGCATCTGGTCCCATCACTTCATGGGAAATAGATGGGGAAATAGTGGAAACAGTGTCAGACTTTATTTTTCTGGGCTCCAAAATCACTGCGGATGGTGACTGCAGCCATGAAATTAAAAGACGCTTACTCCTTGGAAGGAAAATTATGACCAACCTAGACAGCATATTCAAAAGCAGAGACATTACTTTGCCAACAAAGGTTCACCTAGTCAAGGCTATGGTTTTTCCTGTGGTCATGTATGGATGTGAGAGTTGGACTGTGAAGAAGGCTGAGCACTGAAGAATTGATGCTTTTGAACTGTGGTGAATTGTTGGAGAAGACTGTTGAGAGTCCCTTGGACTGCAAGGAGATCCAACCAGTCTATTCTGAAGGAGATCAGCCCTGGGATTTCTTTGGCAGGAATGATGCTAAAGCTGAAACTCCAGTACTTTGGCCACCTCATGCGAAGAGTTGACTCACTGAAAAAGCTCCTGATGCTGGGAAGGATTGGGGGTAAGAGGAGAATGGGACGACAGAGGGTGAGATGGCTGGATGGCATCACTGACTCGATGGATGTGAGTCTGAGTGAACTCCGGGAGTTGATGATGGACAGGGAGGTCTGGCGTGCTGCGATTCATGGGCTCGCAAAGAGTCGGACATGACTGAGCGACTGATCTGATCTGACCACACCCATCAGAGCAAGACCTAGTTTCCCCCACAGTCAGTCTCTGCCATCAGGAAGCTTCCATAAGCCTCTTATCCTTATCAGTCAGAGAGCAGACAGAATGAAAACCACAGTCACAGAAAACTAATCAAACTGATCACATGGACCACAGCCTTGTCTAACTCAATGAAACTATGAACCATGCCATGAAGGGCCACCCAAGATGGATGGGTCATGGTGGAGAGTTCTGACAAAACTTGATCCACTGGAGAAGGGAATGGCAAACCACTTCAGTATTCTTGCCTTGAGACCCCCATGAACAGTATGAAAAGGCAAAAAGATATGATACTGAAAGATGAACTCCCCAGGTCGGTAGGTGCCCGATATGCTACTGGAGGGGAGCGGAGAAATAACAGCAGAAAGAATGAAGAGACAGAGCCAAAGCTAAAACAACACCCAGTTGTGGATGTGACTGGTGATGGAAGTCAAGTCCAATGCTGTAAAGAACAATATTGCATAGGAACCATAATATATTTATTATCTATTCATTTTTTTAAAAAAAAGATGCTTTAATATTATCAAATACAGAGTCAGCATTTAAATTTCCCCACTTGTCTTACAAATGTCTTTTCACAGTTTGTTCAAATCAGGATTCAGACTAGATCCATACAGTGCATTTGATTGATAAGTCTCAAGGCTCCTTTAGTCTTTAACAATTTCCTTTATTCTCTTTTTTGTGTGTGCCATTTATTTGTTGAAGATATTGGGACAGTTTTCTTATAGAATTTCTCACAATCTAATTTTGGTTGATTGAATCCTTTTTGTTCATTTACTACACCCCATATTTCCTGTAAATGGATGCTTAGATCCAGAAGTTCACTGATACTCAGGTTCAGTTTGGTTGGGAGCAAAAATACATGAAAGGTGGGGCTGTGCATATCCTACTGTGTCTCAAGAAGAAGAGCACTCAGGTCTCCTTGCCTCACTTTTGGTCACATCAAGATTGATCAGTGGTTCAGATGTGGCCAGCCGGACGATCCAGCTGAATGTTACTCATCAGCTGTTCACCTGCTGGCTTCAGAGGCCATTCTTCTTTGCCTGCATCTATGACTGCTTTATTAGAGGAGACGCATAGCAACTTTCTAATTTTGTCTTTCCTCCACAATCATTAACTCTGATCCTTCTCCATCAAATTATTTATTTTGAGACACAACCCATCACGGAGGCAGGAAAAAATGCCTTTCCTTTTATGTACCAACTTAATTTTTTGTAATATTTATGCGTTTGGCTGCACCAGGTTTTAGTTGCCGCACGCAGAATCTTCAGTCTTTGTTGCAGCATGCAGGTGAACACTTAGCTGTGCACGTGGGGTCTAGTTCCCTGACCAGAGGTCAAGCCTTGGCCCCCTGCATTGCTAGCTTGGAGTCTTAGCCAGTGGACCACCAGGGAAGTCTCAAGCCTCTGATTTACACACACACACACACACATACATGTATGTGCTCAGATGCTTGGTCGTGTCCGACTCTTTGTGACTCCTTGGACTGCAGCCCACCAGGCTCCTCTGTCCATGGAATTTTCCATGCAAGAGTACTGGAATGGGTTGCCGTTTCCTACTTCAGGGGATCTTCCCAACCCTGGGATCAAAATTGCGTCTCTTACATCTCCTGCATTGACAGGCAGATTCTTTTCCACTAGCGCCACCCGAGAAGTCCTATGCATATATATATTATACACACACACATATATATACATATACATACATATATATATATATATTTGAGCAGAGAAAGGTTTATGGTAAGGCTAGCAAGGAGAACAGGCAGCTCCTGGTCAAAAACCCCACACTCCCCTCTGTTATATTTTAAATGGAGGCTGTGTCTCACCATATTCTGCAGCTGTAAGGAGCCTGCTGATGAAAAACCCCTTGAGAAGGATTTCCGACGCTATCAACAATTTCCTCCCTGTGCCTGGGTTTTCAAGCCTAGTCCATGAAGAGCTTTGGCAAACTTCCCCCTTCTGCCCCTGCTCAGCACAGCCCAGAGCATGACCACATTTAAGAAAAAGATTGGTCCTCAACCCTGAGCTTCACCCACAAGAAACTTCACCCACACTTTAACGAACTAGTCACTCTGCCCCCAAACACAAAATGGAATTTTATTTTATTTTTTTAACACCAAAAACATTTTGTATTGGGGTATGGCTGATTAACAATGTTGTGATAGTTTCAGGCGAACAGCGAAGGAACTCAGCCATACATATATTTGTATCCATTCTCCCCTAAACCCTCCTCCCATCTAGGCTGGCACATAACGTTGAGCAGAGTTCCAACAAATGGAACTTTATATTCAATACAGACGTCCGTGTTTATTGTTAAATTGCCAAGAAAATATTCCCCATTACCCTTCTTCATTAAACCAGATATTATAAATGAGGAAAGAAGAGTGTTAAGATCAGAACTGTATTGTCCAGGAAGCACACTTGGTTTGTCCGCTGCCAAGTGTGGATAATATGCCTATTTGGTACACACTCAGCATTCATGTTCTGCCAAGCAGGCGTGAGCTTTAGTTCAAAAGATCCCAATGTATTTTGTGCCAACTAAGAACTTTTTATTCAGGTCTGTCTGCTCAGCCTTAGCCTGTGGGTATGTTTTTACTTGTGTGTTTTTTCTTCATAAGAGTTCATGAGAATGCTATTTATAACTTTCCCCAAAATAGAATTTCTGGACAGGTCTGGATGGAATTCACAGGTTCAAAGCTTAGGTGCCATCTAAACACCCCTGTAACCCACTGAGGAGCCGTAATAGTCAGAAAGTATGGCTCTCCACAAAGCCCCCTTATGAAGCGTACACACCTGTGTGGCCCACAGACCACGTCGCCGGTGTTCCCAGGCTGGGGCAGCGGGCGGATAGACGTCCAGTGCCTTCACACACATCACACACGACTCCAGCCGCTCAAGGTCACCCACACGCAAACCCCACAGTGTGGCCTTTGGGGGCCTGTCCTCATTGACATGTCCCTTTGTGTCCTACTGGAAACCCAGGCTCTCCTGTCCAGACTCCTCTGATAGATGTTTATCAGGTAAACACACTCTCTTCCCCAAGCACCACTTTTTCCTCCCTCAGTGCCATTCATCTTTTAAATTCCTTTCCTTCTCTCAAAATTCCTGCCTCCTCCATTTCTTAGCAGCACCATCTACCCCACACCAGATGTTAGCAGATCCCAAACCTTCTCTGGCATCTCACAAATTTTCCCAGCCCCCTCCTCGAGTTGTAAATCAAAGCTATTCTCATCTCTACCTGGCTCTGCTGCCGGCCAAATAGGGGGAAGATATTCCTTGTTGGCTCATATGGTAAATAATCTGCCTGCAATTCAGGAGATCCAGGTTCGATCCCTGGGTCGGGAAAATCCCCTGGAGAAGGGACTGGCAACCCAATACTCCAGTATTCTTATCTGGAGAATTCCATGGACAGAGAAGCCTGGCGGGCTACAAAGTGTTGGACATGACTGAGTGACTAACACACACACACACACACACACACACACAAACACAGGAGCCCAAGATGAGGGAAGGGGTGCAAGGGATTTGGCATGGCTCTCCGCATCCCAGATAGTTTGACTTTTTGCTTTTCTTTGCTTGTTTCCTGGTACACACACTATGTACACAACACACACACACACACACACACACACACACACACACACACATCACTGCAAGACTTCATCCTGTCATTGTCCTCTTTGGTTTCCATATGGACCCAAATCTCCACGTCGACCAGCGCTGACGTGTGTGAGTTCACTCTAGAAAGACGACTGGTTCTGCTCTGACCTCGAGTTACACGGCAGAGGCTCACCCACCACTCTGGCACTGGGAGGAGCCAGGCTGGAGTATCCCTCCCTAACTCCTGAGTCATCCAGCCACCTCATTTGGACATTTGGATGCTGCCTGTGCACCTCCTCGATGGACACGTTGGCACTTGCTCCCACCTCATCTCTGTTCTCCTCTGTAGCTGCTGTCCTGTGTAGAGTGAAGAAACAGGGCAGCCAACCCCAAGGCCCACGGATGTCCTTCAGTGGCTGCTGTAATCAGTCAGATAGTGGTTACAAGCCACACTCAGGGATGACCCAAGAGACCTTGGTTGAAACACTATGACAACTTTCTGGAAAAGTTTCAGCATATTTTTGGCAATCCTGTTGAAGAGTGAAGTGCCAGCTATGTCCTGTACTTAAGGAAGGCGTGACTCAGGCCACCATCACACCAACACCCTCAGCGTTCTCTCCAAAGAAAGTTGCTTCACTCCCCCTTGGGTCATGCTCTTACTTACTGACACATCTGAAATAGCATGTCTTATACATCCACTGCTGGAGGGCCTCATGGACCTCATCCCCCTACCTGTTTGCCTGGGAGCAAGCTCATCATGAGGGCCTGAAACCAGTGCCCCAAACCCCAATATGTTCCTGAAAAGTAGGATAGGGCAGCTAGGTGACTCAGCAGGTCCCCACCCCAGGGTGCAGGTCCATTTATGCTGAAAGTCCACTCCACAGAAAAATCACCAGGACTGTCAATCCTGGGGGAGACTGCCAATAATTAATCATCTCTTCTTCCACATTTGGCTCAGTGGTAAAGAATCTGCCTGCCAGTGCAGGAGACTCGGGTTCAATCCCTGGATCAGGAAGATACCCTGGAGTAGGAAATGGCAACCCACTCCAGTATTCTTGCCTGGAGAATTCCTCGGACAGAGAAGCCTGGTGGGCTACAGTTCAGGAGGTCTTAGAGATGGACACGACTGAGCACACATTGTTACCTTTGCCACACACCCATCTTCCATATTAGTAGAGCTTAGCCCCAGCATGGGGCTGCTCCACCAGAGACTATGTTTCCCAGACACTGCTGAGGCTGGGAGTGACCAAGTGACTAAGAGACAAAGCCATGAGCAACTTCCTCCTCATTTTTGAAAGGAAGTTGCTTATCCTGAACTTCTGCTTCTTGCCCTTCCCTCGAGTTAAAAAATCAAATCGCCTAGCTTTCACCAGGCATTTGAAACCCTTTGCGCCATGAAACTGTCTGAGAGTCTGGTCATACCTGTGGATCCCTTCTCAGAAAGACAGGTATAAGTGCATGAAATAAAATACACCATAAAACATTGACTGAATGGGCTTCCCTGGTGACTCAGACAGTAAAGAATCTGTCTGCAATTCAGGAGACCCAGGTTTGATCCATGGGTTAGGAAGAGCCCCTGGAGAAGGGAATGGCAACCTACTCCAGTATTCTTACCTGGAGAATCCCATGGACAGAAGAGCCTGGTGGGCAACAGTCCATGGGGTTGTAAAGAGCAGGACACAAGTGACTCGACTTCTCAGGCAGGCAGAGTGACTGAAGTTTGAAACACTGATAATCCCTAATATCTGTGAGAATGTAGAGCAACTAGATCACTTAAACATTGCTTTCTAATGAGAGCATAATCTCATTCAACCAGTTTTAAAGTAGTTCAGCAGAATCTACAACAACCACATATGTGATCACCTTGTGACCCAGTAATCCCACCCAAGAGAAATGAGTGCATATGTTTGCAAAGATATATATAAGAATGCTTTTGACTATTAGACATAGCTTTATGTCCAATAGTCTAAAAAACATTTAGATATAGCTTTACGTCTAACAGTCAAAAACAAGAAAGAACTCATATGCCCACCAACAGGAGAATAGAGAAATTGTTTCTATTCATAAAATGAAATACTACACAGCAGGAAAGGGAGTGGATTGCTGACATAGACAAAAGCATGGATGAACCCCACAGACATTATGTTGTGTGAAAGAAGCCAACACGAAAGTGTCCAGATGTTAATTATATGTATCGTGGTGATTATTTCACAACACACATAAATATCAAATCACTACCTTGTACACCTTAAGCTAATATGATATGTTAGTTATATCTTAATAAAAAAAATATTCAGATGGCAGAGGGAGAGAGAAAATGGCAGAGCACAGAGGGTTCTTAGGGCAGTCAATACTATATGGTAGATATATCCTTATCAGTTCATTTCAGTTGCTCAGTCGTGTCCGACTCTTTGCAACCCCATGAATCGCTGCACGCCAGGCCTCCCTGTCCATCACCAACTCCCGGAGTTCACTCAGACTCACGGCCATCGAGTCAGTGATGCCATCCAGCCATCTCATCCTCTGTCGTCCCCTTCTCCTCTTGCCCCCAATCCCTCCCAGCATCAGAGTCTTTTCCAATGAGTCAACTCTTCACATGAGGTGGCCAAAGTACTGGAGTTTCAGCTTTAGCATCATTCCTGCCAAAGAAATCCCACGGCTGATCTCCTTTAGAATGGACTGGTTGGATCTCCTTGCAGTCCAAGGGACTCTCAAGAGTCTTCTCCAACACCACAGGTCAAAAGCATCAATTCTTCAGCGCTCAGCCTTCTTCACAGTCCAACTCTCACATCCATACATGACCACAGGAAAAACCATAGCCTTGACTAGACGAACCTTTGTTGGCAAAGTAATGTCTCTGCTTTTGAATATGCTGTCTAGGTTGGTCATAACTTTCCTTCCAAGGAGTAAGCGTCTTTTAATTTCATGGCTGCAGTCACCATCTGCAGTGATTTTGGAGTCCAGAAAAATAAAGTCTGACACTGTTTCCACTGTTTCCCCATCTATTTCCCATGAAGTGATGGGACCGGATGCCATGATCTTCGTTTTCTGAATGTTGAGCTTTAAGCCAACTTTTTCACTCTCCTCTTTCACCTTCATCAAGAGGCTTTTGAGTTCCTCTTCACTTTCTGCCATAAGGGTGGGGTCATCTGCATATCTGAGGTTATTGATATTTCTCCCGGCCATCTTGATTCCAGCTTGTGCTTATTTGTCCAAATTCACAGAATGTACAACACCAAGAGTGAACACTAAGGTAAACTATGGACTTAGGGTGATTATGATGTGTCCATGTAGGTTCCTGCGTGTGTGCGTGCTCAATCATGTCTGACTCTTTGAGACCCCATGGACTGAAGCCCACTGGGCTCCTCTGTCCATTGAATTCTCCAGGCAAAAATACTGGAATGGATCACCATTTCCTACTCCAGGGAATCTTCCTGATGCAGGGATTGAACACATGTCTCCTGTGTCTCCTGCACTGGGAGGTAGAGTCTTTACTGCTGAGCCACCTGGAAAACCCCCGTGTTGGTTTAAAAAAGAAGGAGCTCTCTGGAGGGTGGTGCTGATAAGGGTGGAGGCTATACACGTGGGAACAGGGGTCTGTGGTTCTCTGCGCCTTTCTTTCAGTTTTGCTGTAAACCTAAAACTGTTCTAAAAAATTGTCCTTTAAAAAAAAGTGCACATACTATATGATTTCATTTAAATGTCAAGAACAAATAACACTAATTAGTGGTAACAGTAGTCTGAATAATAGTTACTTTTGCAAGAGCGTCACCAAAAGAGAACTGGGAAAAACCAAAGGGAAACGTTCTTAGGTGATGAAGTTCTACACTTTGATACCATTAAAATGTATAATTTCAGCTAGCCAGACACTTAGCACTTGTGTGTATTTAAGACACTGTGTATATGTTGTAACTCAGTGAAAAAGTAGATTTCACATGTAAGTAGAAAATAAAGTTATTGAAATCATAAATAACTTGCTTTGAAATACACTTAAAATGTTATCTATGTTTTAAAGACTAATCTGTGCTATAGTAATATATATGCGTTAGTGAGCTGTCTAATAAGTAGCAGCAGTTTTAATCATTACCACTGCTGTTGCTGTGCTTCATTCGATGGGTCATGTCCGACTCTGCAGCCCGGTGGACTGCAGCAGTCCAGGCTTCCTTGTCCTTCACCATCTCCTGGAGTTTGTTCAAATTCATGTCCATTATTTCAAAGTAATGATGAATATAAATTATTAAGACAATGATGAATTCACAGGAGATGAATTCACAAGTACTATGGCTAATAGTACCAAGGTTTGTTGCCTATGTTCATAACTGATCAGATCAGATCAGCCGCTCAGTCGTGTCCGACTCTTTGCAACCCCATGAATCGCTGCACGCCAGGCCTCCCTGTCCATCACCAACTCCCAGAGTTCACTCAGACTCACGGCCATCGAGTCAGTGATGCCATCCAGCCATCTCATCCTCTGTCGTCCCCTTCTCCTCTTGCCCCCAATCCCTCCCAGCATCTGAGTCTTTTCCAATGAGTCAACTCTTCCCATGAGGTGGCCAAAGTACTGGAGTTTCAGCTTTAGCATCATTCCTGCCAAAGAAATCCCACGGCTAATCTCCTTCAGAATGGACTGGTTGGATCTCCTTGCAGTCCAAGGGACTCTCAAGAGTCTTCTCCAACACCACAGTTCAAAAGCATCAATTCTTCAGTGCTCAGCCTTCTTCACAGTCCAACTCTCACATCCATACATGACCACAGGAAAAACCATAGCCTTGACTAGACGGACCTTTGTTGGCAAAGTAATGTCTCTGCTTTTGAATATGCTGTCTAGGTTGGTCATAACTTTCCTTCCAAGGAGTAAGCGTCTTTTAATTTCATGGCTGCAGTCACCATCTGCAGTGATTTTGGAGTCCAGAAAAATAAAGTCTGACACTGTTTCCACTGTTTCCCCATCTACTTCCCACGAAGTGATGGGACCGGATGCCATGATCTTCATTTTCTGAATGTTGAGCTTTAAGCCAACTTTTTCACTCTCCACTTTCACTTTCATCAAGAGGCTTTTGAGTTCCTCTTCACTTTCTGCCATAAGGGTGGTGTCATCTGCGTATCTGAGGTGATTGATATTTCTCCTGGCAATCTTGATTCCAGCTTGTGTTTCTTCCAGTCCAACATTTCTCATGATGTACTCTGCATGTAAGTTAAACAGGGTGACAATATACAGCCTTGACGTCCTCCTTTTCTTATTTGGAACCAGTCTGTTGTTCCATGTCCAGTCCTAACTGTTGCTTCCTGACCTACATATAGGTTTCTCAAGAGGCAGGTCAGGTGGTCTGGTATTCCCATCTCTTTCAGAATTTTCCACAGTTTATTGTGATCCACACAGTCAAAGGCTTCAGCATAGTCAATAAAGCAGAAATAGATGTTTTTCTGGAACTCTCTTGCTTTTTCCATGACCCAGCGGATGTTGGCAATTTGATCTCTGGTTCCTCTGCCTTTTCTAAAACCAGCTTGAACATCAGGAAGTTCATGGTTCACATGTTGCTGAAGCCTGGCTTGGAGAATTTTGAGCATGACTTTACTAGCAAATGTTAAATATAAAATAGAGATGTAATTTTTTTCCCAAGCCAAGTTTATGGAGCCTCTGAACTCTATCCATGGACTCTTTGGGGATCTGAGAACCTCAGGTTAGGAAGCCCTGGGGGACAATGAAGCAACAGCATGTAGATACCTGGGTCACAGAACCATCATGAGGAGCACAGCTTCCCTCTCATTCTGGCGCATTTTCCACAGGGCTGTTCGGTGAAGCGGCCAATGCAGGGCTCTTTGTTACAGCAGCCTAGGCTTTGTATTAACTAGCACAGATTACTACTAGGTGGACACACAGACTATGAGCCTCTTCCACCAAATCCAGGTGGGGACCTACTTCTCAGACCCCAGTTATTTGGAAACTATCTGCCATTCTCCCTACAGGGAAACCCTTTGGATTATCTGCTCCTAGAAGATCCACTGACCAGGTGAGACCTCTAGTGTTCAGTTCCCTTCCTCCCCTTTTCATACTTTCCCCATCTCAGTCCCCAGGCAGGATTCAGCAGGAAGAGCACCTTACAGACCATGTCACAACCCCCCACCCTACCCTCTGATGCCCAGGCCAGCAGCTGAGGCATGCAGCCGCACTAGTGGGTGGTGACCCACAGTGGTCACCGTCTCCAGCAGTGGTGACTGTCACACCTGCCATCTGAGAGCTCCAGGTGAAAACCCTGAGCCCCAGCACTCACGTAGTGATGAAAACTCACGTTTAGCACAACCTTTCCAGCAACATCCCTTCCAGAACCTCTCCTTCATAAGCAAGGAGGAAATGTTCTCCCTGAGAAGATTTAGAAAGTGAAAGTGTTATTGGCTCAGTCGTGTCCGACTCTTTGGACCCTATGGACTGTAGCCCATCAGGCTTCTCTGTCCATGGAATTCTCCAGGCAAGAATACTGAAGTGGGTTGCCCTGCCCTTCATTAAGTCTAAACATGTTTAAGAAGATCAAACCCAGAGAGTCTAATAAATGTATTTTTGTGTTACAGAATCTGAGGATTTGCATTTCATACATTTTTGAAGTGTTTAATAATTGGATTATTAGAGTCAGAGAAGTTAGCATAGTGATTCAGATTTCAAATATATAACTTTTCTTTGTGATAATTTGGCTGAAATCTCACTGTGCTTTTACACTATTAGAATACTGAAGAGATTATCTGTTTAGTTTAACATTTTAATTAGCCATTTAAGAATTTGAGACTGTTTTGTTGCATTAAAGTTTTAGGTATATTTTTAAAAATCAAGTTTACTACAATCATAATGAAGGGAATTTAAATTGTAAAAGCTCCTCTGAAAATGATGGCTAAAATGCGTCAAATTAGTAAATACAGTAACGTATATGAATTGGATGTCAATACTTAAGAAAGAACTAGGTTTTTACAAATTTTAATTAGCTGCAATTAACTTTTAACATCAAAGTAAATCCCTGAAAGATCAGCAAAAACTCTTTATTTAACCACAGCCAACCCGTACCTGATGACTAACTGCCCAGAACCCTGGTTTGTGAGATTCTTATGCTGGGCTGGTTCTCAAAGTCTCTGGAGAAGCTTGTTTAAGACATGATTGCTCAGCCTTCTCTCCAAACTGAGTCAGGAATTTGGGTGAAGTCGGGGTGCCAAGATTTCCTCTTCCTATCCCAAGGGTGAGCACAGTTCTAGGGCACTGAAGTCTGTTTCATATTCATTTCATTTGTCACCAGGCGTGCAGTGAGGAACTGAAAATGCTTTACATGCGATTTCCGATTCACACTCGCGTCTGACTGTGGGCGATCATAACTCGGGCACAGCGGACTCACACACATCTCCATGGTAACCGTTCACTCTCTGGTCTCCATGGTGAGGTTTTTAAGGACCCTCAAATGTACTTTATTTAAAATTCTAAATGATTTTGCTGTTGATCTGGCAAGCACAAAGAGCTATTTTTAAAAATAACTCTTCAGCCCTATTTCAGGAGTATTATAAAAAAGGAAAGAAAATAGGAAGAAAAGTAATGGTGATCAATCAGTCCCTCTCATGAAAGCTCATTCTATGTGGTGATGAATTAGAATAGCAAAGTAAAATGATGTAAAACTGAATTAAATCACCTACATCTTTTTTTAATCTGACACGTATTTGTCAGAATTCATTTTGCATTATTTAACACACAAAATGATTCACTGTTTGACTAAACATCACTTCTACACACTTAAAGAAATCATCTCAATATCCTCTATGCAGGAGACATTTCTCTTTACAGACGTACTCAGATGTCTGATTACAGGGAACCGACAGAAGACTGTTGAATTAAACTGCCAGCCCCCTGATGAGGAGAATGCCTCACAGTTAAACATACAACGTGCAGAGAAGAGTTGTAATATCAACTGTCCCTTCAACAGCGACACAGAGAAAGCATATCATTGTTTCCCTTTTGTTAAGATCTGGGTTTATTTACAAATAGAATTGTTAAATAAGAAATCACCCTCCACTGGGGGTTTCCCAGGTGGTAATAGTGGTAAAGAATCCGCCTGTTAATGCAGGAGATGTAAGAGACACAAGTTCAATCCCTGGGTTGGGAAGATCCCCTAGGGGAGGGCAAGGCCACCCACTCCAGTATCCTTGCCTGGAGGATCCCATGGATAGAGGAACCTGGTGGACTACAGTCCACAGGGTCGCACAGAGTCGGACACAACTGAAGCAACTTAGCACATACACGCACCCTCTACATTCCTCCCAGGCATCAATATATATGTACTGATTGCTCACCTGAGAAGTAAGAGATACTCACTAGAAAGACAGACATGAACTGACTGCACGTGGTCCATTGAGCAATGACAATTGTTTTCAAGGTAAAGGAGCTGGCCCCAAGCAGCATGATGGATGCTCGCTTTGCTCTGAAGACCTGACCACGGTGCCTACCTCTGACCGGGCTATACCCCTGGCCTCTCTCGGGCTCCTGGCCAAGCGCTGCCCTGTTTCTGTACTTCTCCCATGAGAGGACCTTCTGAGTGCTTAGACACCTCCAACTGCGGTATTTCCAAGGCTGTGTTACCTCTGTGGGGTGTGGCAGAGCTCGGGGGTATGAAAGTTTAATTCTGTGAACTACATACCTGGAGGTTGGGCTCCGGGAAATTCTTCACCTTTTCTTTCTCTCCAATCCCTGCTGCACTGGATCTCAGAGCAGGTGCCCCTACTGAGAGCCAGTGAATGAGTGAATGAGGCAGGGAGCGCAGACAGTACGAGCAAAGGCGTGGGCAGGACTCGAACAGCCTGTGAGCCCCTGCTCCCCTGGGCCAGCAGGCTGGACTACCAGCGCTGGGTGCAGCCGGCCTCAGGCATCCACCCCCTTGGGGGAGGGCTACGCCCCTTTTGGGCCCACTCTCACCTCTGGGACAACTCCTAAGAGGAGGTGCCACCTCCCTAGGCTTGGCCTGAGCGTGTAAAAGGAGCATATTCTGAATTCAGGCTTAACCGTTGTCTTCACTGTTACTTTTCCTCAGTGTTTCCACATCTTATCTCTTTTGGAACAAAGGGCTTTCATTCTTCTACTATCATGGGGCTCTGGTCTCATAACTTGTAAGTGACATTGACCTTCTTGTTAAAAACAAGTGTTCTCTGTTTTTAAATTGAAGTACAGTTGATTTGCCGTGTTGTGTTAATTTCTCCTATATGTACATACAGTGATTCAGTTATACGTGTATATATGAATATATATACAGATATATGTATATACACATTTTTTAAAAAAATATTCTTTTCCACTGTGGTTTATCACATTGAATACAGTTCCCTGTGCTACACAGTAGGACATTGTTGTTTATCCATCCTATATATTATAGTTTGTATCTGCGAATCCCAACCTCCCAATCCATCCCTCCCCATCTCCCACATGCCCCCTGGCAACCACAAATCTGTTCTGTATGTCTGTGAATCTAAAGCAAGTATTCCTCTAAAAGAATTACAGATGTGACGAGTGGTGATTTGGGAAGAAACTGAGGTAGGCTCTGTTTACCCCTCAAGATCTACTTCTGGTTCTGAACCCGAACACCACTTTCTATACGTCTTTCTAAAGTCACCTAACATCCTGAGGCCTTGTTTTCCTCATCTATAAAACAAGCTGGAAAAATAGAAGCTGGTTCCGCTCCAGCTTTAGGATTCTCTTCTCTGCCAGAGGGTCTCCCGCACCCAGCACAGCGCAGGACTGTTGGCCCCTGAGGTTGTGCCCTAGTGCAGTTTTGCTGGGATCCTGGGGCTGCAAGGAGAAGCAGGATGGTGCTGGGACAGCAGTAGATGACGGGTGTAGGTCAGGTACTGTTAGCCAGGAGGCCATTTTGTAAGATCAGGAGTTCACACAAAATCACTGGGTACCCTTTCTGGAAACCTGGAAAGGCTGAGGTGGAGATGGATGGTGTGGGACGTGAGATGTTCAACCACCATTTTTATATACATATATATATATATATATATATATGTACTTATTTTGGGCTATTTTGGGTCTTCGTCGCTGTATGTGAGTCTTCTCTAGTTCTGGTGAGCAGGGGCTCCTCTTACTGCAGAGCACGGGGCTCTGGGGCGTGTGGACTCAGTAGTTGTGGCGCATTGGCTTAGTTGCCTCAAGGTATCTAGGATGTTCCTGGACCAGGAATTGAACCCATGTCGCCTACATTGGAAGGCAGGTTCTTAATCGCTGGACCACCAGGAAAGTCCAATCACTGGTTTGTTTGGACAAATTTAACTGAAGGGTACCTTGGTCATCTGTACAGTTTTTATTTGGGCTTCCAGCCTGCGTCACAGATGAGTTTGATTCCTGGATCAGCAAGATCCCCTTGAGCAGGAAATAGCAACACGCTCCAGTATTCTTACCTGGGAAATCCCATGGACAGAGAAGCCCGGTGGGCTATAATCCATGGGATTTCAGAGTCGGGACACGACTTAGCAACTAAATAACACTGGTGTGTGGTGGGCGGAATAAAGCACCCTCCCCCAAAGACGTCCACACAGTAAGCCTTGGAAGCTGTGTCTATGTCATTTTGAGGCAAGGGGAGGATGAATGTTACAGGTGGAACTAAGGTGGCTAGTCGGCTGGCCTTAAAGAGGCTATTCTGGATTTTGCAGCTGGGCCCAACATAAGCCCAGAGTTGTTTGGAGGGGAAGAGGGAGGTGGAAGGGTCAGAGTCAGAGAAATTCTTGAAGGTGCTACCCTGCCAGCTTTGACCATGGAGGAAGGGGCCAGGAGCCAGCAAGTGCAAGAGGCCCTAAGAGCTGGGCAGGTCAAGAAACAGATTCCCCCAGAGCCTCTGGACCAGCACGCCCCTGCTGCCACCTCAATTCTGACTCAGGAAGACCCACCTCAGGCTTCTGGCCTCCAGAACTGTGAGAGAAGAAATGCATGTTGTTGAAGCCATTCATGTGGCAACTTGTACCAACAGTAGTAGGAAACGAGTAGATGGCGTGTATTCTAATGCTTCAGAGGTTTGCTATAGTGATATCATTAGGGTGGCTGAAATTGATCCATTTAAAGCAACATAAATAGTAAATTTAAAATTCCTTAATAAAAATCCTGGGAAATGAAACGTACATTCTATTGGGTTGAATAAAGGCAATTATTCCATCTTTTGTTGTCACTCTGAGTTGAGAGCACCAGTTGATCACAGAGACAGGGTCAGGGGCCCAAACGGAGAGAAAAATGGGGAAAGAAGCCCCAAGAATGAAACTGGGTTGAGCTCAAGCACCATGTTCCAAATACAAGAGAGAAGTCAGGATGGTCGACATGTGTGGCTCCTGGAGACCTCACGGAGGCAGCTGCCCAAGCAGGTGTTGGGCCCGGGAAGCAGAGCACACAGGTGTCCTGAACTCGAGGCTGAGCCCGGCGAGGAGGAACATGAAGACCGCAGACTCGCAGAGCCCAGTGGGGACCACCCACCTCCTCCACAAAGCCTCTCGCACACACCCACGCCCCACCCCCCACCGTGGGGAAGAGCCTGTCCCGTTCCAGGGACGCAGAGGCCAGGCTGGGCAGGACACTTGGGAGGATCAGGGGAGCCTCGCTGGCAGGCTGGGGGAGAGGGGAGGGTACAGTGCAGGACGCATGCGGATGTTTGCCCAGGTACAGAATAAGTGATTTTATTTATCAGGTCATTTCTAATCCTTTTACTATGACACATGTCAGACCTATACAAAAGAAGAGACATGCCCATTTTATCTGCACCCTCAACTATTTCCCCCCGGGGGAAGCAAGTCGAGGACCTATCACTTCATCTCTAAATGTTTCAGTGTTGTCTGTAAAAGGTGAGGCCTCTACCTGACCAGTTTTAAATAAAAATACCCCAGCGCCCGTGTTTCAGTCCCCTCACCCAGCCTGCTTCTCCGGTCCCTCCCAGCTGTCTGGCTTTCCTTTGCTTTGGAAGTGCTGTTAATCGGCCAGCGGCTGGGACATCAGGGGAGCATCTCTGACAGCCAGGCTCCAATCAACACAGATTGCCAGGTGTCCTGGTCTTACCATTCACAAAGGACTCGTGAGTGTGTCCCTCATCTCCAGGAGGTTCTGGAGTCCGGCCAGGTCTTGCAGTCCCTTCTTCATTCCAGGGTAGAAGCAAGTGAACTCGAGCTACAGGCAAGAAAGTGAGTTTTTGCAAAGTTATTTGAAATAGATAGCATCATAATTTCCAGACCACTCATCTCTCTGTGTGGTTAAACACTTGTGGAAAACCAGGCATTGATTAGGTATTTTTTTTATTTATTTATTTTTAATTCTTTTTTTTTTTTTTTTTTTTTTGGCTGTGCCATTTGGCTTGTGGTATCTTAGTTTCCCGACCAAAGATTGAACTCTCACTATCAGCTCTGAAAGCACGGAGTCCTAACTGCTGGACCACCCGGGCTAGGTACTTTAAACGTTTCGTTGAAACCTTCCTCTGAAGTTGGCACCATTACACATGACAATGACGATTCCCCCCGTTTTACAAATGAGCAACCTCAGGATCAAAAAAGTAGAGCCACCTGCCAGGGTCGACTCTGGAACACCCCGGAATACCAGCCCTGGTCGGTCTGGTTCCCACACCCATGCTCTGATGGACCGCACCAGGCCTCCCCTACCCCACCTTCCTTCCCTCACCACCTTTACCCTCTACTTCACGGCCAGCAAGGGGGGCGGCTGCTGGAACCCTGGTCCCTTCCCCCCCAGTACAGAGCACTTCACCACAATTCGGTTGATGCATAGAGAGTAAACAGAGTCCTCACCCCTAAGCTTTTCAAATCTCAGGGTTCAATTTTCCAGAAAGTTAATGAAGCTTCGAATTCATGGTCTCTCATTGCCAGGACTCTCCAGGTCCCAGGAGGGGCCCTTTTGAAATGTCCACACAGACTTATGTTTTCATAAAATTGGTAAAAGTCAGTGATTTCTAAGTTATTTTTCTTAAATAGAACCCTTGGGAGTTATGTAAGCTCCAGGCTCCATGACCAGGAACCTTCCTTGCAAACCTCCCCGTTCCCAGACATCTTTGTGGTCCTCCTTTGTCGGCTAGAGGCCTGAGGGGTCTGGGGGCGATGCTGAAAGGGGACCCCACAGTGGGGCAGCGGGAAGTGTGTGCCTGGCTGCAGATATTTGCATAGCTGGAATTTTCCCATAGGAATCCTGACATAGTATCTATGTGTAGTTGAAAGAATATGTGGACAATATTCCTCATGTACACTGTGAATTAAATGAGCTTTGAGGACAGGCCAGGGAAACCAAGACCAGATAGAATATCGTTCCCATACAAAATATTTTCCAAATACCAATGGCCAACGTAAGATGATGCTGTCTGGGCACCACTGCCGGAAGTGATTGTAGCCCCCTGCACGTGTGCAGACCCTCCCCTGCTGCAGGGCTCAGTCTGAGTATCTGCTTTATGAGCCTCCCTGGACCGGCTCCAAGCTCCTGTCCCTTTGCGATCTGAAATTCCAACACGTTTATCTCTACGTCTCTTGCGGCACTTACTGTAATACCTTCTCATTTGAATTATAGTTATTTGTGAACATGACTCAGCTTGTCTACTTTACTGCAAGTCCAGTGGGAAGGGCCTTTTCTTATTCATCTTGAAATTCCCTCAGCGCCTAAACACAAGTCCATAAATCCTCGTTGGCAGAGTGACTGAATGAATTTATGATCTAGTGAATGAAATTTGTCAGGGGTCCATCTCTCTTCTGAATTTCTAATCACTTTTCTCTCCAGGAGTTAATTATATGATATATGTCCTATGAAGGGACTTCCCTGATGGCTCAGCTGGTAAAGAATC
This sequence comes from Bubalus bubalis, assembly GCF_019923935.1. Taxonomy (NCBI): domain Eukaryota; kingdom Metazoa; phylum Chordata; class Mammalia; order Artiodactyla; family Bovidae; genus Bubalus; species Bubalus bubalis. The sequence goes on from NC_059178.1 coordinate 20,328,045, forward strand.
CTCTTGCAATGCAGGAGACCCCAATTCAATTCCTGGGTCAGGAAGATCCCCTGGAGAAGAGATAGGATACCCACTCCAGTATTCTTGGGCTTCCCTGGTGGCTCAGTTGGTAAAGAATCCACCTGCAATGTGGGAGACCTGGGTTCAACCCCTGGGTTGGGAAGATCCCCTGGAGGAGGGCATGGCAACTGACTCCAGCATTCTTGCATGGAGAATCCCCATGGACAGAGGAGCCTGGTGGGCTCAGTCCATACAGGTCGCAAAGAGTTGGACAGGACTGAGCAGCTAAGCACACACATGCCCTATGAAGGCTTTTGTTTTGTTTACTTCCTCTCCCCAAAAGAAGTTAAGCTTCTTCTTTTTTATTTTTTAATGTTAATTAATTAATTTGGCCACGCTGTATCTTAGTTGCTTCATGTGGGATCTAATGCTCTGACCAGGGATCGAACCTGGGCCCCCCTGCATTGGGAGCGCAGAGTCTTAGCCACTCAATAACCAGGGAAATCCCTAAGCTTCTTTAGGAAGGAATCATGACCCTTGTTTTTTGCATCCTCCACAGTGTTGAACACTGGGGCCTGTGCAGAGTTTAATGAATATTGGTTGTCTGAACGATTATGCTTCAGGCAGAGGTACCTTAGAGTCTGTGGAATCGCACCTACTCTAAGGTGCCTTGATGGAGCGGTCATCCAATCTCTGGCAGGAAAAATGAGCTGCCAGAGATTTGAGACTGACCGGCAGGACCGAGAGTGTCCCCATTCTATTAAACATCTTCACTATCAGGAGCAAGGTTGCCCTGAGACACCTTGAACTGCTGAAAATAAAAAAGTAATTTTTTTTTATTTTTTTCTGTGTGTGGTTCTAGTAAATTTTTTAAAACTGAAATATAAATGATTTACAATGTTGTCTTACTTTCTGCGGTATAGCAAAGTGATTCAATTTTACATATATATATTCTTTTTCATATTCTTTTTCCATTATGATTTATCTTAGATATAGAATAGAGTTCCCTGTGCTACACAAGAGGACCTTGTTGTTCATCCATCCTGTATGTAATAGTTTGCATCTGCTAATCCCAAACTCCCAGTCCATCCCTGCCCCACCCTCCCTCCCACCTTGGCCACACCAGTCTGTTCTCTATGTCTGTGGGTCTCTTTCTGTTTCATGGATAAGTTCATTTGTTGACACAAATTTTAGATTCCATATATAAGTGATGCCATGTGGTATTTGTCTTTCAGTTTCTAACTTACTTCACTTGGTTTGATCATCTCTAATTGCATCCATGTTGCTGCAAATGGCATTATTTCATTCTTTTTTATGGCTGAGTAGTATTAAAAGAGTAACTTCTTTAATTTTCAAAACAAAATCAAGAGTGAAAAAATTAAATAAAATCAAATATCAGGAAACTGAAAAGCAAAAGAGCACTTATGCTGCTGCATGTCCTGGACTTAGATCAGAAACTTTTCTTATGGGGAAGCAGTACTTTTGTACCCATTGTACTTCTTGCGGGGGGTGGATCCCTGGAGTTTTTATCCCCACAGGCCTGGTGAGGAGTTGGCGGAATTAATTTCCTTTCCCTGCCTTGTTAACAACCGCAGATATCACAGGGTGTTCTGGCCTGAGGCCCCTCCTAGTACAGTTTGCACAAGGACAGGTGTGTTCAGGAATAGTTATAAAGCCGAGATACAGCCCCACAGGCCTCGTCATCACAGGACTGCACACTGTCTGTAAGCCATTGCCAGCACATTCGCTCGCTTTAAAGCAGTCTGAAATGAAATGGCACTTGTTGAAGAAGAGAGACATTCCATATTTTGTTAAGAATAACAGCTAGGAAAACGACTACCCAGTTCCGACTGTATTGAACAGTATCGCCAGAACCACAATTGATGACCCACGGGAGGGTCTCTGTAAAGTCAAATCAGGACAGAAAACACTGAATCCGTATGCAGAGAGAACTAAGTGCACTGCGGGTCCGGAGCAAAGCAGGGCTGGGTGTGGGCGCCGCCCCGGCAGGCCTACTCCTGGGTCAGTGCCGTTGTCCAGTCACCTGTTCATGGAGAAGGAGAGGCAGGCCCAGGCAACATAGCGGGCAGCTGGAGGTCTTGATTCAACACTGTACCTGCTGGAGAGGGAGAAAGGAGAATGACGGGTGAGGGAACTGGAGCTCCACCTAGACTCTGTGCATTTGAGGTCTTCTGCCTTTTCCGTTACCCCAGCCATGCTCCTCAAGATTAAAGCTGGTAAAGACTTCATAATCAGACAGATCTTGGTGGGACCCTTCCTGCTGACTCTTATCAATGCTACAAAATTGGGCAGGATACTTACTCTCTCTAAGGTTCAACTTTCTCATCACCTTTCTGTCCTTCGAGCTGGCATTTCCACACAGTATTATTGTGAACACCATGCGTTGAGCACTGGGTCTGGGTCGCAGAAGATGTTCAACAAATAATTTTCTCCTCGTTCTTATCCACAGTCCACAGTGGGATTGCTCATCCTGTGACACCCAGCCTTGGGTATTTCTTTATTGAGTGTAGCCTGGAAGGATCCTGGCTGGCTCCAGGGTACCAAAAAGTGGTGGACAACCCCAAGTATATTTCTTTCCTTTGCATTCATGCAAGTCACCATTTGTGGGAGCTACGAGGGGGCTGAGGGGCTGTGGGGATGTTCCCCTCATTTCCAGCATCCCCCTCAGCTTCTCCAGCCCACTTTCTGCTACTGCTGCTAAGTCACGTCAGTCGTGTCTGACTCTGTGCGACCCCATAGACGGCAGCCTACCAGGTTCCGCCATCCCTGGGATTCTCCAGGCAAGAACACTGGAGTGGGTTGCCATTTCCTCCTCCAATGCGTGAAAGTGAAAAGTGAAAGTGAAGTCACTCAGTTGTGTCTGACTCTTAGTGACCCCATGGACTGCAGCCTACCAGGCTCCTCCGTCCATGGGAGTTTCCAGGCAAGAGTACTGGAGTGGGTCGCCAGTGCCTTCTCCAGCCCACTTTCTGCTCACTGCCAATTCTGAGTCAATTTATGTTTGACTTTCTGATGAGAGACAGGAGAGCAACCATATCACTCATCCCTATTACTTGCCCTACACTTTGAGATTTCACTGGACAGCTACACATGGCCACCTCATGACCTTCTGCACTGCCTGGACTTCCCTGGAGCACACTTGCTACCAAGCATTTAGTTCTCCTGGCTGGAGGGAATAAATGAGATACTCAACAACTCATTTGTCCTTGGTGCCCATGCCCAGTGGACTTTTGCAAAGTCTTCAGCAAACACGGATACAGTTGTGCAGAGAACCATTATCAAGCAGGCTTTAAACAAGATGAAGAGGCATAAAGTCAAAGGAAAAATATAACAGAGGACAAACCAGGAAAGACAACCGCGAATGCCGCATAGCATCACGTGTTCTAAAGGGGCCAGAGTCAGTATTCTCTCCTTTTGACATGAATGACTTGGTTTTGGTGCCAGTCTAGCATCTTTGATAATGTCTGGGTTTCATTTTACAGAAATTGAGATGGTGGTATCTTGCCTAATTTTTTTTTAATCTGTTATTTAAGGGAATTTCATATTGGGACCTTCCATTTTGGGGGGCATTCTAAAAGATGGACATTTTGAAGTTACCCAGGTGACTACCAACAAGTTAATTCCGACACTGTTGGGCCTGAAATTGGAAGCAGGGGTAAGGGGGTGGTCAGTAGGGGACAACAGTCATTTGTGGAGAAAGGGAGCTGATTACTCAGAATCTTTATAACAAGAGGCAACACCATGTCATCCAGTAAGGTTTCAAATCTTTATTCCGTGAAATGAACTGTTACAAAGCACAGAGATTATACATCCGTCAGATGGGCTTCCCAGGTTGATCAATGATAAAGAATCTGCCTGCCAATGCAGGAGATGCAAGAGACTAGGGTTCAATCCCTGGCTCAGGAAGACCCCCTGGAGTAGGAAATGGCAACCTGCTCCAGTGTTCTTGCCTGGAAAATTCCATGGGCAGAGGAGCCTCATGGGCTATAGTCCGTGGGGTCGCAAAGAGTTGGACATGACTAACTGACTGAGCGTGCACACACATACATCCATCAGAACAGAGCCACAGCAAAACTTTAGTATAAAAGGAAGTGTGAGAAGGAGGCTGCAAAACTTGAGAACTCTTCCTTCAATTCGTGTGGCTTTGTGTGAGTATCAGTAGTAACAGGGAAGTCTGTCCTACTCGAAGATGGTTTTAAATTTTTAGAGAAGTGTGCTGACTTGTCAACTTACGGATACATAATTCTGCGAGTGATTTATTAGATGTCTAAAAGGCATCATTTCCCCCAAGTTTCTGCCTACAAATATTGTTTGTCATACCGATTACAAGCACATTTGCTTTACAGATGCACCTTTGAACTTGTAGCATGTGATATGTTCTTTACCTTGACAAAAAGGCAGCGATACATACATATGTGACATTAATGTGACAATATTGGATGGATACTTTCTTGGAAGAGGTTGGCCTTCTTAGAAGAAGAAGGGAAAGGACTTAAGTCTCTTCAGAGAAAATGTTTCGATAGATTTAATATAAAATACAAACACACGAAAAGTACATGACCTGTAGTAGCAGAATTTTGCCTGCTTCGTAGAGATCCCCGTCTATATAAGCATTTTCAGGTCTTCCATATACGAATTTCAGATCCCTTAGGATAAGCAAGAGAAACAGAGATGTGGAGTGTGAAATATGCCAGACCTTTGGCTGAGAACTTGGACACTTTGTACCACTTAATTTTCATCACAATTCCAGGAGCTGTGCGATCAGGAGCTGTCCCAGAAAATGTGAGGTTGTGCTGCTGCTGGTTGTAGCAGAGATAAAGTGCTCTTTCTATCAACTCCTAGTGTCTCTGTTACCAAAAAATAGAAATAGGGCATGAAATTCTCTTCTCAGAGAATATGACTGGTAAACCATTTATATCTTGAGTGATTTTGAAAAGTAGTGTAATATGGTAAAATTTTGTCCAAGAAAGGGAACCAAAGAGGAGTTTTTATAGTCAAAATGCAACTTGTATGTCAGCTTGAGGTTGTAACTTAAATGATGGATATTATGAGACAGAGACATTCATAATAGACCTTCATATCCAATTGGGAAACATTAAATTTTTCCTACAGGTTTGGGGCTTATTTATTTTTAAAATGACACTTATATTTGAAATGATACTTCCTAGTGTCATATCCGGAGAAGGTGATGGCACCCTACTCCAGTACTCTTGCCTGGAAAATCCCATGGACGGAGGAGCCTGGTAGGCTGCAGTCCATGGAGTCACTGAGAGTCGGACACGACTGAGCAACTTCACTTTCACTTTTCACTTTCATGCATTGGAGAAGGAAATGGCAACCCACTCCAGTGTTCTTGCCCGGAGAATCCCAGGGACAAAGGAGGCTGGTGGGCTGCCATCTCTGGGGTCGCACAGAGTCAGACACGACTGACGTGACTCAGCAGCAACAGCAGCAGTATATGTTGTAACTCAGTGAAAAAGTAGATTTCTGTACAATGTATGGTTTTTGACTTTGGAAGGATTGATGAAAGAGAAATCTAATAGGTTTATGGAAATGATTCCAAATGCTGAAGTGCTGCTGCTCATTCTTCATCCCTTAGGTCATTTTTATATAAGTGTATAAACATATGGGCGACACCCTGGCAACCACCACAGACACGTCAGCGGAGAGTCATCCGACGGCATTCCACAGGCCAGACCCCTCCCTGAGCGGGAGCCCGGAACACTGCCCTTCCTCTTCATGAAGGTGGAAACAATTAGACTATTTCTAATGTGCATCTAACCAATTGTGTAAAGGAAACGAGAGACACTAAACACAAACTCTGTGGCTTCCATGGAATTCGAGTCCTTTACAGTTACAAGAGGCTTCCCTGGTGGCTCAGAGGGTAAGGAATCAACTTGCCAAGACAGAAGACGCAGGAGGCATGGGTTTGATCCCCGGCTCGGGAAGATCCCCTGGAGAAGGGAATGGCGACCCATTCCAGTATTCTTGCCTGGCAAATCCCATGGACAGAGGAACCTGGTGGGCTAGAGTCCACGGGGTCGCAAAGAGTCGGACACAACTGAGAGAGGAACAACAGAACTCAACCGCTACAAGGGCAGAATTGATTATGGATATTTCTGAATTGCCAAAACTGAGAAAAGTCATCACTAAGGAAACAAATGTGAGACATCTACTAATTGCTGAGTCAATTAATAGACTGAGTGGATCCCTGCTGAAGGACTAACTTGACAGTTTTCACATATTATCCTAGTGAAGCATTTGCATCTTGATTGAGCATGCTAGAAAGTTAAATCCTCTCAAGATTTAAGGAATATGCCCCAAATGGTGGCCCTTCAGGAATTCTATGCCCTGAGATGACAGGGAGCTATTTTGGGAAAGTCAGCTCCACACCCTCTACAGTTGCCAACTAGAAAGTCCAAGGGCTAGCTCTGAGAATTCTCACTGAAGACAGTTAGATTATATCAATGATTGGCATGTCATTCCATCCATGTGAAAGATTCCATGCAGAACATACTTGAATGGGATCTTCATATTTTACTTAACAATTGCTACCTCAATAACCCCTGGTCTCCAATGTCTGGGCAAGCAGTAAAATGTTTCAGATTAAACTGAAATGGAATTTCTTCTATGCATGTGGACTGCAGCCAAATTTGATCCTAGAAGCTATCCATGCAATATCCTGATCACACTTTACTAACTGCTCTTCTGATACCTGCTTAGTCCTCTCATCATGGATTCCTTCATTATAGTCTGTGGAGAGCACTTCCTCTGTCAGGCACTGCCCTTGTTACCAAGGCTACAGTTACCACGGTTACAACAGTGTGGGGACAGAAGGACCCTTGTTCTCATGGGTCTTACATTCTCATCTTGGAAAACAAGGAATTTACTATATTCTGTTTAAGGATAAATTTTAGATAAGAAGTTACAGGAAATGAAAGTGAAAGTTGCTCAGTCGTGTCCGACTCTTTGCAACCCCATGGACTATAGAGTCCATGGAATTCTCCAGGCCAGAATACTGGAGTGGGTGGCCTTTCCCTTCTCTAGGGGATCTTTCCAACCCAGGGATTGAACCTAGGTCTCCTACATTGCAGGCAGATTCTTTACCAGCTGAGCCACAAGGGAATTTACAGGAAAGGTGACAATTAAATTTAGGTGTATTTTTTTAACCCCAAATATTTCTTGCTGGTTGGAAAGATACGACATTGAATGACTCAGAATTGCACAACAGTAGGCCAATGTTAGGCAACTGCACAGAATTGTACAAAGCAAAACACTAGCTATCTCTTTAATCAATTGTTTTTGAAACATGGCAATGGTTAATTTTATGTGTCAATCTAGTTAGGCCCCGGTACCCAGATATTTAGTCAAACATTATTATAGATGTTGCTGTGGAGGTATTTTTTTAGGCAAGGTTGATGTTTAAATCAGTAGGTGGAGTAGAGTAAATGACTCTCCAAAATGTGGTTGGGGCTCATCCAACTAGTCGAAGGCCTTTTCAGAACAAAAACAGGTCTTGCAGAGACGAGGGGATACTGCTAGTCATGGCCTTCCACCTGCAGGACCATCTCCTCCTGCAGCGCAGCCTGCCAGCCCTGCAGAGGTGGGCTTGCTGGCCTCCATAGCAGCCAATTCCGTAAAATCTCTCTCTTCCTCTGTCTCTCTATTTGTTTTTCTTTTGATTTCTCTTGGTCTCCATAGATAGATAGAAGGATAGATAGATAGATGGATGGATGGATGGGTAAATAGATAGAGGAGGACTAGACAGGTAGATTGACTGACCGATCAATGAATGATCAGATCAGATCAGATCAGTCACTCAGTCGTGTCTGACTCTTTGCGACCCCATGAATCACAGCACGCCAGTCCTCCCCGTCCATCACCAACTCCCGGAGTTCACTGAGACTCACATCCATCGAGTCAGTGATGCCATCCAGCCATCTCATCCTCTGTCGTCCCCTTCTCCTCCTGCCCCCAATCCCTCCCAGCATCAGAGTCTTTTCCAATGAGTCAACTCTTGGCATGAGGTGGCCAAAGTACTGAAGTTTCAGTTTTAGCATAATTCCTTCCAAAGAAATCCCAGGGCTGCTCTCCTTCAGGATGGTCCTATTGGTTCTCTTTCTCTAGAGAACCTGGTTAATGCAAGCACCTGCATCACTTTGAGAGATGCTGAGTCCTTTGCAATCCGAAGTTTATTTCAAGACTTTAAAAAGCCAAGTGCATAAAAAAGGAGCAAAATTTGTGAGCTTTGCCCATTTACGGAGCATTTTTACACACGTACAATTAAATCTTCATGCAACTTTGAATTTCTCTTTATCACCAATTTTCTAATGAGGGACCAGAGGCTCAGAGAATTTAAGTAACTTGTGTAGGCTTATATGGCTAATGTATCAGAAAGCTAGGAAACTAAACAAAATATGAAATCTAGTATGTTTTTAACCTTTTGAGAAAATTTCAAACGTCAGAAAGGTGCAGAGAATAATATAATGCAATCTACACATTACCTAGATTTAACAATTAATATTCAATACGTTTTGGTCACCTGATGTGAACAGCTGACTCATTGGAAAAGTCCCTGATGCTGGGAAAGATTAAGGACAGAAGGAGAAGAGGGTGTCAGAGGATGAGATGGCTGGATGGGATCACCAATGCAATGGACGTGAACTTGGGCTAACTTTGGAAGATGGTGAGGGACAGGGAAGCCAGTCTCTGGGGTCCATGATGTAGTCCATGGGGTCGCAAAGAGTCGGACACGAATGGGCGACTAAAAACAACTCAATACGCTTGCTGCATCTTTTTCTTTTTTGTTGTTGGAAAGTTTTCTTTTTTTATAGACATGTCATTTCACCTTCAGATACCTAGAATGTACTTCTGAAAAATAAGGACTTTTGGGGACTTCCCCAGCAGTCCAGTGGTTAAGACTCCATACTTTCAATGCAGGGGGCATGGGTTCAATCCCTGGTTGGGGAACTAAGATCCCATATGCCACACAGTTCAGCCAAAGATTTTTTAAGAAGTTTTTCTTACTTGACTGTAGCAGCATTATTACACCAAACCTAATTAGCAATAATTCTCCTCTGACCCACTAATACTCAGCCTATAATCAAATTTCTACAATTGCACCAAATTGTCTTTGACAGCTGATTTATTCAAACCAAACTCCAACTGAGGTCATACCTACACTGCAGAATGGTGACTGCAGCCATGAAATTAAAAGACTCTTACTCCTTGGAAGGAAAGCTATGACCAACCTAGATAGCATATTCAAAAGCAGAGACATTACTTTGCCAACAAAGGTCCGTCTAGTCAAGGCTATGGTGTTTTCCAGTGGTCATGTATGGATGTGAGAGTTAGACTGTGAAGAAAGCTGAGCGCTGAAGAATTGATGCTTTTGAGCTGTGGTGTTGGAGAAGACTCTTGAGAGTCCCTTGGACTGCAAGGAGATCCAACCAGTCCATTCTAAAGGAGATCAGCCCTGGGTATTCTTTGGAAGGAATGGTGCTAAAGCTGAAACTCCAGTACTTTGGCCACCTCATGCGAAGAGTTGACTCATTGGAAAAGACCCTGATGCTGGGAGGGATTGGGGGCAGGAGGAGAAGGGGATGACAGAGGATGAGATGGCTGGATGGCATCACTGACTCATTGGATGTGAGTTTGAGTGAACTCCGGGAGTTGGTGATGGACAGGGAGGCCTGGCGTGCTGCGATTCATGGGGTCACAAAGAGTCAGACACGACTGAGCGACTGAACTGAACTTAACTGAACCTTACATTTGGTTGCTCAAAAAATTTTTTTAAATTCCCTTTAATCTGGAACAGTATTCATCTCCCTGCTCTTAACCATGACATTCAACCGTTGGTATGAACTGCTGCTGCATTTAAATCTTCCGCTTTCTAGAATTCAGCTTTCTCCAGAGGCTGGGTAACCTGCTCCTTCATTCCCTGATTTCCAGTAATCTGGAAGTTAGATGTTAATATTTGATTATATTTAGGCTAAACACCTTCTTGTTCTATTATGTCACCCTGATTTTTCTACAGAAAGGTGTTACCCACACTAATGAGACATTTAGCTTTGTCAGTGACTTTTAGGGAAGTGGAGAAACCAGGAAATACAATCTTAGTGAAGGCGTTGGGTGACTCTGGCATGTCCAGTGCTCACGCAGGTTCACATCAGAAGGGTTTCTACCTCCTGCTAGGTCACCTATTGACTGAAAACCACTCAAATCCTAATCACTTTGTATAATACATGAATGAGGCTCCACTTATGAGAATACAAACTAAATGCTACTAGTCTGCCAGCCAGACTTTTCCCAGACATTCCCAGAGGAAGCAGTGACAGACAGCTAGCTGCCTGGGATGAAGGAGCCCTTGTGGCTGCGGATTCGAATCCACAGACCCCAGGTAGGGATACACTTGTGGTCTGGCTCTATTATAAGGTGAATTGACCAATCAGCTGAATTGACCGCTATTTGCAAAAGAATTTACTAAAAAGATAGGATTTCTGGAGTTTAAGGACTTTACCTTTCACCTCTTTCTCCTTAATTGTATGTGCGTGTTAAGTCGCTTCAGTTGTGTCCGACTCTGTGCAACCCTAAGGACTGTAGCCACCAGGCTTCTCTGTCCATGGGATTCTCTAGGCAAGAATATTAGAGTGGGTTGCCATGCCCTCCTCCAGGGGATCTTCCCAACTCAGGGATCAAACCTGTGTCTCTTATGTCTCCAGCATTGGCAGGCAGGTTCTTTACCACTAGCACTGCCTGGGAAGCACCTCCTTAATTGTACCTCTATCAATATTTTATTTTCTATGGAAATAAATTGCAATTTTACTTCTAAAGACTGAGTCAGCATGAGATGGAAAATGTTCATTCCATGCTTTAACTCAAGAGACATTTTTGCTTGTTTCAAATATTGGGGGAGACTAGGCCACAGGAGAGAAAACTAATATGTACCTTCTTTAAAAACAGTTGCAAATTCCTTTGGACAATAGCTGCCTGAAAGTGTTAGATCTGAGGGCGCTGAGTTTGAGTCAGTAAACAGTAGAGTGCCCCCTAAGTATGAGGTAGTTAGTTCATCAGGGGCTTCGTGGGGACTGCAGGAAGGCCTTCCTTTTGTAATCATGCCTGCGGCCAACCACAGAGGACAGGATGCCCTGCCCAACACTGCTGGGGTGTGTTTCATGCAGGAAGTTCTTTCAAGTGGCTTTGTGAGTTGATGTCTGGTACCCAGGGAAGCCATTCCCAGATGCTTTCACAGCTTTGTATCTCACTGGGCTCCCCAAAAACCTAAAGTTCAGAGGGCCATGCTGTGGGAGGTCACAGTCATGGGGTGTGGGAGGTCACAGTCATGGGGTGGCTCTTCATCAGGGGGCATAGGGAGAAGAGCACATGGATCCAGAGACCCTGGAGGTTTCCAGAACTTGGTCCCCGACAGCAGGGGCATCATGATCCTTATTTCACAAAGAAAGCTTGTTAAGTACGTTTTGTAAACAATGTGCCTGGCAGATACAAGTCCTTAATGCTGCTGCTGCTGCTGCTAAGTCGCTTCAGTCGTGTCTGACTCTGTGCGACCCCATAGACAGCAGCCCACCAGGCTCCACTGTCCCTGGGATTCTCCAGGCAAGAACACTGGAGTGGGTTGCCATTTCCTTCTCCAATGCATGAAAGTGAAAAGTGAAAGTGAAGTCACTCAGTCGTGTCCGACTCTTAGTTACCTCATGGACTGCAGCCTACCAGGCTCCTCCGTCCATGGGATTTTCCTGGCAAGAGTACTGGAGTGGGGTGCCATTATAAGTCCTTAATAATGACATGTTTTCTCAGTTAACCAACAGGTGAATTAAGGTCACACAGCTGACAAGTCCCTGACGCTGGGAAAGATTGATGGCAGAAGGAGAAGAGGGGGTCAGAGGATGAGATGGCTGGATGGCATCACTGATTCAGTGGACATAAACTTGGGCCAACTTCGGGAAATGGTGTGGGACAGAGAGGCCTGGCATGCTGCAGTCCATGGGGTCGCAGAGTCAGACACGACTGGGCGACCGAACAACAACAAAGCTGACAGGTGGCAGATAGGGTTAGGGCCCCGCTGTTCTTTAAAGCCCAAGTTTCGTGTGTTGATTATATATGGTCACAGCAGGTTGCTTGTGGTATTTAAACAGCAAGTAGCTCAGCCCCATTCCTTGATGTGTAGGACTCAAAGGAAGGCTTTTAATCCAGGGTGAGACCAGTAACATTGGGGATCTTCTAGGGAATTTTCTTCTCCTTTGACTTGAGATTATGCCCCATGATTGATGGATTCGATTCAGACACTATGTCTCATATATGAATCTTACCAGAAAGAGCAATAGCATTGTTCTTTAATTTGCAAAAGCAGATTTATCTGCTCCTCCCCTGCCTTGGTGAGAAAGGCCAGATCCTAGATGTCACCTCAGCATCCCCACAGGTACAGATGCTTTTTATTTTTTAAAGATGCTTTTTGAGAAGGGTTAATTCAGCATCTTTCATTTGCTGTATTTTTCATCTGCATTCTTTTTAAAACATTTATTTCATTGAAGTATGGTTGGCTTACAATGTTGTGTTAGTTTCTACTGTACAGCAAAGTAATTCAGTTGTAAATATATATATGTTCTGTTTCCTATTCTTTTCCATTATGGTGTATCATAGGACACTGAGTATAGCAATACACTGTGCAATACAGTAGGTCCTTGTTGTTTATACTTTTCTGTTCTTAACATAAGGGTATAAACCCTGCTGTGAGATAGGGAAGAAAGACTTGGACTCTTGGTTCTGATCTAGACCTGCAGCCTCTCCCAGCCTTTCTCATCCCAGGGCTGCAGAGCTGGGTCTGAAAGGATTCAGTTCATGAGCCTTTCAGTTTGTTGGTCCCTTTTCTTGAACTCAAAGGTGTCTCCTACGGAAACAAGCATACATTCTTATGACATGAAGTTGTGAAAATCTCAAGGTGCCCCTCCTATGTTTAAACTTTTTCACTGCACAGTAGTATGTGCTCAGCAGAGGAAGTTTAAAAATCTGTAAAGAAGCCATGGCTTTTAATGCAAACTTGTGAGATGAGTCCACACTTTCACCACAAGTTTTCTGTGTGTCATGGGTCCTCTAAGTGTTGCCTCTAGACCAGCAGTGTCGGCAGGTGTCAGAAATGCACATCCTCAGGCCCCACCACAGACCTACTGACTCAGAAACTCTGGGGTGGGGCAGAGCACTCTGAGCTTTGACCAGCCCTCCAGGGGATTCTTAGAAGTTACAGGGCAAGGCCACTGACTAAAGAACCACAAAAGGCACTCAGCAGGCAGCAGGGCTCCCTAACCTGAGCGAGAATTCCTGTAAACCCAAGCATGTCAGTTGTGTACTCTACTCAATGTGATACTTGTCAAAATAGCTAATGTCCTTAAATAATCATCTCTTTAGTCAACAAAGAGGGACAAAATGCTGCTGAAGGACTGATGCTGAAGCTGTACCTCCAATACTTTGGCCACCTGATTCAAAGAACTGACTCATTGCAAAAGACCCCTGATGCTGGGAAAGACCGAAGACAGGAGAAGGGGATGACAGAGGATGAGATGGTTGGATGGCATCACTGACTCCATGCACATGAGTTCGAGCAAGCTTCTGGAATTGGTGATGGACAGGGAAGCCTGGCCTGCTGCAGTCCATGGGGTCACAAAGAGTTGGACATGACTGAGCGACTGAACTAAACTTAGTCAACAAAACAATTTAAATAACTACGATACAGAAATCACTCACACCTCCTGGTGCTGGTCCTCTGGTCCAAGACAGATGCAGCAGCGTGGCTGGCAGATGAGAGGACAGGACACGGAAACACAGCCAGGAACCCTTTTACTGCGTGGCCAGACCTGCAGACAAATGTCAGCTGTGCCGTTTGAATACGTTTGTCACAACAGGTTTTTACTTCGGTCAGTGATCACGGATTAACCAAAATATGCTGATAAGGAATCTCTTCATCCTGCCAAACTAGCTTTCCCTGGAGGCAAACCTATAAACAGACAGAGAATCAGGCCCTCGGTGAATTTCACTCTCCTTAAATCAGCTCCCATAGATATTTGACCATGATATATATTCAGGAGATTGTTCAAATGTACGTTGTGAATAAACGTGGTGTGTGTGTACATTTGAACAATCTCCTGAATATATATCATGGTCAAATACCTAAAGACCAAATCTTAAAAACAACATTTAACCAAAGGTAGGGGAACTCCAACTTCACTCAAATGTTAATTGTTCAGTCATGTCCGACTATTTGCAATCCCATGGACTACAGCCCACCAGGCTCCTCTGTCCATGGAATTCTCCAGGCAAGAATAATACTGGAGTGGGTAGCCATTCCCTTCTCCAGAGGCTCTTCCCGACCCAGGACTGAACCCAGGTTTCCTGCATTGCAGGCAGATTCTTTTATGTCTGAGCCAACAGAGAAGCCCTAATGCCAGAAGATGAATATCACCATCACAGATTGAGTTTCTGAAATACAAAAATAAATGGCATGTTATAAGAAATTTAATTAGGATTATAGTCTTATCCTTAAATATTTTAGTAACCTGTATTTTAAAGTTTGACATTTCAGTGTAGAAACAAAACTTGTCAGTGTCCTCATCTGCAAAGTCACTTTCATAGTCACTCTGCAGCACATTTATGAGACAGCACTACTCTTTGTGTATGCGTGCCTGTGCTCAGTCGCTCACCTGTGGGATTCTCCAGGCAAGAATACTAGAGTGGGTTGCCATTTCCCACTCCAAGGAATCTTTCCGATCCAGGGACTGAACCTGCGTCTTCTGCACTGGCAAACAGATTCTTTACCACTGCGCCACGTAGGAAATCCAATCTTTGTGCATAACAGAATTATTTCAGGAAAATGGTTTTCAGTGACGTATTTGCTTGAAGGTATTGACTACCTAGGAAAATCTTAAAACTACCTTATATTTTCAATTACAAAAAAATGGCTGGCACACCATAGTGAATATTTTGATAGACTTTTTGTTTTAATGTGTAGTTTCTATAGGCTTAAATCTATAAGGAATTGTTGGAATACTTCCAAGAATTCTTGGAAGATTTTTGTAGCATCTATTTTTAAGTTTATTAGAAGAAACAATTTCACACAGCCATGAAATGAAAAGATGCTTGCTCCTTGAAAGAAAAGCTATTACAAACCTAGACAGCATATTAAAAAGCAGAGACATTACTTTGCCAACAAAGGTCCGTCTAATCAAAGCTATTTCCAGTAGTCATGTATGGATGTGAGAGTTGGTCTATAAAGAAAGCTGAGCGCTAAAGAATTGATGCTTTTGAACTGTGGTGTTGGAGAAGACTCTTGAGAGTCCCTTGGACTGCAAGAAGATCCAACCAGCCAATCCTAAAGGAAATCAGTCCTGAATATTCACTGGAAGGACTGATGCTGACGCTGAAACTCCAATACTTTAGCCACCTGATGCAAAGAACTGACTCATTGGAAAAGACCTGATGCTGGGGAAGATTGAAGGCAGGAAAAGGGGATGACAGAGGATAAGATGGTTGGATGGCCTCACTGACTCCATAGACATGAGTTTGAGCAAGCTTCTGGAGTTAGTGATGGTCAGGGAAGCCTGGCCTGTTGCAGTCCACAGGGTCGCAAAGAGTCGGTCACCAACGAAACTCTGAAAAGTTTGGAATCGCTGTATCATCACTACTACCCTGTATTAGTAATCAAATGTTTATAAAAATTTGTTGGCTTCAAAAATATATGATGTTCTTTCTCAAATTAACTATCTAAAACAGTCTTTATTAAATAATAGCTTTCACAATATTTATTAACATTGCAGCACTCACTCTGGCAGTTATAAACGTATGCATTAAGAGCTATTTAACAGAATTTCAACAGAAGAGGCATATAAGGAGATTTTCCTCCATGTTTAGACTGCTTAATTATATTTGAAACGGCATCTTCTGATAATAATAACAAAACCAGGTCACCGTTATTCCCATTATTGACAACGTCACACCCGATTGGAGGTGCACACGTGGTCACTGAGCAGCGCAGCTCGGGGATGCCGGAAATGACGTACAAGCAGCGAGGGTTGCCCAACCCCCACCCCCCATGCTGCAAGCAAGCTGAAGTTAAACAGCACCAAGGCTGGAGTCAGACGCCGTGACCTCCGCAAGATACGCTTCATTTATGTCTAAACCGGCAGAAAGATGGAAGTGAGAGCTGTGCTGTCCCGAGCTGCGTTAAACTGGGGGGCTAGGCGTCCTTTCCGATTGCGTACGCGCAGTGACATCTGCAGAAAGGAAGCCCTGGCGCTCCCCTGGGTACCCTCGGTGCCCCCGACGGCGGCGACGGGGACGCGCAGGTCTGCGCGCAGCGGACGGGGACCCGGAGGCTCTCTGTGCGTCTCACCACGTGTAGACGAGGTCTCCGCGCTTTACAGGGATTCACTGCTGACACCCTCACAATAGCCCGCGGGAAAGGCACTTGCAGGTTACCACTTGCACTTCGCAAACCTGGGAGCCACATCGGAAAGAGGTGAAGCGACCGATCCACCTCCACCGACCCAGGACGCGGAGCCCCGGCCTCAGGGTAGAGGCGCGCGCCTCTTTCTCTCTCCAGTTCAAGGCTCGCGGACTCTCACCCGAAGGGCTTGTGGGGGAGGAGCGGGGGAGGGGGAGGGGGTGGCTGAGCATCCTAACGGGCGGCTGAGGGTCCGGAGGGGAGGGGAGAAACTAGGGGCGCACGCGGTGCCTCTCACCTGCCTGGGAAACACGGCTTCAAAATCAAAAGTAACACGAATAATCAAATTACATCAGGTAAAATCTTCCTCTTTCACTTTCCCCGCCCTCGCCCCCCTTCTTCCTGGTTTTCCTCCTCCTCCCCGCCCCTTCCCCACTTCTTCCCCGTTTCCTTCCTTTCTCTCCCTCCCCTCCACTACTTTATTTCTGCCTAAAGATGATACAGAGAAAAACTGACAATATTTAAAATTCTTAAGTGCTGGGTTAGATTTTGTGACCCAAATTTTTCAGGAAGAGGCAAATTCTTTAATAACATTTTTAAAAATTGTGTGTAAGGGGAAGATATATAACGTTAAATTTACCATCTTAACCATTTTTAAGTTTACGGTTCTGAAGAGTTGAGTGTGCTTAGTAAACTTTCAAAAGTAAAACATGCATCCAGAAAAAAATGGCCCAAATCATAAGACACAGCATGAAAAATGATCACAAAGCATTCATGCACAGGCAACCTCCATGCAGTCTAAGAAATGGAATATTACCAATACGTGGAAACACGGCTCCCAGCTCTGCTGTTCTGCTTTTGTCTTTCTCTTACTACCTTAGATCACCACTGTTATCAGGCATCCACACCCGTGGACCCACTGCACAGGGCACAGGTTCCATCCCTGGTGGGAAAACTAAGATCCTTCAAGCTGAAGGGCAGGGCCAAAAAAAAAAGTGAAAAGATGGTGAGTCAAAGTCGTTCAGTTGTGTCCAACTCCTTGCCACCCAGAATTCTCCAGGCCAGAATACTAGAGAGGGTAGCTGGTCCCTTCTCTAGGCAATCTTCCCAACCCAGGGATCAAACCCAGGTCTCCTGCATTGCAGGCAGATTCTTTACCAGCTGAACCACCAGAGAAGCCCAGCCTCTAATGAAACATGGGACATCTGGTGGAGGGTCACTACTAAGGCACAGAACTGATACAAGCAAAATATTACATAAGAAAGATAATTTTTTGCATCCTTGGCCAGAAGAAATCGTAAAAGGCTAGTTAGGAAGTTGCTAGTATGGTTTTCAAGCAGCTTATCCCTTGGTTAGGGTGTTAGGTGAGAACAAAGGGAAAGAGTGACTCCTAAAATGTTTCAGTGGTCAAAATCCTCAGGGGACCGAGAGACGACCCAACTGGAGTTAAGATGATCCCAAGACTGTACATGTGAAATGACAGAGGCTTTCCTGAGGCTTTCCTTTTCCTTCTCTTTCTCGGCCAGAGAAGCTGGCTGAGAGACAAATTTGATGGAAGAGTCATGAACGTGATGACATACAGATCCTATTAGCATCATTTAGAATTAAGATTCCAACACTTGAATTCCAACTCTGCTATTTTCTATCTGACTTTCATAAAATTTTAACCTCTTTGAGCTTTGATTTTTAAAATGTAAAATAGGTAAATATCAATACCTACGTCATAGAGTTGTTTTGAGGGTTAAAATCTAAAAAGCACTTAGCATAATACCTAGTACATACATCTCAAGAATGTTTTAAGATGTACTTATTACCATTGGGGGAAGCTGGGTAAAGGGTACACAGGACCATCCTGTACATTTTTTGCAACTTCCTATGAATCTGTAATTATTTCAAAATAAAAAGTTAAAAAGTGGAGTAGCTAACTTTTGTATGATTTGCATTGTGTTATGGCGCTAGTGGACTTCCCTCCTGGCTCAGCCAGTAAGGAGTCTGCCTGCAATGCAGGAGACCTGGGTTCAGTCCCTGGGTTGGGAAGATCCTCTGGAGAAGGAAATGGTAACTCACTCCAGTATTTGTGCCTTGCAAATCCCATTGACAGAGGAACCTTACAGGCTACAATTCATGGGGTCGCAGAGTTGGACACAACTGAGTAACTTCACTTCTCTCTCTGTTCAGTTGCTAAGTCGTGTCTGACTCCTTGCGACCCCATGAACCGCAGTACGCTAGGCCGCCCTGTCCATCACCAACTCCCGGAGTCTACCCAAACCCATGTCCATCGAGTCAGCAATGCCATCCAACCATCTCATCCTCTGTCATCCCCTTCTCCTCCTGCCCTCAACCTTTCCCAGCATCATGGTCTTTTCAAATGAGTCAGCTTTTCGCATCAGGTGGCCAAAGTATTGGAGTTTCAGCTTCAACATCAGTCCTTCCAGTGAACACCCAGGTCTGATCTTTAGGATGGACTGGTTGGATCTCCTTGCAGTCCAAGGGACTCTCAAGAGTCTTCTCCAACACCGCAGTTCAAAAGCATCAATTCTTCGGGGCTCAGCTTTCTTCACAGTCCAACCCTCACATCCATACATGACTACTGGAAAAACCATAGCCTTGACTAGATGGACCTTTGTTGGCAAAGTAATGTCTCTGCTTTTTAATATGCTGTCTAGGTTGGTCATAACTTTCCTTCGAAGGAGTAAGCGTCTTTTAATAACATGGCTGCAATCACCATCTGCAGCAATCTTGGAGCCCAGAAAAATAAAGTCAGCCACTGTTTCCACTGTTTCCCTATCTCTTTGCCATGACCTCTGGCATGGGACCGGATGCCATGATCTTAGTTTTCTGAATGCTGAGCTGTAAGCCAACTTTTTCACTCTCCTCTTTCACTTTCATTAAGAGGCTCTAGTTCTTCTTCACTTTCTGCCATAAGGGTGGTGTCATCTGCATATCTGAGGTTATTGATATTTCTCCCGGCAATCTTGATTCCAGCTTGTGCTTCCTCCAGCCCAGGGTTTCTCATCATGTACTCTGCATATAAGTTAAATAAGCAAGGTGAAAATATACAGCTTTGACGTACTCCTTTTCCTGTTTGGAACCAGTCTGTTGTTCCATGTCCAGTTCTAACTGTTGCTTCCTGACCTGCATACAGATTTCTCAAGAGGCAGGTCAGGTGGTCTGGTAGTCCCACCTCTTTCAGAATTTTCCACAGTTTATTATGATCCACACAGTCAAAGGCTTTGGCATAGTCAATAAAGCAGAAATAGATGTTTTTCTGGAACTCTCTTGCTTTTTTGATGATCCAGCGGATGTTGGCAATTTGATCTCTGGTTCCCCTGCCTTTTCTAAAACCAGCTTGAACATCTGGAAGTTCACAATTCGCATGTTGCTGAAGCCTGGCTTGGAGAATTTTAAGCATTACTTTACTAGCATGTGAGATGAGTGCAATTGTGCAATAGTTTGAGCATTCTTTGGCATTGCCTTTCTTTGGAACTGGAATGAAAATTGACCTTTTCCAGGCCTGTGGCCACAGATGAGTTTTCCAAATTTGCTGGCATATTGAATGCAGCCCTTTCACAGCATCATCTTTCAGGATTTGAAATAGCTCAACTGGAATTCCATCACCTCCACTAGCTTTGTTCGTACTGATGCTTCCTAAGGCCCACTTGACTGCACATTACAGGATGTCTGGCTCTAGGTCAGTGATCACACCATCGTGATTATCTAGGTCATGAAGATCTTTTTTGTACAGTTCTTCTGTGTATTCTTGCCACCTCTTCTTAATATCTTCTGCTTCTGTTAGGTACCTACCATATCTGTCCTTTACTGAGCCCATCTTTGCATGAAATGTTCCCTTGGTATCTCTAATTTTCTTGAAGAGATCTCTAGTTTTCCCATTCTGTTGTTTTCCTCTATTTCTTTGCATTGATCGCTGAGGAAGGCTTTCTTATCTCTCCTTGATATTCTTTGGAACTCTGCATTCAAATGGGTATATCTTTCCTTTTTGCCTTTGCTTTTTGCTTCCCTTCTCTCAACTATTTGTAAGGCCTCCTCAGACAGCCATTTTGCTTTTTGCATTTCTTTTTCTTGGGGATGGTCTTGATCCCTGTCTCCTGTATAATGTCACGTCCCTCTATCCATAGTTCATCAGGCACTCTGTCTATCAGATCTAGTCCCTTAAATCTATTTCTCACTTCCACTGAATAGTCATAAGGGATTTGATTTAGGTCATACCTGAGGGGTCTAGTTGTTTTCTCCACTTTCTTCAATTTCAGTCTGAATTTGGCAATAAGGAGTTCATGATCCAAGGCACAGTCAGCTCCCAGTCTTGTTTTTGCTGACTATATAGAGCTTCTTCATCTTTGGCTGCAAAGAATATGATCAGTCTGATTTCGGTGTAGACCGTCTGGTGATGTCCATGTGTAGAGTCTTCTCTTGTGTATGGCGCCAATATATATATATTTATTTTTCAATCAAATAAAGGAACCAGTGGCCAGGAACAGAGGAATTTTGTTATAGAGAGTTACACAGAAGTGAAATTGGAATGGAAACTCTTTCCTCTGAATCACAGAACCAGGGGGCAGCCATAGTAGGAGAAAGGCTTGAGAATCAAGACATAGTTTAATCACTGAGCTTATCTGGGTTTGAGTATGTGGTTTGCTTATGATTTTTTCCTGCTTCAACGTGACTCATCCATCCAGATTCAGAATAATAAACATTTCCTCAAGCACGTACTCCACCAGACACCAAGGACAGGCTCTTCCACGTTGCTTTGAGCTTGATCGCCACTGGTGCTTTGCACATTTTGAGAGAAAGGCATAAACAAAACCAATACTGCCATTAATGTTTGCTATTTCACATCTTAGCTTTCCTAATGAAATTAAAATGTGTGGAACAAACTGGACGGGTGCCATTCCTTGGCTGGAATAACTACAGAATTCCTTGATGCAGAATCCTTTTGGTTTAGTTCATCTGGAGTGTGGTGAAAGAAATGGAGTTCTTAACATGGTGGATGAGAAACAGGGTTTACTTTTCTTTCTACTTGGTTACAGTGGTGGTCCCAGGTTGCACTGTTCTTCTCAGAACAACCCTAGGCTGGGGAACCTGCGGCCTGGTGACCGTGGACAGAGCTGAAGTTCTGTGCATCTCAGGGCAGCCTCGGACCCCTATAGACAGAGAAAGGACAGCCTGAGTAGGGAGAATTCTGGCTCAGTTTTGTAGCTGTTTCCTCCCTCTCTTCTTTATTCTTTCTTTTCCTAAGGTGGTGTGAGAAAATGTGAATAAAAAGAGACGAGTGTCTTTGAAAAACAAACCCAAACTATGAAAGCTCTAGGAAAAACTAAGAACTCACAATTTGGAATTTCATCTTGACACAGAGCTTAAATGGGACTTAAAAGAAGCATAGAAAAGAAAGATAACAAAAACTTCACACAAACACTTATCTTTATACAATTTGCCAAAATATGTATAGGAGGCTTTGGGTAAGAGATTAGAAATTAATCAAAAAAAAAAAGGAAAATATTTGTTCTTCAAATAGTTTTTGAAGAATCAGTTCAGTTCAGTTCAGTCGCTCAGTTGTGTCCGACTCTTTGTGACCCCATGAATCGCAGCACACCAGGACTCCCTGTCCAACACCAACTCCCGGAGTTCACTCAAACTCACATCCATCGAGTCAGTGATGCCATCCAGCCATCTCATCCTCTGTCGTCCCCTTCTCCTCCTGCCCCCAATCCCTCCCAGCATCAGAGTCTTTTCCAATGAGTCAACTCTTTGCATGAGGTGGCCAAAGTACTGGAGTTTCAGCTTTAGCATCATTCCTGCCAAAGAAATCCCACGGCTGATCTCCTTTAGAATGGACTGGTTGGATCTCCTTGCAGTCCAAGGGACTCTCAAGAGTTTTCTCCAACACCGCAGTTCAAAAGCATCAATTCTTCGGGGCTCAGCCTTCTTCACAGTCCAACTCTCATATCCATACATGACCACAGGAAAAACCATAGCCTTGACTAGACGGACCTTTGTTGGCAAAGTAATGTCTCTGCTTTTGAATATGCTGTCTAGGTTGGTCATAACTTTCCTTCCAAGGAGTAAGCGTCTTTTAATTTCATGGCTGCAGTCACCATCTGCAGTGATTTTGGAGCCCAGAAAAATAAAGTCTGACACTGTTTCCACTGTTTCCCCATCTACTTCCCATGAAGTGATGGGACCAGATGCCATGATCTTCGTTTTCTGAATGTTGAGTTGTAAGCCAACTTTTTCACTCTCCACTTTCACTTTCATCAAGAGGCTTTTGAGTTCCTCTTCACTTTCTGCCATAAGGGTGGTGTCATCTGCATATCTGAGGTTATTGATATTTCTCCCAGCAATCGTGATTCCAGCTTGTGCTTCTTCCAGTCCAGCGTTTCTCATGATGTACTCTGCATATAAGTTAAATAAGCAGGGTGACAATATACAGCTTTGACATACTCCTTTTCCTATTTGGAACCAGTCTGTTGTTCCATGTCCAGTTCTAACTCTTGCTTCCTGACCTGCATACAGATTTCTCAAGGGGCAGGTCAGGTGGTCTGGTATTCCCACCTCTTTCAGAATTTTCCACAGTTTATTGTGATCCACACAGTCAAAGGCTTTGGCATAGTCAATAAAGCAGAAATAGATGTTTTTCTGGAACTCTCTTGCTTTTTTGATGATCCAGCAGATGTTGGCAATTTGATCTCTGGTTCCCCTGCCTTTTCTAAAACCAGCTTGACCATCAGGAAGTTCACGGTTCACGCATTGCTGAAGCCTGGCTTGGAGAATTTTGAGCATTATATAAACCTGGCTTAAAAAAAAAAAACAAAACAGAGATGAATGAAAATAAAGGTTAAAAATTTTATTTAAAAACCATTTTTATTGTAAAAGCATGTCTCCATTATCTGATTGATTCATTTATTATTATTCAAAACAATAACTAAAAGATCTGCCTTTTACATACTTTCCACTTTAGGAAGGACCATCCTGAAGAAAAAGTAAACCGTTCAATTACCAATTCAAAAATTAATAAATGACATAGCAAGCAATGTCAGGTAGGTTTTTTATTAGCAATATTTTCCCATGATACTTATGTCTGCAATAATAAACGTAGTTATTAAGTTGTTTCAAGAGCCAAGTTTATCAATTTCCAAGGCTCCTTGGCTACTCATAAGTCTTCACTATCATTTGGAGGAGTTCTTCTGAAAAATCCAGGCCTTAGTAGCCATAATTGGATAATACTTTTGAAAGCAGTGACATGTGAATTCCCCCTGTTTTGCAGATTTTAGGGGCAGAGCAGGTGAAGGACGCAGACTCTGGGTTGTGCTCTGACCTCCAGGCACACAGCTCGGCATCCACCGACTACCCTGTAAGTGCAGTTTGGGTAAGGCCATAGCACAACGGTGACTGTTCTTTAAATGTCATTTACTATGAGGAGGAAGCACAGCACCCTTTACAAATACTGGTGTAAAAACCATTTACTGTATCTTTGAGCAAGGACTAGAGAGTGAGAGAAAAATCACATGAAAAAAACGTGCTTGTGCTGACCCATGAGTAAGAACGTCCTCACTGAAATGTCTAAGCACTGAGCTGCCTCCAGGGACCTGCCGTAAAGTGGGATGCAGGTAAGACGATGATCAAATGCACAGCTCCTGAACAATATGGATACAATTACTCAGCCCCTCCTCCTTGGCTGCCTTCCCAGAGAGAGTGAGATAAAACTCACTGTGCAGCCTTGCTTACCCAAGGCAGAGTTTTAGTCGACCTATATATCCCAGGCTAGCATTTGGGTGTTGTTCACTTGCTCAGTCGAGTCTGACTCTTTGCTGACATGGACTGCAGCACGCCAGGCTCCTCTGTCCTTCACTCTCTCTCTCGGAGTTTGCTCAAACTCATGTCCATTGAGTCAGTGATGCCATCCAACCATCTCATCCTGTCACCCGCTTCTCCTCCTGCCCTCAATCTTTCCCAGCATCAGGGTGTCTTCCAATGAGTCGGCTCTCACATCAGGTGGCCAAAGTATTTGTAACATAACATCTGTTTTATCACCATCACTGAGTCTTACTCTACTGGGTAGATCACCTAGATGGTCCCCTTCACCTCCATGTGTGTCTGGGGGCCAAAGCCTAGCTGGCATTAGATTCTGTGCTGCTGCAGGGAGACCCCAAGCTAGTGGAAAGACCCCAATGCCCTGCCTTCCCCTTTCCACCCAGGATTACTGAAGTGGTAGCATTAGCAGGGCAAAGCTCTCATGGACTGAGTCAAGTGACAGTTGTGAATTTCTAACTCCTTGTCATTTTGAGAGTGAGTATCAGCTGAATTCACATAAGAGTGTTCTGCAAGGAAGGAGAGAACTAGATGGTGGCCATTTGGCCTTTAGTTTTAATTATTTTGCTAAACTAGACACACTAGAAAACTAGACACTAGAGTTAGAGATGCTATTCCAGTTTTTCTCACTCTCAGAAAATATTAATAATACATACTATGGAATGCATGCTTCCCCAGTGGTTCAGACGGTAAAGAATCCGCCTGCAATGCAAGAGACCTGGGTTTGATCCCTGGGTTGGGAAGATACCCTGGAGAAAGGAAGGAGCAACCCACTCCAGTATTCTGGCCTGGAGATTTCTATGGACAGAGGACCCTGGCCGGCTACAGTCCATGGGGTTGCAAAGAGTCGGGTCAGGACTGAGCGACTTTGACTTCAATTCATGAAATCCTCATTGCAACCTGTAACATCTGAGAGAGAAGTATTTTGAATAGCTACGTGGGACCCATTTTATTATCCAGAATTACATATTTCAGAGGCTCTGACTCTTTCACGGCATTAAATGTAATACAATGTCCTTGGTTAAGATCATCATGCAGACCATTTGGAATTCCGTCTCCTCCCCCGAGGCCAGACCCCCAAAATGGCATCATTTACACACGTCCCTGTGTAATGGTCATTCAGGATATGACCATCCTGGAGGCCTTGGGGGACGGGGAGGTGGGCTTGAGTCCTGGACAGAGGCCAGTGGGCCAGGGAACTGGGGCTGGGCCCCAACTCCATACTGGGCGGTTGCGTGCATCCCTCAGCACTTGTGGAAAGACGAAGTAACAGAAAGCGTGCTGCAAATTTCAGCCGAGCGCCTCGAGTGCTACCACAATTATTCAAATTATTTACAGACAAAAGCTAAGGCGAGGCGCCGTTCCCCAGCACCAGCGGGACGCCCAGTACTCGGTGCTCGGTTCCTGTCGTTCTTCCTTAGTCCCAACGATCCCGGGGGCGAGGTTCGTTGGTCCTCCTGCAACCGGGCCGTGCGCCCACCGCCGGGCCGGGGCCAGCACGGGAGCCGGGCCGTCCCCGCAGCTTTGTTCGCCGCACCCGGCGGCCGGCGCGGAGGCGGCGCTTCACGCCCAGAGGTGGCCCCGGCGCGCGGCCGAGCAGACGGGCGGGCAGGTGCCGGGACCGGGCCCGCGGGCCGACGGGCGGCGCCAGTGACCCAACAAAGCGCGCGGGAGGCCCCGCCCGGCGAGCCCGGCACACGGCGCGGAGCCCCCGCGGCGGCGACAGTAGCAGCCGCGCCTCGGACTCGGCTCACCAAGGGGCCGGCCGAGCCGAGAGCGCGCCGGCGGGCGGAGCGAGCGAGGCGGGAGGCGGAGCGGCGCGCAGGCGGGCGGGGCGGGCCGGGTCCGCCCGGCGTCCGGAGCCGCCCCCGGCCCGCCGCCCTCGGCCCGCCCCGCGCGTCCCCGCGGCACCGCCCCCCGCGCGCGTCCACCGGCCGCCGCGCGCGCCGCCCCTGGAGCCCCGGGTCCCCGGGCGACGGCGGAGGAGGGGGCGCCGCAAGATGGCGGGTACGGGCCCCGCGGCGGGCGGCGGGCGGGGACGCGAGGGCGCGGGGCGGCGGGCGGCGGGCTCACGGCCTTTCTTGTCTCCCTCGGCGCAGACCTGTCGCTGCTGCAGGAGGACCTGCCGGAGGACGCGGACGGATGTGAGTGCCGGCCGGGCGGGCGGGAGGCAGGGCGCGGGCGGCGGGGAGCCCAGGCCTCGGTGGCTCGGGGCGGCCGTTCGGGCGGAGCCGCGGCGGCGGAAGCGGGAGCGCGGTGGCTGGTCGGCGGGGCCGGGGCCGCGGCAGGCAGGGGTCGGGGCGCCGCCCGCCGCCCGGAGCCCTGCCGAGGCCGCCGGCCCGGGTCCGGAGCCCGGGCTGCGGGGTCCGGGGGGCCTGGGTCCGCGGAGGCGGAAGGGGCGGCCCAGGCGGGACGGGCCCGCAAGCATCGACCGCCTTTCTTCGGCGCAAAGGCTGGCGGCTCGGCCGGGCCTTCCCGCGCCTCCATGCCTGGCTTCCTGGGGACCGTGAAGTTTCCGAGCGGAGGAGTCTTGTGCTTCAGGAAAAACAAAAAGTTTGACATTGTTCCCGGAGGAGCGTCGGGAAGGAGGCGTCCCTCTCGCGTGCTCTGCTCCGGGGTCGGAAGGGAGCTGGGAGGCGGCTCCGGCGGGGGTGGCTTACGGGGATGTGGGGGCTCCGGGAACCGTGAGGTGGTCCGGACCGCCTCGGGGGTCCCCCGGGGGCTGTACCTGGGCGTCGCTCCTCTAGGTGCCGGGAGCTGATCCCTAGCGTTGTCTAACGTGGTTTCCTTGCCCAAATTAAGCTCAGTTTTTAAATTACTGGGTGTTTTGAGTGACGTGAGGGAAATTGACTTTATAAGGAGCTTCTAGAAAAAAATATTTCTAAAGTGAATGAACCATACGTAAACTCGTGTTTGGTGCAGTCTGGGTTTACGTTTTTTTTTTTTCTTTTTTTCTTCAGTAAAAAGGCTCTCTGAAGGCAGCGGTACTCATGTAGTGAAGGCTGGCTCTCCCATCTCCTTTCGTGCTGTCCGCTAGGACGCGCGCACCTGCTGATAAGTTTCAGGTGTCGGTTACCGCAGCCCTGAGGCTTCTGCAGGGTTAGCGTTGGAGAGGTTTGGAGAGTTGACTAAGGACTGTCCCCATGCGGGGCCTTCTCAGGCGTGTGTTTAGGTCCAAGGCTTTTTCTCGGTGGAAGACGCCCCTCTGCAGCAGGTGTCAAGGACTGTCTCATTCATTTACTGTCGCTTGGCTGCCCTGGGCAATCAAAGCCTATGAGATGAGCTGCAGTTTTCTCCTTCACCCTTAAGGAGCACAGACTGGAAGGGGCAGCCCACCACTGTGGAACTCGGCCTGATTTCTTCAGGACTCTCCAGACTGCTGAGGGTAGAGCAGCAGGGGCGGTCACCCTCTGTGCCCCTCTAGCGGTTCCCAAGCAGCTTTGATGATGTAAGTGTGACAGTGAGGTGTCTGGGCATCCCAGTACAGTCGTGGACACACCGGGCTTAGGAGCAGGACTGCTTAGTTCCAGCCTTGGCGTCCTCAGTTTGAGCAGACTGCAACTCACTTGAACTTCTCAGTGCCAAATGTGGTCATTTGTAAATAGGCGTAAATAACGTTAGCTACCTTAGAGAGCTGTTAGAGCCTTTCATAAATTAATTCACACAAAACACTTAGAATAATACCTGGTAAATAGTGACTACGATGTGGTGGTGGTGGTATAAGGGAAGCTGGAAAGAAAGTGCAGGGAGGGGATACTGATGTTGAACATTACACCACAGAATTTACATATTTACAGGTGCTGCTGGTGCTCTTAACTTTTTTAAGATCCTGTTTGTTCACTCTGTGTGTGTTTTATTGAAGTACAGTTGATTTACAGTGCTGTCGAGTGTGTTTCAATTTAGGATAAAATGTTCGACCTTAGAAGGTACAGGTAGCTTATTTGCATATTTATAGTTTGGTGGAAGTCTTTGCTGGAATAATTGCTTATTTTTCTTAGTGGCTGCAGTTTCTACAGGTGATGCCTTTACCCAGAATATTCAGGAACAAGCCATCTTGGAACCTACCTATGGCCAGTTAAAGGACCCCTCAGGGTCTGTTGTGAAGGGAGGGGGCGGTGAGAGGGGAAGCCAGCCTTGGGGCCTTGGTCCAGGGTGAGATGGCTGGGGAGGAAATGGAGAGGCTGGGCATGACCTGGACAAGGGAGTGGACCAGAGATGTTGGGGTGGAGGAGGTGGGGGTTGGGCTGCCTGCACGGCTGGACTATGTCTCAGAGCTAGGTCTTCTGCCCGGGGCAGTGCTGGCGGAGGCTGTCTTGGGGCTTGCCCCTTCAGCTGCACCAAGGGCTGAGTCAGCTGCCTGAGCTCCAGACTCTTGGTGGCCTTTCTAAGACTAAGACAGCAGAGAGTCAGTGTTGTTGTACAAGTGATGAGCCGCTGGGGAGCCTGGGGGAGGCCCCAGCTGAGATCCAGATCTTGAAAAGGGGCCATCACCGGATCCTGAGTTGAGAGTCTCAGGTCGTTCATTGATTTGTTTCATTTTAAGCCTCTAGTCTCTGTGTAGAATCAGTAGAAACGTGAGTAGAACAGGAAAGGGTTGGTCAGAGATGGACTTAACTGATACTCTCGGAGGGGAAAAAACCCTAATGTGTGAAAAATGGTGCCTTGTATGTGCACCTCAAAGGGTCATAGAGAAGAGAGAGAAGTGGAGTCTGTTAGTTGTGTGTGACCCTTTGCACTCCCATGACCTCTGGCTGGCCAAGGCTCCTCTGTCCGTGGTATTTTCCAGGCAAGAATACTGGAGTGGGTTGCCAGTTCTTTCTCCAGGGGATCTTCCCAATCCAGGGATCGAACCGGAATCTCCTGCATTGCAGGCAGACTCCTTATCAGCGGTAAATAAATAACATCTTTGTACGGTACTATTAAGTTTAGGAGAATAGCCCATTGAAAAACTCAGTTTGCTTAAAAGTGATACTTCCAGTACTTAACCGTCTGATGAGACGCACTTTGAATTTCAAAGAGAAAGCAGAGCGACTTCCAAGCTGGGTGAACCCTTTGTGTTCCTGGGATGATGGGTACCAGTGTGGAGTTACAGATAGACTCTCGGAGGAGGAGATTTTAAGTTTCTGTCATCAGTTCTTCACAGACGCAGTTCTGGTGTACAGTTAAGTTGCTGGATTTCTAGGGTAGGTGAGATGGGACTTCAGATACAGTAGGATTTGATGAGTTAGTGTTTGTAAAAATAATCTCACTGAAGGAGTTTGATTAAAATTTAAATTTTGGTTCAAGTAATATGTTGAAGAATATTATTCTAAAAGAAAGATGACATCAGGTTAGTGGTTTCCAGTTGCTCTCGTACATGAGTTCTTCCTAGAATCAAATAAGTTAACTGATATGCATAGAAACTTAATGATTCTCTCAGGGGACAAAACTCCTCTAAGTACCAGCCAGAATTTAAGCCAAATCTCCTGATTCTAATATTTAGAGTATTTTTACATTAAAGACCATTTTTCCTTTAGATTCCTGAGTTTGCACCATCAAGCGGCCCCAGCTAGTATAGGCAGTTTGTTTGAACCTGTACTTAGAATAATACCCTTGAAGGTGCATGTAGCATGCTGCCTAAGGTTTAATTTAACCTGGTAGGGAGGGGTGATTCAAATGAGGCTCATGCGTAATACAGCTAATCTAGTCTTCGTGTTAATTTCTCTCAGCTGTGACTAGCGCGCCTTGGACGGGCCTTGGAGCTGTGTTCTGGAATATGCCATAGCATGACTTTTTCCTGTTGAAGTTTTGGAATCCTGTTCCCCAATGCTGTTTTTCCAGTTTGAAGCAGTTAGTGATTGAACCAGGGCTGATGGGGTGTAACTACCCCGCCTCACTCCTTTCGGAGCCTCTGTGCCCACGGCTACTTAGGGAGACTGGATTGATAAGCTTCTTGGGAGTCACACCGCCTGGGGAAGTTCAGAGTGTGTGTTCCCAGGTGGCCGGTCAGTGGGTCGCAAACCCCGAGGAAGGCGTCCTTGAAAACCATAATGTTTACAAGAGTTGTTAAATGGGGATTTGGGAGAGTGAGTCATGAGACTTGTAGCATGTTTCGACTGCTACCAACAAGACTGGACAGGAGAAGTCTCTATTTGGAGATAATATAGTTGGTGTCC
This sequence comes from Bubalus bubalis, assembly GCF_019923935.1. Lineage (NCBI taxonomy): Eukaryota > Metazoa > Chordata > Mammalia > Artiodactyla > Bovidae > Bubalus > Bubalus bubalis. The sequence continues at coordinate 20,358,492 of NC_059178.1, forward strand.
TAGAAAAGGGGCTTAAACATGGGTTTAGTGGCACCCATGTGCGTATGGAATCAGTTAATGATGCCTTGCATCATGATCCCGCTTGTGGAATTTCTCAAAGAAAGAGTCCTCTTGGGAGAGTCATCTTTGTCCTCTGTAACTACGCATGTCATGTCGGCCTCTTGGGCTGGTGGCTGCAGGATTAGGGGACCCAGACAGCTAACGCGGGAATTTCTGTTTGTTCTTCTGCGTGTGCCTTGTTTCTTCCTCTCATCCAAACAAAGTGTTGTATTTGTTTATTGAACTGTTGTTACTTCACGACATGTGCCTTATATTTTGGAATTTCGGATTTCTCTCTCCTGATGACGGAGAATGTTTGCTGTCAGCTACAGGATACGGTGGGCAGTTCCTACCCTTGAATTGGGGGGTTGTTGGGCTTTGAAGTTGCATCTGAACATACAGCTGTTTTAATGTTTTGAAAGAAGAGCAGGTGACACATCTCTGCACCTTGGGGAAGGTGGTGGAAAGGCCCGCGCTCCCTGGAGCCTGTAAGAGGGGACTTGAGCACAGGCCCCCAGGCCACCTCCCCACAGTCCTCCCCTCCTGAGTTGGTCTTTTTAGCCCCCTTCTCCCCAGACCTAGGGGCAGACTCGTTTTCCTGCCTGATTTGTACCAGTGCGGGTAGTCTTTGAGCATTTATCATGCTGCGCTTAGAGTTGAATGTAGGGTAAGAAGCACCGGGCATCGTAAAGCTCAGAGCCGACTCCAGCTGCAGCCGGGGACCTTTCACCGCTGTATCACTGTCCATACCGTCTGGAGCAGGCACCTGCTTTCCTCAGCTGTGTTCTGTCTTCACAATGTTGCTGGGCTTTGGGCTGGCTCCACCACCCTGCTCTGAGCACTCAGGAGCAAGTCTCTCGGTGGACATACCCGTTCCTTTTCTCGGGTATGTACCTGGGGGTGGTTTGGCTGCCAAACTTTATAAGAAGCTGCCAGCCCATTTTCCAGAGTGGCTGTGCAGTCTCCCTCTACCACTCCCCCCAACCCCAGTGTGTGGGAGAACCCAGGTGCCCTGCACCCTTGCTGGTATTTCTTGCAGTTTGAATTTGCATCTCTGTCAAGTCTGATAATGCTCATTTTTTTCATAGCACTTTCAGCATCTGTCTTTTTTGGTGTTCAGATCTTTTGCTCATTTATTTATTGGGTTATTTGTTTTCTAAGTTTTGAGAGTTCTTTGTATATTCCAGACAGATCCTTTCTCAGATATGCGATTTGCAAATGCCATTTCCCATTCTTTGATTTTCCTTTCATTGTCCTAACTGTGTTTTGAAGAGCGGAAGTTTTGAATCTTGATGTTCAATGTATTATTTTTTCACAAATGCCCTTTATCAGGTTGAGAAAGTCCCCTGAGTCTCCTGAGACCTTTTTGGAAATTAGAATTGAATGTTGGATTTTTTCAGATGCTTGTTCTGCATTTATGATTTTTTCTCTAGTCTTTTAATATGATGAATTGCATTTTTTTTAAGTAAGTACTGTTAATATTTTTAACAGGATATTTAAAAAATACACAAAAGCAAATGAACCATCATAAACCCACCACTCAGCTTTCACTTATCCACCCTCTAACACCTGAACTTTTGTGGGGGAGGCAGTAGAGTGCTTTAAGGCCATCCCAGGTGTCATTTATTTTAACTGTAAATCTTTCACAAGTCTGATATTATAATCTGCAGACAGAATGACATCTAAGGGTGCAGTGAGGTGTGATAATTTATGAAAGTTTAAGTGGTTAAATTCTTAAGACATTTTTTTTGCATGTTCTGTAATAAAGCTCATCTGTATAACTACTAAATTCACTTTCATCTGAATACTGACTACCAGATTAAAAGAAGCAATATCTTGCTTGTTTGCTTGTTTTCATCTTGCTAATGAGCACATTTCGTTGTTTGGGGTCAGCCTCAATGGTAACAAGAATATTGTAAAACTTCATGTTTTAAATTGGTTTGCAGTATCATTCAGAGGATCACATGGACATGAGTTGTGCTGTGTGTCTCCTCAGCCAGTGGTTCCAGGGTTATAGAAACCAGGAGCTAGAGGGCAGGTTGTGTGTTCATTCTTTTCATGTCAAGCATGAAAAAGTGTAGACCCAAGCTCTTGCAGATAGAGATGGTGTAGAGGCAGACTTTGTTGTCTTTCAGTCGATAAGTCGCGTCCTACTCTTTGCGACCCCATGGACTGCTGCGCGCCAGGCTCCCCTGTCCTTCACTGTCTCCTGGAGTTTGCTCAGATTCATGTTGATTGAGTCCATGATGCCATCCAACCATCTCATCTTCTGTCTCCCCCTTCTCCTCCTACCCGCAATCTTTCCCAGCATCAGGGTCTTTTCCAGTGAGTCAGCTCTTCACATCAGGTGGCCAGAGTATTGGAGCTTCAGCTGCAATTCAGACCTTGTAGGTTTTAAAAGTTCTTTTCCTAAATATCATCTAACATAGCTGTTTATTTTTTATTTTTATTTTTTTTACATAGAGCTGATGAGCAATGTTGTGATAGTTTCTGGTACATAGCAGAGGGGCTCAGCCATACACATGTCCATTCTCCCCCAAACTCCCCTCCTGTCCAAGCTGCCTCATAACACTGACATAGCTCTTTAACTTGCTGCAGAAGGGAAGTGGGAGAAATTTCTGGATTTTGTTCATTTTTAAAATCACCACGTATTGTCATATTGTGTGTTGGGCATTGTGGTGTAACCTTGCTGACACTCCACCTGTGAGGTGTATAGCCCCACAAATTATTAACCATGGAAGTGGCCCCTGATGAGGCTCATCTAAACAGTTAAGTGATTTGCTCAGTCACCTGCCTTGACAGTGTTAGGGCCCATCTACAGCTGGCCGACAGTCTTTTTTTTTTCTTTGTCACAGGGCAGTTGTATCTTGCTTTCAATCACCAAATGCCTTTTTTTCTTTCTTTATTTTAAGTGGAAGGATAATTAAAATATTGTCTTGGTTTCTGCTATACATCAACATGGATCAGGCATGGGTATACATGTCCCCTCCCTCTTGAACCTCCTTCCCACCTCCTGCCCCATCCTACCCCACCAAGTTGTCACAGAGCACCAGTTTGAGTTCCCTGAGTCATATAGCAAATTCCCACTGGCTATCTGTTTTACATGTGTTCGTGTATATATTTCCATGCTACTCTCCATTCACCACCCCCCATCTTCCTAAACCCCGACAGTCTTTATTATTGTGTTACTCCTTATTACTGTGCCTTTCCTGCCTGCCAGCTGTGACTGCCGTTCATTTATCACTAATTTAGGTCATCTGCCCTCCTGAAGGTTCTGGAGGATGTGAAGGTCATAGCACGTTCCAAGTATTTGGTGGGCAAAATCATTTTTGTCCGAGTAGCACCTGTCTGTCATGGGAATGTTGGAGGCACAGTATACCCTTTTTCTTTGTATTTTAACCCACTCGTGTGTAAGGGAGCCAGTTGTTGGAGCAGAGGTGGGAAGAGTGCTGTGTGATCCGATGTGTCTGGTTATCAAAGCGATCAGTCCAAACTCTTGTGGCTGGATTTATATTGAAATTTGTTCACAGCTTGGAAGTTGTATTCAGAGTCAGATTTGATATAAATTATTTTTACATTTACATTTATCAAGTTAGTTTTTGGTGGAAATAAACTTCAAGACTCAGGTAGATTCAGCGCTTCATTTCTGGGGATCGGTGGCAGTCTGGCCCTGGATTAGCTCGACTTTTGCATTTGGATTACATACAGAACAAAAGTATCACTAATCGAGTATTTGGGTTAGCATGACTGCAGGTGACACGTTTGCTCATGGAGGAACAAACCCCCATCTATAACGTATGTGAGTCCACACCTGCGAGCGCTCCGAGTGCCACATCTCTGACCTGCAGATGCTGCACAGACAACGAGGTTTTGGTACCTAATCGGAGAGCAGGTAGACATGCCCCTGCCTCTTTTATGTGCATACTTTAGGGAAATGTTTTTTTGAAATATTCATAGATTGAACTTTAGCTCAGTGTTGTTGTTGAGTCATGTCCGACTCTTTGTGACCCCACGGACTACAGCACCCCAGGTTTCCCTGTCCATCTCCCAGAGCTTGCTCAAACTCATGTCCATGGAGTCGGTGATACCATCCAACCATTTCATCTTCTGTTGTCCCCTTCTCCTCCTGCCTTCAGTCTTTCCCAGCATAGGGTCTTTTCCAGAGAGTCGGCTCTTCACATCATGTGGCCAAAGTATTGAAGCTTCAGCATCATTCCTTCCAGTCAATATTCAGGATTGATTTTAGCACATTATTCCAGCTTAAATTCAATTGTTAAATTAAATATGCTCTAGGACAGATTTATTCTTAGGAGTAAAGATCATTTCTAAGAACTTTAATATTCGAAGAAAAGATTTCTGATAAGCATTATAGTGTCAGAAATTGAAACTGGATATAGCAGGTGCTCAAGGAGCTACATCTGGAGCCTTTAATTCTTCACCCATCGCAGAGCGCCCACCACACCGTAGGACTTCAGTATACACTTGCTGAGATAAATCGTGATTTTTCTGGTCAAGCTGAATAAGGCCATAAAGCTAACTTGCACTAAAATAATGAAATGGTTTATTTTTAAATCAATTACTTGTTACTTTGAGAACTTTCAGATTTACACAAAAGTTGCACAGATGTCACAGTTAATTCCTCACCTTTAAGTGAGGAATTAACTGAGATAATTCCTTAACTCTTCACCTCCATTCAGCATTGTTAAAAGAGCAATTTGCTCTTCTTGTTCTCTCTACAGTTGTAATTAGATACACAACTTTAATATATACTTAACCTTCTTTGTTGCGCCTTTTAAGATGAAGTTGTCTCAGTTCAGTTCATTCGCTCAGTCGTGTCTGACTCTTTGCAACCCCATGAATCGCAGCACTACAGGCCTCCCTGTCCATCACCAACTCACAGAGTTCACCCATGTCTAGACCTAATCATTAGGCTGTATCTCCTGAAAGCAAGGCCAGGCTCCTCTGACAGCAAGTTCAGAAAGAGTAACTTTGACACTGATCAGTTATGTAATATGTAGTTCATTGTCGGATCTCACCAGTCGTCCAATAATACCAGTTATAGCAACTGTCTTGCCTTCCAGGCCCCTGCGCTGCGTTTAATTGTCTTGTCTCTTTAATTTGGAAAAAGTTCTCAGCCTGTATTATTCATTATAGAGAGTTTTGAGGAGTCAACTTGGTTTTATGTTTCCTCATGATTTAATTCAGGTTTTGCTTGCTTCTTCCTCCCTCCCTCCCTTTCCAGGGATGCTATGTTAAGTAATTCCCTGGTTTTCCCAGTGCTTGTCTCAGAAGGCACCCAATGTCAGTTCTCTGCTCTCAGTTAAAGTGTGATGCCTGCCAGCTTTCTCTACTTTAAGATTCTTTCCTTTTCCTTGTGTTGCTGGTAAGGGCAGTGATTTGACTCCAGGGATTTTCCATTCCCAGGCAAGCTTTACACACCTCTTGGCATTAGGGTGTGTTGATGACTCTCACCTGAATCAGTTAGGTTTCCTCGCTAGCTTTCAGCTTTTCAGAAGATTTTTCCCTTCCTCTCTGTCTGTTGGTTTATTTGTTAAAATGTGTTAAACCCCAAATGTTAAGGTAGCTCTTATAAAAATGATTAAATCTGTATGGTTTGTCTTGTTATCTTCCATTTTCTGATATAAAGGACTTGGGAAACAACAAAATTGGGCAAGTTTATTGTGGCCTTAGCATTATCAAGGGGAAGATGGAAGGGGAACAGACCATTGGCTTTTTCCTGTTTTAGCAGCCCTTCCTAGAGGCTGTGTGGGGATAGAAGGATGTGTTTGATGAAGCTTGGAGAAAGTTAGGGTGTATACAGGTATCAGCTCTCTCAGGTGCCAAGCTTCTCAGAGGTGCTGATAGGCTAATGATGTTGGGAATGTGTGTTGGGGTGGGGTAAAGTGCTCTTAAAGGACCCTCGTCCCCTCATGGGTGTCCAGACCACCGCCTCACGAACAGTTATGAGTGAACAGGCATTCTTCAGGAGCATGAGACTCCATTATCTGAGTTTGTTTGTTAATAAAAAGATTAGCAAACAGGCTTTGTGTTCTGGGACTTTATCTGTGTTTGGTTTGGAGGGCAAAAGGAAAAAAGAGGAAATGAAACACTGCGACTGCTGGTGGAGAAAAGCACCGGCGCCCCCAAGACTGGGGGCAGTTCATGGGAGGAGGAGATCTTTATCAGAAGGAGTAGGAAGTACTTCCTGGATGGTATTTGTGAGTAGGTGAGTTTCAACTGCAATGAGGAAAAAGGGGGCAGATGAGGAGCAGCTCAGGACGGTAGAGCTTGTGGCAGCTGCAGAAAAGAGCCCCCAGCGTGGGCTGTGGGGGGTGGGGTGCGTCCAGGTGGGTGGGGAGGGGAGGCCGGGTAGCCTGGTTCGAGTGAGGAGGCGAGTAGACAGTTGACCATTGTGATGGTGGAGGGCAGTGGTCTTCACACTTAACTACTGGATATCTTCTAAAAAAAATTTAGAAAACTCATGTTTTTTAAGTTTAAAGGTATTTTCAAAATGAAACTGTCATATCACTGTTAAAAATGGAATTTAAATAATATAGCACTTACATACACTATTAGCCATTTTCAAAAATCCAAGAATAAACTCTTCAAATTGCGGATTTTCCATTGTTCTTTGATCTGTTTCCTTAACAAAATTTTACCTTAATATGTTTTTATGCTTGAAAGTTTTATTTATTACCCTGTCACATTTTTTTGGCACCAAAGATATAAGGAAAAATTTAAATTTTTAATTTCCTGTGGGCATAAAAATCTTTAAAACTTTGTTTTTGTTATTATTATTAATAGTTGATCCACCAGAATGTATTACAAATTATAATAAACACTTGGTAAACAAAATTTTATTGAATAAGCGTCTCAATAAAGTGGAGCTTTTAAAAAATAACTTATGTATTCATGGGTGAATATAATTTATTGCTTGAATGAAACTATATTTAGCATAAGTTTTACTTCTGATTTTCAGAGCTGTAAGCACAGAGAAATTTTGTTGATGTAGATAAATGGACGGAAAGAGTTTCGCTAGTAGTGCCACTAATTTTCTTGAATTTCTTCCAACTTACATGTCAAAAATCTGAAAATTATTTTTAATGAGCTATCAATCATTCAGTTATTTTTAAAGTAAAGGATTATGGAACAAATACGTGACTTGTGAAAGTAGGTATTGCAGCCTTCAGAGAGGCGGTACCTTAACGCTTGCGTCCGTGTGTCAGAGGGTCGCAGTGGAGGGTTTTTGCTTGGGGGCCATGCAGTCTTGAGCTCAGGGAGGTGGGAGATTGTGGATGGGAACACCTTGGGTCCACACCCTCGGTGTGTATCTGTGATGGAGCATTCCTGGAAGTAGGTCTGGAATAGCCCTTAAAGTTACCCGCTTGCCTTGCTCCTCGGGAAAACTTCATGTACCTCGCGTGTATGTGTGCTCGGTCGCTTCAGTCGTGTCTGACTCTTTGTGACCACGTGGACTGTAGCCTGCCAGGCTTCTCTGTCCATGGGATTCTCCAGGCAAGAATACTGGAGTGGGTTGCCATTTCCTTCTCCAGGGAATCTTCCCGACCCAGGGATCGAACCCATGTCTCTTAAGTCTGCTGCATTGGCAGGCAGATTCTTTACCACTAGTGCCACCTGGGAAGCCCTGTTTCACCTTACGGGGTTCAGATACCTCAGTCTGTTCTAGGCAGACGGTATCAGAGCCTCTGGGTTAGGGTATTGGAAACTGAGAGGTATGGGAATACAGAAGACTTTTTAGAAGTCGAATTCACAGTTCTTAGCGACCGATTAGATAACGGGGGCAGGAAAAGGCCTTTGAAAAGCACCTGCAGGCCTCATGCCTGAGAACTCAGGTTCCTGGGGAAGTTCATTAGTGAGTCTGCAGGAGAAGCTGGTTTTGTATAAGACTAATTTGGACAGTTGGCTTTTCAGAAAACACATGACATGGAGGCAGAGACCCTGAAGGACCTGCAGCCCTGGACGCGGGGATCAGAGCAGGAGAATGTTGGGGTCCTTTGCATTGCGAGTGTGGTTGAAGCTGTGGGTTATCCAGGGGAGGAGAGGCGTGTGTGTGAACAGCATCTGTATGAGGACGGAGTGGGGGGAGAGAAACCACTTACACAAAAGGTTGTGAAAGAAGCAAGGATGGTCTAGGAAGGTGGGAAATACTCAAGATGGAGTACGTACTCCCAGAGAATCTAAGAACTAGAGAGGAGGCTATCGGGATGAGGGATGTTGAGTCCTGCCCCCAGGCCGCAGGTGGGAGGCCTCGCACCAAGGCCACAGAATCGGAGCCCAGAAGCAAGGTCACCTTCAAGCTGGCTGAGCCTCTTTGTAACTGTTGCCAAAAGCCCCTGATGATCACCAACAAAACTTCCTGACTCCCAGCTAGGCAAAGATGCCCACTCCAGTGAACAGCCTACAGTGCCCCCAACCAATCATCTAACGCCAACCTTTCAGCAGGGATTTTCTTTATCTTCAGGCTCTGGTGCTCTCGGAATACCCTGAGCTTTGCTTCTTTCCAAATGAAAAAGATGGTTTTAATTAACAATTGATCATTTAAAATCACATTTAAATCACTTATTCATATAGTTGAATATGTCCACTGCTCAAACGAGGTAATGGTTGAATTTAACTGTGTTGTTGCCTAGAAAATCTCATAGGCAGGTTTTCCAGCCAGGTAGGAAGATTTTGCAAAGTCTTTGAAATGTAGAAGGCCAGGTTGATCCGGGCCCCTCTTCTTCCTCCCGCCTCACTTCTGTGTGAACCCTGTGCCCTGAAGGTCTTCTCATCTGTCTTGATGTGACTTGGTTTTCCTTGACACCCTGTCCCCAGGCTTCTTGGCTTAGGCCACTCTTCCACCCTCTGTCCTGTGGGGCAGCCCCGTGTCCTCCCAGGACTTGCTCTCGGGGCACACCTAGCAGTGTAAAGTGAGGAGGACGTTGTGTGTGTGCTCTTTGTAGCATGTTTTTGTCTGTGTCTGTGCACACCTGTGCTCATAGACGCTTCTGTGTGTACACACTCTGTCTAGGTTTTGTATGTGTGTTCTCTGTTAAGTGCCTGACACTCAAAGTAAACAGGAGACAGCATCCTGCTTCCTGGTTGAATGAGATGAGTGAAGACATTTAAAACTCAGGGAAACCATGCTGAGGTTGTCTCAGAAACACGTGAATTGTAGCTTTGAGGGAATATTGATGTCCTAGCTTGACACTCAGAGAAGGCAATGGCACCCCACTCCAGTACTCTTGCCTGGAAAATCCCACGGACGGAGGAGCCTGGTAGGCTGCAGTCCATGGGGTCGCTAAGAGTTGGACACGACTGAACGACTTCCCTTTCACTCTTCACTTTCCTGCATTGGAGAAGGAAATGGCAGCCCACCCCAGTGTTCTTGCCTGGAGAATCCCAGGGACGGGGGAGCCTGGTGGGCTTCTGTCTATGGGGTTGCACAGAGTCGGACACGACTGAAGCGACTTAGCAGCAGCAGCTTGACACTGTGTTAGGTGTGTGATAGATGTTATCTTTGTGTGTCTGAAAGTCTTGACAACAAACACGTGTTTGTGTGAGGAAATGCAGCCAAGTTGTGAATGACCTGCACAAGTTCACAGGCAGAGTTCACGAGGAGCAGGACCTGAGATTTGGACTCAGATTTGTCTTAACTTTATTTTTATTTTTTAATTTTTTTAATTTAATTTTATTTTTAAATTTTACATAATTGTATTAGTTTTGCCAAATATCAAAACGAATCTGCCAGAGGCATACATGTGATTTGTCTTAACTTTAAAGAGCCTCTGTCCTTGTCACGTCACTCTCTCTCGCTGTAACCATGTAGGGACTAATCATCTTTAACATTTCAAATGGGTCAAGCTTTAAAATTTTTAAGTTTTAAGACATCATTTTCCTTGAATTTAAAAACGGCTGGAAGTTGGGGTGTTGGTTCCTGTGGTTTGGGTTTCTGCTGGTGCCCAAGTGGGGCTGGAGCAGACGGAGCCTTCCTTACCTGCAGGGGTGTCGACGGCCACCTCTGCTGTGTGGCCCCTTAGATTCACACACGGGGAGGGATTCACTTTTATAAGTAACAAGATGAAGGCCCTTGTCTTAGCGCTTCTTTCTCTTGTCCCCCTTTCCTGGATGTTCTCTTTGTTTACACTGTAACACATTTGATTCTGGTCTGATTTGAACTAGAAGGATCTGTTGACTCTGACTTGAGGCAAGATGCGCTAACCCTTAAGGATAAGGGCTTCAGTTCATATCCGAGGTTTCTTTTCCCGTAAGGAATTCTGTTAGAATTCACTAAGAAACACAAGTTTTTGTTGACACTTGTATCATTTAGCTTCTTCATGGAAGCTTTATTTTATAATTAAATATTAAATTTTGAGAAATGAAGGTTTCCTGCACAAGTGTAGGAATTCTGTCTCATGTTGACCATTCAGGTCATCATTTTTCCTTTCCATGCTGGTCCCCTTTCAGCTACCCAGGATGGGTTTACAGGGGAAGAGGAGCCTTGGGATTTGGGGAGTATAGATACAATTTGAAAAAACATTTCAGAATGATCATTGTTTTCATTGCTTTTCAGTCATTTTGACATTTCAAATGACATTAAAAGCCAACATGATTTTTTCACTTCATCAGTGGAGGAAGTTGGATGTTTAAAGCAGTGAGCACTGTAAGGGGCTATTACTGTGTAATGTCCAAGAATCCAGAATCAAGTAAGTGATCCAGAAAGGAGGGGCGGCCTTGGAGCACAACACAGGTCAGGTGATGAAAGATCCTTCTCCTCTCCTGAGATGCTCCTTGTCTGTTTTGTCTGATGATTAACACAGCCACTCTGGCTTTCTTGTGCTGTGTCATGTTTTATGTCTTTTTTTCTTAATCCTTTTCTTTTCAACCCATGGGTTGAAATTTGGACTTTAAAAATACATCTCTGATAGACAGACTATAGTTGAGTAACATCTGTAGTTTTTACCTTGTTACTAGTTTGTAATTCTCTACCTTTTGACTTATAATGTTTAGTCTGTTTATAAGTAATATAATTATTGATCTGATTGCATATTTCTCTTCATGTCTTTTTTTCTCTGTTGCTCCTTTTGTGAGTTTCTTTGGGGATATTAACTATTTTTTAGCATTCTATTTTAATTCCCAGTTGGCTTTCTAGCCATCCTTTCTTGCATGTTTCACATTGGAATTGGAAGTATTAGTCGCACAGTTGTGTCTGACTCTTTGCAACCCCGTAGACTGTAGCCCACTAAGCTCCTGTGTCCCTGGAATTCTCCAGGCAAGAATACTGGAGTGGGTAGCCATTCCCTTCTCCAGGGGATCTTCCTGACCCAGGGATTGAACCCAGGTTTCCTGCATTGGAGGCAGACTCTTTACTGTCTGAGCCAGGGCTCCTAAGGATTGTAATTGGCATCTTTAATCTACCATAATCTATTTAAAATTAATGTACTGCTTTGCATAAGCTATTCACAGTCCTGTAGCAGTATAGCTGCGTTCACGCTCTGTGTTCTGTCTTTTTTATCTAGGATGCTATTGACTGTACCGTCATTTATGCTGTAGGATTTCTCTTTAGTGGTGAAAGCTTTATTGATTAATCTGTGTGCTTCTTCTACTTGTCACCTGCGGCAGGCGTTTGCAGGATGGCTAGGTAAAGACTGAAGTATGCAGTCTGTAGCCACAGTAATTAGATCATTGCTGCCTCCATAAAGAGGAGACCCAGAGCCACTTAGTCCAGTCAGGAGTTGATGAGGAAGTCCTAACCCTGGAGAGGATGTTCAGGCAGGGGACGTCCACCAGTGCTGGCAGGAGGCTGCAGCGCTGGGGAGCGTATGTCTGCCCCAGCGCCCTGCTGGGGCACAGCACTCCCTTCCATGTAGAGACGATCCTCAACCACGATGTGAAGATAGACAGAAATACAAGTAGAGGAAGAATATGGTTTGTTACCCTCTTGGTGTTTCTCAAATATAGTTGTTCAACAATCTGTGTTTAAGCCTGTTGGGGGTATTTATTAAAAACGATCGCTTCTGAGTCTCACTCCACACCTGCACAGTCAGGGTCTGAGTATGAGATGTGGGGGGTCTGCCTTTTAGGGTGAGCTCTCCAGGCTTGTCCTAAACACAGCCGTGCGTGACTGTCATGGTTCTGGCACTCTAACCAACAGCCCCTGCCTTTTTAGGGACCAGAACCTGCAATGTCCATGTTTATCTTTAAGATTGACAGGTGTGCAACTGATGAAACAGTTTGGTCATAGTCATAGAATTCTAGAGCCTGCATAAAGGCACCTTCCAGGTCATGCCAGCCAACAATCCTAGAGGAGGAAACAGGCCAAATGATAGTGTCTGGGTGGTTTTACAACTGATTCATAACGCATGAGGTACTTTGCTGTAACTCGTAGATCAGAATAACCAGGTAAAATCTTTCTGTGTGTAAGAAGTTATTTTCAGTCCAGTTTGACAGTGTCTACCTTTTAATTGGGGGTGTTTAGAGTGTTTGCACTTACTGTGATTACTGGTATGGTTTGATTTTCCTCTTATATTACTATTTCCTGTTTGTCCCATGTATTTTTTCTTCCTTTCATCCTCTTTTTTGTCTGAGTATTTTCTGTGATTCCATTTAATGACCTTTATTGGCTTACTTGCTGTATGTTTCAGGTGGGGTTTTTTGGTGTTTAATAGCTGCTGCAAAGTTTATAGTTCGTGTGATCCTCTGCCTCATTACCGTCAGTCTTCATGTATATGTATACAGTATACCTCCCCCTTTTTCTGCCTTTGTGCTGTTGTAATCTTATGTTTTGGGCTTCCCAGGTAAAGAACCTGCCAGTGCTGCAGATGCAGGAGACCTGGGTAAGCCCCTGGGTCAGGACGATCCCCTGGAGGAGGAAATGGCAACCCACTCCAATATTCTTGCCTGGAAAATTCTATGGACAGAGGACCCTGGGGGGGCTACAATCCATGTGGTCACAAAAGAGTTAGACACAACGTAGCAACTGAGTACACACAGTCATATATTTTACTTCTACACATATTATAAACTTCACAGTAAATTTTTTCTCTTTATTTTACAGTGCATAGTTTTTCCCTTAGCAATTATCTTTAAAGAGTGTGTTTTTTTCCCCAAGAAGAAGAGGCGTTTGTGTTTGCCCACATATTCACCGTTTCTGATAGTCTTCATTCATTTGTGTAGGTTCAGATTTTCATCTGGTGTAATTTTATTTTTGCTTCAAGGACTTCCAGTATTTCTTGTAAGTTTGCTGATACTGATGCCTGTCAGCTTTTGTATGTCAGAAAAAGTCTTTATTTCACCTTTATGTTCAGTTCAGTTCAGTCACTCAGTCGTGTCCAACTCTTTGCGACCCATGAACCACAGCACGCCAGGCCTCCCTGTCCATCACCAACTCCCAGAGTTCACCCAAACCCATGTCCATTGAGTCGGCGAAGCCATCCAACCATCTCATCCTCTGTTGTCCCCGTCTCCTCCTGCCCTCAATCTTCCCAGCATCAGGGTCTTTTCAAATGAGTCAGCTCTTCGCATCAGGTGGCCAAAGTATTGGAGTCTCAGCTTCAACATCAGACCTACCAATGAACATCCAGGACTGATCTCCTTTAGGATGGACTGGTTGGATCTCTTTGCAGTCCAAGGAATTCTCAAGAGTCTTCTCCAACACCACAGTTCAAAAGCATCAATTCTTCGGCACTCAGCTTTCTTCTCAGTCCAACTCTCACATCCATACATGACCACTGGAAAAACCATAGCCTTGACTAGATGGACCTTTGTTGGCAAAGTAACGTCTCTGCTTTTTAATATGCTGTCTAGGTTGGTCATAACTTTCCTTCCAAGGAGTAAGCGTAAAATCACCATCTGCAGTGATTTTGGAGCCCAGAAAAGTAAAGTCAGCCACTGTTTCCACTGTTTCCCCATCTATTTGCCATGAAGTGATGGGACCGGATGCCATGATCTTCGTTTTCTGAATGTTGAGCTTTAAGCCAACTTTTTCACTTTCTTCTTTCACTTTCATCAAGAGGCTCTGTATGTTCAAGAGGCATGAATTTCAAAGATATCTGAACGATTTCTGTGTAATAGGTCTAGAGGTGTAGGTTGGCTTTTTCGCTTTCAATCCCTTGCAGACCTGCTCTGCTGTCTCTGGCTTGTGTTCTTTCTGATGAGAAGGATGCTGTAGTTCTAGTCTTTGTTCTTCTCTATATAGTGTGAGTTCCCTGACTGTCTGGCAGAATTAGCTCTGTCGGTGTCTGACACTTCGTTTATTTACACGTTGTCAGTGATCTGGTTGAACGTGTGGGTTCTCAGGTCTGTGGGATCACTCCTTTCTGGTCACTCTTGTTCGTTGGTCACACGACTGAGCATCTGCGGCCTCTGAGCCCTGTGCTTCTCGGGGCGGTTAGAACGCACCCATCAAAGGAGGAGAGGAAGCCCCTCGTCATCCGTGGCCTCCGACCCAGCTTCTCCTGTGGCTGTTTGTCCTCCAGATGCAGTGAGGGGCGGGCTGACCTGTGCTGCCTGGGAGGCCTGGGCGCCTCTCTGTGTGCAGTTGTATGAGGAGTGTTCTCATGTCTCTGATAGTTGGTGTGGATGACTGCAGCTCAGAGTCTGATGTGATTGTTGTACCTTCAGCCCTGGACTTTGTCTCACAAGATGACATGCTGACGCCGCTGGGAAGACTGGACAAGTATGCTGCGAGTGAGAACGTATTTAACAGGTACGTGCATGTGCTCTCCACTGGGGGAGGCGGGAGGGTGGCTTTTATTGCACGAATTTCAGTTCACAGAAGTACCCAGTTTAAAGCAGGTGTCACTGCCACGGGCAGTGAGAGTCACCCAGCTTCACTGCTGGTTACAGCTGTGGCCACCTTTACACTCGTTACTCCTCTGTCCTGTAAGAAAACGCACTGTTTCTTGGCTTTTTAGCAAAAAGCAACCAAAAAACCCCACTACTTTTTTGCTGTTAAGCATCATTTTGCCGTTCATGTGAAGTGGCTACTGAGGAATCTGTTATTCCTCCAGCAGGGGGCGGTGTGTCCCTGCCGTGGACCAGGTGGCTGGCTGGCGGGGGCATGGGGCATGGCAGGGACGTGCGCTCACTCTCCCCAGTTGCACTGTTTCTCCACCTGCAGCCCCCAGACCACCTGGGAAATTCCCAGTTTCTCTGGGAAATTGGAAAGTCTTTCTAGCATCTTCTGAGTGTAGATGTATGAAACTCATTTAATCAAATATGTAAAGATAACATTTTATATATGAAAAATAATTATACTTTTCCCCTATGATAATTGAAGGTATTAACAGTTACTTGAAACAAATTTTCAGTGACCTTAGGAATTTGTCTGATAAAGGTGAAACATTCTGATAAATGTTCAGTCTCATCTTAATTAAAATAAAATCCATACCAGCATTTGTCACTTAGAAAATTGTCACTTATAAGATGTGTTAAGAAAAACTTTTGAAATCTGTATGGATTCTGGCTTTCAAATTCTGAATACTAACTGTTGGATGCCACTGACCGTGGTATAATCTTCTTCTGTGCAGACAGATGGTGGCCCGGAGTCTGCTGGACACGCTGAGGGAAGTGTGTGATGATGAAAGAGAGTGCATTGCCGTTCTGGAGAGAATCAGCAGATTAGCTGATGACTCAGGTGTGTGTTTACGCGGGGGAAGGTTTCTTTTATCAAATTTAAGTTTCTAAAAACTAATGAAAAACTTAAGTGTAACATGAGGTTTCTTGGAAATATTTCCTAAGTAAATTATCTAACCCAGGAGTAACAAGAAGATAAAAAACCTGTTACTAAGATCCAGACATTTTATATACCAGGCCCATTTAGTTTGACTTTGGACATTTTTCAGAAGAATCTAAGAACATTGTTTTGCATCATGTACATTCAGAATAACTCATTACTGTAATAAAAATTTTAAACTTTTTTGAATAAGTAAAAAGGGATGGAGTGGGGTGTAAAACTTTGTCAAAAAATGCATTCTTACTTAAAAAATGTTATTCATTGTAAAACTAAAGCTGTTTGTCTCTAAAGTGCAGATAGGAGGAGAGTCTGCTTAAGAGGTAAACTTGTTTTGAGACTTAGAATACAGTTTATTACGTTTTTAAAAAATACTTTTCACTGAGGCAAAACATACATAAAATTTACCATTTTAACCTAATATTGCTTTGAGCATATTCCTATATTTGATTTTAGAAACAATTCAGAAATAAAATTTTTTCTTAAATCCATGATCTCTTTATTGAAGTGGGTTATTTTTCCATTTCTATCAAACTTTCTGGCATGTCAGCATTCTCATCCTTTAATTTTTAGATGAGCTCATTTTTTGGTGAGCGTCTCTTGTTATGGGAATATGTTTACTGTTCACATCAGCATTACTTAGATAGTTTCATTTTCCTGTAGAAAAAAAAGTTAGTAAGCTCACTAATATTCTATTACTATCTCATATGATGTTCTGTGTAATTGCTCATGTATATGCATGTTCCAAAGTGGTTTTAGGGGAGTGTCATCGCTGGCACCCCACTCCAGTACTCTTGCCTGGAAAATCCATGGACGGAGGAGCCTGGTAGGCTGCAGTCCATGGGGTCGCTAAGAGTCGGACACGACTGAGCGACTTCACTTTCACTTTTCTCTTTCATGCATTGGAGAAGGAAATGGCAACCCACTCCAGTGTTCTTGCCTGGAGAATCCCAGGGACGGCGGAGCCTGGTGGGCTGCCGTCTATGGGGTCACACAGAGTCGGACACGACTGAAGCGACTTAGCTTAGCTTCATCATTATTTTTACTTAAGTTTATTTTTGATTTGGCAGAGATAAACAATTTAACTTAAAATTTTGATACTGTTGCATTCCATTGTATTTATTCCTTTCTTAGTAGAGACCTAGATATTTTTTAAGGCAGAATTTGTATTTCTTCTGCCTGTTTACCAACTGCACTGCTATTTTTTAATATGTGAAAGTGAAAGTGTTAGTTGCTCAGTCGTATCCGACCCTTTGCAACCCCATGGACTGGAGCCCGCCAGGCTCCTCTGTTCATGGGATTTCACAGGCAAGAATACTGGAGTGGCTAGCCATTCCCTTCTCCTGTATGTGTTCTAAAATGTATCTCAAGTTGTTGAGTTCCTGCTGAATATCTCTGCTGACATTTATACTTTGGATACGTGTAAACAGTATATACTCTATGCCAGGTTCTAGATTGAATGTTAGAGCCATTACCAAGATGAATAAGAATTCCTGTCATCAAATTAACAGTTGAGTGAGTGCAGCTGACGTACTAACAGTAAGCTGTAACAGGGAGGATTGGGGCTGGCTTCCGACAGCTGGTGGCATCTGAGCTGGGTCTGATGGTACAGAGGGAAGAGGAAAAGAGAGGTGTAGGAGTCTGGGGAACTTAGGACACTGGCCCATTTGGTCAACAGTGGGTTTACTTGTCCTGCAGTTTAGAAAAACTAGGCTTAAGCGAGGGGGCTGAGGGCTAGATTGTAAAGATTTATACTGTTCTGGGCCTGAGAGTTCACACTGCTTGTGATTTGAAACAGTAATGCAGAGAGCGTTGACTTGAGGAGAAGCTGGGTTGGCAGGAAGGTCTGCTGGGCAGCCCCTCTGACTGTTAGGAGTCGTCTGGGAGCAGTGTCAGGGTCGGAGGGTTGTCAGAGCCACGCTATCGCAGCCTCCTTGAGTTTGAGGGTTCTAGTCTCTCTGTCAGATGTCAGGAAGTTTTGTTCTTAATATTTTTAATGTTACGTTTCCTCTACCTCAGACTCCTATTTTTTAAGCTTTCTTTTGTCTAAGTAGATGTTTTATTGTTGATGTTCAGTTGCTCAGTCGTGTCTGGCTCTTTGTGACCCCATGGACTGCAGCACACCAGGCTTCCCTGTCCTTCACCATCTCCCAGAGCTTGCTCAAACTCATGTCTATTGAGTCAGTGATGCCATCCAACCATCTCATCCTCTGTCATCCCCTTCTCCTGCTCTCAATCTTTCCCAGCATCAGGGTCTTTTCAAATTAGTCAGTTCTTTGCATCAGGTGTCCAGGGTATTGGAGTTTCAGCTTCAGTCCTTCCAATGAATATTCAGGACTGATTTCCTTTAGGATGGACTGGTTGGATCTCCTTGCAGTCCAAGGGACTCTCAAGAGTCTTCTCCAACACCATAGTTCAAAAGCATCGATTTTTCAGCGCTCAGCTTTCTTTATAGTCCAGCTCTCACATCCGCACATGACTACTGGAAAAACCATAGCTTTGACTATATGGACCTTTGTCAGCAAAATGTTTTATACATTTTATACATGGTTCAAAATACGGAACTCCTATTAGATAGATACATCTTTTGTCCATAATGAAGTCTTTGTAAAGTGAAATTCGCTGGTCTTCGTTTGGGGATTTTATTTGCCTTGAAGGGCTTCCCACCTCAAGATTCAACTTTTTTTTTTTTTTTTTTTTTGACCTTGCCGTACAGCTTACAAGATCTTATTTCCCCAATCAGGGATTGAACCTGTGCCCCTCTGCAGTGGAAGTGCATACTCCTAACCTCTGGACCACCAGGAAAATCCCTTAAAATCTTGTCTTTTAGTGCTTTTGATCTTTTTTTTTTTTTTTTTTTTTTTTAAATTTGGATCTCTGATTCACCTAGAATTTATATAGAGAGAGCAGTGTAGGAGTCTCACCTTTTTTCCTCATATAACCAGCTTGCTTTCTTACCGTTACTCAGGGGACAGTTGGTCTTTTTGAAATGCTGTCACATTTAAATTTGCCATATGCACTTGGGTCTTTTCAGATTTTTTTTTGGTTATTTTCAATCTGTCAGTCTCCTTTAGCATTTGCTGACCCTCTATCGTCATAGTTAAGTCTGACTACAAACCCTGCACTCACTGGCTGCATTCAGGTTAGGAGCCAGTCCTTACAGCCTGTCTGGGGGCTCTGAGAGAGCAGAGTTTGTGGGTGATGCCGTATACAGTTGACCTGAACTCAGGTGGAAGTCCTCACAAGAAGTGACCGCAGGCTCCAGGCAGGCTCTGAAGACAGAATCTGGGAGGGGGTGACCTTGCCGTGACTGTGAAGAGCATCACAGAGCGGAGCGCGTTCCCTGAGCGCTCACAATGCCGGGAGGAGAGTCTGGGGCTCTTCTGGGGGCCCTCCTGACTGCCCGCCTGGCGAGAACCCCATGCGGGGAGGACGCATCCACTCACCTTCCTGTCGTTCCTGCAGAGCCGACCGTGAGGGCAGAGCTGATGGAGCAGGTGCCTCACATTGCCTTGTTCTGCCAAGAAAACCGGCCAGCAATCCCGTACGCCTTTTCAAAGTACTTGCTGCCCATTGTGGTTCGCTATCTCGCAGATCAGAATAACCAGGTAGGAGGGCCCTGTCCAAGTTCCCACAGAAATGTGTGCCATCTGGTGGTCTGCTTAGAGTGTTCCTTCCACTTAGACCTGGTCATTCGGTTTCTCAGAATGACAAAATGACATCTCAGAGAAGATGGGGAGAGCCTAGGAGATGGCCTTAGTGCCGCAACGGGCAGCGCCAGTGGCTGCTGCTCACCTGCCGCCCTTCCAGGCGGCCCCCAGAAGTTTGTCACAGGGAGACCTCTTTTCCAGGAGTGGCTTTTCTGTTCCCCTTGATCTGTTACGACACAGTCTGCCAAGTTCTGTCTTTGCAGAGCAGCCACCAGTTTTTATCTGCAAAGTTGTGCCAGTTGTGAACCTTTGGTTGGATGAGGAGTCTGCACATTTGTGAACTTCATGCCGTAGGGTTTCATCATACTGTGCATGTGCCTTGTTGATGTGTTTGTTTTTTCCCAGGTAAGAAAAACGAGCCAGGCAGCTTTGCTGGCCCTGCTGGAGCAGGAGCTGATCGAGCGCGTCGATGTGGAG
Organism: Bubalus bubalis; assembly: GCF_019923935.1. Taxonomy (NCBI): domain Eukaryota; kingdom Metazoa; phylum Chordata; class Mammalia; order Artiodactyla; family Bovidae; genus Bubalus; species Bubalus bubalis. The sequence continues at coordinate 20,378,391 of NC_059178.1, forward strand.
ACCAAGGTGTGCCCCGTCCTCGTGGAGCTGACGGCCCCCGACAGCAACGACGACGTGAAGACAGAGGCCGTGGCCGTAAGTAGAGCTCAGTTTCTCAGTTCAGGGAGATGAGCTAGTGTGTGACCATAGGAGGTGACGTTAGACACGATGCCATATTACATGGGGTAGGGTGGGTACGTGTTGGGTATCAGAGAAGCCACGGGTCAGAGGGCAGAGGTATCTTTCCTGGAGGGCTTGTGCTGCATGGAGCTCCTGCGATGATGATCCTTGCTAGGCTCAGAGAGGCCAGGATGCACGGCAAGAGAATAGTGAATCAGCTGTGAATTCATCTCATCAAAAGGAAAAAGTAAGATGGCAAAGATAGCCAGGATCCTTTTAAAAATCCTGTATTGAATGAAGACGCGTTTGAGCTCCTTGAGTTGCTGTTGAGCACTTTTCTAGGCACTGTGAGTGCACAGTAAGAAAAGAGAGTGATGCTGCCTGTTGCTCCTGTCCTTGATGGCATGCTCTTTGCAGGGAGGAATATATGATATGTTACGATTACTAGAAAAACACGCAGATTAAGTCGTCATGCACATAATAAAGTCAAATATGGTGAGTTTTCTGGTTTTTGGACATGGTTAGCAAATAGTTTGATTACTTGAGAGCCATCTCAAGTTGGGCTTGAGTTACATGGGTAGTATGTTGTCATTCACATCTGTGGTTCCTCAGTTTAAAAAGTAAGAATTCTTAAAATAGAAAAGTGATCAATCCATCTGAAAACTAATTTAAATTATTTAGGTAGTGAGAATTTCCTGTTTAAACCTAATACAATGGCGTTTGTGTTGATATGAAAGAAAATTACACTAGAAATAATTTAATAGTGCTTCTGGGTCTTTTGTAGGATGAATTATATTTTCTCTCTAGTGCCTTTCATTGGAAGTTCCATTATTTTATTTTTAGATACTTAGGTACCAGTTAATAATGAATTTAAATAGTTTCCAGTAATTGCATTTTTATTGGAGTGAAATTCACATAACATAAAGTCGATCATGGTAAAGTTCACAATTGAGAAGCATTTAGTACATTCATGGTGTTGTATCACCTCTGTCAAGTTCCACATCATAGATTTTTTTTTTTTTAATTTCACAAACTTCTCAAGAAAAAGGAAATCGATTTTGGTGTAACCGTTGGTTTATATTGAGCAGAGTTTAACTTGCTGTGTTACAATTTTTGATGTGATTTAGGAGTAGTAAAACATTGTAATTATAACAAGGCTACACCCAGTGCTAGTGAGAAGCGTGTGCTCCTCTCACAAGTGGTTTGCGTTTATTCCGTTATGTTTTGCGTTTCCTGTCTTCCCGGTTGTTTTGTTTTGGGAATAATTCATCCTAAGAATTTAATTATGCCAGATTGGTGATGCTGTGTATCTTTGCGTCATTAGCTTGGGCTTGGAGATGCCTGGGAACAGTCTGGAGTCAAGAAACCACGCTGCTTTAGGGGATGGGGGTGTCATTGTGCCCCCCCTGCTCCGCCCCGCTCTGAGTGTCGTGGGTCTGATAGGGATGGGCCAGCCTGACTGACTGTGGGCACAGAGATCTTGCCATTTGTTTAGGTCTTTCCCTCATCTCCTCAGTGTTTGGTAGTTTTCAATAGATCATGTATGTACTGTGTTAAATTTCATGTTTGTTTGTTTTTCATTATTGTGAATATTATACATTTTCGGTTGTTCGTTGATAATTTATAGAAATACATTTTTTTTTTCATTCTGTCCTGTGCTCTGCAAACCTCCTTAAGCTCACTTGTTTGTTGCAGTGGCTTCTTGGTAGGTTCCTCGCTATGTGGTCTGTAGACAGTCGTGCACATATAGGTAGAGTCCCCTTTCTATCCAGTCCGTGGCCTGTCCTCCTAGTATTTGCCTGGTCCGGGGGTGGACGTAATATATAATGACGACAGACCGTCAGATTTCCTTATATTCTAACTCTGGGGGGAAGGTATTCAAATGCATTGAGCTGATTTTCAAACAGTCCTCACTTTGCCTGGAATGGTGTTATCCAATTCCTGTGCATCTCAGACCTCTGTCCATGCCTTCCTGGAGCCCTGGTTTTGCAGAGTAAGCCCGTGGTCTCCCCGTTTGCGAGTTTCAGGCAGCGGGTGCTTTGCACATCGAGGGCTGGCTGTGTGCAGGCTTTCCTTGGCAGTACAGGTGCCCTGCGTCTAGACCCTTCTTGTGGGTGGATGGTCTTTCCTTTGAGCAATCACCATTTATTCTCTTATCAGGGAAATGTAGGAGTTCTTTTCTTTGTTTTTTTACTTTTATTGGGCAAAATGATTAATAAGGTTGAAACTATAGGTAAAAATGCAATTTTTAGGATTTTCTCTGGGTTTATTGTACCTTTAATAATCACTGGGCTGATTCTGTTGGTAGTAGTTAATACCTGTTTTTCTGTCTTCAGCTTGGACAAATAGGATGAATTTTTTTGTGATGTATAAGGACATCATGTCATTTTTTATACTTCCTTAAGTTACATACTTTTAATAAATTGGCAGCAGTCTTGGTTTGAAGGTGCATCCAGTATGTCTGCGCTCTCATTTATTGTAGATCATGTGCAAAATGGCCCCCATGGTTGGCAAGGACATCACGGAGCGTTTGATCCTCCCTCGGTTTTGTGAGATGTGCTGTGACTGCAGGATGTTTCACGTTCGAAAGGTACTGTGCTGGCGGTGGTGGGATACGGGGGTCTTCTCGTGGCTACTGTATGATCTGTGGAATTGAAAAGATTGTTTTTAAAGAACACTGTAATATTTTGAAATGTCAATGATGCTTTCATTGTCAGGTCTGTGCTGCCAATTTTGGAGATATTTGCAGCGTCGTCGGCCAGCAAGCTACTGAGGAGATGTTGGTAAGGCCTGCAGACAGGAACCGAGGAGAAAGCAGTGCTTCACAGAGCAGCACCTGAAGTTTGAAATACATACAGTGGCCCCCAAATTGCATTAACATAGTTCCAGAAAGATAGTATGACTTTGAGAGTTTAAGTTTCTGTAACCTGGGTGTTTGTATTGTGTTGTGTTTAAGGACAGTTTGTTAAAAGTGCAGATGTGTTAAGAACCATCAATCCCTTTTTAACTCCCATTTCTATAAAATCAGTTCTTATTTATTCAAATGAATCTTTCATTTTATTGCAATCCTAGAGTATTTTAGTGACCAATTAGATTTACAGCAGGTGATTTTTAAATGGTTAGTTCATGGGATGTAAGGGCTTAAAGTACAAGTTAATGTGCTCGAAGAGTTTTGGAAACCACCTATTATGCAGAGAGTCATTAAGTACAAACTTGAGCTGTATTTGTCAGGAGTATCTTTGCTTTTCCATAGTCATAGTGGAATGAATTGGGTGTGATTTATTTAAAGCTACTAATAGCTAATATTAAATGAGCCTTCTAAATTTTGTTAAGCTAATGTTTTAAATGCTGGGAAAGTGAGAAATGAAGTAAAAGTAACAACGGAAACCTGCGTGTGTCTGCCTAACAACCGGGGCCCCTCTCGCCCAGCTGCCCAGGTTTTTCCAGCTCTGCTCGGACAACGTGTGGGGCGTCCGCAAGGCCTGCGCGGAGTGCTTCATGGCTGTTTCATGTGCCACGTGTCAAGAGATTCGACGGACTAAACTGTCAGCGCTCTTTATTAATTTGATCAGTGATCCTTCACGTTGGGTAGGGCTTTGTTTAATTATCATTTTTGTAAAACAGTGCATGTTATAGAAAATATGATTTTAATCCCATAATTTAAGAAATAATTTATCAGTTATGTTACTGCTGATACTTCTGGGAGTAGACAATGGACTACTATATTAACTTTTGTTTTTTTTAAACCGGACAAAATTTCGATTCCATGCAAATATTTTGTAGGGCCTCATATTCACATCCTCACAGTTTGGATATTCAAGCCAAGATTAAAAAGCTTAAAAGTGAAAAGGAGAAAATGACTGAAGGGGAATTGTAACTCCTAGCTGAGGACAGACTAAGGGTCTGCTCATGTCCTTTCTTCCCTCCGTAGGTTCGGCAAGCAGCTTTCCAGTCTCTGGGACCTTTCATATCTACGTTCGCTAATCCATCTAGCTCGGGCCAGTATTTTAAAGAAGAAAACAAAAGCTCAGAAGATACATCAGTAGAGGACAAAAATAGGTAAGATCTTTAAAAACTTTGCTTTCAAGTTTTACTGCTTGTGAGCAATTTTTTCATTTTCACTACTTTTATTATGTTCTTTTTGGAGAGTTTATTATTTCTCTTCATTATAAAATTTGGTAAATATTTTTTATAGAATTTTATTTTAAATGCATTTGTTAAGCATCTCTTTGGTTAATTGTGTATTGAAATGAGAAGATGAAGATGCATGTAAACATCTAGCTCGGTGCTGGGCACATAGAAAGCTGTCGTGATAGAGTCGATAATTGTTGAGTAAGTTTATTTAATAATTAATTTACCTAGTAAACCATCTGTTAACACTTAACAAAGAATATAAAGTAATGGTTATACAATTTAAAGGGTTTGGTTTTTCAAGGAGTAAAACCTAATTTAGGAGTATGTGTTACTCTAAAGTCAGTTTCTTACCATTATTTTCCTCTTTAGTCAATTTCCTTTTGGATCTTCAATTCTCTGCAGAATAATGATTATGTCAGTAATCATAATTATTTGTCAATTGAGGGGGAAATATTTTAATGATTAGCTCTAAGTTGGTGTACTTACTGGGGCTTCCCTTATAGCTCAGTCAGTAAAGAATCTGCCTGCAATGCAGGAGACCTGGGTTCGATTCCTGGGTTGGGAAAGATTCTCTGGAGAAGGAAATGGCAACCCACTCCAGTATTCTTGCCTGGAGAATCCCATAGACAAGCAGTCTGGTAGGCTACAGTCCATGGGATCACATGAGTCAGACATGACTCAGCCACTAAACCACGCACCACCGGTGTACTTATTAACTGAAATATCAACTTTTAAGAGCATTTAATAAGACAAAAAACTAAGATCATGGCATCTGGTCTCATCACTTCATGGCAAATAAAAGGGAAAAAGTAGAAACAGTGGCAGATTTTATTTTCTTGGGCTCTAAAATCACTGCAAACGGTGACTGCAGCCATGAAATTAAAAGACGTTTGCTCCTTGGAAGCAAAAGTTTTGATAAATCTAGACAGCATATTAAAAAGCAGAGACCACCACTTTACTGACAAAGGTCCATATAGTCAGAGCTATGGTTTTTCCAGTAGTCATGTATGGATGTGAGAGTTGGACCCTAAAGAAGGCTGAGCACCGAACTGATGGTTTCAAGTGGTCATGCTGGAGAAGACTCTTGAGAGTCCCTTGGACAGCAAGGAGATCAAAGCAGTCAATCTTAAAGGAAATCAACCCTGAATATTCATTGAAACAACTGATGCTGAAGCTGAAACTCCAGTACTTTGGCCACCTGATGCAAACAGCTGACTGAATGGAAAAGACCCTGATGCTGGGAAAGACTGAAGGCAGGAGGAGAAAGGGACGACAGGATGAGACGGTTGGCTGGCATCACCAACTCAATGGACATGAGTTTGAACAAACTCCGGGAGTTGATGAAGGACAGGGAAGAGCCTGGCATGCTGCAGTCCATGGGGTGGAAAAGAGTCAGACATGACTTGGAGATTGAATGACAACAATAAGGCAACCAAATTTTAAAGCTTAGAGGACACCTCTGATTTTTACTTAAAAAAAATTTTTTTTTTTTTTTGCATTTAATTTTAAATTGAGTTTTAGTTTTTATGATTTAGTATATCCTTGGGGGAAAACAGCCCAGACCTAACTTAACTTAGTGCACGGGAAGCACACACAGACTCTGACAGGTGTGCCCTTGGGCCGAGTTCCCTGGGCACCCGTCCCCCTTGTCACGATGCTAATGGTCATTTTCTTCTGTAGGTCTTGGTTCTGTGGCATTTCCTCTCTTGATGTTGTGACTTGGCACTCCTTCCTTTCTTCTCTGCTGCCTTGTTCTACCTTTTTGCCCGTTCTCCTCCTGTCCTGCTAAATAGTCAAACAAACCCAAGGTACTGTTCTCTGTGAAGGAAGAAAAATCACGCTAAAGCTGTCTTCCTAGCAAGGAAAGTCACTTCTTTTGAAAACCATTGCTGCAGGACGTTTTTCAGTGATGATGGGCGGTGGGGGTTTTCTACTCCTCAGTGTTAACATCAGCAACCTTTTCGCTAGTGGCACTAATTGTATAAAGATTGTTGCGTAGCTTTTATTTATTTATGAATCTGGAAAGAGTCTAGGAAGTGATAATGTGAATTTACAGAGAATCGTCTAGGACAGGGATGAGTAGATTTCCCGTAAAAGACCTGCAGTAAATACTTTAAGTCTCTTTCAGAACTACTCACCTTGTCTTTGCAGACAGTCCGTGGTGTGTGGGCTCAACTGTGTTCCAATAAAACTTTATTGACAAAAACATTGGTGTGGCCAAACATGGCTGGTGATCTTGCTGGACTGCCTCTATAGGATCTTGTTGGAAGAGCCGTTTAAAGACTGTTAGATATCTTTTGGCTACAAATCTTAACTCCCCTTCCATTGTCATGAGGTCTGTCTTAGTGTCGGGTCAGTGCTATTGTAGCATTGGACTTTTGCTATATTTTTAGACTTGGTTGACTCGTGTTAATGACGTTGGTGGAGGGAGGAGGCAGTTCCTGGCTGCTAAGAGTTCTGTTAGATATTGTAAAAGCCGTCTTGTAGTTCCATATATTATTCATCTCAGAGCCATTAGCTGGATGGCCCACTCTTAAATACGTGTTGAGCTGCCCTAAGTCTAGTTTTGCTTTTTAAGGTTGGTTGATTGGTTGATTTTGCAAAACTTAATTGAACACCTACTATGAACCAGTGACTGTAGCCAGATACACAGGACTTGGTTCTTGTTCTCAGGGTCCTCTGAGTTTCCTAGAATTCAGATTTCTCAAGCAGATGTCTTACAAAACAAGTTTTTGGCAATATATTTCCACTGCTGTTTATTTCATTTGTATTGTTTCATCTGATCCTGGAGATACTTAATATCACTTACTACTCTTTGAAGCATGTATTGATTATAAACCTCTGACTTTATAAAATGCCAGGTTTCTCTCTCACTCTCCCTGGATCGGGCTTCTTTGAAGGTGTTGAGAAAGGTGCTTCCAGAGTGGTTAAGTGTTGAGATTTGCACTGTTATCTGAAATGAGCACCCCGTCTTCCATTTAGCTAAACCAGCTATTAATATCACATTACTCTCTGCACATGCTGCTGCCTTTTGGGTCTCCCTCTTCCTGTCTGGGATGCCATCCTCTTCTGCCCACACCTCATTTAACAGAGAGCTGTCTGGATGGACGACCTCAGTGTCTTGGAGGAAACCCAGAGCGTTTGCATCCTGTCTGTCATGAGCGCTGGAGAACAAGCGCCGATGTGGGCCTGTCTACTCATCCTGTGCTCGCACACAACATCCACAGACTGCAGGTCCCCTTCGTGGTAGCCTGGGTTTATCTTGTGTTCTCACACCATTACCAGCCCTGGCATGCGCTCAGCACGTGATAAATCTCAAATGAGTTAATGTAAGAAAGTAATGGATTTTATCCCAAAAGCCTTAAGTAACTGAATCATTTTTGGTAGTCTTTGTCCCTTTAGTGTAAAGCTAACTTTGTGTAAGTAAAATTGATTGTTATTGGTTTAAATCTGGGAGTATTTCACTGATGTTGAGACTCCATTAAGTGAGCACGTGGAGTCCGTGTCTGCTGTTGCCCCGCATGCCCATGCGCTTCTGGGACCAGCGGTTCCCCAGTCACTTTCCTAGGCCAGGGTCTTGGCTCACCTGGACCCTAAGGATGTTAACTGTCAGCCAGTGTAGATGCCGAGGGGACGTGGGTGCTGGTGGAGACGCATTCCTGGCTGACCCTCTGGCACCGAGGAGCTGGGTGCTCTGCTCACTGTGCCAACCCCTCTCCTTTCTCTGAACGGCGTTTGCACGTATGGCGGCGTTTGCACGTATGGCGGTGTTTGCAAGACTGTTAGGAAGGTCAGAATCCTGACCATCTTCAGCAGCTTGATGGTGCACTGGTTATTACTCAGCTTCAGGAAAAAGCATATTTAGAGAATTTATATTTTTGACAGTTTGAAGCAACTGGTATTCATACAGAATTTAATAATTTGCAGAATTTGATGTGAGGGAAGATGTTTTTCTCTCGAAAACTGTAGCAGGAGTTTGAAGTCAGGACAGATTAGTAATTTTTCATTAGCAGATAGAGTGACTTGGCTGGTGACTCTGCTTTTCCTCCTGAGAATGTTAAAATGTAACTTTAATGCCAAGATGAGGCAGTGATAAAGGAGCTTCAGGCCCTTGGAATAGTTTTCCAAACTAATTGGCTTTGAATTGGGTTCTGTTTGTGAATTTTAAATGGAAATTTATTAAGTTCTTCAAATAACAGATGACGTCTGAAGTTTCAGTCATTTGCTCCCCACCCCCACCAAGCAACATTCTGTTGCTTTGATTTTTAAAATTTAGTTTGCATAATATCAAAAAAGCTGTAAAATAGTACAGAGAATCCCATAAACCCTTCTTCTAGATTTCTTCAAATGTTAAGATTTTACCATAGTTGCTTTATTATTTTTCTGAGTTATTTGAGATAAGTTTTAGACATGATATTCTTTCTTAAATATTTCACTCTGTATTTCCTCAAAACACACAGACGTGAACACATAACCACAGTCTCATTACCACAATTGAAAAGTTAAAATAGATACAATACTGTCATCTAGAGATTTCATTCAAATATTACCAATTATCCCAATCATTTTTTAAAACAAAAGAAAAAATATCTTTAATAGAGAAGATGGTTGGAAAAACGTCATGCAATTCATACGCACATGGAGGACGTTTGTTACACACAGGAGCACTGGCTTGGAGGACTGGTGGGGAGCTCCAGGTGCTGTAGACCTCGCAGCCAGCCCCTCGCCTTATGAGCAGGGTGTGCACGTGGAGCCCGCAGCGTGCGTGCAGGGCGAGACTCGCGCTCTCGCACGGCTTGCATGTGCACGTGGCCTGGTTTATGGTTTATCAGAAAGGAGGAGAAGCACCAGAATTTTAAATGCTATCACTGTGTGGTCTGTTTTCAGATGACTTTTTAAAATGTTTGTATCTAAAACAGCTTTGTAAAATAATCATGCTGTTTTCAGAAAATAGTTTCTGAAAACAGTGTAAAGATTCCTACAAGACAAAACCTAATCCGGGAAGTGGTGACCTCCCAAGACCACGCATGGTGGCCAGGGTATCACGTAGGTGGTGCCATCACCTGCCAGGGCGCAGGCCGGGGAGCCTCCTGTGTAATGTCTTTTATTCGTATATTCAAGGGTGTGAGTTTCAGGGGAGCACCTTTAATTTTCCCCGCACACTCACCTGACGTGTCCATCCTCACCTCCCTGTCATGGTTCTTAGAGAGAGGTGTCTCATCACCTGTCTCATCTGCCCGCCTGTGTTCTCAGCCCATGTCTTGTCATCCCGAGAAAGACGTGGCTTTGCCAGCTATTCCATCAGCCTCCTGCATCTCCAGTTCTTCATCTCTTTAGACCTTTCTCCCTGCACCTCACGCACTCTTGTACGAGAGGAATGCCGCACTCTTGGTTACTCTGCACGCCTGGCGTGTGGACACACAGGCCCAGCCCACACTCATCCTCCTGAGTCCCCTCTGGTCTGGCTCAGGGTCTGACCACTCTCCCAGGGCGTCACCACCCAGAACTGCATGTAGATCCCAACTCGGCCCATGCAGACGGCAGCATCTCCTCTCTCAGCCATCACACTCGCATTTCTGTTTTATGAAAGCGCTGCCCCTCTTCTGTCGCTCCTGCCTTCGCACATCTGTCTGAGCTCGCTTCCCCTCAAGCCTTCCCTTGTGTCTGGTTCTTCAGACACAATTCCTGTTGTTTCGACTGAAGCTTTCCTCCCATCCCCGCCTCCTGTGATCATAGGTATGCTTCTGTGTGCACTGCTTTGACGGTGGTCACCTGCTCTGTTGCTCTTTGCCTCTAATTACAACCTCAGGAGCAGGACCTGAGTCTCATTCACACACAGATCCTCAGTACAATGTCACCTCCTGGCTCCTAGTAGGTGCTCAGTACACGTTTGTTAAATGTAATTGAGTCAAATAAACTTTAGGGGATAAACTTAGTTCCAGTGATGGATGTAGTGACTAGTAAGCTTTACGTTTAGTGGCTTGTACCATCTCTCTACCAATTAGGTCATGACTCCTATTTGGGGGAAACATCTGGGAGTAGAGCTGAAAGTGCAGAAGTAGAATTAACTGTATTTACACTTAAGTGAACTTGAATGTATTTTGTAAGACAGTAAATAAGGATCTTTTCTAGTGCTGCAGGGAGGGGTTTGTTTCTTTTCAGTGTGGGCAAGGCGGCTTTCATTCTCAGCTTGTCAGTATGTCACTGGAACACAGTGACAATACTATAATCCTAAAAATCAGATAATTTAAAAGATGTATTTAGCTTAAAATGCCCTGTGGGAATTTATCTTCCTACTGTTCCTTTTTAGTTTCTTTATTATTGAAATTAGCATGGTATTGTATCATCACAGAGTTCTTAATTATCTTCTCCAACTAATACCTGGTAGTTTAATATCTAGACTTAACTGATGTTTGCTTCTCTGAACACAGAACACCTGATAGAAAAAGAAGCATCATCAGTGATATACACAAACTGCTGAATTTGTATGGATAATTTGTAATCTTTAATATTTAATGTTTAAAGTTAATATTTTTAAAAATAAAAATCTTTAATATTTAATTTTAACTCTAAAAGCTTTAAGTAGTGTCTTTTATTGGTTCTCTTCAGGAATTATCTTGATACTTTGACTCTCTTTTTCCCAAATGAAGCAGTGAAAAGATCAGGGGTGCAGATGCTCCAGAGGACATAGAGGCCAGGCCCACTGGGGGCGATTCCAGCGTCCACCTGGAAGAGACGCTGGCGGACGGTGCTGAGAGCCTGAGGCAGCCGCCGGGTGAACTGAGCGCTCCCGCGGAGAGCTCCTCACCTCTCCGGTCGTCCCCAGAGCCTCCCCCAGACGCGGCTGGCAGTGAGGAGGAGCGAGAGCTCTGCGCCTGCGGGTTAGCATCCCAGCCAGAGGCGGGCACCGGTGCACAGGACTCAGCTCCCTTGGACCAGGAGCTGTACAACTCCTTCCACTTCTGGAGGACTCCTCTCCCCGAGATAGACCTGGACGTGGAGCTGCAGCAGGGCTCCGGGAGCGAGCCCGGCCCACAGGGGCTGGATGTGGAGCCTGAAGTGCCCGCCCCCGGCTCCGCCAGCATCACCATGGCCACCAGGAAGGAGCTGGAGGAGATGATAGAAAACCTGGAGCCACACATTGACGACCCCGATGTGAAAGGTATGGGAGGGAGTCGGTTCTTTGTTCTGATGAAATGTTACTTTCTGATTTTTTTCTGCCAGAAAGATTACCTTTTAAAAATTGCTATCAACCATTGTCATCATGCATTCTTATCTTGAGTATGATTGGTCTGCATTTTAGGGAGTAAATTTTAGAGGACCTTGTCATTGTCTAAGTGTAGCAGGTTCCAGTGTCCTGGTTCACAGATGGCTCTGATGTGTTCACACGCACTCACTGGTCTACAGGTTAAACCTCGAGTCCTGCCTCTGCTCATCTGCCCTGGGTCTCAATAGACAGTGCTTTGTTTTACATAAGGAGGACTGTGTAGGAAGGCCCATGACCTGTTAGCGGGGATGAGATGCCCGTCTTCCTGTGAAGCAGGATGCGGTGCTCATTGGTGAGGGTCCCCCTGGTGTCTTCGTGCCCCAGTTCAGCCCTTGTTCCCAGTGGGTTACACATGTGTCACCTGGGTTCTGCCATTGTGAAAGGCAGCCTTGAAGGTCGCTGTGTGTGACTGTGTAAAAATAGCAAGCTGCTCTCACATGGTGGAATAGGGGTGTGGGGAGAGGGCCCAGGCCACCCCACTCCGGGGGTGGGTGCCGGGGGTGGTTTACGGTCTGAGCGTGGGCATCTGACGCCAGTGACATCAGAGCATCATCAGGGCAATCTGGAATGTCACCGTAAAACAGAAAGCAGTTTTGAAAAATCCCCAAACTTCAAGTCTCCAGATCTTCTGTGGACTTCTCTGTCCTTTGTAAATTGTCCGTTTGCTCAGTGTTAGCAGATCCCTGCAGCAGACAGAGCCATACCTTCAGTGTCCTTCTAAACACACAAAATCTAGTTACATTTAAACTTGGGAAATTTCACCAGTGGAGGTGAGGTCAGCAGTTTTCTTCGTTGGGCTTTGGCGTCTGTCGTCACTATATGGTCACTGTCTGGAAGACGCACCTGGCACATGCAAGGTGCTCGGTAAGGGACGCTGGATGATTTAGTCGATAAATGACTATGTTATCAAACATCAGCATTGCGGACAGAAAGAATGGCATGACACATTTAAATTGTAGCAGGTTTAACAGCTGAATTAGAGAAATAATTAAATCGTAATATAGTATTGGTACCAAAATCTCAATTACAGGCTGTAAATTTTAAGTCAAACAGTGTTAGTCACTGTTTGACGATGGGAAACACACATATGAAACTCATATGTCCGTGTAGCTCTTTTCAAAAAGCAAACTACACAGATTACTTCTAGCGTATTTGTTTAAAAAGCATTTAAAGTAGCATATTCGATATTCCCATTAATGTTTATTAGGTGTTAGAGAATTGGCTGACTAGCAGGCGTGTGCAGAGCGCCCTGCGGAGCAGGCTGCCTGTGTGAGGTATGCTCTGTGAAAGGCTTCCCGGGACAGGTCATCGGGGGTCAGGGACACAGACCCCCCCCCCCCCCGCCCCCCCCCGCCGTGTCTACCGGGGACAGAGCACTTGCCCAGTCCAGAGCATGGACCGGACAGTCGGCCTCCTTTATTGCTGCAGTGGTTTCCTTGTGGGAACTCAGAGGATTCTAAAAGGGGAGCAGAAGTGACTAAAGGATTAGTACAGATAGCCGCTGAGATTCCCGGAAGAGTGGGGATACAGTCCACGAGTAAGCTTTCACGATTGGACACCTCAGTGTAATGTGTTCAGTCAGCGCGTCATCCTGTACATTTCCTGTGTCTCTGCTGCCAGTTACTCATAGGAAACTTTATAGTAAATTTTATAAATGCTGTAGCATGGTAATAGGCTATCTTAAAAAATGCTGATTGCTTTTTAATCATCTTTAAGTAGAGCAGGAGCCCGCTTTCTCATCTTTGTACTAAGTAAATTTGCAGTTAAACTTTATAAATTCCTATGTTTTGAGCATCCAAGTGGATTATTACTTGAATTAATGCTAAACAAAATTTTTTTTTTTTTTTTTTTTTTTTGCTAAATTCCTCATTTGTTAGGGGCAGAGGAGGAAGAATGCTTATCTTCGCTTTCAACAACTTTTATACAGAAGATGTAACTCAAAAGTTGTAGACAATGCTATGTGTCAGACTTGAGCACTGCTGCTTGGCCATCTGTTGTTTTGCTTTCCTGAGAGCAAGACAGTGCTTGTTTGGGATCCCTGTGTTTGGGGCAAGTCACTGATTCCACTTAAAAAAATTAGAGGAAAATAGAAATAATCCAGAGTAAGATGTGAGATGTTTAAATGTGACTGCCACAGACGTCTTTGTAATTCCCGTGTTTTATGTTGGCAGGGTCTGTGTGACTGCTCTCCTGCTAAGGTGGCTTAGTAAGTAAGCCAGTCCCGCTCATGGTCCCCAAAACATAGTTCACTGACCTTGAAATTGACTAGATAGCACCTCTTCTCATACTAACGCAGAATAATGCACAGTAGTGGGTAAGCACTTTAATCTCATGAAAGCGTATTAGTTTTCTACTTCTTCCCTGGGAAAACTAATGACTGACCACAGTAGTGGTCTCTTCAGCTTCTCGAGGGTAGTGTCCCCAGAACACTGCACCTCGTTGAGCCCATAACAGCGTCCGCGCAGGGGGAGTCCCGCGCAGCGGCCCTGCTCACAGCTGTCCTTCCGCCCACAGCGCAGGTGGATGTCTTGGCTGCTGCCCTGCGCGCCTCCAGCCTGGACGCCGGTGACGAGGCTGGCGAGGCCGCCCGGAGGGCCCCCCAGGACGAGCTCCCCAGCTGCCGCCTCGACCATGACGCCGCAGGGCCTTTGATCAGTGAGGAGGTGAGGGTGCCGCGGGGCAGGCACATGTTCTCGGGTGGCCATGGGGCTCATCCTGGCCACTTAGTGCCCCCCTTCTTCATAAAGTCACCGCGTGCCATCTCTGTGACACCCGAGGGTCACGGCTGGTGCTTGGAGTTAGCAGTTGGTCCGTCCTCCCCACCTGCCCACCGCAGCCCAGGTGATCGCACCGCAGGGGGCAGAGCCCTCTGTTGGGGTGATGAACTCCTCCCGTGTCTTTCTGGAGAGGTGCTGGGTCTCTGACCGGCCTCTCCCTGCAGCGAGCATGGTGTTGAGCGAAGATCAGGACTTGAGGCCAGGAGTGGGCGTGGGCTGTGCTGGCCCCCAGCCTGTGTCCTGCACTGGCTTTCCCCATGCTGCTGTGTCATCTGTGACAAGAAAAAAAGGTGTATTTGTGAAATTAGAAATAGCCAGGAATAGAAACAGTAGAAGAAAAACTGCATATGACATACCGTAGAAGAGTCGACTGTAGGACGTCTAAGTACTGTTTTTATTGATTGCTAATTTTAGATACTTGGGCCTTTTCAAAATTACTTCTGAATTTGCTTTTCAATTACATTTCTTCCGGAATTTATTTTTAAACCTTAAGTAGCCTATTCTGCAAGTTTGACTTGAGGCAGGAGAACTCTTAGGAGGTCTTACATCTGTTTATAAATGTTGAAAAGCATGAAGACTTTATATGCATTCCTGTCTTGGAGGTCGTGAAAGGTGAGCAGCTTAGATGGTGGAAGAGCAGGGAGCTGCCTGACAGGGGTGGCTGTCTCAGTGACTTTTCTCCCAGCAGGCCATGGACTCGGCCCTCCACTGCATTCACAATGACTCGGACGCGGGCACCTGCAGTGGCTTCAGCCCCGATGAGGAAAGGAGAGCTAAAGTCCAGGTCAGTGACCCCAAGCATGTTACTTTCACTCCACTTTTCAACCCACTTCTCCCCGAATTTGGCCCTTCTGATACTGTTTTGGAAAGGAGTGCTTGTGTGTCATATTTTTGATGAGAAGATTCAAGCAATGGAGTGGAGGACAAGTAGAGACCTTTCCTTTCTCACACCATGACCCCTTCCCCCCAGGGTGACCACAGCCACCCTCCTTCCGTGTTTCCTCAGAGTGTGTCTGCGGGCACGTGAGCACATGTGTGCACATCTTTGTCTTTCAGAGACAGACAGGCTTTCATGCCTGGTCTTCATGCCTGGGTTGTGTGGCTTATAAGGTGGAGCTGGGTTTCAGAGAGAACGGGGCCAGAGCCGCCATGAGGTGCCGTCGGCCACAGGGTGACCTGCAGCAGAGGCTTCAAGTGTGGGACCGCTGGGGTGTGGTGGTGCCTTTATTTCTTTTCGTTTTAAAAACATCATGTCTTAGAGCTCTTTGCACAGGAACACAGATCCACCTCCGCCCCAACCCCAGCACAACAACCCCCCCGCCCCCCAATGTGGGCAGGGCTGTGGCGGGTGTGCAGAGTGCAATGACATTACAGGTGAAGCCCATGCATCATGATGGTGCCTGGGCCAGAGGGGGCAAATCCTTGATTTTTGTTTGTTCTGTTGATTAAAAATGGAGTCCACATTCACAGTGTTTTAAAGCACACTTTCCAAGCCAGTACATACAGACTGTCTCATTGGTTCCATGAATTTCCACTTTATTTTTTAAAAATAGAGAATAGGTTTACAAAGTTCAGAACTGAGCTTCCTTCACAGTTATCTCCAGCACCCACTTGGTTTTTCACCCAAGGCAGCAGTTGTGCCTTTATCTTATAGCTCCTTGCAAAGTTGTATCACCCAAGATCATTCATACAAGTTGTTAGAGGTGTGCACACTTCAAGTTTCCAATTGCTTCCACACTTCAAGCAATTCCATAATTGCTAACACTCCCCTCTGGAGGTGGTGGTGGTGGTTTTAAGATGCTGGCTGGTGATGGCTCAGGAGCAGGCCGTTTCCCCTGGGTCTCTGGGTCACTCCAGACTCTGTAATCTCTGCCAGCACTGAACCACCTGCTCTTGTTTCTGGTGTCTTGTAAATTTAGTGAACAGTTCTCATCGTCGTCTAAGCTGTTTTCTGTTTTAAGGTCTTGTTTGTCGTCTTTATCCTAGAGGTACTTTTATTCATTGATACATGTATTTCCCTTTGCGTGTTTTCTTATCTCTTTCAGTTATTAGAGACGTGGAGACAGGTTTTTTCCTGCTGTATGAGATGCTGCGTTAAATCCAGATATTTAACATAAGCGTACCTAATCTACAAAGTCTCACCCTGTCTCGTTTAGGATGTGGTGCCCCAGGCCCTGCTCGACCAGTACCTGTCTATGACCGACCCCTCGCGGGCTCAGACTGTGGACACCGAGATTGCCAAGCACTGCGCCTACAGCCTGCCGGGCGTGGCGCTGACGCTTGGCCGCCAGAACTGGCACTGCCTGCGCGAGACCTACGAGACGCTGGCCTCGGACATGCAGGTGTGGGGTCCGCCGGCCGAACCTGGGGGCCAGGGCGCGGGGCTGCATGCAGAGGGTCTCCCTGCAGGTCCAGGCTCCTCCCTCCACTCGCACATCGCGCCTTCTTTTGGACTAAACCCCTAAAATCCGACTCCCATTTGAACTGCCGACATCCCCAACTCACAGAGGTGCTGGCACTGTGGTCTGAAATACATGTGCAGATTAATTCTTAAGAAAGTGAGGCCCTTCCCGCAGAAACAGTAGCAGAGGCTGGTGGCCCCGTCTGAGCGGTTCTCCGCCTTTGTCCCCGGCCTCTCGTGGCTGTCGTGACAGTGAGGGGACAGCTCTGAGCGGGGCGGGGGCCCCTCCGAGCACCCCGTCCCCCTCCGTGGGGCACATCGCTGTGGGCACGGCGTTCCATCTCAGGAAGAGGTCCTGGTGTTTGGGAATGGGGATAAACCCCTTGTCCTAACCAGCTTCTCAGCAAGTAAAGTTTTAAGCAAAATAACAAAGTAAATTTTTAAATTAAGGTCACATGAAGAGAAATAAGTTTTTGACATAAAGTTGCCTGTAAAAGCAGGGCATTCCTGTTCAGTGGTTCTTTTCCAGGGCTGCCTTCAAGAGATTTCCCCAATCTTGTATTTCTTTAATGGCCAGTTCCTTAAGAATATGTTTTGGGGTTGTTTTTAATTCAGGGTAGACCGTGTGGAGTCAGGAGGGGGACACCAGGAAGTCGGGCCCCCTCCACTGAGCTCGCCAAGCATTGTTTTCCTTCCTCAGTGAAAGGGGGAATGATACATACTCTGAGGGACTTGATGTTATTCTGCCAGTTTTTGATAGAAAGTGAGCATTTTAAACTGGGTATCTATTATTACTATTTTATTTTGATTTCACTTGAGGTTAATAACACTGTTCAGATATAAATTAGCCTTCGTGTATTGTCCAGACGCTAAAGCACCAGGACTTTGTATTCAGCTCACTAATGCCGTTGTCTTCACTTGTGCAGTGGAAGGTTCGAAGAACGTTAGCCTTCTCCATCCACGAGCTCGCCGTCATCCTGGGAGACCAGCTCACAGCTGCAGACCTGGTCCCAATTTTTAATGGATTTTTAAAAGACCTAGATGAAGTCAGGATAGGTGTCCTGAAGCACTTGCACGACTTTCTGAAGGTAACTTTTAAGTCCTTTTACATTAAAACACTGGACTTCCACTGTAGATTTAGAGTTTTGACTCCACGCTGCCATCAAGATAGGTTCCCGTGTGTTCCGTGAGAAATGTCGCCATGAGCTTGATGGCAAAAGGTGACTGAGAAAATAGTCCCATTCTGATCAGTTTTGCTGGTGTCACTTTAGTGTTTAATTTAAAAATCACGCTGAGTTTCCTTTGGAAATGATGTTAGATCATGGTTACAAACATTAGTACATTTTTTTTCTCAAACATTACCGAACTGAACACACAGAAAATCCCATAGACGTTCAGCCTTCTGTGGTGTGTGGGAACTCCAAGAGGTCCCCTTGTCCTCACCCTCTGATGTGGACTGTGGTCTCCAGTAGGAGAGCACTGACCATAAATGGTTTAGCCCTGGGCAGCTACCATAGTCCTAAGTCTGAGGTGCAGGAGAATTATAATCACAGTTTCTCAGACTGTCCCGGATTGTCCCCTCGACTCAGACCCCAGTGGGGAATCACACGTTGAATTGAAGTGTCTTTTCAGATCAGCCTCCCTGACGCCCACCTTCAGTGGCCTGGGCCTGTTTGAAGAGACTGGGCTGGTGATCTTGCTGAATGTCCCCAATTTGAAATGTCTGAGCGCTCTCAACTAGTCAGATTCAGTTTCACAGGTGGCGCGTGCAGGGGCACAGCCTCTCTGCGTGGGTCCCGGGTCTCCTCTCGGGTAACACGGTGTGGGCTCCTGGGGCCCCGGTGGCGCTGAGTCCAGGCTCCTGGTCATGGGTCGGCACCTCCTCAGTGGGCGGTGCGTTCAGGCTCTGAGCGTCTCTCCCCGCTGCTTCTGCACTGGTGCGTCTATACTCAGCTCCCCCCTGAATCACTTATGACTGTGTGGATTGTAAAATACCAGTGTTCTATTTTTGTAACTCTTTCTGTATTTACTAGTATCTCCTGTAAAGATAACCTTTTTCTTCTCTTCCTCTGCTTTTTGGAAGTTTTTTTTTTTTTTAATAGTATCAGTGTGGGCTCTGGAATTACCTTTTTATTCTGTGTAACATAATCCATTTCTGTTGTTTATTTGAAGCATAAATTTGGCAACTGAGAGCCCTTGAAGCCACCTCCTGTGTCCTTTCTGCCCCTCATGTCCAGGCATGTCTCACTTTCAGGCCCGGCTTCTCTTGTCTACCCAGCAGCCCTGGTCCTTTCTGGGGAGCCTGGGCATCTGGAGCTGAGCTCCAGGCCCTCGTTCTCAGGGGACAAGAGCTTGGGGAGGGGGTTTGAAAAGGCATTTAGTTTATATGGTGTCTTCAGTTCCAGTCCAATACCATTTCCTCTCCTTTCTTCACACTTTTTCTTGTGGTAAAAGCTCTGGTTTTTAGCATCATTACCATATTTAGTTATTTGCTAATTTAGTTGAGCAAATGAAAAAGTTTCAGAATTGCTCCAATAATAAGTCAACATGAAACCAGCCACATAGTGGTCAGGACTTCCTTCAGCACATTGTCGTTAGAATGTACTCCGTGAAGCTAGAGAGTCAGAATACTGAGTTTAAGCTTAGACTGTTTCTTTGTGGCTCAGATGGTAAAGAATCTGCCTGCAGTGGAGGAGACCCAGGTTTGATCCCTGGGTCAGGAAGGTCCCCTGGAGGAGGGCATGACAACCCACTCCAATATTCTTGCCTGGAGAATCCCATGGACAGAGGAGCCTGGTGGGCTACAGTCCATGGGGTCTCAAAGAGTCAAGCACAACTGAACGACTAATAGACTCATCAACCTTTAAGAGGTTGCCCCTCATTGACTATGAAGTTACTTTCAAATATTTACAGAACAGTTACTGGGATAAATTAATTTTTTTCACTCAAGTATTTATGAACACCTACTGTGTGCCATTACAGTGCCGTGCACTGGGCACAGATGTGCAAGCAGGGCACGGTGCCTCCTCGGGGGTGGCCCTGGGGTGGGGGCGGGGAGGGGGAGGGCACAGTGGAGGCCAAAGGAGGCCATGCGCTGGGCCAGGCAGCAGAGACTGCGTCCTGACAGTGGGTGGCGATATCAGGGGAGGTGGGCTTTAGCCAGCGCTGGAGGCGGCGTCTGTCCTCCTCCAGGCCTGGAGCGTGGTTTACAGATGCTCAGCAGCGGGTGAGGGAAACTGTCTCTGCCTCGTCCTCGTGAACGCGCTTATTTTGTTTCTTCAGCTTCTTCACATCGACAAAAGAAGAGAGTATCTGTATCAGCTTCAGGAGTTCTTGGTGACTGACAACAGTAGAAACTGGCGCTTCCGAGCCGAGCTGGCCGAGTGAGTCCTCACGACTGAAGCAACCCTTGGGGTGTTTGGGGGGTGGGGGTGTTGCTCCCCCTCTGCCTGCCCTGGGTTTACTTCCTCGTCACCGCGTGGATCCTCATTTCTGTCTGGTGTCCAGCTCTTTTCATGTGGCTTGTGATGTGGGGTCTGACTGGCAGTGGGTTCTCACAGATTTTTTTTTTAAGACTGTCACCTTTGTTTTTTAAAATTGTGGTAAAACACACTCAAGCACCTTTGCCGCTGGCGCAGTGTCCCCCCCGTCCCGTTTAGAGCGTCTCTTCATCCGAGAAGGACGCCCGGCCACCCTCCGCCCGCCGGCAGCACAGTCAGTCCGCCGTGTCCGTGCATTCGTGAGCGTCTCCTCCAGGGGGCGCTGCGCCGGCCGCCGGCGCGTGTGCGGCCCCTTCACACAGCCGTGCTGTTGTGCTCATCGCGGGGCAGCTGTCGGAATCACCTTCCTTGTGACGCGTGTGCACCGCTCTGGTGAACACACCACCGTTCGGCCCGTTCCCCTGAGTGGGTTCTGTGTTTCAGCTGGTGCGGGCGCTGCTGCTGTGAACTTATGGATAGGAGGTGGTTTCAGTTTTTTGAGGTGGACGTGCTGGGCCATCCAGTGATTGTGTGTTCATTTGATCGAGGAACCGCGTGGCTGTTTCCACAGTGGGTGCCGGCTCTTGCATCCCCACCAGTGATGGGTGTGCCCGGGTTAGGGGGGCATTTCTCCACGCTTCCCTCTTTTTCCAGTTGTAGCCAGTTTCGCAGCAGGTGTAGAGTAGCACCGTAGGTCTTGGTGTGCGTTTCCTCAGTGATTAGTGATGCTCACCTTCTCACATGCTGTTGGCCACTTGTACCTGTTCTCTAGACAGATGTCTCTTCAAGTCCATTGCTTGTTTTTCAACTGGGCATTGTCAGAGGTCTTTATTAAATATTCTGGATTCTGGGCATCACCTGCATTTTCAGAAGACACCTTTGCCTGGGTGTGGGGTTGGGGTATTTATTTCAGCACATTCCAGGGTCACTGACCCGGGCTGTGTCCTGCCGGCCTCCTCCTCTGCAGCTGGTGTGGACGTGGGGCGTCTGTCCAGGCAGCGGGTGCCACATCAGGTGGTGTCTCCATGTCAGCTTTGTGCCCAGGGCACTTTACACAGCATGGGCTGCTGTTGCGTTTTGATGAGGGTGGGGACTGGGGGCCTCCTCTACCCAGAGCCCTCCCAGCCCTGGGCTGGGGTTGCCATCTACGTGGTGGAGGCTGCCCAGTGCAGGGCAAAGGGAGGCCCTCTGCCCCCTTGGTTGGGCCTCAGTCCTGGGGAGGCCTCAGCCTCCCTGGGGCCGTGTCGCTGCCTGGATCTGTGCTCCATCTGGGCAGTGCTCCCCACCGCACTCCAGCAGGACGAGACTCTTGCTTGGCATCAACAAGGGGTCTCAGCTCAGGAAGCTCCTCCTGGCCTTCCAGGCCAGCTTCCAGGTGGGGTGCTGACAGGCTTTGCTGCCTTTCCATGGAGTTGGGGGCTTGAGGCTTCTGCTCACGAGGGCATGGCCTCCTCCACTTTCCCAGGCTGGGGCAGGGTCTGCAGGGCACCTCTCCCGGGGTCTGCGTGCCCTTGGATGGGGCATCTCGTCACTTTGTTGTTTACCTGACTGCACACGTGACCCGCCATGCGTTCCACTCTCAGACTCGACCAGGACGGCGTGTGCTGCAGGTGAGCAGCCGTCTTTCGTGCTGGCTGAGGGTTTGTGACTATGTTTTTGTCTCTCTCATCACTCTGCAGACAGCTCATCTTGCTCCTAGAGCTGTACAGCCCCCGGGATGTGTACGACTACCTACGCCCCATCGCCCTGAACCTCTGTGCGGACAAGGTGTCCTCCGTGCGCTGGATCTCCTACAAGCTGGTAAGCGGTCGCGTTATTACAGCCCTGGAACAGTGGCCTCGGTGAGGTCGGGCAGCAGTGTGGCTCACCCACGTGTCCCCCCCAGGTCAGCGAGATGGTACGCAAGCTGCACCGGGCCGCGCCGCCCACCTTCGGGGCGGACCTCATCCAGGAGCTGGTGGAGAGCTTCGGCCGCTGTCCACGGTGGTCCGGGCGGCAGGCCTTTGTCTTCGTCTGCCAGGTGAGGGCCCCCTTCACTCCCGCCCTGTCCCTGAGGGCAGAGCTTTGCTATCTGGGCACCCCGTCCCCTGAGCTCCCAGTAGCGGCCATTGGTGCCTGGAGTTCCCGGGTCTGTGAAGGTGAACATGTCGCCAGGCCTCCGCTGTGCATCTCCTGGGGACTTACTGTGTCACGTCGAGTTCCTGAGTGCCTGAGATATTAGTTTAAAGGTAGTCGCAGGACTCGGAGGCACTTTAGCGGTTTCTGAAGGGCTTCTTGAGCTGACATTCCGGCCTGGTCGATGGAGCCAGCAGCTGACGCAGGTCTCTGTCCCCAGACCGTCATCGAGGACGACTGCTTGCCCATGGACCAGTTCGCCGTGCAGCTGATGCCACACCTGCTCACCTTGGCGAACGACAGGGTTCCCAATGTGCGCGTGCTGCTCGCGAAGACACTGAGACAGACTCTGCTGGAGAAAGGTGGGCCAGCGGCCTGAGCGGGAGGGCTGGGGCTGTGGGAAAGTCTGACACCGAGTCAGGGGCGAGGAGAGGGACGCTGAACTTTGACCCGCCTGTTCCACATGACTTTGTCTTCATACTTTGAACTCAGTAGTATGGCCAGTTGGGTATCCAGCGAGGACCATGCCTTTGGCACCCACCTGACCTCCATCTCACCGTCGGGGCAGGAGGCGCGTGTGCATCAGGCGGAGGACGTGCCCTTAGTGTCTGCTTTGCTGCAGATTATAAGCTCCTCCCTCGAGTCTCAAGCTGTTGGACTGCCCCCACCCAAAGGCCTGATAAATGTCCCTTGAACGTTTGGATTCGTGATCAGGGACAGGTAGAGTTTTGCGTAGACAAACTTTGAAATAGAACACAGGGGCCTGTACGTTGCTCCCTGTTTGTCCTTGGGAATTCATCACTGAATGCTTGGAGAAGACTCTGGTTCTCTTTGTGGAGGTAGTTTGTATTTGGAAAAGTTTTTCCTCTACCTAAGTCAAGTAATGGCTGTAACCAGCACCAGTTTTAATATATTTATTAGCATTGCTGCCATTAGATCTCACAAGATTTAGTCTGTTACAAAAACAAGGTAAATTTTTGATTCTCTTATATTCGGGTTTTTTCTATAGAACATGAGTCAGTCTGGATCACTGTTGGTCATCCAACAAAGCTAACTCTGATTGTCTGCACTTCCTGTTTCCAGAGCACTTCCTGACCTCTGCCAGCTGTCACCAGGAAGCCGTGGAGCAGACCATCATGGCCCTGCAGATGGACCGCGACAGTGACGTCAAGTACTTCGCCAGCACCCACCCGGCCAGCACCAGGATCTCCGAAGACGCCCTGAGCACAGCCTCCTCCACCTACTAGTTGGCGTGGTCCCAGGGGCCTCCCGCTCCCGGGGAGCCGAGGTCCCGCTGGTGCCCACACGTGGCCGGGCAGCCTCGGGGCCCGTCCTCCCGCGACACTCGGCTGCAGGTGCAAGTTGCCTACCCCGATTCCAGGGATTCTCAGAGTCAAGAGAAAGTACAGTCAACGCCGTTGTCTCGTCTTGACTTGAAGGGAAAACACTTTTCTCAGAGGATTATAATTGTCACCGAAGCCTTAAATCCTTCCGTCTTCCTGACTGAACGAAACTTGAATTGCCCAGCGTTCTCCTCGGAAGGGATGCGACGCCGAGGCCTCTTTGCTTCCCGCTGGTTGATCTCACCTCCGCGAGACGGAAGCGCAGCCAGAAGGTGGAGACCGCCAGCCAGGCTGGGCCGAGACCGCCAGCACCAGGCCTCGCCGTGTCCACGCAGGCAGGGCCCTGCGGGGGCTGTGGCCGCCGCCCCGTCCAGCCCAAAGTGTGACTAGTTTAGCCGTGCATAAACGGGGAGGAGATATTTTTTGGATTTCTCCTGAGGGCTCAATGCTAACACTACGTGGAGCTGATTGTGACTCTTAAATGCAGCATATTGCTGTGCACACTCACAGAGTCTGCCGAGCGTCTGTGTCCTGGTTTCTTCATGCTGGTCATGACCCGGAGGAAATTTATTAGCACGTATTCTGTATGTCAGGTGTTTTTAACTTGATCATGATCGGCTCTGAGGTGCAACTTGTCTCACATACTGTATACCCCGTGCCCCCGGGGAGGGCCGCAGTCTGTAATCATGCTCTTGGACTGTTGTGCACAAGTTCTCTTGTCCAAATAAAATTTATTACTAAGATCTATACAGAAACGGACACACTTCTGACTGCTTTCTAGAATAAATGCAATTTGTGACCTGTATTAATGATTTTAGTATAAAATGGGAAAACTGGATTAAAATATTTGTCTTTTAACTAGTTTGGTAACTTCTTTGAAACTTGTGCACATCCTGGGCTGGTAGCGGGGCCTCCCCCCGAGGGCGAGTATGCACCCCGGTTCCCACCCTCCCACCGCCTGGGGGGTCTTCACTCTCAGGAAAGGCCTCTGAGCCCAGGTCTGTGCGTGTGAGGGGATGGTGAAGCCTGCCCGCCCCCCGTCTGGCAAGTGAGACGCCGCGTGGACAAGCTTTGTGAAGGCTGTGAGAGATGCTCGCTCAAGTGGCTGCGGCACTCCCGTGGTTTCGGTTCTGTCTTCTCGGCTGGTGGGGACTCCCCAGGCGTGTCGTGAGCCCACTGTGACCTCAGACCTCAGGGATCCACAGGCTGCTTCCTGCGCTTGTCATTACAGATGAGCCTCCGGTTCCTCCTCCTCCATTATAACCGGATGTTTGTGCTCTGGGAACGTGTGTGGACAGATTCACTTAGACGAACAAAAAAGTAAACACACAGGTAACGTGTGATGCAGGTAACAAGGGCAGAGCCGCAGAGTAAAAAGTGATGGGGGTGGCGGGCAGGCGTTAGGGGAACGCACCTGTGAGTCAGTGTACGAGCAGAGATGGAGGGAGGTGAGGCCTCTTGATGTCAGCCTAGCTTCTGAGATGCATGTTCTCTGCTATTAGGCTATAAAGATACACTTTGTCCCTTCCCTCCCATTTCAGTTCCATAAATTAATTAGAATTCTGCACTAGATCAAACCAGTCAGTCCTAAAGGAAATCAACTCTGAATATTCATTGGAAGGACTGATGCTGAAACTGCAGCTCCAATACATCGGCCACCTGATGCAGAGAACTGACTCATTAGAAAAGACCCTGATGCTGGGAAAGATTGAAGGCAGGAGGAGAAGGGGACGACAGAGGATGAGGTGGTTGGGTGGCATCACCAACTCAATGGACATGAGTTTGAGCAAGCTCTGGGAGATGGTGAAGGACAGGGAAGCCTGACGTGCTGCTGTCCATGTGATGGCAAAGAATCAGACATGACTGAGCGACTGAACAACGCTGTACTAGTAGCTGCATTTTTTTTTTAAGCAGTGGCAAGAGTAACAGTCCATTTTGGGGTAAAGAACCTGGATTTAGGGTCAGCTAGAGCATCAGCCAGCTCCTCCTGTGGCACTGGGCCATGTCCTCACCATCGGGTCCTAAACTGGATTCCAGGTGCCTCCACACAGCGGGCAGGGGAGGACACCACTGAGTGATGGTCAAGGCCTCCCGGCGTGGGACACCTCGGACAGCGCTCAAGAGAAGGCGAGGTTGGCCCGTCAGCTCCTGATCGCGGCTTTCTCTAGTCACCCTTAGGGGTGAATGGAGCGGCAGGTGGAGGCTCTGAGGACGGGAGGACACTGGCCCCCAGGGGCAGTGAAACCCAGCGGACTCAGACACTGACGCCTCCGCGCTTCTTCCAGGTCCCCCAGAGGCTAAAAGAGACCACAGTCTGGTAAGTACCCAAACTATTATACAGCAAGAAATGAACAGGATCTGTGCTGGTGGAATTTAGTGTTGGGCGGCTCCTCACGGGAGTAATTCCGTGCTGCTGTGGGACTCTGAGTGACCCGAGTGAACCGGAAACACTTTTTCCAAATTGGAGCCTCCTGCTTGGCCAGTGTCCTTGATTGTCGCCCCTCCTGCAGCCCCTGTGTCGCCTGCCTCCCTCCGGCCGGGCCTACTCCCAGGTCCCCCGTGTCCCCAGTGGGGAGTCACCCTTGAGCCTCTCCCGAGTGCCTGAGTGTCCCTCCCTAACGAAACCCACCACCCAAGGCCACCAGCTCTCCTCTGACTCCTGGAGGCTTGGGGGTTGCCTTTGTGCCTGTGAGCTTCCCCTTGAAGCCCCCGAGGCTCTTGTGATGCCAGACCCCTGCAGTCTTTCTGGAACTTTCTGGAACCCTGAATTGGCGAGGGCTGAGTCACAGAGCCGGCCTGGTGACGCAGCCCACAGAGTCCCTCCCACCCCTGTGTGGCACTGGGTGTGCCTGCTCCTGGCAGCCCGTCCCCAGGGGGTGGGCGCCAGGACCCTGAGGGGTGGTGAGGGGCAGTGTGTTGGAGATAGGGAGCAGCCAATGTGAAACTGACCCCAACAGGAAAAGCTCTGTGTCTCAGGCACCAGCTGCCAGCACTGCCCTCTCTGAAGTTCCAGGAGATGGAAGCAGTGGGCAGCAGGAGGAAAAAGCAGAGGCGCCCAGGAGCCCAGAGCCGAGCCCCTGCCTCCGGAATGGTGGGGGTCCTCCAGCCCAGAGCAGGTGAGCCTGGGAGCAGACGTGGGGGAGCAGGCCTTTGAGGCTCCCCGCCTTTGCCTTTGTGAACGTGTCGAGCCCCGCGGGGCGATGACCTGCTAAGGTCGGAGCTGGACGTGGGGTAGGTGACTATGGGGAGGGAGGTCCAGCTCTCGCCCTCCACCAGCAACTCCAAACTGGGGGTTTTGTGACCGCTTGAAAGTGAGGGTTTTGACCCGGTGGAGATTTGACCTTGAGGACATTTTGACTATTTATAAACACAGAGATCCTACTGTGACCCATTTTTGTTGAAGGCCTCTTCTGTGAACGGTACTAAGTCATTATTCTGCAATGTTTACGTAGAAGACTAACTGGCTAGTTTTAGTCCGATCTTACGACAGTTATTTTCTTTTAAATTTTTTTCCTAGAAAAACCCTAAGTGATCAGATTTTAGTCCCTGGAATGTTTTACAGCACTATTATAGCTTGATTTCTGCTGAATCTTTTTGAGGGCACATTTTGCTGGTTTAAATTTGACAAAATCGGACACAGTTTTAGCCTAACCATGTGACTCTTTCACCCTCATCAGCTGTGTTTCGTGTTCAGGAGTCAGCAGTGGTGGTTGATTGGCTGCAGACGTCTCCTGGGGGGACTGGTGTCTTCAGATGCTTCATGGCGGAGGCCATCAGCCGCTCCTGCACTGGGCTCATCCCGGGGTGTCCCAGCGAGAGCGGGTGGGCAAAGGGTGATATGGGGACTGGTCCCCAGGCCAGATGCCCAGGGGAGGACGGCCTCACAGCGAGCAGTGCCAGGCCTGGAGGACATTTCCTGTGGTTCAGACAGAACAGAAAAAGAGACAGTGGAGAGTGCATGCCTGTGCACGTGCGGGGCTGTGTGTGTATAAGTGTATACATCAAGCGGTCACAAAACCCCCAGTTTGGAGTTGCTGGTGGAGGGCGAGAGCTGGACCTCCCTCCCCACAGTCATCTACCCCACGTCCAGCTCCGACCTTAGCAGGTCATCGCCCCGTGGGGCTCGACACGTTCACAAAGGCAAAGGCGGGGAGCCTCAAAGGCCTGCTCCCCCACGTCTGCTCCCAGGCTCACCTGCTCTGGGCTGGAGGACCCCCACCATTCCGGAGGCAGGGGCTCGGCTCTGGGCTCCTGATATGTCTTTGATGGTCCTTCATTTGGAGATTTTTCTGGACTCTTCGTGTGTTTTGGCTTTCAAGTATCTTGAGTAGGTGATTTAGGACAGTGCTGCTCAAACATCACTGTGCATTCAGTCACCCTGGAGCCCGTGAAAAGACAGCCAGTGACCCAGCAGGTCCAGGTGGGGCCTGAGGCCAACACTCCTACCAGAGCAGGGGGACCCCGTGGCTGTGGGGTCTTGCCTTACCCAGGTTAACACTCTTTCCATAACTTTATCTTAACCCCCAACAGCACAGAATCAAAATGACTGTTCCGCACTCAGCATTTGCATTTTATTTCCTCAGTTGCAAGTCAGTGCTTTGAGATGCTCTGGGTGTCACGCCCACAGGCGACAGGTGGTCACAGCCACAGCGGCTGCGATGGCAGCGCAGAGGTGAGCTGCAGGTGGGCGAGCCCAGAGCCCGGGGTTCCCAGGGCTGCCCTCCTGCACGCCCGGCGGGCACGGGGTGAGAGCGGAGGAGAAGGATGTCTCCTATTAAAGCGGCTTCTCTGGTGCCTGAATACAGCCCCCAGGCGGCAGCATCAGCCCTGGTGCACCTGCTCAGTGGGTGTCCCCACGCTTTTACACACTAGGCCAAGAGCCAAACCCGATCAGTTGTAATCCGTTCTGCTCCCCCAGGCCCACCTGCTCGAGCTGTCAGCGGGCCGTGCGTGCTCTCCTGCACTCACTACACTGGGTCCCCCCACCTCCCCCAACCCATCTCCCCCAAGTATTGCCAGCTCTGACCTGCACACCGCTAGGGACCTATTTACCCTTTTGTATCAGGGTCATCAGCCCAGTCGCTACTTGAGATGCTAAGGCAGCACTGAGCTAAGTCACTCTAGTCTTGTCCGACTCTTTGCGACCATATCCTGCCAGGCTTCCCTGTGCATGGAATTCTCTAGGCAAGAATACTGGGATGGGTTGCCATTCCCTTCTCCAGGGCATCTTCCCAACCCAGGGATCGAACCCATTTCTTAATGTCTCCTGCATTGTCAGGCGGGTTCTTCACATCAGTGCCACCTGCGCCTTTAAGGCAGGGCATGCCAGACTGAAAATAAACATACAGAAAAGAAGAGGAAAGCCAGTAGAGACAGCTTTTGAGGTCACTGCTTTAGGCAAAAAGGCTCAGGAAAAAAGAAAAAAAAAACAGGACACCCAATGAAGTGGAACAACCTTACATTCAAATACTAGTCACGGTTGACCTGAAATTCCACTGTAACAGGGCATCCGTGTACATGGCTGCCTCCTGGTAAGGCCAACCGATGTCAACTGTTGTCTAACTGGGAGCCACACCTCTGCTTGGGGCCTCTGTCCCCAGGGGGGTGGACCGTGTGTGTTGTGGGCACCCTGCCACCAGCTGAGCTAAGGTTTCATCCAGAGAACATGCAGGCCCTTCCGCACTGCTGCCCCTGGTCTGAAGCCTTACAGCAGTAAAGGATACACTTTTTTATCCCCACGTGAGAAGCAATGGAGTTTGGGGTGGGCCCTCCTTCAGAAGGCTGCCAATACCCCCTCCACCCTGCAACCCCGAGTGCAGCCCTTGCTTTCTCCAGTTGCAGCCGGAATGTGCAGCGCTGCCTGCAGCTGTGAGGCCTGGGACACTCGGCTCAGATGAGCACCATGCTTGTCCCTTCTCCCCACGCCCAGCTGTTCCGATCTCGTTGGAGGTTGGGGCCCAGTTTGTCGGCTGGTGCCAGCTCATCCCCTCTCGGACTCAGGGTATGTGCGGTGCCGGCAGCTACACCCAGGGGCTCTGAGCCTCGGTCTCGACTCAGGCCCAAGATGGAGAGAGGTTTATGTACAGCCCTGGCCTGAATTAACCACAGCTTCAGCTCTCCCAGAAACGAATCTTCAAGCCAGTCAATCAGGAAGCACCTGACAACCCCCGACATCTCCTAAAGGCAAGTACACACCTCATTTCATTGCGCTCAGCAAATTTTTTTTCTTTAACAAACTGAAGGTTTGTGGCAACCTTGAGTCAAGCAAGTCTATCCAATAGCAACTTTTAAAAATTAAGGCATGTAAATTGTTTTATGCAAAATGCTATTGCACACTTAACAGACTACAGTGTAATGTAAATGTAACTATTATAAGCACTGGGAAACCAAAGCCCTCCTGTGACATGTTTCATTGCAATACTCTCCTTACTGGAGTGGCCTGGAACCAAACCCACCATGTCTCCAGGTCTGCTGATGACCTCACGATAATCCACGCACCTTTAGCCCAAGGTCACTTCCTGTTCCTGCTCCTTGGAACTCCTTTTAGCTGCTAGAGTGCATGCCACCTGCTTCAAGTCACTTTTATTCAAATCAACTTAAAATGTTTTTCTAGGCCCCAATTCTTAACAGTTATGGCATCAGAAGTGGGGCCCAGAGGAGCCCCCGATGGCCCCGCGAGCAGCACACTGCCAGGCACAGGTGCTCTCTGGGCCCCACAGCTTTGGCATCCTGAGCTATCAGACTATCTGAACATCTCTTCTGGTCTGGGTCCTGGAAATCAGCTGGTGTCAGACTAGGTCAACCTGGAAACAGGACTGGGTTCAGGTTTGACTGGGTCTGACTTGTGAGCCAGCCACATCCGTGCTTAAACCGGGTCTGACTTCGGCTCAGCTGGGTCCTTGAGGCCTCAGGTGAGTAAAGGTCTGAGGATGAATAAGCAGGTTAATGCTCTATCAGCGTCTGTAGAGGAGAGCTTCTAATGTAGAGGAGTTCCTGTCTCCTCCACAGCATCCGTTGACCAGAAGACACCCCCGGACACAACTCGTCCCAGGGCCTGCAAAGGGAACCCTGGGGAACCTGGAGAAGCCAGCAGGGTGAGAATCCTGCCAAAGCCAGCTCCGCCCGCGTCCGCCGCGGCACCTGGTGGGGAGGGGGGGAGTGTTCTGTTGTCACCTGCTTTCCAGATCCAGACCAGCAGGCAGACAGTCCTTGTGACACTTGAGTGGTTAACTGTGCTATGTGACTGCTTCCAGGCACCCACTGGTTGGTGACCTTTTCTCTCCCAGGGACAGATGTTACCTTCTTACTGGTCTCATTTTGTGTCCTGAGAACTTGGCTTAATTGCCATCAGGTCGGAGATCAGGCAGAAGTGAGGGCCGCACCCCAGTTGCTGCTCGGGTCCTACTGACTGTCCAGCTCTCAGGGGAATCATCTAAAGAGCTCTTCCTTTGGGCCCTTTAGGGGTGGCTCTGGATTTTGGGGGCATGTGTTGCACCCTCTTTGGGGACACCCCTTGCATTCATGGGGTTGTTGGAATACTTACCGAACCTGAACAAGATATGTGAAAGTTTTTTTTCTCTAGGTAGCTCTATGGTCAGAAGTTGGCCAAATTAGAAGCTCATATTCAGAGCCTAATATGAACTTTTTGTAAGCCTTCTCTCCAAAGCTGGAATGAAACTGTATACCCACAGGGAAAGAAAAACATTCTGAAGCCTTTAGAATGTTTTAGTAAGTCCTTCTGCAAAGATACACAGCTCTAAACCTAGCACATGGGAGCTTTTGATTTTCATCTTGACAGACCCTGACCTTCTCGCTGATATGAAGAAGCCAACGGAAGATGATGCAGTTGGGAGGGTGGGCAGCACCTTGGTACCATTACCCATCTCTTGGAAGAATTTAACAACTGCACTTGTCTTACAAACCGAGTCTTCCCAAAAACAGTAATGCGGCTCTAGAAACAAACCAAACCTCCACCTGTGCTTTTTCTCCAGCCCTCAAACCTCCCTGTTCGCCCCAGAAGGCGTGCAGACATTAAAAAGACAGAGACTTAGGGAGCGGAAGTCCTTCCCCGGTGGGAATTGCATTCTTTCTCTGTGCCTCTGGGCTGTAAGTGCTCTCCCTGCTTTCTCTAAGCAGCTCTCATCAGAGGAGAGGCTTCTGAAGACTAGGGCTGTGTTACACTCTACTGTATAGCAGTGATTCAGTTATATA
This sequence comes from Bubalus bubalis, assembly GCF_019923935.1. Taxonomy (NCBI): domain Eukaryota; kingdom Metazoa; phylum Chordata; class Mammalia; order Artiodactyla; family Bovidae; genus Bubalus; species Bubalus bubalis. Next base: position 20,410,217 of record NC_059178.1, read on the forward strand.
TTCATCTTTTAAATATTCTTTTCCACTGTGGTTTATCACATTGAATACAGGTCCCTGTGTTGTACACAGGACTTGTTTATCCATCCTGTATGTAATATTTGCACCTGCTAATCCCAGCCTCCCAATTGTTCCCTCCCCCTTGGAAACCACATGTCTGTTCTCTGTTTCATAGATAAATTCATTTGTGTCATATTTTAGATTATATGTATAAGTGGTAACATATTTGTCTTTCTTACTTACTATAATAATCTCTAATTGCATCCATGTTGCTGCAAATGGCAGTATTTTGTGTTTTAATGGGCTTCCCTCATAGCTCGGTAAAGAATCTGTCTGCAGTGCAGGAGACGCCGGTTCGAGAGGATATGCTGGAGAAGGGATAGGTCTATCCATTCCAGTATTCTTGGGCTTCCCTTGTGGCTCAGGTGGTAAAGAACGCACCTGCAATGAGGGAGACCTGGGTTTGATCCCTGGGTTGGGAAGATCCTCTGGAGAAGGGAAAGGTTACCCACTCCAGTACTCTGGCCTGGAGAATTCCTGGACTCTGTAGTCCATGGGGTTGCAAAGAGTCGGACACGACTGAGCGACTTTCACTTTTCATGGCAGAATAATTTTCTATTGTATATGTGTACCACATCTTTATCCATTCTTCTTGATGGACATTTAGCTTGTCATGTCTTGGCTATTGTAAATAGTGCTGCTATGAACATAGAGGTGTATGTATTTTTTTGAATCACAGTTTTGTCTGGATATATGCCCAAGAGTGCACTGCTAGATCACATGGTAATTATATTTTTAGTTTTTAAGGAACCACCATACTGTTTTCCACAGTTCCTGGACAGTTTATATCCCTACCAACAGTGTAGGAGGGTTCCCTTCTCTCCACACCTTCTCCAGCATTTTTAGACTTGTTAACGATGGCCATTCTGACTGCTGTGAGGAGGTACCTCATTGTAGTTTTGATTTCCGTTTCTCTAATAGTTAACAATGATGAGCTATCTCCTCATGTGCCTGGTGGCCATCTGTTTCTTCTTTGGAGAAATGTTGTTTTAGATCTTCTGCCCATTGTTGGATAGGATTATTTGTATTTTTTTGTTGAGTTGTATGAGCTGATTATACACTTTTGGAAGTTAAGCCCTTGTTGACCACATCATTTGCAAATATTTTCTCCCATTTTGTAGGTTGTCTTTTCATTTTGTTTATTGGTTTCCTTTGCTGTGCAGAAGCTTGTAAATTTGACTAAGTCCCATTTGTCTATTTTTATTTCTATTCCCTTGGAAGACTGACCTAAGAAAACATTGGTATGATTTATGTCAGAGAATGTTTTCTCTCCGTTCTCTTCTAGAAATTTTACAATGTCTTTAAAATCATGGCTAAAATTTTAAAACAGACACTACAAGGTATCTCCTTATGTCTACCTCCAAATGGTATTGCCAGAGTTAATTTGTAAAGAGCTCTATTTAGGTTATATAGACAGGTGTGACATAAATCATATTCTCAGAAATATGGAAATTAACCTAAATGTTTTTCAGGTTCATATGATCTAGGATAATATTCAGTAAATAAAAGCTAGTTTAAGTCTGTTGGTTTAAGTAAAACAAGCATGTCATTAAAGTTATTGGCATAAAATATAATATTTTTATTCTACCTAGGTTTACTAAAAAATAAGCTGTTATCTCTGTTACAGAATTTGTCAGCAAGAAAGATAACTTAAAATGATTAGCTGTTTAATTAACATCCTGTGAAATTTTCATGACTGAACGTAATTGTTGAGAACAAGTGAATTAAATAGAGGTAAGATAAACGTTTATAAATCAACTTTCCAACAATAGTTTTATACTTTACTGGTATGTCTACTTAAAAATAATTTCCAAAATCTTTTTGGTAACTTGAAACCTTAAAGTTATACTGAGAGAAGTTAAGTGATGGACATTCATTATATATCACTGAATATCTAGATCATTTCCAAATAAGATAAAAATTCTGACACATTAATTACTGAACAAATTTTTATCCACTTTTGGTTTTAAAGATATTTGGGTCTCTCTGTACACAAGTTTTATGCCACATTGGAAAATTTAACGAGGATAAATGTGCTTCTAGAAATTATAAAATTATTATTAACTTGCCAGTCCACAGAATGCTAGTGCTAAGGTAGTGTTCACTAGGAATTAAGGATTCTAAGGGTTACGAACTCTAATCACTACGTCAGTGATGGTAACTGCTCAGTATGAAAGTAGATAAGGGAAGTAAAATGGCAGTCCCAGGATGAGAAAAGAGGAGAAAATCTGGGACAGAGCATGGATGGACAGCACAGGCTGCAGAATGTCTGTGGAAAAGGAAGTGTGTATGTGGTCAAGCAGGCTAAGATTGAAATGGACTCAAGTTTTTCTAAAAAAATTAGTTTTTATCAGTAAAATTCACTGGTGCAAAATTAAGAATTTGATTTTTCCCTCTGTTAAAAGGATAAAAAGTTCTCTTCAATTATTTTTCTGCTCTTTATAAGATATTGTAAAGAGTTTGTGTTTGTTTTACCTTTTAAGTAATCTGTGTGGACAGCAAAAATTTTCTGTTACCAGAATAACTGACTCTGTTTCACGTTGTTTTTATCAGGTCTTTACTTAACAAAACCCAGCCTTCTAAACATTAAGAGCACTAACTTTTAAGGTAAACTTCTGTATTTCCCTTTAATATCTGCTACTGTCACCTTGCTTTAATAGACAATTAAGTATCATTGTATCAATGATCTGTGATCCTACTGAATTAAATATTCAATTCTTTTGACATTTTCTCATCAAATTACTAAATAGAGGGATTTCCCTGGCGATCCAGTGGTTAAGACTCCCCATTTCCACTCCAAGGGGCGCAGGTACCATCCGTGGTTGGGGAACTAAGATCCCTCATGCTACAGCCAAGAAATTTAAAAACAAAGAAAAAAAATTACTAAGAGTTTTTTTTACCTCAAAGTAAACTCAGGTTTTCCAGGAGCCCTCTGGGAAATCAAAAGATTTGCCTCTCATCTTATAAATGAGATGTTAAATACTTGGGTTTAGTTGATACAATACGTGGGAAGAATTGTCAAATAATGATAATGATAAACCTTCTTAGGTTATATTTGTATGGACATATGTTCCTAATATATATATGGACAGTTATGTTAAATTTAAAAAAAAAAAAAAAAATACCATTTCACACCAGTCAGAATGGCTGCGATCCAAAAGTCTACAAGTAATAAATGCTGGAGAGGGTGTGGAGAAAAGGGAACCCTCTTACACTGTTGGTGGGAATGCAAACTAGTACAGCCACTATGGAGAACAGTGTGGAGATTCCTCAAAAAACTTGAAATAGACATGCCTTATGATCCAGCAATCCCACTGCTGGGCATATACACTGAGGAAACCAGAAGGGAAAGAGACACGAGTACCCCAATGTTCATCGCAGCACTGTTTATAATAGCCAGGACATGGAAGCAACCTAGATGTCCATCAGCAGATGAATGGATAAGAAAGCTGTGGTACATATACACAATGGAGTATTATTCAGCCATTAAAAAGAATACATTTGAATCAGTTCTAATGAGGTGGATGAAACTGGAGCCTATTATACAGAGTGAAGTAAGCCAGAAAGAAAAACACCAATACAGTATACTAACGCATATATATGGAATTTAGAAAGATGGTAACAATAACCCTGTGTACGAGACAGCAAAAGAGACACTGATGTATAGAACAGTCTTATGGACTCTGTGGGAGAGGGAGAGGGTGGGAAGATTTGGGAGAATGGCATTGAAACATGTAAAATATCATGTATGAAATGAGTTGCCAGTCCAGGTTCGATGCACGATACTGGATGCTTGGGGCTGGTGCACTGGGACGACCCAGAGGGATGGAGTGGGGAGGGAGGAGGGAGGAGGGTTCAGGATGGGGAGCACATGTGTACCTGTGGCGGATTCATTTTGATATTTGGCAAATCTAATACAGTTATGTTAAGTTTAAAAATAAAATTTAAAAAAAAAAAAAAAAAGAAATGATAATGATAAACCTTCTTAGGTTATATTTGTATGGACATATGTTCCTAATATATATTCCAGAAATTGTCTGAAGTTTCTAGAAATGTATCAATACTTTAGGATAATCATTGGACAGTCAGAGTATTGTATGCCACAGAAATAACTGCATTTCCTTATCAGATGAAACCTCATCAGCTCTTTAATCACAGGCATTTTTAAGTCTTTTGTCCTTTACAGACAGTTACTGTTTTACACGTATGCTTTTGGAAAGAGTAGATTTATGGAAAGCACCCTACAAAAGACTCTTGACCACTAACACCACTGCCAAGTTACAAGGTGTGGAACCTTGGCTGTGTATTTCACAGCTGAAGAGGGCCCCACCAGACATCTGGTCCTGTGCAAATGCTGGAGACCATGAATCAAACCAACCAGGAAGAGAAGTGGCTGACATCATGGTAGGACGCTCCCTCCCAAGAGGACTGAGAACATTTCTCTCCACACCTTTTCCCAACTGCTGCCCCAGGAAGGCCTCTCTGGTCTTCCTACTCACGTTCTGTGAACCTTCCTCCAGCCTGGAAAGAGAATGCTATTGTTATCACACAACAGGGTCTGACACGCATCGGAAGATCCCGTAGTTTGTCCATCACAAACTCTGCCCTGATGCCCAGAGCGACAGTTTCTCTGGAGCAAACTCAACCTTCTCTCTATCATATCAAGACCCTGGGTCTATTTCTCCACCTCTGGTTGGCAACCCCCAAGCCGAGGGAATACTGCATCTAGGTGCTGGGTGGAGAAAGGGACACCAGCACAAAACCACCCGTGCAGATCCTGGCATTTCCCCTCCTGAGCCTCAGACTCAGCCACAGTTAGCAGAAGGCATTCATGATTCAAAAATCCCTTCCCTTGGCAGCTCTCCACTGCCCTGGCTAGGAGAAGGTGCACGAGTCTGTGGTCAGGGACCGCTCCTAAACTCAAGACACTGCAGATGCTGCTGCTAAAGCAAGAGCTGCCCAACAAAACCCCAACTGGCCGGAGTTGTTCTTGACTCCAGAAAACTGCACGGTTACCTTCAGCTGAGCACTGAGGTGTCCGCTCTGGCCAACACTGCTTGCTGTGTCTGGATTAACAGCCCTGGGGAAGTGGAAACTCGGTTCCCTGAAGTCACTGAACAAGCCGCTGGGCTGCAGAAAGTACTGCCTTCAGCAGGCTCTTTCCTGACTTACATGACTTTGGTGTAGGTCTCAGGGCCCCAGACACTCACTGGTGCTGATCCTGCTGGGAAAGCCTTAATGTGTGTGTGTAGCACTCACCAGCAAGCAGACCAAGATCTCCCTAAGACTGGAGCAACAACAGAAAAGGAGCAGAAAGAACCACCAACTTAGACTGTGAACCAAGGTCAGCACCAGTGAATGCCACAAATGCAGCAAAACCTGCACGAGTTCCAATGTGGCAGCTGAGAGGAGCTCCAGTGCCTTAAATCTCAATCAGGATTCTCAGGCTGAGTCTGATTATAAGGTAAGTTAGCAGGCCCAAAACAGAGTCGCCTAAAGGAAGCCCCGCCCTCACCAAACTTGAGACCATCAGCGTCGGCTCCCCCAGAACCCGAGCCTGAAACCATCAGTCTGGAATCACGTGACCTGCACCAAAGAGGTGACCCACTGGACAGACAGACCCCTGCCATCACCTACAAGAAAGTAACCTGGCCACAACCCACCTTCCTGCCCAGTTGGGCTGGCTGACCGGGCATCATTCACAGAAGCCACTGCAGATCCAGTCCAGACAGCCGCTCAGCACCAGCCGGGGTGGGAAGAGGACACAAAGTGAGTTAGCACAAAACATCCTGCTCACAAGCGGACCTTGAAGGGCACTGAAGCACGTCAGACCAGCTTCAGTGCACTCAGGTATTTCAAAGAAAGAACGGGTACAGAAAACAAGAAGCCTTTTTTTCTCCCTCAAATGGCTGTTGAATTTATTTGCTTGATCAATAATGGTCCTGGCAAAAATTAGTTTACCAACGCTGAGACAACTGTAATGAAATACTGATTTTAAAAATTCATGACACCATGATAGAAATTAGAGTTTACACAAACAAAAAAGAAACCTTCAGTATTGCCAGCAAATATAAAATAAATGTAACATGACTGACAGGACAGTAAGAAGGCTTTTATACATTTATATTTGACACCTGACCATATTTTCAGTCACCATAATATCTTCTCTCCAGGTTTAAAAAAATAGTATGCTGATTTCTATAACAAAGCTTTTTTTTCGTACAAAAATCAAATAATGGCCAACAAGTCACAACAGTGCAATAGGTAGAGAATAAAAAACCGCATTAACCAGGTGCTGAAATAAATACTAACCAGGAGAAGAGGATGTGCCCTCATGGGGTGTTTCCATCACCGGGACGTGTGGGTTTGTCTTCACAGCCCAGAGCCTCTTGGAGCCACTTACTTGGACCCAGCGGCACTGGACCCCGGTGCCTGTGAGCCGGAGGCCTCAGGTAACCAAGGTCGTGGGGGGAGGGGGGTCAGGACCACGGCTGACTCCCGAGGAAGTCCGATTCCTAGTACTCAGCCTGGCCCACCGGGCGTCCAGCAGCAGTTCACCGAGCCTGTGTGGACACCGACTCCAATCCTGTGTGAGCGCGTGGCTACCCATCGATATGGCTTATGCAGGCAAAGACACGCTTACATTCGGGCCCGAGCAAGCCACCCACGGCGCTCTGTCCTAATGGAAGGTCGAAGAAACATGCTGTGTGGACGCCCCGGTCCTCCCATGACCCAGGCCACCGGGGTGACTCGGGCGGGGCTGAGGGGAGGGTGGGGGGGCCGGCCGGTCAGGAAGGAGGCCCCCAGGACCCGCACCGCGGAGGTGTGAAGGCACGGGCGAGTGGCGGCAGCGAGATCCTGGGGACGTGGCGGGCGGGGCGGCCCCGTGTGGCTCCCCCACGAACGAGAGAAAAATCCTGATTCTGCCGTAATAAAAAAGCAAAGAAAGACGATTTTTGGTTTAAAAAGAAGCCACTCAAGGGTTAAAATAGTTATTTAAGTTAACAAAGGAAATGACTCTTCCAAGAAGCCGACAGTCTGGGACACGTCTGGGACACCGGTGTGCCGACCAGCCGTCTCTGGAGGTCCGCGCGCCCCGGCCGGCTCTCAGATGGGCGTCTCCTTCCGCTCCCTGCCTGGCGACGGCCGCGCCTGCTCCTTGGCGGGCGGGGGCGGCTCCCGGGCGCCGGGCTCGGGCTCAGCCAGGGGTTCGGAGCGCGCGCGCTGCAGTTGGAGCAGGCGAAGCTGCACCCGCAGCTCGATGATGGCCTCGCGTTCCTCGTGAATGGCCTGGTTCAGGTGGTTGTTCTTGATCTGCAGGGACAGATGCAGCGGCCGGTCAGTGAGGGGTTGCGACCCAGAAAACAGGCTGAGCCACTGCCCACGGTCAGCAGGCCTGCCTCCCTCTGGGCAGGGCCCCTCCCCCTCTGTGGACCTGGAGGGCTCCCTCCTTCCCGGGGGTGTTTTCCTGCTCAGCACTAACACGATCTGTCAACTGTGGGGCAGAGCGAGCTGCTGCACCGGGCCTGTCTCCCGGCCCCCCCAAATGGCTCTGGGGCCAGCAACCCCGAGTGGGGGGTCCCGGGTGGGATTCTGTTGTGTCCGAGCCCCTGCCGGAAGGAGAGACAGCAGCCCAGGCCCATAGGCCCCATGTGAGGAGCGATGCGGACCCCAGCGCTCCCGAGGGCATCAGCCCCGCGCATGCGCACCTCCAGCTCCTCGTTCTGCCGCTGCAGGTCTTGCAGGATAAGCTGCAGCTCGTCCTCGTCCTCGCTCTCGCTCTCACTGTCTGACGAGTACTCCTCGGTCTCGCTGCGGCCGTGCTGCTGGCGGCTGTGCGGGGACAGGACAGTGCAGGGAGCGCGTGACCCACCCGCACAGACAGGCTGGTGGTCTGCTTCTGGACTGCCAGCTTTCTAGCGGGTCCACTCGGGATAAGGCCCACCTCAGAGGTAATACAGAAGGTATGGAAGGGGGCGCTCTGCCTGGCCCCATCACAGGAAGGGCTGAGGCTGGACCGCCCTGCTCTCCCCAGAGTCCAAGTGGAGCCCTGACCCCTGCCCTCACCTCTGGATCTCCGCGATCTCCGCCCTGAGGCGCTCGATCTCTTCCTTCTCCGAGGCAATCTGTCGGCGCAGGAACTGCTCCATGGCTAGGAGCTCCTCCTGCTCAGTCAGGATCTCATTCTCCTAAAGCAGTGACACTGGTGAGCACCTCTGAGAGTCTAGGAAACGTTGCTCTTCTGGGGTCTCCTCTATCACCCTGAACTGTTTACGCCCATACACACAACACTGGGGCTTCTCAGGTAGTAAAGAATCTGCCTGCAATGCAGGAGACCCGGGTTCCATCCCTGGGTGGGGAAGATCCCCTGGAGAAGGAAATGGCAACCCACTCCAGTATTCTTGCCTGGGAAATCCCACGGACAAAGGAGCCTGGCAGGCTACAGCCCGTGGAGTCACAAAGAGTTGGGAGTTGGACAGGACTAAGCGACTAACACTTCATACACGCACGTTAACACACACGTTACAGGAAAGCTTGTAATGCACAACCCTAAAATACCCAGTTTCCCTAATTTCAAGAAAAGCTTTGAGCAAAGATAGACTAAATTGTTTGGAAGGAATGACTAGATTTTCCTCAAGACATAAAACGCTACTTAGGAATCCTTGTTATGTAAAGGATCCACAAGAGGCCAGCTAGCAGGCACACAGCAGAGTACTAGGGACTGTTTCTACCCCCAGCCTTTCTGAACACCTTCTCACAGAGAGTCTGAGGGCCACAGGGGCCTTCGCCAGTCACAGGGAAGAAAGGCCCCGGCGGCCTGCAGCTGTTGTCAGTATCACCTGAAAGCAGAGCTGGTGATGGAAAAGTGTTCACAGAAGAAATCTTTCCTCCTCAACACAAGCTACTGTCCTCCTCAACCCATGTCCCCAAGGATAATATTTAAACAGTAAATATGCATTTAACAGAATATGCGTTTCTAAAACTGACATCTGTCCAGGATCTAGCTAGCCCCTCCAACCCAGAGAAAAGAACCACAGCAGACAAAACTTAGGAGAGAACAGAGATGGAAAGCTATAGAAATGAGCTGGAAGCAGCCAAGGCCTACATTTCTTTCCAAACTAACAGGTGGCGGGAGGATAAGAACCTGTGATCAAATGTGAAAGGCGCTGCGGTCAAGTTCACTTCAAAGTCAGTGGCCCCAAGTCTCCCGTGTGCATAAGAAACCCACAGAAGTCTCCAGTGTGTATAAGAAACCTCTCTTGGAGCTGTGCTCCTCACAGTCCCCAGCGTTTCTAAACACAGATGCTTATCCTTTTTATGAAAGCTAATGTTCCAAGAAACACCAGGATGAAAACTCTGAAATAAAGATGCATCTGGGACCTCACTCTCTCTTCAGGGGAGGAGAGTTACACGACCCTGGTAGGCGTGACAGAAAAGGACTGAAACTTGTAGGACTTTAGTTATCTCTGGGATACAAGGATGGTTCAACACAAATCAGTAACTATGATACGATTTTTATCCTTCATTTTGTTACTGTGTTGTATCTCAAAAGAGTCAAAGAAGCACTTGAAAAAATTCAACATCCTTTCACAATAAAAAACAAAGTGAGTATAGAAGGAATACGTTGCCATGATATAGCTGATATGACAGGCCTACTACAGATAACATGGTATCCCAGTGAAAGGCTCAAAGTATTTCTTCTGAGATCAGAGACAGGACAAGAGGCCCAGTCTCACCACTTCTGGTTATGCAGTACTGAAGTACCAGCCAGAGTAACTGAGCAGGAACAAAGGTGTCCAAATTGTAAAGAAGTAAAATTGTCTGTTTACAGACAACATGATCTTATACACAGAAAACCACAGAGTCCATCAAATAACTGTTAGAAGTAATAAATTTAGGAAAGTTGCAGGATACAAAATCAACATACAAAAATCAGTTGCATTTCTACACACTAACTACTATCCAAAAAAGAAATTAAGAAAACAAATCCATTAAACAAAGAGGTGAAATATCTATATACTGAAAACAATAAAATACTGATGAAAGAAATTGAAGACACTAAAGATAAAATGAAAGGTACCTCATGTTCATAGATTAGAAGAAATAATATTGTTAAAATTTCCATACTACCAAAGTGATCTACACATTCACTGGAATCTCTATCAAAATTCCAATGGGGTTTTGAGGTTTCCCCCAGAAACAGAAAAAATAATCCTAAAATTCATTCAGAACCACAAGACTGTAAGAACCACAGCAAACTTTTTTTTTAAGCCAAAGCAATCTTAAACAAAAGAACAAAGTTAGAGGCATCACCCCACAACCAAAACAGTCCAGTACTGGCATAAAAACATACATATAGACCAATGGAGCAGAACAGAGTCCAGAAATAAATCCACACATTCACGGTCAACTGATCTTTGACAAGGATGCTAATAAACAATGGAGAAAGAACAGTCTCTTTAATAAATGGTGTTGAGAAACTGGTTTTCCACAGGCAAAAAAGTGAAACTGAACCCTTACCTTCTCTCACTACACACACATCAATCACCTCAAAATGGACTAGAGACTTAAATATAAGACCTGAAATCATAAAATTATTAGAAGAAAACACAGAGAGAGTTTCGTAACATTGGTCTGAGCAAGAATTTTTTTAGGTATGACCTGAAAAGCACAAATATACAACAGACAAATGGGATTGCATCAAACTAAAAGGTTTCCACACAGCAAAGAAAGTGGAGTGAAGAGACAGACTACAGAATGAGAGAAAATACTGCAAACCTTACATCAGATGAGGGGTTAGTATATATAGGAAGAAGTCAAACAACTCTATAGCAAGGAAACAACCCAATTAAAACATGGGCAAAGGACTTAAATTGACATTTCTCAAAAGAAGACATTGAAATGGCCAACAGATCACTGTCACTCATCATCAGGGAAACAAACGCAAATGAAAACCACAATGAGCTATCACCTCATACCTGTCAGAATGGCTTTTACCAAAAACACGAGAGGCAACAAGTGTTGGTGAGGATGTGGAGAAAAGGAACCCTTGTGCATTGTTAGTAGGAATATAAATTGGTACAGCGACTGTGGGAGACAACATGGAGGTTCCTCAAAAACACAAAGCAGAGCTATCACAGTTCTAGCAATCCAGCTTCTGAATGTATAAATGTAAACAGAACACTCAAGGGAGCTGTTCACTGCAGCATTATTCACATCAGTCAATATATGAAAACAGCCCAATGGCTGATGGATGAATGGATAACAATGTGACATGCACATATTCATAAAACCTAAGTATACACATGCCCACATAAATATACAACATAGACAACATAAACATAGATACATATGTAACAAATATATTCTGACATAAGAAGGAAATCCTGGCATTTAATAGCACAGATGAACCTGGAGGACATGATAAGTGTAACAAGCCAGACAGAAAAAGACAAATACCATATGATTTCACTGCTTATTTGTGGAATCAAAGAAAAAGTTGAACTCATAGAAGCAGAGAGTACAACAGTGGTTACCAGGCCTTGGAGAGGGAGTAAAATAGGGAGGTACTGGTAAAAAAAATACAGCTGCACTTGTGTTGAAGGACTGTCTAGAGAGGTAATGCTGATGACGACGCTGTACTCAATGGTGGATTATGCCACGAGAGAGTGTCTTTCAGGTGCTCGCATCACAGAAGGTAACTGTGAGAGGGTAACTGCAGCAATCATTTCACTGGGTGGAGGTGCATCAGATGTTTATACCTTAAATATGTATTTTTCTTTGTTTTTTTTTTAAAGATCTTGCAAAATAGAAGAGGTACACTTACCTGGGCAAGAAGAATATTTATGACTTCCTCGTTTTCATTCATTTCTTCTTTGGAAACATCCTCTTTTGAAAGACTGGCTATTTCTTGGGCAATCTTAGTTTCACATTCCTGTTCAACAAGAGAAATGGAAGCACTGCTCAGCCCACTGTAACACAGTCAATAAACTTACACTGCCCCCATTCCTGAAATTTCCTCCTCAGCTTCTGGAACTGAAAACCTAAGAGTGGCACAGCCAGCAGACCCTCCAGACGGGGCATCTGCTAACTGGGCTTTGACAGTAACGTGTGGATCTCACGCTGTGGATGCACTGGAGGAAAATGTTCGGTTCTAGCTAACGTGCTCAGCATTTCTGGAACCTTCCCATATAAACTGCCTTCCGTGATCCTTCCTGTTTGGAGAGGGTCTACTTTAAGCCTACTGTTAGCTGGTTTTGCCGATGGTACCAACGGCAAGTAGCCATTGTCAAGTCAAATAGCCACTGTCTATCACAACACCAAACGTCTCCAACACCACAAAGTCCCCTTGGGCTCCTCCGCCACCTGTTGCCGCTGGAAACCACTAACCTGCTTTCCATTGCTCTGGTCTCACCTTTTATGTTTCATATAAACTGAATTAATCAGTAAGCAGTCTTCTTCCTGGCACGTTAAATTTCACAACTCATCTATATCAGTAGTTTGCTGAGTAACATGCAAGGATATGAATGTACCCCAGTTTGTTTATCCATTCACCAGCTGGTGGGCATTTCAGTCCTTTCTACTTTTGAGCTACTAATAAGACCTGTAAAAACCACTAAGTATCTGCTCTGGGAGGGAACATGCCTTCTTCTGCTAGATAAACACTTAGGAGTGGGATTGCTGGGCCAGATGATAACCTGATGCTTAACTCTGAAAGAAACTGCCAAACTGTTTTCCAAAATGACTGAAACCGTCAAGATCAGTAAAGCAGAGCTCCAGCTGCTCTACATTCCTGTCAACACTTGGTATTTCTGATAACCAGTCATTCTGGCTGGTGTGCAGCGGCTTCTCACTGTGCCTGTGCTCTGCACTTCCTCACTGATGAACGATCTGCACATGTGCTTCTTTATCATCCACATGTATTCTTTGGTAAAGAACTTCAGTCTTTTTAAAATTGAATTTTTACTGTAATAATCGTACATTCTGGTGGGGGATATTAACAATGACGGAGGCTGAGCATATGGAGTAAAGGAGTATGAATTCTCTGTACCTTTCCCTCAGTTTGGCTGTCAACCTAAAACGGCCCTAAAAAAAAAACAACTTAAAAAATTGGTTTGTCTTATTAAGTCTAAAGAATTTTTAATATATTCTAGTTCAAGAACTTTTTCAAGTGTCTGTTTTTTGCAAATATGTCACAGCCTCTGGTCTGCATGTTCATCTTTCTAACAGTGTCTTTTGAAGAGTATATTTTGATAAAATATAGTTTATCAAATTTTTCTTTTACAATTCATGAATTTTTGTATCCTATTTAAGAAATCACTCAAACAGCTCATACAACTCAATAACAAAAATTAAAAAAAAAAAAAAAAAAAAAAAAAAAACGAATCAAAAAATGGGCAAAAGACCCAAACAGACATTTCTCCAAAGAAGACATACAGATGGCCAACAAGCAAATGAAAAGATGAAATCCTCATTGCTAATTATTAGAGAAATCCAAGTCAAAACTACAATGAGGTATCACCTCACACTGGTTAGCATGGCCATCATTAAAAAGTCTACAAATAATAAATGCTGGAGAGGGTGTGGAGAAAAGGGAAACTTCTTATACTGTTGGTGGGAATTTAAGTTGGTACAGCCACTATGGAAAACAGTATGGAGGTTCCTCAAAATACCAAAAAATAGAGTTGTCATACAATCCAGTAAGCCCATTCCCGGGCCTATATCCAGATAAAACTATAATTCAAAAAGATACGTGCACCCCTAATGTTCACAGCAACACTATTCACAATAGCCAAGACATGCAAACAACCTAAATGTCCATCAACAGATGAATAAAGAAAATATATATACATATATCTATATATAAACACATACAATGGAACACTATTCAGCCATTTAAAAGCAATAACGCCATTTGCACCAACACAGATGCAACTAGAAATGATCATACTAAGCAAAGTCAGTCCCCTTATATGTGGAATCTAAAATGACTCGAACTTATTTATGAAACAGCAAAAGACTCAGATACAGAGAACAGACCTGTGGTTGCCAAGCGAATGGGAGCATGGGGGAGGAATAGACTGGGAGGCTGGGGTTAGCAGATGCCAACTATTACACACAGGATGGATGAACAACAAGGTCCTACTGTACAGCACAGGGAACTCTATTTATCCTGTGAAAAACCATAATGTAGAAGAATGTGAAAAAGAATGTGTATCTGTGTGCATGGCTGATTCACTTTGCTGTAATTAAAACAACACTGTAAATCAACTATACTTCAATTAAAAAAAAATTACTGCCTAAGCCAAAGTCAGTAAGATCTTCTCTGTGTTATTAAGTCTTAGTCTACGATTCATTAGGCACTTATTTCTATATATATTGTGTGGAAAGCGGGAAAAAAAGCTCTCTTTTTTGGCATCAGTTCAGTTCAGTTGCTCAGTCGTGTCCGACTCTTTGCGACCCCATGAATCGCAGCACGCCAGGCCTCCCTGTCCATCACCAACTCCCGGAGTTCATCCAGACTCACGTCCATCAAGTCAGTGATGCCATCCAGCCATCTCATCCTCTGTCGTCCCCTTCTCCTCCTGCCCCCAATCCCTCCCAGCATCAGGGTCTTTTCCAATGATAGATATCCAATTGTTACAGCACCATTTGTTGAAAAGAAAAAACTTCCCTAGTCAATTGTCTTAGCATCTTTGTTGAAAATTACCTGCCTACACATGTGTTGGCCTGTATCTGGACTTTCTATTCTGTATGCCCATTCTTATCGAATACTGATCGTATTGATCACTGTAGCTTTACAGAAAATCATCAGGTGATGAGAGTCTTCCAATGTAGTCCTTTTTCAAAATGGTTTAGACTATTCTAGGTCATTTATATTTCCACATAAATTTTTTTTTTTTCACAGAGATTTTAGAAAAGCTTACTAATTTCTACCCAAAATCACCTGCTTAAATTTTGATTGGAATGGAATCCACAGATGAACTTGGGAAAACCTAACATTTTAACAATATTGTGATAAAAACATATTTCTAATTTATTTATGTATTTTTTTAGGTGCGCTATCCAATATCCAATATTGGATTTTTGCAATATCCAATATTGCAAACATACGGAATACAACAGATGTGTATATCTGATCTTGTATGTTACAGCACTGGTAAACTCACATATTCAATTTTGTATAGATTTCTTAAGATTTTATACAGAGACAATCACATGATTTGTATATAAAGACTAATTTCTCTCCAATCCATATGCCTTCTTTTTCTTGTTTTGCTGCACTGGCTAAAACACCTCCAGTACAGTGTTGAACAGAAGCAGTAAAAGCAGAAATCCTTGCTTGTATACCCAATCAATCCCAGAAGAAAACATTCAGACTTTTACCATGAAGTACAATGTAAATCACAAGACTTTTTTTCTGTAAATGCTCTTTATCAGGCTGAAAAGATAAAGAGTTTTTATGAAGAAATAAATGTCAAATTCTGCTACACACTTTTTCTGCATCTACTGATATGATCTTATCATTTTTCTTATTTTTACTCTGTTAATATAATGAATCTTTAAAAGTCATTTATTCCTCAAAGTTGAAATCAACTTGATAGAACCTTTGGAGCATTCTGTGAATTAATAAGCAGACATGAAGACAGCTTCAAGAAACTAGTAAAGCAGAGGTAAGCCATCCCATTCTGTGTTGGCTCTGGTTTGTTATGTCACAGTTCCTTTATCCAAGAGGGATGCAGAAGCAAGAAAGGAAGCCGCACCCTCAGGGGTCAAGACCCTGTGTTAAAGGCTGATGGGTGACACCACACGGTGGACAATGACCACACGAGGCCTGGCTGGTCTGTCACTAAAACCTGATTCCAGGCCAAATCATGAAGGGAATAATTAAAAACAGGCATTGTAAGCAAAAGATAACCTGGTAAGCAGAGGAGAAAGAAAAATGCACAGAGGGCATCTGCAGGTCCTAGAGCACAGGGCAGACATCTCGTCGCTGCGTCCTCTCTGACAAAGCCACCGCCACGTCCATGCACACCACCAGCCCTCGAGCCAGAGTACTGCACTGTCTGGACTCTCAGCAGAACCACAACTGTGACCACCACGGACCACGTGGTCCCAGTCAGACGAATGCCAACTTGTGTCCCTTGGAAGTGCTCTTGGACCCTGATATTGAATGCGCACGTAGGTGTAAGAGGGGCCAGAGATGTGGGACCTCAACCTCAGACTGGCTGGGACACTCACAGAGTCCCAGCGCCAAGCAACACACTGAGCCAGAGGGAGACCGACAGTCGGGCTTGCAAACCCTGAGCTCATCCGGCAGAACGTGTCACCTGCCTGCTTCCAGGAAAAGAAAACCCCTCCTGACCTTCGGTACCTCCATGTGTAAGGCCTCCAGTTCCCCTGCAGCCTGTGAAATGTATCACCACTGCACTGCTTCTCACCCTGGAAACCTGTTTACAAGTCCAACCAAGCCAGAAACAACAAAACTGACATCTTTTAGTCAAACAGTGTAATTCAAAAACTCAACTTCCTAAATTAAAGGCAACACTTCCCTGATACCAAGCTGAAGGATCAATAATCAAGAACTGGAAACATGTGAACAAATCTCCCATCAGGGAACTTCCCTTCAAAAGGGATTTGTTGTCATACTTAAAAAAAATAAAATGGTATATAAAAGATTTTAGTGCATTCTTTTTACATTTCATCATAAACATGATATACCAAAATAATAAATTTACTCACTTGTCTTTTAGCTTCTCTCAGTTTTCTCTTGAGGGCTGTCAGAATTCTTTGTACTTCCCATAATCTCTCCTCTTTCGATAAATCCTTTATCCCGCCCTGTAGATCTCGATGTAAACAATTCAAAAGAAACTCCTAGAAAGTAATACACCACACACTGAATAGGATTTCACGTCTTATCATCTTAAAGCCACATGCCATTTCTAAAGATGCAAAATCAACCACTTTTCAGTTATCATTAAAGAAATGACATAATGGCACAGATTGTGTTTTCAAGGCTATGACTGAAAAATCCTCCTTAGTTTTTCTGCCTGAGCACCAGGTTCTAATCCATCAGCACACATTGGTTCCCAGCAGTCAATTCACATCCCTTCCCCCAAGAATATCAACTACTAAGAAACAGGAACTTGGAAATGACAGGGAAGAAAAGCAAGTAGGGATCTGATGTGTTACATGCAAAGAAAAGATGCAATAATAATCAAATGTAAGTAAATATCTTAGTCTTGAGTTTCTTACTAGGCTTGCCAAGCACACACAACTGACCAGCTCTATTTCAGAAGGACTGTGGGAAAGCACAGGATCTGGGGTTAAATCCTGGTTGTAAAACTTGGTAATAAACCAGGTGACACAGATTTACCTCTGCCAACTTTCATTATTCTCACCTGTAAAATAAGGCCAATAAAAGCAGCCTTGTTCAGATAAGGCAACATTTTTGGACTGCTTACAACATACCTGGCACCTTGCTGAACATTTTTTAACACATTATTTCATTTAAAGTCATCTTCAGATCAAACCTAGGAGAGGACTCACTTTTAAAGGCAATCCCCAAGTCTTAAGGAGGTTAAGCAACGTGCCTAATTCAGTCAGTCATGAGCAGAGCAAGAATTTCAAGCCAGGTCTTTTGATTTCCAAACCTGTGCTCTGTGTACCATGATATCCTGACTTAATGAGCATGAATCAGCACCACAAGGGAAGTTCTGGCCTTGGTGTGCCATGAAGAGAGTGCCTGAAAGCTACATACACACAGGAAGTGCTCAAGGACCAGGGACTCATGGGCCGTCAGCACCCCAGTCTCCCACAGGGTCAGCGCGAGGGCAGCTCGGGGGCCGGAGGGCGGGTGCGCACACACCTGTCTCCGTATTTCCTCCTTGATGCTCTCCTGGGTCTCGGGCAGTGTGGGCATCGTGGCCATGTTAGACCATCGCAGGGGCTTCGTCACTTGCTTCAGTGTCACATTTCCAAAGAGCTCTTGCACATGTGTGAAAAATACATACAGAACACGATTGCTAATCTAAAAAAAAAAAAGGATTTGCAAGAAAAATATTAAAATCATCATTTCATTTGTGTCTATTGCCTAAGTACCTTCTTTAATCTTCAGGAGTCACAAGACATGCTTTGCTACTTAATGGCCAATTTAAAGAAGAGAATGAGAAAGTACAGGTTAAGTGGTAGACTCAGCACTATGAGGGATTGGGGGAAAAGCCAAGAAAGGGACGCAGAGGCTGGTTATCATTGATTTATTCTGTTTTAGCACTAGAGCATTAACTGATTTTTTAAATCCTATGTTCTTTATTTTCCAGTTACTATGAGGCATTCTAACACACGCAACTGGATCAACTAAGAAACAGGGGAGCCTGTGGCTACAGAGGTGGGCTGAGCATGGGCACCCCCACTCCAGGGACAAACACCTTCCAGGAAACTCCAAAGCTCAGGATGGAGAGGCTAAGACATCAGGATGTTAGGTGGCTAAATAGCTGGTAAAAGAAACTGTTTCCTACCTAAAACTTACTCTGACAACACACCTGCATTTTCTGTGACACCATCATCCCTATTATAGAAATACTAAGTAACAATGTAATATTTACCAAATTCTGAAAACTTAACTAACAGGAAATTTAAGGAACATCTTCTTTCCAAGCTATAAGCAATGAGCAATGAAGGAATCTTCAGTGAAAGAAAATACACTGTTATACATAGCAGTGTGCTATAACAGTGACCAACAAGTGACCTGGTGTATTCACCAAGAGGGCTTAAAACGAAAACTATAATCCCTCTCATTGTTCTGCCCTCTGTTTCTGGCCAGAGTGAAATATCAGTAACTCCAATAAAGGAACTCACACATTCTATGCCAGCACCAAGTGAGTAGCAGGAAGCGAAGACCAGGAATTTACGTTATAAAGAATCACCACCCACCTCCTTGAAATGCCTCCCCAGGTTAAGATTCTATAAAATACTTTATATAATCTTCATGACTGAAATCTTCAGGTTAAGTCCCTGACCAAATGAATAATGTTAGGCCCCCTTGGGCCTGAATCTGTATGTCTGTGTGACATGATTGAGCAGTAATGCTATTTGATGGAGTAACTGAAATCTTTAAAATTCTGCGGATGAACTGGGACTGCAGGTACCCTGGCTCCTCCTCCACTAAGGACAGGTCACTATCATCAGGAGCTGCTTACAGACCTACACTCAAACCTGGACAATACTCGTATTTCACAGGCACAGCTCAAAGGCCAACCTGATCACCAGCTTTCACGTCAACACCATCCATACTATGAAAGAAAACAACAACACTCAGGCCAAGCCCTTGCCCACTGTCCCTGGCCCACCGCTTGGTATGACTCGGCAATAGGAAGCGCCCTCGCCCCAACCCTAAGGGCCCACATGTGTGCCAGGAAGGCTGTGTACCTGCACAGTGGGGCTGAGCACTATGGAAATGTTCTGGATGTTCATTTTCGTTTCCAGTTCCTTGGCAATAACATGGTCCATGTGCACGATGAGCCAGGAGATGAGAAGGCGGCTGCACTCAGGCAGCTCTTCCAGCAGGCGCTGGAACTCCTGCACCTTCTCGGCCTCCGAGCTCCGGCCACACGCCTCCTCGAAGCGAGGCAGGAGCTCCTTGGTCAGCAGGTTCTCAGGCAGGTCCCGCAGGTACTGCTTCAGCAAACTGGCCACCGTGTTCGGTTCATACTCTTCCAAGTTTGGAGATTCCTCTCTGTCGTAGGCTGCTTTCAGCTCATCCACCTTGGATTTAATTCCTGAGAACATTCAAATTCAGAACAAAAAGAAGTGTTAAGAAAAAAATCAAACACACAGCTTTCTTCCCCAGCATGCCCATCATCACCCCTGGGGGAGATGGGAAAAGAGCCAACCTGGCATGTTAATTGTTTATCTGCATATCATTCACACAATTCCTCCATAAATAAGAGAGAAGGCTACACTCTGAGGACAAATTTAGCCAAACACTAAATGATAATGGAAAAACAATATTCAGAACAAATATCACAGCAAACACAGAAACATTAAGCAAATATGCCAATCGATTCAGGGAAAATATGTTTTTAAAGATTACGTAGGCAAAAGTTAAACTACAATTCGAGAATAAGCCTTCCTCTACATGAGTGGCCAACTGCTTTTTCTAACCTGTCACAAGACTGACAATATAAAATACAACTCAGTACACACAAGCATGCTGCAAAAAGGTGTGGGTGAGTACTTTTTTTATAAATAAAAATTGTATCAAATGGAAAAGGTGAGCTCACCATCTAAATAAACTGTCTGAAAATTATTCCCCAATAAATACCTAATTTCTAATAATACCTAATATCTAATTTCTACATTTAAATTCTTTACATGTTTTCTTAATCTGAAACAGGGCTAGAACCAAAAAAAAAGTGAAACCTGGGTTACTAAAATCAAATTGTTTTGCTTTTCTTACTGGTCAGAAAGAAACACACATAAATGTTTTTAAGACACTAAGTATGTAAGTCTTGACACCAATCTGCATTTAAGACAGAATTCAGTGACACTGACTGCTCGCTGGTGAGAGCACAAAGTAGCTTCCGCTGTCTTCAATACTAGAAACTTCAGGCCAAGGTGTGACGCCACACACACAGAATACCACTCGGCTGTAAACAAGAAAGAAATCCTGTGGCTGGCAACAGCATGGCTCAATCTGAGGGTGTTAA
Organism: Bubalus bubalis; assembly: GCF_019923935.1. Taxonomy (NCBI): domain Eukaryota; kingdom Metazoa; phylum Chordata; class Mammalia; order Artiodactyla; family Bovidae; genus Bubalus; species Bubalus bubalis. The sequence continues at coordinate 20,430,982 of NC_059178.1, forward strand.
GCTACATGAAATAAGTCAGAGAAAGACAAGGACTTCCTTTATGGAATCTAAACAAATAAAGCAGTGAATGTAACAAAAAAGAAACAGACTCAGAGGTAGAGAACAAGTTAGTGGTCACCAGAGGAGAGAGGAAGTGTGAGGGCTAAGTTAGAGGTAGGGAACTAAGAGGCACAAACTAAATGTGCAAAATAAATACACTCCACAGTGCAGCACAGGGAATATGGCCAGTATTTCACAACTATAAATGGAGTATAATCTTTAAAAATACTGAATCACTGTGCTGTATCTCTGAAACGTAAAGAACACTGTACATCAACCATACTTCAATTTAAAAAAAAAAAACTTTAGGCCAGTTATTAAAAACAAGCCATGAACTGAGGCTGACATTGTAATGGTAAACATTACAAAACTTTTTAATGGCATCACAATAAATCAATAACTTAATCCAGCACTGACAAAATAAAACCAGCAATTCCAAATAGGAAAATAATAATATAGATTTTATTTTGCTATAATCTTCATTTTGAGGTGGAAAAGTTAGAAAATAAATCCTATTTTCTTACTTTTCTGAATAAAATATGGTGAGTGATAACTTTGATTAAAATTCCTGACGCCCTCCTCTCTCTCTCATCAACACCTTGCAGATACATAATTTTGCCCCAGCAGTGCCTGCTTAGAAAATGGCACAAGTGAACAATTAGAATATGTGTTTAGTCTGTTACTCTGAAATTGTTACCAAAATGCTTTCCTTTTAAAAACTGAACACTTCAAAGTCCCAGGTACAGAAAGAGCAGATGACAATAGATTAGTTTTAAAACTAGAACTTGGACATGAATAAGTGTGAATCAAAGTTCTCCATGAAAAAGCGCTACTACTGGCATTCGAAAAGAAAAGTCACAGGCACGGTTCTGCAGTCCAGAATGCTGAATGCAGTGTTCTGCCAGGGCCTCACAAATAAATACAGAACTGATCAAAGCAGGTGCTCGTTCTCCAGGAGCCAAGGACCAGGGGAGCAGCTCAGTGTCAAATAGACAAGACATTCCACACCTCCAGCTCCAAAAGAATACAAACATAAAAAATCAGGACCAAGTCCAAAGAATCCTCTGAACAATGCTGTAGGAACCTTCAGAGAAGCTTTCACCTAAAATGAAATTTCCTCATGCCTATCAAAATCATGAGCGAGAAGCAGCTATGTTAGTACTGTGTAGATCTTTAAAAATCCATCTAATTTTTCTTAAAAGGCAAGTTTTACATGCAGTTAAATATGTTTATGTAACTAAGAAATTGTAAGTTAAAATTCAGTGCCTAATTCATTTTCTTATTTTCTATAAAATAGCAGCATATTAGCCAAAATACTCTTAAATAAATGTTATCTGTGGGCTATGTAAAGGTCTCCCCAGTTATCAAACATGCCTGCCTTTCTTAACAAAGAAAGGGCATATCAAATCTACCTTCAAGAAATGCGCATGAACCAATTAGATAGAAAAACTAAATCTAGTCTCTTTATTCTAAATGTTTCTAACTCATCATGAACACGCATGAGCAACGACGCATGTACAGCCTTAGTCATAGGAAGGTGATGGGCGACAGCACGGATGTCGCACAGGTAGGACTTGCATCCTGCACCAACACCAAAGCCACACCACTTTGTAAGAAGAGAGTCTCAGTTTTGGACCACACATGTCTTGTTTGACTTTAGACACCCAATAGGAATCACACTCCTGCCAAGTATGAGATGTTAGTTTTCACACACACAGAATGTAGGAAAATGGAACCTAGACTTCACTAGCATTATGTCAGAGCCACATCTAACCTAGAGGAATCCACCCTGCGGTCTAAACACTTAGCAAGAACAGCCCATCCCTCAGCTGGACTGAGGAAAAACTCACATGACAGCGTTAGCACTGTGTCTCGTGGCCAAGACACATTCTGGATGCAGAGGCCAGACGCCTTCCCTCCCTGCTGACCTCCTCCCGGCACCCAGCCTCTCGGGGGTGCCCAGGTGAGGGGTGCTGCCCACACGGGCCAGGCACTGCACAATGAACCCACGGTGAGCCCGCCTAATGGGGGTGTGGGGATCGAGTAAAAAAGGCAGCGTGCGCGCGCGCACACACAGACACAGTGTGGGGGCCTTCATTCACCGGGAAGGACCAAGGACATGAATGAGGCTTAGGACCCGTGTCACAACCTTGCTCACAAGCACTCTGCTCCTTCCTTTGAAACACAGAGGCAAGCCGACCGGTAGCAAGCAGCGCGGCCCTCACCTGACACCCTGTAGATGCCCTCGCACTTCATGCCATGCTTCTCCACGTAGTCCACGCACTCCCGGAAGACCGCGGGCAGCCGCACGCCGTCGTACATCATGGTCCTCTCCACCGCGTCGGCCAGCGGGATCCCGAAGATGGGCCTGAGGCTCGGGACGTCCAGCTGAGGCACCTCTGGCTCCTGAATCGGCTTCTTCTTCTTCTTCTTCTCCTTCCACTGTTTAACCACGTCAGCTGCTGTCAAGTCTTTTGACTTCTTCTCTTTATGCTTCTCCTCTTTGTGCTTTTCTTCTTTATGTTTTTCCTCTTTGGGTTTCTCTTTTATTTTAAAATCTTTCTCTTTCTTTTTAGAAAAGCTGGGCTTCTTGAAGACATGGATCCCCTTGGACCTCTTCATTTTGGAAGGACTTTCGGCTTCATCCCCCGAACTATCTTCCTGAAAGGCAGCATAGCCCTCAGCTGCCAAAAAAACGCAGGAAGCGTGAGTCACAGTCTGCTGAATGTCACACTGTCCATTTTCTATGTTTAAAACAGGTCCAAAGAAGAGTCACCTGGCCTTGGCGACCTAGCTTTCCACCTGTGGCCCAGCCCTCCTGTTCTCCCAGCCACTCATCTCGGCTGAAAGGTGTTGCTGTGACATCTCTCAACCACAAGAGGGCAACATGCCCAGAGCTCGTTACCCTTGCAACTGGTTTTATTTTACACATGTGTGCAAGAGGAACTTTTACAAACCAAATTACTGAAAACAATCATTTATTATTTCAACTTACTTGGAAAGAATCCCACCATCACACACAACATTCCTTCACAGTCGGAAGAACATCCTCTAACCTACACTTCTCTTAGCTTAGGTTTTCCTATTTGGTTCCTGGAATCTGAAGCCGGCTCCAGTCACAATTGGAGATGCAGGACTATGTAGGTGCTCTTTTCCTCTCCACCGCACCTGGCTCCAGGGTCTCTGGCTGGTAAGTTCTCTCTGGGGCCAGCAGCAGGGACGGAGCCTCCTCTGGGGAGGACCGACCAGGAAACCCCTAACCTTGAGCGTTGGCCACGCCCCTGAGTCAGAAAGCCTGGGTTTCACACTAACAGCTACTCAATATCAGAGCTGTCCTAGTTTGGCTTCCTTGTTTTGGGGTTTTTTTTTAAACATCTAAAACTCTCCTGTTCTTTTCTTTAGCCAAATATCTTACAAGCTAAAATAGAAATTAATAATAGAGATTTTAAAATAGAGATTAAAGGTACTGCATAAATTTCCCTCTGGTTAAAATACCACGAACTCCACACCAACCAGAATGGCAAAAGAAGAGCATGACATTGGGTGGCCAAAAAGTTCATTTGAGTTTTCCTGTAACGTCTTACAGGAAAACCCGAACCTTTCAGCCAACCCAATAAAAAAAGCTATCATCCTCCCTACAGAACAGGAATCCCATATGGGTGTGTCGTGGCATCTGCTTAAGAAAACAAATACACTATCTTTTACCATGTGCCCCAACTAGCCTACAACCTCATCAAGACAGCAAGACTCCATAAGCACAAAATTTCAACATTTATTTTTCATACATTATTTTAAAAAACCAACTTAAGAAACCTCCACCAGAAAACTTTACCACTTCTGGAAATTCAGTATTTTTACTTGTGATAGTAAGACCCTAAAATACAAAAACTGAGACCCTGAAAAGAAAATATAAAACAGGAGTCCCTGGATCTAGGATGGCAGGTACACGTGACTAGAGCAGAAATTTACCTAGAATAAAACCACAGCACAGAGGAAACGGCACTTACTCCTTTTTTCCTTTTTCTTGAACTTTCCTTTCTTCTTCCCATGGTCCTTCTCATCGTCAGACACTACGTCGGGAGGCTCGTGGAGGCTGTCGTGGGGGGGTGAGGGCTCGCCCGTGCGGTACAGCCCGGGAAACTTGGTGGGGCTGATCTCCTCAGAGCTGGGGGTGCGGGTGAGCCCGCTGCCATGCTCCACCCTGCGGTGCTCACTGGGGCTGCTGGTGGGGGGCAGGAAGCACTCGGTCATGCTGCCTCCCTGATGACAGCGAGGAGGGCTTCTTGGTCACCTACCCATCACACCTGCGGGAGACACAGCATCACGGTCACCTGGTGGCCACCAACGCCCAGGGGCAGCAGATAGACGCACAGCTCGGCAAACTCCCCCCTCAAGAACCGTCGCTGGTTTTGTCATCTTGAGTTGATTCGTGCCTCACACATGCACATCAGTTCTCAAAAAGCTGAAAGCACTGGATCTTCAAATGTGGGGAAAATTAACCAAATGGAAGGACATAGGACATCAAGGCAGGACACAGGGTTTCTCCTAAAAAGAGCCAGCCGCTCTGTAAGGGGTTTCATTTTGATTGTTATCCAACAGAAAACTTTAATTTTTCTTAAGTTATGACCAAACAACCATGAATAACAAGAAGACTCTTGGTATAACTAACACATGAATAGTTCAGTATCATTAGCGAAATTTACAGAACAGTGACAGATGCAGCGATTCACACAGGTACAGGCCATTAGCTGCAGTTACATACCGCATTAGACAAGCCATGTGCTGATACAGCTAACAAAGGAAGAACCTCATTTGCTCATTCCTAAACTATACACAAAACGGTTTTGCTACAATGGACACTACAAAGGACAAATGTGGATAAACAACAAGTTTCTACTGTGCAGCTCAGGGAACCGTACTCAATATCATGTGAGAAACCAGAACGGAAAATAGGAAAAAGAATATATATATGTGTACATATGTGTATAACTGAGTCACGGTGCTGGACAGCAATAATTAACACAACTTTGTAATCCAGCTATATTTCAATAATAAAATTTTTTAAAGAAATAATAAAGTACAAATGTAAGAAAAGTTCAAGATCTGTTCACATTTTTCTTCTTCATAAGACAACGGTACACAGTTTAAGTACCATGTTCAAAAGTGAACTGTGTTAGTTCTTACTCCTCTTTAATGTTTTTATAATATTCATCTGAAAAACTACCAGAATCACTTCTCTTTGCACTGACTTAAGGTGATTCTGAAATTTTAAAAACACACAAACACAAGTGTAACTGATAAATCTGACCATAAACAAAGTCAAAAGACAACCAAATGTGAAAAAAAATGTGTAAATTATGATAGCGAACTTTTCTAAAAAGCAGAGTTCTCACAAATCAATGAAAATTTCAACATAGCAAGAATGTGAAGCAGTTCACAGGAAAATGACTAATATCCACATGAAAATATCATTCAAGTGCAATTGCAATTTTAAGAACATAAGACGGTAAGTTAGAATTTTTATAACATCAGACTGGCAAAGAACAAAAAAGGGTCTATAATATACCAGCATACTAAGTGCTGGTAAGGGTGTGAATATTCACTAAGGGAGAATATCCACCAACAGCTGAAGTATAAACCAGCACAGTCTTTTCTGAAAAGCAACTGGCAAAATCTATCAAAATTTTAAATGTGCTCTCTTTGATCTAAGAATTCCTCTTTTTAGGAACTTATCCTTCAGACATCCTTTTACAAGCATTCAAAGATGTGCACATGAAAATAATCATTTTAGCACTGGGAAAGCAAAGACAGCAAAATCTAAATGGCTATCAATAAAAGACACGTTAAATTAGGCTTGATCCAAATAATGGAATGTAAAGTCACACACAAGCCATCTCTGACATAGTAAACCATTGTTAAGTCTCTGAAGTTGTAAAAGAGGAGGGAGAGAAAGTTGTTTTTTTTTTATTTTGAGCCTTACCATGCCCATCTATCACTTGTACTGCTATTATCATGTTTTTCAAATGAACAGGCCATGTTTTTTTAGTCTCATAAAAATTGTTTTTGACAATATTTAATATTCTGAGGAAAGCAATTTACAGCACAGTATCAAGTTTTAAATATACAAGCACACAAAAAAATGTAAGAACAAGGGAACCTTAGTAACAATTATCTCTGAATTATAAGGTTATAAGTGATCTTTTCACTTTTTTACGTTTCATCAGTTTCCTACCAGTACAGTATGCCTCACTACTTGCCTAAGCAGGAAAAACATTAAGCGAGAAATTTCATCAAAGGGACTGTAAGCATCGCTGTCACTCTGATTCTCTGGTTTTACTTCATGGGTTCTGACGGCTGGTGTTTTTTTTAAATACATTCTTTTCTTAAGGGATGAGAGTTTAAAGGGAGCTAAGATGCCACCAGCCTATCGGTTATACATCACAGGTGGGGAAACTGAAGTGTGAAGAGCGGAGAACAAAAACACGGGTGCGGGAAGGAGCACAGCTCGCCCCGGCCTGGGCCACACGCCTCCCTGCTCTCTGTCTCCTCCGCGCTGGGACCCGCCTTCCTCCCAGGAGTCCTGCTCAGCCATACTCATCTTTCCACATCAGGCCCGCAGATGGGCACAAGGAATCTTTCTGGAGTGATGCGAACAGTCTAGATTTGGATTGTGGTGATGGTTACGAACTGTAAATTGACATTTTAAGTGGGTGAAATCCTATGGTATGCAAATTACACCTAAATAAAGCTGCTAAAAAAAGGATCAAGTACCAGCACCCCTTTCTCCAGGAATCCCCGCTCATGCCTCACGTGGCCCAGGCTAAGCCGTGCCCCCCTCCGGAGCTACAGAATCACGGAGCACACCTGGACGCCGCACTGGGCCTTAAGGACCTGTGCATGGGGCCATCTTGCCAGTAATTCGCAAGCCCAACATTTAACACAGCACAGGCTGCACGGGAAGTAGTCAGACGTTTCCTTAACCAACTAAACCCACTAACAAGTCTCTCCATATTCTCAACACGCTGTGTCCCGCTGATGACACAAAGATGAGGAGAAATGACTTGGCCCTCAGCCTCAACTTTTAATTACAGAAACAAAGAAAGGAAACCCACATTTCATTTGAGTTCTGTGGCTTCAGGAACTTTCACATCAACCTGACATGTCCTGTAAGAAAAGTGTTTTTCCAGGTTTACAAACTGTACAACTAAGGCTCAGAGAAGTGAAGTAATGTATCCTACACCACGCAGCAAGAGGTAAAACTAGGATGTGCTTGACGGAAACACACATTCTTTCTACTAAAGTGCCCTCTGTGTACACATGTACACACACACACACACACACACACACACACACACACACGAGAGCACACTTACGCCAGGAGGAGCAGCATATTAATGACACAAGCAGAAACGTGGGGCTTGTTATGAGAATAGCAAGAAGACGGGTCTGATGGGAGCAGATGCATGAAGAAGCAACAGAAAAGACATGGAAAGACAAGATGGTTCTGAACTGAAAGCCAGCTGGTGCCGAGCTGAGGAGGTCATCACCAAGTTCAAGTCCAGAAGCGACAAAACGCTGGGGCTGCAAGGCATGAGGGCAGGACCACGAATCACAGAACGCAGGTGGGTCTGGACCGCCCCCCACTCTGCAATCTGCACACTGGACTGACAAGGAAGAGTCCTGTTCCTGACACCCTGAAGAGATGATCTTGCGAAAACCACTCCAGAGGAACAGCTGCTGCCCTGACTCAGCCTCGCATGGCTGGGAGGAGCGGCCGCCGGCGCACAGGATGGAGCGAGGCCGGAACAGAGGTGCAGGAACGGTCCTGAGCTCAGGGAGCCACACACACACCTCAGCGTCCTGAGTAAGTGGGCAGAGAGACAGGCCTTGAAGGGTCCACGGTGAATTTCAGCATAAACAGCCAAAGGTGAGGGGGGGAAAAAAAGAAATTCCTACTTCTGAGGCAAGAGGAGAAGTAATGTAAACTTGTCAACATTTAAGAAAGATGTCAGCACAGCTAAGAAAAAGATCGCATACTGACAGGCAAAGAAGGCAGACAGGACGGGGCCTCGAGATACGAGGACCAACACTGATCCCAGAGGGTGCTTTCTGCCTCTGCATCGCAGACTTGCAGCAAAACATGCCAGAAACACCAGCGATGACAAAAGCCAGCCCTCTCAGCTGAAGGACCAGAAGGGGGCGGTCCTTCCAGACAGAAAACGCAGTCTACTCCATCCAGTAGACAGACAACAGAGTCTACTCCGTGGTCTACTCCACCAGAGACGTAACCATGACAGTATGGTACTGGAGCAAGGGTGGACAGGTTAGTGAACAAAACAGAAACTTCGCAGAGGCTCGCATATACGCAGTCAACTGTCTGTCAACAAAAGTTCCAAAGGAATTCATGGGGCAAGGAAAGTCTTCAGCAAGTGGCGCAGAGTAACCATGTGGGGAAGAGAGAAGGTCAGCCCTCCATTGCATCACCACAGAGTGTGCATGACAAACTACAGACACAAAACTTCACTGCTAATAACTTAAAACTTCTACACAAAACACATTTGTGAGCCCTTGAAGGAAGAATTTCCCAGACAGGAACAGAAAGCAATTAACTACTGAATTAAAAGTCCACAAACTAGACTTTTTATCAAAAGCAAAAATTTTCACTCATCAAAAGATAGTAAGAAGAAAATTAAGAGTCAAGGCCAAGACGTGGAGAACACACTTACAGTGTGTGTGTATGTACGTGTGTCTCACAAAAGACTTAAACCCAGGATATATACAGAACTTCTACAGTTCAACAATAGACAATCCAAAACAAAAATGGGCAAAATCAAGCAAACAATTTACAAAAGAAAATCTATGACTGGTCAATAAGCCCATGAAAAAACCTCCACATCACCAAACATCAAAGAAATGGAAATTAAAACCATGATGAGCTATCAACAGACACCATCCAGAATGGCTGACGTGCAAACAGAACTATAATTCCTAACGCTGGTGAGGATGTGTGGCACTAGAAATTTAATACACTGCTGGTGGGAATGTAACATTTAACCACTTTGAAAAAGTATTACTATTTGGCAGTGTCTACTTAAACTCTTACCATATGACCCAGCAATTCCACTCCTGAGTATCTACCCCAGAGAAATGGAAACATAATCACACATATTCACATGATCAGAGTAACTGTATTTATCACAGATAAAAAACAGAAACACATTGCCATTAACAAGCCTGGATAAACAAGCGGAAATATATTCACACAATAGAATACTAGCATTTTTTGAAATGAACAAACTAGTCAGCCATACAACAAAACAGATGAACTTCAAGATAGCACTGCAGACACCCGAGATTACAAAGTGTATGACTATTTATACGAAGTTCTGGAAGAGGCAAGCTCATCTCCGTCGGGAGAATCTAGAACTGGGGTCCTGGGGTTTGGGGAAGAGGCAGGGCCAGAGTACAGAGCAGCTAGAGAGAACTCTCCAGGTTGATGGCTGTGTTCTATGTCCTGACAGGCACATGGGCTACACACACACACACACATTTGCTGAAACACATCTTCATGAAACACCGCAGACACACACCATTGTGTTAGTCTCAGGGTACTGGTGGTTTGACACTTAGGTCCATTTTGAAATGATGACCAGTTGTGAGCCTAGTAACCACCTGTCCCCACACAAAGTTATTTCAACATTATTCCACATTCCTTACGCTGCACGTCACATTCCGAGGCTTTCCTTTTAATAACTGGGGGTTTGCACCTCCTGATCCCCTTCATCTATTCAACCCTCCACCTCCTTCCCTTCTGGCAACCACGTATTTGTTCTCTGTATCTATGAGTCTATTTACATTTTGTCTTATTTTTCAGATTCTACACATAAGTGAGATCATATGGTATCTGTTTTTCTCTGTCTGACAGATTATCTCACTTAGCAAAATGCCTCTAGATCTACCCATGGGGTCACCAAAAAAAAAAAATTAAACTGTGCCTATCACTGAATATACATTACACCTCAATAAAATCTCACAGATAGGGAAAAAACCATGGATGTTATGCAAAGATGATCATGAGCCATTAAAAATATGAACTCTCCTCAAATGTTGCTACTCTCACCCTAATGGTTGACATCCCCTCCCAGCCCCCCACACCCAAAATCACTGCAAGAGGAATGTCTATTTCCAGTTTTTCCCAAATGAAAGCCTATGGCTACCTGGGAAAAATCTCTCTCCAGAGAGAATTTAAGGAAAAAAATGTGACTTCTGTAATAACTAACAAAAACTATTAAAAGTATTTCCATACATCTAGAATTTTACTTTAGAATCCCCCAAATTATACCTTTGAAATTAAATATTTCATGTAAAAAGAACAGTTATGACAGTTTTAACTGGGGTAAAGCCAAAAATAAGTTTCACAAAATCAGACTCAAACTTAATAAAGACTTAAAAAACTTCACTCCTCTAAAGAACCAGGATATACACTGTTTCCAACAGTCTCTTCTGCTCATGTACCAGTGTTAATCAGCACATGGAAGAGGAGCCACTCAACTATGCCAAAGGACAAAGCAGTATCAGCAGGAAAGACCGACTGCTAAACTGAAGTCTCCTGAAATGAGGTTTTGAAAATAACTCCAATGATTCATTAAACTTGATAATATCTACACAGACAAGGGCCTCTTCCAAAAAACCAACAGCTTGCTTAACTAGTTCACAAGTTAAACACATCCAGTATTTATAAATGGATTTTTATTAAATACAGCCTAAAAGTCATTGGAAGCAGCTTTTCCTTATTTTTATGGTTTTAAAAAATAGTCTGTAAGTTAAAAGTCTCTAACCTAAATCTCTACAAGGGACTCCAGTTACTGGCTCGTTAGAACATACTGAGCACTGACCCCCCCCCATAACCTACTGTCCAGGGATGGCCAACTTCATAAGCATATGTCCATGCAAAATACATTCTTGTTCTTCAAATTTTCTCAGAATTAAAGAGCATCCAGCTCACAAAGGGCCACTAAGCACCCAACACCATACATGCAGAGACCCATCAGAGCACACCATGAGGTCTCAGGGTACAAGGGACAGAGAGATGATCCAGAAAGACTCCTAGCGGGCAGAACAGGACAAGCAAATTACAGAAGATCACAATCGATTTGCCAATAGGACCATGGAAATTTACAGACAATAAACAAACATACTCAAAATTCTGATAAGAAAACCAGTTTCAACAACCACCCAAGTGTACAGGTAGAATAAAGATACTTCAGACACACGGCGGCAAGGACTGTATTCCCTGTACACTTGCCCAAGAGACTTGACGACCTGAGATGCGACCTGACGGGCAGCAAGGAACCCAGGAAAAGCAGGCCTGTGGCCAGCTAGTGACACAGTCCCTGTGACCCCGGGGAAGAAGGGTTCCAACACATCTGCCTGTGCGGAAAAGAAGAACAAGACTGTAGCTTTGGGGACAAATCTGTCATAAGAACAGAGTAAAAAGCAAATAACAGTAAGAGACGACCGTTAACTTTAAGAAAAAAGGTAGACAGGAGAATGAAACCGTAGTCCTCTGCCTGGCTCAGGATTACACAGTGCCTCTGTAATAACCACGATGCAAACGATGGATGCTGACTGATGGAACCAAGCACTGTGCAAGCCATGACTATGCTGGAGGGCTGGGGGCAGCGAACCCGGGGAGGATCTCAGAGACCCAAATCCTTATCCACCTAACACCCAGGTAACAGAGGACATTCAAAACTGCCATCTTCAAAAACAGCAATTTAAGGGTATTACTTAGGTAAAGGAAATAAACACCAAAAGAAATAGCTGAAAGGAAAGCTTCAGCTATAAAACTCGGGAGGCGGGGTGCTGGGGCAAGGTGGGGACCAGCATTTTGCCTGAGTCTTGACACTGGGCTGGGGTCCCCAAGGCCACCCCGGGGTCGGCGATTCGCTAGGAGGACTCACATCAGTAAGCACACAGTCACGCTCAGGCTGAGACTTATTACAGAGAAAGGATACAGAGCAAAAAAAGCCAAGGACAAGGGGCCGAGTCCAGAGGAACCAGGCGTATGCTCCCAAGGGCCCGCTAGCAGGGGAGACATAGGGACACATAGGAAGCGCCAGGGGTTTCTGCCTGCTCCTCCATCAGCCCAAGGTCCCCGAGGAGCCCAGTCACAGCGGCATTCTCTGCGGAGCGGGTACTGAAGTCCCAGACTCCCAGAAAGAAGGCAGGCACTCGGCGTCAATCAGGCTATTCTACAAACCGCTGAGACCCAGTAACCACACTTTTCACTTACACAAAATTTTATAGGCCATAAGGAACTTGACTCATCAAAGGATTTCTCTTCAGACATGAACATTACTATTCAAGAAAAAAAAACAAAACCAAGTTTACGAGCTGAGATGAGGCAAATAATCCTTCAGATGAAGCAGATAAGGCTTAGGGAGTTTCCTATCGTCCACAGCGAAGTCCCTGCCACGCTAACACGCGCGAGGTTCACAGCCTATGCCCGTGACGCACAGCAGTATCCACAGGTGCAGAACCACGCACACCCCCACAGACCAACTGTCAGCCCTCTGGGTTGTTACCTGATTGGTCCTTTCAAAACTCCCAACTTTTGTTCAGGTCTGTGAGGACAGATGAGCCTGGCGGGGTCGCAAACAATCGGGCACGACTGAGTGACTAAACAACAAGTACTTTAATAGACATTTTACTCGAGTTACTGTTTCTTTTCTGCAGTCATCTTATACATCATCAAATTTAATCTTTATTTTAATTTCTCCCCAACCCCCAGGCACTTAGCCAAAAAACTTTTAATTAGTGCCCCATATGCCATAGAGAAATTCACTGAATGACACAGTGATTTATGTTTTCCACTCAGCTTCTCAACATTCTCAGTGTCGTTGATTAAAATATGCCTAAGAGGGCTTCCCTGGTAGTCCAGGGTCCAATGCAGGGGACACGGGTTCGATCCCTGACCCAGAAGACTCAACATGCTGCAGAGCAACTAAGCCCGTGTGCCGTAACTCCTGAGCCTGCGCTCAGAGCCCGGGAGCCGCGACCTGTGCTCCACAAGAGGAGAAGCCACCGCAACAAAAAGCCCAGGCACCACTGGCAGGCAGCCCCCATTTGCTGCAACTACAGGAAGTCCGTGAACAGCGATGAAGACCAGCACAGCCAAAAGCAAACAGATAAATAATAAGACATCTCTAAGATATATGTTACCAAAATCAGTTTAAAAGATGTGAAATTCCAAAGTTCATGATAATGAACACGAACGTATGAATGTCTTTTTAAGGCTGACAATAACTATTACATGACTATTAACAAGAAAACAGAAAAATTCACATTTTAGGAAACTGATATAATGCAATATAAAATAAACCTCTGGATGAAACAGAAATCTGCAAAGCACAGACTATTGCCATTATTTAGGTGAACATAAAAACTCTGAGGTTCAGAACTCCAGGTGTCAGGAAATGAGCAGCCAGAACATACAGTATCTAGCAGCCAGAAATAATTCCACCTCTGCCTGGGCTGAAAGGCTGGGGAGGACACAGTTCAGTTCTGCACACAGCTGTCCAAATCAAAGGGCATGTATGTATAGTAAGTATGGAGAGAAAAGTCCACTGCCTTTACATGAAATCCTATAAGTGCTATAGGATAGCACTGAAAGTGCTATATCATAAGCAGTCACAAACACCAAGGACCAAAAAAAAGTTTTCTTATTAAAAAAACCTTGTGACCTAAGTGGGAAGGAAATCCAAAAAAGAGGGGGTATGTGTATACATATATCCAATTCACTTTGCTGTACAGCAGAAACACAACACTGTAAAGGAACTATACTGCATTAAAAATTAAAATTTAAAAAACAATAAATATCATTTGGAATGTAACAATAAAACAGCACATTTTTAAAGTAACAGGTGGGAGACAGGTGGTATCTTTCCTGCCACATCTCATATAATCACATGATCCAGTCTCAAGCAAATCTTAAATCAGAACTTGGCTTGGAAACAGGGGAGCCCAATAAACCTCATTTAATAATTTTTAAAATGCACACCATTGGTTACAATAGAAAGTGGGTAAAAACATCTAGTCCATGTTCCCCAACAGTGCGCAGACGGACCCAGGGCACTGTGAGCAAACTCCACGGGTCTGAGGTAGCTCAAACTGAGGGAAGCACAGTGCTACTCGACACCTGTCAGTCACTGCACAGCTACCAGAAAAGAAGGTGGCTTCAACACTCAACTGTGCACATCCCCTTCAACAGCATACCTTCATAGAGCAGGGCTTTATAGCGGTTTTTAAAAAATCAACATGGAACAAGAAATAAGGGTGGTGATGTTCAATCTGATTGCAAAGTATCATAAGCTGCACAGTGTTTAATGGACACACAGAAACCACTAATTTTAGTTAAGATTAAGATAAAAATGATTTTCTTTTTTAGCTTATGTGTATTATTTTTTTCAAATGGCTACTAAGTTGCCTGTCAAGTGGGCCTTAGTAAGCATCACTAGGAACAAAGCTAGTGGAGGTGATGCAATCCCACTTGAGCTATTTCAAATCCTAAAAGGCAATGCTGTTAAAGTGCTGCTTTCAATATGCCAGGAAATTTGGAAAACTCAGCAGTGGCCACAGGACTGGAAAAGGTCAGTTTTCATTCCAATCCCAAAGAAAGGCAATGCCAAGAAATGTTCAAATTACCACACAATTGCATTCATCTCACACACTACCAAAGTAATGCTCAAAATTCTCCAAGCCAGGCTTCAACAGTACATGGACCATGATCTTCCAGATGTTCAACCTGAATTTAGAAAAGGCAAAGGTCTGTCTAGTCAAAGCTATGGTTTTCCAGTAGTTATATATGGATGTGAGAGTTGAATTACAAAGAAAGCTGAGTGTCAAAGAATTGATGCTTTTTAAACTGTGGTATTGGAGAAGACTTTTGAGAGTCCCTTGAACTGCAAGGAGATCAAACCAGTCAATCCTAAAGGAAATCAACCCTGAATATTTACTGAAAGGACTGCTGCTGAAGTTGAAGCTCCAATACTTTGGCCACTTGATGTGAAGAACTAACTCATTGGAAAAGATGCTGATGCTGGGAAAGTTGGAAGGCAGGAGGAGAAGGGGATGACAGAGGATGAGATGGTTGGATGGCATCACCGACTTGATGAACATGAGTTCGAGCAAGCTCCGGGAGTTGGTAATGGACAGGGAAGCCTGGTGTGCTGCAGTCCATGGGGTCTCAAAGAGTTGGACGCAACTGAGCGACTGAACTGAACTGAAAGTTGCTAATAAATACATATTTAGTTGTGTGAGCCTAACAATATAATTTAACATACTATTAAACATTTCCATTAGGCTGACACCAGGTCAAATACATGAGATATGTTATGAGGCTGAAATATCAAGTCATAAAAGAAATGAAAGATGCTTGGAATCAAGACAAAAGGACTCAGAAGTCATCTAGAAGATGCTCCCACTGGCCAAAGATGCCAAAGAGAACCAATAAAATTAATAACTGCCACGAACTGAAGTATCAAGTATATTTAAATCCACGAGTTCATAAAAATATTTAAAAATAAAATTCACTGATCACTTTGGAGGATATGAGAACTAGAGAACCAAGTAGTTGTTTGGAATAACTGGCAAATAAGGGGGGGAGCATTTATTCTGAACCTCCTATACCAAGTATAGTTCAGCCAAGTTTCCTTTTATCAAAATCTTCCATGTAATAAACAAAGAAATAAAAGACTATCACCACTTAATAAGCAATTTAAAAATAGATATTGGCAACAACGGCTGTTAATATCACAGACAAAAAAAGAGACACTGGCCTGGAAAAATTAAACTGATAAAACCTGATTCTGATTAAGTCTCAAAATATAGGGACATACAATTTAGTTTATTTAGCTAATACTAAAGAAAAAGAGGGGAAGGAAGAAGAGTGGGAGAATGAACATAAAAATTAAGAGACTTAAGACCGAGAGGAGAAGGGGACAACAGAGGGTGAGATGGCTGGATGGCATCACCGACTCGATGGACATGAGTTTGGGCGGACTCCGGGAGTTGGTGATGGACAGGGAGGCCTGGCATGCTGAGGTTCAAGGGGTAGCAAAGAGTCGGACACGACTGAGTGACTGAACTGAACTGAAGACTGAGTATGAGAAGACAAGCCACAGACTAGGAGAAAATATTTGTAGAAGACATACCTGATATAGGACCACTATCCAAAATACACAAAGAACTCTTAAAACTCAACAATACGAAAACAAAACAATTTAAAAATGGGCAAAAGCCCAGAACAGAAACATCACCAAAAAAGATACAAATGACAAATGAGCATATGAAAAGATGTTCCATATCATATATCATTGGGGAATTACAAATTAAAACAGCAATAAACATGACAAAAGTAAATCTAGATTTAAAAAAATTTTTTCATAACTGTGTGTGGTGATGAATGCTAACTAGATTTACTGTGGTGATCATTTCATAATATATACAAATTTCAAATCTGGCTCTCAATTTGCAGTGCTTCTGATTTAATTTAGCCTCCAAATGATTATGATCATGCTTCATTTTATCAAGTATCACTCTGAAAGCAACTCCAAACAAGTTCTGCTAGCATTTTTGTTGTTCAGCTAGATTTTTGTTTTTAATTACTTTTAAGGCAAAAGCTTTACATTTAAATATCTATACAATCTTTCCAGGTGATCAGTTTGATGGACTTCATTCAAACTGATCAACTGCAAAGAAAGAGACCTAGCACCTGGTGTAGAGTAAGCACTCAATAAATAAAAGCCTCATTCCACGATTTACACTATGATTGTTTAGAACAGAAGGTATACATGTTTATACATTCTTTGCTCGTATGTGTATAAAACACCTCTGGAGGAATATACCAGAAAAGATTAAGTTGTGATCTTTTCAGTGTTATCCTTAATGGCTCACCCAGGCCCCCAGTCCTCAGTAAAGAAATTGGGAGAGACCCTGATGGGGAAAGAGAATGTGGCACAGCTGCAGGTCTAAGTACCATCACTCTTCATAGATGGGGTTTCCTTATCTGTCAATATTGACACAGACCTGCCACAGCACTGCCAAGATTAAACAAAATAGTATTCATGGTCTACAGCAGGTACTCAGTAAGCAGCAACAATAATATCTACACAAAAGCAACAATATAAAATTCCTGGACAAAACTTGAGATTTTATAAACTATATCCTCTGCCTATAAAAGTGTGAAAAAGGAAGAGTTTTACTGCTTTTTCTTTCCTTGACTCCCATTTTAAATAACGTTCGGAAAATCATAAGTGCACTGTTAAAAAAAAAAAGTCATAAACAAATGTAAGAAGCCAAGAAGAAACCTGGAGAAAAAGTACTGGCACTAGACATGACAATTACTTTGCAAACTAATAAATAAAAACAAAAAGCGATTGAGGATTTGAATCTGAAGCAAATACTTTTAAAATGAAAAAACAGGGAATTTAAAAGATTCTGTTTTTCACCCACCAATTTTCTAAAGAGGAACAAGTCTGATGCCCAACACTGGAGGGTGTGATGAGCCAGTCGCATGCTACTGGTAGAAGTGCAAACTGATTCATTCAGAAGGCAATTCAGCAGCATCTACCAAAAATTAACACTCCGACCTAGCAAATTCACTGTTAAACCTTGTCCCCAAATAGACAAAAGTAAGCAAAGCACTGTTTTTGATGGCCAAAAACCCTTTATTATGCTGCATCTCTACAAGCACCTCAAATTCTTTAGGAAAAAAGCAAAGAACAGAGAAAAATACTAACCCAACTATATGCTGTCTACAAAAGATTCACGTAAACTATAGTAACAGAGGCAGCCTAATAATGAATGGAGTGCTAAATAAACAGATGGAGTGAGGTTAAAATGATAGCCTGAGTGCTCAGTTGCTAAATTGTGTCCAACTCTTTGCAACTCCATGGACTGTAGCTCTCCAGGCTCCTCTGTCCATGGGATTTCCCAGGCAAGAATACTGAAGCGGGTTGCCATCTCCTTCTCAAAAAATGATAGCTTAAGGAACTCCAAAAGTTTACCCTCAGAAGAGCCAACTAAAATCAGTCAGAATCCACTTTAACCCTGGAAACTAACCAGAAGCCTGTAGCAACAATTCAGGGAGCATTTATTCAAGAAAAACACCTGAATCTTAGTGAGAACGTAGGATTCTATGATATTTAATTCACTCTGATCCTATCCTGGGCTTCCCAAATCAGTGGCAGCCTTGAAAATAATAGCCCACATTCCCAGCACTGGCACAGCAGAACAAACCTCATTCGCAAACAAACTGAATTATTCCAGTCTCTCTGGAAGACCTACCTGTAGAAGCAGCCCGCCTTATCTCACCTAAACGTAGTTACCTCAGAACTCCCCCCATGCCCAGGGCTACGCCGCTAGGGGGCAGCCAGAGAGGTGTTAGCCGCGCTGCCCGCTGAAGCAACAGGCAAGAGCTGAAGTGAACACTCCCTCCAAACCATGAGAAGAAAGGCTGAGCAGGGAGATGTTCTGGGGAACAAAGACCTTGAACTGCTGCAACAAATTCCTGGAAATCAGGATAAATGTGGATGCCCAGCACCACACACATGCTCAGGACACAGAATTCCTGGCTCATCATTTTTCCTTGCAGTAGTGTGACTGTGTCATCCCACTGCCTTCTGGCTCCTGTGGTTTCTGATGAGAAGTCAGCTGATGATGACACTGAGGATCCCGTTTATGTGACAAGCCACTTCTCTCACTACTTTCAAGATTCTCTCCTTGTCTTTGTCTTTAAACCAGTCGATTAAGAATTGTCTTAGGTGGATCTCATGGAGCTCATCCCACCCAAGAAAGCCCTCCCCACTCACCTCTGGATGATCTTGACATCTGCAGACAGAAACAAAGGCTAAGACCAAAGCTGTCAAGTGGCTGAGTGCTGAAGCTACACCCAAGAGATACACAGCTGTCCTGGTAGCTTACTGGTCTGCTAATGACTGGACATTAGCAGCCAAGAGAATAAAACAGGAATAAATGTAACCAAGGAGGTGAAAGACTTATACACTGATAACTACAAAACACTGCTGAGAGAAGTTAGAGTAGACCTAAATAAACTCCTTTTTAATGGGACAATTCAGTACTGTTAAGATGACAAAGTATTGCTGTAATTCAAAATGATCTATAGACTCAGGCAAAATTTCAACAAGCCTTTATTGCAGAAATGGAAATCTGATCCTCAGTATGGAATCGCAATGGGCCTCGAATACCCACACAAAAATAATGAAGAAACAGAGGGGGAAGACTCAACACTTCGTAATATCAAAAGCAATTACAGAACTAGAGTAACCAAATCAATGTGGCACTGGCATCAGGATAAGCATCCAGACCTACAGAATCGATTTGAAGAGTCCAGAATAAACCCAAACATCTATTGTCAACTGATTTTCAACGAATGTGTCCATTTTTACTCCATGGGGGAGAAATGGTCTCTTCAACAGATAGGAACGGGATAATTAGATTTCCACATACAAAAAACAGGCCCTATCTCAGACCATATACAAAAATTCACTCAAAATGAACCAACACCTACATATAAGAACTAAAACTATAAAACTCCCAGAGGAAAACACAGTGTAAATTTCACGCCTGTGGATTTGGCAATGGATTCACAGGTATGACGCCAAAATCACAAGTAACAAAAGAAAAAACTGATAAATTCTACTTCATCAAAATTTAAAACTTCTGTAGATGAGAAGGCATTATCAAGAAAGTAAAAAAGACTACCCAGAGAATGGAAGAAAGGATTTGCAGATCACATATACTGATAAGGGGCTTCCCAGATGGCTCAGCTCCTGGAATGCAGGAACCACAGGAGATGTGGGTTCGATCACTAGGTTAGGAAGATCCCCGTAAGAGAAAATGGCAACCCACTCCTATATTCTTGCCTGGAAAACTCCATAGACAGGAGTTTGGTGGGCTACAGTCCATGGGGTCTCAAAACAGTAGTAAACAACTGAGCATATACTGATAACGGTCTACCATCCAGAATATACAAAGGAACTCTCACAACTCAACAACAAAAAGACAAACAACCCAATGCGAAGCTAGGAAAAGAACCTGAATAAATATTTCTCCAAAGAAGATATACAAATTGCCAACAAGCACATGAAAAGAAGTTCAACATCATCAGCCACCAGGGAAATAAATGCAAATCAAACCCACAATAAGTTACCAATTTACATCTACCAGGATAGCTTAAATTTTCAAAAACCAGAAAATAACAAGTGTTGGTGAGGATATGGAGAAATGAGAATCTTTACATTGGAGAGGGAAGTGATGCAGCTGCTTTGGGGAACAATTTAGAAGTTCCTCAAACTGTTCCAACATAAAACTCAGGACATGATCTGGCCAATTCTACTCTTAGGTATGTACCCAGGAACAATGAAAACATGTATCTACAAAAAACGCTGCACATGATTATTCACACCAGCACTATTCAAAATAGCTGTAACAAAGAAACAACTTAAATGTTAAACAACTTATGAATAAACAAAATGTGGAATATTCCAGCCAGTGTAATATTCTCAGCAATGAAGAGGAATGGAGTCCTGACACCTACTACAAAATGGACAGGTTTTGAAAACATGATGCTGAGTAAAAGTTGGTCACAGATGATCACATAGATGATTCCATGTACATGAAATGCCCGGAAAAGGCAAACCCACAGAGTAGAAGTAGATTAGTGGTTGCTAGTGAGTGGAAGCAGGGAGGATGGTGAGTGGCTGATAACAAAGAAGTGCAGAAATGAAAGACTCTAAAATTGATTGTAGGGGTGACTGCAACCCTACACATACTAAAAACACTTTGAATTGTACACTTTAAAAGGATTAATTTTATGTTATATGAATATCTCAAAAAAAGTAGCATAAGGAAAAAGCCTACAATTTCACGCTCTTCTTTCACCCTCATCAAGAGGCTCTTTAGTTCCTCTTTGCTTTCTGCCATTAAAGTAGAATCATCTGCATATCTGAGGTTGTTGATATTTCTCCCGGCAATCTTGATTCCAGCTTGTGATTCATCCAGCCTGACATTTCGCATGATGTACTCTACATGTAAGTTAAATAAGCAGGATGACAATATACGGTCTTGTGTACTCCTTTCCCAATTTTAAACCAGTCAGTTGTTCCATGTAAAGTTCTAATTATTGCTTCTTGACCTGCATACAGGTTTCTTAGGAGACAGGTAAGGTGGTCTGGCATTTCCATCTCTCTTTAAGAATTTTCCAGTTTCTTATGATCTACACAACCAAAGGCTTTCATGTAGTCGAAGCAGATGTTTTTCTGGAATTCCCTTGCTTTCTCTATATCCAGCAAATGTTGGCAATGTGATCCTCTGCCTTTTCTAAACCTAGCTTGTGTATCTGCAAGTTCTCCATTCATGTACTGCTGAAGTCTACCTAGCTTGAAGGATTTTGAGCACAACCTTACTAGCATGAGAAATGAGCACACTTTTATAGTAGTTTGAACACTCTTTGGCACTGCCCTTCTTTGGGACTGGAATGAAAAGTTAAGATCATGGCATCTGGTCCCATCATTTCATAGCAAATAGAAAGGGAAAAAGTGGAAGCAGTGGCAGACTTTATTTTCCTGGGCTCCCAAACCACTGCAGATGGTGACTGCAGCCATGAAATTAAAAGACATTTGCTCCTTGGAAGAACAGCTGTGGCAAACCTAGACAGAGTATTAAAAAGCACGTACACACTTTGCCGACAAATGTCCACATATATAGACAAAGCCACAGTTTTTCCATTAGTCATGTACGAATGTGAGTGTTAAACCACAAAGAAGGCTGAGTGCTGAAGAAGTGATGCTTTCGAACTGTGATGCTGGAGAAGACTCTTGAGAGTCCGCTGGACAGCAAGGAGATCAAACTAGTCAATCCTAAAGGAAATCAATCCTGAATATTCATTGGAAGAACTGATGCTAAAGCTCCAATACTTTAGCCACCTGAAGAGAAGAGCCAATTCATTCAAAAAGACCCTGATGCTCAGAAAGATTGAAGGCAAAAGAAGAGGGCAGCAGAGGAACAGATAGTTAGTGTCACTGACTCAACACACATGAATCTGAGCAAATTCTGGGAAATAGTGAAGGACAGGGAAGCATGGCGTGTTGCAGTCCATGAGGTCACAAAGAGTTAGACATGACTTAGCGACTGAACAACAAAGAAAAAGCAGGCTCAGGTCTTTGCCAAATTAAAAGTTCCTTCCTATCCCTTTATTAACCTCTGGTAACACTTCTTCCTAGTCTTCTCTTCACAGCTGAAGATTTGTTTATTCTTGAAATAACCTACATTGGCTTTCTCCACTCTGACTTTCCATTTACACCTCAATTCAATCGAACAGCGCCCTCCCCAGATGACAGCACTAAGTAGGATGCTATGAAAGTGCTCTCAGTTATCAAACTCAACCAACTCCTAACAACCCAGTTTTCCTCAAGTTCTCAAAGGAAGCATATAGCTTCCTTTATTATTATTTTTTTTTCCTGGAGAGGCAGTTGTGAAGTACAGCTTCCTTCTGAAATGATCCCATCTGGGCTTCTACACCATTTTCTCACAATTTCTCGACATTTCTAAACACACAGGAATTTCCTGTTTCAGTTCTTCTTCAATTTGGCTTCAAATGCGACTATTCTCCATCCAGAAACTCTTCCTATGCTGTGTTACCTAATGAAAAGCTTCAGGTACCACCTATGATAGATCCTGATGACTCTCCCATCAAGACCTCTCCCGTGTGCTCCAAACCCACACACCTGACCCTGTAGCATTTCCACCTGCATGTTCTATAGGTAACTCCTACTCAATGTATCCAAAAGCCAAAATACTGTTCCTCCCCAGACCTGCTGATTTCCCTGAATTCCCTGTCTCAGTGTACTTTCATGTTGTCTATTCAATCACCCAAATTAAAATCCAGTTATCTCGTCCTACTATTTCTCTCTCACTTCCCAAATCCAATTCTCACTGAATCCTGTTAATTCTACCTTTTTAATATTTGTGCTATTAACTTACTCCTCTCCACTGGAGAAGGCGATGGCACCCCACTCCAGTACTCTTGCCTGGAAAATCCCATGGACGGAGGAGCCTGATAGGCTGCAGTCCATGGGGTCGCGAAGAGTCGGACATGACTGAGCGACTTCACTTTCCCTTTTCACTTTCATGCATTGGAGAAGGAAATGGCAACCCACTCCAGTGTTCTTGCCTGGAGAATCCCAGGGACGGGGGAGCCTGGTGGGCTGCCGTCTATGGGGTCGCACAGAGTTGGACACGACTGAAGCGACTTAGCAGCAGCTGCATCTCCCCTGACCCTACCTTATTTTAGGCCCTTATGTGTCACCTCAAATATTACAAACACTGCTCACTGTCCTCCTACATCCTGCCTTGTCTTCCCTCCATCCCTTCTGACATCTATATGAGACCAGAGTGATTTTCCTAAGATGAAAACCTTATCATGACTCTTGCCTGGTTAAAATCCATACGCTCTATTATTACCAAGAGAAAAAGCCCTCGAGAACCCTTAGAATGGCATGGGGACCAATCTGTGCAGCCTCACCTTCTGCTACTGACCCCATAAGCCCAATGCTACAGCTGCAGAGAACGACTTTCCATCCTCACAGTCCTCTGGTTCAACTTTCCCTTGGCCTTAACCTCTTCTGCAATTTCTGCCTCCCTCATGCCAAAGCCTTCAAGTTTAAGGACATCAAGTCTAAAACACCTAATACAATGCCTGACACATAGGGGAGAGTTACAACGTAAGTCTGTAACTCTATTCCCTATGAGAGAGGCTTAGGCCTCTTCATCCTGTCTCAGTGACTCCCCTCTGCTTCAAGCTAAAGCTGAAATTACTTGACCTGTCTACAAGACTCTTCCTAATGTGACCTATGCCTACCTCCTGGGTTTCACAGCTTGCCACCACCCTCCACCCTTGTGGGCCATACCTGCAGATCCCACACTCACTCTGTAAGTTTGGACTCCTGGCTTTTCTCAAACAGATCCTCCTACCGAAAAGCCCATCCTGTCTGAGCCTGTCTCCTCACTGTTCCCAGCCCTTCCCATACACTTTTCCCTACCACTGCCCCCTTCCACACTCTCCTCCCTGCCCCATTAAAACTGACCACTACCTCCCTTGTATACCCACTGTGCCCCTGGCCTTCCTCCAGTCAAAGCAATCTAAAAAACACACTGTCTTCATGGAAGTTCAAGTAAGAGATAAAGTCTTAGCATCCTGAAGGCGGGGGCACTACCTTATCCATCTGTAAGTCTTCACAGTACCTGCTACACAGAAATTAAACTAAATGACCTGCACTTTTACTTATTTCCTCTACATATACTAACAAAAGCTTCTATTGGAGATTTTCTTCTAAAAACGAAAGAACATACTTTTGGATTACATTTTGGGCCCAATCTCTCTTTGTAAAGGAAACACCGTAATTACAGTTATTATGCACTTTCTGATACCACTTCTATTTTTCTAAATCTAGGGAGAAATGGTCCCTAGAAGACCTAAAAGGAGGAATACTATTTTAAAGAGATAATAAATTATCTCTCGCAGCTTCGAGATACTCTGTTAAAAAATTACTTCCCAGCTAGCCCACCTCGCTTCCTTTTATGGGTCACTCTGAAAAGTGGAAGCCCCTCTGCTAACTAACTTCCTTCCTGCCGGCACCATCTGCCGAAACAGCTGACAGCAATTAACTCGTCCTCAGGAAGACACTCAGAAAGGAGTTACCAAGTGGCCAAGCTAATTCGGAAGGCGGAAAATGGATTACCTTTCTCATTTCCAGACAAGACTCCGTGACCAGCGAACCGCCCGTGGCCGGCGCCTTCCGGAGAACGTGAGCGCCTCTCCGCCGAGCACCTGCACCACCACCCGGGCCGCAGGGCGGAGACCCGCGGTGACCCGCTCCAGACCCGGCGCGTCCACGTGAACGCGGCGTCCAAACCACAGCACTTTCACCCGCACCGTCAAAACCGCTCGAGTTAACACTCGATCACCTTCGAGCACTCAACCAGGCCTTAGGATAAGATTCTCTGCTTGCTCGGGGGGAGGCTCTGGAGTCACGACTCCCAAACCCGAGGGGCGTGAGGACTTGAGGGAGGCTCGGGTGTGGGGTATGAGAGGAAACCTGTTTCACTCTCACAACGTTTAAAACAAGAAACAAACAAAAAAACTGAAAGCCACCCCACAGTTGACCTCCACAAGAGCCTGTGGGCACAAGCCCACCTGACGAGGAGTTCTGAGAAGAATTCCCAGCTCGAACTTGCCGGCGCCCCTGGAACACGCCCGCGTCCACCAGCCTCCCTCCGCGCCGGAGACCGTCCAGCATCCCGGCCGCGGTTACGTAAAAGCCCGAGTCCCTCTCTGCCATCCGAGGCCCGCGCCCCGGGGAAGGGCCCGGCTTCCACCCTCCTCGTCCGGACCCAAGGCCGGCGAGCGGAGGAACGGGCTGCGCGGGCCGGAGCCGCCGACCAGCGCCCTGCACAGCCGCCCCGGCAGCCACGCCCCCGCCTCGCCGCCCGGCCGCGATGGCCCGGCCCGCTGCCTGACAGACGCCACGGGGAGGCGCGCGGACGGCTGCAGGCACCGGGCCCCGCCGCCCGCCACTGACCTGCGCCGCCGCCGCCGCGCGACCGCCAGCCGCCGCAGCCGCCGCCTCCTTGCTCTCACGCCGCTGCCGCCGCGGCCGCCTCCTGCGCTGCGCCCCCGGCCGGCCTCGGGCGCCCCATTCCCACCCCGCCCCAGCCTCCGCCTGTTTACAATGATTGGGACAGAACCGGGCGAGCCGGCCCACCGCGCACGCGCACTCCCTCCGCCCGCCGCAGCCAGCTTCCCGGCTCCTCCTCCCAGCGCTGACGGCCGGGGCCGTGAGGGCAAGCGCCCCGTGACCCCCGCGCGGGGCATGCTGGGAATAGTAGTCTTCGGAAACCTAATGCCCAGTCCTCAGGCGGCCCTCCGCGGGAGGCGCACTACAACATCCAGGAAGCATCACGCCTGCCCGGCCCAGGGGCCCGCGGGCGAGACCCGGGAGCGCGCCAGAAAACGCGTCGCGCCAGAGCGCTGCCGGCGCCTGCGCAGTTCCCGGTGGTGGGGGTGCCGGATGGTCGCGTACCTCTCCAGCGCGGGCTCTGGGAGGACTGCTGCGGGCAGTGTCGGCCGAACTCCGGAGAAGGGCAGGAGTTGTCCGGTCCGCGCTCGGCACAGCCTGTTCCCTAGCTCCCGAGGCTCAGACCATCTTCACCGCGGGTTTCAGTCCCAACCAGTTAAACCGGCCCGGAGGCCGGCCCAGCAGCCGCGGGGTGGGGCTCATCCCGGGCTGGGTGGGGAGTCTGGCTTGGGGTGGGGACTTGCTGGGGATTTGGACAAAGGAAGCGCCCCGCGCTTCTAATGAGGAACCTGCTAGAATTTCGTGTCGGCCTTGGCCTCAGCGTTCCTTAAACAGGGGTCGACTAGAGCCTCCCTCGATCCTTGCACCTTGTACCGAGGAGCTCTTGAGTTAGCTGCCCTTCGCACGGCAGGCGTGCGCACAGAACTAGATCTGAACGAAGACGGAAATAACGGCATTTTCTCCAGAAACCCTTCACAAAGGCTTCAGGAATTGTCCTGCAAATGTTCTTGTCTTACAAAGTTTGGCAGTTGACTTGGGGGATGTCTCCTGTCCATCGAATTCCCCAGGGAAGAATGCTGGCGTGGGTTGTCATTCCTTTTTCCAGGGGATCTTCCCGACCCGGGGATGCAACCCCGGTCTCCCGCATTGCAGGCAGATTCTTTACCATCTGAGCCACCGGGGAAGCCCCAAGATTGGGGATAGATAGCCCTTCCCTATCACCTCGATTCCTGCCTGTGCGCCTCTTCCTACAACTTCATTACATGTTTAGACTGACCTCTGTGATCCACCCTACCCTGTTACAAATCAGCCCGCCTCAAGTCTGACGATAGATCCCTCCCTTGTACCCTGCATCTCGCAACTCAAAAGTTCCGCCCCCTTGGCTTGACGCCCAGGAAGGGCGCACAACAGACCAAGATAGTCTGCGGTAGCCATTGTATTCTGACTTTTAGAAAAGCTTTCTTACTGCCCTTCTGGCAACAGAACGGTGTCCTCTGTCCACTGGGATGGGCATGTTATCTTTCCAATTACAGTACTCTGCCTCTGGCAACATTGATTGGGCCAAGGGATGGGCACTGACCATGTTGGCTATTGAACCCTTGTTGGAAGTTGCTATATGGACACACAAAAGGGAGGAAAGATAGCATCTTATTAATGGTCATGTTATTCACAAAGAGGTCTTTCTCAACTTCACTGGTAGTCCAGTGGTTAAGAACCTGCCTGGTAATGCAGGGGACACAGTTTCAATCCCTGGTTGGGAAAGATCCCACATGCCTCGGGGCAACCCCATGCACCAGAACTACACCCTGTATGCCTAGAGCCTGTGCTTCGCAGCAATAAGAGAAGCCAATGAAATGAGAAGCCTGTGGACCTCAGGGAAGACTAGTCTCCACTTGCTGCAACTAGAGGAAGCACACACATAGCAACGAAGACCCAGCACAGCCATAAGTAAATACATTTAAAAAAAAAAGGCATTTTTGCAGCAGCAATGAAAGAGGCTAAAAACAGTGGGCAGTTGGGGAAACAGGGGGAGAGGAACCAGGATCTGGCACTAGGCAGACTGGCTTCAGCTTCAGAAGCCATGGTTTGTATAGCTCTTTTGAAGTGCTTTGAGTATGTGAACCTAGCTAGGTGCAATTACTCTGTGGTTATGGAACATATTTGTTGGTTGCCTCTTGAGAGTCATTCCTCCCATTTAAGCCATGCAGCGTAATCATTCCCTTTGGTGGCTGAGCCTTTCAGAGGTGGTAACCCAATCAGATCCTGATGAGACCCAATGGGATGTGGGCTGGGGCTTCTAGTAAACTGCAGCATCCTTGCTCTTCCGGCAGGGTATACATTTGTGAAGTCTGGACAGCTGGCAGCTATTTAGCTTCTACAAAAAGAAAGTCTGGAGGGAAAAGGTTTAGGTGAAAAGGCAACAGTCGGGCCTGAAAATGAGGTCAGTACTGTCAAATGTGCCCTGTTGCATCATTAGAGCTGCACTGTCAAACCTCATCTCTTTGACCTGTCTTATAGACAGTCCTATAGACTGTTAAGAATGTCCTGTGTTGATTCAACACGTTTACATTGGGGAGTTTTCTGTAACTCAAAATTCTAAAAGTCCTAACTGATTCTGTTGGATTTCTTTTACATGATGTTAACAGGCCCTGACTAATACAGGTTCCTACTTGAAGAGAAACTGTGGAATAGACTTTCAGCTATGGTTATATGTTACGGTCAACAATTCCTCTGCACACAAAGCAAGTATAACTTGGACAAAATTGTCAAACCCAACCATTTCAGAGCATTGGAAATCAAACACAGACAATTTGAGAATCAGCTATTAAAAAACTGCTAAAGATTCTAGTAGGAAGAGTAGATACCTGTAACCTTGCCCAAGGCTGCCCTGTTGCCCCAGAACTGAAATTCTGTGTAGGTGGGGCTAGCCAAGAAAACTAGCAGCTTTGCTCCCAGAGGGGATGGACTCGATTTGCTGTGGGAAGTCAAAACCCATGGCTTTGATGGCTGAAGGGAATATATAATAGTGCATCTGCTATGGAAGACAGCACAGTGGTTCCTCAAAATACTAAACATAGAACTACCACTTGATCCAGCAATTCCACTTCTGAGTACATACCCCAAAGAAATGAAACCAGAGAGAGAGAGATTTGTAAATCCATATTAGAGGTATTATTTGCAATAGCCGAAAGGTAGAGGGCTTCCCTGGTGGCTCAGAGGGTAAAGTGTCTGCCTGCAATGCGGGAGACCTGGGTTCAATCCCTGGGTCAGGAAGATCCCCTGGAGAAGGAAGTGGCAACCCACTCCAATACTCTTGGAAAGTACTGTAGTACTCTTGCAGTACTCTTGGAAGATCCCATGGACGGAGAAGCCTGGTAGGCAACAGTCCATGGGATTGCAAAGAATCGGACACAACTGAGCGACTTCACTCAAAGGTGGAAGCAACTCAGGTGTCCATTAATGGATGAATGGGTAAACAAAATGTGCTACATACATAAAGCGAAACACTATATAGCCTTTAAAAGGAAGGAAATGCTTAACAAATGTAAAACAAAAATCATAAGAGCTGAAAGGAGAAACTGACTGTTCATTTGCAGTTGAAGATTTAATCTTAGCCATTGATTGGACAAGATAAAATCAACAAGGGTATAGAAAATCTGACTTACAACATCAAACATCAACCAACTTGTAATACTTGACAACTATAGAAAACCATCCAACAGCCTCAGAATACACATTCTTTTCAAGTGCAAATGACACTCCAGAATAGACCATATTCTGGTCACAAAACACATGTCAACAAATTGAAAAAGATTAAGAACATACAGAATATGTTCTCCATCTACAAAGAGAAATTAAATTAGAAAGCCACAGAAAAGTAATCTGAGAAATCTCCAAATAGTTAGAAATTAATATATTTCTAAATAAGATACAGGCCAAAGAAGAAATCACAGGGAAAATTAGAAAACATCTAATTTTAATTTAGTTAGAAAATATCTAATTAATTGAATTAAAAGAAAAACATCAAATCTAAGGGAGTCAGATTTAATTGCCTCTATAAGTGTGTTTGGGCTTCCCTGGTGGCTTAGCAGTAAAGACTCCACCTACAATGCAGGAGTCACAGGAGACATGGGGTTCAATCCCTGGGTCGGGAAGATCCTCTGGAGGAGGGCATGGCAATCCCACTCCAGTATTCTTTTTTGGAGAATCCCATGGACAGAGAGTTTGGAGGGCTACAGTCCATAGGGTCACAAAGAGTTGGATACAACTGAAGTGACATGGCACGCTGAAGTGTGCTTAGAAGGAAATTAATAGTCTTTTAAAAACTTTAATTACCAGTTTATATTCCCACTAAGCTCCCCCTCAAGAAAATAGCAAAAAAGGAATGAATCAAGCCTAAATTATAGAGAAGCAAGGAAATAGTGAAGATCAGAATAGAAATCAATTAATTTAAAAAATAAGAAAATAGAGAAAAGGACCCAAATGCTGATTCTTTGAAAGATCAAACTGATTAAACATTAGCTACACTGATGGAAAAAAAAGATAATACAAACACAAATTATGGAAATGAAAAATAAGGATTATAAAGAAGTATTATGAGCATCATAATTCCAATAATTTTTAAAGTAGATGAAAATGAAGGCATTCCTACAGAGAACTAATTACCAAACTTAAAAAAAATAAATTGAAAATCTGAACAACTATATATTGAGGTAAAAAAATTGAATCACTAAATACAAATATTGCCACAAAGAAAAAAAAGCAAAAGTGTTAGTCACTCAGCCATGTCTGCCTCTTTGTGACCCCATGGACTGTAGCCTTCCAGGCTCCTCTGTCCATGGAATTTCCCAGACAAGAATAACGGAGTGGGTTGCCATGGCCTTCTCCTGGGGATCTTCCCAACCCAGGGATGTTCTAACCCACATCTCCTACATCCCAGGTGGGTTCTTTACTGCTGAGCCACCAGGGAAGCCTACCACAAAGAAAAGCCCAGGTCCAAATGTCTTTACAGATGAATTCTATCAATATTTTAAGGGGGGAGGAACCCTCAACCTAATAATTAGTTCAGTTCAGTTCAGTCGCTCAGCTGTGTCTGACTCTCTGCGACCCCATGAGCTGCAGCATGCCAGGCCTCCCTGTCCAACACCAACTCTCAGAGCCTACCCAAACTCATGTCCATTGAGTTGGTGATGCCATTCAACCATCTCATCCTAATAATAACTTTCTAGAAAACAGAGAAATAAGGAACATTTCCCAGTTTATTTTAGGAGGCCAAATCACCCTGGTACCAAAACCAAGAACATCATAAGAAAATACAGAAGTACAGACGGAAATCCTTCATAAATTATACATCTTAAAGGGATTGATTTTATGGTATGTGAACTGCATCTTAATAATGCCATTATATTTTTTTAAGATATGAGTGTTCAATGAAATATCCTAAAGAAAAACTATACCTTTCAATGAACAGAGTGGAAGAATCCAGCGCCTGTTGCCTGTGTCCTCAGGAGTGGCACTAGGGTCTTGATTCCTAAATGGTTCACTGGGTCATATCACTGTTACATGATTGAAATGTTCTACTTGTATATATTTAAAATGTGTGGTAAAGCAGATACATTACTTTGCCAACAAAGGTCCATCTAGTCAAAGCTATGGTTTTTCCAGTAGTCATGTATGGATGTGAGAGGTGGACTATAAAGAAAGCTGAGCGCCGTAGAATTGATGCTTTTGAACTGTGGTGTTGGAGAAGACTCTTGAGAGTCCCTTGGACTGCAAGGAGATCCAACCAGTCCATCCTAAAGGAGATCAGTCCTGGGTGTTCATTGGAAGGACTGATGTTGAAGCTGAAACTCCAATACTTTGGCCACCTGATGCGAAGAACTTACTGATTGGAAAAGACCCTGATGCTGGGAAAGATTGAAGGTGGGAGGAGAAGGGCACAACAGAGGATGAGATGGCTGGATGGCATCACCAACTCAATGGACATGAGTCTGAGTAAACTCCGGGAGCTGGTGATGGACAGGGAAGCCTGGCGTGCTGCAGTCCGTGGGGTCGCAAAGAGTTGGACACAACTGAGCAACTGAACTGAACTGAATAAAATAAGCGTCAGAACTGTATGAGTTCATTTTTGCTCTTTGCAGCAATCTGCCCCACAGCTTAATGGTTTTAAAGTTTTCTGCTCTTCTTGTGACTGTAGTAAGTGTTAAGTGGAGGTGGGCTCGCTTGGAGCAGCTGCAATGGTGAGCCTGTCTTACGGGCTCTTGGCTTCCCACTGAGGCTGCATTCTCAGTGCACGAGCACTTTTCAAATGTTTGCATGTTGTCTACTGATGGGATACTGGCCAAACCAAGTCACATACCAAGTCCCAGACTCAAGGGATGGAGAATAGACTCCACCTCCAGATGGGAGGCAATGGGAAGAATTTGTGCCATTTATTTGTAAACTATGACAAGAACTCTTGAACCTCCTTGGCTCCTATGGAATGATTTTATATCTTCCAAGAATCTGTGATAAGTCACTGTGATTGACACCTTTGCTAAACCAGCCTCTCAGGTTTGGCTAACACTGTGGAAGTAAGTACAGGAGCAAAAATTAAGCATGTTCACCATTCTACTTCTGATGACTGGTAGAGTGCCTGGCACATAATAGATGCTTAATAAATTTTTCTGCAATGAGGCTGTTAAACTCTTTTTGGTAGCAAGTGATAGAAATACAATTCAGATTTGCTTAAACAAAAAAGGAGAATTTATTCACACACATAAGCAAGAAGTCCAAGATACTGACTCTCCACACAGCTGGCTTTAGGCTTTAACTGCATCTTGAGGACTGTCCCTTACCATCTTTTGGTTCTCCTTTGTGTTGGATTCATTTTCTGACAGGCTCTCCCCATGTGATAGCAGACACACCACTAAGTTTATATTCTTGGATAGTGTCTACCCTGTAACTGTATATATCTTCTGTGTATGAATAATTTATAAAAGTGAAAATGAAATTTTAGAAAATGTCACAGAAGGTATTCACATACTTTTAGATGCTGAGATTTCTCTAAGAGTTAATGCAATCATGTGGGTCTGATCCAGTATTTATATGACTGAGTCTGCTGCTGCTGCTAAGTCGCTTCAGTAGTGTCTGACTCTGTGCGATCCCATAGACGGCAGCCCACCAGGCTCCCCCGTCCCTGGGATTCTCCAGGCAAGAACACTGGAGTGGGTTGCCATTTCCTTCTCCAATGCATGAAAGTGAAAAGTGAATGTGAAGTCGCTCAGTCGTGCTCGACTCTTAGCGACCCCATGGACTGCAGCCTACCAGGCTCCTCCGTCCATGGGATTTTCCAGGCAAGAGTACTGGAGTGGGTTGCCATTGCCTTCTCCAATGACTGAGTCTAGCTCAGGGCTAATCACAGGTGTGCCATGTAATGAGCCAGGACTGCCTTGCCTTTACTGTACCTTCTATTTTCTGGAAAATTGGTGATTGCTTTTTGACTTTTGATTGATTATTTAGTTTTCAATGTACTTACAAGTAATTTCCTCCAAGTTGTGTGTTCTGTGTATGTAAACACCCAGATGTCTGTTACTTCCTGAGATGTCTCTCCAGGAACTTGTGAGCTGCTCGTCTCCGTGACTTGCTCTCTGTAGGCCTCTGCCGTCCTCTTCAAGCATTCCTTCACCAGCATCCCGGGCTTTCCCTTTGTCTTGCTATGTTGGATCCTTCATTAGTTTCTGGGGCTGCTATGACAAAGCACCACAGACGGGGTGGCGTGAACAGCAGCACATTAGTTTTGCAAAGTCGTGAAGGCTAGAAGTTGGAGATCAGGGTGTGGGCAGGGTGGTTCTCCTGAGGCGTGTAGACAGCCATCTCCTCCCTGTGTCCTCACGTGATTGTCCCTCTGTATGTGTCTGTCCCCTCTTCTAATCAGGACACCAATCATGCTGGATTAGGTCCCACCCAAGTGACCTCATTTTCCTTTGATTACCTCCGTAAAGGCCCTACTTCCAGATACAAACATATTCTGAGCTTCTGGGGGTTAGGCGGTCAACATGTGAATCAAGCCCATAACAAACCCTTCTTTCCTGGTCTTACTCTTTCTTAGTTTACTCTTTCCTTTCCACAGAGAACATCTTCCAGTAGACTTTAGAGAATGGATGTGTGGAGATACACTTTTTGGAGACCTTGCATATCTTAAAGTACCTTTTTTTTTCTGTGCTGACAATTAATTGACTTGGTTGGACCAGGTCTACCTCAGATATTGACAAGTCAGCTGCTGTCTTCCCACCATCTAGTGTTACTATGAAAAAAGCCAATGCTTTTTTGATTTCTGAGCCTTGTTAAAAAAAAATAAAACTTCAACTTCCCCCATCTTTAAGGAAAAAATATTTTAAAATTCTCTATTTTGTCCCTGTTTTTATAAATTGAGCTGGGATTAGCTTTATTCTTTGTGTGGGTGAGGTGCCTAATGGGCCCTTTCAACCTGAAGACTTGTGCACTTCAGTTGTGTGGCATTTTCTATATTTATTTCATGATTTTCCTCCCGCACTGTTCTATTCTTTATTTTTGTAACTCCTGTCATTTCTATCGAGTCTTCATACTTCTCCTCTGCTTTTAGGGTCTTACTTCCTATTTGTTTTCTCTTTGTCTTTATACTTAAATGCTGGGAAACCTCTCCAACTATGTTTTCAACCTGTTTATTGAACTTTTCATTTCTGGTTTCATACTTTCAATTTCCGAGGGCTCTTTTTTGTTTTGCCTTTTTTGTTATTGTTTTTCTCTTAATTATTTATATGGTATCTATTCTATTCTTATGTAATAACCTGTCTGATCTTCCAGAGACTAGTGAAAGTATGTATATTCCTTGCATAATCTATGGCTATTCTTCAGGTTGTGATTTTTTAGTTTTGTGGCTGTTGTTTGTGTTTGTTTTGGTCTCTGACTTTCATATGAGAGATTTTTCTCAAATGTTTGGTGATTCTTGGCTGTCCAAGTACATTTCAAAGTGTAGAAGTAAGCTACAATGAGATACCACCTCACACCAGTCAGAATGGCCATCATCAAAAAATCTATAAACACTGCTGGAGGTGGTGTGTAGAAGAGAACCCTCTTATACTGTTGGTGGGAATTAAATTGATACAACTACTATGGAGAACAGCATGGAGGTTCCTAAAAAAACTAAAAATAGAGTTGCCAGAGACCCAGAAATCCCACTCCTGGACATATATCTGGACAAAACTATAATTAAAAAAGATACATGCTCCCTTATGTTCACAGAAGCATTATTCACAATAGCCCAGACATGAAAACAATCTAAATGCCCATCAACAGAGGAATGGATAAAAAGATGTGGCACATATACAATGGAATATGATTCAGCCATAAAAAGCAGAAAGTAATGCCACTTGCAGCAACGTGCATGCAATTCAAGATTATCCTACTAAGTGAAGTAAATCACAAAGAAAAATTCAAACACAATATGGTATTACCTGTGGAATCTAAACTACGACACCAATCAACTTACCTACAAAACAAAAACAAGACTCACAGACAGAGAACAGATTTGTGGTTGCCAAGGAGGAAGAGGGTAAGTGGGGGGAGGTTTGGGAGTTTTGGATTAGCAGATGCACACTAGTATATACAGGATAGATAAACAACACGGTCGTACTGTGTGGCACAGGGAACTGTATTCATTATGCTGTGACAAACCACAATGGAAAAGAAGATACAAAAGACTATAATATATAAAACTGAATCATTTTCTGCGTAGAAGAAATTATACAACATTATAAATCAACTATACTTTGATAAAATTAAAATATATATATATATATATTTTAAAAAAAGAACTCCCATCAAGTTTTCTGCAGTCACCTAAGCAACCCCCTCTAGTTCCAAGACCATGGCATATGTATGACCTCCATGTAACTGACTGGGATGACCTTTCCCCACAGACTCTGAATTAGTGACTAATTGTACTGTCGTCCATGACTCTAACTCGTCCATAAGGATACTCGAAATACTATCTCAAACTGCAGAATTCTGTTACACAAGGAGCAGGCATAATGAGATGATTTAATGGGGCACAGGTTCTTTATAATTTAATAAAACTGAGTTTGAATGTTGTCAGGTCTCCGGGGCGGGGGGTGCAGGGCGGCGGTGCCACATGTCTCTCTCCGAGCTACCCAACCCTGCTGCCCTTCTGTCGTGCAGAGACACCATCTCAGCAAAGGAGTGTGGCTACTTCTCTTCCCCCCAAAACCTTTATTTAGAAAAACAAATGAAGGACTAGATTTGGCCCCTGGGCCATGCTTTGCTGACCTCTGCTCTGTGAACTAGTTTATCACAGTTAGATCATTTGCATAAATGCTCATGATGCTAACTACTTTACAAGGTTGTTTTGGCACTTGTATAAAATAGTAGGCACCACGCAGTGCAGTGGGCCCAAAAGTCAGAGAGACTCTGGCCGGAGCAGGGATCGGTCACCACCTACTTACAGGTGACCTTGGGCAAGTTGCTGAACCTCTCCTTGCTCTGTGCTCTGGCGGACTGGACAGAGCCTGGAATAGCTGGGACTGCACGAGGTAGTTTCATGGTGCATTAGACTTTCCGGTTCACTGATCCATCTGGGGTTCTGGCTCTTGTTCCAGCCACACAGATATGCCATTTGTGACTCAACCAAACACCTTCACTTTAGCTCCTAGTTCTTTGGAAGCTCTTAGTAGCTTACTTTTTAGGTTGCGGTACCCCCTTTCTCCTCTTCCTCACACGCCTCTTTCTATTCTTCCCCCTCCTCCTTCCTTCAGTGGCCAGCAGACCTTCCCAAACAGGAGGAGAGGGCTCAGGCTTAATCATAAATGCAGCATCTCAATCCTGTTTGATTCAGGGATGCTGATGGAAGCGTGCCTTTAAGGACAGAAAATCGAGTTTTCAAGTAAAGGAGTTCCATTTTTTCACTGAGGTTGCAACAGAAAAGAAAAGAGCCTTAACCAAAACAAAGCTTTGAAGTTTGCCATCAAAAGGACTTTCTTCTTAAGGCTGTTGAAAAGCTTTTAGAGCTACATAGACTTTTAAAAAGTAAGGTGGGTTACCATTTCCCTGGGAAGTTAATGTGTGGGTCTAATTACGACAAAGAAGCATTAGTTGAAACAATCTCTATAGAGTC
This sequence comes from Bubalus bubalis, assembly GCF_019923935.1. Taxonomy (NCBI): domain Eukaryota; kingdom Metazoa; phylum Chordata; class Mammalia; order Artiodactyla; family Bovidae; genus Bubalus; species Bubalus bubalis. The sequence continues at coordinate 20,467,828 of NC_059178.1, forward strand.
TGAATGAAATGGCAGGGAGTCTTTCTGCTAAATAAAGAATGAGAAATGTCCCTCTAGTGAATATTTAAGAGTTCCTTTGTTAAATATTCTACTTTGCAGGTTTCTAGAAGCTGAAGCAGTAGCTAAAAAGCTTGCATCCTCTTGGTGGAACTGTAAATGGAGCAGTCTTTTGAGAGACAAATTGAGAACATCTAACAAAATGTAAAGTGTGTATAAAATGTGATCCGGAAACTTATTCCAAGGTTGTAAGATGACAAGTGTGGCATGCATACATATTACTGTTTTTAATAATGAAACACTGGAAAAACTAAAGACCCATCAACAATGGATTGATTAATTCAATTATGACATATTCATTTCAGTAGAATATTATGTATTTTTTTAAAGTCTATGTATCTTTATGTTTTGGCATGAAAGATGTCCATAACATTCAACAAACAGCAAACTTAGTTATCTGGACGAAATATGTATGACAACAACCTGTCAATGTGATGTCTGTTAGGTATGATTCTCTAGAATAGGATATTCTGATTAGTCTGATTAGACTGATTAAAGTGGCCTGATTAGTCAAGCTCTAGAAAGAGTATGAATGAAAAAAATTAAGGAACAAGTAGTCATCACACTATTGACACTTACCTAATTATAACACATATTTGACTCTCCAACCTAAAGCATAATTTCTAAAGAATTTGTTTATTGGTAAACAGAAATAAAGTAAAATTATGAAAAACTTTTGAAAATATTAGATGTTAAAAACATGTACTTTTGAAAGCCTAGCAGGAAAATACCTGGAAATCATGGTTTAATAAACTAATGTTTAAAATCTCTAATATCAAGCATACTAACAATTAAGGTGGCTCTCAAGAAGCAAATCTAGATACAAAAAATCAGGATATACAATGTCAATATAAATTTTAAAAATTCATTTTATGCTGTTTTAATATTTATTATTTTCCTAAAGCTGCTTAACATATATTTTCTTCCTTGTCCCTTGGGGGGAAAAATGTATCATGAAAACAATATTTCACTTGTCTAAAAATGTTTTGAAATAGCAGAATTCTCAGTTACTATACGGAGAAGGCATTGGCACCCCACTCCAGTACTCTTGCTTGGAAAATCCCATGGATGGAGGAGCCTGGTGGGCTGCCGTCTATGGGGTCACACAGAGTCGGACACGACTGAGGCGACTTAGCAGCAGCAGCAGCAGCAGTTACTATATTTATCTTATTATTCAGTAAAACGTTGTGACCTACAGAGGTAAGAAGCCATGGCCTGTTGACCGCAGAGCTTCCAGTACATTGGGTTTAGAATCATCTATTCTGTCAGAGAAACTTATCAATGGAAAATTGACTATCAGAAAGTTTCTGCTGCCATCCTGTAATAAATGACAACTCTTCACAAGGGGTAGTTTCATGAATAATAGTTATTCAGAGAGTAAATATGAACATTTAAGGATCCCCAGAAATGTCAGAAAATAAACAGCAAAAAAGAAAGTGCCAAAATAAACAGAAAAATGTATTTTGGAGCAACAGTGGTAAGTCAAGCTATCTTGACATTAATTTTAAATTATTTTCGATTAAAAATGCCATATACAAACTACCCATTGAATAAGAAAGCAAAATAAAGATATTTGCACACATAGAAGAATTTTTTAAAATGTACCTTCCACATATTACTTTTTAGGAGGTTCTGGAGGATACATTTCAGAGAGATGAGTGGAAGCCAAGAAAAAAGTTGTGAGAATCGGCTATGCCCCAATACAAGATAAAAAGCTTAAAGTTTGAGGAAAAAAACAAAAGCAATAAAAAATTAAACATATATTCCCCTCCCCGCAAAAAGTTAGAAGATGTAAGATACAGGAAACAGAAGCTAGCTCAGAAGTCTATTAAGAAGATAGTTTCTTTTTTTTTTTTTTTGGTATGTTTCTTTTTTTTACAAGAGAATAGAAAAGCACTTAGATAAACAAATAGGACCTAATCAAACTTACAAGCTTTTGTACAGCAAAGAAAACAAAATGAAAAGACAATGTATGGACTGGGAAAAATATTTGCAAATAATGCAACTGAAAAGGGCTTAATTTCCAAAATATACAAATTCAACAACAAAAAAAACAAACAACCCAATTGAAAAATGGGCAGAAGACCTACATAGACTAAAAGACATAAAAATGACCAACAGGTACATGAAAAGATGATCATCATTGCTAATTATTAGAGAAATGCAAATCAAAACTACAATGAGGTACTACCTCACACCAGTCAGAATCCTTCAAAAGTCTACAAATGACAAATACCGGAGAGAGTGTAGAGAAAAGGGAACCCTCTTACACTGTTGGTGGGAATGTAAATCAGTGCAGACACTGTGAAGAACAGCATGGAGGTTCCTTAGAAAACTAAAAATAGAATTACCATATGATCCAGCAATCCCACTCCTAGGCATATACCTGGAAAAAACCATAATTCAATGATACATGCACCACTCTGTTCATAGCAGCGCTATTCACAATAGCCGAGACATGGAGACAACCTAAGTGTCACTCGACAGATGAATGGATAAAGATGTGCTCTCTCTATATATATTATATATATACATATAGACACACATATACACAATGGACTATTACTCAGCCATAGAAAAGAGAGAAATAATGCCATTTGCAGCAACATGGATGGACCTAGAGATGATCATACTAAGTGAAGTAAATCAGAAAGAGAATGTCAAATACCATATGATATCACTATACGTGGATTCTAAAATACGACACAAATCGACATACCTACAAAACAAAAACACAGAGAACAAACTTGTGGTTGCCAAGGGGGAAGAGGGGAGGGGAGGGAAGTTTTGGGAATTTGGCATTAGCAGATGCAAACTATTATATATTATATATAGGATGGATAAACAACAAGGGCCTATTGTATTGCACAAGGAACTATATTCAATATCCTGTGATAAACCATAAAGGAAAGAAATATGAAAAACAATGTATATGTATGTACAACTGAATTACTTTGCTGTATACCTGAAACCAACAACATTGTAGATCAACTGTTAATTGTTGTTGTTCAGTCACTAAGTCATGTCCGACTCTTTGTGACCCCATGAACTGTAGCACACCAGACCTCCCTGCCCTTCACCATCTCCTGGAGCTTGCTCAAACTCATGTTCATTGAGTGGGTGATGCCATCCAACCATCTCATCCTCTGTCATCCCCTTCTCCTTTTGCCCTCAATCTTTCCCAGCATCAAGGTCTTTTCCAATGAGTCAGCTCTTCACATCAGGTGGCCAAAGTATTGGAGCTTCAGCTTCAGCATCAGTCCTTACAATGATTATTCAGGGTTGACTTCCTTTAGGATGGACTGGTTTGATCTCTGTGCTGTCCAAAGGACACTCAAGAAGTCTTCTCCAGCACCACAGTTCAAAAGCATCAATTCTTTGGCCTTTTTTTGTGGTCCAGCTCTCACATCCATACATGACTACTAGGAAAACCATACCTTTGCCAACATAGATCTTTGTTGGCATTTAGCCGTAGGGAGCATTAAATTGTACTGGATGGAGAGGACTTTGACATAGGGACTGCTATATAGCAACAGCAATTTCATTGCTTGTCTCCCATGGCCTCAAAGTATTGGAGCTTCAGCTTCAGCATCAGTCCTTCCAATGAGTATTCAGGACTGATTTCCTTTTGACTGATTTGATCTCCTTGCAGTGCAAGGGACTCTCAAGAGTCTTCTCCAACACCACAGTTCAAATCAAGACCAACTATACTTCCATAAGATAAAATTTTAAAAAATAGGCCAAAGCAGCTGTCTTAAATTTTTTCAGTTTTTGGTTAGAAAACATCAGTTGGTTTATTTTTATGATTTTTCTGTTTAGTTTCAAATTATTTGTTATTATTCTTTCAGAAATCATATATTGTAAATAGAAGACTTTTTCCCTCCATAAATGAAAAGCCAAGTTGGATTTTTTAAAACTGTGTTCTCTCTTTTAACACTGATTTTTTAAGAATTAGAGATAATTTGATTTGCTGCATAAGAATTGTGGTCAGATAAATACATCATAGATCTAGGGGAAAATGTTCATGTATTTTCTTCAGAGAAATGTACATTTAAGGCCTTTGCCCATTTTTAACCAGGCTTTTCATTTTTGTTATTAAGTTTTAGGAGTTCTCTATAGGTTCTGGGCGGCTTCCATTCAGTGGGTTTCCTGTTTTGTTGTTATTCAGTCGCCAAGTAGTGTCTGAGTCTTTGTGACCCCATGGACTGCAGCACGCCAGGCTTTCCTGTCCATCACCATCTGGAGTTTGCCTAAGTTCATGTCCATTGCGTTAGTGATGCCATCCAACCATCTCATCTTCTGTCGCCCTGTACAAAACAGCAAACCCCCTGAATGGGAGAGAATATTTGCAAATCACACATCTGATAAGGGATTCATTTCCAGAAGGTAAATGACACAGAAGTAAGGATAAAAGCCTGAGAAGGACTTAACAGGCCTCTCGAAGAGCCGTCTTAGAAGCTGGTACAGAGCCAGCTCAGCTAGTCTGTGCACCCCCTAAGCATTTGGTGGCTCTCAAACTTGTTTTAAGGCTGAAATTTTAAAAAAGCAGATACTGTGCTGTTTTTTAAAATTGAAATAGAAACAGTGGCCATTCTATCTTCTAACAGAGTAAATCTTTTGAACTCTCAGTTGGGAAGCACTGCCTGCTACAAGGAATCTGATTTTTGATGTCTTTGCTTTGACATCATCCAGGACTCACAGGGTGGCCTCCTCAGAGTGGGAGAGGCTCTAGAATTTTCAGGCTTCCCTTGTTCCTTGTTCCCTCATCAGTTCCTCCCTCTCAGACTCTGTGAGCTAAGCCATTCACAGGAGTCCTCTGTCACCTCCACATGGGTGAGAACTTGGAAAAACAATTTTAGAATTTAAAGATGACACCAGGGCTTCTCTGGTGGCTCAGAGGTAAAGAACCCAACTTCCAATGTGGGAGACATGGGTTCGATCCCTGGTCCGGGAAGATCCCAAATGCCACAGAGCAACTAAGCGCATGTGTCACAACTATTGAGCCTGTGCTCCAGCACAAGAGAAGCCACTGAAATGAGAGGACGGTGCCCACAATTAGAGAAAAGCCCGTGCAGCCACAAAGACCCAACACAGCCAGAAATAAAAAAATAAAATCATTTTAAAAATGATACCGGCATATTTGCCAAAAAATTACACTCTGTGAAACCCCTTTCTAACCTGAGGAAGATTCAGACCTTGAGTCTTGGTCTCTGGCTCAGGGGTCTCCCTGACAGCTCAGCAGTTGTTAGAACAAGTGGAATCTGAGGCTGGGGAGCAGCACGGCCCTGGAGAAGTTCCAGGCGGGAGCCAGGACCTCAGATGAACATTGGCCCTGCCCTGAGCCCCACAGTCGACCACTGTGTGTCTGGTTAATAACCGTACACGAGCTAACTAGGAAGGAGAGTCTGTGCTGTTCTTACGAAAAACAAAGCACCAGGTAGCATTATACTTGTGGCTGTTTGAAAGTTCTGTGAGAGAAAAGCCCAGCTGTGATCTTGGGACAATTAATTATAAGACATGATTTCAAAGGCTGTAATTCTATTTCAAGAATTCTGCTGATTACCAGCATTTGAAAAACACTCTCCACCATGCCTGTTTCACAAAGATCACTTTGACATGTTTTGCTTTGGGAATTTCTTTCTCGCCAAAACTTATAAAAGCATTGAACTGGGTGAAACTGCCACTCTAAACATTTGAGGTTCGTCTTTGATTCAGAAAAGAGAAAGAGAAATGGAAGGGAAAGGAGGGCCATTTAACATCATTAAAAACGTCTTTGAAGGGGTGATAGGCTAGTGCCATGAAAACCTAGAATGAAATGGAGGACCACAACTTTCCTCACCCTGCTCTCCAGAGACGTAGAAGCCAACTCTATATTAGGGGACCCCTGTACCTCCAAGACACAGCCTGGTTATAGGAATGCTCCTGCTGGACAGGTCGGCACACATCCAGTCCAGGTAGGAGGCCCCGCCAGTCTGTCTCCCGGTCACATCACCTGCCTCCTAATTCTAAATCGTCACTAGAGCTTCCCTGGTGGCTCAGTGGTTCAGAATCCGCCTGCCAGCGCAGGAGACATGGCTTCTATCTCTGATCTGGGAGGATCCCACACGCCACAGAACAACAAAGCCTGTGTGCCGCTGCAACTCCTAACCCTGTGCTCTAGAGCCTGGGAGCTGTAACTGCTGAGCCCGCCGGCCCCCACTGCTGAAGCCTGGGCTTGTGCTCCGCAACAAGAGAAGCAGCTGCAATGAGAAGCTTGTAAGCCACAACGACAGAGTAGCCCAGGCTCACCAAAACGAGAGAAAAGCCCACACAGCAATGAAGACCCAGTGCAACCATAAATAAACTAATACATTTTTAAAAAGCATTTAAAGAAGGTCAACAGCAGCAAAAACAATAGCAGAAAGGACACAACAGCCACCTCCTAATTTTGAAAGCATGGTTGTTAAAAAGAGTGAGATGGCTCCATATATGCTGACACGGAATACTCTCAGTGCAAAAAGCAAGTCACAGGAGAAGGAAATGGCAACCCACTCCAGTATTCTTGCCTGGAAAAGTTCATGGACAGAGAAGCCTGGCGGGCTACAGTCCATGGGATTACATGACTGAGCATGCCTGCATGAGGTGGAGGGAGATGGGTTGGTAGCAATAAACTGGTAGAACTAAAAAAAAAAAAGCAAGTCACAGAGAAAGTCAATATGGGCTTTGACTCAGAAGTTCATTTTTAAAAGGAGGAGGGGTGACTTTGGCTTGTCTCCAGGGATATTGGCCCGCCTGGGGCAGAGGACCCCTAGACTGACCTGTGCGCCCTGGTGGGTTCATAGAGGGGAGAATTCCCCCTGACTGTCTGGTAAGGAAGTATGGGTCTGGGGCAGGACTTGGGACCCTGGGGCTCTAGGGGCAGGGTACCCCCTTCACATGGTGGGGATGGGGGATATCGGGAGGCCTGAAGGAGGAGCAGATGTCATAAGTCAAGGTCATTAGGCCCTGGCTCAGGCAGGAAGGGCGCTTTCTGAGGGTCTTCCCCCCCACTTGCTGCTGAAAAATGTACAAAACCACCTGGAAAAACCAGCCAAGGTCAAGCCTTGTGAGCCCAGAACTTGTTCCTGTGACACTTGGTCCCGGAAGGTTGGCCAACAGTAGGGCAGCCCTGCCTTCTCCAGCCGGAGTCCATCCTCTGAAGGCCGACCGGGGTTCCCCCACCGTGGTGCTCAGACGGTTCACTTCTTGGCGGCAAAAAGCACAGAACAGCCTGGAACAACTGAGCTCCAGTGTCCTTCTGCCCGCCTCTGTGGATCGGGCCAAAGTCAGCCAGCATCTCATCAGAAACTCGAGGCCTGCCTGGAGCCATGGTGTTGGCTACACCTGGGAAGCGTTCAGGATGGCGGTGGAGGGAAGCGCCAGCTGCACTCATCCGCGGCTCAGGGGGCATCTTGGAGCACCGGGGCACAGTGGGTCTGCCCCTCTAGCACACCCCCCGCCTCGAGCGCTGTTTCTGAGGGCTGAGCCGCCCCTCCAAAAATGGCCAACTAGAGAGACAGTGTGCAAGCAAGCAGCCCTCAAGTCAAGGCTGAGTCAGTAGCCCAGGTTCCAAACACTCTGTGGACTGCAGATCTCTGGAAAATGGCCTTCTCTCTCTCCCCACCAGAAGCAGAGGCAAAACTAGAACCTTAGGGTTTAGCAACCAATTCCGTCTGCTAGTGTGGTTTCTGCAAAGAAGCAAGCAGACGTGGGGGTGACTGTCCACAGCTTGGCTGTGAGGAGAACAGAGGATCTGGACGAGGAGCAGCATGGCTGTGGGCTCGCAGAGGGGACCCTGGAGAGCTTCCCCACAGGAGACTGTCGACAGCTGTGCCTTGAAGGTCATGCATGCAACCTGGCTGCCAGTCTGTCCTGGCAGCTCCGAGACTGCAGCCAGTGGGTCACCTCTCCTGACAGTCCCTGTGTGCTGAGGGCGGGGTGGCCTGTCACAGTCAGGGAGTCCAGGCTCGGTCTCACTCAGCACCTCAGAGGGTGAGGAGGGTGAAAGAGGGGACTGTGTGACCTGAGAGAAAGTCAGATGAGGGGCTGCCTTAGATTTGGAGCCTAATCCAAGAGAGGAATTCATGAGGACACGGGGTGAGATACTCAACCCTCCCCTACTTTCTGAGGTTGTATGGGTATACTCTTCCTGGGAGATGACAAAACATTTCACCTCCTCAGCAGAGTCACAGACAAGGTGGCCTAGACATCTGGGCAATTTCCAGGTACAGTACACTCAGCCCAAGGTCTCCATAGAGCCAGTGGCTGTTGGCACCATGTGGTCATGTTTCTTCCTCCTAGCAAGCTTTCTTTTTTAATGTGTGCGTATGTGTGTGTGTGGCTTCCCAGGTGGCACTATTGGTAAAGAACCTGCCTGCCAATGCAGGAGTCTTAAAAGACGCTGGTTTGATTCCTGGGTTGGGAAGATCCCTTGGAGGAAGGCATGGCAGCCCATTCCAGTCTTCTTGCCTAGAGAATCCCACGGACAGAGGAACCTGGTGGGCTACAGTCCATAGCACCGCACAGAGTCATGACCAAAGCAACTTAGCCTGTACCCATCCATCCATACAGGTGCATATGTACACAGGTGGTGGTGGTTCAGTCGCTAAGTCCTGTCCGACTCTTGCAACCCCACAGACTGTAGCCTGCCAGGCTCTTCTGTCTATGAGATCCTCCAGGCAAGAATACTGGGGTGGGTTGCCATTTCCTTCTCCTAGAAGCTATTTTCAACAACCCCACTAAAATTTTTCTTAACAAATTTTGTTTGTGTTTGGAAGATTTTTTTTGTTTCACCCTTGGCTAAATGTAGGCCAAGTTTGACAACTGTATTTTTAATTTCAACTGAAAGTAATTATATAAAATCCCTGTTTGTTCTGTTACTGCCTTAACAATCTTAATCTTCCTTAAATACCTATTCATCTAATAACATGGCCCCGCCTGTTTCATTTCTCTTTAATCTCTGCCTTTCATTAAGTCACTAAAGATGCACAGCTGTGCTTTTTAATCCATAGTGACCGCCCATTCGGAGAGAGATGATTTCTCCTAGCTCTCTTTGCTCCTCTGCCCTCTCATCCCAAGAAGATAGTCAGGTCTGGTTCCACTAAGAACACACACCTGTACTGGGAATCCCCTGACAGTCCAGTGGTTAGGACCCCATGCTTTCACTGTCAGAGCCTGGGTTCAATCCCTGGTGGGGGAACTAAGATCCTGCAAGCTGCATAACAAACTAACTAACTAAATAATATACAATAAAAATTTAAAGTAAGCTATTAAAAAAAAGAATACTCACCTGTATCAATCCCGCGAGGTGATCGTGTTAGGTTAGGTGAAAGCCCGACACCTCTGTAAAGCAAGGTTTCTACTCAGCGGACCCTCATTAATATCAGGTTTGCTAAAAGTTTTGCTAAAGTCATTCAAGAAGCAATGCCTATTGGCCAATCATAACAAATACAATCAGACATAGGCAAACACAGAGAAGTGCACAAACCTAAAGGCTGGGACCGTGACCTGGGACGCGGGACCCTAACCAGACCCGCTGAGAACCTCAGCGCCTGGAACTTACCATGTCTCTCCAGGGTGGGACTCTAATCTGCAAGCCCGATGAGGTTATTAGACAATTTAGGCAGAGGTACATTTTAACACGGTTACTCACCCCCACAGACACCTGAGGCTGAACCAGGAGCTGTTCTTTTCAAAAGCAAAGTAGCTCTGAGAAACCTGGAGCACCACGATGGGGAAGCAGGAACCCAACCACCCACCGTCCAGGCAAATTCGATCTGAGTTGGCTGGTCAGGATCAGTGGTGAGGGCCCATGCCCACCGGGGGCTACAGTGCCTCGGGCAGGTGGTCACAAGACTTTACTCCCTTTGTGGCTGCCAAAATTGTTCCTGGGCAACAGCTTGCTGCCTGGGACGCACTGAAGCCGACGTAATGGCACCAGCCTTTGAGAAAAGAAAGAACTTTATTGTGGGGTCAGCCGGCAAGGAGACAGATTCGAGAGCCTTCTGTCTCCGCGCCAGTCCACCTGGCAGGAAACCTTTCTCTTCTCAAGGCTGGTGTCGCAGTAGTAACTCCTGTGCAGCCGGGCAGTGAGTCCTTGCTCTGTAACAACACGGCAACGTTTGAATAAAAAAATAAAACATATTACATAAGAAGTATGAACTTAGTAAATACTGAGCTTGCACTTTATAACTTTGTGAAATAAATGCAGACTACACAATACCTCCTTGTGAATAAAAGAGGACGTTTCAAACGTATTCCAGGGACTTTGCTGGTGGTCCAGTGGCTGGGACTCCATACTCCCAATGCAGGGGGCCTGGGTTTGATCCCTGGTCAGGGAACTAGATCCCGCATGCCAGAACGAAGACTGAAGACCCCACACAGCCAAATACTTAAAATAAACAAATATTGAAAATATTTTTAAAAACCATTGGCTCAGACAGTAAAGAATCTGCCTGCAATGCAAGAGACTCAAGTTCGATCCTTGGGTCAGGAAGATCCCCTGGAGAAGGAAATGGTAACCCACTCCAGTATTCTTGCCAGGGAAATCCTAAGGACAGAGGAGCCTGGTGGGCACCCTGGGGTCATAAAGGCTCGAACAAGACTGAGTGACCAACACTCTCACTTTCAATGTAACTATCACCCAGCCAAGAGTTCTCCATACATGGCCAATCCCATTTCGCTTTCATCCCCCACCTGGCAAGTCTCAGATACAGGACCGGTTCATCAGTAACTGCTCATGTGATTGTTTTAAGGAACAGCTTATATAACAGAAAGCACTCGATTCAGAAGGTAGAAAGCAAAGTCAGGAAGATTCGACACAACGCTTGCCTCCCTGCAGTCAAGCCCCACCCCCAGAGGCAACGATTATAACTCGTTTCTAGCTAATTTTAAATTCTTTTAAACGGAGGACCTCTCCGTTCCATGAAAAGGAGATTTCACCTAAGAAACCAACATATGAATCAGTAGACTGAACTTGGTATATTTCATGACGGCGCCCATGGTGAGAATGTCAGGTTGGACTATACTTACAGATCAGTCAGTATTTGTGACTCCACTGATCCTGGAGTCACCTGAAGACAGACGCTAATGAAAACTGAGTTTTAAAGCACACGCTGTGCACCTCTGCCTCAGCAGCACGATAACTGTAACAAGAAGGGCCTCAGCACTAGTTTCCTGGAGCCCCAGCGAGTGAGGAAACTGAGGTACAGCTGATGGCAAAGGAGGGCTCAGAATCCGGTTCTCCCACGTCCAGCTCTCTGTCCACCGAGTGTCCTACACTCTTCCCACAGGCCTGTCCATGCTGGAGCACACTCGGTCCATGTGACAGGCATCGCCATGACCTGTAATTGAGGGCAGATGCTGCAGGCTCTGAAATTTGCCATTGGAGAGGAATCCTAAGCATCTGCCATTGAACGTTTGATGGAACGGCCAATGGTGTGTTTCATGCACAGAATCGGCCACAGACAACTCTTCCCAGGACTCAAGACTTTCTCCGACAGAACCCATCTGACGAAACATCACCAAGGCCCCCCCAACCCCGCACCCCGTGGGTTCTGCTTCTGTCCCTGGGCTCACAGCAGGTAGGTCACCTTAAGCTCACAACACTTTTGTGTAGCACTGAAAAGATTGTAGGTTTCTCTACATCCAACAGTTCACAGATTCCTCCTCTTTTTGGGCGGGTGCTTGTAACCCTGGTTTTACATAAAAGAGAATGAGATTCAGACTCTCTTTGTGACCTGCCCAGGACATCCAGGCAATGCTGGGGCTTAAACCACGGCCTGAGGCCCCGCCCAGCGCACCATCTTCACATCTTGTCTGGCTCACAGATGAAGCTGGGCACGTGTCCCGATTTAAGGTGAAAATATAAAACTTGTCCATGGTTTTGGAAGCCCGTGAGTACAGTATGTGTTTATTCTGGCACCAGTTCTAATTTGCTGATTCAGGAAAGGGCATTTCCAGCAGGAGGCAAGCAGGACATGTGCAGGATTACAAGTCGTTGAGCTTCTGGGGCACAGGATGGGAGCCAAGCAGGGGCGACAGCAGAGACTAGGGCGGTGGGCAGGAGTCACTCTCGGAGGTGGACTATACACCATTAGGAGCTTGGCTCTTAATCCTCTAGGGAGTAGGCAAAAGTAACTGTGGATTTAAAGCCACAAGTTTGGAGATTTTGCCCTTTACAAAGGTCATGTGGTGACTATGAGGAGGACGGGTTGAAGGTGCCAGGACCAGAGGCAGAAAGAGCAGCCTGTGGCTGCTCCTGGGCCAAGTGAGAGCTGCGGGGGGCGGGGGGCTCGGGGGGCAGGACGGGACATGAGACCCCATGGCCAACCAGGGGAGCCCATGGGAAATGCTGACTTATTTGCATCCTAATGATATTGGGCTTCTCAGGTGGCACTAGTGGTAAAGAACACGCCTGCCAATGCAGGAGACTAAGAGACGTGGGTTTGATCCCTGGCTTGAGAAGATCCCCTGGAGGAGGAAATGGCAACCCACTCCAGTATTCTTGCTTGGAGAATCCCATGGACAGAGGAGCCTGATGGGCTACAGTCCATGGGGTCACAAAGACTCGGACACAACTGAAGTGACTTAGCACGCACACACGCTATTGTTATTAGGCAGAATAATATGTGGCACTATTCCCTGGTTTCACTTTTTTATTGGAAAAAATTTAAGATATAATGAACACACAGCCAAACGACAGGTATTCAGTGTTCAGCCAGGTCAGTTCAGACAACTGTGAGAGCCATGTGGGCAGAAGGAGGGTGGCTGGCTAGTGACTTCAGGTGCAAACACGTGGGGGAGTGAGCACCTTTTTCCTTCCCTTTCTCCTGCCGTGTCCCGAAGACACGCGGGAGAGGACAAAGCCAGCACCACAGCCTTGCAGTTTTTTTCCTCCAATCTGGATGACCCTAGAGAGACTGCAGAGGGTTGGAGGGCAGGAACAAACGTGGATGTGCACCGGAGCCTGGGGTTTAGTGATGCTGGCAGTCCCACAAACGCAGGGGTCAGGACGGCACTCGGCCCAGGTCACCGCCAAGCCCGTCCTCACCACAGACAGCACTTGATACCAAAAGACACGGCTTCTGTTGCAGCTTGTCTTGATGACAGATTTGTTCTTTTAAAAATGTCACAAAACAAGTAGAACTGGAAGTTAGGCTTATGCCTCTCTGTGGCTCATTTCATATTCTTTTGATAGTTCCAATATGTTTCTGCTCTTGAAAAACTGGTTTTGGTCCGAGACAGTGAGAACTGTAGCTAGATGTCTTGGGAGGGCCAGGGGAGGGTGAAGGTGGTGGCCAGGACTGGGGCTGGACAGACTCTGGGGGGGACAACTTCACACAACTGGGAGGTGGGTTTCTGTGGCAGATGGTTTCCAGTAGGTGGGCAGCAAACTGGACTGGGCTATGATAATGGCTGTTCAGAAGTCTGGGTGCCTGTCAAGGAAATTCTATAAAGCCTTAGCCATTTTTATGAGAATTCTCACAATATATTGTCAAGTTTAAAAAAAAAAAAAGACTGCATTTCACTGGCCCGGTTCTGTAAGAAAAAGTACACAGTTACATGTGGGTAGAGAAAAACACTAGAACATTGGGTTACTTGGGTTTTGGGGCTTTGAAGAACAGACTCACTGAAATTTCTCAAGAAAAATGGCTTGTTGCAAGAAAACACCCACACAAGGATACAGGAAAAGCAGAAAACATGAGGCTGAGATCATTCTGGGTTTGGGCAGGCCTGAGCCCGTGCCATGGGGGCTTCGTTCTGTCTTGTGACTGGGCAGCCTGTGACACCCCTTTCTGTTCCTCCTTGATTCTGGCGTGCACAGGACTTGCCAGGCTGCACTGGTCCTCCTGGCGTCACTCTTTCAGCTAGGCCCCACTGCAAGCAGCTCCTGGACCTCACACAGGGAGAGAACAGCTGGGCTCCACATCGTGGGGTTCGCCTCACTGTCAGACTGCGGCTGGAAGGCAGGCTGCTTTAGGTGGGACACCTCTGCTCCCTGGTCCAGCCGGCATGGGACCCGGGTCCCAGGGTCACCTGACCGGCGGGGCAACCCCAGGTGCGCTCAGATCATGCACACACGTTGACCTAACCATGGATGATGGGAGAAGACGCAGTTCCGCATGGTGCCGTGGCGCCCCCTAGAGGGCGGTCGTCACCCGCAGGCTCCAGACCAGCAGGTGGACGCCCCTCACGCACGCCTTGTCCTGCAGGGTGTGGAGCGAGGCTAGCTTCCCGCTGCTGTCTTGCTCTGTGCTCAGTGTGGATTGGAAGCATCCGGAAGAGCCCCAGACCCGTCTGTCCCCATTTCCCAGGAGAAACATCTGAATTCAAAAAATAATTTAATCATTCCCTCCCCCATCCCAAATCCATTCTGTGAATCCATTACTATCAGGAGAACCAAGCAGTAAATAGTTTTCTCCTTTGCCCTATGTTCAGTGGATGTTTGCTTTTCTTTTTATCTAGAAATCAAAGAGAGAAAAAGAATGGGAGAGTCTTGTTCACAAAGCCGTGGCTGTTAGGAGACCTGAGTGCTGGAGGACGGGCCGCAAAAGCCCACACCTCTGGGCTGTGGGAAGGCCGGGGCCTTGCTGTTTAAATACCGTCTCCAGAGTCGCCGAACACCTGCACCTCCTGAACATCACTCAAGATTCCTGATCAGTGAGTATGTGTTCTTTAAAGGGGTCAGGTCCACTTCTGGAGCTTGGAGAGGAGCCTGCCTGGCGCCCTGCCACAGCCCAGGGATTCCTTGAGTCTGTGCTCTGGGCCCTTGTGGAAGGAGCTCTTTGTGTCTGTACTCAGGTCAGAAGGTCCCTGGCTCAGAGGATGCATAAAAGGAGGGTTTTAAACACTCTGGGAGACAAAGGTTTGTTTTAATAAACTAGCAATCACCTTGGAACAATGACACGGCTCTGCTTCCTCCTCCCCCCAGGGCACTGCTGCTGCTGCTGCTGCTAAGTCACTTCAGTTGTGTCCGACTCTGTGTGACCCTATAGACGGCAGCCCACCAGGCTCCCCCGTCCCTGGGATTCTCCAGGCAAGAACACTGGAGTGGGGTGCCATTTCCTTCTCCAATGCATGAAAAGTGAAAAGTGAAAGTGAAGTCACTCAGTCATATCCGACTCTTAGCGACCCCATGGACTGCAGCCTACCAGGCTCCTTCGTCCATGGGATTTTCCAGGCAAGAGTACTGGAGCTGCCAAAGTTGCTGGGCTCTTTAGAAAACAGGCATGGACAAGGACACTCCGGCTCAAGAATGTCACGGAGGCCCCGCTGCTGGGCGGGAGGGAAGGGGATGTAGTACAGCCATGAAGGCGGCAGTTCCACAGCCGGTCGGTCGACGTAGCAGCAGAGGCGAGCCCTAGGTCAGCATGCTTTACTTGATCAAAGTACATTCTTCTTAAAGATCATTCTCATGGGA
Organism: Bubalus bubalis; assembly: GCF_019923935.1. Taxonomy (NCBI): domain Eukaryota; kingdom Metazoa; phylum Chordata; class Mammalia; order Artiodactyla; family Bovidae; genus Bubalus; species Bubalus bubalis. Next base: position 20,483,324 of record NC_059178.1, read on the forward strand.
TTTTAAAAATCAAGGTTTGGAGTTTCTTGACGAGGTTTTTGTTTATTCTGATTAGTTTAAGGAAGTTGAGATGTGGCTGTTTAAATGAATACTGACTTTATATTCTTAAAGTCCTTTATAAGGATAATGAAGTAAATCCCAGGTAAGAAAAAACACAGACCATAGGACTATCTGTCCTAAAATTTTATTGCTCGAATCTTAGATCCCGTTTGGAAACTATTTATTAGAATTTGAGAAATGAATATATGTCATTGGTCTGTCAAAAAGGTGACTAGATCAACAGTTTGGGGGGTTTTCAGTTACTATCAAGACTCCTGCTGACAAAGAAAATTTTGTCCTTGTCATATGTTGTTGGCATCTTTATTAGAAATCAGGTAGCTAGTCATTGAGAGGGACTCAGTTTTTGCTGGGCGACAGAATAGATTTTTTTAAGGAAAAATATTTTATGGAAAAATTCTGCTAGTGTCTTTTTGAAAATTTTAGTTTTAGGTATGCATTTCTGAAGAGGCAACACATGCTCGTGGCTCAGAGTTCAGGGAGTAAAAGGGTCGGTCCCTTTCCATCCTGCCCTTCAGCCTCACGTTCGCCTGCTCGGAGGCAGCCAAGGTTTTCATCCTGTGAATCCTTCCAGGTATTTCACGTGTACAAGCGAATGTGAACATTGTAGAATACCATACGTTTTAGGGTTCCTCAGTTGGCAGCCCCCTGAAAATATTCCCAGCAACCCAGCTCTCCTGATCCAAAAGGATAATGTGAGTGGAAATGGGACTAGATGTAACCACTGGAATCAAACGCATCGGAATGCTCCTTTAGGCAAAACCTACTACAAACACCTGTGGTATGCCTGCGCCTCACTGACTGGCCGCCCCCTTGTCTGTCCAACTCATACGTATGCTGAGGGGCCCTAAGAGTAAAGACACTCAGAAATGCCACCACTTCCTGTCAGTGAGATCTGTAGCCCAGATCAGTACAGACATCAATTCCACCAGTACTTGCTTTATTCCCCAAATGCCCATAGGCATGTTTCAAAAGTTTAATTATCAATACTCCAATTTATTTTCTTAAAAAACCCCCCAAACTTGAGGAACCTACTAGCAGTACCTGGAAGAAAATCTCAGCAACAATCCAGGGGGAAAAGCCACTTAAACAAGTGCAAAGCCAAAAGCGTTACAAAAACTATAGAACATGACCCCAAACTCTGTCCAAAGGCAGGGAATACAGGATCTGACTTGGCAGATGGAAGGAATACTCAACACAGGTGTTTGTACTCAACATGGAGAGTGTAGAAATATTAGTAAGTATTTCCTGAGTTCCCTGTGGCCCAAGTATAGGCTCTAAGTAAGTTCTTGAATGTTTTGGCTGCCAAGAGTCAGCCACCTGGTTGTGGTGGGTGTTTAGTTGCTAAGTCATGTCCAGCTCTTTGTGACTTCATGGACTATAGCTCGCCAGGTTTCTCTGTCCATGGGATTTCTCAGGCAGGAATACTAGACTGGGTTGCCATTTCCTTCTCCAGGGGATCTTCTTGACCTAGGGATTGAACCCAGGTCTCCTGCATTGCAGGCAGGTTTTTTACCATCTAAGCCACCAGGAAAGCCCCAGAGTTAGCACCTACTAAAGTATAAAATTAAAGATTATAACAAATTATTACTGCATTATCCTCTTGTGAATTATGAATGAGCTTAAAATAACAGATGTAGCAGTGGAGGAGTAAATCCTTGTTGATTAATGTTTAGAATGTCCTTTATTGAAACTCAAAGCACATTTTTTTTTTTAATCCTCAGAAAATGTCTCGTGCTTGAGAGTCAAACTGGCTTTCAGACAAGTTCTTTTCGTACTTTGGCTAAAGTACTATTTCTTGACTGATTTACTAAATTATATTAGTAAGAATTTTTACTATGTTAAGCAAATAAAGGAGAAGGAAATGGCAACCCATTCCAGTATTCTTGCCCGGAGAGTCCCATGGACAGAGGAGCCTGGTTGGCTGCTGTCCATAGGGTCGCACAGAGTCGACTGAAGTGACTTAGCCTGCACGCGTGCATTGGGGAAGGAAATGGCAACCCACTCCAGTATTCTTGCCTGGAGAATCCTGGGGACGGGGGAGCCTGGTGGGCTGCTGTCTATGGGGTCTCACAGAGTCAGACACGACTGAAGCGACTTAGCAGGCAAATAAAAAATATTAATTGCCAGACCTCAAATGAAAAACTGGAGGTGTGAAAACATTTTAATGCAGATTTTCTGTTGTTTGATGGTGAGATGAAGAGGCATGAGGCGAGCCTGGCGGGGTGAGTGGGATCAGACTGGGGGCCTGAGAGGCCTGCTGAGGAGCTGGGTCTTTATCTGAGGCTGTTGCAGAGCCACTGTTTTAAGCGGACATCTGATAGGATCTGCTGAGTTCATTCATCCATAACCCAGTCAGGGCCAACCACCAGGGCGCAGGGTACTGTGTTTAAGGCAACCACAGAACAGAAAAACAAGGCCCCTTCTTCATGGGCTCTGAATGCCGGGTGAGAAGAGATGAGTAACAAGAGACTGACTGGTAGATACTTTGGCGGGGGGGTGGGCGGCACTGTCACTGCCTATTAAAACAATGGAACTGGAGGGGGGTCACGGGGAGGGGTTGCTGCTTTAGAAACAGAGGTGGAGAGGCCTCAGCTGAGGTCTGAGTCAGAACAAGGAACCAAAATCTGCACAAACAGCACAAGTGGCTGAGGAAACAACTCCTGCAAAACCCAAGGGTGGAGTGAAGCTGCTGGGCTGGGGGCAGAGCCAGCAGGGGTGGACAGAGAGAGGTGGTTTGAGCGACGAGGTTGCTGAGGCTACAGGCTGTGGGGCTAGGGAGTTACGGCCATAGACCCAGGGGCACCTCATGTCTCCTTTCCTTACTTCTTTAAATCAAGTCTGACCCTGAGTTCCGTGGCAACCAACGTCAGCCCGAGAGGCTGTCACCTGCCCTGTGTCTCACAGAGCCCTGGGGCCAGTGTGGGGAGCCCTGAACAATGAGGGCTGAAATCTCCAGAAAGAGGCATCTGCAGGCTCAGGAGCCCGGCCCTCTGCATGAGCTGGCAGCCCTCTTAGAGCTCCAGCCTTGTCCAGGGCCTGCAGAGGCCCCAAGGTTGGCGAGGCCCAGACCCCTTCTGCAGCCTGCTCTGCGCTCTCTCCCCTCCCCTCAGCAGCATCCCCAGGGGCAGGTGAGGCTTCTGGGAAACAAAAGCAGGAAGTCTGCCTGCCTGATTCCTCCTGGGCACCTCAACCCTCTGGGGCACAGGAGCACTGAGGCCTGGCTCTCCGCCTGGAACTGAGGCTAGGATTAGGTGCTGATGACCACACAGACAGTTTCGGAGGCTTGCCCTGGCTTCAGTGTGAAGCAGTGAGCTCCAGGGGCAGGAACCATCAAGACACTGCAGGGGTGACCATGTCTGAATGGGGGTGGGGTGGGGGAGGGAGGCTACCTTCAGGTAGAGTCTCTGCACTCTCCAGCTTCCTCCATCAGTCCCAGCAGCACCAAGAGGACTGGGGGCCCTTCTCTCCTCATCTCTGCTCTTCGAGCTCTCATTTCAGAAGCCAGATGGCAGAGCTGTAGCTGCCTCCATCCTGCCAGCATGACTTCAAAATAAAAAGACGTGAATTTATTTTTTGGAGGTTAGGAAAAACCTCGAAGAACTCAAGAGCCGCAACTCCTAACCAGCAGCTGCAGACTTGTCTGTGGGCACTGTGGCCTGGAGCTGATGGGTCTTCGATAGAAGCCTGCTGCCTGGGGTCCGCCCCATCAACTTCTCAAATTCAGAGGTCCCCCTCCTGACTCCAACCCCCGCTACGTCAGCTCCTCACGACTGCTGGCCTTGGACACCATCAGCAAAAGAACAGCTTTCTGGATCAAATGAATAACCTTTCCTGAAATTGATTCTACCCCTCAGGTCCGTCACCCCTGACGTCAAGCAGGCGGGCAAGGACAGCCTGTCCCCTGGACCTTTCCTCTCCAGCGGGCTGTCACAACGCAGAGTCTGGGAACAGCCCTGACCTCACTGCACGAGAAGCCTAGGGCACTCAGCTCCAGCAGCCCTGCCTGTTGAGTCAGGGTGGGGCTGATAGGTAGGCCTCTACCCTCGGCGTTCCCAGTGCTCCTGCTGACCAACTGACCAACCCTTGGAAGTTCACGTGAGGCTGTGTGGCTTCACAAGGCCCGCAGGGCAAGGAGAATGTATGTATTTCATTTCCAAGGTTTTCCCATGTTGGAGTAAAGCCCATGAAAAAGCAGACAGCAAACTTGTGAAAAAGCCTTTGTTTCAACAGATCTGTGGGGACATCCAGAGAGAGGGCGACATGTCTCAGCTGACCCCTTAAACAATAACTGCACCAGCCAGAAATAGCAAACTTATTCTGCTTTGCCACGTCGACATTAACAAAGAACACTGCACACTCATTTCAATTTTTTATTAAAATACTTTTTTGTTCATAGGGACAACCAAAGGAAAAAATACATAATTTTATATGTCATAGATCACGTAAAATCCAAAAAACATAAACTCTTGGGAAAGAATAGATTTTAAACATCTTCAATGAAGATTTCATTAAAAACAAAACTTTAATATGTGGCTTTTTACATTTACCTCATTTTCCAGAAGCCTTGGTTTCTTTTCTCTATTGTGATGCTATTCTATTAATAAAGTTATTCAAATATCCTAACATTTTATCAATTTTGCTTTCTGAAACTTTAGAAATCATATTTCTAAATGAATGACTCTTTTACAGCATCTATGTATCTCCCTGCACTTGGATTATCATTGGATTTGGTACTACTGCTGTGAGCACAGTCTTAGTAGTAATTAGATGTTATGGAGGGGCAGAAAAGCACAGACATGTCTTACTAAAGGACAGAAACTTTTATATATGACTTTTAGAACACCTACTGGTTTAAGATTTAATTTTTTTGGATCAAGTTATAAAAAAGGTAACAAAATGACTTTTGATTTTTTTTTAAACCAGAGCTTCAATATAGAAGTGAATTGTGCTTAGAATGATAATAGATGGTATAGAGCTATCAGTTTCCCAAACGCTATACTTTTAATTTGGAAAACTATTGTTCAAAACCTGAAATACATTACAGAACTGGAAACGGAATTGTTTAGGTGAATGCTTTCTTTTAACTCCTTCATAAGTCAAAAAGTTAAGTAAATTTGAATGTAAAACTTACCATTATATTTAGGGATAATTTCTATTGGGAGAAATAGTGATAAGAAAAATCAGTTAAAACACAACATGGTTCAAGAAATTATTCTTCCAATAAGTGATATTATATTTTAGAGTTTAATAATGAAAACCAAAAAAGGAAGATAAATGCAGTTTAAAAAAAGCTTGCTGACATATTTATGGAAAATTAAGCATGTTGTCAATAAACACAAAAGCATTCCTCTATTCCTTAGTATAAGTGACTCTGAAAAACAGTAAAGTGGAAATGAAGCAGCTGGCTGCAGATTTCTTTAAAATTTTCTCTCTTAAGTTCAAGAAAAACTTCGGTTTTATAGTTATTAGTGAAGAAAGGGAGCTAATGTTTGTTTTCAAGGCACTTGTAAACAGAGGCATTCTAGGTAAAAGAAGACATCCAAATGTTTTCTCATCTGAAAAATACATCTATGAGCTAAATTTCAACTTTTTTTTTTTAATTTTTTTTTTTGATGTAGACCATTTTTAAACTCTTTATTGAATCTGTTACCAGATGCTGCTGCTTTATGTTTTGGTCTTGAGACATGTGGGATCTTAGCTCCCTGTGGATAGAACCTGCGCCCCCAGCACTGGAAGGCGAAGTCTTAACCCCCGGACCACCAGGGAGGCCCCTAAATTTCAATTTTTTAAAAGGCTAAAGTACCTTGAGTGTTCATTAGAGTTATCTGAAAGAGAGAAAAGGTATCAAGTCTTTATATTTTATGAAAATTAATCATAATATCACATATGATCTTGTAACTACTGTTCAGATAATGAATACAAAAAGCATTATCTATTTTTATATACTAAAATATTTAGATATACAAAGAGGTATTCCTAGAAAGTTATTTATAATTCAAATATATACTATTTGAGAAATTAATAATTTTGTAAAGCTACGAGTCTCTGAACATAAACATGTACATTTCAGTTTCACCCTTGAAGATCAAGATTTTATTACCAAGAAGGGCACATACTATTTAAGCTTATCTTCATTGACACAATGTTCTGTAGTGTATTTAGAGTTAATGTCATCTTGAACAGAAATATCTGGGGGTTGGGGGGGGGGCAGGCAGCAATTCATAATCTTAACCTCCTAGTGTGTGATTTCCTATGTTTAAGGAGAACACTTGATTCAGATACAAACCTAAAGGAAAGGTTACAAAATAACAAAATAATGAATGTAAATAGTTTTAAGTTTGTTTCTATTAGAATCCAGGCATTTTCAACCCTCCCCATTCATACCTGGATTCTCTGATCTGTCCCCTCTGACCACCCGTCCACTGGAGGACGTGGCACTAAGCCTGAGCGGGCTCATTCCCCCATCCAGCAAGCACAGCACTGCCATCTCCATACAAGGGGCGCTGTGTTCCTGGAGTCCAGGTGGCAGTAGTTTCCCATTCCTGGAGCTCTTTACGCTGGTACCTTAAGTCAGAGAAAGCTCTCTCTTCCTGTGTACCGAGCCGTTCTCTTCACAAAGCCTCAGGTATGACAGGCAATTCTTGTAAAGATGCTTCATATGACCCACACCAGCACTCTGGGCCTGGGTTGGAGGAGGAAAGACTCTCCCTACAGCTTTGTCATATGTGGAGTGCAGGACTGAGCCAGAACCAGAGAGTTCTACATTGTAAAATACAATTTTATGGTGATCTTTTGGTGAGATCTCAGAATGATCTATATGAATATCTACCCTATGCACAGAACGGGTAAATAATACCAGGCACAGTGGAAAATGGCAAACAACTCTAAAAACTCAGTGTCCTAGGAGTGGTACAATGAAGAAATCATAACTCATTAACATGCTCTAAACCTTTGACACAAGAGGCTTCTGGAATGTGGCAGAAAATGACAAGAGGCTTTGTGTTAGAAGCCTCTCCTCTCTGCAGGCATTCTCTGTGCACTTGCTCCTCACATGACCAAGGCTGTAGGTGTTTAGAAGAAAGGGCTCCCGCCAGCAGCAGGCAGGAAGAGCAGTCAGAATTGGAAGTCAGCATAATCCTCGATTTGTCAGACTTTAAAAGTAACTCGGTCCAAACTCTACATTTTCTCAACCTGCTGCATTTGGATGCAACCAGTAGACATCACTGAATAGCTTTCCATATCATCCCTCTGACGAAACTGCTTCTGTCTGTACATCTTCTCCTTCCTTAAAACATGCAGTTCATACATTTGACAGTTTTGCTACCATAGTCGATACACTCTGGACCAATGCACTCGCAGCAGGCATTGTGGAACCAGCGATACTTGGAAGCACCCATGGACTCACAGGATATTTTACACTGATGTATGGACATGCAGTCATCAAAGTAAACCACAGTACACATGTGTTCTGAAAAACCAAAGATTAAGTAAGGTTTCAGAGCAATGAGCAGGAAAAGCAGGAAATGCTTTAACACCTAGCTGAACACTACTAACAAGTTATTTATCTAAGCTCTCTTGCTGTGAGCCTGCCCAGGACGGTGGGTGAGGTGTGGGGAAAAGAACACATCTGTTAATCACATCGAGAAGGGAGTCTCCTGCTCCAGCTCAGACACAGAGGGCTTCCTTTACCGCTTCCTCAAATTTCACTTTGACCTGGAAGGAGATCACCGGGCACCTCCAATAAGGAGAGGATCCTCCAGCTAAAACAAGTTTGGGAAATACTGTTCTAAATTTATACTGAAAATTTACAATAAAATAAACTTAAGAAATTCAAAGGATGCAGTGTGGTTAGCAGTGTGGCACAACTCAGCATTGGTTATTAGAAATTACCCTGGTTGGTGTCTCTAGTAATTAGCTTCGTGCTTATTATTAGTTCATGAATTCGAATAATCTTTGAGAAAAACTTATGAATTATTTAACATCTAGCATGTTGATTATCTGTATTCCAATAATGGGAAAGTGGTAGTAAGACATTCGTACATTTCTGAAGTTTCCCAAGACCCAGAATTTGTCTTATAAAGCACTTTAACCTGAGAGGAATTGCGGATTCTTACTCTTTATTAACAAAACCTGATCTGCTTTTACTATTGAGGGCTGAAGTTCATACTACTTCAGACAGGTAGGCTTGTAATGGCGAGCACAACAAGAAAGGCAAACAAAAAAGCACAAATTATACTGCTTGTGCATAACGCATCTCAAATTTTAAGAAACAACTGTAATACTCAAACCTGTCTTATCCTTCCACAGTGGACCTGTGTGGAGAGTTATATTTGGAAACATCACAGACTTTATGAAAGTTACATCCCTCTTACATTCCAAAGTTCAGGTGTGACTTTGCTCACTAAGACATGTTCCTAAACACGCTTCTCTGAATCTTACACGTCACTCTCTCATTCAGTTTCCCTGCTGACCAACAACACTCACTTGCAGAGCAGTGGCTGGGCTCAGGCTACACCTGGAAATCAGGTGTCTGTAATACCAGCTGGCTCATTATGAAACTGAGCTGATGGCCTGGCATCATTCATGACATCAATGTTATTACAGAAACCTGGGCTCCTAGGACGCTCTGGATGTTACCTGATGATGAACAGCTCTGCATAAGGTAAGCAACCCTGTTGCTGTCTCATGAAAATAACAATGAAAGCCTAATGCAAATAAAATTAGAACCAGGTTATCTATTTTTCAGTGTAGCCTTTATCACTGAGAGTCTGAAGGAGTTGTGAGAACAACTCCTTGTTTACTCAGGGATGGGGTTATTAAAATCCATAACTCACTTAACACTATACATACTCAAAACCAAAAAGCTGCTCTAAAAGGTTAAAACAGGCTTCACAGACCACACAGAAAGCAAGGGGGGCAAGAGAGAAAAAGTCGACCTTGGCAGTTACCTTTGTCACTAGAATATGGAGCGTGAACGTTGTTACTGGGAACAGACACGTTCTGGTGGTGGGGTTGGTTCACGGTTTCTAAAAATGAAACCAGGTTCTCGTGATGTGAGAGCTCTTCTGCAACAGGGAAGGAGACAATGTTCCAGTTCAGCTGGGTGTCTCCTTCTGTGAGCGCTCGGAAGAGGGAAGGGATGGGCTCGTGAAGCTCCTCCACTGTGCTCTTCGAAGTTGGTGGCGTGTCACTATAGTTTCGAGGATTACACATACCTGGCAGTGGGGGTAGGGAGATGGGAAGGAAGGCAAAGAGAATAAAATTTCTTTTTCTCACCGATTGAAATGTCGTTGAGATATTATTAGGTAGTAACTTGAAACCCAAGCTGCAAAATTGTAGTCAGGTGCCTTCTAACATTGTACACAGACACTTTCCTAGCTTTTTGGCTAAGACGGCTAGAGGCAATGACACCCTAGTAACATTGAGTACACCAAGGGCCCAGATCTTGTGTTCTAAATACCTATACTTGGCTAAGAGGAACAAAGCTCCTTGGGGAAAAGAGTGACTCCAGGGGTGGGTTAGGGAATGTCCAAAATGACCCTGGGACACCTTTCTGTGCCAGAAAGTAAGGAAGTGATTAATGAATGATGGACATGCCAAAAGACACGGGAAGCAACCTGAAAAGGCTCCCATTGGCCAAACTGACAATTTTAACATTAAAATAAATACTGACAATAATGGATTACCACTCTATGAATAAAATAGGGATCTATGGGTCTTTATATTATAAATAAATGAATTTAAAAATGGAGGAGAAGGGAAAGTTATTTCTTTTAGTCTTCCAGTCTATAGGAAATATAGAGGACAGAGCAACAAGTTAAATAACCACAAGAAGCTCTCAGTCAGACCCAGAAGGTGGCATATTTTCCACCAGAACTCTCTAGTGCCTTCATCAAGTCAATGGAATTTTAAAAGGTGATGAGGGGACGTGGAACTTTTTTAGAACAAAAGAAACTGAAGAAACATAACAATGGAATATACTAAGTGGACTCTGATGGATCTTGCTTTGACTAAACAACAGTAAACAGCCCTTAGGCAACTAGGGCAGCCTGAGCAGGGCTGGGGGTCCCACATGGAGAAGTGCCGAGAAACACGCTGCTGTGGCACCGATACCATGTTATGTCAGGAAGCTCAGTCTTTCTTCAGATGGATAACTAAAGCAGTTTGGAGGTACAGTAAAACTAAGTATTTACTTTCTAACAGTCCAAACAAACAAGGCGGGGACAGACACACAGACAGACGATGGGGGAGCAGGTGTGGCTGATGGCACTGGGGACCATTAAACAGCAGTTCACCGTGCTCTCTATTTCTGTGTATATTTGGAAAAGTAAAAACAAAACAAACATACACATACCCAAAACAAAGCCTGTGGGTAGAGATCCAGGATTAAACACCACAGCATCTGAGGAGCACGTTGAACAGCAAAGATGAAATAAGCTATGGCAGTTCCTCTTAAGAGAAAATAAGAAAAGAGGAACAGATGCTCTTACACAAGGAGTTGGAGGAGAAAGCTTGCCGGACAAAGTGCATGGTTCAAGTCCACAGTAGGAGACGGGACAGGAAGCCTGCCTGCCCTCTAATCTGGGTCCCCTCAGAAGTCTGGACCCCACCCACAGAAAGTATGGGACGTGTTTCCACTTAGAAGGGAGGTGCAGCCATAGGTCTCCAAAGGACACCAAGGGAGCCCAACTTGGAGGAGAGCTGCCTACAAGGAGGAGAGCACTGCTGCACAAAAAGAACTGGAATATCTAAACCTTATGCTAGAAACAGCAGCTGAAGTTAAAATGAGAGATGAAGTTATGTAATGAATTAACTCAAAGTTGAAAACCAGTCATTAAATCCTTAAAGGTAAATAATATTTTGGACGGGGCAACTAGCTAAGAAGCACACCAGTTACTTCTAAAATTGTAGAGATATGAACATGTATAATTAATCTTTCTCAGTGGAAGAACTCTTCCTAGAAAAAGCCTAATGGCACTATTGTGTGATGGTTAAAAGACACACACTCCCTCTCTCACACACACACAACCTCTTTCTCTCACACACACACTCTCACATACACACACACTCTCACTCACACAGTATTTTAGGTAATGATAAAAGTACATTCGTGTATATGGCCTCCATGTTTATGATAAATGCTTTTATGTGTTTGCTGCTGCTGCTGCTAAGTCGCTTCAGTCATGTCTGACTCTGTGCGACCCCATAGACGGCAGCCCACCAGGCTCACCTGTCCCTGGGATTCTCCAGGTAAGAAACACTGGAGTGGGTTGCCATGTCCTTCTCCAATGCATGAAAGTGAAAAGTGAAAGTGAAGTTGCTCAGTCGTGTCTGACTCTTAGCGACCCCATGAACTGCAGCCTACCAGGCTCCTCCGTCCGTGGGATTTTCTAGGCGAGAGTACTGGAGTGGGGTGCCATTGCCTTCTCCATGTTTATCAGGGGTTAATACCACTGTCTCTTTTTTGCTTTCATTACACATACTAAATTAACTTATATTTAATGCTCGAAAACAATTCAAACTTCTTTTATTTCAGTTAACATCAAACACTCACTCACAAAACTACACCCATCAAGGGCAGAGAATAAACTGTCCATTTTGGGAGGACAATGCAGTAAGAACTCATTTATTTGACAGTCACAAAACACTGGCATGCCTTCTGTGTGCCAGATACTGTACCAGGTACTATCTTAGATTCTGAGATATAGGGGCAGGAGAAGGCACATTGGCTGCGGCTGTCTCAACTCAGTACAGCGCAAAAGAGAACAAGACACTGAAACATGAACTCCTATTTGGGAGTCCAAGAGCTGAATGTCTCCGCTACAGTCTCCCTCAGGCCCATGTCACCATGGAACTCTGGGAAGATTCAGGAGCAGAAGACCTATTTTATCTATAAAACAAGAACTGCATGCCCCCTTACAAGGACAATCAGAAGAGGGCACTTGGAAATTAAAAATGAAAGCCAGTGGAATTCCCTGGCAATTCAGTGGTTAGGACTCTCCACTTCTACTGCAGGGGCCACAGGTTTGATCCCTGATCGGGCAAGTAAGATCCTGCATGCCGCACAGTGTAGCCAAAAGAAGAACCAACAAACAACTCTGCTCTCTGCCAAGACTGACCCACCCCCACCCCTGGCCCCCAGGCACCTATTCCTGACCTATCTCATTTAAAATAATAAATAAATTTTAAAAGTAAAATAAAATTTGCATGACTTAAAAATATATATATATGTATAAACAGTACAAAAATTAAAAATAAAGGGTAAAAAAAAAACTTCCACTTGTTCCTCCACTCTTATTTCACATTCTTCCCACACCTTTTCTATAAAAATACAAACACATATATATGTAAATACTATTCGATACAAGCAAATGCAATGATGTTCTATACACCTACAATATCTTATACACACCCTAGTCTATGCACATAAAATACATTTATACTATTTAAAGTCTCTTAAAGTCAAGGATTCTGTGATAGGAAATATTAAGAAACATAACATCAACTTACCAACACAGTCACAGCACTCATCCCAGAGGGTCCCAAGACACAGCATGCACTCCTTACAGCAGGAGCAGTTTCCTTCTCCAGGGCGGCACTGGCAGAGCTCCTAGAAATGAAGCAGACTTTCAGACTTAAAATTCCAAATAACTACATTTAAAACTGCTACTTGTTTGCAGCAAAAAAGCACTCCATAATAACTGCATTTATAGTAATTTACTCTTGGCACATTATTTTTTTTTAATTTAACATCATTAACTATTTGTAGGAAATAAATATCTACAAAGTAGATATTCAGACTTGGAATTAGATTCAAGTACTACTTAGATCTCAGGAGATTTAGATTTTCTTTTGGACACATTCAATGAATGCATTTTGGATCCTTTTATCTTATTTTGAAACAAAATAAAGAGATTTTACTTCATAACCTATAACTTCATCTCCCATATGAATGCAACACACTCAGTACAAGAACAGAATCCACTTTCCAGCTATTAGATTCACTGTCAAATGCATGGCCAGTTGACTTGTAGTGGGAGCTGTGGCTCCTCAATACGTAAAGTGTAAATAACAGCATCTTTTAACAGCTATTTTCATTGATCTAAGCATGCCTGGCGTGGCTGACTGTTTACAAAATGGGCAGCAATCCTTCCCCTCCCCATGTCACCCTCTTTGCAGCTCCTCTGATCAAGAGACAAGGGTCTATTTCCAGACCTCTTGAATGGAAGTCATCTTGAAACTTGCTCTGATCAACAGAATTTGGTGGAAGTGATTTAGTGTCAGTTCTGAGTGTGGGCCTGAATAGACCTGGGATGTTTCCTCTCCTTCTCTTAGAATTTTGCCCAGCTGCCATGTGAAGCCCCAGAGAGGGCCACATGGACAAGTCAGTCCATCCAAAGCCACCCCTGCTCAGCCATCCTCCAATCAACCAGCAGCTGACAAGAGCCACAAGAATAAGCCCAGAAAACCTACTCAGCTGATAAAGGCCCAAGCTGCTGATCCATAGAAAGAAAAGCAAAATAAATGGTTATTGTTTCAAGTCACAAAGCTTTGGGATGGTTTGCTACTGCAGGAAACTAATTAACGCAGCTTGCTTTGTACATGAAGCTTCAAGGTAATTCCTTTAGCCTCTCCTCTACCCCTCCTCTGGAGAAGGCAATGGCACCTCACTCCAGTACTCTTGCCTGGAAAATCCCATGGATGGAGGAGCCTGGTAGGCTGCAGTCCATGGGCTCACTAAAAGTTGGATACGACTGAGCAACTTCACTTTCACTTTTCACTTTCATGCATTAGAGAAGGAAATGGCAACCCACTCCAGTGCTCTTGCCTGGAGAATCCCAGGGACGGCGGAGCCTGGTGGGCTGCCATCTATGGGGTCACACAGAGTTGGACACAACTGAAGAGACTTAGCAGCAGCAGCAGCTACCCCTCCTCTGGCCACCAGAGCCACTGCTAAACAAACCCAACCTAAGGGAAACTCCGTGAACACATGGCTTACTTGGCTTTCTCCAGTTGGTGACATTTTATATATATATATAATATACATATATAAACATAGCACAATATTCATCCCTATTAATCTTACTATGTTTCTAGACCATTAGAGTCAATCCATCATTCTTATATGACATACTTTTTTGCAAGATGATATTTCCAGTTTTGGTGAGAGGTAACTGACATACATCACTCACTGTAATTAACACTGACACACATTAAACTTTCACATTTAAGGTGTACAGCATGATGGTTTGATTTACATTTATTGTGAAATGATCCCTGCAGTAGGTTTAGCTAACATCCATCATCTCATATAGATAAAATGAAAAAAAAAAAAAAGATTTCTCTTTACGATGAAAACTCTCAGGATCTACTCTCTTAACAGCTTTCCTGTACGTCATATAGCAGCAGTAACTACAGTCGCCACGTGGGACATTACAGCCCTAAGACTTACTTACAACTGCAAGTTGGTACCTTTTGATCTTCCTCCAATTTCCCCTCCCAGTGAACCCACTTCTGGTAACCACAAATACGACCTCCTTTTCTATGAGTTTGTTGGGGTTTTTTTTTTGCACTTATTTCACTTAGCACAATGCCTTTAAGGTCCATCCATGTTGTTGCAAATGGTAGGATTTCCTCATTTTTTATGGCTGCATAATATTCCACATATGTGTGTGTGTGTGTGTGTGTATTCATATATATGTATACAAATATATGCAAATACACACACACACCACAACTTGTTTATCCATTTATTCATCAGTGGAAACTGAGGTTGTTTCCCTATCTTGGCAGTTGTATGTAATGCTGCTATGAACATGGGGGTGCAGATACCTCTTGGAGTTGGGTTTTTGCTTCCTTCAAATATATCCCCAGATGTGGAACTGGTAGATCATGTGATGTGCGATGGTTCTACTTTTAATTTTTTGAGGAACCTTCAAAATGTTCTCAACAGTGGCTACACCAATTTACATTCCCATCAACAGTGCACAAAGTTCCCTTTTCTTCTGAAATTCTTCACCCCTTTCACAGCCTGTCCATGTTCCAGTACCAGCTTCAGAAAGATTATTATCTTCTACATCACTTTTACTTCAAAGTCACTATCTTAACCAGAGAGCCAGTTGTGCTGAGATGTGGGATTTCTGTGTGGACTGGTTGTTTACTAGTTCACTAAACTCCCCGTGACCAACCCTGGGCACCACTCTGTAGGCTGAATGTAGGATCCCAACCAAACTGGACGTCCACAGAGCTGGAAAGAAAGCCTGACCTATTGCCTCCACTTTTATCCCGCCACTGCCTCCCCCAGAATTCCTAAGTGGGTTTTATGTAACATAAATAGGCACTGTGCTAAGAGTTTTGTATGCATTATGTTAAAGCTCATAAAGCCCTTATCAAGTTATTATCTCTATTTTTATATAATGTTATGAATTTGTACATCATTCAATTAGTAAGTGGCTGAGATCTGACCCCGGTTCTGGATCGCTATTCCTGCTTTTAAAACATAAAGCTTATTAATATAAATAATAATATAAAGCTTCTCATTAATTTAGCATTTCAGTAATTATAGTTATTACTTTCTTAGAACAAGCCCATAATTAAACTTAGCTAACCCTTCAGGTTGCTTAATCAAAGGCACTATTATATCTTTCACTCTCAGTACTTGAATACAACAAGTGCTACTGCCCAAGTTTAATCATTGTTTGTAAAGGTAAAATAAGTATCATTGGCATGAGCTGCAAAACCAGTGAGTTGGGATTTAATACCTAATTCTGTTTTTGCTTCAGCCAGTTAATGATCACATCACTGCCTCCCTGGTCTGCAAGTCTCAGGGAAAGTGTGGGTGCTGCTCCTGGTCCAGATGAAAGGCTGGAGGGGGCGGGTCAGCAACCCAACCAAGCCTCCAGTGTCCTTCTGCCTCAGGGCTGCTCCAGCCTCAAGGCCTCTGCGAGCCAGAGCCAGGGGACATGCATCTCCACCTCTGTGCAAAGTACCACGTTAGGGGTTCTTGATGCATGGTCATCACACGGTTCAATACATTTACAGTGGAAAAAACTGAAACCTTATACTAAATAGAAAACAGAAATTTATACGTTTCAGCTATCCTACATTGACCAGCACGAATATTTAGAGATAATTTGGAAATCTGCTTCAAAAGCCTCTATGAAATGAAAACATGGCAGGATGAAAAGTAGTGGGACAAGTCTAATTTAAAATGTATTTTTACTATGTTAATATCAGTGAAAATCTTGAATATTACAAAGAATTTCAATTTTTTCATGCCAAAAGACAGATTTCATATGATTATTTAATCTTTAGTGGAAAATCTTATTCTCTGTATGACTAAGGTGCTGGTGAGATCTTAATCCTCTATGCAAAATAAAATGGGGGGCATTATTCATCTAAGACTAAGCCAAGACTTACAGTTTCATTTTATAAACTCTTTATGAAAGAGTTCGTTTTATAAACTTCCATACTTCCAGGTCAGAGATAGAAACTGGTCACTTGAGGGAAATTTTTATTTATATTCTGATGTAAATTCGCTGGTAGATATCTCCACTCTTTAACTGTTGCCAAAATCTGAGATTTGTTAGCACCATTGTTAAAACAGGGAAATATCATCACTGGAAACAGCATTAGAGTCTAGTGGACAGCAAACGACTTGCATTTACAGGGTCTGGATTCAAGTCCTAGCCCGCAAAAGGCAGCATGTCACACCAAGTCTCAGTTTCTCAGATGCTTTGTGATCCAGCAGTCCCACTCCTAGGTATTTACACGAGAGAAATGAAAACATACATCCACACAAAGACCTATCCATGAAAGTAAATAACTTCATTCATCACCACCCCAAACTAGAAACAATCCATGTCAATCAGCGAGTGAACGGATGAAGAAATTCACACAACAGAACATCACTCAGCAAGACCACGAAAGGACTCCCTGACACACACACAGCTGCGCGGTCAATCTCAGAAGCATTCTGCTAACTGAAAGAAGCCAATAGGCACAAAAGGGAACACACTGTACGATCCTGTTAGCAGACATTCTGGAAAAGGTGAAATTACAGGAACAAAAATCATCCAGTGCTGGGAAGGTACTGAGGATGGGGAGGAGGTTAGTCTTGACTCCCTGGGCACGAAGGGACTTTTAAGGGTGATGAAAACATTTCCTATCTCAACTGCTATAGTGGTTACATGAGCATATGTGACCAATCTTAGCCCCCAAAAGCTTTGGGAGACTAAGGAATATCTCATCTCATCTTTGAAGGACCAGTACAGTACACTGAGGCCCATAAATTTATTAAACAAATCTGACCTGAAAAGTATAAAGCATTATATAAACATAAACTGGTATTAAAAAAAGTAATGCAGAAGATAGTTCTAAAAATACATTTCTCTATTTTAATTTCAAACTAAATTCCTCTAACATATATTTTTTAAAAAACAAAGAAACATAAAACAATGCTGGTGAAAAATGCAGAATATGAAAGTTGTATTGATATACAACAACCTTTATTCTATATTTAAGGGTTAAAAATCACCTAAACATAGAATAAAAAGGACTGTATCAAATATTAAGAGTAGTCAGTATTTAGATTCTAAACAGGACTATAAATTGCTTCCTTTCCTTTTTCTTCTTCTATGTGTTTTGTGGCGTCCCTTTGAGAACACAATATTTTTATCAAGGCAAATAAATTTAAATTTAGGTAGTAGGACTTCTTAAGATACAGTTTAATTGCATATAGTACAAAAAAAAAAGACACTCAAAAACATAAGCTGAGGTCCTGAAATATTAAACTGAACAAACCGTAACTATTTGTAATATCATGACTTAAAACCCCCAGGAATGTAAGAACAAAGGTAATTATGAGAATGAACGCTGTGAGAACACCAGTAACCGACACGGCGGCAGCCTGTACCTGTGGTGACACAGTTTTCACCCTGACTTAGGTCAAACGCGTGTTTAAAAACCAAATATAAACAACACACCTTCAAATAACTAACCTTTATTCGAAAGAATAAACATAATTATAATTATGTTAGTTACAACAAATCTGTTTTGACATACGAATACTCTTTAAGGAGGACATCAGACAGACTTTCAAACTTGGGACAGAAATAGCTAACCCAAATCTTATCAACATGTTTAAATTCTAACTGGCAAACTTTTGCCTTGAAAATAATATAAACTTAAGTGAAATACTACTAACATTACGAAAACAGAATTTATCCTTTTGGTTAAACAGATCAACATACAAGTTCATGTATATACATGAACTACCAAAATACATTAAATTACACCCATTTCTTATATAAATCTCATAACAAAACTTTAATCCTACTTCAGAAGTACCCCAAAGCATTTCTTTAAAATCATCCAGATGAGGTGAAGTGGGAGGAGGTGGAGCAGTGCTGACCACTGCTGAAGTTGAGTGATGGGTAAATGGGGAGTTATTTTACTATTCTCCCTATGAACATTACATTTAAAAACTTCCAAGTGTCCTGATAAAATCCTCATCTTTGGGGTGTTTTTTTTTCGCCCCACCATGCAGCATGTAGGAAAGCACGAAGTCTTAACCACTGGACTGCCAGGGAAGTCCCTGCAACTTTGCTTTGAAGGGAAACAATGACTTATTCTTCCCTTAAATTACATTAGGTCTGACTTATTATTTCTGGATATTAATTTCAAAGATTTTCAGGAGGCGTTCCCTGAAGCAAAACAGGACAAAAATAAGTCAGAGTCACAACCTTTAAAGACAGAGAAGTAGGAAAAAAAGAGGGAAAACATAGTAATGTTCATAAAAGGAAAGAAAAAACACTGCATATTATACACCAAATATTACTAATCTAGTAATAAAGCAAAATAACTGTAGCAAAAAACTAACATGGAATTTAATTAGCACTGGTTAAGGCACAAGGGAGAGAAAGTTAATTTTCTAGTTTACTGTGATTAAGAAAACCCTGAAGATACCTGAACTATTTACAATTTTAACTTGAAATACATTTAAAAAAGCTAGAATTATTAGTGAGAAACTACTTTGAAATTTCAACTTATTTCAGATAATCTAAGATTTATTGAGTAGTTAAATCACTTTTTAGAATTAAAAAAAACCAGACTGTTGATTTAGTTCATAAAAGTGCAAAATAAATATTCAGACAACTGGCAAAGTGCTAAAAGAATGCATCAGTGATCTCTGAACCCAAGTTTGAATAGCTTCATGAAATATAATGTTTATCTCATCCTAAATATGACCATAAATATTAGCTAAAAATACAAGTCAATAAGGGGTTTTTCAGTTCTTAATACAAACAGGGTCTGGAGATTTCTGCGGTAGAAGTATAATATTGATCCAAATTTTAAGTATTCTTTTCAAAGAGGCAGAAGAAAAAAACAGGAAAGATTTTGTTAAAAGCAAAATCTTGTATTACCATTTTTCCCCTAAAAGAGGACAGCTCAACCACCCGTTATATGAGCAAAGGAATACACCAAGATGACAATATTGCTTTCCTGATGTTAAAATTAGATTTCTTTCCTGTCAGCACAAAATAAATACTTATACAGGGACCACCCTTCTACGCAGCAACTTGTAGGAGGGGTAGGAATGACTGTGTTGGTAAAACACATTTACACAACTCTGAGCTTCCAGGGAAAATGTTTTATATTTAGTTATTTCATGAGTTGCCGAGGGCTCAAACATAAACAAATGTTCTAACTTATCCTCACAGTACATCATTTCAACACTACAGATGTTGTTCAAACCAAACCAAAAGAACAAAAAGCAAAGCTAAATGCCCTCTTAGGAGGGAAGTTTCTTCTACAGCATGGCCTTCCTTAAAGTTCTTATCTCCCATCTCTGTTTCTGTGCATGTTTTTCTGCAAGTTTAAGGAGAAAAGCTATCATTGCCATCTAAAATGTCAACATGCCTTGATCTATGTTGAGTGGAAATGTGGAATTTTAATAACTCAGTATGTGTGATGACAAACAAAGCCCCAGGATTTCCTCACCTTCTCAGGGCCATCAACCACTCTAAGAACCTCCTGAATGCTAGGGACTCTTTTCTTAGAAAGCTGTACATATGCAAATTTGAATATAATTCTGGGGATCCCCTTTAAGAGAAGCATTTACGAGGCCCAAAGACCCCAAGCTGACAATTCTTAACACGTGAAAGGTCAATAGCCAATCTATTCTTCAAGTGAAGAGAAGAGGAACAGAAGAGGCCATTAAAGTTCAAGTTTCTACCTGACCAGTCAGACTACCCTCCACACAAGGGCAAAAAAGACAAGAGCCAGGTATCTACCAATCAACTACCACCCCAAACACAGCACAAACATCAGCCATTCAAAACAAACAAACCAAAAACTTCACTTCAGGAAAATGATCAGCCTCTGAGCAGATCCAGCATCGAGAACTTCTCTGACCCTCAAGCGATACCCTCCAGTCTACGTATGCCAGCTCTGCCACAAACAGTCTGGCCAATCAGGCTTTTATGCTTCATTCTTAACTATAAAAGACATCAAAGGAATATTGTACATTTGAGGAAAGCCTCCTGCATGAAATAAATATATATTGAAAGAAAAAAATTATCTTGGAAGAAAAAGAAACCTAGGTAACAGAATGGGCTGGGGGAAGGGGAGAGACATATCTCCATCTCCATCAATAAAACTTCTAGTAATTCTCAGAGATATCTGAGAAAATGGCATATTCGATACAAGTAAAAGTGTTAATATGAAAAATTACCAAGCAGAAAATAAGTTATTGCTAAAATTTTAAAATTCAATTGAAAGGGTTTTAAGAAAATCCTCAATACTCAAGGCCTCTATCATTTTAACCTTACACACTCTGCCACTACGTACTACCAAGGGCGATCTCCACTGTTCCAGAAAAGGAGTAGATGATTCCTGGCTCTGAAGGAACAGGAATCAGAAATGCTCACATGAGTGAAACCATGTTTGTTTGTTTTTTTTTTTAAAGAGTCCTACGTTCTTCCAATGAGTTTACCAGAATCACCATTTAATAGGAGAAGCTGCACCTGATTTTCCAGTTTTTACACATTTTTTTTTAACCTACGTTTGGAAGCATTTTGTATTACAGATTTTTTAAATTAAATCACAAAACAAAAACTTTTAAGAGTGTTTATTGACAGTAACCAAAAGCTTTCTTCTTTAAATACTGCCTTACCAAGCAAGGTCTTTAAATAAAATCCAATTTTTAATTAGCTGAATAATGGAAATCATAGTCTTGGAGAGTCAAAAAATAATTTGAGATTTAAGTAGATTTCCACCTAAACATGAATATAGCAATTATTATGAGACTATTTCTAATAGTATGTGAATAGAATAATGAAGCTACATTGAAACAATATGGGAAGTGGCACGGATTCCCCTATGACCACAGCATAAAGCTGGACTTCACGAGAAGACTACAAAATTTTCAGCCACCATTAAGCCAGTGTGTCAAATCAAAACTTCCAGGTATAAAACTATATGATATTAAATAATTATTGTTAATTTTTAAATTGCTGATAGCTGTGTTCAAGAGTTCTTATCTTTCAGAGACAGACATTAGAATTTGATAAAATAATGTCAGGGGTCTGCTTGACACTAACAGAGATGGGAACCCTAACAGTGCAGGGGAACAGAGATGAGGCAAGCGAAGCCCTGGGTTAGTGACTGCTGTAACTGCTGACGGTTACTGTTGTTCATTATACTCTTCTCTCTTCTATTTAAAAACATCCAGAGTTAAAAAAAAAAAAAAATTAACAACCAACCAACCAGCCTCTCTAGTTAAAAGTTTTGGTTTAAAATGCAAAGTGAGGGTACGTGGAGTATGAGATGGTGGTAACCACACTCACAGAAAGGCCAGGCTTCCCAGAATGTTAACTATTAATGAGCACCAAAATGTCACAAATCAGCACAGAATACCTCTCATCTACAAAACTCATGATCACTTCTAGTACATATGCACAAGCGCTCTCATATCAGGAGTACAGGCAAGAGTTGTCTCAGCCATACTTCATACAGAATTCAAATATACATAGTTTCAGCAGTGCACTGAATTTCTTAGCCAACAGCTAGAACAGAGGCTAATTAATACAGACACAAGACTGCTGACGGTCTAACAGGATGGGAAAAGGGAGAACAGCTATATAAGACGTGAAGTTCACCACTAATTAACCCAACTTTATGGACAGTAATAATCAGTATGCATATGGAAAGGCCATAGCCTTCGTGTTCAGACATAGGCCACGTTCCACAGTCACTTATTAGCTCTATGAACTAAGCCAATCGCTTAACCCCACTTTTCTCTTCAGAAAAGCTTGCCTTGACGGCAGAGAGAGATCACTGTCAAGTATTTTGAAAGCAGATTCTCCCCACACTTGCGACCTTGAGAAACCCTGACCCCAAACCACCCAGCTCAGCTGCTCCTAGGTTCCCAACCCTCAGGAACTGTGTAAATAATAAATGTTTACTGCATTAAGCTACTCTGTTTGGGGTAACTTGTTACACAGAACAGACAATTAGTACATTATATTTAGAGAACAGTCTGTCTATGATTTGACTAGCTAAATTTTTTTTTCTAAATATAGTAAGTGAGCCTCTTTGCTATGTAAACTAGATTGTACAACAGAACCCTTTAATTCACCTGAATAGATAGCTCATCACCTTGTAACGGCCTGTTTACAAAGCTGGATATTATTTCCTGTACTGAACTCCTTGAGTCTGAGTTTGCTTGTGAAGTATGGGGGCAAAACCCCAGACTAGTGTTACGGTTCTTACACTGTATTACATAGACACTCTCTGTGTATTTGCATTCTGTATCTGCTATACAATAAATTTTAATAGTAGTAAAAAGAGTATTCTTAGTCCTACCTGAATGAGGCATTTGCTCACATCACTGGCACAGAGTGCTTTGTTACAACTCAGTGACATAGGGACCCATGTTAGGAACACCAGAATGGTGAGAGTAAGCATAACAACAGAGGGTGACTTCATGATTCTTCAAAGACAATCAGTAACTCCCAGGAAGCTAAACAAACAAAAAAACAAACAAAAAACTTTAATTCAAAGGCAAGTACTAAGGTAAAAACAAATACAAAAATGCAAAACAAGTAAGTAAACCAAGACTTGTTGTTTGTGTTAGGACTTCTGAGTGATCATTTATAAAGATTATTCTCAACAAAAGATTACTTATACACTAAAAAAAAAGTTACAACTTTATATAGTAACATCTTGTTAGCCATCTTCAAATGTATAGAATTCTGAAATTCCTCAGAGTACCCAGAAATGGTGACTGTGAAAGTTAAAGCAAATAAGTAGTTTCAATACTACACCGTTACTATTCAGCTTTAGTTTCAGGCCTACTATTCAACTTAAAGCCAGCCAAAAAACCCAAAAAACTATTAATATTGCACTATAAATTTTTAAAAACATTTAATGATATTTTAATTTCCACAATTAAAATAAAATTTTAAAATGCAAATTATTCTAGTCGTTACTTATTACTACCTCATTTTGTCTAACATAATTAGCTAGAATGAAGCAGCTCAACGGAAGGAGTGGGCAGTTCCTGACATACTTTAGCGATTAACAAAGGGAAGAGTAAATTATTGACTGCATTAAGAACTCTGATTTATCAAAATGTGACGATATTCTTTTACTTCTTTACCTTAGCTATCAGAGATTCTTCAAAGTTACTGAAAAAGATGTTACAGTCCAAAACGAGAAAGACCAGCACAAATTCTGACGGTGGTAAAAACAACCAACACGGTCATTAAATTTTCAAAAAGGAGAAAATAAAACTTCCTAGGGTTTAAAACACACACTCAAAATGGAATCAATGAAATAAATAGGTGAGGTGAGACGGATAAAAGGTACATTTATGGGCCTTTCAGATCACTGTAAACCTTTATCCTTAGTGTGAGGAAGAACAATAAAGCAAAACCACAGAAGGTAGAAAGAGAACCGGGGCTCTGTGCCCGGGCGGCTCGGTTTTGGACGAGAAAGCCCGGGGACGGGGCCAAGGCGGGGCCCCTCCAGGACCGTCGGACCCACCGCCCGCCGCACTGAACCCGGAGCCGCCGGCCCGTACTCGTGGCGGCCCAAGAAGGCGTAGGAAAATGGAAGCTTCCTGAACTAGTTATCAGCCCCAACCACTGAACAGTGGGTATTTCCCCACCTCACGGCTGTCCCCGCGCCCCTCCCCGAGCCGCCTCTAGCGGGCGTCCAGGTGAACGAGGCGTCAAGAGGCAGGTAGCCGGCTCCTTAGCCGGGGGCGGCTGCCTCCGGGGCCCCGGGAACAAAGCGCCGCGGCCCCGCTGGCGGCGCTGACAGCGGCCCTGGAGGCCCGCGATTGGAGCGACGCCCCGCGCCCGGCCCGTCTTGTCCCCCGCAGGCCGCCCAGGCCGCGCGGGCCCCGTCTCCTCCCGCCGCGCCGGCCCAGCCGCGGCCTCCAGACCCTGAGCAGCGCCCCCGCCCGCCCCCCGCCGCTCACCGTGCGCAGCGAGCTCGCCGGGCCCCAGTTCCCCACGGGTTGGCCGAGCGGGCGCGCCGCGGGCTGTGGAGGGAGGCAGGCCGCGCCTCCACGCCGTCCTCCGCGCGGCGCCCGCAAACCTCTGCACCGAAAGAGGCAGAGACCCGCGAGTCGCCGCCTCACCCCCGCACCCCGCTTCCCTCCGCCCCCTCGGCTCCCGCCTGGGCAGCCGCCAGCTCCCGCCAGGAGGCGTCTCTCACTACCCCCGCGCTCCTGTCAGTGCGCGGCCCGACTCCGCCCCCCGACTAGGCCCCGCCCCCGCCCGCGGCCCCAGCGCGCCTGGGGTCCCGCCCCGCTAGGGCTCCGCCCACCATAGGCCACACCCCCGACCGGGTACACCGGCCCGGCCCACGCGCTCTGTCCTTTCTCCCTCTTCCCTGTTAGCATCTCCGGCCCCTGCCCGGCAGCTGCTTCTTCCCACAGACACTGCTGTCCGGCTCTTCTTGCTCCAGGCTCGACTTGTCCTGGTCCCAGAGCTGGGACGTGATGTGCACGAGCTCCTCGAGTCCTCACGGCCATCCTGGGAGGGAGCTGGTCTCCGCCTGGTTTTGGGGATGCCCAACTCATCGAGGCAACTCGCCGGTACCCAGTGCAGCTGACACCTGAGCCCAAGGTTGACGTCAGAGGGAGGATTTATAAAAACCGCAGGCTTCTGGGGTCTGCCCTCACCTACTGAATAAGGGTCTCCAAGAGTAGAGCCTTCAGAGCACTGGATGCTGCACCCTTGGAGGGCCCCTGGCCCTGTGCTCAGCCCTGGAAGAGGGCAGGGGGCCCCGTGATGTTGGTCCAGAGGGTGCTTGGCCAGAGAAGAGTGAAACCGTTTGGCGTCGTTCCGGGGCTCTAAAGGGCTCCAGTACACAATCATTTACCTCTCTTCACAGAAGCATTCAGCGAAGAGGCAAAGTGATAAATAAGAAGTGTTTTATTAGACTAGGATGCTTGTAAGGCTTACAAAAGAGTGGGCAAAGGGGTGTCACATCCCTAGGCCATAGTTTTATAATCAAAGGAAAAGTGGGGAGAGGGAGAAGAACTTCTTTATCTTTCTTGAGTAGACATCATGCTTCCATCAGTTTCTCCTTCGGATTGGACTTGGGAGTTTTGTCAAGCTAGGTCCACAAATTACTTTTTTGTGTGTGCAGAGAGCATGTCTGAGGGGTCATTAACTTACTGAGCTCATTGGGGAGGATGTGGGGCTCATTCCACCAGTGTTTTATTGCTTGGGGGTCATGTCCCATGCTTTTGTTGCATGGTTTTGTTGCTAAGCACGCCTGCTTGGTTTTGTGGTTAAGCAAACCTGCTTTCTTGAGTAACCATTAAATTACAGGGGTCTCCCATATTTTTCTATTTACAATCCCCTAGTGGGATAGACTGGAGACAGCAATGGCAACCCACTCCAGTGCTCTTGCCTGGAAAATCCCATGGACGGAGGAGCCTGGTAGGCTGCAGTCCATGGGGTCGCTAGGAGTCGGACACGACTGAGTGACTTCACTTTCACTTTTCACTTTCATGCACTGGAGAAGGAAATGGCAACCCACTCCAGTGTTCTTGCCTGGAGAATCCCAGGGACGGGGAGCCTGGTAGGCTGCTGTCTATGGGGTCGCACAGAGTCAGACATGACTGAAGCGACTTAGCAGCAGTAGCAGCAGCAGCAGCAGCATCAGTGGGAGAGACTACACCAAAGCTTTTGACTGTGTGGATCACAACAAATTGTGGAAAATTCTTCAACAAATGGGAAAACCAGACCACCTTACTTGCCTCCTAAGAAATCTGTATGTGGGTCAAGAAGCAACAGTTAGAACTGGACATAGAACAACAGACTGGTTCCAAATTGGGAAAGGAGTACATCAAGGTTGTATATTGTCACCCTGCTTATTTAACTCATATGCAGAGTACATCATGCAAAAAGCAGGGCTGGATGAAGCACAAGCTGGAATCAAGATTTCTGGGAGAAATATTAATAACCTCAGATATGCAGATAACACCACCCTTATGGCAGAAAGCGAAGAACAACTAAAGAGCCTCTTGATGAAAGTGTAAGAGGAGAGTGAAAATGTTGGCTTAAAACACAACATTCAGAAAACCAAGATCATGGCATCCGGTCCCACCACTTCACAGCTAATAGATGGGGAAACAGTGGAAACAGTGACAGACTTTATTTTCTTGGGCTCCAAAATCACTGCAAATGGTGACTGTAGCCATGAAATTAAAAGACACTTGCTCCTGGGAAGAAAAGTTATGACCCACTTAGCATATTAAAACCAGAGACATTACTTTGCCAACAAAGGTCCGTCTAGTCAAAGCTATGGTTTTTGCAGTAGTCATGTATGGATGTGAGAGTTGGACTATAAAGAAAGCTAAGTGCTGAAGAATTGATGCTTTTGAGCTGTGGTGTTGGAGAACTCTTGAGAGTCCCTTGGACTGCAAGGAGATCCAACCAGTCCATCCTAAAGAAAATCAGTCCTGAATATTCATTGGAAGGACTGATGCTGAAGCTGAAACTCCAATACTCTGGCCACCTGATTTGAAGGAGTCAGACACGATTGAGCAACTGAACTGAGTGGGATTAACTGGGCTTCCTGGTGCTCAGATGGTAAAGAATGTGCCTGCAATGAGGGAGATCTGGGTTCAATCCATGGGTTGGGAAGATCAGCCGGAGGAGGGCGTGGCAACCAACTCCAGTATTCTTACCTGGAGAATCCCCATGGGCAGAGGAGCCTGGTGGGGTACAGTCCATGGGGTCACAAAAAGTCAGACACGACTGAACAACTAAGCACAGTAGGATTAACTATTTAATCACCTACTCTGTCCCTATCAGACTGGCTAAAGGGGTGGATTACATTATTGATATTAGTCCATTTTTATGCAGTAAGTAAATAAGTATACATTTCAAAAACCATTCCTGAAAACTATCTGAAAGCAATAATTAAGTGTACACAAATTTAAGGATCTTATTCTTGGCATTACTTACTGGTTAAATGATTATGATACTCCAGTGCAAAGGGCTAAACCAGCTGTGAAAAATAGTATTACAGATCAGAGGTTTACAAATTCTGTATTCTCAGGACCCTTTTACACTCTTGAAAATTATTGAGTTCTCCAAAGTTATTTTGCTTATGTATGCTACATCTTTCAAAACTTTCAAAATTAAAACCAAGAAACTTCAGAAATTTCCTTATTTCACATATTATGTACTCTCTAAAAAAAATACAATGTGAGAGGAGAATGTAAAGGCAAATAAGGTATTAGAATTAAACTAAGGATAGTTTTGACCTCAGGAACTACCTGTCGTGGGACTCCAAGTCTTGGAATTCCCAGGATCTCTAGCTCACACTTGGAGAACTAGCACTGCAGATGAATACCATTGGCCCGGAAAGATATTCACAACATGTTAACATTTTACAGCAGTGCATGTATTTAAAATTACTAATATTTAAAACTGCATACAATTATTTTAAAAGGCCTGGAAAGAGAACTGTGGTGTAAGGAGTGGTTGTCTCTTGGTGAGATTATGAGCAATTTGTGTTTTTTTTTTTTCCTTTGTGCTTGTCTGCATTTTCTCATATCTTTGCTTGCATCACTTGGGTAATAAGAAAAAGATAGTTATTTTTAATTTGAAGATCCTCTTTGATATGCTCTAGAAGATCAAACGTCGGTTGAGCTTCTAGGTGGCTATCAGGTGGTTCTGGACCTGTTTCGGAATTGAGAGCTGCAAGGGGTATTATACTGGCTATTTTATTTCACCAATGACCAATGCAATAGCCTCTTAGTAGGGGTTGATAGGCTTCCCAGTTGGTGCTAGTGGTAAATAACCCACCTGCCAACGTAGAAGACATTAAGAGACTCAGGTTTGATCCCTGTGTTGGGAAGATGCCCTGGAGGAGGGTGTGGCAAACCAATGCAGTATTCTTGCTTGGAGAATCCCATGGACAGAGGAGCCTGGCAGGCTACAGTCCTTGTGGTCGCAAAGAGCAGGACACAACTGAAGCGACTTGGTACAGCACAGGGTTTGATGATAGGGTCAAATGTCACCACTTCACCTAAGGTGACTCATTCAATCATCTGATGTAGATGCATCAATTGACTGTCAAACAACCACAGTGAAGAGGTTTCCTATTGCTGTTAACAAATCACTGGCTGAAAGCAACACCCATCTATTTTCTTACAGTGCTGAAAGTCCTAAACTCAGGCTGGATCAGAAGAGCTGTATTCCTTCTGCAGGCTCTCGGGGAGACTCCCGTGACCTAGCTTCTAGAAGCTACCTGCATTCCCTGTCTTGTGTCCCTTTCTCCATCTGCAAGGCCAGCAGCACAGCATCTTCAGGTGAATAAACCCACTTCTCTTCCACGCTCGCTCTCCCTCAATCCCCTGCTTCTCTCTTCCTGTTTCTCAGCTCCTCTACACATCTCCTTCTCAGACACTCTCCCATTGCAAGATCTGTAACTTTATCATGTTCCCAAAGTTCCTCTTCCCATGTAAATTTACATGCACAGCTCTTAGGATTAGGATGTGGACATCTTTGTGGGCTGGGGAAGGGGTGGGGTGGGTGGAGGCAGTGAAGCTAGGGGAGGGGAAAGTTGTCCTGCCCAGTATAGAGGGATAACAAGGACAGTTGTAGCTTCTTACCTCTGGGTCTCTCCTCACTCCAACCAATCCACCCCAGGAGACAGAGAGCAAAAGGGTCACCAAGGCACAGTGCTGGGTGCCCCCGTTAAGCACTCCAGTTGGTCTGGAGTCTCCACTTTGGAGCTTCCTTACAGGAGTGTGGGCAGATCGCCCAGTCCAGCCCATGGGAGGAGGAGCTGGGCTTGCCTGGAGGAGGCATCCAGCCTGTGCACCACACAGCCCAGTGGAGACACAAAAACCACTGTGTCCTGGAATCGGCCAACTGCCCCAGGCTGGGTACTCCGGTCTGGAATCCACCGCTCCCCTCTTCATGCTTTGCACCCAAGAGACTCAGCTGAATTTGCGGATTTGATTTATGGATCTAAACTGAAGGCAGCCAGTCTACAAGCCTCTCAGTTGCCCTGTGGGGGTAAGATCTAGGGATGGGAAGGCCCTTTGGGGAGAAGCCTCCTTCCCCCATCCTGGCCCTGTTCTTCCCTCCCTGCTTTGTGATGGGAATTACCAGAAAGCTCTCAAAAGAAAACACTGAGTTCCAAAGGCCTCTCAACTCTTCCTGTTTTAAACATAAAGAAATGTAGAAAATCTTGAGGCTATTTCTGTTTTGTTTCAAGTTCTTAAGATCCTAATTCCCTCTGTGATGAACGGCTGTGAATCCACCAGGCAGGACACCCAAGGAAGCTCTTCAAAGGCTCAGGGCCCAGCAAACCTCTGGGGAAGCTGCCGGCCCACCTGCTGGGAGAAAATGCTGTCTTGGCAGAAGATGTTTGCACAGCACTATCAAGGGCTATTGAGAGATTTACAAATCATTCTGGAAAGCTCCTAAGGCCTCTCAAATCATGAGTAAACACTACTCATGGCTCACTCTTGCCTACCAGATTAGGTCCAAACTCTGTAGCTTCTTTAAAATACTTTTTTCAACTGTTTCCTTTTTTTCTGATTACAGAAAATTTAAAAATTATGGAACCTCTTGCTCACCCCTGGCCATTTTAGCCTCTGGAGATTGCACCTCATTTTATGTGTATTCCTTCTTTTTTAAGTTACATGTAGTGACATGCTTGTGAAAAATGAAATGATGCTAAGAATACTTCACTGCAACATGCTTTTTCCCACCTGGCATATCTAGAACATCTTTTCATGCTACTAAATGTAGATCTTTTTTAGAGGTTATACAAATACTCTCCATAAAGCCAAGGTGTTCTATTTGCATGCTTCATTCTTTTCCACTCCTGTATTCTGCACATTTTTCCTTTGGTTTCGCACAGGATTCTTTTTCCCTTGTTGCATAAACCCTATCCACTTTTTTTTCTAAGTTTATTTTATTGGCGTATAGTTGATTTACAATGTTGTGTAAGTTTCAGGTGTACAACAAAGTGATTCAGTTATACATATTATTAATATCCATATTTTTCAGACTTTTCTATTATAGGCTATTACAGGATATTGACTCTAGTTCCCTGTGTTCTACAGTAGGTCTCTGTTGTTTATTCATTCTATATATAATAGTTTGCATCTGCTAATCCCAAACTTAGTCCACCCCTCCCGAACCCTCCTCGCCTTGGCAACCACAAGTGTGTTCTCTAGCCTGTGAGTCTGTTTTGTTTTGTAGGTAAGTTCACTTGTGTTGTATGTTAGATTCCACATATAAATGATATGGTATTTGTCTTTCTCTTTCTGACTTACTTCACTTAGTATGAGCAGTCTTCATTGTCTGGAAACCTTGCTTCCACTCTGAAACTCATGGGTATGAACTGAGAGGTGAATGGTTCCAGGCAGGTAAGAGGGGACATAAGACGGTATCACAGCTGTGATGATGTTTTATCCCACGGGGAGACAGAGCAATTCTGAGACAAGAGTTCTTTTGAGACTTGAGCTGGGGAGGGCTAAACACAACAAAATAATTAAAACAACAATAAAACCAACCCACGCCAAAAAACCCACAGGAAGGCAGTTGGTTTCCTACTTTTACCTGCTTGCCAGCATCTGCTTGTTCACGCCCTTGTAATTACTGATGTTTTTGGACTTTTGTCTACTTCTTTGTCTGAAATGGAGCAGGACCCTATGGTCCTTGTCCCCCATGTCCTCTGCCTGCCTTCTGTCTGTAGAAAAACTAGCCAAAAAATAAGTTAATCAGAGAAATGAGAATATGCAGAAACAGGGAAAACAGTTAAGAGACACCAAATAATAATAGTTTAGTCATTAAGCATAGTCAAGGACCTTTGGTTCCTCCTCCAGGGCTACAGATAATATTCTGAGCTATATCCTGTGAGCTGTCTTATAGATACTGAAACCCCCACCAGGTAGAAGTTAAACTGTATGATGACCCGACTGTAACCATGACACAGCTGTCACAATTCCTAGAACTGGCCTCAAGGAAATGGGAACAAACTAACCACGGAATTGAAAACTAGCTGTCACACTGATGACCAATTTCAAGGTGACTATCAGAGCTGTGCTGTTTCTGCACATAGCCCCCCACCCTCAGCCTATACAAGCTCTAGCCCACTAATGGTCAGGAAAGAGTGGGCCTTTGGACAGAAGTCTATCCTCCCCTCAAGTTGTCAGCATCCAAAATAAAGCAAACTTGTGCCTCTTTATTGCCTTCTGAGCAGGGAGCAGCTGGGCCCCACTTCTGGTTACATGTTGCGAGTACACTTTTTTTTTTTTTTGAGAGTACACTTTTAATTAAGATGTTTCTTCATTAAACTTCCACCACAGTGCTAACTTACTTCTAAGAGCCAGAGCTTCTTGATGCTTTCTGGAGGACAAACTGCTCCCTCCACCATATCCAGCCTGCAGTGTCACTAGTTCAGGGAACCAGATGGCTTTAACAGGGCTTCCATCTGAAGTATCTCCGATTAGACTGTACGTTCAAGGTTTTCTGCTCTCTGCCCTTCAACGATGGCTTCAGCTTTTTGCCTTCAAGCCCGTCAGACTTACAAGTTCTGAGGTTTTTCTTTCTTTCCTTCAAGCTCTTTAAAATACAGACGTTAAAAAAAATAAATAAAATAAAATACAGACGTCACATTAATCTCTTTCATTTTAAAATATCATTCCCTTCTCACAAAGCATGTTGCTGTGATTCTCTTTCCCTTTTAGGAAAACAGAATTTTTGTATTCTCCAAATATTCCAGTTGGGATGGTTACACAGTAGTTTAATTAAAGCATTTTGTTATAGTTAAAAATATACTACTATAATTTATTTTAGCAAAACTGCTTACATAAGAATGTTCGCAATGATACAATATTTTGCCTTAAATCCCTATCACTAAAACCTAAATGCATGGATAGTCACACATTCCTTAAACTCTTATGGACATTAATAAAGACCTGACAAAGGATTTGTGTGCAGAATAAAGACTTCCTACAAATCAATCAGTAATAAAAAGACAACACAATGAACACTTGAGGACTTTTCACACAATAAAATGTACAAATGGTCACTAAACATATTAGCAATGTTCAAACTCCCCAGTCATCAGAGAAATGCAAATTAAAGGCACAGGAAGATACCACTACATATCCGTCAAAACTGCTAAAATTGAAGACTGACAAGTCAGTCTTTCCAAATGTACTTTTTGACTGTTTAAATGCTAATGCTTAAACTAACCTTTTTAGCCATCTGATTAATTGGGAATTATTTAAATTTTAAGGTTTGAAAAGGATTTTTTAAGAAGTTGTGAAAATGTATTTTTTTTTTTTTTTTTTTTCAAAAATACAAGAAGACAAGACTACCTCATGAATTTTAAAAAGTCAATTTCCCCTACATAAAATTTTGGGCTTTTATGCGTCAGAGATAGAATAAAAAATATTGTTAACTTTTTGAGACCTCATTACTGAGTAGACAAGGCTAATTTTTGTCTTAGAAAAAGGTTGTTTCCCCCAAATGAGTAATTTACCATTTTGCCACCTGCTCAAGTAAACACTGGTGTTGGAGTCACGTGGGAGTGGAAAATAAAAAATTAAAAATAAATTATTTATCACACATTTCACTCTTATTTTTTCTATAAAAATATAACTCTTTATTAAATAACATGCACAAATATCAACTAGTCATTTATTAAACAGATATGATTTAGAACAAGATTTAAAGAAATACAAATCCTTAGGTACAATTTAGTATCTTTATCTTGTTCATGATATTTGAATAGTTAAAAAAAAATCACTGATTAAACTAACCATCCTTTTATTTCTTTCAGAATCCTGTATCATTTTAGGCATAGACTTCATTCCAAGTTTTTTTCTAGCATTTCAGAGCTTCAGAATATCTTTAATATCAAGAGCCCTTAACTACTTAAGTATAAATTCCTCCGGACAAGGCATTCACTTTTTTTTTTTCCTAAGCTATTCCAATTAGCTTTGAGTCACTTTACAGAGGAAATCTGCAGAGGCAGAATCATGGCAGACAGGCTCCAGCAACTTGAGGTACCATTGAAGAGGGAGAGAACTGTGGTTAGTTTACTAAGACGCTGGGGTGACTAAAAAATGCCAGATTTCTGCTTGCTTGGTTTTTCTCTTCTGCAGCTTGTTCTGTTTGGCCAAACAGTGATTTTATTTTTTTCCCCGTCCCCCATCTCTGGTTGAACCATCAGAACAAAATGCTGTATGAACTTCCCCTTCTCGTATTTTCTGTGACTTCAATGCTCAGTAATCTGGTTTTTTTACTTTTAGGCAAAAGTATAAACAAAATTTGCATTAATTTTTTCATATTAAAAAGTATTGCTTTTATAAATTAGCTTTTAATGTTCCCAGCCTTAATAAACTTAACTTCAACAAAACCAGTGCTTTAAAATCTACCCTGCCTTTCTTGGCCTCATTTATCCAATAAAAAAGGCCAAAATCTTTCATCTAAATTTCTAAAGACTACTACATCCAATCTTTATAATAGAGTCCTTGCACTGTGTATTTTTCACATGTGCTGCTTTATTGCGCATGCCAAGTACAGTATGAATTAAAATATAAACTGAAGTAAAAATTCAAAACCCCTAAGCTTAATATATACCTTTGCACTCAAAAACTTCAATTTTACATTCTTTCCCATTAGCTGGGACTTCCAACTTGCTAGCTGAATTTAAATCACTTTATTCCTTATATATTCTCTTTACTTTTACTGGAATAAAAAACATCCAGTATTATTTTATAATTCAAGAAGGTATTATGGAAAGTTCTGTAAATTTTATTTCATATACTTATGATCAATTTTACATATAACCTAATTTTCTTTCCAAAAATGTTTAATAAGTTTAGCAGCAGGTTTCAAATCTGAAATATTCATGAACATTTAATTGACATCATGTTATAGGAGAAACTGGACTTTTTCTACGTATATTGCTAATTATTTTACTAAAAAACAGCATACCAAATCTTACTTTAATTATAAAATTCTGAAAAGTATATGTTTTGTATCTTGATACAAGGAAAAAATACAACATATTAATTTTTCATAAACACTGCAGAGGTCAATAGGAATATGCCCATTGTTTTTACTTATTGTGACTACCAAGTATTTCTTTCTTGAGTACTCAGTTTTTATTTAAAAGTGCAAAGGTTATTAAGCTTAAAACATTATATTTGAGCAATGTAAAAAAGTTTTACAATGATTTAACATGACCAATAAAATTTATTAAACATATTTACATATATTCACAGATTCTTTCATACTTGAGTATTAAAATAGACATTTACAATTTCAGAATTTTCATTCAAAGGCATTTTTTTGGGGGAGGGAGAATAGGCTCTATCGTGAGATGAAGAAAGAGCTGTTTCTTTGCATGACTAATTCTAAATAAAATGTCCAACATAGTAAGCCAAAGGCCCTACCCTGGGAGACTGGTGTGGAACACCTTACACCACCGCCAGGCATCACTGTGGAGAGGGTTAAGTTACAGGGAGCATGCAGCTAAGTCACAGTCTCTACAATTCTGTGATGGCAACAAGCTAACGCAGACACGCATGCCTTATTTAAAGGTCCTGCTACCTCAACACACTATCACTACACTCCATACCATACAAACTACAACTTTGGTCCAATAAAACATTAGACAAAACAGTTTTACAATTATCTCTTTGTATATGTTTTGACTACCAATCCCTTTGTATACATTTTGACCATTAATTACAAGATTTACATCTGCACAATATGTATAAAATAAGTTATTAAAAAGGAAGACAATATTAAAACTTTCGAAAAGAAAGCTATACAATTAACTTACAAATAAAATAAACTGAAGAAATTTTGTGCCAAGTTTTCCTTCCACATTAGAAACTATTTGGTAGGAACTGCGCCTTTTAGTTTGTTGATCTATTTTAGCAGACTGTGACAGAACCTGAACACCCGCAGTCATCTCGTACCCAGAGCGCTAACAGCTTCCAGCGCCATTAGCAGCCCCTTTGCTCCCTACTCAACTATGACATCTGCCAACAGGCTCCAATGTGAGTCACCTTCCACCAATATAAATAGTAGGTTTCAGTTAGAAACTGCTTGGATCTAAGATCCAAAATAATTCTTTTCATTTTTAATAAAATGACAGTGTTT
Source organism: Bubalus bubalis (assembly GCF_019923935.1). Taxonomy (NCBI): domain Eukaryota; kingdom Metazoa; phylum Chordata; class Mammalia; order Artiodactyla; family Bovidae; genus Bubalus; species Bubalus bubalis. Next base: position 20,519,065 of record NC_059178.1, read on the forward strand.
ACTACATCACCAACTTTAGTTGAACTTTACCAACAACTGTGAAGGCATAATATCGTATTTTTGTCAAAAGGCAGCATTCCACAGCATAACACTCTTGAGCCTCATTTGTTTAAGACACCATCAGGAAGTAACGGCTGCTATATAGGAGTCAATTCAAAGTCATCGTTAACATCAACCAGCGGAACGTAAAACTCCTGAATTTCATAGATGCTGATAGATTTATAGGTGGCAGGATCAAGTTCCTGGAGTTTGAGCTGCCATTCTAACCTCTGGACGGCATTTAAAGCTGCAGCTTCATGCTGTTGCCTCATTAAAAGACAGGTCTATTTAAGAGAAGAGAAGAATTGATTATTTAACTGCTTTGTTTAAAAATTAATCTCATGCATTGTTTCTTTAGGGAGCAAGATGGATATACTAGGGTATGTGAAGTTTCTGAGTTACGTCCATTTCTGGTTTACCCTGTCTTATATCTGTATCCATATACCAAATCCTTCTGGGCCTGTGACTTCATACTCATCTAACAGACTTCAATTTGAAACTGTTCTTTCAAGCAATAACATTTCAAATTATCAGAAGAATTATGAAAATCTAAGGAAGAGTGATTTTTAAAAATAATTCAAGCCAAATAATTTTCTTTACAGACTACTGGCAAAATAACATTTCTTCTCTCCCTGTTCTCCCCCTCCTAACAAGCACGAAGACCCCCTTTAGAAAAGGCTTTTTCTGTGGCAGCTGCACCTTTGATACTAAATTGGACTCAAAAAATGGGGGGTGGGAGGTCCTTTTCTTCATTTATCTTCCAAAGTGCAACCAGCATGAGGATTCACAGCCTACCATCTTTCGTTTCCTAACCACTCCTCTATCACACAGCAACAGTTTCTATTGATGAAGGGGAAGCATCCAGTTAGAGTGAACTTCTAAACATACATACCTTTAATTTGTCGAATTTATCATCCACATCTTGTAACCATGACATGAACTGTCTTGCATTAAAGCGATCCCTCACAGAAGTTTTACTGTCATCAGACTGAAACAGTATAAAAATAGTTGGATATTACAAAATAAAATTACCTACTTAAAAAAATCTATATGCCATTGTATCTTTTTATTGTATATTCTACTTTTAAAGGAATGATGAAAGTATATTTCAAAGAAAGATAACGTCTAATCTGAGTACTTAAACAGGCTGCTGATAAAATATTTCCATACTGAGCTGATTAGTTATTAGAATTATTAGGATGTTGGGTTTAGTAATTAAAGAGAACCCTACTGCTCTGTGAGTCAAAAATGTCTCAAAAAGGCATGTCATATGATGTATTAAATGCCTGTGACCTTATTAACATATAACTGATCATGAAACTCATTTTAATGTGACAGTTGGCTCAGACCTGGTAAAGAATCTGCCTGCAACTCAGGAGACTCGGGTTTGATCCCTGAGTGGGGAAGATCGCTGGAGAAGGTAATATCAACCCACTCCAGTATTCTTGCTTGGGAAGAATGGCCAGAGGAGTCCGGAGTGCTGCAGTCCGTGGGGTCGCAAACAGTTGGACGCAACTGAGCTACTAACAACTCTCGCTTATCACATATTGGGAGGAAACAACAACATGGTGGCAGACAGGGCTCTGGGGCTGGTGTTTCTCCCAGGACTGATTCCTTTTTTTAGGACCTATTCTTTGAAGAGTTTATAAGGAAATACTACACTGACTCTTAGTAATACCAGTTTTGGTATTTCTTTAAGATAGGCAATATTCAAATGTCATATTGTGTAATTTCAAATTGATTACATACTCCTTCAATTTTCTATTCTGTAAATGGGGTTAAGAGCATCTCTTTACATCTTGTTTGAGAATTGACTTGTGAAGGCCTCGTTCTAATGCCCGGGCAACAGGCAGCACCAGGCCCACCAGGCAGCTGCCTCCATGACTGCCCCACCCAACCTGACCACCAGCACCGCCACAGGGGTATCCAGGCCTCAGGCAGCCCCACTACCACACTGCCCGCATTCTGAGCTGTGACCACTTTTGCCCTGGTCTTCAGGAAAGATGTGTTGACTATTTTAAATTTTATCATTCAATCCTTTTTAATATGACAAGTTTATCTGGAAAATGAAGAGGTCTGATAAGAGAATAGCCTACCTAAGCAAGTGGACTTGTTCCTTAGACCCTCTGCAGCTCTGTTCACCTGGACAAGCCTGCTCTTCAGTCGAGAGAGACTGTCTACCAACTGTAAGGCCAGCTGTACAAGGACAGGCAACGGGCCCACAGTCGTTCTCAAGATGATGACTACGTTCTTCTGTTGACTGTGGCATGATCCTTTTTAGTCTCTGATCATTCTGGGTTTACTAGGAAAATTCACTTCTTTTCAGAAATTCTCTTTATGACCCGTCTGGGACTCCTTTTTTTCTTTTTAAACAGATGAGAAAAATAAAGCCCAGAAAGAACCAAGTAATTTTCTCTGTAATATACCGTGTATACTTTGTGTTTCTATGGTTGGCCTGATTTAAAACAGCATTTCCTGGGACTTCCCTGGTGGTACAGTGGATAAGAATCTGCCTGCCAGTTCAAGGTACATGGGTTTGATCCCTGGTCCAGGAAGATCCCACAGGCTGCAGAGTAACTTGGCCCTCGAGCCACAACTATTTAAGCCTATTTGCCTAGAGCCCATGCCCTTCAACATGAGAAGCTCCCGCCTGTGAGAAGCCTGTGCACTGCAACTAGAGAGTAGCCCCCACTCTCCACACTAGAGAAAGCCTGTACATAGAAATGAAGACCCAGCGCAGCCAAATAAATAACTTTTTAAAAAAAACCCAGCATTTCCTAGTCTTTTTTGGTGATAATCCTTCATTGTCTTGTTTATACTATTATATTCTCTTATGATGGGTGAATTTCATTCTGGTTTATGAACCACAAAAAAATTCTGATGACTGATGTCTGGTTCTGGATTCCTGAAATTTATATGTGGCAGTACATGTTTTCAAACTACAGCTACAGTTTCCCATAGTTCTTTTAATTTATCCCAACAACACCCAAGATCCAAATAAAGCCTAGCCCTCTCTCAGCACTGACTCAACCCGGGTTCCACCTGCCAATTTTTTTTAGCTTCCAGCTTTAAGCTTCCCAGTTGCTCGAAGGTCAAGATCGGGGTATAAAATCCATGACAGAAACAACTTACAAGTTATCTATAAAATGAGGCTATCGTAAACACACACGTATCTGTTCTGTAATTGTCTTGATTTAATGATATAAACCTGACGTTCAGAGGGCCAGGTGATCTCGAAGTGCTTCACTCATTTTCGCCTCTGTGCTTTACTGACTGCTGAACTCAGGTTTGTCCTGAGGATACCAACTGCCAGAGGCGCTGCTGTCCTGGGGGCACTGAGGCAGCAGGGAGACCTTACCTGGGCATCCAGGGGCACGCTGTACACTTCCGCGTCCAGGAGAACCGTGCACGCGCTGAATGGCAGTGTCTGATTTGCCAGTGTCCTTGCAGCTCTGTAATGAACCCGAAGAACCTCCTGTTCATTGGATACAATGAGTTTTTCCTAGTTGAACAAAGAATTTAAAGAAAAACAAAAACTCTTCAACCACTTGTTTAAAAAAAAAAAAAAAAAATCACTTAAAATGTTAAAAGAACTTTAATCTCAGAGCAGTTTTTCCTTCATAGTAAGGCTGAGAAATTTGAGAACTTTGAGAATTCTAAAAGTAAATTTTCTTTCCAAAATTGGCAGTCTTTTTTAAAAAATGATCTTCTGAAAATGTACAATGATGGCTTTCATTAATAACATACAGTCATCTGCTGGTATCTGTGGGGGATGGGTTCCAGGACCCTTGTGGATACCAAAATTCATGGATGTGCAAGTCCCTTATATAAAATGGCACCATATTTGCATATAACCTAAACTCATACTCCCATACGCTTTAAATCATGTTTAGATTACTTACAATACCTAAGACAATGTAAATGCTAGGCAAATTTGCCAGTATGTGGCAAAATCAAGTTTTGCGTATTAGAACTTTCTGGAATTTTTTTTCTTGAGTATTTTGATCCACAGTTGATTGACTCCATGAATATGGAACCTGTGGATATGGCGGGCTCACTGTATTTACCAAGATATTCAATTGTCACCACTTAACTCCAGGACATTTTTGTCACCCCAGGAAGAAATACCCTGGGCCCACCAGTAGTCACTCTGCATTTCCCTTCTGCCCCTGACAACCTCAACTCTACTTCTGGTTTCTATGAATTTACTTGTTATGAACATTTCATATAGGTGGAATCAAACAGTGTGTGGTCTTTGTGACTGGCTTCTTTCATGTCACGTTTTCAAGGTTCATCTGTGTTGTAGCACACAACACTTTCATTCATTTTTACATTTTATTTATCTGTTCATCAGTTGATGGCTCCTTTGGGACACAGAGAATAAGGCTGCTATGAACATTCATGCTCAGTTCTTTGTTTGAATGTGTATTTTTATTTCTCTTGGGTAAATAACTATGAGTGGGATTGCTGGGTCATATGGTAGGTTTATGTTTAATTTGTTGACAAATTGCCAAAATGTATTCAACAGCAAACTCCGGGAGCTGGTGATGGACAGGGAGGCCTGGTGTGCTGCAGTCCATGGGGTCACAAAGAGTTGGACACGACTGAGTGACTGAACTGAATTGATTCAACAGCAGTTGTGTCATTTTATGTTCTTGCCAACAAAGTAGAAGATTCCAGTTTTTCAACCCTTGCCAACATTTGTTATTATCTGTCTTTTTATTATATGCATTCTAAGTGTTCTGAAGTGGTAACTCCATTGTGGTGGTGTGGTGGCTGCTTCTCTTCTGTAACAGCAAGGCATTTGTAACATGGCTACATGCACAGATGAAATATACCACAAGCTTGTGGCTGAAATGGCTACTGATGTGCGTTATACGACCTACCTTCTTTCTGCTAACAAACTGTTCACTGATGTGAACAGTTGTAAGCTGTTTGAGTGCGTCTTTATTTGCTTTTCTCTTTGTAATACTATAAATTTATTTCATTCATTTACAAGTATTATCCTGAGCAAAGGTTTTATATAGGAATCCATGGCACAAAAAAAGTTAAGAACCTCTACCCTAGAGAATCAATCATGAATGAAGAAATCACATACAAGGTTTTACTTGTATAAGAATCTATGTGTCTGTAAAAGAAGGGTCATAACTTATATCATATTTTCAGAAAGTCCCTGATCATCCCAGAAGAGATATAGAAGGTAATTTATTATTTTTATCAATCCAAGTTACTTTGATGATTTCTATAAATAGACAGGTTTGTTCTCTTGTCATTTCATGCCAAAACTAACCACCAGAAACTGGAATACTAAAGCAGACCAAAAGGACCAAGGAGTGCAGCCTCAGTATGATTCTGCACCATGGCAGCTGGTACCAAGCAACAATTTCAGAACCTGGAAACCCGTATATCTAAACAGGAATTCACTGCTACCAGCCTGCAGATCCGGCAAATGACACTGAGAAATTTTAAGAGGCTTCTGTATATCAAATAAATACTGAACATAAATTGTAACACAGGAATGGCTATCCAAAAACAGGCTTAAAAATTCTCTATCTTACTGCAGAAGAACAAAGATAAAATCAAGCCATTTCCCAAAATGGTTCTAAATAAGGAAGATTCACTAATAAAAAACTGTAGGCCATCATAATCTACTGTTAAGTTATTTTTTGCATAAGTGAATTTAAACATTTCTTACCCTTTCAATACTGTGCTGCAAACGTAGTTTCATCCTGACAACTTCCTGTTGTCGAAAAAGCTCTTTAAGTGGATCTGACAGTGAAGGTGGGGGTGTAATCTAATTAAAAAAAAAAAAAAAGAGTTGAAAATATTAGATTTCATTTACAATAATCAGCTATTTCTATAAAATTAAAACTTTGTAGTGCAGAACGTAATGAAAACATAAATTCTTACGTTCTTTGAATTAAATAATACAGTAAGTAACAATTTCACAACTGGTTGTTACTTTTCAATTTCAACTCTTTGAAAGAAAGCAAAACATGACACATTTGAAATGCTCTGAAAGAAAGCAAAACGTACACATTTTACTTCTGAGGCCACAGCAAATCCCAAAGAACAAATGAGGATGGAGGGAGTTGTTTGCCGCAGAGACACGTTTTAGAGCGTCAGTATGTGACCGTTCACAGAAAGGGAGGAAGGAATAACACACACACGAAAACACCACACAACAGTCCTAAAGATGATGGCAGTCTGAGTGTACAGTAAGTAAAGTCTCTCTGTAGACATGATAAAATCCAAACACAAAACTGCAGAGTCTTATATTTAGTGAATTAACTTTTATAAAAATAGATGAAACTGTCTTCTAACAGAGCTGTGGTTTTCAAACTTCATTACAAATGTGATATCTCACTTTGTCTATCCATTCTCCAAAGAGCTTATGGTAGTCCACCTCTGATTTGATTATTATCATGAACTGTGCTTTTTGACAGATGCTGGAGCTTAAGAAAGCTGACTCAGTCTCTAGCACACTCTTGAGCGTTAATACAGAGACACCAAGGAGGGCAGCAACTGTCTGTGACCCCTGCATATTCTCCCTTTGCCCCCAGCTTTTAATAACTGTCAACATACTCAAGTGAAGAAACAAAGGTTTCTCAGAACATCCTGGCACAAAGCAATAACTTTGGGGGACTCTTCTGGCAGGGGCACAAGGAGATACTGACGTGTGGCTGCAGGGACAGTGTAGTACTATACCTGAAACACTTACCAGAGACAAAAAACTGGACCTAATCAAGACTCTATAAACAGTAAACAGTTTAACACCACTAGGATTCAATCAGTTGAGTCAATGCAGACTATTCTATAAAACAGCTTATTGGGACTGATCATTTTTCAGGTCTCTAATTATACATTTGATTTGTGTCTTAAAACTTCTTTAAATTTAGTAAGAGGCAAGAGTACAGTTTGGTGCTATTATTTCAGTTTTGAAAAGTCACACAGGTGATCCTTCAAGTGGCACAGGGAAAACACCTCCTCCTTTGAGACTGGAGTGTCAGAGAAGGCTTTTCTGAGAGGGTCATGCCTGAGCTCCACCTTAAAGGAAGAGCCAGAGTAAAGAGTTCAGAAAAGTTAGTTGTGGGGGAAAAGAGAAAGGAGGGAGGGAGCTAATTCACACAGGAGAGAACAATACAATCACCTGCCTGAGACAAGCAGTCTGGAGTCAGGAGGCACCTACAGGCAGGCCTGAGTTCCTGGAGCGTCAAGTGTGAGAGCAGAGAGGGCAGTATGGAGAGAGCAGCAGGGCCCAGTACTACAGGTTGTAGTCTACCCTGCACACAGTGCTTCTCCAGGCGTGACTCACAGAACGCTGGGTCCACAAACATGGTTTACAGGAAATGGTCCGAGAACAAGTGAGGATGGGAAACACTGTGTATGGATACACACACACACACACATATATATACACACACACACAGATACTTATTTACATATCTCATAATTAACAAATTAAATTTTAATAGTTTTAGGAATCCTACAGTGAAGAAATCTATTTTTTGATTAATGATGTTTCCCAAACTTATTTGGTCATGAAAGATATCCCTCTTTCCCCACTGAAGAAGGTATTTAATTAACACGCTGTGGATCACATTATGTGTAACACATTGGGGTAAATTTTATATGTAATAGGGAACCAGGGAAAGGTCTTAATAAGCTCACAGCTGTACTGGAGAACAGCTATTGGGGGACGCGACTATAAGCAAGGAATGAAGGAAGCAGGTCACTGCTGCACTGGTGTGAGAGGGGGAGGCAGAGAAAGGGATGGGGTCTAAAACTGTGGGTGACTGAGGATAAAAAAGAGGGAGCAGCTGAGGACTCACAGGTCCTTCAGCACTAGGACTGGATGGCTGCTAACAGAGACCACAAGAGGGGACCTGAGGAGAGAGAACCAGGTTAGGGGCAAGTTAAGTGCTGAAATGTTGAGTAGACCAGCTAGTATAAAAGAAGCCAAGGAGAGAGGTTTGTGCAGAATATACAAATCTGGGAATTCTCAAAATACATCCATCTGTAGAGAAGGAGTATGTGGAGGCTTTTTGAGGACACTTTCCCTCTGCTTTCTCCTCATCTTGTCCTATGTTGTGGGACATTCAGAAGACATCCAGAAGCAGGTAGAACACAGTTACGGAAGTCAGTAGTGTATTCAGGCTTGAAGACAGAGGCAGGCATCATTCTCCAAGAGACCTGCAGTGTCCAAGCCCTTCATAAGATTACAGCTCAAAGGGAGAGGCAGGCCTGTAAACAGTTAACTATAACATCCTGGGTAGGTTTAAGGAAGATATAAGCAATTCTGTTCCGACAAGATCCTGCCCAGAGTGACAACACAGCTCACTCGATGACAGAAGAGGAGAGAAAAATGGCCCTGGCGAAGCATTCCACGTAGAGCGAAGAGCACAGCCAAAGGACCCAGGCAGCGAGCAGAGACTCCACAGAAGAGGGAGCTCAGTGTGGCTGAAAGGCTGAGTGACTCGGACAAGTGGTGAGATGATGAAGCATGAGTGGGGAGACAGGTCAGGCTGCTGTGCTCAGATGTGGGTTTTTTATGTGTGGCCAATGGGGAGCCAGCAAATTACAACTGAAATACTTCAACAAGGAAACAGCTTTTTATTGTTTTTAAAGAGACATAAATATAATAACAAAAGGAAAGTGCCAAAAGAAAGAAACTAGGAGAGAGCAGCAGTGGAAAAGTTGGTGCAATGCTGAAGTGAGAGATACTGACAAGGGCCCTGGGACAGGCAGCAGAGAACGTCGATTCTGGAATGAGTCCTCAGATCTAAGGGATAGAACCAGGTTAACTGATGGGTTTCTACTGTGGTGTTATCACCAATAAATAACGTGTTTCTCTGGGAGTGGGTCGGGGGTCCTGTTCTGAGGTCTGAGGTCAGAGTGGGTGCCATTAGACCTGCCTTCTGGAAACAGAGAGTTGGAGGCCAAGGCTCTGCAGCAGCTCAAGATAACCATCCCCACCCGGCGCCCACCCCCCCCCCCCCCCCCGCCCAGGTTCCCCACCTGAGGCTCCCACAGGTGCAGGCAATCACTGCACTCACCTCAGGGCACCTGCCTGCTCTCCTCAATTCTACCTCCCGCACACACGCAGGCACAGCTCCTGACAACTCCCACCTACGACTCTCTTGGAAAACCCTCAGGGTCAGCATACTGGGAAACCAAGCCTGGGACATGTGCCTGAGGTCATTTAACTGACTGTGCCCAGGAGGCGCCTGCCATCTGATTCTAGAGATGACATGGCTCGACAGGACATTTTGGGACTAACTGTGCATAGAAGGCTGCTGAAACCACTGAAAGAGACAGGACTTCGCTGACTGAAGAATTAACTCCTGGAGAACCTTGATGTTTAAGGGGTTGGTACAAGAGCCATAAGAAGACAGAAAAAAATTAGTGAGGTAAGAGCACACCATCATGAAAAACCAGGGAGGGGAGGAGTTTATAAAGAACCAGATGGTCATGAAGTCGAACATGACAGAAGGCAAGCAGAAAGAAAAAGGGAGAGGTCAAACAATGAGTCAATTTGGAGCTCATGGGGGATCTCTGCCAGTGCACACACAGTAAGAGTATGAACAGGAAGTGACACAGAGGGGACAATGGGCACAGATCACTCTCTAAGGTGCGGTGTGAGATCACTCACTAGGCATGACCAAGTGCCATAAGCAAGGGATAACTTTTTTCTCCCTAGGATGAAGGAGACCCAAATATGTTCAGTTGATGGGTAATGGCCAGTGAAAAGAGAAACTGTAAAAATATAGTAGCAACAAGTGTTCTCATAGAGGAAGGTTCCAAAGAAGGCTGGAGGGAATGGAATCAAAAGGACAAGGAAAGGAGTTACCCTTCAGAGAAATAAAAGCATTAACTCCTTATGGTTGAAAGCAGCAGCAGGAAAGGAACAAAATACCGAGGACCAGTGCTGTTCAATAAGGCAGCACAGACCACACATGACTCCTGAGCACTGACTGATGCATGGCTGGTCTGAACTGAGATGTACTGCAAGCCAGCCTGGTTTCAAATACTCAGCACCAAAAAAAACACTTATGTAGACTATCTCAAAAGCTCTTCTATACTGATTATATTTTCACATAGAATTGTGGGTATATTGGGTGAAATATTAATTTCACCCATGTCCTTTTACTCTTTAAAACGTCAAAAGTCAAATCACTTGGTCATCTCTGACTCTTTGCAACCCCATGGACTATACAGTCCATGGAATTCTCCAGGCCAGAATACTGGAGTGGATAGCCTTTCCCTTCTCCAGGGGATCTTCCCAACCCAGGGAATGAACGCCCGTCTCCCGCATTGCGGGCAGATTCTTTACCAGCTGAGCCACCAGGGAAGCCCAAGAATACTGGAGAGGGTGACCTAGCCCTTCTCCAGCGGATCTTCCTGACCCAGGAATCAAACTGGGGTCTCCTGCATTGCAGGTGGATTCTTTACCAACTGAGCTATCAGGGAAGTCCCCATTAAAATGCGGTTACTAGAAAACTGAAGACTACACATGTGACCTCCATCACATTCCTACCAATGGGGCTCTCAGTGTATACCAAGCGAGGCTACTTACTGTGGGTATGCAGATCTTGCTTAAGGGGTTTCCGTCCAGGAGATATGACCCATTAAACGTCACATATTCATCATAATACTGAGGTGCCTGAGGGATCACACTACATAACAACTTGCGCTTTTCTTCAATCTTTTTTCTTATGTGCAAGTATTCAAAATAGGGATTTGCGCGCTCTGAGCTGTATGGCTGGATCTCATCGAGCTTCAGCGAGTCTACAATGGCAGCCAGGGACTGCTGGGTTTTCTCTTTTGCTTGCAGCAGAGAAGGACTCACTTGCACCGGCTGAGGCACCCGGGACACTTTCCTTTTCCTCGGGTGGTGAATCTGAGGGTCGTCCTCCTCAGTTAATCTTATTCTTCCTCGAGGGGACGCAGACTCACTGTCTTTGTCTGGCAACAGTGCACAGCTGGCCAGAAGCTGCTTGCTTTGACTGGCTCCTGTGTTTCCTTTGTTTCTGGTCATCCTTTGAGGGATCTGGTTTTCAGGTTTATCATCTTCAGCACTTTCCTCTAGTTCTACTTTAACTAAGTGTCCATATTTATGCATTTCTGGTGGAGCCGATGGCTGTGGATGGTTCTCCAGACTCGATAAAGTACTCTGTTGTGACTCCTCATCCTCGATGGAAAGCAAACACTTCTCACTTTCAGGACAATGTTTTGGATTATCTGGTTCACTCAGGTTTCCTTTTGGCACCCCTGCATTCATTTCACATAAATCAGAATCACACTTATCATTTAAATGAGTCAAAACCAAACTCTCCAGTTTGTTTTCTTTTTCATGTGAAGTATCCTGAGTATCAGAAGTGCTTTTTTCAGCCTCATGGCCACTGGAAGACTTAAACATTAGCTTGCTAAATGCATAATGAGGATTTGGCTGGGAAGACCCGTCACTTCCATTCAAGTCCTTTTCTGATGGCAATACTGGCAAAGTACTAGCTTTCTCAAAATTTGGTGCTGCTTCTTCAACAGTGCTTTCAGAGTACACTGGGACAAAGGCATCTGTCTTCTGAACGTTTGTTAGGACAAAAGTATTTTCCATATCTTTTGTAGGTTCAGTATCAGTATCCAAAACAGAACTGATCATTTGAATTGCATTTTTCTGCTGTAGAATACCTGGTTCTTGAGTGGTGACATAGGACAAAGAAGAATGTCTGGGAATAGATTCAGCATCTGAAAGTGATTGGCTATGAGAAGAGCAAGGTTGCTGGGAAGGAAGAAAGGACGCTGGATCCTGAGCACAAGTGTTTGCTGGCAATTCAGTCTGGTGCACGGACACAAAATCAATATTCTGTTCTCTCAATACTTTGTTTTCAGGATTACAAAAACCCTGAACAGAAGAATCTTGATCAGGTGCAGCAGAATTTGGGCAGCTAAAGTCTCCGGTGTTTAACGACTCCATCTCCCATGACTTACTCTGGATCACACCAACCTGATTAGAGGACTCTAAGTGCACAGGACTGCCCATCAGCACGCCCAAGGAAGCAGTGCCCTTGATGACATTTGTATCAGTAGAATTATATTTGCTGTTTATAGATCTAGTTGGAGAGGCTGCAAAACTGGAATGTATGTTAGACACGCTCAAAAGTTCTCTTTCAGGCACGTTGGAGGATATCTCAGATTTGGGAGAAGGACAAATCTCTCTTGGCACAGCTGAGCCATCTTGACTGATCTCTTCTGATATTGTTTGGAATTGCTTTGTATGCTCACAAATGACAGACGGCATGCTACATCTTCGGGCTTCTGCAGCTGATCTCCCTTCATTTGTAACTAGTTTAGCATCTTCGACAGAAGATGCCCGGAGATGGGAGGTCAGAAGCCTGCTAGCATACGATGCTTTAATCCGCTCTGATAGGTCAGTCAGGCTATCCAGCTCCCTGTCATGAAGGGCAGGAGATTTGGCAACTGGCAAAAACGGTGACTGGGAAAAGGACATTTGGGAATCCGAACCCTCTAACATAAAGTCTGAGTCATACTCAACTGGAGGCCTTGGGGTTGTCATTGTAGTAAGGCAGGAATCTTCTGAGCTAGCCACTGAAATCAAGGAGACAGACCTGGAGCTGAGACCTGGCTTTTCACTTTCCGATCTAGGAGACCTGTTCAAGCTATTATCTGAAACAAAGGATGACTTGCCTAAACTCATCATATTTTTGGTGTCCACAGATTGGGATCTATTACTTACAGCATCTTTACAGTGTTTCTCCTTAGTGTAAGTATCAGTCAACTCAGAACTCTTTGATCTAGTAAGTTCTTTATTTTTGGACTCAGCTAGTGCATGCTTTGTTTTTTCTTTATCTTTTACTTTAAGTTCTAAACAATTGCGATTTCTCAACCGTTCCTTTTCTTTTTGCTTAATCTTTTCCTTGTGTTTTCTGTGCCACTGCTCTATTTCCAGGTCTTTAAGGCTCAGCATCCGTTCAAAGCTGGTCTGCATTAAGTCGTCATTCACAAGCCTCTTTTCTTTGGGCCGAGTATCTTTTGATGCTGGTGATGACTTAGGTTTAGGCTTATCTGCTTCAGATTTTAGTTTGAGTGAACTACTCAGTTGAATTTTATCCTTATGTTTGTCTCGTTCTTTATATCTATCTATATCTTTATCTTTTTTATCTTTTTCTTTTCCATCAGGAGTTCTCAAAGGTTCATCTTTTGTTTTTTCTTTGAGAGAGAAAGTTTTTTCATGTTGTGCTTTATTACTGTCTGTTATACTTGACTTTCTCTCTTCCTGGAAGTGTTTGGAATTACTTATATTTACACTGTCTCTAGATTTGTCCTTTTTATCTACCTCCCTATCTTTTTCTTTATTTTTGCTTTTTTCTGATTTAGTATAGTCAATACTATCTGATGGCTTGTTTTTTTTTTCCATCAAGTGCTTCTCTTTGCTCTCTGCTGGATGTCTCTCCTTCTCAGGTTTTTCTTTGTCATGTTTCCTATCCATCTTTTCTCTACTTTTATCTCTGTCATCGTTTTTTTTAATGGTAGTAATGTTTTTTAGCTTCTCACCTTCTCTGTGGCATTTTTCTGTGTGATGTGAATATAGCTTGTCCTTTTCTTTTATTCTGTCGACACATTCACTAGGATCTAATCTGTCTTTCTCTGACTTATGCTCATGTTTTATCTTCTTCTCTTTTTCAGAATTTTTTCTGTCAGCCCTCTCAATGTCCTTATCTTTAGTTTGAAATCGTTTCTCAGATTTTTCCTTACTTTCTTTCATATGCTTTTCAATTTCTATTTCCTTTTCCACTGATTGTAACCCTATAGTCTCTTCAGTGGCACTTACACCTAAAGAGCTGATTTCTGTTTCTTTATCTATAAGTACATTCTCTCTCTCATCTTTTAAATCTTTTATTTTTTCCTCCCTAAAAGATTTCTCACTTTCCTTTTTAATCTTTTCCCGTTCTTCTTTAAAGTTTCTCTCTTTGGAGATATGCTTTTCCTTGGTTGATTTATCATCTCTTATGTTTTTCTCCAACTTTGACTTTTTTTCTAACGTTAGGGACTCATGTTCCATACTTAAAAATAGATCTTCGGTTTCATCACTTTTAAAAAAATTCTCTTTCCAAAACTCTCTATCAAATTCCACACTCCGTTGCAGCTCTTTAGTACCATCCCTACTTTTGTATTTTTCCTTTTCACCTTCAATTTCTTTTTTATGCTTTTCTTTTTCCCTTTCTTTATGTTTTAACTTATGTTTTTTTAATGTTTTACCCTCTTTATCCATTTTTTTCAGTGTGCAATCTGAATTTTCAAATGTTGGACTGTGATCATCATCTTTTATTTTGGCATTTGACTTTTCACCAAATTCTAAGTGGAAATCTTTATGATGTTTGTTTTTTTCCTTATGCTTACAAGATTTTACACTTGAACTTTCTGGCAAGAATTCAGATTCTATATTATCATACCGAACAAGATCAGGCTGTAATGACATTTCAGAACTTCCTGGTGATAAACAGGTTTTAGAATGTTCTTGTTTCAGTGGTGTTGACTGCTTTTCACTGAGTCCACAAGAATGTTTGGGAGATTTACCACTGGAAATATGAAATAAATGTAATGAAGTATCATCTTTCGGGCTAAAAGATTTCCTAAAATTCCCCTCATCTCTGGTCTTATCTGAACAATCTAGTGCAGTATTAACTGTCAAGTTTGTTACTCTGGTATTTTCTTTCCCCTCTTTTTCTTGCTTCAGCTCTTGGTTCTCTTTATTTTTGTTCTGGTTCTTTAATTTTCTTTTAACTTTGCCTTTCTGTTTGTGTTCATTTGAAACTCCATATTCCTTTTTGGCTTGAATATCAGAATTTGATGTTTCAGGGACAGAACATGGAGCAGAACACTTTTTGTTTTGAAGAATTTCTTCATCTGAACTTTCAGAACTTGAATACAAAACCCTAGATGGCTTTTGTTTTTTACTTTTAAATGATTTAGGATAGAAGGTTTTTTCCTGTTTTGCAAATAAACTACTCTTTTCTACTTCAGATTCATTCTCTTTTCGCAGTTCTTTCCTAAGAATATGCCTGTCATCAATCATTTTATTTATTTCCTCTTCATCATCATCTTTGAACTCATACTCATCAAGGGCAGATGGAAGAGGTGCTTTACTGGGAACTATCTGTTTACTTTCACAGATGAGAGAGTCTTTCTCTGTCTCAGAGTCAATATTTTCATCAACACTGGAAGGATTTACAGATTGAGCCTCTTCAGAATCTAGAATATGAAAAAGAAAATCTCCTGTTAGTCAAGAGATAACTGTCAGGAAAATAATACTGAGAGAAAAACACAGCATATACAGCAAATACTTCAATTCTGAAAAATTTTCATATTTATATGTAAATAATACAATGGAAAAATATGTAAGAGCTTTGCTACAGTTTTGTGGAAAAGCTTCAGAGACTCTGCTTCAGTATGATACCTCATGACACCTGTAAAGCACACAATACACTGGATATACTATATATATATATATAAAAACTAATATTAAAATGTATGAACAATATAATTAAAACTCCAAAAGGACTGGATTCAGGGAAACATTGGCTACTAATGTAAAAAATTAAAAAAAATCATTTTGTGGCCACGCTATGTGGCATGTGGGATTTTAGTTCCCCAACCAGGGATCAAACTGGTGCCCTGAGATGGAAGGATAGAGACTTAATCACTGAACCACCAGGGAAGTCCCCTATAAAATTTTATATATATGTACATTTTCATTTTTCCTGGAGAGAGATATTTAAGTAAAATTCTTTGATGCAGAAAAGATTAACAATCACTAACTTAAAAAGTTTAATAAAAATTAGTTTGTATGCTTCAGAATTTTTTTACTACTAAAAGCATAAATGATCAAATGATTCCCAAAAGGACAGAACTTGAATAAAGGTGAACGGTTGTACTATACAAGAAACATGATTGTCAGCTATACCACCTGTAAAAAAAAAAAAAAAAAAAAAAAAAAAACCAAACACAGAAAAAAAGAAATATATCCCCCAATTACAAAATCAAGATTGTAACAGACTGATATATAATTTGAAAAAAGCTACTTTATTCTTTAGTTCTTTTATAGGTTTTTTTCTTTCCTAGTTGGGCATCTTTTCTTAGCTGAAATGTATGTTGTATGCATGGAGCCTATAACTGAAAAGAAAACCCAGGCCTGTAAAATTAAAAGAAAACTGAAGACTCTAACCAAAAGAGGATAACATCAAACTTCACTTTTTTGGCTAAATATATAACAATATAAAGGTAATCAATTTATTTGAATACATCAAATTTCCCCTAAAAGTGATCTAGCTCTCAAATATTCTTTACATGGAAATTCAAATTGCAGACGCATTTTAGAGTGTCTGTAAGGTTCTGAGCACTGGACAAGAGCTCTGGAGAGATGTGGAGAAGATGTGGTAATATTCGAATACTATTAAGTGACATCTGTGTGACAGTTATATTGACATGTGGAATTTAAAAAAAAGAACATTTTTGGAATGACAATTGCTTGTAGGCGTAACTCCATTCCCAGTTCTTAATACTGCAATACAAAGCATCAAACTGTAGAACTTTATGATGCAAAAAAGGGAACAGCTGTTTTGGAAGTAGTAGTTGTTCTGCTCAATTAAATAAATACAAGAATATGTACTTATATGACAGGTGTTATTTTCCTTGTTGGCACCTTATTTATAATTTGTTCTTGAGGACTTTTCTCCCCTTGCAGTTTTTAAGGAGTTGATGTTTTATGGTTTGTATACAACTATTCTATTTATATTTTTCCCATTAGGTAAGTTTAACTGGAAACTGGGAATGATTTTTTTCCTTGTATATTCCTTAACACCTCAAGTCAACACTAGAATCAATCTTAAGTAAACATTTAGTATGCTTCTCTAGGCACAAAGTGCTCAGCGGGAGGTGTGATGTGATGAAAAGAACACAGCTCTGCAGAGTAACAGTGACTCAGCCTGATGATGGCTCAGATGGCTGTTGGCACCCGGTTTAAAGGGTGCAGGTACCCTTCTCCAGTCAGTACCTGGGAAAGGGGAGCACGCTTCTCACAGCAACAGCACCGAATGGGGTGGGAAGGATATTAGGAACTTCAGGCAGACTTCAGGGTGTGAAAACAACTAATGTAACAAAAGGCAGCTCAAACACACCATGCCCCATTTCACATACAGCTTTTTTTCATTCAATAGTTGCAGACATTTTCTTTTAAAGTTGCATTTATTACGGTTTTTAAGGGCTGCATGTTACACAGAGTTAATATGTAATCACGATATACCATAATGACAGTGTGGAGTTACCCCAGGAGGATGGCAGCCTGGCTCTGGTCACTGAGTTGCACCCGCCCACCAGGCTTGCTCCTCTGCATGCGGGCTCTCAGTATTGCCAATCAGGACCCTGCATAGCTCTCCTAAAGCTGGCCAGTCTGGGACCCCAGCGATGACTCTACTTCTCTGTGATGCCATTCTGCTGGCAGACCAGGTTCTAATCTCTTTTCTTCCCTAAGGAGTCTTAAACCTTTTTGATTTACTTTACCCAGGACTATGGATAAAGCTGGTCTTGGAATTCTGGCGCAGTAGTAAAAACAAACATGTTTGCTCCACCTCTTTTAGGATACTGAGAAATTCACCTAAGAATCCGAATCCTCAAGCCCCTGTACTGAAAATGGCCATGGTCATTGTGATACGACACCGTTTTCAATTTGTTTCCAACTTTTTCGTCTTTACTATCTATTTAGTTACAAGATTTGAATTTGTATTTAAAACAGTTTACTGAATTATTTCTGATAAAAAAGCTCCTTAAAAATATATTATGTTTATCATCTCAACAATTTTCTTTGGGAAATTAGGGAGACAAGTGAGAAATAAGCAATCATTAAAGCATTAAATTTTTCATTAAAGCATTTTGTTATCTGTGAAAAAGTGCTAAATAACAAAACTTAATTGATTAAAAATGCAATACATTTGAAAGTTGCTCTTGTACATCTCAAGGCCTTATTTGGAAAATAGTTTTCCTGAAACTGAAATCATGGAGATGCAATAAGCAAAATCCAGATTTTGAGAAAAATTACCAGGCAAATGATTTTTTTAACAACAAAAAATTACAAGAACAAAAGAACGGAAGGGGATATTTACATGACACAGTGAATTCTCAAAATCTAATTCACACACTATGTGTACTATAATCTACTCCTTTCTTGATAAATTCTTCACAAATATCTCTGACACCTTGTTCTAAAATATGACAATTGCTTGTTGCTGTCACTTGGGAATTTTTCATCAAAATCTGAATGTCTGTATTTTCCTCTTAGACTTTTTTAACCTTGCACTTTAGTTGCAAATGAAATTCTAGGTTCAAAACAGTTTTCATACAACGTTGAGCCTGAAGCTGCACCCATCTTCTCACAACAGCTTTTAAGAACAAGAAATCAGTCACTCTGACTCTGATTCTGTGCCTCTGATTCTGGAAGTTTGTAAATTTTAAACAATCTTTATCCTTGAAGTCGTGATGTAACTTGATGTGGGGTTTTCCCTTTCCATGCTTGTTTTTGCTTTGTACATTCCCTTTTGATCTATAAATATCTTTCTTCAGTTAAGAGACATCTTCTTCAACTAAAAAAATTATTTTCTTCCCAACAATTATTATTCTTTGTAAAAATAATATTGGATATGCTGGGTACGGTTTTTTTTTTAAACCATTTTTCTCATATTCCCAATGCATTTTTCAATGTTTTATGTGTCGCCCTTCTCTTAGATCTTAAATTAGATCTTCAGCGATGTCCAGTTTATTCTTTAACTCTATATGGAATGCTTACTTTCAGTAATGAAAAACATTTTGAATTTCAAGGACTTTCCTGGCCAACTTTTTCAAGGTGGCCTTCTGTTAAGGTTATTGGATCGACAGCCCCCACCATCATCCCAGCGACTCCAAGTGCACTGAGAACTTACCCTTCTGCTTCCTACGTAATTTTCATTCTCCAGATCAACTGCTGTGCTTGTTCATTTTGGCCCTTCTTGTTTGTCTTTCAGTTGATTTTCCTCAACTCTCTGGATTTCTTTTCATACTGATAAAGGGAAAAACTGGTTTCTGCAGCAGTTTAATGGAGGACCTCTACAGCAGGCATCCCCTGCATGTGTGCTCCTTGGTCCCTCTAACCGCAGTCTGTTGCTGAGAACGCGCCTGCAACAAGCTGGCTCTGTACTTCAGAGCCCCCGGGGCTCCACTGGGAGGGATATTTGAGTTGTTGCTTTGCTCTGCAATACTCTCCTAACCACAACCAGTATACTGAACCTGATTATGTAAGTATAACTTACATTCTAATTCTAGTCAAGGAAGTAACATTAGGAAAAAAACACCTGCATTTTAGGAAACCTATCTTTATGGCTTCCATATCCGTAAATTGATTGTAAAATGCAGTCTAGAGACAGGAAAATAAAATATAGGGTAATTTTATACAGCTTATTCTAAATCTCCATTTCTAAAACTCAATTTAAAATAAAATAAAATAAACCTCAATTTTCCTAAGTAAAGGTTAGTTATTTTAATTTTACTGTATAGGAAAAAAGTAGTCATGTTTAGTACATTTATTTGGAAGTAAGTATGCTATATGGGAATATATTTTCACTGTATTTCTACAGTAACAGGTACAGGTAAAGGAGTTACAGCAAAGAGTTTAGGGGTGAGCTGGGGAGAGAAGAGAGTATAATCAATAGGTGAAAACACTATGTCTAAAAGCGAAATTGACATAAAAAGTAAAACCAAGTACCACACCACTCTGTACACTCCCTTAGTTATACATGGCCTTTCTACCAACATATCAGTCACAAAAAAAATGAAGTCTATAAAGTATAAATTAATCAAGATTGTCCCCCTCTGAAAATATGACTGGTATCACTACAAAAAATTTGATGTCACTAAAGGAAACTGACAAAAATCACCCAGTCTCGGCTATTCCATCAATACGTGTGTGTATATATATATATTTATGCATATATATATTTTTATATATATTACATGGAGGTCCTTTAAACCATGAGTAGGTAAAACAGGATGATATAGCTAAGGCTAAACTCATTTATTTGTATACATACAATATTTTAAGTCAAAGGTCTTTTTTAAGAGTTCTGCCCAAATGTACCCTTCAAAGAGTTTTAGTCTTAAATATTCAGCAATATCTCAAGGACTAAAATAATGTGACAGACTCACTTTAAGTTGCTAGGCACTGGTAGAAATGCAGTTTATAAGACAAACCATCAAGCTAATATATTTTTAACAAAAAATCGATTCATTCTGAATTTGCAATAAGCCATTTTATATATGTTGGGCAAATACACTTAAAATTTCTTGATTATATTTAGATAAACTTCAAAGAGAGATATTGAGATTATTATTTTATGTAACATAAAAATTTAAAGACATATTCATTTGCAGACATCCAAACAACATACCAGCTGCAGTCACAATTTCCCATTTATTTTTTTGATATATAAGTAAAAAATATAGAACTATTCAATTTTTATAGACACTACTAAAGAACAAATGCTTATAATAAATGGTAATTTAGGTATAATAATTTCTTTCCCTTTTTCTCCACTTAACAAAATTTGACAAATAAAATTTTAAGAAGACACTCAATCTTGAATTTAAAACTCTTAAGCTTTAGAGTTAGGTTGATACAATGAATCTACATAAAACACATGATAAAACCTGTATTGATTTTAAAGTATTGGCTTTCAAATAAGAGAACTATAGAGGTTTTGATTGTTTAAGATTCAGGTAGAAGTAGTTGGTGATATTTAGAGAAATGTGTGAAGAATTAAAACCAGAACTCTGTGTATAAAGTGTACCATATGTATCACAAAACAGAGGAGAAAAAGCAGAGTATGCAAAACATGGTGACGGAATTTCTTTTAACTGATCACTAAAGAATATATATTGCCTATTATGCTGTATGCTCAGCCCTCTGCACATCACATGCCTTTTCATTTTTTGTAAGCACCTATACCACAGTGATGGATGAAGAATGAAAGTTGCTGAACACCAAGTACAGTGCTTACTCTATGTGACCTCTACCTGTAGTCTTTATGCTTCCAAGGTTTAAAAGAAGCTTGTTTTAAAACTTCCTCAGGTGTGTCTTCTTCCTACTTACAGTTAAATTGTTAACATCACATAATCCATTTAATAAAAATTTCTGGTCTATTTTGACTTATGTAATTGTTTTTTGTATCTCTTGATTTATTAACTGTTATAATTCCATATCTGCATGAATGGTCATATTTTCATAGTTCCTGAAATATAAAACTGAGGATATGAGTTTAACAAATGTGACAATATATTTAGAATAGTTACAATCTTTTAACATTAAGAAAATAAAGCTTTGAATTACTGGTCATTTTGTGTATTTTATAACACAGAAATGCACTCAGCAAACACCAGAGGGAAACAACGTATCACTGTCTTTTTGGAAGTTTCTTAATCTGTCTCATGGTAGACTCTAAACACAGACTGCCTACTTATGATGGAGTATTTCCTTGCTTAATCTGAAGCATGCAAGTGAGCAAAGTTTATAGCAGTGGCGTAATAAACATGGCTGGATTACTGGCAGTCAAAGCAATGTAAGGAAAGGGTGAACAATTATTTTTAACAATGCCTGGCATTTTCAACTTTACCCGCTGGGCACTTTGTTTACATAATAAAACAGGGTCTGCAAACCTGCAGCAGAATCTTTGGCAATTAATGAGTGTCAGAAAGCATGGGGAGGGGTGCAGTGAAACACCGAGTCACCCACTTCTCCGTTACCGTAATTCTGGTTCAGGAGCGTGGTCTGGTTCTCTGAATATGACTCAGCTTTCAGCAGGTTAGCAAGAAGTAAATATCTGTAGCAAATCCTATTATCAGATAGAATTTCTGTCAGGAAGGTAATATGGAATAAGACTGTGGAAAAAGGGCAGAGATTAGGGGGAAAAAAACCACAGAATTATGCAGATTTAAGTGTCGTATACTTGTATGCAAATCAGTTGTACTGACCAGGACATGAATTCCTCCAACAATATCATAAATATCTGATGTGCATGACATAAAATGACTACTCAAGGAGGTTCACAAACTTGGGCCACCCTGCACATTGTTTATTACTAATCTGTGATGAAATGATGAAGTAACAGGCTTGTCTCAGAGGAAATCAGCGACGTCACAAGCACACTCTTGAGCTCACCGGACAGACATCTCTTGTCAGAGCATCCTCCTCTCTGATGAAAGAAGCCGTGCACTGGCGTATGTTCTGGCATAAGCTCTGTGCCCTGAGGACCTGACACTCTGCAGAACAGTGCCTCTGAGCAGCACTGTCACAAAGCACAACACCTAATGGCATAAGCCAAACTCTAAAATGCTTCCTACAGAATGCCTTTTTATCTACTCCAAATTTAAGTTCTGAAATCCACAGCCAGTTATACTCTCTAACTTTGCAACACTTAAAGTGTATCTGTCACATGGATGACGTAACATACAAAATGGGTAACAATGCTGTCAGGCTTTACATGTACAAATGTCTATGGGCAGTCAAATTAATACTCGATTAAATATTAATACATTCTGAATTTAGATTAGATGATGTTTAGTCTGCCAAGGACCTCATGTAAATTAAACAATAAATTTGGGTATTTTCATCAGTCTTTTTCAGCAACTTCAAAATCTTTGTATGATACTTACGGATGATTTTTACTGATGATTTTTAAATCATTCCTTGAGGGATTTTGATCAAGCAATAATTCAGGCACATTCACCATGTGGAAAATAAGTATGCTGAAAAATCAATACATAGCTGATGAACACATGAAACAGTATCAGTGAAAATCAAAAACGGTTCTAAAAGATGTGCTTTACTCTAATGAAACATGTAAGTTCAAATAAAATACCTAACTTCTTCCATGGGAAAAATTTATTGCAGCACTTCTTTCTCACAGAAAGATTTTTAACCAAAGCTGCTTTTCACTGCTATTGTTTTCTGAAGAGACCAGGATTACAAAGTCCATAGGCATAATAAATGGGAGAATTAACATATCATATAAAATGTTTCTCTTCTTCAAATCTTATTTTCTTACTTTCCTATGGAAGCTATGTAATTCAGTTATTATAATCCTTATTTCATACAGCACAAAGATGTTCAACTGACTTTCAGTTTGCACCTGCACCTGGCAGATGGATTTACAAATACTTTGAAATTAAAGAAGTGACAGGGGTTAGGAGATAATCATGTTAGTATCTCCATTTCCTTCACCAGCTATGTCCTCCGAGCTCACAGATGGCCCCTCCGTGCTGAAGCACCAGAGGAGACCTTGCTGTTGCCGGACCAGGTGTTCCCAGACTCACCCAGTCTCCTTAATGGACAAACTCCGGCTACAGGTTCAGCGACTCTGGATTTGTGGGTAATGGAAACTTCTGGCATAATCCCTAAGGCCCAATTACCCCTTCCTCCAATTAAACAAATATTTGTTAATGTTAATGTCTGTACCAAACACTTCAGTCTACATTTATTGGAGGGTGAAGGAGAGAAAATATACACAAAAAGGAATGTTGCCACCTTTATAATTCCTCCTATAGTTTTAGCTCCCATCATTACAATTCCCGCTACTAAACACTGCTGTCAACCCTTTAAAAAACATGTTTGTCTCTCTCTATTCCTCCCTCCCCCATGTCTCTTCTCCTTATAATCAGCCCCCCTTTTGGATGGGTGATAGTCAAGCAGAAGCCTTGACCCTTTCCTTAGTGGAATACGAAAACAATCACTATTGCCGGCTCCTTTCAGAACTACTGAAAACATACCAGGCGTTTCCCCTAACATAACAATTCTTGAGAATTTCTTAGTATTTAAAAAACCCAATATCCTGAACCTTTTATGTGCTATTCACCTTAAATGAGTTTTATAAAAATTCCCCTGGAGAAGTACCTATTAAGTACACACTTAAAATCTTAGTCTTGTCCATTTTTTAAAGCCTGATATGGTGTTTTAAGTTATTTTTATTTTTTTTCTACAGGTCCTCCCTCTTTTTGTACAATCCAGCTGGGAGAAGACGCTGGGTGCAGCTCAGCACACTCCTCTGTCTGGGCCCCTCCTGCCAACGGCAGCAGGATCCGACCTAGAGGACTGAGGAGGGGAGCAGAGTGTTCCTTCAGCAGGAGGGCAGGCAAGGGTTTCATCCTCTTTCTAATTTAATGTTGGCAACTACTGATCCTCGATGCTCCCAGACATCAACTAACAGGGGGCTGCAAAGTGGTCAGTCTCTCTTGTCATTCTTTTAGCTGTATTAATCTTATAAGAAAACATTTCTTCTCATCATAATGAGGTTACCCAGTGGTAAGAGTTCATACAGGAATATGGAAGCAAAATAAATGATTGACTTTTCCCCCTTTTTTGCCTATTTTTTAAGATAACAAACTGGTTCTTTGGTGACCATGAATTAATTTAAAAATTCACCATGAAAAATTCATGAATTTAAACATGTTTGATGGGTTTCAAATCTTTGCAATTAACACCCTTATTGAAGCTCAAACTTTCCAATTTTTGGCTAGAGGGGAACAGTTCCAAGCTGTCTAAGGCCTTCTGACAAAACCTGAAATCTGAAATAAGGAGATGTTCTATATTTCCTGCCCTAGACTTAGTTTAGCATCATCCATTGTTTTCCAACAAAGTTTGGCTTTCTTTTAGGAGAAAATATTTCCCAATTATAATCTGGGTACCAGGAATGACTACTGCTACTGTCTTTGTCAGCTTTAGATCTTTTCAACAGATCTAAATTTGTATTTTAGTTTTAATTTGGAAATAATTTCAACTCACAAAAAGTTAGAAAATAAAAAATAATAAATACTATAAATCCTTTACCTAGGTTTTCCTATTGTTAACTTTACTCTTCTTGCATTATACTTTCTTTCTATATATAACATACGTGTATAAATACATTTTCTTCCTTAACTATATGAGGGTAAATTACATATATAATGGCTCTTTACCCTGTATACTTCAGAGGGCATTTTTGCAAGACATAAAGATATTATTTGTTACAGCATAATTGCCAACTTCGTGAATTTACACTGAAACAACACTAATCTACTGTCCATATTCCTTGCTAAATGATCTAATAATATCTTTTATAACTATTTCCCCCCTCCACGACAGAAACCAGTCCTGGAGCAGGTATGTTTTTTACTTATCGGTTTTTAAAAAAACTCTGAGTATGCCAAAAGTTTTCTGAAATACTCTTCTTGGATCTTCCCTTTTTTAAAACTGTGATTGTAAAATTGTGCCGCAATTTTACAACAATGACCAGAATTCAACCACCTAAACACAAAAATAAAAATGCAAAGGTGACTCATCAATGCCAGGGAAGGGTCTGGTGAGTAGTGCTCTAACTGATAAAAGGATTAAAAGAATTCAGACGAGGTACAGCTAATAGTGGCAGTGTGCAGCAGTGCTGGTAACTATTAACGGGGAGAGAGTCTGCAGCAGGCTTGAATCTGACATCAGCAATTTGTGGGGAAAAGAAATCACAGAAATAGGGCAAGAGCATCAGGACCCCATTTACACGGAGGATGTGGAGACAGGACCTCAACTGAGGTTACCGAACTCACCATTCTGAACAGCTAGAGTGCTAGGTGTTACAAAGCAGAAGTATGACATTCTACTAAAATATCATGTAAACAGGTGAACAGAGACCATGTGGAACAAACCTGTGTAACTCTCATCATCATCAGACAAAGGCACCTCTCTTTTCAGCAACAACTCCAGCTCCTCTGTTTCTGCCACATCTACTGGACGCTCCCCATGTTTATTAGCTTGAAAAGGGTTTCCACCATGACGAAGCAGCAGTTTCACAATCTGCAACATTGAACAGTAGGAAGACTCAGTCCTTTTGTTGACTGCATTATTTCAACCACTCTCCCGATTATACGCACAGTCTCCTCCTGCTCCGTCTACTCCGCCTCCTTCCCCAGGATCTATTCTAAATCATAATTACTCTCAAGTTCCATTTTCACTGCCATCCCCCTTCTGACTGCATCTACTACCAAGAAAAGTTGCTCCTTAAGATTGAGGTTGGGCTATCTTAGCACTGAATCTCATGATTTTTCTTCCTGTTTCATCAAACATTTGACAAATATTTACTGAGTACCTTTAACAAGGACTACATCAAGTTCTCCAGATAAATCAATGAACAAGAGTAACAAGCTCCCTGGCCTCTTGCAATGTACAGGCTACAGGAAATCTCAAAAGAAGTATTTCCCCTGTTTAAGGCAACTAGCCCTACACCAAGGCTCTTTAATAATCTTCTTTTCTCCATCTCCCTGGGATGTAAACTATCACTAACTGATATGAGATTACTTAAAATTAATGAAGCTTAAAATGCAATGTCTCTGATTTTCATGATCCCCTTACATGGCCCTGTATCTTTTTATTCATTTCTTAAAGAACCTCGTCCCCACAAATTACGTAAGCTTTGGGCTCCACAAACCAAGATGTGCCTGGCTAGTCATTTCATTTTTTTGGTTTCTTTCTTTCTTCCTATTCCACTTCTTTTCTATATTAAAACCTCTTTTTTGATTGACTTATTTCTAGAAACCAATCTTTCTAGTTCATTTCTCTTTTGCCTTAAAACAATAATGGGAATAAAGAAACAGACTTAAAGAAAAAGAAACTGTTTAAGCCTATACTCTTCTCCTCCACCTAAACCTCTCTTCTTTCCTTAACAGTCAAGCTCCTGGACAGTGTTTACCCTTGCAGCCTTAGACTACTTCTTTCTTACTGGCCCTTCACCCTTCCACCTACAATTATGTTGCCATCAGTCCAGTGAAATGAGTCTTCTAGTATCTGTGAATATCTAAGCCACAGGTGATTTCCCCAGGGCTCTGTCCTTGATTCACGCTCTGTTCTACATCATCTCCCTGGAGGGCTCACCACCCACTCTGAATGAGATGACAATTATGCAATCCATCCATCCATTTTCATTCTCATGCTCATTCTTTCTTAGCCCTCTTCTTCAGCTTCAGAACCAAATATCCAAGTGTTCTTTCGATATATGTTAATACAAACATTGAAACCAATTGGTCCCAGAGTTCATTAAACTTGCACCCTTATCCTTTATCTTTTCTATTCTTAGTGACTAGCACCAAAATATACCCAGTCACTGAAGCCAGAACAATGGGAGCCATCACTGATTTTTGTTTTTCATTCATTGTTGCTGTTTAGTCACTAATTTGTGTCCTTCACTTTTGTGATCCCATAGACTGTAGCCCACCAGGTTCCTCTGTCCACAGGATTATTCAGGCAAGAATCCTGGAGTGGGTTGCTAGTCCCTTCTCCAGGGGATCTTTCTGACCAAGGGATCGAACCTGCATCTCCTGCATTGGTAGGAGGATTCTTTACCACTAGCGCCACCAGCGAAGTCCTTTTCACTCATATTCCTCATCAGACAGGTGGGAAGTATTATTAATTCTGCTTCCATGACATCTCTTGCTTTGAGCTTTTATTTCCAGTGACATGAGTGTGTTCTGTCATAGGTAAATCTGTACTATAATTTATTAACACATTTCTGCCCTTATCCTAGACCATAAACTTTATGTGAAATCTTTGTTCGTTTTTGTATTCTCAATACACAACTATGATGTTTTCTGGTATAGCACATCTTTTTCAAAAAAACAACATTAAACAAGATGCTACAAATCAGGAATTTCTAACAAATGAAAGTATTTAAGAGTAACAATGATTCACAGTGAAATAAAAATGAAAAATTGTTTCTAGGCTATGGAAGAATAAAGCATCAAAACAGAACATTTGAAATGTAAGAACACAAAAAGAAAACAAATAACTCATGATCAATTGCTGCTGCTGCTGCTAAGTCGCTTCAGTCGTGTCCGACTCTGTGCGACCCCAGAGACGGCAGCCCACCAGGCTCCCCCGTCCCTGGGATTCTCCAGGCAAGAACACTGAAGTGGGTTGCCACTTCCTTCTCCATGATCAACTGTTAATGTTCAATTTTCCTATTTATTAATTTTCATCAAATTGCATTTTTTAGTAAGATCAAATAGCTTTTCAAGGGTGCTAGTGAAAAACAATTGTCCCTGATATTTATCTTCGAATGCTTAAATATCACACCTAGCACGCTGCTTCCGTATTTTTCAGTTTTAGGTGTTGTCTACTGTCTTACAATGGAAGACAGGGACTCAGCTCTCGTTTACCAACTGCACCCCTGTACTCCTATACATAACCATTCCCCCTCCTCCTAACTTTCCAAAACAGTCATATTATTTTGTGTGTGTGTATTATGACTAATATAAATATTGAACCAAGTAGCATACCATGACTAAATTTTCATTCTTACACAAGTCATTTTATCCCAGAGTTAACTATCTTCATTCTTCATTTGCTCAGTGTTCTACATACTTATCTTTAACTCATCCCCCATTCAGCTACAAGCACAGATCCCTTCAGTTTCACACACAACCACTATTTCTGTTAAAGTCCTTCTCCAAGCTTTCTCACTTATTTTAAAATGGACTGGCTGCTGTCTAAATTTGCTTCTCATCTGTCATCTTCCTTCATCCTATCATCCTAGAAACACCCTTTCCTCAGTTTTGTGTTGAATTCTTTAGATCGTATCTTCTTTGTTGGTTTATGCCCTCATTTTGTTGAAACACTACCTCCAGGAGATTCTTGAGAAATGGTTAAATAATTTGAGAGTTTTTTTGTACATGTCAGAAAATACCTTTACTCTATCCTCACTTGAGTAATACTTACTTTGGACATAGAATAGTTTTCCCTCCAATTTCAAAGGCATGAGCATCACCTTTTAGCTTCTAGTGCTGTTACTGAAAAGTCTGACACCATTCTGATTTTTTACTTTACATGGAACTTGCTTTTTCTCTCTGTAAGCTGGAAGACGTCCTTTGCCCCTATGGTTCTGAAATCCCAGGATAATGAATTTTGATCTCGGTCTTTTTAACATTCATGCTGAGCATTCAATTACCCTTTCAATCTGAAGACACCTGTTCTTTCAGTTCTGAGAAAATTCCTGCTTTTATATCTGATAAAGTCCTGTGTTTTCACTGTTCTGTCTTCTAAGAACCCTTTAAGACACTGGATCTCCTGAATTAATCTTTTTTCTCATTTCCCCTCCTCCATCTTTGTCTGTTTCCTGGTTTCTGGGAGGTTTTCTCAACTTTATCTTTAACCTTCAATACTGTATTTTTCATCCTGTTATGATTTTATTAACTTCTAAGAGCTTTTTAAAATTTTTTTGTAATTTGCTAATTTTCCTTATTTAGCAAGCCTTCAGTTTTTGTTTCATGGCTACAAGAAACTCTTCTCTTTGGGGAAGGTAATGAGATTTTTTTTTTTTTTTGAAGTTTCTCTTGGTCTATGTCCTCCAAGTTCCTACTTTTCTATTTGCCTGTTCTGGTCTTTACCGTCCATATCAGAGTCCTTTCTCAAAGGTCAGGTGATCAGTGGCTAAGAAACTAAAAGGCTTACTCTAAGTTTTCTAGGCCTAGGTAGGACTTGCTGATAGATGGACTTTGTGCTAATGTGATATGACTGGGCCACTTCATCAGAGCCCCTCTTGGCTAGCTCACTTTTCTATGGGGAAATCTCTCAATTCATGCCTTACTGTCATCATTCTGCCTGACTGAGGTCTTAACGTTAATAAGCTGACATTTAATCCTTACTTCCAACTATTCTTGTGGTATGTCAGTCCAGACAGTACAGTTTATACTTGTTAGAAAATAAACCTTCAATCAAATCTGCCGGGAGATGTGTAGTCATCTGGCTGTGAACAGTTAAGAAGGGCTATGAGGGTCAAAAACAGTTTGATTCAATCCTCTTGTTTTCTTATTCAACAGGCATTTCCAGGTGAACCCAGCCATCAATTGCTGAGCTTTAGTTTTTCTGGGATTTTGTGCTGAAATGGCTTTGGCTTCAATTTTTTTGGATTTTTTTTTAAATCAGGAGGAGCTGGTAAATTTGGTCTGTAGGCCCAATCTGGCCTGCTGATTAAGAATAATTATATTCTTATAAAATACTTTAAAAAATTGATAAAGGAATATAGAGGAAGACACAGGAAAAAGAGCAAGAGGAAGAAGGGAGGAGGTATTTACTATCTGGCTCTCTACAGAAAGATTGCCAAACCCTGTTTTATGTAGTCACCACTCAGTCCTCAAATTTCTATCTCCTTAAATACTGGTTTCCTGTTTTGTCTGTTCTTTGTCCTTGTGGGTCCATGTTCTTTAAAATCTCACCTTACTATCATTTGAGAGGTTTGAGAAGGTAACTGAAGGCAAAAACCTTTAGTTATTATAAATATTGGTATAGTGAACATCTTCACAAATTGAAATATTTCCCCAGCACATTTCTAGCCTTATTTCCTTAGGCTAGAGTCCTAGTTTGAGAAAACAGAAGATCTTGATATTGCTGAATGCTTTCTATACCTATTAGGAAATAATTTTTAAAATATTTATTCCTATGATGGGAAAATTAGTTCATCAAGCACACTACAAAAACCCTAATCTAAATAATCAATACTTTACAGATCATCCTCACATGCAAAAAATTACTTATTCTAAAAAGAATTTAAAGTAACAAAGTTGCTTAAAATAGCAGGCAGCATATTAGAAGTAGGTAAAAATGTTGAGACAAGAAGAAAATAATGGTAGGTAGTATCTAAAACAGAACCAGGAATAGGGCTATTATAACATATATTATGAAGTACTATACACTTGAAAAAGGTAGGCCAAAGATTAGATTCTTACCCATCACTTCATGGGAAATAGATGGGGAAACAGTGGCAGACTTTATTTTTGGGGGCTCCAAAATCACTGCAGATGGTGACTGCAGCCATGAAATTAAAAGACGCTTACTCTTTGGAAGGAAAGTTATGACCAACCTAGATAGCATATTCAAAAGCAGAGACATTACTTTGCCAACAAAGGTTCGTCTAGTCAAGGCTATGGTTTTTCCTGTGGTCATGTATGGATGTGAGAGTTGGACCGTGAAGAAGGCTGAGCGCCAAAGAATTGATGCTTTTGAACTGTGGTGCTGGAAAAGACTCTTGAGAGTCCCTTGGACTGCAAGGAGATCCAACCAGTCCATTCTGAAGGAGATCAGCCCTGGGATTTCTTTGGAAGGAATGATGCTAAAGCTGAAACTCCAGTACTTTGGCCACCTCATGCAAAGAGTTGACTCATTGGAAAAGATCTGATGCTGGGAGGGATTGGGGGCAAGAGGAGAAGGGGACGACAGAGGATGAGATGGCTGGACGGCATCACTGACTCGATGGATGTGAGTCTGAGTGAACTTGGGGAGTTGGTGATGGATAGGGAAGCCTGGTGTGCTGCAATTCATGGGGTCGCAAAGAGTCGGACACGACTGAGCGACTGAACTGAAGCTATGTTAAGAAAAGTAATCTTCTCTTAATCTAAATAATTTAGGACAGAACTGCTATCTTTCTGTTTTTTTTTTCACCTTAGAAATGTCTTATGGATGGTTGTAGTCATCATGAGTATCACTGGAAGAAATCTAATTCTTTGCTGGAGAATCATATGGTACAGATAAACACAAATGAGCTTTTGGTGGCTCTCATTTCCCTCCTCCTCTTTGGGGACAAGTAAAGAATAAGGAGAAAATAGCCCTCAACAGCTCTGAATTATGACTCCTACTATCCTAGGCATGTTGGTAGGAGGAAAAGCAAAGGTCTCTTGAAAACAGCATGCCAGTCTCCCTCTGGAAGGAGACTGGAAATAGTGTTTGAATCCTTGTAAGTACATCAGCTCAAAGGTCAGCTTCTGGAAATATTTTGCAGCAATGTGCATATTTAGAAACTTGTATTCATAGAAACATGTCTTACTCATAAGGCATAATTCTTTTTTTTTTTTTTTTAGGCATAATTCTTTAACATTACATTTAGCAATCAAGAGATCTTTTTATGCAACATTTGAAGAAAAACTATTCATGTTTGAAAAACTATCAATAATCCTTTTTTTAAAAAAGGGAATACAGTATTTAACACAGCACACCCAGAATATAAATTATATATGTATGAGACTCAATATTCAATGCAGAAAACAGACAAGCACACAAGTGAAAAATAATATAGTTAAGTGCTATCCCATAGGTATGTATGAGACTGGAACAACAGTAAGGATCAGTTTAGGAAAAATAACATTATTATTTTTCTTCAAAATTTGAACTTGAGAATTATGAAAAAGTCTTTTAGAAAGATTTAAATGAGAAAATGGCACTTTTAGTTTCTGAATTTTAGTTTCTAAAATATTTGAGTGTATTTGAAAAATAGCAATAGTAGCCTTTTAATTTCTGACCTCTGAAATTTCTGTAACATTTTAGATTTCAAGGTAGGTTTATATGCTCAGTGTCTTTTTTTCCTTCAAAATATCCCCTTTAAATAGATATTATTTATTATGGATGAGAAAAAGGAAGTTGAGAGGAAAAAAGTAACTTGAGACCACACATTTGGCAAACCGGCCAGACCAGAACTGAATTTGTATCTATCTTCACAAATTTCATTTTTTTCTCAACTAAAGCGGCTTTTAAAAGGCAGGCAGCATGACCCTGACATTTTTATTGTGTCAAAAAAGAAAATAAGGCTGAGAATGTTTGCTGCTAATGAAAAAACTAAGGGGGATTTTTCTAGCAGAAAGGTATGAGATGACACCAAAATTTGAGCTAGGGTGTTAGAAAGCATGTCCTGTGTTCTTCATCAGAGAGTAGAGACAGTGTATTGAACAGCTCTTCCAGCTTAATATATCATTACCTCACTTTCTCTTAAGACGACATTGGTATTTATCTTATTTAGTCCCTTAACTTGGACTCTT
Source organism: Bubalus bubalis (assembly GCF_019923935.1). NCBI lineage: Eukaryota > Metazoa > Chordata > Mammalia > Artiodactyla > Bovidae > Bubalus > Bubalus bubalis. Next base: position 20,552,014 of record NC_059178.1, read on the forward strand.
ATCAGTTTAATAAACTTAGGAGTGTCTCAGACCAATGTGACCTCATGTGTCTTTGTTTCGCCAAACTCCGGGAGAAGCTAAGGGTACTGGAATGTAGTGGGTCATACAGTTTCCACAACAGACACCAAAGGATGTTCATTTACTGTGATGATTAAAGTGATTAATACATATGAATCATTTACAACATTTATCTCCAAGTGAAAACACACAAATATTGCAGTGAGAAGTTAATGCAATGTAGTTCACAAATTCACAACCACTCCAGCCAGAGACTGGAAATCTCACAGAGACTGAGAATCCCACATGAAATTCACGGCAAAGAGAAATCCTTGGACAGCATCTGTGCCACAGATCTAGGGCAGCTACTGAAGCAGGATACAAGATATTTTGTATACAAAGATACTCTCAAAAACAATGAACTGATGGATGTGTCTGACCTTATTCAGGGCATTTTAGAGTTATGAAAGACAGAGTAAGGAAATACAAAATATACATTTACACAGAGAACTAAATAAGAAAAATTAGAACAAGGCTGAGTAGTAACCAAGGTAATAAATAAAATCCAAGGCAAAATAAAATTAGAGTACACTCTGTGAGTCTCAGAGCAGCAATATATATTAAAATCCTTTGCAGGAGTCAGTAACTAGAGACTAAAATTTAATAAGGCAAAATAGCTTACACCTTGTTAGAAATGAAGAGAAGAAACACAACAGCTGCTTTTGGCTAATGGTACTGGGAAGGGTGGAGGGACACAAGGGAGAATTTAGGTATTTTTCTGAGCTAAGCAATACTTTTCAACTTTCTAAACTATGCACAAGTATGTCAATAAAAGTCAAAATTAAGTGAAAAACAGAAACTACCTCTTTGATGAACAGAATCCTTTGCTTTAGACACGGCTAACAGTGGCCTAGGTTGATCTGCTTCAGCTTTAAGCAGGTTACAGTAATGGAACTAAGCATTGCTGCTGCTGCTGCTGCTAAGTCACTTCAGTTGCGTCCGACTCTGTGCAACCCCACAGACAGCAGCCCACCAGGCTCCCCCGTCCCTGGGATTCTCCAGGCAAGAGTACTGGAGTGGGGTGCCATTGCCTTCTCCGGGAACTAAGCATTAAACATGCTTAAAACAGAAGCTTCATTACAACAAAGATGGGGTAGAGACTTTGCCAGAGATTGAAAATGCAAATGGAATTTAAAACCCAGCATGGGTCATAATATTGCATCAAAACAAATCAAACATGGTATTTAAAGATGCTATTAAATTTTCAAGCATATATAATCGTGTTTGATTAAATCGTCTTGTTATATACATAAGCATCTGAATATCTTTAAGTAAATAATGTCAGCTAAAATTCAAGAATAGTTGTTATATACAAAGGAATCATTAAATATTAATGTCTTAAAAAAGGTATGACAGTGTAAAATTTTTATAAGTAAAATATGCTTTAATCTCTACATCTAATTATCCGACAGTAGAACGGCCCTTCAAATAAAAATTTTGCCAAGTTGCTTAGTTATCAAATTAAATAGATTTTATGAAAAGATAATGCTAAACTCATAATAGGAATTAGCAATTAGAAGGTAGAAAATGGGAAAATAAAACACAAATGAGCTGGTCAGGCAACGAATGAAATATGACACCAGATTATACAACTAAGAAGTGAGTTAAATTACTCTGGGTTAAATGTATCTTTTGAAGATGTGTATTACTGCTCCTCCTGTCATACTCACATCTCTGTGCCCACTACTAGCGGAATCATGGAGTGGAGTGTCATCATCTAATCCTTGTGTGTTAACATCTGCTCCAGCTGCTATCAGTATCTTAGCAACATCATAATATCCCACGTTGCAAGCTTCATGCAGTGGTGTCCAACCTAAAGTTACAATATTAATTGAACATATGGTTCACTTCTACTAATTCAACACATATGCTTTTAATATACCCATGTGCGATACAGTAATTCTAAATGTACACAATACAAGGAAAAAGGAATGATGAACAAGCTACTGAAAATAAGTACCTAGGAAAACCACTAATTTTACAGAAGGTTCATCCACAATAATATTATTTCCCATGAAAGTGAAGTCATTCAGTCGTGTCCAACTCTTTGCGACCTCGTGGACTGTAGCCTATCAGGCTCCTCCTTCCGTGGGGTTCTCCAGGCAAGAATACTGGAGTGGGTTGCCATTTCCTTCTCCAGGGGAGCTTCCTGACCCAGGGATCAAAACCAGGTCTCCCACATTGCAGGCAGACGCTTTACTCTCTGAGCCACCAGGGAAGCCCCATTATTTCCCATGGAGCTAAATTATTTGACAAAAGTATTAAACTAACATTTAAGCTTACCCAATGAATATAAACTTGCTATAATTTATAATAATCAACTGATTATATATGAGTATAAAAGGGCAAAATAAGCTTGTTAGGGTCTTGCAATAATACAAGATAGTAAACAGAGTTCCCTGTATACAGCAGATTCTTGCTTATCTATTAATATTTTATATACAGTAGTGTGTATATGTTAATCCCAAAAGTGAAAGTGAAGTTGCTCAGTCGTGTCCGACTCTTTGCAACCCCATCGACTGTGGCCCACCAGGCTCCTGCATCAGTGGGCTTCTCCAGGCAAGAGTACTGATAATCCCAAATTCCTACTAATTTATCTCTTTCCCCTACCCAGGGCTCTCTCATATACTTTTTTTTTTTCTTTCTTCCATATACTCTTGATGGGAGTGTAAATGGATCAAGGATCTTTCTTTTGGAGGGTTATTTGCCTGATTTTCAAAAAAACAGATAAAAATTTTATCCTAAATTAGATAAAAAATTATATGGTAATATGCCAGATAATACAGAAGCTTAATATTTAAGAATTTGAGTGATTACTGACGTGGAATTGTGGTAGAGATCAGGGTTTCATGTACAAACTCCAAAATAGTTTTACATTAAAGTATACTTTTAGAACACTTTTATTTCAGAAAGAGGAACAAAGAATGTCGATTAAATTGTAATCAGAGTCTGTTTAGGTGATAATTTCAAAATTTTAGTTCCTGAGTATGTCTTTAATTACAAGTCTTACCTGCAAAATCTTTCACATTCACATTTGCCCCTAAACTTATTAGTTCTTTGACTTGTTTTACATCTCCTCGAATAGCTGCCATGTGTAAAGGAGTTTCACCACGTTCATTTCTTTTATTAACTTTATCTTTTTGTCGAGATGAGGAACTGGGAGTTTTCTTTTGGGCTGGTGGTGTTTGCGATGGATGATTTGGTGTGGAATCTGTAAGAAAGAGAAAAATTTAAAGTTCTAGACTAAATATTTTGTAATATTCATGTAAAGGTTTTTACAGGTAATGTGCTAATTTCTTGGATTGAGGGAGTACCTTCTTACCCAAACAATCTGACACTTGACTTGGATAATCTGATAATGACTCAGAGTAGATCTTCCTTTAGGGTTATCAAATACTGCATGTGCCAACTAAGAAAAAAATGTTTCACTCTGTCAACTCTACCCTGAAAGTACTTGCTCAATGAATAATTTGATAAACTGCAAAAAAACCATTTTTCATGGCATGTTATGATATTATTTCAAGACCTAGATGAAATGACATCGAAGGCTAGAGTTTACACCTCTTACTCAAAGTACTGGACTCAAAGTATGTATTTCAACATTAGGTACAAATTAAAGTCATAGATGATTTTAGCATGAAATGAAGCTTATGATCCATAAGAAGTAAGAACAGTCTAGAAAAAGGCCTTTAAAAATGGGCTGATGAAGGAGGGAAAAAAAGTGCTTTGCTTTGATTTCTATCTTTTGGTATTTGTTCCAGTTTCTCTCTCAAAAACAAGAAAGTTAAACTGCATGACATTTAAAGTCCTCTCCTCCCCACTTCAGAACTAAGAAAAAAACAAAACGAAAAATAGTTTCTTAATCAATTAAGGATTCGAGACATATGTACAGTGTTAATAATTCTGAAAATTTACAACTATTTAAAAGAAACAACAGCTCTAAGGGGAAAAAAAGTCTACAGAAAATAATTTTCCAGCATCATATAATGACTTCCTTGCAAATTGCCACGATGGGAATGTTTAAGTATTATCCCTCTTCTCTCAGTAAGAAAACAGTTTAAAGTTTACCTTTTGATTTTTAAAGTACATTGAGTTAGTAACAGTTTCTTATCTATGAATTTCTATAACGTACACTCCAGAAGTACATGAATCTTGTCTAACTCATCACTGTATCTCGACTGCTTAGAAGACTTCCTGTTACACAGTGTACTTACACAACATTTGTTGAGTGAATACATGATTATTATAATATTTATAGTCAAATTATTTATTTAGGAAATTAGTGATTGAACTTAAAAAGGCATTTTTAAATTCAAACAACTTGCAAGGAATTAACTCATACAAAATTTTCTCAGCCATACCAAAATAATATAACACAGACAAAATAACAGTAGTACTACCCATAATGGCAATCAGAATAAACATGGGAAGTAAGTTATATAATTAATAAGACTATGAACCTTAACAACCGCATCTATCAGCTGGCAAACAGGTTGATACTTCAAAAGCTTTCCCCTCTATACATGTATTAATAAGGAGGACCAATATACCCTTAAATGAAAAGAACAAAGTGCAGAACAGTATTACAGTATTAATCTTATTTATATTTAAAAACAAACAGCAATAAAAGATATATTTACATGTTTATATCTAAAAAACTGAGAAGAAATTATGAATAGGGCTTGCAGCTCAACGGGAGAGGTTATTGGAAATGAGGAAAGATTTTTAGCTTCTTGCCTTACTGCATTAATTCTTTAGTTTACTCTAACGATAGAGGTTCATAGTATTAAATAACACTTTTTTTTCTCATCTAGCTATTAAATCTGAGTCAAAGTTATTAACACTTTTCAAATGTTCAGAAACATTTGAAGTTTAACACTGTAAATAACTTTGATTTGGCCAGTCTCCCCAAGTTGTGGGTGGACAGGTGGAAGAATAACCAAAACAACATGCCCCACTTTAAACAGAAAGTTCTAACACACTCTTGTTAGTGAAAGATATAGATACACTTACGTTTTAATGGAAACTATGATCTATAGAAACTCCAAGAATTTTACCAAGTTGTCCCATTTTTTAATAACAAAGAGCCAACACTGGAAAAGTTCACTAGAAAAATTGTGTTCTTGTCAATGCATTTCAACAGGGTCTGTCTGTCATGTTATCCCAAGTGTTATACAAAGGTGCCCTAAAGAAAAGAATTTTTCTTCCAAATTTTTGGAACTTTTCTTTCCAAAAGAAAAAGATTTCTCCAAAGAGATTTACTTTCTTCTTGCATTGCTCAATGAGAACTTTATACAACTTAAAACTCTTGTTTTTAGCTACCAGAATGTATAACCAAGTTCACTGCTCAATGTAGTAACTATCCCAGCCCAGCGGTCTGGACCTTATCTACCTTTTAAACAAACTCTTTTAATAAATGAGCAAGTTGGTTGTTTGTTCCTTCTTTGTCTTTATCCTGCCGGTAAACCATCTTTAATCATTTCTGGAGGGCAAACTATTGATACTTGAATAAACACACACACACACACACACACAAGAAGCACAATATCTTAAATGGAAACGTGAAATGAAACATGAAATAAATTTACATAATACACTGCAGATATTTTTTCTTTTGAAAATAAATTTTGTTGTTGCTGTTGTTCAGTCATCAAGTTGTGTCCGACTCTTTGCAACCCTGTGAAGTGCAGCATGCCAGGCTCCTCTACCCATGGGATTTCCCAGGTAAGAAAAATGGAGTGGGTAGCCATCCCGTTCTTCAGGAGATATTCCCAGACCAGGGATCGAACCTGTGTCTCCTGCATTGCAGGCAGATTCTTTATTGTTGAGCCAACACGGAAGCCCAAAATAAATTTTAGCAGATCTTAAACAATAAAACATGAATTATACTCGTTCTTCTAAAAGCATGTGATAAGATTACCAGCTTACAATAGAGTGCTAACTATAAAAGTAAAGTATAACTATAAAAGTAAACTATAAACCTAGAAGCAGCTTTACAGAAACTGAAGTAAAAATTTCTGCAGTAAGGTAAAAGCACACACAGTTCTGCAACAGATTTCTCATGTGGACTGATCCAATTCTAAACTACAGTTGACCCTTGAACAACTCAGGGATCAGGGGTACCCACCCTCCTCACATTTGAAAATCCTGTGCAACTTACAGTTGGCCCTCCAAATCCAGAATTCTGTATCTTCAAATTCAATCAACCATGGATTATGCAGCAGTATAGTATTTACCACTAAAAAAAATCCATGTGTATGTGGACCCACTCAATTCAAACCTGTGTTGTTCAAAGGTCAACTGTACTCATTTTAGTTGACAAACATTACTGAATGTCTGCCAAGAGCCAAGATCCCTGCTCCTGTATAGCTTTTCATCTAGCAGATGAGACAGACAATAAACAACTGTCACACAAACACATGTTAAGATTATAAATTTATAAGAAACTGATTAAATCCAAGAAAGGACAAACATTTAAAGTAGTTAAATATAACTGTCAAGACAAAGCTACAATGTGAAGAAAACCACAAACACACAGGTACTCAATGATGGTGAGTGTCACCTGGACTGTTGTCCCGTGCTGTCATCTGCATAAGAAGTGCCATCTGCTTTCGCTCTGAGAGTGGGTAACCAAAGAGAATGCTAACTGGAGTGGACTTCTTATTTCCAGCTTCCTTTTTTGTTTTCTTCTTTTCTGGACCTTCTTTCTCTGGAATTATTAATAAATATGTAAGAATCTGAAACAAATTTAAGCACACAAAAGTAAAGCATAAGGAGACTTTTTAAAAATAGATGATACATGTTTATGAGAAACAAGAGTAACAGAGAAACTTGCAATAGGCAGACAAAAGAGCACTACAGTTTTATTATATAAGCAATTTTCTCCCTGAATGCTTTGAAAAAACATCTTAATTGTATAATTTTCAGAAAATTAACATTTGGAAATTTAGTCCTAGTAAGATCTGTATTTTAATGATCGATTCTATTAAATAACACTTCAAACATTCCTTAGTTTTACATCTCTGAAACTCCTTCATTCACTCTAATCTTATTCAATTATTCCTAAGCCTGTATAGTAATATTCCTTCACATTATCTCCCTAATTCCACTAATAATTTATACATCTTCTAAGGAGCTGTTTAAGACAAAGCACATCACACAGAGTAATTACTGAAAAATAACACCAAATCACTCTATTGTAGTTACAGGATAGTTGAACATGGAAGACTATTAATCAAAGCTGAAACTGAGCAAAATTAAAGATTCTATATGTGTGTGGCAAGGGGCCAGGGGAATTAATAGAGATCCTGCAAAGATTCAAAAATGTCTAAAAATTTTTCAAAGAGATTTGATCCACCATAAAGCCAGTTCTCAGATTTAGCTATTTGGCAAATCTCTGGCAATGGAGCCAATATTCCTGGTTATGAGCCAGAAAATTCAGATGGAACTGGATTCCATAGGTCAAAGAAACATAGATGCCTGTTACTCCTTCCTTAAGGACATTTCTGGGAATTAATTCAAGTGGCCCTGTGAGATGAGCTGCCTGTTAACTGTCTAGGCATCTATTTCCTGGAAAATCCTGTATCAATATCTGGGATTTACTGATCCAGGTTTGCAGTGTAGAGAAGAGCTACAAAACTATAAATAAATTAATAAAAATTGTAAACAAATGTAAAATAGCAAAATGAGTGCAAGAAGACAAGGCTTAGTAGTCAATACTGTCGTTTTTCTCAGGTAGATGTGGCCAGCAGTTAGACTACTCCAGGAGATAAGCATTTATTGATCTAGTAACTTTCAAGAAACGAATAAAAGTTTGATACTATTTATATATTACTGTATTATTATTTGAGGCATACAATCCTGTAGTATGCCACTTTAAGTTAATCAGGACAAACTGGAATCCTAAAGGCCTGGAAAAATCAAAGGGCCTGCATTACTCTCTGCTGCCCACAAATCACCCAAAACTCAATAGCTCCAAAAATGTCCATTCTGTTGATATTTGCAGAATTTTACATAACAGAAATAAAAAATTCCAAAATTTTTATAGTCAGCCTTTATTAATAGTTCTAATATATTATTTTCTTACTTTTCATTTCATTAATGATCCAATTAGTATAAAGCCCATTTTAGCAGTGTTACACCTAACTTACTAAATTTATTATAAACCCCTAAATAGGTCTTTTGGAGAAATCTATTTTTTCCTGAAACACATTCTTTTTCCTAATAATGTTCTATATGCTTTGGTTCTCAGAATTAATGAGGAACCACAACTGTTGTTTTAATAGTTGTTGATCTGCATACCAAATTTTTAAATATAATAAATGTACTTCTCACTTAAAATACTTATAACAGTTTAAAGAAAGATGTTGTTTTAAGAAAAAAAAGTACAGTTTAGTAATTAGAAGAAGCAAAATAAAAAATACATCTCTATCCTTAAAACACTTTTAAAGTTTTGGAAAAAAAATTTTCTTTTATTTTCTCATTTGCAAACTCTTGATTTCTGGTTTTAACTGCATTTTAGTAACACAATGTTTTAAGAAGAATATGCTTGAGGACTTCCCTGGCAGTCCGGTAGTTAAGACTCTGCACTTCCAATGCAGGGGATGGAGGCTAGATCCCTGTTAGGGGACTAGGATCCCATGTGCCATGAAGGAGGGGCCAAAAAAAAAAAATTTTTTTTTTTTTTTTTCCAAAAAATTTTTAAAAAGTAAATTCAATAAGATTAAGATCAAAAAGAAAAAATCAATTATGTTCCTCTATACTTGCAATGACCTCCTAAAAAAAGAATATACTCTAAAGTGATACTCAGTTTATAGAAGAAAAGAATAAACAAATTGGATGTATTCCAAATGTTCAATCAAAAACTCATTACTAACATTCATATGAACACTATTTTTTTTCTGAGTTACCTTAGCCATCTGTCTTGAGTTCATGCTTTACATGAGATAGGAAAATAAGGTAGGTGAACAGTAGCTGTTGTAAGATAGATTAGCAATAACTTTATACCATTTTTAAAAATCATAAATCTTAGATTAGTATGTCCCTAAGTGTGCTTTTTCATGTTGAAACCATTCAATAAAACTCTGTGAAAGCATGGATTCTTAACAACTGGACCACCAGGGAAGACCACCTTAAGAGATTGTTAAAGAAAAATCCAGGTGGTTCACTTAAGACTAAAGAAAAACAGATACAGCCTTTTCAACAATCCAGTATTATTTACCTCAAGATTCAGAGGACCTTTAGAATTACAGAGATATCTCAGTCTTATAATCCTGAAAATTAGTGCTTTCTTCCCATGTCTTATCAGAATAAACAGAAAGCTCAACATTGTCACATCTCAATTAAGTATACTGAGAAGAGACAAACATGTTTTTCTTGGGGAACTAGTTCATAAGCCTACCAGTGTCTCAGAAATACGACATTTTCCCACAAAGCAGCCACAGTATAAGGAATGAAACTGTGGGAGCTACAATTCAAATACAGATGGTTCTGCAATATCTAGTTTCTGACAGGTGAGGGCTTATATCTTCTGATTTCCAGCCATGACCCTCAGACCACAGGCAATTTCATCACATACCACTCTTTTAGGTGTGCCTTGGTACTCAGGGGCCCCATTTTAGGAAAGTACCACTAACTCCACAGTAAGTGTAGATCTGTTCAATTTAATGCTAACTGTAGACAAGCCATTGCCAAATTTTGATAACTACGTATTACTGACTTATCAGGTCAACTAACAGTTTTCAGGATAATTTTAAGAATAAATTACTTTGCTGTATACCAACTCAACAAATTTATCAAATAAATAGAAAGTATACTGGCAACAGAAATTTTTAGTTTTTACAGTTAAAGGCCATATGCTAAAAACTGGACACTGAGGGACTAAACAATATTTTACATTTAAAAATAAGAGATAAGAACATAAGCTAATTAAAAAGTTAAAAAAAAAGAAAGAATCAAAACACCTAGCTAATTTAGTTTTCACATACTGGGGATACATTTACTCTTTGATGGCATTTCTCCAGGAAACTTGGTGTTTTAATCCATTTTTAAATTCAACAGGGGCAGCAGAAAAGTCAACAGACTAAAGAGGTCAACTGAAAAAATTTTTAATATGTTTTAAAAAACACTGCATGCTTGAAGAGTAAGATGACACTGTCTATGAAAATCACTGTGTGTGGTATAACGTGTGAAGGGCGTCCAGCTAAGAGATGGAGGACCAGGGCACCTTCCTACAGGGGTCACTGCTCAGCACAGCTCCAAGGTGTACACCTCTCATACTCTTCTACGTGAATGGGCCCCCAGCTGTGCTGCATGCCTGAGTGGCTGTGCAGGATCCTGCTTGCAGCATCCACACAGAACATGTCTTGGACATGGTACATGGGTGCTCTCAAATGAGGCTGGAAAATTTTATGTCACTCATATAGTCACTTATTCAACCACAGACATCTATGTGCTGGTTTGAAAATAAGTTATTTATAGTACAAGAATTAATTATAAATGTGACAGAAACCACTGGCTAACAGGAACCCCTGATAATCTAGTTACCTGAGCATGTCCTGTAAGAAGATATAAGTCTCTCCCCCCAATTCTCACTTGTATGTCCTGGGTCTGAATCTACAGAATGAGAAGAGACAGGAGAAGAGAAAAAAGCATACGAAGGGAAATGCAGAATTCAACAAACCAACATTTTTCAAAAGACCACAATGATGTACCACTGTTTTTCCAAAAGATTATTTTTAAGGTAAAGCCAAAAGTACATTTAAAACAGAGGTTTGGCTAATACCTAAGATTTCAGTTTCTTTGGTCTTAAAGCTAAGAAAGTCAACTAAGTAGGTTGCAATAACAATTATTACTGAGGCTGCTTATTAAAACATATAATCTTTCTTGAGAATATTTTTTCAATCTCTGAATATTGATAAAAGAGACAGTACTCTGTAACTGCTTTTCTGTTTAGAATTTGCCTTTACAGAACTTGAATAAAGACTTCAATCATCCTTTTTGTTCTATGAATGCCAAAACTACTCAGAAGACAATAGAACATTTTGGACTACAGTATCATTCCAGACCAAGTATTTCTATAAACTGTAAACATTTCAAATACTATGAATTATTACACTGACCACCTCTTAGAAAGAAAGCAGGCTCAAGCAAAACAAAATTTATTGGCTAAGAAATGGAATGCTGCCTAACACCTCAATAAATTAGACAAGAATATGGAGAACTGATTTTTGACAGTATGGCCAGAGCAAATATTTTTACTTACAAACAAATGCTACTATAACTTAAAATATTATTATTCTAATCTTTACAATATCAATTTATTGGCTCATAGTTTTCTTTCCAGACTGATTACTATAGACATTATTCATGAGTTCAGTTAGGTATAAGTAAAAAATAAAAATATTGGGGGAAAAGAATTTAGAGAACAAATAACTCCTAAACATAATATTTGCAAAAAAAGATAAGCCTATAAGTTTAGTGATGAGAAAGCTCACTCAACTGAAAGGGAAATCATTAATAAAATAACATTTAGACCAATTCTAGAGCCAATGGGTAAACAGATTGAATCACAAGCCTTTCAATAAACAATTACATTTGCTTTTTGTAATTGTTAACAAAACCATTAAGTTAACAACTAGAATTCTATGAAGAATATTTGACATTTCATTTCAAGATAAACAAAAATTTAAAAAGGCCTCCACAGGTTGCAAAGCAAAGTGGCAACTAATACGTTGCACCAACAAACTGAATTAAATGGATAAGTGAAAGCAGATCATATTATTGTGATCAATTAAAGAACAGTGGATAAAATAAACTTGCTTTCAATTATATTAATATAAGGAAGCAGTTTAATAGTTTATCCAAACCTTCCTTTGGAAGTACTATCCTGACCCCACATATCCTTCGGCTTTTACTCAAATAAGTATGCTCATATTTGGGGCATCTGTATATGTATTCTATAAAGATTTAATTAAGGAGCTAGAAAATTATCAGGGGGAAGGAACAAAAATAAATCTATAATAGACAATCTCCATGAAAATCACTAAAAGATGAGTATCCTTATTAAGCAAAACACTAATTTTATCTGTTACTTTTAACAGTTATCAGAAAAACAACATTTGTTTTCTTTTTAAAAAAGCTGTCCTCTTCAAAGTTGTGTTGAGTCATTAAATAGGGTAGATCCTTCAGTGGGATCAAAGCCTCAGGAAAGCAGGCCTTAATGGCTGGCTCGCAGAGACTGAGTTCAGAGCATGTGAACACATTCTACAACTGCGACCATGGCCTTGGTGAATGGGGCATACTGTGCCTCTCTGCATCTTCTCCTTCCACATTTATTCACACATTACTTACATATGCCACTAGAAAAAATGCAATAAGCAAACAGATAATGCTTATTAAGAAGAAATAAACATTTTTTAAAAAAGAATGTTGTATTTTTTTTTTTTTTTTACTTACACATGCAAACTAAAATGAATACTACTGGTTTATCACTATAGATAATTAGATCTAGCAAACCTAAAAAAAAAGAAAAAGCAAGTCCCCTGATGTTATTTGAGATTAAAGAACACAAATGTACTGCTGGAAGACTTTGTAACTACATATAATTATTTTAGAGAAATGTCACAGAAACGTTGTATCCTTTTAACCTATAACCCTACTTTTGGAATGAATAAGAAAACATTCAGGGTATAACAAAAACACAGTCTGGAAAGACACTCTTACGGCATTACTCATAACAAAATAATTCAAATGTAGGCTGGAGGCCAAGAAGAGACACTCATGTGTAGCCTCAAGCAGTGAAGTTCAGTACTTTTATGTTAAAGAACTGTTATGGCATCCAATGAATGCCATTAGGTTAGAAAAGAAAATTAGTATGATTTTATGGTGGATAGAGTAGGAATAAAGTTCACTCAGTAGAAACATTAGCAACTATTAAAGATAACAGCAGTTATCAGTTATTAATATTTTGTTGTTGTTTAGTTGCTAAGTCGTGTTCAACTCTTTTGTGGCCCCACTGACTGTAGCCTGGCAGGATCCTCTGTCCATGGGATTTCCCGGGCAAGAATACTGGAGTGGGTTGCTATTTCCTTCTCCAAGGGGTCTTCCCAACCCAAGAATCAAACTCATGTCTCCTGCATTGGCAGGCAGATTCTCTAACAGTGAGCCACCAGGGAAGCCATATCAGTATTATAAGGTGCCTACTTTAAATATTCATTATCCTCTTCCTATTAATAGGAATACCCCAACTTTGCTCAGAGTGATAATATATCCAGCTCAAAAATATTCAACTTTTCAGACTTTCCTAACTAGCAGAGCCTAACCAGTTGAGGTGCAGGCAAAAGTCTCTAGGGAGGTTGTTTCACAAGTAAAAAGCATCACTGGTCTTTCCTGCCCACGAAGGATGTGTAAGGCAAAATGCTGAAGGACAAAGCCTATATACAAGCTAAGGGTGGCAGAGCAGAAATACAAAAGGAACCTAGTCCTTGTCGGTATTACTGAACTGCTACACTGCCTATGCCTGCTCTTACTGCAGTAGATGAAAAATCTCTAAGTCAGTTTTCTATTTTAATTAATATACTGCAAACTGATTTTATATGTTATATCACTCAGAGATCACAATTTCTGAAGTTGGTATTATATATGCACTTTTACAGATGAGACAACTGGGACTTACAAGGAACTCAGCTAATCTGGCCAGAGCAAGAACTCAACACTGGTCTGTCAGACACAACAGCCCCTGATAAGAAACACTAGGCTCTGACTTCTCTCTGTTATAACTATAATAACTTATCTTGTCTGGATTCTGGATGTCTGGGAAAGACTGAAAGTAAAAGCTAAAAAATGGTGATAAAGCAAGCTGATGATGTAGCTGTAAAGAAACAATTTGTTTTCTAGATCAGAAGTAGTTACTTCCATAGGCTCAGTGAGTTACTGTACAAACAAGCCTCTTAACATTTCATGGGACAAAATTTATAGAAATTCTCTAATAGGATAGGACAATGTGGGATAGATACTGGAATGATATAAGTAGTTATGCTGGAGATTTGTTGCAATGAAGACAATTATGATACAGCTATAAAAACTCATGGCTAACACTTCAAATTATGCTGTAATTTCCCCCCAAATTTTATCTGTCTAGTTAAGCAACTACTTTTTTAGAAAGTGCTATCTTTTAAAAAATTAATAAACATGAAATAATTGAGGATTTAAAGAGTTTAAGACACACTCAGTTCAGTTCAGTTCAGTCGCTCAGTCGTGTCCAACTCTTTGCGACCCCATGAATCGCAGCACGCCAGGCCTCCCTGTCCATCACCAACTCCTGGAGTTCACTCAGACTCACATCCATCGAGTCAGTGATGCCATCCAGCCATCTCATCCTCTGTCGTCCCCTTCTCCTCTTGCCCCCAATCCCTCCCAGCATCAGATCTTTTCCAATGACTCAACTCTTCGCATGAGGTGGCCAAAGTACTGGAGTTTCAGCTTTAGCATCATTCCTTCCAAAGAAATCCCAAGGCTGATCTTCTTCAGAATGGACTGGTTGGATCTCCTTGCAGTCCAAGGGACTCTCAAGAGTCTTTTCCAACACCACAGTTCAAAAGCATCAATTCTTTGGCGCTCAGCCTTCTTCACGGTCCAACTCTCACATCCATACATGACCACAGGAAAAACCATAGCCTTGACTAGACGAACCTTTGTTGGCAAAGTAATGCCTCTGCTTTTGAATATGCTATCTAGGTTGGTCATAACTTTCCTTCCAAGGAGTAAGCATCTTTTAATTTCATGGCTGCAGTCACCATCTGCAGTGATTTTGGAGCCCAGAAAAATAAAGTCTAATACTGTTTTCACTGTTTCCCCATCTATTTCCCATGAAGTGATGGGACCGGATGCCATGATCTTCATTTTCTGAATGTTGAGCTTTAAGCCAACTTTTTCACTCTCCACTTTCACTTTCATCAAGAGGCTTTTTAGTTCCTCTTCACTTTCTGCCATAAGGGTGGTGTCATCTGCATATCTGAGGTTATTGATATTTCTCCCGGCAATACTAGGCTATCTCAAAATGAAGACTAGGAATGACTCATCTGGTTGATGGCATTATTGCGGATTATGAGAACCACGGAATCTTTCTTGGACAATACGAATGTCTTTAAAAAAAATAATAATGGTTGTTTTATAAAAATAATGTATGTCTGTCATGTTAAACATTCAAAGCATATAAAAGAATACAAAGAAGAAAGTAACAAGTCATCCTCAATCCTGGAAACAACATGTTAACATCTTCTGAGTATCATGCAAAGTACCTTTCTAAATGTACGTAAAGACAGAGGGATCAGGGGGGAGACAGAGAGAAATCAATTTATGTAAGAGGAAGAAAATACCATACACATGTGCGATCTTTAAATAAAAATCTGTAAGATTAACTTTAGTTTAATCCAACATAAAAAGAAAAGGAACTAAAGGAATCAATTCTTTTCTACAAGAGATTCATATGCTAAAATATAAACACAGGCATATTTATAAACATACAGATACAATTTTAAATAAGGAAAGATTAAAAGTTTTAAGCAATAATTTTGAAAAAAAATTTCAGTTTTAGACAATTTCAGTTAATCCTTTGTCATGAAAGATGATGAGCTGAGTAGCACTCAGCTTTTTCTCCTTTTTCCCCATTCCCTGTTCTTTTACTTTTCACTAACTCAGGGTTCATAATATTTACATTTTTATTCAGGACCCTTAATAACTTACTAGGTTTAGGTTTAGTTCTACAATGAAACAGTCTTTATATTTAAACAATTTTCTCTTTCTGTATGTGTGTTAATATCTGTTCTATGTGCATAGGCATATAGACAAATATAAAGAATATGACATAATGCAATCAAACAGTACATATTATTTCATAACCTGTTTTTTCAATTTGTATACTATGAACATCTTTCAATACTGCTTATTCTTCTACAATATTATTTTTAACAGTAAAAGATATTTCCTCAGTGTTTACCACAATTAAACCCTTTATTACCTGACACTCCTTTCCCGTTTTTTTCTATTAAAAGTTGAGAGAAATATACTTGAAGATAATTTTCATTCTCATCAATAATTATCTATATTGAATAAATGCCAAAAGAAAGAATAAGTCAAATGTTTACAAATTTAGTTTTTAACATATGTTGTTATATCAAGGTAGTTCTGTAACTTAGACAAACTAAAGCAAGTTCCTATTCTAAATCAGTGACCAGTTTGTATGATTTAATGAAAGTGTAAGTCGCTCAGTTGTGTGTGACTCTTTGCAACCCCATGGACTATACAGTCCATGGAATTCTCCAGGCCAGAATACTGGAGTGGGTAGCCTTTCCCTTCTCCAGGGGATCTTCCCAATCTAGGAATAGAACCTAGGTCTCCCGCACTGCAGGTGGATTCTTTACCAGCTGAGCCACCAACAAAGCCCTTGTATGATTTAACCAATGATAATTTTCTCAGTCATTATAAACTCTATTTCCTTAACTACTATTATTTCATACATTTCTTTGTCAACTGAAATTCTGGTGTTCTGAACTACCTGCTTGTATCTTTTGTCCATTCTCCGATTTCTGTGTTTTTTCCTTCACATGTTAGAGAACTTAATTAGATTAAGTACTGTCATATATGTTGTATTTTTCCCCTCTATACTTTATTCTGTATAGTTTAGAATATTAAAAAGATCAATGTCAGATATGAGTTTTGGTGCTATAATTATCATTCACATTTAAAACAGCCATTAATGGTACTCTGGACTCTTTTTTAAAATTATGAAAATAAGACAGCTTAACTGTAAATAAGACATTTTTCCTTGGGCCTGGGGAAATTCTTCTCAATGCTTTGGATGTGTGTTTATGTGTGTTCATGCAAAACTAAGGCGTTCATCTGTTACTTACTAAAATTTATAAACTCAGACTACCAAAACTATAGATATACATTTAAATACATCAAAATCTTATTTAATGTTAGCATGTGACCTTTAAAAAAAATATGTTCATACTATGCAAGCCTGAGAGAGAGCTACAATGCCCCCTATTAAATTCAAATAGTGGAAAGACTGTAGGAGAGAAAATTAATCCCATCAATACAATAAAATTAGACCATGTTCATTCAGTGCCTAAAGTTCATGTCTTTCTAAGTCTTTCTCCTTTATTTCACACCAAAGGAAAGACAAATAACCCAACTGATCTAATAACAAAGGTTCTCCTCGGAAGTGTGTTATTTTGAAATCTTAATATATTTTGAAAAACATGTTTACAACCTTTGAATTTTTCTAAGTCCCTTCTTCAAACTACTAGTAGGAGAACACTGTCACTGGAAAACAACCTAGTTAATGTAAGTACTTTAAAAATGACTAGCAGAAAGACTTCCAAGGAGAAAGTCTGAGAGAAATTAAAGCCTGTATATCTGAATTCACGTAAGTACCTTCTTCTCAGCTAAATGACCTCATAACCTTGAAAACAATGCTGAAAAATTAGGAGGGCCAGGCTTCAAAAAAAAAAAAAAAAAAATCCGAATCTTTAGAAGGCAGTGTAACTTAAAATGAACAAAGCACAAAATTTCTTAATTACTCACAAAAAAAGCAATTTTTAAGGTTTAAAAATGTCATAAGTGTTTAAGAAAAACTTCTAATTCAAGCTAAGAGAAATAGCCAAATACACAAAAGGAAACCTAGCTGCTACCAAAAGTGTACACTAAAATTAGGTTATTTTCTAAAGCTATATTAGCATAACGCATTTCAAAAGTCCTTAGGGTATTTTCAAAGATACTGGAGTCAAGATTATTTCGATATTGATGACTAAGGTAGCTAGAAAGATAAAAGTAGGATACAATCTCTGTACATATATTTAGAATGTAATACTGATTTTTTTCTGTGAGTGAAACTAAAAACTAAAACATTCTTAAGAACAGTTAATAATACTTCATTCAGGGGATAAAATGATCATGATAAACATACAACAAACATTCAAGTTTATATGAGTTTTAGGAAATGACTATCTCAGGGCTAAAATACAACCTAGTATTTATAGATAGTGGTCATAAGGTTCTAATCTATTATGAATAACTGGGATTGACTGACGTCAAGTATCATTCCTGATATAGTGAGAGTTTTGAGGAAAAAAGTACTATGAATTGGACTGAGGCAGCCTCAATATTTTTCTTCTTTTTTTAGAAGGGACATATTTCTGATTCGTTTCTGAATCTAAAATGTCTAAGCTTTTTTTCCTTTGGTGGGTTCAATACTTTGTCCACAAAAACTGAACAACTCTTTCTCAAATTTACCACATCAAAGATCCATGCAACTGAGTAAATTTTCAACAATGAAATGCTCCCCAAGAAATCAAGTTCTTAAAATGATAAGAGGTCTGTAATGAACACTGAGACTAAGAAAAAAACTGCTTTTACATATGATAGAAATTATATTTGGGCAAGGAATATATGAATTTCTGCCCCAATGATAAACCTGAAATTCCAAAATACAAATATTTCTCTATAAAATGTAGTGCAAGAGGAATGATAAAATCACAGTAAAAGAAGGATAATGATTTTACTAGAAAACAACAAATTTTCCCACCTGTGTCTGAATCTCGTTCTTCATTTCTTGATGGGCTGATGGTAAAAGGAAGTTTACGTTTCATGGATGATTTCTCTTTCATCTCCTTGCCCACATCATTTCGATCAATTTTTGGAGTTTTGCTATAGGATGCAATCTTGTCTTTACTCTATTAAAAAATAAAACATGAATAAAGTTATAATGATACTAGCTAAGCAGTACAGTATTAAAAAATACTTTATGAAGGAAATTTTCATACACAAAAGTTGAAAGGGTATTACAAACTACCATCATTCAATGTCCTCAAGGCCCACTTTCAACATGTTTTCTTAATTGTTTCATATTCCCTATCATTTAGTAATATAATTTTAAATAACTGTAAAACAAAATATCTTGAATATAATAGAACTCTATGTCTAAGACATTATCCAATAAACAAATATATAAATCAGAAAAAGAATTCTAGATTGAATTGAGTAGTGAAGATTACTGAAAAATAAAACCATCAAATTATTTCCCAGGTGTAAAGGAAAATCCTCTTGTCTTTTCACTTCTAATGAAATGGAGCTTCACAGGCATGCCTTTTGCTTACAATGCTGTTTTAAATGGTCGATTTTATTATTATTCTGGCACAGTGAGGCCAACAGGTCAGGAGACCACTGCCAGTGGAAAGACAGTTTGTCACTCACAGCTCCCAAGAAAAGAGGGCATATCACATGTGCAACGCAGTTTCTCCTGGGGAAGCACCTAGCCAGTTCAGGGAGGCAGAGGGAGGGAAAGGCAGGCAAGCGGATGCTTTAGTGTGGCTTCCACAGGAAAAGGCTAGGAGAGCAAGCAGGTTTAGGGTTGGCTAGTCCGCATAACTTGTGCAGGGTCTGGGGTATACATGTCACTTCTCTAGTTGTCTGGTACCTGACAGTTATTCTGGGCTAACCGTCAGGGCAGGGGGACAGTGGTCCAGAGTATGAGAGTTGCTAGAGCTGGTGGTTAGGGATGAACCCTGGATTGCTGGTTTGCAAATGAAAGGTGTGGTCACAAATGAGCTATTTATTTTCTCTGGGAACTGAGTGGCCCTGGGAAGGACAGTCTGCCCAAGGTCAGTGAGGTCCCAGATGTCCAAGTATCAGAAGTAAAAAGGCATGATTAATAAAAAGGTTAGCCAACAAAGTTCAAGAGATCTGCCTTGGAAAATACAAATATTTTGTTATTAACAAAAGAATCTAAGAAAAACATTAAGAAGTCCCTTCTACCTTGCATATACATTATGATACTGTTCTGTGACATAAACAAGTTAAAAGAAACCAACGTGTTAATATGTTACATGAAAAGTGTTCGCAAGACTGTATCAATCATGTTCTCCTATGCGATAATTTGGTGACTAGTGTGAATATTCATACAGGGCTTCTAAGATACCCCAGCTGGTAAAGAATCCACCTGCGATGCAGGTGGCCCCAGTTCAATTCCTAGGTCAGGAAGATCCCCCAGAGAAGGGACAGGTTACCCATTCCAGTATTCTTGGGCTTCCCTGGTGGCTCAGACAGTAAAGAATCCACCCACAATGCAGGAGACCTAGGTTCAATCCCTGGGTTGGGAAGATCCCCTGGAGAAGGGAGCGGGTACCCACTCCAGTATTGTTGCCTGGAGAGCCTGGTAGGCTATAGTCCATGGTATCCCAAACAGGTGGACACAACTGAGCGACTTTCACTTTAAGCGTGAATATTCTTACCTGCTACAAACTTACTCTGTTCTCAAGTAAAACTGTCCTTAAAACTGTTAGCCAAAGTGTTTTTGTGAGAATCTTAACACTAAAAATTATTTTCAGATCTGGGAAAAGTAACTTTCAAAAGAAATAGTTACTTCTGATTGTCCTGAAATTTCTGTATTATCAAGTATTCAGGAGAGGGTCTATTCAGGAGAGGGTCACTGGCACATTCTTCTTCCATACGATGACA
Organism: Bubalus bubalis; assembly: GCF_019923935.1. Lineage (NCBI taxonomy): Eukaryota > Metazoa > Chordata > Mammalia > Artiodactyla > Bovidae > Bubalus > Bubalus bubalis. The sequence goes on from NC_059178.1 coordinate 20,572,591, forward strand.
TAATAAACTTGACAGATTTTTTTCATTTTAAAATGTTAAATGCTTTTCATTTACACTAATGTTTTTCTTAAAATAACCTACAACAGCCATCACACACAACATGAAAGTATTAACAGTTAGCCGAGAATAACCTTCTATCACTGCTGATACTAAACAAGGTGCTGGTAGTCTTTACCAACTCAAGAAGATAGAAAAAAGAAGTATAAAAAATACCTGGAGATAATTTAAAATATATATACATATATAAACCCTTGAAGGATACAAATCAAAATGTTAATGGCTATCTGTGGGTAATGGCATTGCAGGTGTGCTGGGAGACAATCCACCATGGCTTTCTTGCATTTCTGTACATCTAGCAAACAGAAGCACTAAATAAATCCCTTTGTTCTATCTTTTCAAAGTTATCTGTATACAGAACAGCCTTGGAAGACAGAGACAGCGTCTTCCTCTGCAGCAAAGGGTAGATTAGATCTGTTCACTGTTCAATATATAACTTCTCTCTTTAGGGCTAAGGTCAGGTCGATTTACCTCCCATTAAAAAGATTTGGGGTTCCTCTCCCGTTACACAATCTACTGTATATGTAGTTGTCACTGGCCTTCACTACATCCCTTTGTGAGAAATAGGGCTCTGACAACAGACACAAACACTGATATATGGCTACTGCTATGGCTATATGAAAAAAACTTTCCTTTCTATCTGACCCAGGAGTCTCATGTCTTCTGCTAGAGCCCATGAAACTAATTAGCCTGCAAATAGGGTAGAGTAAAACCTCAAGATCCTTCATCTCAAACAAAGCAATTTCTATTTTCATTATGCTTATATGTTTAATTTTTCTACAGTGAACATGTATTACATTATTTGAACAAAAAAGTTCTCAATTATCATGGGGAGAGGACAGGAGATAATGAAGACTGAACCTTCTCTGATGATGAAAAGGTAGATGATTAACATCCACTCTTTCACACTTCATGAATATAACTTGAGATTTAGACTATCAGAAAATATTCGATAAAAGATATTGCTTTGCAAATTATGAACACCAACTTATAGCTAGAAATGTTTCAGTGGAAAAATCCCACAGATTGTCAGTAAAAGGATAAAATATTTGAAGAATTTTGAGTAGGTATGAACCCCTAACTATTGTGATACTTAATAAGGTAATAAAATCATTTTATATAAAAAGTATATTGCTACAGAATTATTATTTAAAATATGGTCTATTTGAATGCATTTAAGAAATTAAGTTTTGGTTCAGGTTATTTTTAAATTTAGAAATCTCTTAACAGCAATGTCTTGTGTTATATTATGCTATAAATATGGTCTCTATTTACATAAGAGAACAACTACAGATCATTTCTAAAAATTTTATGGAAGGAAAAACTCAGCAGAAGTTAGAAATTGGCTTCAAGGCCAATAACTCACTAAGAAAAGACAATCCTAAGAATATGCTTTGCAAATAAGTAAGTGAAAAAAGGTAATCATGTCACCTTCTCTCCTTCCCTCTAATTCTGTCATAAGAAACAGTAGTAACATATAGTATAAGCAAAAAACTGGGAATGGATATTACAGCCCTTCCTCTCTTAAGCTGTCAAATATTTATTTAAAATGAAAGAAAATTACTTCTAACAGCAGCTTTGCATGTCAAGCTGCTCGGAGATCCGGAGCACGGCAGTACTAAGCACCATGCACACTGCTTCAGAAGGGCTCTGACCCTTACACAAACACATGTATGCTCTTGAAAAAACACTGAATGATTAAACTGAGGCTGAGAACGGTTAAATATATCCCTTTGGGTAAGCCAACTGTTAATAACTAAAGAATTTAATAGTTTGTATTTATTCTTCCTATTTATTTTATAAACCTAATGATTAGTAAGCATTCTTAACTTACCTAAGGAATGTTTTTAACAAAAAGATATTAGCAAAAGTTTTTGCTTTTTTGCTTGCCTCTACAGTTTTAAGAAATCACACTTTTATGAAGGCAATGCTCACGACTACTATGTATTTAGTGGCAATCATCAAAAAATAAAACAAGCACCTAGAAGACTAAAAGCTTCAACAATTTTGGCCTTATCAATTAAAAAACTGACATCAAGTAGCCTCACATATAATTTAACAAATGCAACCTTCACTCTACTTAAGCATTTAAAAGTCAAAGTTCTAATTCTCTCCTCAAACCTAACATTGCATCCTGTCCCCACAACTCTGAGATTTCCTCTACCCAGATCACGGTAAGGTATGTCCACTGACAAAACCCAACAACTTCATCTTTACCATTCACTGCTGTGGCATCTGGCCACTCTCAGCTGTGCAACCTCTGCTTCTCTCTTGTCCTCTCCTGCTGCTGCTAAGTCACTCAGTCGTGTCCGACTCTGTGTGACCCCATAGATGGCAGCCCACCAGGCTCCCCCGTCCCTGGGATTCTCCAGGCAAGAACACTGGAGTGGGTTGCCATTTCCTTCTCCAATGCATGAAAGTGAAAAGTGAAAGTGAAGTCGCTCAGTCATATCCGACCCTTAGCGACCCCATGGACTGCAGCCTACCAGGCTCCTCCGTTCATGGGATTTTCCAGGCAAGAGTACTGGAATGGGGTGCCATTGCCTTCTCCATGTCCTCTCCTGATCCCTCCTAAAATGTGTGAATTCCTCAGGGTATACTATCCTTCACTCCTGCCCCACTCTATCTGGGTGACATTATCATACCTATAGGTCACTTTTCCACAAATTCTCATACTTTTAATTTTCTTTTAGCTGTTCTCAGCTCTAGTCTCGTTTTGTTTACTGATACTTCTATTGGATGTTCCGACTTCATTTAACAAGTACAAACCAAATATGCTTCCTGAAACAACCTCTTGCTTTTCCTGAGTGCCCTCTCAGGGAACAGTCCAATCAACCTCAGCGTGGACCCAGACCACTTTTCTACATACACAGGTAAATCTCAGTAATTCAGTGTCTTTCAGACCTGACAATTTTCTTTATCCTCAAAGTCACTGCCCATACTGCCTCCTCCTTGGATTTTTAAATACTACTACTGATTTCTGCTATGGCCCTTCCCTTTGGCTCACTGGCTACAGGATAAATGTCAAGATCTTTAGCAAGGAACACAAGGCCATAATGAACTGGTCCCTGTCTAAAACTTATTTCCTATCCTCCATCCTTCATAGGCTACATACTAACTTTGTGTGCACTACTTTAACAGACTCTTGTCTTTTTACATCTCCTGCTTAAGACTACTATTTACTCTCATTTTTCTGCTGGTCACATATGTACTTATCCATGAGAATCCAGATTACATATCTTTGCCACTGTGAGACCCCCTGAAGGCCCATAAACTGACTGCTTTTCTCCTCTGTCCCATCACTGTACACTTGAACACTTTCATTAGTATGCTTCCTACAATGGTACACAAGTTCACAAAGTGTGGTCCCTTAGATTATTTCAGGGGACCTGCAAGGTCAGAAATAAGCTCACAATAGCACATAAGATGTCAGTGTATCTTTGTCTCCCATTCTCTAAAAAGTGTGTATTTGACTCTTGAGACTATGTGACAAGAGATAGCTGAACTCATGGACTGCAAAAGCAAATAATTTCAATATCTTTCTGTTAAGCCACATATTAAAGACATTTTGCAAAACTAATGACACTCCTCCTTGATACTGTCTTGGAATATACAGTTTCATAAAAATATATTATTAATATGTAACAGTTTTTAGACCAATTATTATACACATAAATTTCTTCTCAGTTTTCATTTCTGATTATATAAATGTCAATAGACATACTCATTTATAAAAAAGCCCTTCAGCCTCCTCAGTTATGCTGAAAAATATTAAGGGGTCCTGAGAGCAAAACATTTCAGAAACAGAGACAAGGCAGTTACTTAAGAGTCTTCATAAAGATTTAGACCAACATTAACCACTTGGTTTGTTTCAAAGGTTCACAGGAGAGGCACACAACACAAACAAGCATCCCACATGAGGTTTGTTGGATAAAATAAGTAAATCAGTGAACTCATTCTCCTTGAGATTTGGCACATTAAAATACATTTGAGAAAACTTCTGTCTGTAGTAGAATGAAGATACTGGCAACTCATCTCTGTAAGAAACAACTACAAGCCTAGACAAAATTGTAAAAAAAAAGAAATTTCAAGGCTCCAGAAACGGAACAAAAACAAACAAATTGAGAAGCATTTTCAGTAAGAACTGCTGAACCAAGGATAAGAAGATAGCCTGGGGCTGTTCTCATTCCCAGCCAATGCTTAGTTTGCATGACAAGGTTCCAGGGTGGAGCTGGCAGTGAAAACCAGCATCTCTGCTGCCAGAGAGTCAAACCTCACCCCTCAGTCACATAGTTGTTAAAAAAGCCAACAGGGTAGGAAACAAATGGAAGCAGGGAACAAAAAACACAGTTCTATTGCTAAGGCTGTGTGGTCCCACTGTTGGGGAGCAGCAGCTGATAGACAAGCCAGAAATTTAACAGGGAGATTGAAGAAATCAAAGAGCCAGGGGAGCACTAGATAAGATAGCCATTCACCTCTGGCTGACAGGGTAGCTGGGAAAGCAAGTGGGAAAGATCAGAGAATGACTAACCTCTGCACATACCCCCAATGACACCAAGACTATGTGCGCATGTGGTGGAGGTGTGTGAGGGTCCAAGCTCTCCACAACACCCTGAGTCGACAAGGACCCTGCACGCATGAAGGAAGACCTGGCTGAGCCCAATGGAAAGTAAATGCTAAGGTAGATCTGAAAATGCCTGAACACTGAACACACTCCCCAACACACATGCAAATCTACCAGTGGAAGGAGCCTTACTGGCTCGTGGCGTTTCAGCAAAGTGTCTGAATCAATGGCTGCTGACTAACCCATGTTAAGTATGGGGCAACCCCCAAAAAGCAAGACCAAACACCACCCCCCAAACTAGACCCCATTGGTTGTGACAAAGTAACAAATATCCAAAACACCTGACATCTTACTAAAAGCAAACAAAAAACTAGCAACAGTTGTAACTTTCAGGTGGAAAATAAAGAGAAACCAGAGTTGTAATATATGACCCAAACTGTTTAGTTTTCAACAAAAATGAAGACAGATAGGAAAGCGAGGAAAAAGTATTCAACAGAAACTTCTCTGAGTGGGTCAAGATACTAGCTTTGGCAAAGACTGTAAAGTAACTATCCGAATGAAAGAAAACATTGTTTAAAGAATCAAAGTACCACAACTTACCAAATAGAGATTTGGAAGGAAGGAAAATTACAAAGAAAGCCAAATGGAAATAACGGATTTGAAAAGTTAGAGTGACTGAAAATATACTAGGTATCTTCAATAACAGATGTGAGATGGCAAAAAAAAAAAAAAAAAAAAAAAAAATCAGTAAATTTAACACACCAATTCATGAAATATTAATCTACAGATCCCAGAAACTCAACAAACTCCAGGTAGAATAATCACAAAGGGATCCTAAACACACTACAGTCAAACTATTTAAAGAAAAAAAAAAGAACATCAATGAAAAAAATTCACGACAATTAACAACTGACTTCTCATTAGAAACACTTGAAGCGAGAAAGGATGACAATCTATTAATACTAAAAGGGAAAAAAGTCAAGTAAGAATTCTATATCCAATAAAATAAAGGCAAATAGTCACGAATGACCACAAACTGTGTAACTCTACTTAGGTGAAATATCCAGAATAGGAAAGTCTATATAGAGACTCAATGTAGGCTTATTCACACTATCTAGGGCTGTGGGATTTGGGGACAGAATGGGGAGTTACTGCTAATAGGTACACAGGGTTTTTTTTTCAGGTGAAAATATATTAAAATTGATAAAGGTAATGATTGCACAACTGAATTCTACATTTTAAATGAGTAAATTGTATGGTATGTGAATTATATCTCAAAATATTCATTTTTTAAGAATGGCAGAATCAAGATATTCCTAGGTCAACAAAGACAGAGAAATCACAGTTGAGAACCTGTCTTATAGTAAATCCTAAGGAAAATTCTTATAGATGGTAAGGAAATGACACCAGTCCCCTGAATTCATAAGAAGAAGTTAAGAGTGCCAGAACTGGTACATTTCTGGTAAAAACAAAGAACTATATAAATATATACAGTTCTCTGTAATTCTCTTCTTTAAAAACAAAACTGTATAAAATAATAATTATAACATTCTGTTGTTGGGCTAATAACAAATGTAGATATAATCTATATTACACAGATAACACAAATGAAGGGAATACAGCTAATACAGTAATACAGCTATACTGGAGCAAAGTTGCTTTATTTTACTGCATTTAACTCAGTAATAACATGTAGTAATTGGCATGCACATTATAATCCCTAGATCAACACTTAAAAATATAATTTAAGAAACATGGTCACAAACACAGAAATTTAAATAATGCACTGAAAAATATGTATTTTAAAAAGGCAGAGAGGGGAGAAGAAAAAGATCTGAAACGTAAGAACAGAGAGCAAAGTGTCAACTATAAATCCAACCTTATCAATAATTAATTAAATGTGAGTGGGTTAAACACTACAATCAAAACCAGAGAATGCCAGCGCAATCAAGCAAGAAAGGAAATAAAAACATTCATACTGGAAAAGAAGTTAAATTATTTCTGTAAGCAGATGACATAATCCCAAATGCAGAAAATTCTAAGGAATTCACAAACTTTTAGAATCAATTCAATATATGAGTTCACTAAGGTCAAAGGATACAAGATCAGCATACAAAAATATTCTGCATTTCTATATACTAAACAATAAAAAAATCCAAAATGAAATTATCTACAGTGGCATCTGAAAGAATGAAATATTAATAATTTAATAATACATTTACAAGATCTGTACACTGAAAACTACAAAGCATTAGTCAGGGAAACTGGAAATCTAAATAAATGGAGAGACATTCTGTGGCGATGGACTGGAAGACATATTGTTAAGATGACAGTACTACTGCAGTCTATAATCTACAGTTTCAATAAAATACCTATAAAAATGTCAGGGTTTCTTTGTGGAAGCTGATAAGCTAATCCCAAAATTCACATGGAACTGCAAAGGACCTAAATAGCCAAAAGAATTTTTTAGAAGAACAAAGTTGAAATCTTACAGGTTTGATTTTGAAAGCAGATTTGAGGTTGCTCGGGGTTTGGGGTGGGAACAGGGACACACTGCAAATGGGCATAAGGATCTTTTAACAATGATGGAAACGGTCTAAATTGCATTATGATGATAGTTGCACAATTTTATAAACTTACTAAAAATCACTGAATTGCACATGACATGGGTAAATTTTATGGCATTTAATTATACCTCAAAAAACCTATTTAAAAAAAGACTTATACACATATGTTCAGAGAATCTTTATTCATTTTAGCCAAAAACTGGATATATTTCAGATGTTCTTCAACAATAAAATGGCTGAGGGGAAGAAAAGAACTTAAAAGAAAGAAAAAAACAAAACAAAACAAAACAAAAACTTCAAAGGTAATGTATAAAACTAGATGAAGGAGAAACTAGGGACAGTGAGACCAATTACTAGACAACTGCAGAAGTCAGTTTAAAGGTTTCAGTTAAGTTCAGTCGCTCAGTCGTGTCCAACTCTTTGTGACCCCATGAATTGCAGCACACCAGGCCTCCCTGTCCATCACCAACTCCCAGAATTCACTCAAACGCACGTCCATCGAGTCAGTGATGCCATCCAGCCATCTCATCCTCTGTCGTCCCCTTCTCCTCCTGCCCCCAATCCCTCCCAGCATCAGATCTTTTCCAATGACTCAACTCTTTGCATGAGGTGGCCAAAGTACTGGAGTTTCAGCTTTATCATCATTCCTTCCAAAGAAATCCCAGGGCTGATCTCCTTTAGAATGGACTGGTTGGATCTCCCTGCAGTCCAAGGGACTCTCAAGAGTCTTTTCCAACACCACAGTTCAAAAACATCAATTCTTCAGCACTCAGCTTTCTTCACAGTCCAACTCTTACATCCATACATGACCACAGGAAAAACCATAGCCTTGACTAGACGGACCTTTGTTGGCAAAGTAATGTCTCTGCTTTTGAATATGCTATCTACGTTGGTCATAACTTTCCTTCCAAGGAGAAAGCATCTTTTAATTTCATGGCTGCAATCACCATCTGCAGTGATTCGGGAGCCCAAAACAATAAAGTCTGACACTGTTTCCACTGTTTTCCCATCTATTTCCCATGAAGTGATGGGACCAGATGCCATGATCTTCGTTTTCTGAATGTTGAGCTTTAAGCCAACTTTTTCACTCTCCACTTTTACTTTCATCAAGAGGCTTTTGAGTTCCTCTTCACTTTCTGCCACAAGAGTGGTGTCATCTGCATATCTGAGGTTATTGATATTTCTCCCGGCAATCTTGATGCCAGCTTGTGTTTCTTCCAGTCCAGCGTTTCTCATGATGTACTCTGCATAGAAGTTAAATAAGCAGGGTGACAATATACAGCCTTGATGTACTCCTTTTCCTATTTGGAACCAGTCTGTTGTTTCATGTCCAGTTCTAACCGTTGCTTCCTGACCTGCATATAGGTTTCTCAAGAGGCAGGTCAGGTGGTCTGGTATTCCCATCTCTTTCAGAATTGTCCACAGTTTATTGTGATCCACACAGTCAAAGGCTTTGGCATAGTCAATAAAGCAGAAATAGATGTTTTTCTGGAACTCTTGCTTTTTCCATGATCCAGCAGATGTTGCCAATTTGATCTCTGATTCCTCTGCCTTTTCTAAAACCAGCTTGAACATCTGGAAGTTCATGGTTCATGTATTGCTGAAGCCTGGCTTGGAGAATTTTGAGCATTACTTTACTAGCGTGTGAGATGAGTGCAATTGTGCGGTAGTTTGAGCATTCTTTTTGGCATTGCCTCTTTGGGATTGGAATGAAAACTGACCTTTTCCAGTCCTGTGGCCATTGCTGAGTTTTCCAAATTTGCTGGCATACTGAGTGATTTGAAATACCTCAACTGGAATTCCATCACCTCCACTAACTTTGTTCATAGTGATGCTTTCTAAGGCTCACTTGACTTCACATTCCAGAAGGTCTGGCTCTAGGTTGGTGATCACACCATCGTGATTATCTGGGTCGTGAAGATCTTTTTTGTACAGTTCTTCTGTGTATTCTTGCCACCTCTTCTTGATATCTTCTGCTTCTGTTAGGTCCATACCATTTCTGTCCTTTATCGAGCCCATCTTTGCATGAAATGTTCCCTTGATCTCTAATTTTCATGAAGAGATCGCTAGTCTTTCCCATTCTGTTGTTTTCCTCTATTTCTTTGCATTGATCGCTGAGGAAGGTTTTCTTATCTCTTCTTGCTCTTCTTTGGAACTCTGCATTCAGATGCTTATATCTTTCCTTTTCTCTTTTGCTTTTCACTTCTCTTCTTTTCACAGCTATTTGTAAGGCCTCCCCAGACAGCCATTTTGCTTTTTTGCATTTCTTTTCCATGGGGATGGTTTTGATCCCTGTCTCCTGTACAATGTCACGAACCTCCATCCATAGTTCATCAGGCACTCTATCTATCAGATCTAGTCCCTTAAATCTATTTCTCACTTCCACTGTATAATCATAAAGGTTTAGAGGTTTAGAGGGCCTAAATTCAATAGGAATGGCGAAGGATAGTTGTAAAAGGGCAGAATCACTGGCAAGGACTAATAACGAAGAACAAAAACAGTTAACATTTATTGAGTACTTGTTACTGTGTAACAAGCACTGTATTAGATACAACACTTTAGTCATTTCACTATCACAACAATTCTAGAAAGTACCACTGTCCTCTATTACACTGAAGTTGGAAAAATTACATAAGATTTATCCAAAGTTACAGACATGGAAAACTGAATAGCTATTGTATTTGTGTGTTCTGCTACCAGGAGTCAGGGGGAAGAAATAAAAAATGACTGTGAAGTCTTGGATCCCCCACCCCATGATTATTTCTCAAGTTAACTGTGCAATCTTAGTAATTTTGTTACCTTAGGGAATGAAAATCCCACCCCCAGGATTAGCCTTCCATACTACTTTTTATTTGATGGATAATTATTAATATTAAAAGTACTAAATCATGGGAATTCCCTGGCACCCTAATTCAGTGTTTAGGACATCTAACTACTTCACTGCGGAGGGCCAGGTTCAATCCCTGGAAGGGGAACTAAGATCCGGCAAGCTTCTAGGTATGCCCAAAATTAAATAAATAAAACCTACAATTAGAGAAGTTTTTTAAAAAGTATATAAAAGTACTAAATCAGGAGGTTTTTTTCACAATTTCCAAAGAGTCGACAAAATCTTCAGCATAATCATATACCTTTCTTCCATATGGTTTTTCTACCATATTGCTGTCACTGTCAGAATTTTCACTCTGAACTGGTTTTGTGAACCCAGATTTGGGCATCTTATAGCTGTTCAGCTAGCTGCTTCTTCTGTCAGTCTTCTCATCCTGGATCTGTAAAGAATGGATATATAAGGGTTATTTGTAAAGGCAGCAATAAAACCTACTTCAAGTTTATGCACCACAATTAGTGCAATTTGGTTTCCTCTATGTCTCTATAAGGTCATTTCTTAGGTAGGTTATCTTAGCCTAAAGTAAGCTTTCATTTAACGATCTAAGCTTTTAATCACAGATCTCCTATTTAAGTCCATTCAGCTTGCCATTGAAAAGAAGAAAACTACTATTATATCACTTTCCATCTTCTCTAGACTAGTATCTAACCTTAGTTTTTGGGGTAACCAGCCATGTCAAAGTGGAAGTTAAGTGTCTGTCACCCCGCCCAGCATGGCTCCAGCAGTTGTAGCTCTTAACAGATTCTCTGGTAGTTCTGCATTGGTCTGGAAATTATTTCTAATTATTTCTAGGTATGATGAGTAATTTTACAACATCTAATGCTATTTTCAATAAAGTCCTCACTACTTAAAACCCCTAGAGTGGTTTCTTTTCATTCACTGAACTCCCAGACACCCCCAGGTATTTAGTCACTCTATAGCCTATACATTGATTTAATCCTTATCATACTGTAATTGTCACTCTACGTATTGTTTTCTTTCCAACTTGTTCAGTCTTCTGTCTCCTGCTCTACAAACTGATTTAATAGATCAAAGAGCCTCTTGGAAGCTGTTGCTTGAGAGATCCAGAAAAAATTCCAAAATGTGGGTTTTACAATACAAAACAGGTAGCCATGAGGCTAGACCTGTGTTGCTGTTAGCCACATAGGGTTGTTGAAAGTTAAATTAATTAAAAATTGCTCCCACACTACACAGTACATCTGTATTGTTGGCACCGTTATCTGTTCTTGACCACAGAAAGCTCTCCTGCACAGCCTCCGGCTACACTGAGGCTGTCGGCCAACGGGAGAAGAACTTGGGCCACAGCAACAAGCCTAACAACTGACAACCCTAATTTTAACTCCTTCATGCTGTAAATTTCCTATAAGGGGGTTTGGATCTAAGTATGATACATTCTAGGATCTATACAAATTATTGAAATCCAGACATTCAGAATAGAAAATTAGTAAAAATCTATATTCTTCAAACTGGTGCTTTAAAATTTGTGGTTTCAATAGAAACATAACCAAAATATCCTTAACTGAACTGAGTTAATTGGTAAATTATCAAAACTAGTTTAAATTAACCTGAATGTAGCCAAATTAGAGTATACTGCAACACATTAAACTTCCAGAGTTTAAATAGTTCAAATCTTTCATTTTATAGAGCAAGAAACAAACTTGAAGAAATCAAGGGAAAATACTGATACTACACCAAAGAGGTAAAGTTTCCCTTGGGGTCATTTAACTGTTTCTACTGTTACTATATAAACAGAGTCATTTAAACATAGCACTGTCCTCAAAGCCAGCTCTATGCAAAGCTTACAGAGTTAGAGTTACAAGTCATATCTAAACAGAAAAATTCTGACTCAAAAGCAAAACTGAGCTGCATAGTATCAATATGCACTAACCCAGGCGAGACTATGAAGATAAAGCAGTATCTCTTTTGTAGATTAAGTGAAACAAGTCACTGGTGAATGAAGAAATGTCATGAATATTTTTTTAATTAAAATTAAACATGGCAAAAATATTATATTAATAGACTGTTAGAAAAAGCTATGATTATTCAATAACTGCATTTGGAAAATCTCAGCAGCAAGAAAACTGACAACTGGATTTTTAAAATATTAGTCAGTCAAGTATTTGATATATAATTAGGTTCTGGGCCTCAGATATATAATGTAATCATTAGAATGATTGATGCACAAAGAGGTGATCAAAATCACATTGGGTAAGTAAAACTTGAATCTTTAAAGATGTACAAATAACCCAACAGAAGGCAAAAACAGAATACTGAGGAATGAAAAACAAAAGGAACACACAAAACAGTAATAAAATGATAGACCTAATTGAAACATAGCAATAATTATATAAAATGCAAATACTAAAAACACCAATTAAAAGACAGATTGTCAGAGAAGGAAACAATGATCAAACTATGTACTACTAATAAATTCACTTCAAATATAATGGTATGAGTAGATTAAAAGTAAAAGAATGGAAAAAGATATGCCATGCAAGCATACTCAAAGGAAAGCTGGAGTAACTATATTAATATCAGACAAAACAGATCTCAAAGCAAAGAGGGACATTACATATTACATACCGATAAAAGGACCAGTTCACGGAACATATATCTAAATAGCAACAGAGCTTCAAAGTGCAGGAAATAAAAACCAACAAAACTGACAGAAGAAATAACCAAATTGATAGTTATAGTTAGAGGCTCACTACTAAGTAAGACAGAATATCAACAAAGATAGAAAAGGACTGAAAAAATGCCATCAATGTGGACTGGATTTAATTGACATTTATAGAAAATTCAAGAAAATTTTATAGAAAAATTTCTGTAAGAAAATTAGATACCAAGGGAACATTTCATGCAAAGATGGGCACAATAAAAGGACAGAAATGGTATGGACCTAACAGAAGCAGAAGATATTAAGAAGAGGTGGCAAGAACACACAGAAGAACTATACAAAAAAGATCTTCATGACCCAGATAATCACGATGGTGTGATCACCAACCTAGAGCCAGACATCCTGGAATGCAAAGTCAAGTGGGCCTTAGGAAGCATCACTGCAAACAAAACTAGCGGAGGTGAGGGAATTCCTGTTGAGCTATTTCAAACCCTAAAAGGTGATGCTATTAAAGTGCTGCACTCAATATGCCAGCAAATTTGGAAAACTCAGCAGTGGCCACAGGACTGGAAAAGGTCAGTTTTCATTCCAATCCCAAAGAAAGGCAATGTCAAAGAATGTTCAAACTACTGAACAACTGCACTCATTTCACACGCTAGCAAAGTAAAGCTCAAAATTCTCCAAGCCAGGCTTCCACAATACATGAACTGCGAACTTCCAGATGTTCAAGCTGGATTTAGAAAAGGCAGAGGAACTAGAGATCAAATTGCCAAAATCCGCTGGATCATCGAAAAGCAAGAGAGTTCCAGAAAAACATCTGCTTCTGCTTTATTGACTACACCAAAGCCTTTGACTGTGTGGATCACAACAAACTGTGGAAAATTCTTAGAGATGGGAATACCAGACCACCTGACCTGCCTCCTGAGAAATCTGTATGCACGTCAAGAGGCATTTAGAACTGGACAAGGAACAACAGACTGGTTCCAAATTGGGAAAGGGGTATGTCAAGGCTGTATATTGTCACTCCATTTATTTAACTTATAGGCAGAGTACATCATGAGAAATGCTGGAATGGATGAAGCACAAGCTGCAATCAAGACTGCTGGGAGAAATATCCATAACCTCAGATATGCAGATGACACCATTTTTATGGCAGAAAGTGAAGAAGAACTAAAGAGCCTCTTGATGAAAGTGAAAGAGGAGAGTGAAAAAGCTGGCTTAAAACCCAACATTCAGAAAACTAAGATCATGGCATCTGGTCCCATCACTTCGTGGCAAATGGATGGGGAAACAATGGACTCAGTGACAGATCATCTTTTTGTGCTCCAAAATCACTGCAGATGGTGACTGCAGTCATGAAAGTAAAAGATGCTTGCTCCTTGGAAGAAAAATTATGACCAACCTAGACAGCATATTAAAAAGCAGAGACATTACTTTGCTAACAAAAGTCCATCTAGTCAAAGCTATGGTTTTTCCAGTAGGTGTGTACAGATGTGACAGTTGGACTATAAAGAAAGCTGAGCGCCGAAGAATTGATGCTTTTGAAACTGTGGTGTTTGAGACGACTCTTGAGAGTCCCCTGGACAGCAAAGAGATCCAATCAGTCCATCCTAAAGGAAAACAGTCCTGAACATTCATTGGAAGGAATGATGCTGAAGCTGAAACTCCAATACTGGCCACCTGATGCGAAGAACTGACTCATTGCAAAAGATCCTGATGCTAGGAAAGATTGAAGGCAGGAGGAGAAGGGGACAATAGAGGATGAGATGGGTTGGATGGCATCACCAACTCGATGGACATGAATTTGAGTAAGCTCTGGGAGCTGGTGATGGACAGGGAAGCCTGGCGTGCTGCAGTCCATTGGGTCGCAAAGAGTTGGACACAACTGAGCAACTGAACTGATTTGAAATAAAAGAGAGAAAACCTATATAATCAAAATAATCAATGAAAGGGGGAGCATTACTACAGATACTAAAAATACCAATAGGTAAAGGACAATAGGGGAACATCACAAACTTTATACTAATAAATTCAAATTAAATGAAATAGACAAATTCCTTGAAAGGCACACACTACCAAAGCTCAATGAATAAGACAATCTCAATAGGTCAATACTTTTTACATGACTCAATTTCATATTTAGAAAAAAAAAACTGCTAGCATCACTGGTAAACTCTACAAAATTCTACAAAACTCTCCTGGAAAGGAAAGAGAATATATTTTATGAGTCCATCAATACTCTGATAGCAAAATCAGTCTTTTACAAGCAAATTCCAGAGCAATATACTTTATAATCGTATAACAAAACTGTCAACCAAATTTTAGTAAACTTGTAAAAATTGGTAAATTAGTAAAAAAAAAAAAAAAAAAAAACCCAACTATATAAAAAAAGATAATACATCATGACTTCGTGGGATTTACACGAGGAATTTGAGGTCAGCTTAATGATTGGCAATCGATCTAGGTAATTCACTGTATTAACAGACTAAGAGAAATAACCATTTCAACAGATGCAGAAAAAGCATCCATCCATCTGTAACATCTAGCAGAAAACACAGGAGAATATTTTAGTGACCTTGGGTTAGCCAATATTTCTTAAATAGGCTATGAAAAGCAGAAATTTATTACAAAAGAAAATATATGGATTAAGTGGGACTTCACAGAGGATACTCTCGCACTTTAAATGACACTGTTAAGCAAATGAAGAGCAAGACACGCAGGGAGAAAATACTTACAAACTATGTCGTTATAAAATACTTATATCCAGAATATATAAATAAATAACTAACAGATTAATTAGGATAATCCAACCTTAAAAGAACAAAAGATTTAAACAGGCCAAAGAATATACAGAAAAAGATGTTCAACCTCATTGGTCATCAGGAACATAATAAGGAGATACCATTATACATCCATGAGAACGGCTAATATTAAACAGTAAGGAAGACCAAGTATTGGTGAAGATGTAGGGGAACCAGAACTCTTATATATACAGCCAAGGGTTAGATGGAAAGGCAAACTAGTACAGCGCTTTACAAGTGAAAATAGTTGGTGGTATCTCCCCAAGGCTAAGAAGAGTTATTCTTTACTTCCATCCTTTGTATGGTAGTTTTGGTGACTATTACAACACTGCTTATTGTTCAACCTTCTTGCCCTAAGACTGCAGAGAGACAGCAATACCTGTTAAGGGCCAGCTGTCTGCAAGCTCTATGACAGACTTCCTTTGCTCTCTAACAGCTAAAAGAAACAGTCAAAAAGGTTTGATTCTACCTTTTCAAAGGTGCTTCTTCCTTTACAATAAATACATTCTTGCTTCTTATAGACCAAGGAGACCACGTATTCATCTGACAGCAACTTAATTCTAGGGCTGACAATCCATAAATGTATGCTATTATATTCAAGAGTTTTTCTTCTCAGTCACAGTAGTAAAACATATCTTTTTCTAAAAGTGATTCAGCATTTTAAGTTTTTTTAATGATGTTCCTGTTTGTGATCATTCAAGGGACACTAAAAAAAATTATCCTTAATAGTATTGCTATCTGATTAACTTTGTTTCTAATAAACTATTCCAGTTGCTATTCAGAAGTACCAAGATAGTAAATATGGATACATCAAAAACTTGAGTATAAACTAAACATCCTTTGGATGAAGAAACTGCATATATGCCATTTATTCTTTTACTGTAAGCACTTTAAGAACAAAGGTTTTTTTTTTTTAAGCTGAGTCAAAATTATACCAAAAATTTATTAAATTTCTTACACAGTGGTGAGTAATGGTTGGGTGAATATTTCTGGTTGGTTAATATCATTGTCTTGAACCATCTATATATTCGGTGTCACATTCCACTGTTCCCCCTTCCTACATGCATGCTACTCTCAAAAACACACTTAGAAATGTCACAGCTCTCTAAATAGTCACAGACTCTGTACTTAGTACATTACATCATTTGATTACTAGTCAAAAAAACTGAATCCATTAACAACTTAAATTTATCAAGCAAATAAACAATAGTGGCCCCAGAAGTCCTCGATGATAAGTGCTACACATTTAGTATGTCTGAAATAGACTCAGGAATTTGTCCTTTCAATAAATATCCCAGTGGTTCTTATCATAAGGGAAGTTTGAAAAACAAATTAAATGATGGATTATTTTTAATCATATAAAAGATCTCAGAAAAGAATTCACTTAGAAAAATTAAAAATAGGGGATTTCCCTACCATACTAAACACAATGTGTATGTATGTGGGTGTGTGGGTTACTATCTAATTTAAAAATAACCACATTAGGCAGCCTGATAGTCTCTTTAAAAACAAATCATTTTACTATCATTTCCTTTTTTCACAGAATGATAACTCTTTGGAAGAGTATTTTAACTTACAATGAAATGGATTCTGAAGAGCATTCAAGCACTGGTATCATATTTAGTTTGTTCCTCTACAGACTGTTAGTTACGCCATAAACACTCCACAGCTTTCTTCTACGTTTATCTGTTTCTATTTTTTACACGAAGATTTTAGAGCAACCATTAGTTTCTTGTCACTGCTTATTAATTATAACATTTAATACTGGCTTTCCTGGAAGTCGATTTTTTCCTCTACTCTAGACAGAAAAATTGTTTTAGTTATTGTTTTTTTGTATTTTTAAGTTTGAAATAGTCTCAACAGAAGCCTATAAACCACAGTTAACATTTCTTTCTTTTAGATTACAAGTAGAAAATGATTTAAGTTCTATCCAATTCTTTCAGCTTAGTTCAGCGGCTCAGTCATGTCCAACTCTTTGGGACCCCATGGACTGCAGCACACCAGGCCTCCCTGTCCATCACCATCTCCCAGAGCTTGCTCAGATTCATGTCCATCGAGCTGATGATGCCATCCAACCATCTCATCCTCTGTTGTCCCCTTCTCCTCTTGACTTCAGTCCTCCCAGCATCCGGGTCTTTTCCAATGAGTCAGTTCTTCGCATCAGGTGGCCAAAGTAGTGAAGCTTCAGCATCAGTCCTTCCAATGAATATTCAGGACTGATTTCCTTTAGGATGGACTGGTTGGATTTCCTTGCAGTCCAGGGGATTCTCTGGAGTCTTCTCCAACACCACAGTTCAAAAGCATCAATTCTTCGGTGCTCAGCTTTCTTTATGGTCCAACTCTTAACATCCATACATGACTACTGGAAAAACCATAGCTTTGACTAGACGGACCTTTGTTAGCAAAGTAATGTCTCTGCTTTTTAATATGCTGTCTATGCTGGTCATAACTTTTCTTCCAAGGAGCAAGCATCTTTTAATTTCATGGCTGTAGTCACCATCTGCAGTGATTTTAGAGCCCCAAAAGATAAAGTCTGTCACTGATTCCATTGTTTCCCCATCTATTTGCCATGAAATGATGGGACCAGATGCCATGATCTTAGTTTCTTGAATGTTGAGTTTTAAGCCAGCTCTTTCACTCTCCACTTTCATCAAGAGGCTCTTCAGTTTCTCTTCACTTTCTGCCGTAAGGGTGGGGTCATCTGCATAGCTGAAGATATTGATATTTCTCCCAGCAATCCTGATTCCAGCTTGTGCTTTACATTTAAATGTAACTTTAAGCAGTATTTTCTAAACTGATTTTTCAAAGCCTCCTTCATTGAGATCTCTAGAAACTGCTTTTGAGAGGGCAGGTGTAAAATCACAACTGGAAGAAAGTTACATATCTCAAATCTCTTGACCTGTGTAAGGTGGTGAAAAAGATCTCATCGTCTATCTACCTTATCAAATTCTTTTTAGTAGGAAAAATCATTCCACAAATTCTCTTGGATTATACACACATTTGCTTTAGCAAATGGAGTCTTATCAATTCATTTCTGAGACACAATGCACACTTGATGCTCGGGGGACACAATGCATGCATGCCCCCCAGAAGTTCAGTTTATTGGAAATCTGCCAAATATTATTGTTGATATAAATGTATATCATTACTCACAAAGTTTAACCAAACAGGTGTAACAAGAACAGCAGAAGCAAATACAACTAACTCAAGAACAATGGTACACACAGATAAGCATCCTTTTTGAAACAAGGTAACTGCAATGATGCTAAGTCTTGCGTGCAGGTCAGACAGAATAACTACCCTGGCTCTTCAATAAACATTTTTAAGTTTCTCTTTTTTATTTATGAACTGCCTGTTATACTAAAGCTTAAAGCTAACTATTTGGGGAGAAGTTTATCTTTTTAGCAGAGAGTATAAAATTGCCAACAGGAAGAGTCCAAACTTTGTTGAGACAATACTCTGAAAAGCTACTCCAAATAAACTTTGGCACCATGTCTGTGGGGGAAAAACTATCCAACATGTCAAAAGGAGGGCAAGTTAAAAGACCAAGGAGAGAGAGAAGACGCTGGTGGGCTATAGGCAAGATAAGAAGGAGAGAAAAAACACCTTTGGTTGGCAGTACAGATGGAGAATTTTGGAGAACAGAAATAGATAACAGAACCTGTGAAGCTGTATGCTATGGTAAAAATCGACAGAAGTGTCCCTTTAAGAATTAAAGAAAAGTCTCTTTGAGACACTTCCTAGTCTTTCAGGTTTACTGAGTACTGGACCCTCAGAACCAGTGCTTTAAACACCATTTTATTCTGTTGTCTTTAGTCACTCTTTCAACTGTAAGTCTGACTTAAAAATTCTTCATTGGGAAATCACAAACCACTAGGCTTTTGTCTTTAGCTTCCATCTAAAAAACCAGAAGAGATCTAACTCAAAGTGTGCCAGCTAGTCTTCCCAACTAAGTTATCAGATATACTTGGCTTTAGCACAGCTCCAGAGTTACTTGGCATTGAGTACTTTTTTAAGAATGCATTTTTACCAAAGTAGTGGGGACAGGAAGAGAGAATTTTCCTATGATTGGACTAAGGTAAGTAGAAGTTTAAAAAAGGTCAAAAACAAAGCAAAACAATACCCCCAAGAGAAAACAAGTAGAACAAAGTTACTGACACCAAGACACAGTAATGGAAAAATACAGACTATACAGATTAAAACAACTGAAACATAAACACAGATGCAACAAAGTGACAGTTTAAAATAATGCTTTCCCTCATTTCAACCCTAGGCTGATATTAATTTAAAGATGATCAAACTGTGCTGGCAGTATTTTTAGGTTTGATGAGGTGCTCCTTGATTGACATTACTACTTTTATGACATTTCAATTTACTCAAAATATGCTGTTCTTTTAGGCTCATGCCACCTGGTCATTCAAACTTGCTTGCTTATCAGAAGCAAAGCAGAATTTTTTTTTAAAGATACAGACTCTAACTTCATCTTTAGATCCACTGAAACGATACCTGGGGAGGCAAGACAAACACCACTTTTTGAAAAGCTCCTTTGTCACTGCCAGAGGAAGAGGGAAAACAGGGACTGGGTGCTCGATGCGTACAGGGTTTCTTTCTGGATGATGAAAATGTTCTGGAATTAGTGGTGACTGTTGTAAAGTATATAAATATAATAAATTTATAATATAAATATATAATTTATATATATTATACATATTATAAATATATTATATAGTATATATATATTATAAATATGTATTATAAATGTAATTATATATTATATATAATTATATATAAATATAAATATACTTAAACCCACTGAATTGTACAATTATATTATAGGAATTTTATTTCAATAAAAAAATCTCCCTGGAAGTACACGTTAACAATTCTGAAATCACTACACATGTCCTCTGGAAACAAACATTTGAGAAAACGGACAGTGGATGGTAGGAGATGGTCTTCTCCCCACAGGAGCAGGACGCTCCAGACAGGCAGGTCAGGAGAAGGCTGGAATGCGGCAGATTACTGCCTGAGACATCAGTATGAATTCATGTCTAGTTTGATGAAAGACGGTACAGAAAAACCTGAAGGATCTTTATTGGCCAACCCAATGGCTACAGTTACACACAGAAGTATTCATAGATATACATATACAGAATTAGTACACATACATATATTCCTTCCTGTCAGCTAAGTGAGCCCAGAAGCAACACCACCTCACTAACAAGGAGCACACCTAAGATCTTGGTTATTGTTACTTTTCTCCAATGAAAAGATTCTGGGCTCCTTAGAGAAATGGCTGATCCTAAGACTGAGGCAGGACACAAAGTCTGGAGACTCTCATACTGCCAGAGTAAGGAGGTGCTCAAAAAATATGTAAACATATAAAGTTAACAATGGGAATATGTCAAAGGGATATAGATATCAACTGAAGGAGGTCCCCGTTGGCAAATTCACGATAATCTGAGCAACAGAGTAAGTAAAACAGTACTGGGTTATAATCCAAGGTATAAATATCTGTGTCCATACTGACACAAATAAATGATTAAGACAAAGAACAGGAGAGAACAAATTTTCCATGAAGAATTCCAGGTAGTTCATGGGGATTTTCTGCTCTCAAGGTGGTAGGACAAAACACCCTACTCTGTGAAAGTGTGGGCCACACAGTAACTTCCTTCCACAGAACACAACATGGAAAGGGGAGGAAGGATAAGTTGAAAAACCCTACAAATTCTAACTCAGCAAGGTGATCAAAGTTAGCATCAGTAGTGATAAATCATGTTGACAGTATGTACCTTTTTGATAACATGTGGTTAAAAGGGCATTTTACCTCTGTAATCTTCCTTCTCAAAATGCATAACCCCATGCTTTTCATAGGAAAAATAAAAGGTGAATTTCAATAGTGGGACATCTTACAAAAACACCTGACCAGTACTCTATAAAACTCTCAAGGTCATCAAAAACAATGACAATCTGAGAAACTATCACAGCCATGAGCACTTAAGGAGACATGATGGCTAAATGTAATTGGGTATCATGAACAGGATCCTGGAACAAAGAAATGAAAGTAGGTAAAAACTATAGAGACCAGAATACAGGATGGATTGTCGTTAATAAGAATGTATCAATTATATAAATGTATACAGAGAACACTGATCACAGAGGACACTGGGGTGAGGTACACAGGAACTCTGTACTATCTCTGCAATTCTTCTGTGTATCTAAACCTATTCTAAAGCAAACAGGTTATTTTACAAATAAGTTTCCCAGGTAGTTTTAATGGTTTGAGAACTGTTAAAGCAACATTTGCCTTGATCCTTTTCACAGAAAGCACCTGCATACCTACCCCCCAGTCACTCCACTCCATACTGACTTTTCTTCATTGATAGCCTTTATCTCTGCCTCAAAATCCTGCCCATTTTGGTTTTCTTGTCTCTCTCTCATCTCTATCCCATGCTCCAATCCCTTAGGTTATCTGACTTCTTAATATTAAAACCTTTTCACTCCACTTTCAGTTCAGTTCAGTCGCTCAGTCGTGTCCAACTCTTTGCGACCCCATGAATCGCAGCACGCCAGGCCTCCCTGTCCATCACCAACTCCCGGAGTTCACTCAGACTCACGTCCATCGAGTCAGTGATACCATCCAGCCATCTCATCCTCTGTCGTCCCCTTCTCCTCCTGCCCCCAATCCCTCCCAGCATCTGAGTCTTTTCCAATGAGTCAACTCTTCGCATGAGGTGGCCAAAGTACTGGAGTTTCAGCTTTAGCATCAGTCCTTCCAACGAACACCCAGGACTGATCTCCTTTAGGATGGAGGGGTTGGCTCTCCTTGCAGTCCAAGGGACTCTCAAGAGTCTTCTCCAACACCACAGTTCAAAAGCATCAATTTTTCAGTGCTCTGCTTTCTTCACAGTCCAACTCTCACATCCATACATGACCACTGGAAAAACCATAGCCTTTCTAGACGAACCTTTGTTGGCAAAGTAATGTCTCTGCTTTTGAACACGCTATCTGCTGCTGCTGCTACGTCGCTTTAGTAGAGTCCAACTCTGTGCGACCCCATTGACAGCAGCCCACCAGGCTTCCCGTCCCTGGGATTCTCCAGGCAAGAACACTGGAGTGGGTTGCCATTTCCTTCTCCAATGCATGAAAGTGAAAAAGTGAAAGTGAAGTCGCTCAGTCATGTCCAACTCTAGCGACCCCATGGACTGCAGCCTACCAGGCTCCTCCGTCCATGGGATTTTCTAGGCAAAAGTACTGGAGTGGGGTGCCATTGCCATTGGTCATAACTTTCCATCCAAGGAGTAAGCGTCACTCCACTTTAGCCACTTATTTTTCCTCTTTTGAATTTTGTTAGGGTTCCTTTGGGCTTCCCTGGTGGCTCAGACAGTAAAGCATCTGCCTGCAATGCGGGAGATCTGGGTTTGAGTTCCTTTGACATTTCTACTTCAGCAATCATCATTTTCCTATGATTTCTAAATGAAAAACCATGCTGTTTTTTTGACTACACAAATGAACTGTGGTTAAATATACTTAATATAGAATTTACCACTTTTAATCATTCTTTAATGTATAACTGACATGACACATATTAGTTTCAGGTGTACAACACAATAATAATTTTATTTGTATATATTGCAAAGCAATCACAGTAAGTTAGTAACACCCATCACCATGCATAGTTGAAAATTTTTTATGAGATTTAGTCTCTTAGCAACTTGGAAATATGTAATACAATGTTGTTAACTACAGTCACCATACATTCCCTTTTTCCCGTAACTTTTTTTTTTAATCTTTTGACCTCTTTCATTCATTTCTGTCCTCGCCTTCTTCCAGCAACCACCAATCTGTTCTTTGTATCTATGAACTTTTTTTTTAAAAGGTCCTCTATCTAAGAGAGATCCTATGGTATTTGTCTTCCTGTTTGACTTATTTCACTTAGCATAATACCCTCAAAGTCACCATGTTATCAAATGGCAAGACTTCATTCTTTTCTATGGCTGAATAATTTACCATTGTATATTTAATCACATTTTTTAAATCCATTTATCCATAGATGGGTGCTGCAGTTGTTTTCACATCTTGGCTATTAGCGCTTTCATTTTCTTCAGATAAATACCCAGAAGTGGAATTGCTAAATCATAAGGAATTATATTTTTAGTATTTTGAGGAACCTCCATACAGCTTCCTACAGTGGTTATATCAATTTACACTCCTACCACTAGTGCTAAAGGGTTCTCTTTTCTCCATATCCTTGCCAACACTTATTTTTTTTTAATGTGTAGGTCTGTGGCATTCAATTCATCCACACTATTGTGTAACCACTACCAGCATCCAACTTCAGAACCTTTTCATCTACCCCAACTGAAACTCTACCCATTAAACAATAATTCCCCACTCCTCCTGGTCCCTGGCAGCCACCATGTCATTCTCTGTCTCTATGAAGTTGACTACTCTAAGTACGTCATAAAAATGGAATGATGTAACATTTATCCTTTCTTGACTGGCTTATTTCACTTGGCCATGTCTTCAAGGTTCATCCACGTTGTAACATGTGTCCCTCCTTTTACAGGTGGAAAAACATTCCATTTATTGTATGTAAAAACCACATTTTGTTTATCCACTGACAGAGACTCTGCTAAGAATATGAGTGCACAATGGACTATATAATCAAACATACATTTTATGCCTCTATTTTCTTTATGGATCCTTTCTTCTGTTTTAGGCTCAAACTATCTCTATTCCAAGATCTGAAAATATATTTTCTTTTATTCCCTGTTATTTCTTTTCACATTTAACTCTTCCCATCTATCTGTAACACCAGTCTTTAATAACAACCTTATTCCTTTACATGGGGCTTCACAGGTGGCTCAGTGGTAAAGATTCCACCTGCAACACAGGAGACACGGGTTCAATCCCTGGATCAGGAAGATCCCCTGGAAAAGGAAATGGCCACCCACTTCAGTATTTTTGCCTGGGAAATCCCATGGACAGAAGAGCCTGGCAGGCTACAGTCCATGGGACTGCAAAGAACTGAGCATGCATGCAAATAACGTTAAACTAGAAATGCAAATATCATTAATAGGAATCAGATGACAAGTGAAAACATTTGCAACACATATGAAAAAGAACTAGTGATCAAAGAGCTGTAACAAATCAATTAAAAAAAAAACAGAAGACGACTTGAGATGACAAGAAATACAAACACGGAGTAAACACAGAGAAATATTCAGATTCATTCATAATTTTAAAACTAGAAAATAAAGGATAACTTTTCATTTAAGACTGACAGAATTAAGGCTGTGTTGGCAAGGATTAAGGAAAATCATACATATGAATATTCATACACTACTGATGACGAAGAAATTGGGATTACCTCTTTGGAGAGGAATTTGGCAAAACTATTAAAATACAGATGCACAGCCTTTTGTCTCAATAATCCAATTTTAGTATTTACCCTACAGGTATACTATACAAATATGCAAAGATAATATACAAAGGCACTCGCTAAAATGTTACTTGTATCCAAAACGCTGGAGAAATAGTCTACTCATTTTATAAAATCTAGCTAAATGAAGTACAGTATATTTTTATGCTAAAAGTTTTGCAAAATTCCTATTTCCCTGACCGCTCCTCTTCTGCAGAAACTCGAAGTGTCAGGAGTAACTCAGGACCTGATCCTGGATCCCCTTTTAATCCCTACTGCTGCTAAGTCGCTTCAGTCGTGTCTGACTCTGGGCGACCCCATAGATGGTAGCCCACCAGGCTCCCCCGTCCCTGGGATTCTCCAGGCAAGAACACCAGAATGGGTTGCCATTTCCTTCTCGAATGCATAAAAGTGAAAAGTGAAAGTGAAGACGCTCAGTCGTGTCTGACTCTTAGTAACCCCATGGACTGCAGCCTACCAGGCTCCTCCATCCATGGGATTTTCCAGGCAAGAGTACTGGAGTGGGTTGCCATTGCCTTCTCCTGTGTCTTCTGAGTCTCCTGCACACACACACAGAGACATGCATGCTCACACACACCACGCAGCCCAGACGCTTCTCCTTGAAAATTGCTTCAGGGATTGTAGGCGTAACACACTTCCTAAACAACCTGATCCCAAGTCTGTATCTCTAGTCCTCCTCTAAAATTCCAAATCTGTCTACCCAACTGCCTACCTGTCATCTTCACATGGGTATTTAACAGGCATTATCAAACCAAAAAATTACTACAGAAAATTCTTAATTTTCTCTGTCAAACTTTCTCCACATTCCCCACCCTTCTTCTCCATTTTAATAAATGGCACCACCATCCATCCATCCATCACTTAAGCCAAAAACTCAGAAATATTGACTCCATCTCTAAGGCACATTTTAAATTAAATCCATGTTTTTCCGTATCAATTGGTATCACCACTTGCTGCTGCTACTGCTGCTAAGTCGCTTCAGTCGTGTCCGACTCTGCGTGATCCCATAGACGGCAGCCCATCAGCCTCCACCGTCCCTGGGCAAGAACACTGGAGCGGGTTGCCATTTCTTTCTCCAATGCATGAGAGTGAAAAGTGAAAGTGAAGTCGCTCAGTTGTGTCCGACTCTTAGCGACCCCATGGACGGCAGACTACCAGGCTCCTTCGTCCATGGGATTTTCCAGGCAAGAGTACTGGAGTGGGGTGCCATTGCCTTCTCCACTTAGGCTAGGGCAAAACTCAGCAAATTATCTCCCTGTTTCTATTCTTTACCTACCCCCCCCCTTCTCTCACACACACACATATTCCTTCTACAAGCAGCCATCAGTGGTCAGACCTCTTAAAACTAAAAATTAGATGCTACCACTGAGTTGCTTTTTTGTATTGGTTTCCCACTGGAAAAAAAATCGCAACTCAAACTAAACCATATGGAACAGAATTAATGGAACAGACATGTGAAGAAATTTTTAACGCATTTAAAATTCTCAAAGAAATAAGAGAAAATTCCAATACGCAGCAGGACTAAACAGAACCAATAAGAAATGCAGAGTATGAAAGTACAATGATTGAAATAAAGAACTCCACAGATTAGGTAAATGGATAAGCAAAAGAATGAGCTAGCGAGCTAGAAGATCAGGTAGAGGACAGTTGCAGAAGATATCAAGAGAGAATTTTTTTTAAGAAAAACATTAAAGTTAAGAGATGGAGAAGAGACAAGAAGCAACAGAATCCATATTAACAGAATTCCCAGAAAGAAAAAAACTGAAGACAAACTACTTGAGAAAATGACAATCATTTTCCAGAACTGAGGAAAGATCAAAGATGTTGGATGAAAATGTCTGGAATACAACCTGGCATAGACTCCCAATAAGTAGCTAACTGTTGAATGAGAGAAGGACGGAATGAATACGAATCCAAGTGCAAACAAGACAGAAAAGAAACTATACCCAGACACACTATAGACTGAAAAAGATAAACAAAAATTTCAAAATCTAGAGAGGAACTGCAGGTCACACACACAGGAAAAGAAATAAAGCTGACATCAGAACCTGCAAAAAGCAACAGCAGAGACGAGAAAATAATGTAGAAATATTTCAAAACGTACAGGGAAAAGAATTTCAAACCAAAAATCTTTAATCAAACTAAGCTATCATTTAAAAGTGAGGGTTAACAAATCATACTTTCAGGCATAAAAAGGTCTTAGAATGTATATATACAAAACCCTGTTTGAAAATTGTTTTTTTTTAAGTAGGCTCTTAACTGAAATAAATCTATGAGAACACTATGTGATATATGGTAATTGCGTTCATGTTCAGTCACTAAGGGCTTCCCTGGTGGCTCAGAGGTTAAAGCGTCTGCCTGCAATGTGGGAGACCTGGGTTCGATCCCTGGGTTGGGAAGATCCCCTGGAGAAGGAAATGGCAACCCACTCCAGTATTCTTGCCTGGAGAAGCCCATGGACGGAGGAGCTTGGTGGGCTACAGTTCACGGGGTCGCAAAGAGTCGGACACGACTGAGCGACTTCACTTTCACTTTTCAGTCACTAAGTCATGTCTGACTCTTTGTGATCCCAGGGACTGTAGTTCACCAGGCTCCTTTGTCCATGGAGTTTTCCAGTTAAGAATACCGAAATGGGTAGTCATTTTCTACTCCAAGAAATCTTCCCGACCCAGGGATCGAACCCATGTCTCCTGCATCAGCAGGCACATTCTGTACCAGTGAGCCACCTGGGAAGCCCTTTTATGGGAATTAATTATTTGTTAGGGACTTAGGTTATTTGTTAGGAATAACCTAGCAGATCTAGTATATCACACAAAAAGAAAAATGACAGATGGATGGATGCCTGAAGAATACCTCTACAGAACTAAAATTCTACAAAACATCAACATGGCTGCTGGGACCCTGTGGGGGTAGGAGGTGTAGTGGCAGAGACGAAAGGAAACTGAGAAAGTGGGTAAAGTACTTCTCTTGTTTGGAAGAAAGAAAATATACATATTTGAAAATATACATATTTAAATATATTTTAAAATATAAGATTAAGAAACTGTGGGAAATGAACAAAAATATAGTAAATAGAATGTAAATAATTTCCAATAGATATTAGGAAAATTACAATAAATGAAAATGGATTAAACTCATTAATTAAAAGATAGAGTCTCTGAGGTTGGGTAAAAATAAGACTCAGCAATATACTTTGTAAAAGAGACCCAAAAAGGATACAAAAACAGGTAACAATAAAAGGACAGGAAGAAGACGCACTAGGAGATGCAACCCCAGGTTGGCAGACTCTTCTTTCAGCGTCATTCATCAACCATTCAGAGCCTTACTGATCTGCGGACAGCTCCCTGTCATTCCTGGGC
Source organism: Bubalus bubalis (assembly GCF_019923935.1). Classification (NCBI taxonomy): domain Eukaryota; kingdom Metazoa; phylum Chordata; class Mammalia; order Artiodactyla; family Bovidae; genus Bubalus; species Bubalus bubalis. The sequence continues at coordinate 20,600,885 of NC_059178.1, forward strand.
CTTCGAGTTCCAGTTTTCCTTTTAGGACAGGGCTTCAATTCCTGCTTCCCAATATGCCTTTGAGTTTTTTTTCCCATTTCAAGCACCTGCTGATTCTGCTTTTTTGCTTTCAAGCTCAGATGTGTTTTTTAAATATTTTATTTTTATCTAGCTTTCCATATACATTACTGAAAAAGAAGGGAGTGTCCCCAGTCTGCCTCACAGTCCAGAAATCCACAGAGCACACACTTAATGTCTTCATCTACATCATGGAATGGTAACGCTCAAATAATAAAGCTATGAGAAAATGTTATTTTCACATATACAGTCTTTGGTGCATATAAAATATTCAAATACTGCCCTCTAAATTTACCAGCAATTTTAAATTCTAACTAAAGAAAATAAAGATGGAACCATATGAATGGAATGGAAATTCCTAACTTTTTTCCTGATCCAGCTTCCACTGGGCTACAGCTATGCTGAAAGTAAAAATGCTTCCTCCAAAATTGTTTTGAGAAAAAAATGTAACTAGTAAAAGGTGAAATCAACAGAATTCAAATGACCCTTAAGAGTAGGGACTACCCCTGTGGTCCAGTGGTTAACACTCCATGCTTCCACTGCAGGTGGCAGTGGTTCCATCCCTGGTTGAGGAACTAAGATGCCGTGAGGCAGTGCCAAAATAAAACGGTTACTTTAAAAAATAATAATAAATAAAAGTTATGGAGCTCATCCTTTAAAAGAGAGAGACAGAGTCATTCAGTTAGGAAAGTGACTATTATTTTCTCTGTGATTTGATCTGGGAGACTTTAGTCCAAGATTCTATTCTGAGATCTACCACTGACTTTTTGGTTGACCTTCATTACTTCTCAGTACTTCTGTTTCTTCTTGAAAGTAAAGTTAGGCTAGATTACATTAAAGAACGCCTATTCTTCCAAAATCCTGATTCCAGAGGTTTAGAACAATTTCACTCCATTCTACGTTTCTATGAATACAAAAATGACAGCTTAAACTACTAAACAATTTTGACATCCTTATTGCTGTGCTCCCCCATGCAAAAGGGCTTCTCTGGTAGCTGAGTCAATAAAGAATCTGCCTGCAATACAGTAGACCATCTGCAGCACAGGAGACCTCGGTTCCATCCCTGGGCTAGAAGATCCCCTGGAAAAAAGACATGGCAATCCATTCCAGTATTCCTGCCTGGAAAATCCCATGGACAGAAGAGCCTAGCAGGCTACAGTCCATGGTATTGCAAGGGTCGGACACGACTTAGTGACTAAACCACCATTACCCATGCAAAAAAAGTAAACCATCAGACATAAATATTAAACACTTCCTATTTGCACAAAGACCAAAAGCTTAACTCCCAAACTAACAGAAAATCTTTAAGATAAATATTAAATATGGCTGTATTTCTGGAATAAGAACTGGACCTCTCTATCATCTCAACTACTTAAACAGTTAAGAATTCAGTCTCTGAAATGGGTTCATGCCTGCTTTATCATACCTTCCCAAAGTAAGCTGTGGGTGATTTTCACCACAATGTTTCTGGCAGCTATTTCATAACATTTCCCCCACAAGAATATGATGGTTGTATTTCAGACCAAGAAATTAGTATCATAAAAATCACAAATTTAACCAACAGCATGAAAAAGACCAAAACAACCACATCCTTTAAAATAAACTGTCTTCAGCATTGTCCTTAAGACTATATTTTCTACAGTTCTTAAGAGATGTCTATGGTCTATCTATATTAATTTTTATAATAAACAGGTATTACTTGCATAATATACAAATGAAAAATTTTTAAATAAGTCAACTTCCACTTGGTTTGCTTTGGAGAACTACAGTGTTCTGGTTAGAACCCAAGGGGAAAGACTGATGAGATGGCAGGTGAGAGAAGTACCTCAGACAGAGCTAGAGGAAGAAGTAAGAGGTACTTTCTGCGTTTTATGTTTTCTAATCCAGCCATTAAAATATGAAAGCAAATAAAAGATTAGGGACAGAAGCTCAATCCAGTAAAATAGGTTGCACTTTGTGTTGGTGCTGCTGTATATTATCTCCTTCAAAAATCTAAAAGTGAAAGTAAAAGTTGCTCAGTCGTGTCCAACTCTTAGTGACTCCATGGACTGTGTATGTAATTCTCCAGGCCAGAATACTGGAGTGGGTAGCCTTTCCCTTCTCCAGGGGATCTTCCCAATCCAGGGATTGAACCCAGGACTCCTGAATTGCAGGTGGATTCTTTACCAGCTGAGCCACAAGGGAAGCCCAAGAACACTGGAGTAGGTAGCCTGTCCCTTCTCCAGGGGATCTTTCCAACCCAGGGATTGAACCCAGGTCTCCTGCATTGCAGGCAGATTCTTTACCAACTGAGCTATCAGGGAAGCCCTAAAGCACAACATTAATTTAGAAGACTGTATCAAGTAAATGCATTGTAAATAGTCAATTTAGTTTAGCTCTGTGTATTACCTTCAAAATTCCACAAAGGTAAACCAGAGGTATAAAAGAGAGCAGCACTTAGACAGGCAAATTGCTTGAAATATAAACAACCAAGCAAGGGTTCATGCTTGCTTTATCGTATCTTCCCAAAGTAAGCCATGGTTGATTTTTAGCACAATGTTTTCTGGCAGCTATTCCATAACATTTTCCCACAAGAAAATGATGATTGTATTCTAGACCAAGAAATTACACCCGCCCACAGAGAGCAGGCCACAGGGAAGGACAGCAAGAACTGAAGCACAGCAGGGGAGACAAAGAGGCTAAACAGAGGAGGAAGGGATCGACATGAAGTACCTCGTCACTGTGTCGTTTGATCTTTATGATGACAAAAGCAACTTAAGGCTTTAAAAAAGTCAGTGACACAATTTGAGTAGCGTGTTTAAAAGGGCTGTTGAGGGGAAAAAAGGGGCCACTGGTGAAACTCTGGAAGAAAGACTAAGGAGGAATAACAGGAAAGACATGGAGACCACTTCAAGTATGACAACCAGATTGTGAGATGGGAATAACAGTCCACAAGAGCAAGGAGGCTAGAATGACACCAGCAACAAGCAGCAGAAATGCTTTGAAAATACTTAAAAAAAACACAATTATCCATTGTATTTGTCTCCCAATAGAAATGACCGAACAATATCTCAATTTTTTTAAAACATAAAGTTCCCATTACTGCATTAGATAATATTTACAAAAGAGAATGTAAAAATATTTTTTGGCATTGTCAACAGTGGACCATAAAGGATCACATTCTAACAATACAGTTAGAATTTTTTAAAAAAAGTAATACAGGCAGTTGGATTTAGAATGATCTACTTGCCCTCAATATCTAAGCATATTTACATATAAATTTATTTCCAGAACTGTAAAGGTCAATATACAAAATACTCATCTGCAAATGGAGAGTTGACATAAATGACTTCTAAGATTCTAAAAGTGAGTTGCTGGGGTTACTGACCTCTTTCTGGCCCGACAGGGCTCTAAATGTGTGACTTCCATAGGCCAGCAGAGGGCTGCAACAGCCCAGAGAAAACGGTCAGGCAGCTTTGCTTGCATCTCTGGCACTGAGTGGTGGAAATGTTACAATACTGAAAGTAGAGATCTAATAACCATGATGTACTCATTCCACTATCAACAGACTCTAAAAGGGGGCAAAGACCAATCCCCCAGATCCTGAAAACTAGCAACACTCACCATTAAGCATTCTGCCACCAGCTCCTTTCACTTATTGCAAAATAGTAAAGTATTTGGAAGCAGAACAAAATCTCACTAATGTAGGGTAATTAGAAGGGAAAAAAGCCAGTCAAAATGAGTTAGCAATTTACACCTCCTTCCAGACCACTGCTCCACACTACTGCTACAAGACTAACCTTCCTAAAATGATTTCATGAGATTACTCTCACATCTACTTTGCCAATCTGTTCTGCATATAGTACAATGTTGAAATCTTTACTCTGCCTACATTTAAAGGTAGATTTCTACTTCGTGTATACAGGTAATCATTTTCAGCTCCACTAGTCAGCCCACCCGTACTGTTATATACAATACACAACAGAGCTGAAATGGAAAATGTCACCGTGGTGAACCCTGGACAAAGAAAGAAATTTACACAGGTCTAGGGAAAGGGTCGGAGAAGGCAATGGCACCCCACTCCAGTACTCTTGCCTGGAAAATCCCATGGACGGAGGAGCCTGGTAGGCTGTAGTCCATGGGGTCGCTAGGAGTCGCAGACGACTGAGTGACTTCACTTTCACTTTTCACTTTCATGCATTGGAGAAGGAAATGGCAACCCACTCCAGTGTTCTTGCCTGGAGAATCCCAGGGACGGGGGAGCCTGGTGGGCTCCCGTTTCTGGGGTCGCACAGAGTTGGACACGACTGAAGCGACTTAGCAGCAGCAGCAGGGAAAGGGTAGAGCTACTGCTGGAAAAAGTTTGCACAAAGAGGGAGATAGGACTTCGCTGGGGGAAGAAAGGATATGGCTCAGGCAAAGATATACAGGGGCCTTCAACTAAACTTGTAAATGTTTAATTCCTAAGGCTGCAGACAGGTGCCATATGCACACTATGCTATTTTCTGTACCTTTAAAATTATCTGAAATATGTGAAAATAAAAAACATTTTTGGTATTTTAACTTTACCCCTCAAAAGACAAGTAACTCTTGATCTGCTCAAGAGATCAGGCCTTTGGTCCATTCTCAGTACTATTCACCCTTTAATTCTGAATACACGCTAACTCATTTTTACAGCTTTCTTTAAAAATGATAGGTACATATTTTAGCCTTAAATGAAAGGAAAGGACTTTTAACTGTTTAGATAATTGCATATAGTTTGAATAGTGGCACATAAAAAAATAAAGAGATTTGAAATAAAAGGCATGGCATAAAAACCCAGAATAGTTTTTATGATAATCACAGCTTCTGCAATATAAGCCTGAAATCCTGAAAATCATCTTTATCTACGCCCAAACTCTCTATGTGTTAGAGGTAGTTGAAGTCAGTACCCCTCTCAAGAGAGCAACACTTATGAAAGTATTAAGTTATTTCTCATCTACATACCACACCATTCCCACCCTGACCCAACAATAATGTGGGTGATTAACACTACTTCAATTATAGCCAAAGTTGTAGCTTCCACACAACTTCACACCAGGGCTGAATTGTCTGGGCCTTCTTTTAGTCCTGATCTACCACCTCTGTGTCCTGCACACTGTCCGACATAAATCCACTTACAATACTACCCACAAGAATTCAGGACAACTGCCAACTTTAAAGGAAGTATAACCTATAAAAATACCAAATACCAAATGGCTGTATTATACACCTGAAACTAATATGACTGATACTATATATCAACTAGACAGCAATAAAAAAAACAATTCAGGGTAACTGCATATGAGTCATTTAAAAGGTGCTCTAAGTTGACTTAGGATAATAGTATGCATGATTGGTAGCTCTTTTTAGTCAGGTCAATTTAGGACGCACACTGCTTTCCTGTCAAAGGATGCTGAGGAAGAGTAACGAGGAATGTGGTACAGAGGGAACAAAGCATAGTGAATTCCCTGCAGTCTAACAGCATTAAGTATGTGACATGAAAAGGGTAGTATGGTGGAAACTCCAACCTCAATGGCAAAGAGTATGTGTCTATTTGGTTTCATTTTAAAAATAAAGCATTTCCTGAAATATAACAATGTAAATATTATGAACTAGGGGTAAAAAAGCTAATCTCACTGATGATGCCAATATTAAATAGCTTTATCTATAAGAAGAAATATCCTGTAAGTCTAAAAACATAAATTTAGGACTATTTAAGAATGTAACAGTTCTACATCAAAAACTGAACTTAAATTTCCAACTCAGTGATTCTTCGTCTTTTTTGGACAGACCCATCTCAAAGCCTGAAAGCCATAAGACCTTCCACTAAAAAATCTGCAATGTAACTTCCAGATGTTTACAGAGCCTCTCTGTAATTATGGATCCATGTTTTAAGTAATTATCTCTTCCAGCTAGATTTTAAGCTCCATACAAGCAGAAACTGTCTTCTTCAGATATATGCTTAGCAATGGTACCTAAAACCTTAATATCTAAGCACTTTTTCAATGATCTTCTTGTCTTCTATATGAATTCTATACAACCTCTTGAATTATTTTCCAAGAAAACCTGTGTTATATTATTCCCCATATTGGAAATTTGTTTTTATCAAGCCCCTCTTCCTCGCAATCACAAGCTTTTTCATCTGCTACCCATTTTCCTCTCCTTAGTCCCAATTCATCCTCTTACGCCAGTCAGACCATTCACCTGACATTAGCACTGGGGTGATCCCTTAGAATATGATGGAATCTGGGGTACAACAGTGAACAAGACAGACATAATCCATGTCCTTGAGGGCTCACTGTGTTCCATTCTACACCAACTAGAAAGCATTTGCATGATTTAAGAACACTGTCCCCTATTTCACATATTCAGTGTAAATTCTAAAAAACAAAACAAAACAAAACACTACAGCGAAGATCATATTAAAATATTCAGTGTAAATTCTTAAAAAAAAAACACTACAGAAAAATATCAGCGAAGATCATATTAAATTCCTGCCTCAACAACGCTAAATGCAATACTGTTCATAAAAACATTTATTTAAAATTTGCTGGGTCTTCCTTGGTGGTCCAGTGCTTTAGAATCTGCCTTCCAATGCAGGGGATGCAGGTTCCATCCCTGGTTGGGGAACTAAGATCCCACATGAGGCAGGGCACTAAGCCCATGTGCCACAACTAAGACCCGACACAGCCAAAACAAACAAATATAAAAAATAAAAGGTGTTAATTAAGCATGCACTGTTTAAAACCTTGATTATATCCATAATACTTGCTCATCGTGGCAAAGCTTGAAAATACAGAAAAATAAATTCTGGTTATGATCATATTCAATATCCACAGATAGTCTGTTACACTGCCAGACTGAATCATTCAAGAACTTTCCTTGTAAAAATTCATAATACAAAATAATTATTTTCCCCACAAAGGCTCAAATTTTATATATCATTTCATCTCTTTTTTCTCTTAATATCAACTTCTTTGAAGGTATAATTTTTTAAAGGAGCAAGACAATCACTGATTTAAACTCATCTGTACAATGAAAACAAACTTCAAAAGGGCATGGTAAAGAGTGAATAGAAGGGAAAAAAGTAGAAGCAGTAACATATTTTCTTGGGCTCCAAAATCACTGCAGACAGTGAGTGCAGCCATGAAATTAAAAGACGCTTCCTCTTTGGAAGGAGCAAGACAGTGTATTAAGAAGTAAATACATCACTCTGCCAACAAAGGTCTAGACTCAAAGCTATGTTTTTTCCAGTAGTCACGAATGGATGTGAGAGTCGGACCATAAAGAGGGCTGAGCACCGAAGAATTGATGCTTTTGAATTGTGGTGCTGGAGAAGACTCTTGCGAGTTCCTTGGACTCCAAGAAGATCCCACCAGTCAATCCTAAAGGAAATCAACACTAAATATCCATTGGAAGGACTGATGCTGAAGCATCTTTGGCCACCTGATGCAAAGAACTGACGCATAGGGAAAGACCCTGATGCTGGGAAAGATTGAGGGCAGAAGGAGAAGGCAGAGACAGAGAATGAGATGGTCAGATGGTTAGACAGACTCAGTGGACATGACTCTGACCAAATTCTAGTAAACAGTGAAGGACAGAGGAACATGGAGTGCAGCAGTCCATAGGGTCACAAAGAGTTGGACACGACCTACCAACTTTCAATAACAATAGAGTGAATGAGAATTTATGAGGACAGCCCATTATCAGTCACAGGATGTTTATAACTATACCTCTGACCAAAGGATATGAAGTATCAATTCACAGAAGAGAAAGGGCAAATGATTATTTCTCCACGTTATTAGCTAATGATCAAATTTCTGTAGCTAAAACCAAATCCATTCACACCACATTTAAAGATGAAAGTCTTGGATAACAAGAAAGTGGTTATATAATTTAAATGGAAGGACACAAATATTAATGTTAACCAACAACAGATAGGGACAGATTTATTTTCACTGGATATTGCAAAGCTACTGAACAATAGCACCTGAAGGGGGGAGGAGGAGTTAAGGAGGGGGAAAGTGTACTGGAAAAGAACAGTGAGTGAGCCCCTTTGCTGTTACACATTCCTGTTTACTTTCAATAGTGTGAGGACTAATAGAAGGTAAAGAAGTATTTTTTGGTCCTGTTTGACTGCAGCCTAAAGAGAACACTCATGTTCATTCTTGAGATGTTTTTATGAACCCTGGAAGACAGGGATAATTTCTGAAGGGTGAATAACCACTGCTGGGTGATCACCTCAACTAAAAATCTGCAAACAGATGACATGATCCTCTACACAGAAAACCCTAAAGACTCCACCAGAAAATTAGTAGAGCTAATCAATGAATATAGTAAAGCTGCAGGATATAAAATCAACACACAGAAATCCCTTGCACTCCTATACACTAATAATGAGAAAAGAGAAAAATTAAGGAAACAATTTCATTCACCATTGCCACGAAAAGACTAAAATACTTAGGACTATATCTACCTAAAGAAACTAAAGACCTATATATAGAAAACTATAAAACATTGGTGAAAGAAATCAAAGAGGACACTAATAGATGGAGAAATATACCATATTCATGGATTGGAAGAATCAATATAGTGAAAATGAGTATACTACCCAAAGCAATCTATAGATTCAATGCAATCCCTATCAAGCTACCAACAGTATTTTTCACAGAGCTAGAACAAATAATTTCACAATTTGTATGGAAATACAAAAACCCTGAATAGCCAAAACAATCTTGAGAAAGAAGAATGGAACTGGAGGAATCAACCTGCCTGACTTCAGGCTCTACAACAAAGCCACAGTTATCAAGACAGTATGGTACCGGCACAAAGACAGAAATATAGATCAATGGAACAAAATAGAAAGCCCAGAGATAAATCCACGCACCTATGGACACCTTATCTTTGACAAAGGAGGCAAGACTGTACAATGGAGAAAAGACAATCTCTTTAACAAGTGGTGCTGGGAAAACTGGTCAACCACTTGTAAAAGAATGAAACTAGGACACTTTCTAACACCATACACAAAAATAAACTCAAAATGGATTAAAGATCTAAACGTTAAGACCAGAAACTATAAAACTCCTAGAGGAGAATGTAGGCAAAACACTCTCTGACATACATCACAGCAGGATCCTCTATGACCCACCTCCCAGAATAATGGAAATAAAAGCAAAAATAAACAAATGGGACCTAATTAAAATTAAAAGCTTCTGCACAACAAAGGAAACTATAAGCAAGGTGAAAAGACAGCCTTCAGAATGGGAGAAAATAATAGCAAATGAAGCAACTGACAAACAATTAATCTCAAAAATATACAAGCAACTCCTGCAGCTCAATTCCAGAAAAATAAATGACCCAATCAAAAAATGGGCCAAAGAACTAAATAGACATTTCTCCAAAGAAGACATACAGATGGCTAACAAACACATGAAAAGATGCTCAACATCACTCATTATCAGAGAAATGCAAATCAAAACCACAATGAGGTACCATTTCACGCCAGTCAGAATGGCTGTTATCCAAAAGTCTACAAGCAATAAATGCTGGAGAGGGTGTGGAGAAAAGAGAACCCTATTACACTGTTGGTGGGAATGCAAACTAGTATAACCACTATGGAGATGAGTGTGGAGATTCCTTAAAAAACTGGAAATAGAACTGCCATATGACCCAGCAATCCCACTGCTGGGCATACACACTGAGAAAAGCAGAAGGGAAAGAGACACGTGTACCCCAATGTTCATTGCAGCACTGTTTATAATAGCCAGGACATGGAAGCAACCTAGATGTCCTTCAGCAGATGAATGGATAAGAAAGCTGTGGTAAATATACACAATGGAGTATTACTCAGTCATTAAAAAGAATACATTTGAATCAGTTCTAATGAGGTGGATGAAATCGGAGCCTATTATACAGAGTGAAGTAAGCCAGAAAGAAAAATACCAATACAGTATACTAACGCATATATGGAATTTAGAAAGATGGTAACGATAACCCTGTATGCGAGACAGCAAAAGAGACAGATGTATAGAACAGTCTTTCGGACTCTGTGGGAGAGGGCGAGGGTGGGATGATTTGGGAGAATGGCATTGAAACATGTATAATATCGTATGTGAAACGAATCACCAGTTCAGGTTTGATGCATGATACAGGATGCTCGGGGCTGGTGCACTGGGATGACCCAGATGGATGGTATGGGGAGGGAGGTGGAAGGGTTCAGGATGGGGAACACGTGTACACCCATGGCGGATTCATGCTGATGTATGGCAAAACCTATACAATATTGTAAAGTAATTAGCCTCCAATTAAAATAAATAAATTTATTTTTTAAAAAATAATAAAAATTAAAAAATAAATAAATAAAAATCTACAAACAAATTGGATTGATTTTAAGAAAAAAATTGGGCTTCCCTAGTGGCTCAGACAGTAAAGAATCTGCCTGCAATGTGGGAGACCCAGGTTCGATCCCTGGGTCGAGAAGATCCCCTGGAGAAGCAAATGGCAACTCACTGCAGTATTCTTGCTGGAGAATCCCAAGGACAGGGGAGCCTGGCAGGCTACAGTCCATGGGATTGCAGAGTCGGACACGACTGAGCAACTAACACTTTCACAAACTTTAAGGAAAAATAATTCTCAAAATAATAGATGAACATTTATATAACATAAATTTCAAGTTAGTTCTTGAGTAATAGTGTCTGGAGTTGGAAACATTCCAGTGACAACTTTCTGAAGTCTTTTTCATAACTGCTGCTGCTAAGTCGCTTCAGTCGTGTCTGACTCTGTGCGACACCATAGACGGCAGCCCACCAGGCTCCCCCGTCCCTGGGATTCTCCAGGCAAGAACACTGGAGTGGGTTGCCATTTCCTTCTCCAATGCATGAAAGTGAAAAGTGAAAGTGAAGTCACTCAGTCCTCTGCGACTCCTAGCGACCCCGTGGACTGCAGCCTACCAAGCTCCTCCATCCATGGGATTTTCCAGGCAAGAGTACTGGAGTGGGTTGCCATTGCCTTCTCCATTTTCATAACTAGATATATAAAATTACTCTCATCATATATTAAAATAACATATGTGAAAGTATCTAACAGTACAAAAGCACAATAAAAGTTCTTTTCTTTGATCAACAAGTAACTTCCAAATAGTCAAAATTAAACTCTGGTAAAAAGGACTTATTTTAACTCAGAGGTTGCAAGAGTTTAGTACACAATATAAGAATATAAACCAAGGCTTTATTCCTCGTTACAATATTTTTGGGCAAATTATGGTAGGAAATATTTTATAAACTAAAAATATTCTCAACTACCTGACATCATTAACCACCATCACTGATTAGTAAATTGCTATAAAGAATGTTTTTAGTATTTACTTCTACCCTGTTTGTTAAAGCTTCAGAAGTGGTAGAACAGAAAGGAAAGAAAGCTGTGTACAATGTGGCTTTGGTGGAAGAGAAAATAAAAGTAGGTGCCTCTTTCCTCTTCCTTTAGATTTGCTAATACTTCTCTTTCATAAAGCAGTCTAGCATTACTCCAGAGAATTTTAACCTGGATCCTATCCATGGTTCAATATCATCAGATTAGCGGACATTTTGCTGATCTCAAGAAGAGTTGTGAAATTCAAGAGATCTGATGTAAAAATACTTCATGAACTACTGAGGATATAATTTTTTACATACTATTATCTTTTACCGTGAATTTATATATCTATTTCTAGGAAGAAAGACCCACGTACACATGGTTTTAGTTTTCTAAGTCAGAATGCCAACAAAACTCCTATTTAGGAAGAACAACAGTCTGAAATGTAAGAAGCTAAAGGACTCTCACAACACTTTTAAGCAATAAGGGAATTTAAGAATATGGTATTTAATCACTAATATTTGTGGTATTTTCCCCAATTGTGGCCCAAATACAAACTGATATGCAGAAGTGTAAGCAACTACATATTTCGAAACAATTTTAGTACAATAAACAAATATTAAGCGATCAGCCAAAGAGACACAATTTTTAAATGCCAAAGAAATGATTTTGTAACTTAGCTTCATAATTTATCTTTTTTTTTAACCTCAACTTGGAAGTATTTCTGTGGAGGGTTCCACTTCTAACCTAGATGAACTCCTATTTACTCTTTCTGACTCTATTCCTTTATAAAAGTCCTAAATGAGTCTGGTTAGTTATCTTTCTCCTTCACTCTTTTGTTTTAAGTATGTTTCTTTATGATCTGAAAGGATACATGCACCTCAATATTCATTTGCAACACTGTTTACAAAGTCAAGACATGGAAGCAACCTAAATGCCCATTGACAGAGGAATGGATGAAGAAGCCATGATACATATACTTAATGAAATATTACTCATTAATAATGAGTAAAAAGAGTAAAATAATGCCATTTACAGGAACACTGATGGACCTAGAGAGTGTCATATTGAAGCAAGTCAAAGGAGGAGGAGTACCATATGACAGCACTTATACGTGGAATCTAAAAAGAAATGATGCAAACGAACTTACGAAACAGAGACAGAGCATGAACTTATGGCTGCTGGGCGGAAGGGACAGTTAGGGAGTTTGGGATGGACATGTATATACTGCTATATTTAAAATGGATAACCAACAAGAACCTACTGCTGCTCAATGCTATGTGACAGCCTGGATGGGAGGGGAGTTTGAGGGAGAATGGGTACATGTATATGAATGGCTGAGTCCTGGTTCACCTGAAACCATCACAACATTGTTAATCAGCTATACCCCCAGTACAAAATAAAAAGCTTAAAAAAAATAAAGTATACTCCCTTTTAACAATGAACATTAATATCAAGGTGGAGCCTGTTACAACAGTTCTTAAAAAGCTGTTAACAACTGTAGTCCTTCGGTAGCTGGTGAGACTAATTTGCTTCTGACAACTAACGTTAAAAAAAAAAAAAAAAAAAAAACGACAACTATATCAACATCTCGTGAAAAGGCTTGCTGGCCTACCTTCCACGATTCTTTGTGAAGGTAGAATGCTGGCTCCACAAATTTTTCACAAAGTCAGAAACTTAAGAAACACTGCCTTAAAACTTCTCAAAATCAGCTAAGCACTCTTAATTAGAGGTAGAAAGGAGAAATGGTTAAGAATGAGGACAGCACAGTCTGTCACTTTTTTGGGTCTGTGAATATCTGCACACCACATAACAGTTCAAAGCCTCATTTTTCTCAGCCGTAGTATCTGTTTTACGGGTTTGTTATGAAAATTATCTAAAATAGTTCACTTAAAAACTGAAGATTCTAAGTGCTCAACAATGTTTATCATAACCTTTAGATTCAAAGTTACAAATAATCCATGTAACGCCACTACACTACAGTACTGATGTTCTGACTCCCAGTATTATCAATGTAAAGCACTAAAAGTAAAGGTCTCTAAACCTAACAGCAAAAGTCAACACTTAGTCCTAACATTCCTACAGGGTATATTTTATTTTAGATCTACAAGATAACCTTAACATGAACTACTCAAAAGCTGAGTTTACAAAGGAAATTACATCTCCTGTTGTTGTATATCTCGAAACTAGCAACAAATTAACATTGTTACTAAGATACTTTATTACTTTTTAAAAGTCACTGTCTGTTAAAGAAACAGACTGTGCATGCATGAGTGTATATGAGAATGTTTTCAAATGCTATATGAAGAAACTTCATATTCTCCAGAGGAAGTCAGACTCTAACAACCACAATATTTAAAATGTTCATAAGAGGCTTTACTAAGATTAGAACTAAGCAGGGATCAGAAAATGTATCTACAGGGAGTTATAATCTGTAAAACAGCAGGTGCTCAAAACAATGAAGGTAAGACTAAGCAAAAACCTAGGGATCTAGACACCTTAGATAATAGAGTAGAAAACTGTTATTCTAAAAATATCACTTTTTATATGCATAAAAGCTTATACAATATAATGTGCTTTCCATATATAATCATATTGGGCCATCAAAAATGCTGTAAATTATGTAACAAAAGGTTTTGTTTTGTTGCAGATTACAAATGCAAGGCTCTGAAAATTAATATGATTTGTCAAAAACCATAGTTAGGAAGTGACAAATCAAGAATTTAAACCCCAGTCCTCTCACTTATGTTTCCCCTGTTCTTTCCACTATTCCATAAAGCTACTTCTTAAAAGAAAGAAGCAAATTAGCACCTTCACAAAAAGAAATCTCTAGGCCAAACCACAGACATTTAATTAGCTGTGCTGAGTTGGGGAAGTCATTTCCCCTTATCAGGCCTTTATTTTTTCATCTGTAAAGTGAGGCAAAAGGATTAGAAAATTTGAAGTCCCTTCCAGTTCTAAGGATAAATCTCTAAACCGTACCCTTTAAGAGTACCAGCATTTTACAAATACATGTTGATGTCAGCTTCAGCAATGAGTTCCAAGTCAGAAAGTGGTGTCATTAGCTATTAGGCAACGTATGGCAATTACTGGATAAATTCTTCACACCCATCTGATAGATGCTGCTTCAGTAGCATCAAGTTTATATACAGAAAGCTGTCTAAACCTTTTCCAGACTACAATGGAAATTAAATATCTCTAATCATTCTCTCTTTAGACTGAAACCATGCTCGTGCTGCGATTCATGGGGTCGCAGAGTCGGACACGACTGAGCGACTGATCTGATCTGATCTGATGCTCTTAAAACATAAGAATGGTTTAAAGAAAATTTAACCACTAGTCAACTAGTACCAAGAAATTGAAAATTTTTAATATTATTTTTATTCCCCAGAATAAAAACCTCTTTTCCAATGAAGAGTTTTCCAAATATCCCTACTGTTTCTTTGATACCTCAAAGAGTATCAGGTTTATGTTTCAGCAACTTCTATACGGAAAAAAAAAAAAGTAACATACAAGCATTTTGATAAAAACATCTTCCATTTAAATTCATTCCACCAGTTAGGTACTTATCGCCAAACAAAATTCAAGCTTTTCTCCCCTTCACAGTATCAGAAAACTAAAGTCAAAGACTGCATAACATACTTCCACCTATTTCTTTCCTCATCTAAGTATTTTTTTCTTACTCTTCCTCAGTCTTCATGGAATACACACCCATGGGATTTCCACTTTCCCAGCTCTGCCTGTTCATAAAACCATCTTAACAACAACTATGGAAACCAGAGCGCTTAAGACCATTATAGGCCTCTTTCTCTTTTCCTCTCATGACTACTACTTAGTTAGGTTTTACTTCATTTTAACACCTTGTCTGTCCTTAAAATAGAATACATATCTTGAATAGTTAATCTTGACCTTACTTACTCAACCGTTCGCAGACCTTTAGAAATTGTTAGTGCTTGTGTCAACTATAAAATATTTTTTAGTAAACCTTCCCCCTCTTGCCTAGGAAACATTTCGAATGTTTACAGGTTTTTGCGTTTAGCCCAAATTAAAGACTTTCCCCAACAAGCTTAGTTAATATAACGACTTGATCTTACACAGTCGACACTATCTCATTTTGTTTTTTAAGCCTCTTGGCATCAATATAGCGTATGTTCTGCCAGTTCTGAGCTAATCTCCAGGAAAGCCTTTGTATAACGATTGAAGAAACTGAAACAGATCAGTGCCCAAGATTTTTAAGAGCCTACACGAGCATATGTTTTTAATCAGCAGTCAATTTATTTTAAAATAGCTATTTCACCAGTTTGCCTTCTTCCATAATTCACATAAACCGTTTTAAAATAAAAAAGGACACACGACTGGGAACACAGGTTCAGGTCAGCTTCAGGATCAGAGGCCTTTCCGAAGCGTTGCGGATGCCGGGGTCTGAATCCCCGGCATCGGGTTGGCCGCGGGCGTCCAGGGGACACCACACACTCGACCACTACGCCGCTTGAAGCGTTCTCTACGGCTTCAACGGGTTTACAAGTGTCAACTTCCCGTCCCAAACTGTTTCTTACTGTTATTATTAAAACAGCTGTCAGCCGGGCTCCGGTGACCTCTTTGTACAACCGTTTATTCAACGCTTTGGGATCCTCGAGGATGCGTCACGGCGGGTTACCCTCGAACGAGCTCCAAGAGCCCGGCGGCCCGCGGGTCCGCGAGCGCCGGCCCCGCTCACCCGCGCCGCCGTCCCGGCCTCACTCAGTCCCCGCGGCTCAGACTAGGCGCGCCCCCGCTCCGCCCCGCCCCGCCCCGCTCCGGCGGCGCCCCCGGCCGCGCACACCCGCTCCCCGCCCGCCCGCTCGCACACGCGCCGCGGCCCCGCCATGTTCCGGGAGCGGCGCGGCCGCCCGCCCGGCCCCCGCCCCCCCTCGGTCCCCGCCCGGCGGCTCCCGCCGCGCCCCGGCCCCGGCGCTCCCGGCTGGCGGCCCGTCCTGTCAGCGCGGCGGGGCGGGGCGCGTCCTTACCTCGTTCTGGGGAGGGGACGGGAGCGGGCGCGACTGAGGGGCTCCTCCCGGGCGCCGGGGCCGGGGCTCGAAACCGCGCCCCTCCTTCCTCCTCGCCTGTCGCCACGCCCCCCTCGCCCGCACGGACCCCAGGCACGGCCGGTGCGGGAGGGTCTACCCCCGGGACGAAGGCCTCGGCGCCGCCGTCGCTGTCGTGCTCTCCGCCACCGCCGCCGCAACCGCCGCGAACGCCGCCGAGGCCGGGCTCGAAAACATCTCCGGTCTCCGCCGTCCCTCACCACAGCCTGCTCGCTCCCAGGACGGCGCCGCCCGGCGATTGGCCGCGGCGCGGGCACGTGACGCGCGGGCACGGGACGGGCAGCGTGAGCGCCCCGCCCCCGGCCCGCCGCCCCTTCCGTCCGCCCGCCCCGCCCGCGGCCCGCCGCTCTAGAGGCGCCGGGAGAAGCTTCCCGAGCCGGGGGCGGGGGTCGGGGCGTACCAAGTAGACGCGGGGCAGTGGGGTCGGCGGGGGACCGGGCGGAGCCCTGCGTCGCCGTCTCCCCTCCGCCAGCTCCGACCCCAGAAGGCAGGGGCTGAAAGAGCGAGGGAGTAGCGCAGGCGCCGCCTCTCCTTGTGCAGTGGCCACCACCGTGGCTTGACTGGAAACTTCTGGAAATGGCGGCGGCGACGAGGAAGAAGAGGCTCTGTCTACGTAGGGTATTCACACGTTATTTTTTGCGGGGGCGGGCGGACGAGTTTGCCAGCTGGGACCCGGGAGACCGACGCTGCGCCCCCGGCTGGAGGCGGAGGCGGGTGTCCGCCCGGCCGGCGGCGCGCGGTGGGCCCGGGGCGTCCGGAGAGGCGGGCACCCGCTTCCGCGCACTGCGCCTGCGCGCCGTCCGGCCGCACCTGCGGGAGCCCGGGGACCCGCGGGGCCGCGACGCGCCCTCACCTGCGCCAGGTGGGCCCGGGCCCGTCCCGAAAGCACATCCACGTGCACCTGCCCCCAGGCCCGCACGCACTGTGCAGTTCGCCCTCCCCCAGTCACACGTTCGGATAACCTTTTTAGACAAATTTCGGTGCATTTTCCCCTAACCGCTCGGGGCACTGCCAGCTGGAGGACTGCGCAAAGGAAAAGTCACCGCCTCGGCAGCCCCGCTGCTGGCAGTCTGACTTCCTCTGGAGGTTAATCCGCGACAGTTTGTACTTGCCCTTATTTAACCACCGAAGGGATTACATAATCGGAGGGAAACCATTTTATTCTGAGTTGCTTCTGGTGGCTTTTTCTTTACAAGGAGGTTAATCCGCAACAATTTGTGCATGCCTTTATCTAACCATCAGAGGGCCCTCATCGTTGTGGCCTCTAAACTACAGCACGGGTTTGTGACTTAGTGAAGTTACGAGTTTGTCATTAATCAGCAGATGAGATATTTCAGACAGAGAAAGCTACATCCCAGTATTTAACTATATAAAGCATAAACTTGCATTAAAGATCACTATTTTTTCCTTTCCTACATTTCTCCGATCTTTAAATACATCAGGTTCAATGAGTAGTAAGAGTGCACCTTGTGGCTAGAAGTGGAAAACTTACATTTAATTTGCGTATTTATGGCATGAAGTAACAAATCCACTAAAAATTTATAAACCAACTCGTCTGACTTCTCAAGTGGTTGAGTTGGTTCTCATTTAACTCGCTGTAATGACAAAAGCAATAACTTTCTACAGCAGTACAAGCCTGTTAAAAACTGAAAGCAAATCTTGAATTTGCTGAAATCAGTTAACCATAATTTATGGCAATAACTACATGCACAGCCTTGTTACTTAAAAATCAGATTACGTGGGTGATTGTGATCCAAGGCATTGTACTGACTATGACTAAGGACACTATCTGTACAAAGTTCATTGTAGAAGTTTGTAAAATTTCTACAACTTGCAAAAAATTTTTAATCTAAACTATTAAGATTATATGTGACACATTATAAATCAGCCACAATTTGTTATTGGAAAGGTTCAAATGAAACTTATTAAGGGAAGAGGAGCTAATTTTCCTTTTTAATGTGAAACTAGAAGTACAAATCAAGAAGGTAATTCTTATGGATATAATAGGATAGAGGCCTGAAAAGAAGCTGGAGCTAGTTGACTATGTTGCTAAGGCTCTTCATTGTAGAGCCCTTTGATTAGCTCAAATCTCTTCAGCAAGTGGGCAAAATGTTTTTTTAATAGCACCAGGTCAAGGATCCCAAGCAATAAACATCACTCTTAGCCAAGGTTAAGTTTTATCACACTTATTTAGGATTATTACTACCAAACACTTAAAATGTGCATATGTGGTATGTGAAATAGAAGCCATCTGCAAAATTTACTTTCTTTCCAACTTACTTCTTACCGTTAGAATCAATTACTGTTATGTTTTCTACATGAAGTCCAGTTAGATCATTCAAAAAATCCTGCCATATTTAAGGAAGGTGAATTAATAAAAATACAATCCCAGTCATCGCTTACCATATTGACAGTCTATACAGATGTAATGCTTGGGCAGTGAATACCCATATGATTGTCACTTGCTGTAGGATTTACTGGGACAGTGGCTCTGTCCACTTACAGCAAGTACTTCTGAGGAACTGGTAGCCTTCCCTAGCAACATTCAGCAGCCACTCCAAAAACCACCAGAAAAGCCAGGTATGAGAATTTTTGCCCAATAGGAAGAATGACAAGTTGAATTATTTGTTGCTTTATTTTTGTAATATGAACATTTCCTCCCTAAATATCTCTTTTTGAAAAAAACAGCATAGAGCTAGGAACTGAGAAGAGGAAATGAGGGAGCAAGTCGTGTTAGATACATCAACAACGCCAGCTTCTCTTTATTGGTTTGAGAAGCAGGCTAGGCTATAGCTGTCATCTCTAGCAACCAAAAACTGGCAAGGAGTTTTGAATCAGTGTGTTCATATATCTTTGGAACCATCGTGGATTACTGTAATGAAATTTTACCTGCCAGATGTTTTTAAAAGCCTATGTGTAATTATTAAAAACCAGTGCTCTTGTGTAAAAAATTAGTACAATTTTCAAGAAGAATGGGCAAAAAAAATTTAAGCAAGATTCAACTCAAAATCCTAATACGTACTACTGTAGTGCAATGTAAGTGATGATCTAAAAGTATGTTTTGATAATGGTGTAACAGTACTCCTATAAAGACCTAAAACAAATTTTCTGTTTCTAAAATAGAACATAATAACCAATATTCTTAATACATAACTTGTTTTCTCAACCAGTATCTGAAACCTTTCCCTACTTGGGGAAAAAAAAGTCAAGAATGTTAGACAATTTTTACAATAGTAACTTTAAAGGAATTTATTTAAATTTTTCATAATTTTTAATTTTTTCTTATGTATTTTTTCATAATTTCAAATAAAAGCCTAACAGCTAACAAAGAGAAGATAGACTATTTTTTTTTTTAAAGATAAAAATAATAATAAAAGCATTCCATTGCCTATGGGAAGAAGGTCTGAGGGCTCTGGGGCAGAAAGGAGCATTTTCACTGTTATTTTTTTGTGCCTCTTGAAAAATTACTTTTGCTGTTAGCTTAGGTGAAAAATGAAAATTCGTAAAGGCAGTCTCAAAAAGTAAAATGTTCATGTTTTTAAGCATCATATACTCATCTGTCATATGACTAAGGCCAACCAGTGACTTGGAGAAATCCTGAAACAGTTGGATTATTTAGATCTACTCCTGAATTAAAGCTGGCTATTAATTTTTTATTCCAGCTTGCAAAACTCATAGCTAGTTTCCTGAACTGGATGTTATACACAAAGGGTTCTATTCTAAGTTGTAGTATGCATTCGGTTTCTAAGCTTGTAATATGCATTCAGCTGAGGAGCATATTTCCCATTCCCACTGAACTTTCAAACTTAAGTTATACTTCCAGTTCCTTCCCCTAGTTAGTTTTTGTGTACCTGCAGTGTCAGAGAAGGTAATGGCATCCCACTCCTGTACTCTTGCCTGGAAAATCCCATGGACGGAGGAGCCTGGTAGGCTGCAGTCCATGGGGTCGCTAGGAGTCGGACTGAGTGACTTCACTTTCACTTTTCACTTTCCTGCATTGGAGAAGGAAATGGCAACACACTCAAGTGTTCTTGCCTGGAGAATCCCAGGGACAGGGGAGCCTGGTGGGCTGCCATCTATGGGGTCGCACAGGGTCGGACACGACTGAAGTGACTTAGCAGCAGCAGCAGCAGTGTCAGAATAGTGAAGAATAATGTCAAAGTGTTTTGTACCTTCCTTCTTTAAAAATAATAAACAGTACATCTAAAGACAACTACCTTATCGTTGTTACACCTACAGTCTGCTTGAAGTATCATTTACCAGTTGAAATTACAGTAACTTTGTGCCACAAATATAAAAATGTTTAAAGAAAATACTAACAAATAAGGTTTATAGAGAGATCATATTAAGATTTGGCTACGGCTAAAGATGGGAGAGCAAAATATACTTGAAATTTGACAGAATTTTTATTTCACAGTACCCTAATATTGATAAAAGTGAAGAGGCAGTTGAAAATGGTGCTCTGAAGTTCTGACATGATACTTAATAGCTGTAAGTTGCTAGGTTACAAGCAAGGTGTACACAGATGGAAATGAACAAGTAATATAAAAGGTTTAGGTAGATAGGAGATTCATATTTTATTTCTCCACTGACATATTTACAGCGAATATAAATTAAAGGCCTGCTTGCACACCAAACCCAGGTCCTTTTTTGGTTCAGTCAAAGAGGTAAGACCTCCAGCTGGCTCACAGGAGAAGCGTCCACTCCTGAAAGAAAAGTAACATTAAGCTGACTGCTAATGATTACCATTTATAATTGTTACCTCACAACAGCCCAGATAAGAAACTATTTCTCTCCCAAGAACTAGCATGGACTATTTAATCCAAACATCACTACTGCTGCAAGATTTTCACTTCCTAAATATGAAAACTGATGTATAAAATATGAAATATGAAAAATATAAAAATAATCCTAAAACTAGTTCTCACTCAGCAGTGGACATATATCAGTGGCTCATTAAATCTTTACAACAATGCCAAGAGACAAGGGACACTGGCCAGAGTGTTTTACAGACACAGAAACCAAGGCTGGGGTGAGTCAGCGTCTACCCCGAGATGAGAGCTAAGAACTCAACCCCAGAAGACGTTTTCAAAAATCATGTTTTAATAAACTAGAGCACTACATTTATTCTTTTTATATTTGAATTTTATTTTGACTTGAGATCCATTGTCACAGGGAACACATACTTAATATACTATACTTGGAAACAGAAACTGAATTCTTTGAGAGATTTGAGGGTTTGGGAGGATGTCCCTTAGAAGCAGTGAAGATGAAATTAATTTGTATTGATGTTTTTAAAGGCTAAATTATTAGTATTTTTCAACAGTAGGCTCCAGATCAGGGTGGCTACCACAGCCACAAAGAAAACATGAACAGGTCCTCCTACAGTTCTATGAAGAGAGGCAGCAAGAGGTAGATGAACCTGTCCTCTTTTCACCCCCACACATACTTTCCCAGGTGATCTTTCAGGCTCAACCTCTGTCCTGTCTGACCTCTGCTGCTAGAGCCTTGCTCAGCACCTACTCCTGTTTCACCCTCCTATTCCCTGGCTTTGTTCATTTACCTTGTTCCTGCCACAGATTTCAGCTGAAGAACTTACTCAATTAAATATTTTTATTCCCTCTGGCTTTGCCCTTCACATTCTGTCATCAATCTTACAAGTCTATTTTTAGAGCCCTAGAAAATCATTTGTTGAGGGGACAGGAAAATGACACCACATAATCATTTATAAGCTCTTTCAAGATATTATATTACATAATGCAAGTAACTAGTGTAGTATAATAAAGAATACCTACAAAGTCAGAAATCAGTTAATATATCTGCATTATAGGTTTACTATGAAAACCAAATACCAAAGCAGTCACTACACTATCTGTTAGAGCCTAAAATTCAAGTTGTAGGGTAAGTGGCAAAATGCTATAAAAACAGTATTTTGCTTTGTAATTTTTTTTTAATGTTAACTGGTAGCAACCCCCTCTAGTATTCTTGCCTGGAGAGTTCCATCGACAGAAGAGGAATCTGGTGGGCTACAGTCTATGGAGTCGCAAAGAGTCAGCCACAACTGAGCAGGCACACTTGCTGCTCTTGACTACCAGTAAAACGATAAATTAATTCACTTTGAGGGACCTCTCTTTCTTCTCCTTACTATGTTCCTTCTTGTGGAAGATGTTTTCTGTACCCCAAAGAATTCTGTAAAATTTAAAATATCTTTTTAAAACTAAATATGAAGAATTCAAGTTGGATTTAAAATCAGTTTCAGATAATCCATACTAAAAAACAACCTCTATTCATCAATAATTTGAAAGCAGGGTTAGATGTTATGTTCAATACTTTAAAAACAATCCCTAGCACACAAATATTTATAAATGTCAAAAGAAGGACTATTGTATTACCATCAGTTTAGCATTTTCTTTCTAGCCATCATTTACCAAAATAAAAGCAGTTCTGAACCAGAGAGACAGTCATCTTTACCAGTTCTGGCCAGAGTATACATGATAGCAGGGCTCAAAAGTCAGTTACCACAGAACCAGTTTCGCACCTCTGTCAAATATTAAGGCAGAGCACTTTATTATAAAAATACTAATAAGTAGCCAGATTTGGGTAATTTAAATAACTATAGCTGTATTTTGATTACTGCCATTTTATTCACTTAAAAAATTTGGGGCTGCACCACGTGGCATGTGCGATCTTAGTTCCCACCCACTATGTCCCTGCAGTGGGAGCACAGAGTCCTAACCACTGAACAGCCGGGGAATTCCCTATCTCAACTTTTTAAATAAGAGGTAATAAGAAGGAAGTAAAAATAGATTGAGAAACCAGTAATTCTAAAGCCTTTGGCTCAAATCTGGAACAATGTCAAAAACTCCCACTGAAGAACTATTTAAAATTACTGATAAGCAACATCCCTATTATTAGATGTCAAAAATGCTTAACTGTGCTACTTAGTTCCTGTTTATTAATGTTCAAATACAATGTTACAGTACCCCCTGGATTAAAAACAAACTCTAATTTTACCCCTGGTAATCTCATCCAGGGGCTTCCCTGGTGGCTCAGACTATAAAGAATCTGCCTACAGTCCAGGAGACCCAGGTTCAATCCTGGACAGAGGAGTCTGGTGGGCTACAGTCCCTGGGGTCGCAGAGTTGGACACAACTGAGCAACTAACACACACAATCTCATCCAGACTTAAACTTTAAATGCCATGTATTAATACAATAACTTGGAGAAGGCAATGGCACCCCACTCCAGTACTCTTGCCTGGAAAATCCCATGGACAGAGGAGCCTGGTAGGCTGCAGACCATGGGGTCACGAAGAGTCGCAGACGACTGAGTGACTTCACTTTCACTTTTCCCTTTCATGCATTGGAGAAGGAAATGGCAACCCACTCCAGTGTTCTTGCCTGGAGAATCCCAGGGACGGGTGAGCCTGGTGGGCCGCCGTCGATGGGGTCGCACAGAGTCGGACACGACTGAAGTGACTTAGCAGCAGCAGCGGCAATACAATAACTAACAAATCCCCAATGTGTATTTCCAGCCCTAATGTATTCCCTAAATTCCAAGCTTGTATCTACCTTTTAGTCACTCTACCATGAATGTCTAAGTAGGCATCTCAAACATGCTAAGTAGCACATCCAAAACAAAGTGACTTTTCTTTCCCAAATTTGCCCTACCTCAAATCTTCTTTAGTTAAAGGAATCAGAGGTACTCATACTAAAAAGTCAGGAAGCATTCATAATTCCTCTGTCCCACAACATCCATTAAATTTTAAACTATTTTTTACACAGCAACTAGGACGATACTTTTAACAAGATCATGCCTATCATTCCCTGCTGAAAACACTCAAAGTTTTTTATACTGAGGATTCAACCCAAATTGCTTACCTGGGTCTCTACCTCTGACCTCTTCCACCCTTTTCCTCCCTCATCACCTCACTTCAACCATAATGTCGTCTTACCTTTCCTCCAGGACCTTAACACATCTTTCCCCTCTAAAACATTGTTCCTCCAGATTTTTACATGATTCCTTTGGGCTTATTCAGGTCATTAACTTACCACCTCAGAAAGCCCTCCCCTGACTAAATTTACCTCCAATCATTCTCCCAGCATTTATTACTCAGATATTACACCAATTAAAGGACTTCCCTGGTGGCTCAGACGGTAAGGCGTCTGCCTACAATGTGGGACTCCCGGATTCAATCCCTGGGTCGGGGAGATCCCCTGGAGAAGGGAATGGCAACCCACTCCAGTATTTTTGCCTGGAGAATCTCATGGACAGAGGAGCCTGGTGGGGTACAGTCCATGGGGTCGCAAACAGTCAGACACGACTGAGCAACTAAATTTTCACTTTACACCAGTTGTCTTCATCACTAGAATATAAAATATATGAAGACTTTACCTTGTTCATAATTTGTACGCACAACCTAAGATAGTGACTGGCACACAGCATGTATCCAGAAATATTTGTGAAACGAATGCTGAGGGAATGCAATAAAGTAGACAAAGCAAGAGAAATACTGTAATGTGAAATGACAAGAGGTTGCACTTCAGCAGCTTCCATAATGGAGACTGATTCTTCAAAGTGGAAATGTTTTATTCCTCAAAATATTTTCAGTGTAGCCCAAGAAAGTGAGGAACCAGGAAGAGAATGCCAGGCCTCTTTTAAGTAAATTCATTTCAAGTGTTGAAAGAAGGGTGTGTTTTTTAGGGGCCAGCTTGCCTTTGCTAAACTTAAGTTATCCTGAACTGACCTCTTTTTCTCATTGTATGTTAGTTGTTTAGTCATGTCCAACTCTATGTGACCCTATGACTATAGCCCACCAGGATCCTCTGTCATGGGATTCTCCAGGCAAGAATACTGGAGTAAGTTGCCATTCCCTTCTCCAGGGGATCCTCCCACCTAGGGATCAAACCCGGTTCTTCTGCATTGCAGGCAGATTCTTTACCATCTGAGCCACAAGGGAAGTCCCTTTTTCTTACTAGGTAGGGTCAGTAGTGAGCCAGAACACTGAAGGAGTACTTCCAGCAGACCACAAAACCATGTATAGCCTCTTGACCTAGTAATTCAACCTCAGAGAATTGTTGTTTACAACAAAAAGTAGGAAAATATATTTTAATACAGTGTCATAAAGGTCACATCATAGTTGTCTCAATATATCAGAATACTATATGGCCTTTAAAACCTACAACTATGTTGAGACAAGGAAAATTTTATGACATAAGCAGAAAAAAAATACAAAGGGAATATGACTATTAAACTATGCAAACATTGCTAGTATTAAGAGAATTTTAAGTAATGTGAACACTTAGATAAGGAATAGGAGTTTGTTTGGAAGCAAAAGTTCAGGGTGAAAACAGAAAGGAATAATTAGAATAACATAACCTGGATAAACAATGTTTAAGTTGAAAAAGATGTAGATATTCTAACTGATTGTAAGCACAATGTAATGGTATAATGATGTGAGGTAAGAATTGATGTAATTAGATTGCATTATTATAAGCATGATATCTGGAATAAAGATGACAGTCCCACAGTGTTCTACATGCTGAGTATGTATCTCAAATACTGTGATTAGGCCAAGTATCACATTAAGAAAGTCATCAGCCAACTAGAAGACATACAAAGGAGGGAGACCAAAACTATGCCATGTAAGGAAAAACAACAAAACAACTGTGGATATTAAGATATGAGAAAAGAGATGAGGAAGATGATATAGCTATTTTGAGTAACTAAAGATCTGTCATTTGGAAGAGGTCTAAAAATTATCCAAAAATTGTTCAAAGGAGAGAATCTTGGGACCTCTATGTGGAAAAGAGGAAGACAGACATTAAGTCAAATTCTGACAGCATGAACTTTTAAACAACAAAATAGGTTTCTATTTGTAGTAAATCTGCCTTCTTTATAAATATCCAGGTATATACCAAATGATTATCTGACAGGGTTTTAGAGAGGGTAAAAAAATCATTTCTTTAAATGACAAGTTGGTTTAGACAGCATTCAAGGCTCCTGAAAACTCCCAAAGACTTATGGTATAAAATTTTTTAAGTTTACATGAAAGACTAACTTAGGTTAAGCCATTAAAATTTATTAAAAAGACATAAAAAAAAATACCTCGGCCCAGGTTTTGGGCTTTTGCCAGCCTTCAGTTCATCAATAATTTCTTCAATATCTTTAGGTGTCAGATCCTCCTAGGAAAAAAACATAAAGCAGTCATATTAAAACTACATCCTACTACTAAAATCAGTGTGAATCCCTAGTATCAGTTTATTATTGTCTGTCCCAGCTCACGAGTTACTTACCAAGGCAGCACACCTGAGTAACTCCTAGATATAGCCTGTCCTGCCAGATGCAATCGCAGTAGGAGCTGCAGCTGAAGGGGCAGCACAGAGCAGTGCTCTGAGGGGGACAGTTCTGCATTTGAGCTCAAGTTCCAGCACTTACTAGCCAATCTTAGAGAAATTACTCAGCTTCCCCAAATTTGTTTCTTCATTTCTCAACTGACTTCAGAGTGTTTTGAGGTTTAAAAGTGAAAATACATAAAATAGAACAGTGCTTCATACAAAGCCTTGACTGTCTAATTCCTGCTTAAATTAAGATCGTCCTGATTATGAGTAAATGGCAGAAATGTAGGAAAGGGAAAGTTATTGCCATATTTTTAAAAGGTATTTTTTTTTTACATATGAGAAAGAGGGGGTAAGAAATTTGAATCACCATCATTAAAATGAAGAAAATCCCTATAGGTAATAGAAGTATCCTAGAAAGGTAAAATGCCAAAGAAGTCCAATTTCATCTTCATTTAAAATAAAATCATAGATTTCCATTTCAGGCACGGCAGGCTAGCTATCCTGACTGAATGTCCTGCTGTTAACAACTATAAATGCTGAATAAAATAAAAAACAAAAACTTTAAAATTTTATTAAGACATGGACAAGGAAAAAGTACTCAGAGGTCCAAAACTCAATGAAAACTTTAGGGAGACAAGTGGAACACCAAACAAACTTGGCTTCAGGGTGTCACAGCCTACAGGGGCAAGGTACAAAGTCACGGGCACAGGAGGGCATCCAAACCACACAGAGTGGAGACACCCAAAGGGTATATTCTCAATATAAAGGAAACCAGAAATTAAAACTGCCCCTCAAAACACCCTGCTAGTCTGGAACCTTACACTTCAGGGGAAGAAGAGGGAGGATATAAGGAGAGGAGATTTCTTTTGGGCCAGTAGTATTTCCAAGAGCAAGAGAGAAGCAACATCAACTTCTGGAAGAATCTACCTTCAACATGGGCCTAAAAGAATTTCCATAAAGAAACTTCTAAGAGTTATGAGCTAACAAAATATTATGAATGAAAACCATGATATAATTAGGGTAGCAAACAATTAAAAAAGGTAACTAGAAAATGCCACACACCTGGATATTAACACTTCTAAAAAAAAGAAGAGGTCAAAGAAATAAAATTGCAAAATTTTAAAATATTTAGAACTAAATGATAAAAATATTACTTATCAAAACTTGTGAGATCCAGCTAAAGCAATTTTTAGAGAAAGGTATGATACCATCTCTGTAAAATTTTTAAAACACACAACACAGTATGATTACCATGCCTGGATACATAGATTTTGAAAGTTTAAAAAACACATACAGGAAGAATACATACTAAATTTATGATAGTGATTATCTCTGGGAATGAAAGGAAAGGAACAGGATTTTGAATGGGGGTAAGGGAGGTTTACCCTCAGGTATAGCTATTTCTATGTAATAGCAACCCACTCCAGTATTCTTGCCTGGAGAATCCCATGGACAGAGGAGCCTGGAGGGCTATAGTCCATGGGGTCAAGCACAGTACATGTATAATAACAATGATAAAAATTATAATACCTGAAGCACATGTGGCAAAATGTTATCTGTTAAGCTGTGGTGTTTATTTTTTGTATTTAAGTTTTTGTTATTTAAAAGTTTTTAAAATGTATCCTGGAGTTAAATGCAAAAATGTTTAATGATGATAACTTTTTTTTGGATGACAATTTTTGAAAAATGTTCTGGTGGACAATAATGAGGAAGCTAAAACTGACATATTTTTATTAATAATTATTTGATTTTTAATAAACTTTGAAACCACAAAAAAAACTTCAATATTTATATCAACAGGAAATCAAGTATTTTAAATATAATGTCATACAAGTTTAATTTACATTAAGTAAATACTCACATAGTAGTTGTCATTTATTTGAACCATTGGTGCATTTACACAGGCCCCTAAACATTCGACTTCTATAAGAGTGAAAAGTTTGTCAGGTGTAGTCTCTCCAACCTTTATTCCTAAAAGTGTAAATAAGCACTGTAAGGATCAGATAATATTTTAATTGCAACATAGTTTAAGGAAAAAACAAAATCAACCCATTACAGAGGCATGTAAAAAGTATTTAAGAGCACTGAATTTCTTAAACTAAACAAACTGTATAATTATTATAGAACATTCAAGGATTTCTTAAGTGGACCTGTTCCTTTTTCAAACAGTCAAATTTCAAGGGCCTTATCTCCAGTGTTTGTTGTTACATAACAGTGTATCAGACCATATAAATTTTGATCATTGATAATTAACCTACTATTGTATTGTAGCTATACAATCAGACTGGGGAAGACTCAGAAAACAGTTAATGTCAAAGATCATTAAGAATGGGAGGATAGTAAGTACTCTCAAATCTTTAGGGAAGGCATTTTGATAAAATCTGACCTGGCACGTCTACATTTTGGAAACACCTTTGTGCACTTGCACAAGTATGCACAGAGCTGCATACGTGAAAGTAAGTGCAGCTTAGTTTAACTTACATAGAAAATGAGGCAGACACACATATTATCATAGTCAAAATCAAGTGCAAAAAAGCAGACATATTACATTCAACAATGAAAATAATTAAAACAACATTAACTCTAAATCTGACATAGCCAACTGTCATCACAAATTTACCTCAGAGGTACTGTCGTCACAAAACTGTACCTCAGAGGTCGGGGGATGGAATTTTAAGCAGACTTCAGCCTCTGTTTTATATACTTTAATACTGTCCAGCTATTTTTACAACATGCAAGTACTTCATATTCAGTAACAATAAGATTAAGAAACACCTCCTTTTACTTCATTTGATAAGTATAGTGATAAATGCGACAATGGCAGTTTGCCCCTGTAGTAACATCTTCTTCCACACTTCCCTTCCTGAAGCATTCTTCCTGTTCCAAATCTTATTTGTTCCAAGTCTTGTTTGGAAGAATGAGGATAATACAGTCACTTCATGTGCCACATGCTATCACACAATGAGTGAAACTTACTTTTCTAAGCAACAAACACTTTAAAATTTTAAGAAGCTTTTAAAACATACTCAATGATTACGAAAGAAAACGTGAAAACTCAGCTTTGAGAATGAGAACTAAAGGATACAGAATAGGAAGAAATAATGGTGGGCAAACATAGTAAGACAAAAATTTACTCATTAAGTACAGATCCAGTATGATAGTGAAAGTTGGAAAATTTAGGTAGAAAGAGGTCACATTTCAAAAGACAAATCTATTTTTTATAAACATTATAAATATACTGTGCCCCATACCAAGTTTTTTCTGAATGGCTTCCAGTATGCTGTCGGAGTTTCGGAGCATGCAAGGTGTGGTAGTGCAGACTTGAATGTGATACTTTCCAACAGGCTTTCGATTATACATTGTATAAAAAGTTGCTACTTCATACACTCTCATTGGAGGTACTTGTAAAATTTCTGCAACCTAAAATATTTTAATAATACGGTTACAATGTTTATTGAGTTTTAGATATGTCATAAAAAACAATTTCAATATTGCTTCAATTTGGTAAAAACCAAAAAAGTTCTTTTTTTTTTTTTTTTTTTTGGTGATGGCAAGGTGTTAATTTATTTTTTTTTTAAACTTTACAATATTGTATTAGTTTTGCCAAACATCGAAATGAATCTGCCACAGGTATACCTGTGCTCCCCATCCTGAACCCTCCTCCCTCCTCCCTAAAAAAGTTCTTTAGAAGCAGAAACTACATCTGTATTTGATATCTGCGAGGCTTAAGTCCTTCAAGTCTGACACTTAAAAATCACACATATATCCAGGTCTTGACATGAAAAAAGAATTCGTTAAATGGCATTTCAAATAATGACAAATATATTAAACTTTTTCTTATCAGGGATTCTAAAGGAAATGTATTCTCAAAAGACATCTAACCCTGGGCTCACTCCTGCAGTATTAAAGTAGCTATATTGAATCTAATTCTGTGGTACTAAATCAGGCTTACACCTCTGAACCTGGGGAACTCTCTCAAAATATACAAGCTGGCATCCACTCAATGGGATAATTGTAAGGTCCTGGGGTCTAACTAAAATAGTTCTCCTGAGCTGCTGTTGTGCACCTCCCTATACCTTGGTGATGGTTAAGTAACAATGCATGGGCCTCTGGATATTGTTTTTGTTGTAAGGTTGGGCTTTTCTTGGAGGGGAAAGGGCAGTAACATTAAAACTCTCCAAGTGGAAAGAATTTTGATTCTATTCTCTGTATGCTATTTCTTCCTCTCGTGTACATACACATCCAGTTCTACATAGAATAGGACAATATTTTTAAAACATTTTCACATTGGTTTCTCATTTATTTTGCTCTGCTAAGCTTGACACTCAGCAAGACTTTCAACAAGCTTACCATTATCAAAAACATAAATTTTTCAAAAAAAAGTTATTTATGATTAGAAACACACCTAAATCATCACTAAGGAAGTTGGCTGTTATAAAAATAATGAGGAATTTAGAAATGCCCCCAAACATTTATTTATTGAAATAAAAAAGCACTTATGTTTACTAAGTATATTACTAACCAAACTTGCTTTATAACATTTTTCATAATCAAAACAAATCAACAAGGGTCCATAACACTGTTAAGAGTACCGTGCCAAGTAAATAAGAGATCAATGAACTCTTATCTAAAATTTGCATCCAGGATTCCATTAGATAAACTGAGGATATTCCTAGACTCTTAGAAAGACTCTTAAGACATTCCCCTTGTCACAATGAGAAAGTGACAAGGGGAATGAAGCACAGCAGAATCTCTGCAGAAGTCAGTCAAGTACAAACTGCACAGAATTAGAGATGAGTCAGCCCCAGCTCTACCACTTAGAAATAATAACATATTAATTGGAAGAGCTCTATCTAGTCTAGAATCATCACCACAGATGAGCAAGTCCAGAGAAAAATCAGATCTCTGAGCTCAAAGTAAAATATATTTTCCATTATATCAATGGAATAATAATCACACTGGCTTATTAGCCATGTGATTCTCATAAGAATCAAATAATATATATGGCTTTATATTATATTCATAAATGATACACTATAACATACTACCATACAAATGTAGTACATTAAAAGGATATGAATAAACTTGAAATCTGGATTACTGCTGAAAACACTATTAGGAAAAAATGAATCCTAAAATATGCGTGAATATACTAACTGTATTTAAATGGGTCACTCAAAAGATTTCCCTAGGTTGTTGATTCCAAGCTGCCATAATCAAATGGCACAAATACCATGTATTATAAGGATTTTTTTAATAAGGATTTTAATTAAAGCCTGAGGCCAAAAATGCAAAGTATTAAAAAGATTCACATTAGCTGTGAGCAGATCTTTTTCTCTGCAATTCTAGTATTTAAACAGTACATTCCTTTTCAGAATATCTTGACAGCAAATTATACATATTTGGGATCTTTTTTTCCTCTCAAAGACAGAAAAAAAGCCTCTTTCACTCTAATGCCCTTACTATTTCTTGCAAGGATAAAAAGCTCCACCCTTTCAGTTTTATGCATTATTAAAGGAACCAACAGAAACATAAATATAATTTAGGGTATGAGATATAGAAATGATTTGTTATTGTTCAGTTGCTAAGTTGTATCCAACTCTTTGCAACCCCATGAACTACAGCACACCAGGCCTCTTTGTCCCTTACTATCTCCCCGAGTTTGCCCAATCCGGGAGAACTTCAAATTCCTGGATTATGACATTAATGACCGTCAGAGAAATTTCCACATAAGGAAGTTACTATACACAACCTCTCCTCTTTTTGAACTAACACAAAAATGAAGTACCTTGTTCATAGCAGAGATGGGCAGCCATCCATTCTGTCTCTGGGCTAAATCCAGAACTGGAAGCACAGCTGCTGCCTTATGCCCTTCTGGGTAGTTTTTCACAATGGCCTCTATCCTCTGTATCAGAGAAGAAGCACTTGTTTTTATATCTCTGGAAGATACTAAATATTCTGTAAGTTAATTATAATGTTAATTCAGTCATACCTTATAGTTTTCTGGTGTGAAATCAAATGGAGTATCTGGGTTATTCTCAGGAGTATCTCTGTGCTACACAAAAGAAAAAAAACATTTCTCAAAATTATCAAAGTTCCCTGAAAAGTATGAACAACTTTGTACCTTACTACTACTGATCATTTAATTTCTTCACTTTGATTCAAACATGATATATGTCAATCTATCCTTGCTTCAAAAGCAATGGCTAAACTAATTATTAACTACACATCTGATAAGTATGATTACCAAAATAATATTAGCAGAATTAAAAAATTTAGACATTTTCAAAATCACCCTTTGTAAGTTATAAGAAGTAGCTTTAGGATCAAAAACCAAAAAAAGTGTAATGCAACTTGACGAGAGAATATGATCTTCTAACGTAGTATAATTACAAAAAATTACCGATTATTGGAAAGCCTTATGAAATTAAGACACAAAATTTTGAGCATGACAATATGTACATTTTTCCAAAAGAATGTACCAGATTATCAAAGGGACCCACTGTCTACTACAAAAGCACCATCTCTTCCCAACCAACAGAAACTAGCCCACAGATAGTTTTCCATAACAGAAACTAGCCAACAGCGAGCTTTATTTCTTCTCTAGTAAGAGCAGGCCCTTTTCAAACACTGACAAGAAATGGCATGTCAACAGGAAATCAAATGAGTCACACTGAGATTAAAACTTACATCGATTAATGTTTTGTATATATGGTGAAACAGAACTGAATCCCTTGTCAACTCTCAAAGTTCTGCTTTTTCAAGGACATGGAAAAGGAAACAAAGTTTCTTTGGACAATTATCTCAAATATTTTCAGAGGAAGACAACAAAATGGAGAGCAGGACTCTACTTATTAACAGTATGGCTAACTCATTTATTAAGATTCAGCCTTAAAATAATTCATTTTCCAAAACTATACCATCAACTGAATCATCACACAACTCCACTAAACTGCCCTTAAACACTAGATTGATTTCTGAAAAATGTACCTTGTCACAGAAAGGGCATACTTAGTCTTTCTGAATTGTGCAACCAATCAACATCTACCTGTAGTGAAACCCTGGAAACCAAAAACATAAAGGACAACTGCCAGTGTATTGGCTGTATTACTGAAATACATGAGTTTCAAGTTGGTGCCATTTTGGGATTCCCCAATTTGCAGCCTCAGAATCTTCAGTCAGCCAACATAAATGATCTTGAAAAATCCACAGTATGACAAGAAATCAGGTTAAGGCTCACGGTTATTTCACCAAGGAATAATCTAAATTCTTAATCCCAGGGTGGCCCTGGTACCAATTTAACTTGAAATGCAGTGAATTCAATTAACTATATTTAAACTCCCACAAACTCCCACTCCAGCAAACACCAAAGATGTTGCTCTTTAAGATAGCTGTATTTAACCACACTTCCAAGTCCTTTCATTCTGAAGAAATCTTAGTAATTACTTACCACAAATAAGGCTCCTCCAGCTCCATTCTGAACAGCTGTCTTATGCAGATTTCTTATATGTTTTCCCTAAAATTTTAAGCAAGTTCAGTAAATCAAATGCCTTATGAAATTTTAAGATCAGTAATTTAAAATAATAGAATCAACTTACAAAGTAAGTTGGACTTCCCTCATGGCTGAGTGGTAAAGGAAATGCAGATTCAAAGGTAAGGTTTCTACCTTGCTTGCCTACAGTAACACACAATAGTCAATCGAAGAGCCAGAACCACAAGCTATATCTCCTACGTTCTTTTGCAGGCAATTGCAGAGCTAATGTACCATTAACTTACTGCTTTTCACTTATGTCTGAATCAAACTGGATGCCAATTTTTATTCGCTATGGATCTTCATAAACATGTTTCATTCTGTAAAAATGTATTGAACGTTACCCTCTTTTCAATTCTTCACTACTTTAGAAAATCCAGCCATAAAAGTATTCGTTCAGAAAGCTGCTCATAATTGACCATACTCAATTACTTTGGAAGGAATCCATTTGATTACTCTTTTTTTTTTTCCTTTCAACATGAAGGCAAGTCCCAGTCTATCCCATGATGGGCAGCTAAAACTCCAAGAGAAAAACTACAGCCTTAATGTCTTAGGCTTCAAAATCACTGTGGACAGTGACTGCAGCCATGAAGTTAAAAGACGCCTGATGCTTGAAGAAAAGGTACAACAAACCTAGACAACATAATAAAAAGCAGAGACATCACTGCCAACAAAGGTCTATATAGTCAAAGCTATGGTTTTTCCAGTAGTCATGTACAGATATGAAAGTTGGACCACAGTGTAGGCTGAGCACCAAAGAATTGATGTTTTTAAACTGCAGTGTTGGAGAAGACGCTTGAGAGTCCCTTGGATAGCAAGGAGATCAAACCAGTCAATCCTAAAGAAAATCAACCCTGAATATTCACTGGAAGGACTGATCCTGAAGCTTAAGTTCCAATACTTCAGCCACCTGAGGCAGAGCCAACTCACTGGAAAAGCCCCTGATGCTAGGAAAGATTGAGGGCAGGAGGAGGAGGAGGTGACAGGATGAGATGGCTGAATGGCATCACCAACTCAAGAGACATGAGTTAGAGCAAGCTCCGGGAGATGGTGATGGACAGGGAAGCCTGACATGCTGTAGTCCATGGGGTCACTGAGTTGGACACAACTTAGCGACTGAACAACCACCACCACCACAGGAGGGGGATAGGCAAGTGGGAAATCCAGGAAAAGAAAAAGCCAGAAAGAAGCCTCCAGTTCTGTGACTGACTCCAGTCTAGCTACAAGAGCTGAACGGATATGTGAGCTGCTGCCCACAAGGGAGCCAGACTGCAGTCTGAGTCTAGTTAATAGCCTATCTGCAACAATAACTACAACAAAATACTCTTTGGAGGAATTTTAAAAATTCATAACCTCTATGACCATCATTCACAATATCCAGGACACAATCCAAAATTATTCAACACACAACAAAAAAGGAAACAACTCATTTTCAAGAAAAAAAGACAACCAGTGGAGATTACCAAACAATAATTTCAAAATGACTACAACAGCGCTTAAGGACATAAAAATATCTTCAATGAATGAAAAGACAGAACTAGAAACCATAAAAAAATAACCAAATGAAAATTCTAAAACTGAAAACATAATCCATGAAAATGCCACAACCCTTTCACCTCTATGAAAGTAATTAGTGGCTTGGCAGTGAGGCAGCATCAGTTGTAAAGTGATGTCAACAATAAAGAAAACGCTGGGCAATTTACTTAAGGAAAGATGGAAATAAGTCTATTCTGAGTAGCTTTGGGCTCCATATTTCATAATTTTTAGGCAATTCTTGACAATCGTTCAGTAAGTTATTACTGCACAGAAATGAAAAATAAAGTTCAAGGAGATTAAAAATTATGGCTCAAAGTCACACAGGTGTCCTCCACTAGACACAGTACTAAATTCTGGATATTTTTAAATCAATGACAAGCTGAAAAAAGCCTGTGGCTGAAGAAATTGGCAGCTAGCTAATAAAGCTGCAATTAAACAAAATAAGCAATTTCTTTGAAAATGTAAATGATTCCTTTAAAAGTTTCTCTTCTAGGAAAGGAACTTCATTAGTTGAAACCTCTTTACTCATATATTGCTGGACTTTTGCTAGGTCATCTGATATCCCAATATTTGTAAAAGATTAGAAGGGCCTGATTATATAAATTATAGAACATCTTCACAATAGCGTATCATGCAGCATTAAAAATGACAGAATGTTTACTGACCAGGAAAGTTGCTCAAAATGTATAATGAGAAAAAACAGCCTACAAAAACAGTATGAACAGTATGATCTAATTTTTTAAAATTCTGTAAGGTCTTTTCACTGCAGACGTCAAAATGTTCACGTTTTGGTAATCTCCTGTTTGATAAAACTACAGGTGATTTTTATTTTTTGAACTTAAATCTATTTGCTGTTCCTAATATTATGCTTTTCTTATTTTGTCCTTTCCACCTAGAATACCCTCTCCCTAGTCCATCTGATCCCTCCCCTAATCTATTCCTATTGCTTCTAGGAAAAATTATACCACCTTCAAACCAAACTGGGTGCTCTATTCATGAGTATCTCTAACACTGCACAGTTGATCCCTGAAGGATACTGGGGTTTAGGGGAGTATGCTAACTGGTTTTGTGAGGTTCTTTTTTTTTGGTGGAGCTGGGGGCAGGGGTGGGAATGGGGGCGGTCAGTGCTTGCTGGGGTCTCAGTTCCCTGGCCAGGGATTGAACGTGGGCCACAGGCAGCGAAAGCCTGGAATCCTAATCACTAGACCACCAGGGAACTTTCTGTGGAACTTCTAAGTAGTAGAATATACGAACGTAACAGTCAGATTCCAAATGAGGTTCCTCCATATACCCTGGTGGCTCAGTCCAGTCGGTAAACAATCTGCACGCAGAGTGGGAGACCAGGGTTCGATCCCTAGGATTGAGATCCCCTGGAGAAGGAAATGGCAACCGACTCCAGTATTCTTGCCTGGAGAATCCCATGGACAGGAGCCTGGCTGGCTACAGTCCCTGGGGTTGCAATGAGTCGGACTCGACTGAACGACTAAACCACCACATACTCTGGATCCTGCAGTAGTCTAGTATCTACTGTTGAGAAAAAAAAATACGTTTATAAAGTGGACCCGCTTAATACAAATCTGTTGGAGGATCAACTGAACCTTTACGTGTACGGTATTTACTACCTCAAGTTCCTACTGCGTAAGACTATCAACTCCACAAGAATAGGGGATGTCTAAATCCATAGCTTAACTGTAATATGGGGGAAATAACAGTATCAACCTCATAAATGAGATTTCGAGTGTGAAGAGTTAACAATGCTTGGAACACGGAAAGCAGTAGCAGAACGTTGTTCCCTGTCACCATTATTATCCCATTTTGTCACCTGGAGCCCAGCAGGTAAGAGTGCATCCTCAAGCGTTTATTGAGAGACCAAGTCTGCACACTGGAATATCCGAGGACACCAGGGACAAGCGTAGAGGCCCAAAGTCCGGAGAAGGTGCGGTGTGGCCACCAGGCGAAACCAGAACTCACTTGCGAGCTGCTGGGCTCCCCCCACGCCCAGAGCCCCGCCGGCCCCTTCCCCCGGGAACCGGCCCCACCGTCCCAAGGCCCAGCCGGGGACGCCCGGCCGTCCCCCTCCTCATCTCTGGGCGCATACTGTTCAGTGAGCACGAACGAGCGTTTCGCCCGGGGACTCAAGTGTCCTTCCCCGAGTGAGACGTGCTCGGAGGTCACGGGCGTCCGGCCCGACGGACTCGGGCGCGGAGACAACCCACTCGGCCAACCTCCCCACAGCCACCGGGGGACCACGGGACGTCCCTCCGCGGGGCGGGACACCCGCGGCCGGCCACGCAAGGATATCCTGGCGCCGCCCCCCAGCCTCACGTCCCGGGGAGGCCTCGCTCCGCCGCCCCCCGGCCTCCCCGAAGACGGTGAAGGCCGCGGTGTCCTTGCCGCCGCCCGGGACCAGTCACGGGCCCGGGCTCCCGCGTGCCCGCCGCTACAGGAGGCGCGGAGAGAGGCGGGGAGGGCGGTGTCCGCGTTCATTCGAGGCTCCTTACCCAGTGGGCGGCGAGGCCGGCCGCGCGGGCCCGTAGCGCCACGGAGAGGAACATGGCTGGCCAAACTGCGGGCCTCCGGGCCTCGCCGGGCACGGTCCCGAGAGGTCGGCACGTATGGCGTGCGCGCCCCCGTGTCCAGCCCGCGCGCCCAGGGCAGCGGGGGCGCGCGGGGGCCGCTAGGGCCAGTGGGCGGGGACTT
This sequence comes from Bubalus bubalis, assembly GCF_019923935.1. Lineage (NCBI taxonomy): Eukaryota > Metazoa > Chordata > Mammalia > Artiodactyla > Bovidae > Bubalus > Bubalus bubalis. The sequence goes on from NC_059178.1 coordinate 20,639,482, forward strand.
CCGGGCCGGGGCGGGGCGGGGCCCGCTGGCGCCCGGAAAGCGATCCGGCGGGCGGAGCTTGGGCTCCACATTTTGAAAGTAGTATCCAGAAATCTGGCGCTCCGCCGATCCGGGCTTATGGGGCGAGTTTCTCTCCTGGAGCCTTAAGAGGATTTAGCTGTCTCTCTTTTGATTGTACTTCTCTAGAAAAAGCTCCGTGGTAACCCCTATCAGTCGTGTGTTACACATTGCACAATTGAAGGCAACTGGGCTGCCTGCTCTCGGCTCCCGTTCTTCTGCTTTGAGGTGCGAGCCTTCGTGTTTAGGGGGAAATAATACAATAATAATATAGTCTAGACTTGGCTCCGGAGTCGCGGAGAGTGGGAGGTGGAAGGCAAGCTGGACGGCCCTGAGTGACGACTGCCGGGCTGCGTGGTAGTGCTCCCTGCTATTCTCGGTTTTTTGTACGTGTTAGAAATTTTCCATAATAAAACTTTCCATAAAGAAAAAAAGCCACTTCCTCCTTGCTGTTTGTCTGGTCATCTCTGGAAATTCCAGCAAATATGTGCTTGGTAACAGCTGTTCTGTGCCGAGCTCGTTTCCTGCAGTGGAGGGTTTACCCCGCCGCCTGCTTTGCTCCTGTGTCTCGCACCCACTCCCTTCCTTCTGCCCATTTTCTTCGCTGTAATAAACTTGTGAATGATTTCTGAACTTTCACATCAGAAACGGGACTTTTTAAAAACATATCCTTCATTAATTTTAAAACTCCAAAATATCCCTTTGCAACTCTATGAGTCATGTTTCACAAATGAGGGAATTCGAGTCACAGAGGGCTGCCAGCCAGTAGCTAGGAATAGACACCAAATGCCTTGGTTCCCATTCCTTTGCCTTATCTTTTATATTGGTTTGCGTCTTCTAAATTGGCTTAAGTATTTCCCTTTAAAAGGGAAAAATATTCTGGGCCTCAGTGTTGATTCAAGCTGTTTTATTATAGTGTTAGTCTCTCAGTCATGTCCAACTCTTTGTGACCACGTGGACTGTAGCCCACCAGGCTCCTCTGTCCATGGGATTCTCCAGGCAAGAATACTGGACTAGATAGCCATTCCCTTCTCCAGGGGATCTTCCTCACCAGGGATTGAACTCGGGTCTCCCAAATTGCCAGCAGGTTCCTTATCATCTGAGCCACCTTATAATAATATTATAACATTACCTAAATATTAATACATTAACACTATTATACACATAATTCTTTTATAGTTCTTTCATAACTAAGACCAAAACATATCACAAATACATAGAAACTTATACGTGGATGATATTGATTGATAAGGCATGGGTTCCTTACACCTGGAATGCATGCTGTTTTACTGGATTCTATGAGGGCCTTCTCTGACCTTCTGGTCTGAATTGCTTTCCCTAAATACACCTACCTCCAATTTCATCACCACATTTACCACCAGGTTATAACCAACATAGGTGGAGACTCCTGCCCTTCTCAACTCATTCGGTTCAACAACCTACACTCTACCTGTCATGAGAGGAATTCAGTATTTGTTGACAATGAAAATCTCATACATGGTGCAGATATTTGGCCTCTCTAAAGGGGCTGTATGTCTGGTTGGATCCAGGCTTACACGCACAGGTACTGGTGAGAACGCTTTTCTAATACAAGGAACAGGAAACCTAAGTAAAGTTGATTGAACAGTACTGGGTTCATGATCTCACACGAAAAGAATTCCAGAGGTAGAGCAGTTCCAAGATTAGATAATTCAGTTACTCAAGGAGTCCTTAGAAACTTGAGTGCCTTCCGTCTTTTCCTCTTCCATTTTCAGCTGGGTCTCCTATAATGGTCACAAGATGGCTGCAGCAGTTCCAAGGACCGGATAGAAATGATAACATTCCGAGGGAGAAGAAGAACTCTTACCTTTTAAGGAAGAGCCCCAGATGTTCCTCCAGCAGATGTCTTTGTCTCATGGGCATTCCTGCTACGGTAGTTAATGGACAGGCTCTGGCATCAGAGCTGGTTGAGGGCTTTGTAGCGGTGTGACTCTGGGCAAATTATCTCTGTGAGCTTGCATTTAAATGGTACCCTCCTCAAAGCTTTACCCTGGAAATGAGATGGGTTACAAACCACCTATAAAAATGAAACACCTGTGAAATGTTTTTAAAAGTACTTAGTTTAAAGTAAGCATCAGCAGGGGGTCTTCCATGGTAGAGCAGCATCTTTGGAGGTGATAATCCATAGATACAGTGTATATTTCATTGGCGTCCAGCAGTGAGCAAAGACTTAGCAAAATAGGTGTCCCAAATTTCTGTTACTTAGGAGCGAAACCAAAGAGTGAAAAGAGTAATGCTTAAAATATGAAAGTTCAGTGTTAAGAGAATGTCTAGCCTGTTAACACTTTTCCAACAATGATATCCAAAGTAAAATGCTTTTAGTTCAACATTGAACTGCTGGTAAGTGTGACACCACTTTGTTCAGCAGTCCAAAGGATTTGTTAATGGCCAGGGTGATTTTGGCTTATCCTTAACCCAAATAATTCTCAAGTGCAAATGTCAGGATTGATATCTCTCACACCCAGTAACGTGAGTTTATTTCTAAAGCTACCCCACTGCACAATCAACTATTCTTCCCTGAGCCCTTAGGCTAGAATTGTGGGGGCTGTTTGAAAAATCCCTATCCTTCCTTCTACTTTCAAAGTCATGGTTTCTGAACACAGATCCACATGGACATCAGTGATTTCAAATGTTAGTGACCTAACCATGTAGGCATGATTAAAGCTGGGTTGATTACATACATTTGGATTTCATTCCAATCCCAAAGAAAGGCAATATCAAAGAATATTCGAACTACCATACAACTGTGCTCATTTCAAATGCTAGCAAGGTAATGCTCAAAATCCTTCAAGCTAGGATTCGGCAGTAGGTGAACTGAGAACTTCCAAATGTACAAGTTGGATTTAAAAAAGGCAGGGGAACCAGAGATCAAATTGCCAACATTCAGTTGGATCATAGAAAAAGCAAGAGAATTCCAGAAAAACATCTACTTCTGCTTCATCAGCTATGCTAAAGCCTTTGACTATGTAGATGACAACAAACTGTGCAAAATTCTGAAAGAGATGGGAATACTAGACCACCTTACCTGTCTCCTAAGAAACCTATACGCAGATCAAGAAGCAGCAGTTAGAACTAGACATGGAACCATGGACTGGTTCAAAATTGGGAAAGGAGTACATCAAGGCTATATATTGTCACCCTGCTCATCTAATTTATATGCAGAGTACATCATGCAAAACACTAGACTAGATGAATCACAAGCTGGAATCAGAATCAGCAACCTCAGATATGCAGATGATACCACCCTTATGGCAGAAAACGAAGAGGAACCAAAGATCCTCTTGATGAAGGTGAAAGAGGAAAGTGAAAAAGCTAGCTTAAAACTCAACATTCAAAAAACTATGATCATGGCGTCTGGTCCCATCACTTCATGGCAAATACATGGGGAAAAAGCGGAAACAGTGACATATTTTATTTTCTTAGGCTCCAAAATCACTGTGAACGGTGACTGCAGCCATGAAATTAAAAGACACTCGCTCCTTGGAAGAAAAGCTATGACAAACCTAGATAGCATATTAAAAAGCAGAGACATTACTTTACCAGCAAAGGTCCATATAGTCAAAGCTATGGTTTTTGCAGCAGTCATGTATGGATGTGAGAGTAGGACCGTAAAGAAAGCTGAGCACCAAATTATTTATGCTGTTGAACTGTGGTGTTGGGAGACGACTCTTGAGAGTCTGAACAACTGAACAACAACATACATGTAATGGACATTATGGCTGCCTGGATAGCATATATTCCACTATTCTAAGTTAGTGCTATTGCCATAAGCCGAGAGAAGTTGGCCCTAACAATAGTGGTCAACCCGTTAAGAATACATGTGTTTTGGGGTGGGAGATGGGGCACTGGGAGTCAGGAGAGCTAGAATACAGTTGAGAGGAAATGACCAACTGTGAGAACTTTGGCTCTGCCAGTCCTATGCTTTCTTCTCCAACTGAAGCATCACAAACAGGAAACATTAAGGATGTGGAATAATGGAAATCATGAGCTTTGTCATCAGAGGGACCTGGGTTTGCATTCTGACCTCATCACATACTAGATTCTGTGAAGCTATGGTCCTCAGTTTCTGAAAGTATAATGGGAACATTAAACTGTTCAGTTTATGGAAAATGATAAAGGTGACTCCTGGCACAGAGTTCCTTTCAGTACCTAAGAGGGGGTCTGCTCCATCTGTGAGACGCTTTAGTCGGGAGTTCTAAATTGTGACCATCTCCTAGGTCACGGCCTACTTATTAAGGCAGCCTTGGGCAGATCACTGTGTACCTTGCCTCGAACATTGCCGACTGGCCTGCCTTGCCTGGCTTTCTAATGTGTAATGGGAAATGCAGGCCCAGTCCTGCTTAAAGGGAAGAAATGTGGCTGAGAGCCAGTTGTTATAAAATCAAAATTCAAAGGAAGGGAAAAAAAGGGATAAGGTTACTGCTGGTGAGTAAGAGCGAGATGTAGGAGGTGGGCGGGGGTGGGGGAGTTCTTCAAGCAGAAGATTTGAGAGGGCAAAGAAGAGTCACCAGTCACAGTGGTCCACTGAAGCGCTCAGCTGTTTTGTGCTGTTTCACACCTGGGTGAGTAGGGATAAGGACAGTGAATCATCTCTTCACAGTCCTTCCAGATTCTCCTCAAATTAACCAGGGATAAGTGGGACCAAACAGGAATGAAAATCAGAACAGTCAATAACTTAGCTACACGCACTCCCAGAGTAGACTGTTAAAAAAATAATAATAATAAGCAAAACGTCACTTAAGCCATTAACATATTCAGGTGACTTCCCTAATGTGAGACTGAACCTAGTGGCTTCCATGGCTCAAGTGAAATTTTCTACTCAGAATTTGATCAATTTGATCAAGTAATCAAAGTACTTAAACAACAATGAATATAATGTCTGCCTAACAGATTGGAGAAATTTTAAGACTGCTCATCACTGGTATCAGAATGTGGAGCAACCTATCATCCATCACGGCAGCAATGCAAATAAGATCAGCAATGTGCACTGTTTCTTAATATGCAGATCCTTTACCCCGCAAGTTTACGCCTGTGAATTTATTCTAAGGAAATGACTAGAAAAGTCTACAAAGTTGTATGTACCCCACAGTATTATTGGGCTTCCCGAGGTGGCACTAGTGGTAAAGAACCTGCCTGCCAATGCAGGAGACATAAGAGATGCAGGTTTGATCCCTGGGTCAGGAAGATCCCCTGGAGAAGGGCATGGCAACCCACTCCAGTATTCTTGCCTGAAGAATCCCATGGACAAGGGAGTCCAGTGGGATATGGTCCATAGGGTCACAAGAGTTGGACAGGACTGAGGCAACTTAGCACAGACACACAGTATTATTTATAATATTGAAATCCTGATTGCCGTGTAAATGATCATGATCAATAGAGAACTGATTAAACAAATTACAGTACAGCCATACAACAGCTACAGATTAAAAATTAATAAAGATCAGTATTTATCATAAAAGAAAAACACCCACAATAGAGTTTAATTTTAAAAAATTTACAGAATATTATGTATAACATGAGCACATTTTTTGTATGTGTATAGGAGAAAATGCAGAAAGGTACACATCAAAATGTTAAAAAGAGTTCTCTCTGGGTTAGAAAACTTTACACCCTTTGTACTGAATTTATTTCAATTGATATGTATTATTTTCATCACACGAAAAAGAAAACTATGTTCATTTTGAGAAACAGTCTAAGAAAAAAATAAAAGTTAAAAATGAGTACTTTAGGGAGACTTCCTAGTGTTCCAGAGGTTACGCCTCTGTGCTTCCACTGTAGGAGGCATGGGTTCCATCTTTGGTCAGGGTACTAAGATTCCGCATGACCCAAAATAAAAGAGCAATAAGAAAAAAATGTTTTAATGAATAACTTTGTTAATAATTTTCTTTTATACTCACTTCTTTTTACTGGATGAAAACCTTCAGAGTTGCTTCCTTTAACTACTACTGATTTTTGTTCAGGTCTTTGTTTAGGGCTGGGAAGAGGGAAATGGGCTGTTTCTTAGGCTCTTTGGGGAGTTACAATTCTAGGTGAAAGAATTAGCTCTGGAATCCCTCCCACTGCTCCTTCTAGTCAAAGCTATGGTTTTTCCAATAGTCATGTATGGATATAAGAGTTGGACTATAAAGAAGGCTGAGCTCCAAAGAACTGATTGTTTTGAACTGTAATGCTGGAGAAGATTCTGGAGAGTCCCTTGGACAGCAAGGAGATCCAACTAGTCCAACCTAAAGGAAATCAGTCTTGAATATTCATTGGAAGGATTGATGCTGAAGCTGAGACTCCAATACTTTGGCCACCTGACTCATTTGAAAAGACCCTCATGCTGGGAAAGATTAAAGGTGGGAGGAGAAGGTAATAACAGAGGATGAGATGGTTGGATGGCATCACTGACTCAATGGACATGAGTTTGAGTAAACTCCAGGAGTTGGTGATGGACAGGGAAGCCTGGTGTGCTGCAGTTCACGGGGTCGCAAAGAGTCAGACACAACTGAGCGACTGAACTGACTGAGCAACTGAACTGACTGAACAAGGGCGCTTGATCCCAGTGCTAGGCCTTCATGGTCCTTCGTGGAAGAGGGGTGCTTTTGGCAGGATTTGCAAATTGTGTGCCAACTGTGTGCATTAACGTTAAGAGAAGAAGGAGCTGTGGTTCCAGGAGGTGGAAGGACAGGAGTGGCTGTGTGAACTTGGAGACAGCCTGATCTCATAAGTCTTGGTATCAGCATTTCAGAGCAGAAGAGACTAGACAAGATCTGGTCCAATCTCTTCACTTAACAAAAATATTTTTTTTTTTAAATTACTGAGATGGCCAAGCTGTTAACAACTGCCCTCTCCTTTAAGAATAAGTTATTAAATGTCACATTCTGTGAAATGGTGCTCTAGCACACTCTGTAAAGCTTAATGAAAAGACCCATTCTGTTCATCTGGGGAGTAGCATGGTAATGCTCGGTTTCCTAGCTGCAGCCCCATGTACTTCTTGTGTTTATATAGTCAAAGGTCAAAAGCTGACTAACAACAGAGAGCCCTTTCCTTTTGCATCACTTTTCAACTTTTCAAAGAACTTAAAATAAACTACCATTTTCCATTATTTACTAAAGGGATTTGTTTGGCAGAATTTGTAGCTCTTGGGAACCCCTGTGTCATTCTCACGAAGTACACAATCTGATTCTAACTGACCTACCAGCATTTAAGGAATGTGAGGATCACTCTGCATGATGTGTGCCACCCACGACAGAATAAGACAGCTGAGCTGTCCTGTAAGGTTTGTGACTTTCCACAAATATCTGATATGTATAGAATCAGGAAACCACTCTTCCCTGAGACAGAGGGAACGATAGAGATGGCGATAAGAGAGAAGGAGGTGGGGAGAAAGAAAGAGAAATAGGAGAGAGTCTATCACACCAAGGATTAATTTCCCCTGAATAAAAGAACTTTCTTTTCTAGCCAGCGTTTCATCTGAGGCAAACAAAGGCACATTCTGAAAACCTACAGCAATCCTGGACTTCCAAGGGCTTACCAAAATGCCCAGCTGGCATTGTGCAGAAAAGGGCTTACAATAATTTTCACATGGATTCACTCTTCTGCTAAACTCCAATTCAGGAGTTTAGGTCTGTGAGATGCCAGACCTTACAGCATATACAGGACCTCAGTCCTTGCTAGTGAACCTCGTTAGATTCTAGAACCTGAGTTCTAAATTGTACTTGCTCAATGACTGTGCTACAAAGATCAACCTGATGGTAATAACAAGTGCAGATTTCACCAGATACCATCTCTGTTAGTCCACATTGTTTAGTCGCTAAGTCTGACTCTTTTGTGACCCCATGGACTGTAGCCTACTAGGCTCCTCTGTCCATGGGATTTCCCAGGCAAGAATACTGGAGTGGATTGCCATTTCCTTCTCCAGTACACATTGTAGGTTTTCTCAGAATAGCATTTTGAAAGGTATTGAAAAATGAAGTCACCAGAGCTAATGTGGGGATTGCCCGGTTGACATTCTTTCAACCAAGTATTTGTTCAGATTGCAACAATAGTAAACTTCCTCTTTTCGTGACTACTTTCAAAATTGGCATAATATTTTGTTAAACGTGTAACCCAGGTGAAAAAAGTTCTAAGAGGAACAGACTTTTTTATTCACTGAACCAGTCCTCAATCCATTCAGTGTTTGCCAAGTTCCTTTCATGAATCAGGGAAGGGACCACAGGTGCTGACAATATCAGACTAAGGACACAGTCCTGCCTTCAGGGAGCTCACATTCCAGCTACTAGCACACACCTGGGTTCTTAGGTGTATATGTCCACAGAAGGGAATGGAATGTACAATCTCAGACTCTCCTATTATTAATACATGGTCAATTCTCTTTGAAATCTAGTGTTCTTTTGCTGTGATGTAATTTTGCAACTTATCCTGCTGTTTTGGGGATAAAACACATGCAAAATAACAAACATTATTGAGCACCTGTTATAACCAGATGGTAAGGGTCCACCATGATGGACATGAAGACTTATAGGAGGAGACTCAAGTATCCACCTTCCTTGTATTCATGGCCTTAAGTAATCGCCTCCTCTAAGTGTAGACTTGCCCTAACCAATAGACTATGACAACAGTGATGGATGTCACATCTATAGCTAGGTTAGGAAAGACTATGACTTCTTCCCCTGTTGTATTCTTGGCTTCCATGCTTTGGTGATGCAAACTGTATGGTGATACCATACTGTAGAGGCCCACTTGGCAAGACCCTGAGGGTGGCTTCCAGCCAACTGCCATCTTGGAACTGAGGCCCTCCGTTTCCCAGTCCCCGAGGAACTTGACGCTGCCAACAACGCTGTGAACCTGGAAGCAGATCCTTCCCCAGTCAAGCCCTCAGGTGAGGTTCCAACTTGGCCAGCATCTTGACTTCAGCTTGTAAGAGACTGAGAAAGAGGGCCCTGGCCGACTGTGCCCAGATTCCTGACTCACAGAAACTGTGACATAATGTATGTAACTTGTTACAAGCAGGTAAGTTTTAGTAGAATAATGTGTAATGTGGAAACTACCCCTGTTCTCAAGAGGTTGCAAGGACAGACAGAGTCAGACAGAACACAGACTACAGCACAACGTGAAAAGAAGTGCCACCTTCAATGACTTGGTAGGGGTTTAAATGAAGGACTCAATTCCCTGGGTCTGGTATTGTAATTCTTGTCTCAAGCTCACTTGATTTCTGTCATAGATTTTCCAGCTGGCAAAGCTTTTGAGCAACCCCATCACTTTAGTGCTTGCCCTGTACCTCACCTGAAACGAAGAATAATAGTACATATTGGAATTGCCCTGCTTCATGATGTGTTACTTGGGGGTAGGGGGAGTATTTTATACTTCAGTTCAATCACTCAGTCGTGTCCGACTCTTCGCGACCCCATGAATCGCAGCACGCCAGGCCTCCCTGTCCATCACCAACTCCCAGAGTTCACTCAGACTCACGTCCATTGAGTCAGTGATGCCATCCAGCCATCTCATCCTCTGTCGTCCCCTTCTCCTCCAGCCCCCAATCCCTCCCAGCATCAGAGTCTTTTCCAGTGAGTCAACTCTTCGCATGAGGTGGCCAAAGTACTGGAGTTTCAGCTTTAGCATCATTCCTTCCAAAGAAATCCCAGGGCTGATCTCCTAGTTCCTGCCATTTTGTATGAGGAGAGGGCTCACAAAATGTGAATGATGAACTACAGCCTCACAGTAAAAGAGCTAAAAGGACACGGAAAGCCTCTGAGTTTTTTGAAAGACCTGGGGGCCTGGAATGGAGATGGAGGGACAAGGGGCTGCCAGTGCAGGCTCATACAGGGCTCTCATGACAACTCGTAAAACAAAGCCACCTTGGAAGTCTTCCACAGGTCATACTGAGTGTGACGCTGCATGCTTCCTCCAGAGGCTTTCCAGAATCACTGGCCATAGCGGATGCTGCCTGTGTTCTGCTCACATCCCCAGGGTACTCACAATCACGGTATATTTTAGAATAATCTTACTGCAAGCACCCACAGCTCTCCCTGTGAGGGCTTCAGCCAGAAGTGCAGGGCTGCCCTCAGCCCTGGGCCACCTGACCAGAAGGAAGGACCCTGAAGCTCTGCACTGTCCCTTGGTGAGAGGACTCCGAGCTGTGTTCTGTGCTCTCATCCACAGCTCCTCAGCAGCACTGAGCTCCAGACACACCATAGGTAATCCACCCAACCACACTCCTTGAGTCACTTCCCCTCAAATCAACTACTTGGACTCAAATTTTCATCTCAAAGTTGACTTCTGTGGAAACCCAACTGAAGACCCTAGTGAATAAACAAAGACCGGAGACTAAAGTCAGAGTCTGGATGCATTGGTCCCGCTGAAGCTGTCTTGCTCAAGCACCTTAAGGACTAGACATAACCTGGTGAAGAGGGATCTGGTGAAGAATGCTGGGGCGGTGGGTGGGTGTAGGACTTCTAAGCTGACTTGCTCCCTGGGGTGGGATGAACGTGGGGGCTCAGATCCAGCTGCTGGAATGGAGAGAAAATTGGGCTCCAGGGCTGTCGCCAAAGGCCGTGGCCATGAGACAGCAGTTATGTAAGCAGCGGGCTACAGAGACCTGCCTGCAGGAGGGCAGCACCCCAGTGGGAAAGCTCCATGGTGTGAGTCTGGGTGGTCTCTGGACCTTCAGGCAGCCGCTGTGGTGGGGATGTGGTCAGGGGGACTGGACTCCGGCACTGAGTCAGGGTGAGGGCCAGGGGCTTCCCTCTCTGAGTAGGAGCTGCTGGAACAAAGGAACCGGGTCCTAGGGGGCCTCTGGAGCTGACCAGGATCTAACACTGAACTCAGGCTACAGAACAAGCAGAAGCCAATCTATGCCCGGGTCCCTGGGGCCCTGGGGCCACAGCTCTCTGGTTTGGATCCAGGTTCCACCTTCCCAGAAGGTGGCTTGTTTGGCCTTTCTGAGCTCAGTTTCCTCATTGGCAGCATGAAGGCTGTGGAAAGGTTTTAGCAACGAAATGTAAAGTGGGGGCAGGAGGTGAGTGTGTCCCTTCTTTGCTTGAGTAACTAGGGGCAGCCGGGAGCGGCCACGCTGCCCCTGGAGACAGAACTTGCTCTGAACAGAGAAGGAAGGTAAGGGTGATCTCAGAAACACCCATGGTCAAGGAACTCATCCCGTCCATTCTTGATCACGCTGCTTCCTGTACCAGCCTACCGTTTCTGCCGAAGTGATACCTCCCAGGCAGACCAGGGAGGACGCAGCGGGGCTGAAGTCACAACTCGTCCCAGGTGTGCCTGTGTGTGCATGCGCCAGGCAGGCCGAGGGGGAGCGGCCGTGGGGAAGGAGACCTGCAGAGTGTCAGGGCGCCGGCTTGTGGGTCCCTAATGGAGGCCTCGTGCAAAGGCAGGGTGATGAGAGCGAGGTCGCCTGAGGAAAAAAAATAAACTGGGTTCTCCTTCCATCACTGGCATCTCTGATTGACCCTGGAGACTGGCTGAGGTCAAGGCTGGCAACAAGGACTGGGTTGATCAGCAATGGGGAGAAGAAGAGCTCAACCAGATTTCAGCGCTGAGACAGTACATCTGCCAAGACCCATGATGGGGGGCCACAAACAGAGTGCTGAACTCTGGATGAGGCCCAGGTACCAGCTGATCAAGGCAGACTGCAGTGGTGCCCAGAGTGGATGTTGGTACCTGCTAGTTGTCAGCCCTGTGTCTATCTGTCTGTCTGTCAAAGGGCTCCAGTGAGCACATGTTTGTGCCCCAAGTAACCATTAATATATAGGACTGGTGAAATGGTCCATTTTCAAGACATATTTATCAAGCTAAATTTGTATTAAGCCTCTCAGACAGGAGAGGAGATTTCAAAAACCAGAGGAATCTTCTAAGAAATGTAGCTGCTTAATCACAACACTTAGGACGCTTGTTTCAAATACCCTTAAACTGACCTAGAAATCTAGAGAGGAAAAGTTCAATCTACAGTACATCTTTGCCTTATCTTAGAGTTGACAGATGATTTTCCAAAATGATTTGGATGTCCCAATAAATTTTTAGAATATTGAAAAATAAGTTGCTAACACCTGTAAGTCAACACAGAGCCTGGTTTCCTTCAGCAAAGCTGGGAGATTTCGGTCACCCGGAGAAGCCCCACTTCTGCCTCAAGCAAGGTCCCAGGAGAGGTGGTTATGGTCTCGCTCTGACTTCTTGACCTCCCGAATCCTCCCAGGTCTTGAAGAGCAAAAGCTGAAAACAAGGGTCCCTTCCACTGCTGCAACTGGCTCCAGCTGTAATCACCCAAACCAGGACTGAAAGGTCCCCAGTGACACAGTGGGAGTACAGATATTTATTTTTAAATAAATTACTTTTTGCTGGTTTAATCAAAAAGCTTTTATAAAGTTTAGACCACATGTAATACATTAATCTCTAGAGGATTTGGCAAAGATTTATGTTTTCAATTTATGGTTTTTTTAAAAATGTAGGTGCAGATTTGCTTAGATTAACACTGATTCTCAGAGCCCCCAAGTTCAGCACAAAGGACAATGTTAGATACAGCAAGTGACACTGGTGAAGGCTCCCAGGTGGCGCAATGGTAAAGAAACTGCCTGCCAGTGCAGGAGATGCAGGTTCCGTCTCTCACTCTTCAGGAAGATCCCCTGGAGGGGGAAATGACAAGCCACGCCAGCATTCTTGCCTGAAAAATCCAATGGACAGAGGGTGGTGGGTGACAGTCCTTCCTTAGGGGCACAAAGAGTCAGACACAACTGAGCGACTGAGCATGCCATGCTCACACACACTGGTGGGGACCCTGAGACAGACTGAGCAGATATCTCTGATAGAAAGCTGACATGTCCCTGTCGCCTAACCGCTGGAAGTTTAAGCCATTTTGCTGTGAAAGCTAACACATTTTGACGTCTAAACTCCACTGTGAGTTTGGTTTGCACCTTGGTTTTCTAGTTCCAGCTTCACAAAGAATAAATAGCAGAGTTCAGTGCAGCCTTCAGTAGACAATCTCCCCTGTGTTCCACAGCCAGAGGCCAAGTCTTCACCCAAAGGTGCTGGTGGCCAGGCGCTTCCCAACATGACCCCCAAGCCACTGGCAGCAGAGATGGGAGGAAACCCCTTGGAAATTCTGCTGAGAAAATGCACCCTTTCATCCTAACACACCTGTTCCTCCTGCCGGGAGAGGCTATGTGCTTTGGATTATGTTTAAAAAATGTTTAAAGGCAGTCTTTTGCGGGGGCAGGGAGACATTGTCAAACCAACCTGACCAATCCCATGTGCAATCTGAGTTTTTCTTCAAAAGGCTTTCGATTTCTTCTCTCAATATAATTTTCTTTGGGCCGAAGGCTGTTTTTCCTCCAATGGTGTGGTGTCTAGTCCAGAAACTACTAGTGTCTTCTGGATCACACAGTGGGCACTCTGGGGGTGACATAATCTGGGTCCATGCTGGGCCTGCAGTAGCGTTTGATTCACATCATGACTGCAAGTAGAAATTTAGCCTGCCTGGGCGCATATCTAGGAAAGACAAAAACTCTAATTCGAAAAGCTATATGCACCTCAGTGTTCACAGCAGCACTATTTACAACAGCCAAGACATGCCAGCACCCTAAATGTCCATCAACAGAGGAATAGATAAAAAAGATGTGGTACATATATGCAGTGCAATATTACTCAGCTATAGAAAAAGAATGAAATAATGCCATTTGCAGCAATATGGATGGACCGAGAGATTATCATAACAAATGAAGAAAGTCAGACAGAGAAAAACAAATATATGTGAAATCTAAAAAAAGATACAAATGAACTTATCTACAAAACAGAAACAGACTCAAAGACATAGAATACAAATTTATGGTTACCAAGTGGCGAAGGTGGGGAGAGGGATAAATTAGGAGTTTTGGATTAACAGATACACAGTACTATACATAAAACAGATAAACAATAAGGACCTACTGTAGAGCACAGGGAACTATAATAACCTATAATAGAAAAGAATATGAAAAAAGAATATATACATGTATGTATGTATAACTGAATCACTTTGCTGTATATCTGAAACATTGTAAATCAGCTATACTTCAATACAAAAACATTTTAATTAAAATTAAAAAAAAAAAAGAAATTGAGGATGCAGCTGTGCTCCATTCCCATTGCTGAGGTACACTCCCCCCGCCCCCTGACCCGAGGGCCCCACAGATCCTGTTTATGAAACCTCTGGTCTGGTGGTCAGCTCTGTAACAAGCAGGAATGAGAGTCTGAGCTCATTACTTTCATCTTTCGCAATATACTTTATAAGCATTTTTAATAAAAGCAACATAATATTCAAATAAAATTCAAGTCCACTTTGTTCCCCTCCTCCTTTGCCTTCTTCCACTTTTCTCCACAGAGACAACCCCCAGGAATACCCTCCAGAACACAGCTCTGTTTATTGTGCGTATACGTACACATCATCATATATAGTGTTTTTTAAAATTTTTAAATCATTTGTATCGTACTGTTTAAATTCTCTGCAACCTGTGTTTTTTTTTTTTTCTTCTGAGTGCTATGTTTTAGTGACCTATGTTAATAAGATTAACATATAGAGACCTAATTTGTTTTTAAACTGCTATTTTAACGTTCTTGGACCTACAAACTTTGTCTCACACAGATTTGCAAGTTTCTCTAGAGGAGATCTAGATCACAAGGAATGTAAATTTTCAGCTTTACTGGATACTGGTAATTTGATACCAAAACAATTGTATTCATTTTCACTCCCATTTGTAGAAATCCAAGTTCCTATTTTGATGTCGTTTCCAACATCTCATCTTGTCCAGTTCAACATCTTGTAAACAATCAGAGGAATATCATGTGACATCTAATTCAATTCATGTTTGTCTAAGTACAGTGAAGAGGAGAACATTTTGTGAATTTTGGTGATTTTGTTTGCCTTTTCTCTTTCCTGTTCATAATTTTTTGTCCATTAAAAAAAATGGGGGTTTCGTTTTGTTGCTTTTTATTTCCTTGTGGTTCTTAGATACTTTGCAATACATGTTAACAAATATCTTCTCTGAGTTCATGGTTTGTTTTTTCTTTTTAACGAAATTTTCAAGCTCAACTTTAATTTTGGCATCATTTAAAAATTACAAGCAAACTTCTAAGTTTTTTCCTTTATGATTCATGCTCCTTGGAGCCTAAGAAATTCTGCTTAACTCGAAGTCATGAAGATAATCTGCACATTTCCTTCTAATAGTATATAAGTTGTGCTTCACATATAGCGTTCAGTAAGGTTCTAATTGAATATATTAATATTTACAAATAACTTACTTAAAAAAATTTTTTTATTTACTCGTTTGGCTCTGCCAGGTCTTAGTTGCAGCATAAAGATCTAGTTCCCTGACCAAGGATGGAATGCAGGCCTCCTGTACTGGGAACTTGAAGTTGTTAGCCACTGGACCACCAGGGAAATCTATACAAATAACTTCCTCGAAAGCCTACTGCCCCAAGAGTCACCACTGATGTTCTCAACATCGCTTGTCCGCAGTCCCCTCTCCCCCACCCCCATTTTGATCCTGCAGCTATCACACAAGGAGGGGACTAGCATTCAGGCAAGCTTAAATAATTAATACTAGAATATCATTCCTCATCAGGAAAATGCACATCAAAGCCATAAGGAGGTGTCGCCTCACACCGGTCAGAATGGCCATCAAAAAGACCACAAATAACAAATGTTGGTAAGAATGTAGAGAAAAGATAATCCTTTCACATTGTTGATGGAAATGTAAACCAGAATAGCTACTGTGGAAAAGAGTGTGGAGGTTTCTCAAAAAACTAAAAATAGAAGTACCATATGACCCAGCAATTCCACATCTGGGTATAAAGCTGAAAAAACCAAACGCTAATTCAAAAAGATACATAGACCCCAATGTTCATAACAGCATTATTTACAGTTGCTATGATATGGAAAAAACCCATGTGTCCATCAACAGAGGAATGGATAAAGCAGATGCCTCGTGCATGCTAAGCACGTGCTCTACCACTGAGCTACAACCGCTCAAAGACATATGCTGTATGATACCACTTATATGTAGAATCTGAAAAATATAATAAACTAGCGAATATAACAAAACAGAAGCAGGCCTACAGATAGAGAGCAAACTAGTGGTTACCAGTGGGTATGACAGGGAGAGGGAATATTGCGCTGGGGGAGTGGGAGACAAAAAGTATCAGATGTAACACGGGCTCAAAATTTCGTAATTACTGTAAATGGAAGAGTCCCCTTTAAAACTATATACAAATATTTTTAAAAGAATTAATACTAGATCTGGACACAATTTATAGAATTTGAAGTATCAAGCTACAGGATCTTCATGTTAGAGAACATCACGTGATTGTCTCATTTCCTTAAGCAGTATAAATGAGTAAGAAGAATGAGAAAGGAGAAGCCTGTGAGGAGCTAGGCCTCCCCAGGAACAGACAGTCCTCCACGGCTTGGGAAGAACTGCCAGCTTTCGAAACCCAGGCATGCATTTTCCCAGTGTCACCTCCAGCACACTAGGTTCATCTTGCTGAATGTTTTCAAATTAAGACTGTTGATATTGCCTCTAACAAATAATTTATCTTAATTTTGCCACAGAAGTACATAAAGAGAAACAGAGTCAAGTCCTAGAAAAGCTCTAACTAATTTGATGGAATGTGAGGACCTACAATCACTCTATTTTGGAGATTCTATGGAAAGAAGTCATTTATCAAATTTCATCACCACCAAGAAACAGGCCATCATATCTGTCCTCTACATACACGAATATCACCCTTCAGTGTGTTCACACTTGCTGTTCTTTATGAAACTCATATGTAAATTCCTCCGTGGGTACATTAAAATTACATTTGATTTTTGAATTTAAAAATGATCAAAACCGTACACAGATCATGTTTATTAGTATGTGGGAGGAGAGCAAGCATTCATGCAGACCTTTTACAATACACAAAGCATGGATTTCTGCAAACGTATCTGGTCATTACTAATTTCTGTGCTACGATGGTTTGAAAACATTTTACATGATTAGAATATTCAGGGTAGAGTTCAGATAAAAATCGCAGAACTGTATGAGATTTGGAAGAGCTGCCTAAGGATTTAAGTCCTTCAATGAATACAGCCATGGAGCAGAATTCAGAATGAAGCCAGGCTACATGAGTGCATCACTGGTCCAGTCCCTCAGATCTGGAAAGCTCTTTCCTTGAGGACACTGCTAAGAAGAAAAAAGAAGAAATCGCCTCTATGTGTGTTTCTGAGATGACTTCAAGGGGGTTTTTTTTAGCAGGCAAAAAATGTCCAGTCTGCTTTCTTTCTTTCCTTTTTACATTTCATCTGAAAGACAGTGTGGTTTTCCACCAGCTTGGCGGTCACTACAGTCATTTTACCTGACCTCTTTTTTTCAGCAGGCGTAACGCAAGGCTGAGCTCATACGTTCATGAAAGCCACTGTGCCGTCTAAGCAGAACGCACGCTGTTAGAAGAGCACGCAAATTGTAATTAAACAAAAATCCAGCAGCCAGCAGTTTCTTTTGACCACAGCGGTTTTTTCCTCCTGCGCGTTCTGCTGAAACAGCAGCGCTGCTGTGCATGGCCAGGCATGGGCTTTCTGCTCGGCTCTGCTGTTCCTCTGATGAGAACTGTGCGTGTGAGGATGTTTTATTTCTTGCGTGCTAAGAGTTGCATGCAGCTGGATTTCAAGTATCTAAAGACGTGGGCCCCTCCCTCCTCGTCTCTTCTCACTATAGGGTCCAACCCAGGGCTGTCATGGGTGCTCAATTATCGTCTTCTAAGTGAACATGTGATTGCATAAATAAGTGACTGCACAGGTCACTGCTTTCTACATAAAACAGTGTAAAGTAGGTGGGATCCGGGTCAATTACAGAGCAGGATCTGTGTGGTACAGAAATGAAAAGATGAGCACAGGACTCCAACAAGAGGAGGCAGGAGCTGGTGTCCACCAGTTCCTTAGTGATGGTGGTTTAGATCTATGTAGACATAGGCCATAGGGTATACATGTGTGTGTATGCACAGATAGTATGTGTTATCTGTGCAATTATACACACAGCCATGTATTATTTCTACATTTCTAAGTGCTGTATATTATGTATACATATAGAACATATGGATAAGTGTATATGTATTATGGGTATATGTTTATATGTGTATAGATGTATATGAATATATATATATATATATGCATATTTACGGCTTCCCTGGTTGCTCAGCTGGTAAAGAATCCACCTGCAATTCAAGAGACCCCAGTTTGATTCTTGGGTTGGGAAGATCCCCTGGAGAAGGGATAGGTTACCCTCTCCAGTATTCTTGAGCTTCCCTGGTGCCTCAGACAGTAAAGAATCCACCTGCAATGCAGGAGATCTGGGTTTGATCCCTGGGTGGGGAAGATCCCCAGAGGAGGGCATGGCAACCCACTCCAGTATTCTTGCCTGGAGAATCCCATGGACAGAGGAGCCTGGCAAGGTACAGTCTATGGGGTTACAAAGAGTAGGACACAACTGAGCAGCTAAGCGTGTGCGCACGCGCACGCACACACACACACACACAAACATAGAGTACAGAAAATTTGCACAAGAGTTCCTCATTTTTAATTTTTTGCCTACACCAGGCAGGATCTTAGTCCCCCAACCAGGGACAGACCCTGGGCTGCCTGCACTGGAAGCACGGAGACCCAACCACTGGACTGGACTGCCAGGGAATTCCTCCGAGTCCCTCTTGACAACCATCTTTGTTTAGAAAAATACCTTGATTATACACTTGTGGGCTGGAAGGAAGTGAAGTCATAGCTAAACCAATGTGAATCTAAACATCCAGAGGAATTTGGGAGTCAAGAGAGCAGACGGGAAGCAGATTAAAGAGAGGTGGATTCCACCAGGGCTTTCTTGGGACGGTTGTCTTGGGGGAACGCAAAGAAAAGTGGCTAATTTCATGTCTGGGTTGGTCCAAGCAGAGAAAAGATCAGATAGTGGAACTGGCCCCCACAAGAGATGTGAGCACAGCTAGAGCAGGCTTTTGTAACTGAGGGTGAACATGAACACCAGTCTATAAAATCTTAAGAATTAATAAGTGAATCCGGGCAATCATGAGAGAACTCTCACTGACTTGGGAAGAAGGTCAAGCAAATTTTCATTAAATCTTAGAAGTTGCTGGCATGTCAACTTAAGTCTCTGGGTTCTTGAGACTTGGGAAACCCTAGCTTCATTCCAACAAGTCAGCTCGTGCGGGACCTTCCTGAGGCCCAGAGTGACAAAAGAAGACAAAAGTATAAAGACAGACAAACACACTAAGCCCACAGCCTCTCCAGGGGTTAACAATAGATTTTGAATTGGTAAGACCTACTTACTGGCTCCAGCCCTGAGCTGGTGCCAAACCTGAGCAGGTACAGACCTCCACACGGAATGTCCCTGACGCACACCTGTACCCACAGACCTCACCTGAGCAGTGAGGTGGGGATGGGGCTTAAGGGGCAACCTGGGGAAGTATGGCAGCTTAGTTAGAATGGTCACGGCCTGGTGGTAGAGTCTTGTTACCTTCCCTCAGGGCTCTGTTGGTGCATACAGTAAACCTGCGAGGTAATTCTATACTTGCAGACAGAGATGGGCACTGCTCCTCTGTGACAAACCAGAGCACCGAGGCTTCAGCTTGCTCAGCGCCAGCAGAACAGGATTCTGGGGAAGGAATTACGGTTTCCCGTGTTGTGCTTGGTTCACTGGATACCATTGTCCTTCTCCACAAAGGGTGTATTGTGAAATGTTCACAACAGCACTTTTAGGAAGAGTTCAATGTCTATCTCTATCTTGGTAAGAATGTGGGTGAATCTCCACAACGGATAGCAGAGCCCCCCGGCAGAGGGAGAGGGGAGTTTACACTCGCTGTGTTCCTAGCGGAGCCCAAGACCAGGCTCTTCCCCGATGTCACCTGTGCTTTCTGAGAGAGACGGCGGCAGTGACCAGCTTCCTACAACGTGACAAGATGGGCACCCAGGGTAGGGGTTTATCTAAAGGCATCCTCTGGTCCACTTAAGATTTCGGCTCTTCATTCTTTCAGAAGTTTACCTCAAAAGAAATAGAACATAAACAAATACCAAACTCTGGTCAGTGATATAGATGTTGGAGTATTTAGTTGTGGAATGTTCTTATGCCCAAAGCTTGTTTTTTTTTTTCATTAAAAAAATTGATGCGTAGTTGCTGTACAACATTATATGTTACAGGTGTATGATAGAGTGAGTCACAGTTTTAAAAGTTATACTCCATCCATAGTTATTATAGAATATTGGCTATATTAACTGTGTTGTACAATATATTCTTGTAACTTATTTTATACATAATCGTTTGTACCTCTTAATTCTCTACCCCTATACTGCCTCTCCCCCTTTCATCTTCTCACTGGTAACCACTCGTTTGTTCTCTACATCCATGAATCTATCTTCTTTTTTGTTATATTCACTAGTTTTTTGTAATTTTTAGATTCCACGTGTAAGTGATATCATACAGTATTTATCTTTTTCTGACTTATTTCACTTACTGTAATACCACTCGCATACAGAAGACTCTTAAACACTCCAGTGGACTGTCTTCCTGAGTTCCATCCCTGTAAGTGCCAGTCTGAACTCTGGGCACACCCCCTCACATGCTGAGAGAAACCACTGCCCAGGTTTCTCTCTCCTATACCTCCTGCCGCCACCTGCCCGTGACCATCCACTGTCCTGGACCAACAGGCGCCTCCCAGGGCGTCTCCCACGGAGACTCACTTCACTCTAATCGAATCAAAGCTTTAAATGCCAACTCATCTTTAAAAAACATGCATCTGATTATATCTCTTCTGTGCTTAAAACTCATCAATGGCTTATCTCAGTGAAAGTGAAGTTGTTCAGTCGTGTCCAACTCTGCGACTCCATGGACTGTAGCCCGCCAGGCTCCTCCATCCATGGGATTTTCCAGGTGAGACTACTGGATCGGGTTGCCATTTCCTTCTCCAGGGGATCTTCCTGACCCAAGGATCGAACCCAAGTCTCCTGCGTTGCAGGCATACTCTTTACTGTCTGAACCACCAAGGAATCCCATCTCTGTGGTTGGGACAAAATACAACATTCTTAGTGTGGGCCACATGGACCTCCCTTTGCAGCCTCTGCTGGGGCCACATGAGCCTCTGTTCTGCCAACAAGAGAAGCATCTTCCTACCCCAGGGCCTGTGTATCTTGGAACATTCCCAACCATCCTTCCTGCTAAACCCCTACTCATTGTTTGCTGCTGCTACTGCTGCTAAGTCGCTTCAGTCATGTCTGACTCTTTAGCGACCCCATGGATGGCAGCCCACCAGGCTCCTCTGTCCATGGGATTTTCTAGGCAAGAGTACTGGAGTGGGGTGCCATTGCCTTCTCCGACTCATTGTTTAGGTCTGAGCTTAAATAAGGCATTTTGAGAGGAACTTCCTGACATACCCTCCGCCATCTAAGCTATGTCTCACTGTTACTTTCTCCCTTTACTTTCTCCTACAGTAGAATTAGTGATATAGTTTGTCTGTTTCTCCTGCTAGAATTCAAACTCCCTGTGGGCAGGGAGCCCGTGTGCTGTGCTCAACCCTGTGTCTGGGGACACAGCCCTGACACAAGTCCCCAGCACCCAGGAGGGGTCAACTGACACACGTATCTGTTGAGTGAAAATTCAACTATGCCTCAGGGAGAGGCAGTTTGAAAGGTGATGGACAGAGTCCAAATCAACATGGCACCGTGAAGACCTGTGTAGCTACCCCACCTCGAGTGTGAGCATGACAGGCATTTGCAGAATCATTCCTGTCCTTCCCCTCACCCCTCAAGCCTGCACACTCCCCACTTGCAGGAAAAGGGAAAGGGAGAAAGAGCATCCAATATTTTAAGTGCCTGCTAAAAGGACTTCTTCCTCATGGACTCACAGGGCACTTTGGGCAGCCTACAAGCCCACAGGAATGAAAAGAAAAGGGCCTGAACTCAGAATCACACGGTCAGTGCCCCCGGCTCATAGCCCACTAGATTAGGACCTGACACGGACGGTTTTGTGTCTTAGAACCTTCATGGGCCCTGCATAAGCTGCACCCCTATTAGGAGACAAAATGAGCTAAAGTAAGCGAAAGTGCTTCTTACGCCATAAACCTACGATCACCATATAGAGGTGGGATACCTGCAGACTGAAGAATAGTAAAATTTTAGATATACGGATTTTGCTGTTTAACAACGAACGGTGTTAATACCAGCTTTCTTAATATTATATTACTGTGAGAATAATGAAGAACTTGATATTCTTTCCACTTTAAGGAAGATATTAAACATAGATAGAAACATGATAGAAATGACTTAAATTTAGAAATATTACTTCCTATGTCAGCAATTTATGATCACCATTACCCTACACAGCACTTAAATTGTGTAAGCATTCAACTGACCTGCAACGAATAACTTTCCAGGTTATGTCACACTAAAATCTATATTTTTTTCTCATGCTACTTTTATGACAAACCAGCTTTATTTTCCCATTTGTAAAAGTAATATGCATTCATAAAAATTCAAACGATATACAAATATAGTAAGCAAGAGAAAATTATTCAATATCTTTTCTTTACCTACATCAAAAAATATTGTAAAAATAGGCAAGATTTGCAAATAATTATAAATATGTCTCATAACAGGCATCACTTGAGAATTTTAAAATCTCCCATACATGGGATTACTTCAAAAGACTTTTCACATTGCAAAAGCATACATTTTTGTTTAAGAGACATTTAACTTATCAGCTGTTAATTCTTTTTGCTGATGTGTATTTGAGAAGATCATTCTTTTTTTTTTTTAATTTTATTTTTAAACTTTACATAATTGTATTAGTTTTGCCAAATATAGAGAAGATCATTCTTTTTGGCTGAAAAATTAGAACTAAAATGTCCATTAGATATCTTAGTAACTTTATAATATATAGCACAACTAAGATATAGATATTGTTAGCAAAGGGAAATGGCACAAGGATCCACAGTATTTCTTAAGTGCTACATTGAAGGGGCAGAAATAAAGTTTCCCAGCACATGCTAACTTTGCAAATTGTTAACAAATACAGACATTATGCCGCATCTGTATTGCCACAAGGAAACAACTAAGATATTACTAATTTTAAATGCCAGGCTGTCAGCAAGAATGAAGCTGAAATCCAGCGATGTTCCAAGAAAAGGCAGAAACATGCCTGGAGCACTGAGTAAACTTTCAGGCTGAATTCATGTGAATCACTGGACAACCCCGGGTTTCTAAATTCTTTTGCAGCCTACGTGTCAGGAAGAATAAGAAAGGGCTACTCCTGTTCTGTACCTCCACCTAGTGGACAACGACACCCACGCTCCGGCGCATTGCTCGCCCGGGTTAGGTAAGGAACTGATGAATGCTGTTCCTTACAAAGGGACAAAGAAGACGAATTGCCCTGAGTTTTAGTTTCGGTTTGGACTTCAAATTTCAAAATGTCTGGTTAGTGAAGCAAATGTGGTATTTCATCATCTTTGACCAGCCAATAGGAAAGAATAAGCAGCATTTATAAGCTGCATCTTTTCCTCTTTTCAAGCAATTAAAAAATGCATAAAGGTATTGATATCTCCACTGAGTTGCCATTAACTTTTAAAAATCTCTTTTTGTCCTCCTTCTCCAGCCCTTGCTACCTATTTCATAAGTCTTTGATACCAGCTGCAACAACTCAACCGTTTGTTTTATAGCAAAAACAATTCAGGTTCCCTTGCAAAGTATTTCAAACTGTGGGAGCAACACATGAGTGGATCCTGACATCAATACAGGGGGTCTTGTTCAGCATTAAAAAATAAAATATTCATTTTTGAGGAGTCTCCACACTGTTTTCCATGACACGACCACACTTCTATGAGAAACAATCCAAGACAGTTGGACTCCCAGAAGCAGGAGGGGTGAGGTGGAGGTCAAGTTTCAGTTACAGGAGATGAAGAAGTTCCAGAGATCTGCTGACCAACACTGTGTTTGTAGTTAACCACACCATATTGTGCACTGAGCATTTTAAGAGGATAGATGTCATGTTAAGTGTTATCACAATAAAAAAGGGATCATTCAGGAGGACTATGAACAACAAAAAAAAAAAAAAAGAAAGAAAAGCAGACTAGCTTGGAATCTAAAATGTCAACCAGCCTCCCACATGTATGGTGAATGTAATTCTTTGAAACCTGTTACACGCATATGTGTTATACGTCTTCCGGCGTGAAGTAAAGGGCTTTTCATCCTGTGGGACAAGTTCAAGAAAGTTCAAAAGGCTCTGCTCTATTGTTCTTAAAAAACACCCAAATTTCAGATAAAAATCTCTGTTATATTGCAAATTGATTAGGGTTCCTTGTATGTAAACAGCTTCACTGTTTCTGAAATAGGCGGTTTAAGATGCCCTGAGGCAGGTAACCACCGGCACCCAGAGCACAGAAGTGGAACTCTGCCAGCCGTCTACCCTTTGTCTTTGATGTGAGGACGTGCCAGGTGGTCTGGGAGCCTTGGTGATGGGGCCCAGCCTCTGGAGCCGGGCAACCATGGTTTTGAATTCCGAAGCAGATGATTCTCACTGTATGTCAGCCTCTGCGGTCTCAGTGTCCTAATCTGAACGTGAAACTGTACATGCTTACTGCGTGGAGCTGTCGTGAGAAGCACATGGCTGATGCAGACCAGTGTGCCCAGCACATGCAACTGAAAGTCAGTCGTGTTTGACTCTTTTTGACCCAATGGACTACACAGTCTGTGGAATTCTCTAGGCCAGAATACTGAAGTGGGTAGTCTTTCCCTTCTCCAGGGGATCTTCACAACCCAGGGATCAAATTCAGGTCTCCCGCATTGCAGGCGGATTTTTTACCAGCTGAGCCACAAGGGAAACCCAGGAATACTGGAGTGGGTAGCCTATCCCTTCTCCAGCAGATCTTTGGTAGAAACAGCCAGTGTTGTTGTGCTGGCATCTTTTCAAACAGTTCTTGTCTTTCTTATGGCTCCAGATTTCTACAGCTTAGAACTGCAAATATCCCTGTAAGAATTAAAAACCTGACTCCCAGTCAGGATTGCTTCTCCAGAGCAGTCCAGTGAGAGCCTGAACTCTGCATTCTCTGTTTATGATTGTGTTTATTATAAGTCTCAGTGGGAGTGTTTTCCTTGTTTCTGCAGGGCCTTCTTTATTTTACCAGAGAACATGGGTCTCTCATGGTTTTTCTTCTCAAAGTGGGATACCATCCTGGAGGGAGTGACCACCCAAATGGAACCACGGTGTCTCCTGTGAGCAGAGCAGGCCCGGGGAGAAGATGAGGACCCATCTTCTTTATTTGCTTTAAACTGAGGGGGAACTGACACGGAACTTTGCATCAGTGTCTGGTGTGCACCACGGTGACTCGCAGTTGTAAATATGTGAGACCATCACCACGGTGAGTCTAGTGAGTCGTTAACATCCACCACACGAAATCACACATCTTTCTTCTTGTGATGAGGACTCTGAAAGATCCATTCTCTTAGTAACTTCCAAACATATAGCACACTATTGTTAGCTGTAATCACACGCCGCCTTTCCATCCTCAGGACTCATCGATAACTAGAAGTCTGACCTTCGACCCCCTCACCCTCACCCACCCGCTCCGACTCTTGGCA
This sequence comes from Bubalus bubalis, assembly GCF_019923935.1. Taxonomy (NCBI): domain Eukaryota; kingdom Metazoa; phylum Chordata; class Mammalia; order Artiodactyla; family Bovidae; genus Bubalus; species Bubalus bubalis. The sequence continues at coordinate 20,665,202 of NC_059178.1, forward strand.
GCACCGGGCCACTCTCTGAATCTGTGAGTCCAGTGGCACTCACGCCCTTCCCTTCAGTCTCTCCTCATCCCTCTGCTCCCTCCTCTTTGCTCCTCCAACCCCAGGAGAACCTGAATGGACAGAGTGTTGCTAAAAATAGCACCTGTCTTGCCTCTTGGTTGTGGGGAGCTGAGAGTGTCCTGATGAGAAAATGAGCAAAGAAGCTGTGAGGACAGTGGGGTTGCACCAGTGTCATGTTTTCATGTCATGAATCCAACTCGGGAACGTTAGCAACACAGGCGGGCGGCGAGGGCACCGGGGCCTGCCGCTCACCGGTGGTGCAGCCTTGGCAAGTTAGCAGACCTTGTGGAGCCTCAGTTTCCTTGGCTCTAAATCGCAGAAAGCAGTACTTCCCATTCACAGTAGATTTGAGAATTAAGCGAGTAATGAGGGTAGATGTGCTGAAATAGATCCCAGCCACTCTAAGTGCTGACTACCGACTGAATGTTTCTATCCCCCCACATTCACAAATGGGAGCCTACACCCTGGAGTGATGGTATTTGGAGGTGGGGACTTTGATTTTTGTCATGAGGGTGGAGTCCCCACGAATGGGACTGGTGCTCTTATTAGAAAAGACAAAGATCTCCCCGCACCATGTTCGGGGCACTACGAGAAGATTGCCATCTGCAAACCAGGAAGAGGACCCTCAGCAGATACAGATCTGCCAGCAACCTGCTTGTGGACTCTAGTCTCCAGAATTGTGAGAATAAATGCTTGTTGTTTAAGCCCCCAGTCTAAACAAAGGTCTCTATAGTCAATGCTATGGTTTTCCCAGTAGTCACGTAAGGATGTGAGAGTTGGGCCATAAAGAAGGCTGGACACCAAAGAACTGATGCTTTCAAATTGTGGTGCTGGAGAAGACTCTTGAGAGACCCTTGGACTGCAAGGAGATCAAACCAGTCAATCCTAAAGGAAATCAACCCTTAATATTCATTGGAAGGACTGATGCTGAAGCTGAAGCGCCAATACTCTGGCCACCTGATGCAAAGGGCTGACTCATTGGAAGACCTTGATGCTGGGAAAGATTGAAGGCAGAAGGGAAATGGGACGACAGGGGATGAGATGGTTAGATGGTATCACTGACTCAATGAACATGAGTTTGAGCAAACTCTGAGAGATTGTGAAGGACAGGGAAGCCTGGTGTGCTGTAGTCCACGGGGTCGCAGAGTTGTACACAACTGAGCAGCTGAACAACATTATATTGACACAGATGGACTCCAGTTCTCAGAATTAGGTGTTTAGTTAAGAGTGTATTTGAAAAGATATAACTAGCACCTCAGATCATTAATCATGGAAATGACAGTGTTTGAGACAACAGAGAAATATTAAAAGTGAAAAGCTGAGCTGATTCAAAGAAAAAACACAGTAATATAGGGTGTACTCAACATTGACAAAATTGTGAGCACAGGATATGAAAGACTTGAGTGTGAAACTCTGTTGGTTCTGGTGGAGTCTCTTCTGTGGGGCCCACAGATGAATTCTCAGAGAGAGCCGGGGCAGAACCCATCACTGGGCTGGGAGGGGTCCGGGCGCCCCTGGTCTAGTCATCTTTGTTGTGCAGATGAGCTCACAGCTAGAAAAGTCCCCTGGCTGGATTCTCTGACTTGGTGGAGAGTCTCCTCAGGGCTGAGCTTTCACACAGGAAGTAGCAGCTGCTGCTGGTGCTCACGTGCAAGGCAGGCGGGTTCCCCAATAGCAGCACCTGCCACCGTGGTCACTAGGCCCTCATGGCCCCAGATGCCAGCAGACAATGTGGCAAAGAGGAGCCGAGATTCAGAGGCCTGGGATGAATGTTCTGGACAAACTGGAAGGGCAGAGGGAGAAGACAGGGCAGCCTATGCTTTCCAAGAGCCAGAGGTGCAGCCACATCTGGGAAGGGTTGGTTAAGGGAGGAGGATGTGTCGCAGTCAGTTCAGGCTCCAGCCGGCTTGATTCCCAGGAGAGGAGCCTTGAGGCCTTGCTCTGGTGGACAGCCCAGGCACCAGAGCAGGAGCCGGTACACCTGCTGTCCTCAGGGGCCTGCTGGGATGCTAGAAAGCTAACTCCCGGGCTGAGTGGAGGGTAGAGGGAGGCAGGTCCTACATGGCCTGTCTCACCACTGGGCTCATGGGTGAGCCCATCTGACCTTCCTGGGACCATGTCTGAGGAGCTTTCCCAACGTTCAACCCGAACCAGATACAGTGGGGTCCCCTGAGAGCAAAACCCTGGGGACTAGGAAAGGCACCTTCCTTTGAGGACAAGGACCAAACACGGCCAGTCTCAACACAGGGTTTCTCAGGCAGCTGCCATCAGCTTCCCTGTCCAGAGTCACAGGGTGGTTGGACCAGGGTTCAGTAACACCAGGCCCCCAGGCATCTCCACCATCAGCAGGAGCCCTAAAGAATGTTAGGATGGTTCCAAAAACTAAAACAAGGCACAGAGCAGACCATGAGCTTAGCAATGCCAAAGAAACATCCAAACAGTAAAGTGGAAGAATAACTGTCCACATCATTGACTTTACAGCATTTATGATTATTCCTTATGAATAGTCAACTACAGAAGGAACATGTCAGCTAGTTTTCTCACAAGCTGAGATCCTGGGATGCCTGGAAGGAAGACGTTAGGGACTTCTTTGGTTCCAAAAACTGCTAGGTGGTACTTTTCCCCTGATTTTGACTGTTTTGGTAATACGAGTTGAAAGATGAAATATTATTATCACGACCCCATGGGGAGAACCACAACCAAAGAAACCTAAAATATAAAAATGCTTTTTTCCCCTTCTTAGATTTTTAATGCTAGTGCCAAACATTCAAATGCTGTTTTAAAAAGAAATATCTTGCCTTTTAAATTTATTCCTGGGATGAGAAGAGGGTGATGTTTTTGCTTTCGTATGGGACTCTCTTTAAAATGTCCATATGAAGTTCTTCAAAAGCAAAATTTTTACTCTTGAAAGGAAGAAAAAAAATTGTTCCTCCACCCAGTACTCAGGTCCCTCAGACAAGGCGCTCAGCCTGCCCAGCCAGAGGTGGCCTTGGGACCAAGCCCATGGTGTGTGGCGGAGACAAGATGCGTGTGTGCAGAAAGCTTGCCACATGGTCAGGACTCAACGCGTAGTAGTTATTAGCTCTTGTTTTTTGTAAACCTGAAGCAGGTTTTTCTTTTAAGAGTCCTGCCTCCCATGATCTGTGGGGAGAGGAGGGAGAAGGAAGGTCGACGAAAGTGATGGTAACAGTGGAAGAGGCACGTGGGCGGAGTTCTGTGACCTTTGGGAAAAGAAATCGTAAGCTGCCCACATCACCTATGTTCCCCGTCCTGCCAACTCAAAACTAACAGAAACACGCAACCTCTGGGAACGGAAGACAAGAGGAGGCAGAGGGAGCCTTGAGAGATACCGAGGGAAAATGATGAGAAAAACTGACTCTGACCCCAGGTCTGCAGGGAAAGCCTCCATATTTGATGGCTTATTTGAACCTCTGCTGTATGAAGGAAGACAAATCACCAGAAAAAGCAGAGAAACAGGGTGAACAAAGGAGGGTGAGAAAGTCATATATAGACTGGGCACCAGAGAGGTACGCGCAGATGAAACGATGAAAAGTCCATGAAAAGGTAGCAATTTTTAAAAGGTGTGTAGGTACATACAATTCTGTGAAATATATTCCCAATGGTAATAATTAGAGGAGAGTTTGGCATAATGAGAAGATATTCAATAAAGTTTAAAAGATGCTTAACTTCAATTAAGTACACAAAGCACTGCTGAGTTAATGACTCTATCAATATTCACTGGGAGTCACTGTGTGGCTGCAGTTCCTGGGCTCCTGGAACAGAGGAAGGAGGGAAGGAAATGGCTGTTGCGTGTCTAATGGTGACAAGTGCCACAGATGAACATGCAGCAGGGGGCTGGGGTCAGGGTGGCCTGAAAGGAAGCAGAGGGGAACCCTTTGGCATCTGGGGTCAGGGAGTACCAGGCAGAGCAGCAGTAGCTCGAGGGCCCTGGGCGGTGGGTCCAGGGGCAGGTGGGCAGGAAGCCAGAGTGATGGAAGTGGGAGTGGAGGCAGTGAGGAGGGGGTCAGGGTCAGATCAGAGAGGCAGGCTGTGTGGAACCAGGCTGGTCCTTTTAGTCTGTCTGCGTTCAGAGTTAGTGGGAGGTTTTGAGCAGAAAAGTGATAGGATCTGACTTTTCATCCTTTTTCAGCAAGGACCCCTCCAGCTGCTGGATTGAGAATCAGTGTGAGAAGGTAAAGGCTGTAGCCACAGAACATGGAGTAGGCCACTTAATCACCCAGCAAGAAGCACCAGGGCTCCAGGGGAAGGCATGTGGGCAGGCTTCCACCTGTCCCTTGGGGCGGTAAGGCCAGAAGGGAAGAGGGGGTAGGATGGAGAGCAACCCTGGCTGTGAACACAACCAAGAAGTCTGGTTTCAGGCATACTGGGGTCGAGTTTTATACTGTACATATCTTCCTTTTCTCATGCTGAATTCTCCATCCAAGTTGGAGAGGAGGTGCTGTTTCTCTTTTAGTATTACCATTGAACAGGAACTGAGGGTTTATGTAACAGTCTGGTGGGAACTGAAACCAGGGCAGGGTTGACGGGGTGGAGTTTGGAGTGCTTCTGTTTAAACATAGGGAGACAGATGGACGTCCCACCGTCCCATCTTCCTTCAGTAAGAACTCAACATGCCATGGGCCTTCATGAGCCAGCCGGGCTTCCAGCACTTGGTGCTGCAGGCTTTAGCATGACGTCATTCTGGAGGGAAGCCGGCATGACATGTCCTCAGGCCCTGCTGGGACAGGCAGCCCGTTGTGGGCCCTGGACACCCGGCAAGCTTGTGCTGAGGGCGCCTGACAGGCAGATCTGTCCCCTGAATGAAGCAGGTCACTGCGAGGGGGCAGGAACTGCTTGCTGCCTGGTCACGTGCAGGGCACTCGACTCCATCCCTCTCCTGCACGTGCTGGTGTCATCTCTGTGCTACATGGGGGCAAATGGAACTCATGCAAAGGGGGGATGTTGTGTGCTGGGCTGTCAGCACCAAAGTCCATGGTCTCTGACCCCAGAGTCTTGTCTTTTGCCAGCCTCTAGGAAACAGGAGCAGGGCAGCCAGTCAGAGTCTGAGCTGGGTGAAGTCTCAGTCTTTCACACCTGTGGGCAGACTGTGCCTCTCAGAGGGGCTATGGGAGCCCCACTCAGGTGGAGGGGTAGCACGGGGTGAAGCAGGAAAGCTGTCAGGGTAGGTGGACCGGCTGGCAGGGAGGGACCAGTCTCCTTGTGGAGACCTGCTCCTGAATGGAACACTTGATGGGGCAAGTGAACAAAACTGATCCCGAGGAGTGGAAGGGCTTGGGCGAGTGTTTAGTTCATCTACACGGTGTTCCTTTCCTCCCTCATGTTGTAAACGGGAGCCCACTCTACAGTTCTCAGGACTGAGTAAATGAAAGGACAGGCGGAAATATCATTTTCAGAATAAAGGTGGCAGATAATGGCTGCTGAAAACCAAGGGAATCCTTGTTCCCTTTTGTCTAGGGAGGGATGAGTCACCAGGCCATGAAAAACGCGAGACCTTTACTTTTACAAACAAAATCCATTTGCACTTATTTTTAAGAAATTGAAGACTGGTGAGGCTGCTGGAGTGCTGAGCCTCCACACTCGCATCATTACTGGGGAGCCCCCCTCCCTCTGTGGATCTGGCTCAGAGGCCCTGGCCAGAAGACACCCACAGCAGGCGCTAGGGAGCACAGGGCCCTGGAAAGCCGCTGAGCAGCTAAGGGAACACAGGTCAGTCTCTCAAAGATGCAGAGCATTAATTTAGAAACACACCAAATTCCTGTGGAACTGCAACTCTAACCTTTATACTCTGTGCAGTGCAATCTTTTGTCCCCTATTGGAGTGCATCCTTTTAAGTTGATTTCAACGTTGAAAAGGGAGGGCAAGCATGCCAGTGCTTCTAGAACCATCAACACAAAGAGCTCACGGATGAATCAACATCATAACAACTTGTGGGAGGGAAGGAGGGGAAAAGTCCTTTCCCCCCAGGGATTTCCTCAGGTGTCTGTCCTGGGTCTCCTGCTGGTCAAAATCTGTTCTTAGAGGAATGAAGGGGTGGGTCGGAATGGCGCCATGACAAATGATATGGAAGTAGGCCAATGGTGATCTGGGTTATCTGGTCTCGTGTTATTTCCCCCAAGAAAGAAGGAAATATTAAATCCAGTGCTTATCTTTATCCCTCTGAACATGCTGCCATCCCAAAGATAAGAAAATGGACACATGATGAAATGTGGAGATCTCAGCAGCCACTTTGACACGAAGTAGGGAGCTCTGACTTCTACAACGTGGGTGCTTCCGTTGCTCATTTGGCATCAGCCTAGTTAGAAAAATGTCTCCTCCCACACACGGCTTTCAACATTTCTTACTTACCCCTCTTATGCACTCTTCCAGGTGTTCATACTGAAGGACAGGCATGACGTTCCAATCTGAAATCTGGAACTCTGGCATCCAAATTAAGTTCTAATTATTTCCATCTTCTCTTGCTATCATGTCATACAACAAAAAAACACAGTAATTGCAAACAGCCGTTGAATCAGATCTCCTGCAAAAGAGGTGGTTAAACCATGGAAGCTGCCAAATACCTTTTTATTCCAAATATCCCTAAAATTCTCATCTGGGTTTTACATTCTGTTTCCTGCTTCCCAGATGAACTTTTCCTGTCTGGATCCACACACAATCTAAGGGGATATTTCCTTTCCAAACATCTTTCTTCTTCAAATCCAAGTCTCTTCTTAAAGATATGTACTTTCTACTCATCTCCTTGGAAAAGACTGAAGGTGGGAGCAGAAGGGGATGACAGAGGATCAGATGGTTGGATGGCATCCCCGACTCAATGGACATGAGTATGAGCAAGGTCTGGGAGTTGGTGATGGTCAGAGAAGCCTGGTATGCTGCAGTCCGTGGGGTTGCAGAGTCGGACACGACTGAGCAACTAAACTGGACTGACTGACTGACTCATCTCACACCAATCAGAATAGCCATCATTAAAAAGTTTACCAAAAAGTCTAAAACTAACAAATGCTAGAGAGGGTATGGAGAAGAGGGAACGCTCCTATGCTCTTGGTGGGAATGTTAACTGGTGCAGCCACTATGGAGAACAGTATGGGATTTCCTTTAAAAATTTAAAATAGAGTTGCCATATGATCCAGCAATCCCACTCCTGGACACATATATGGAAAAGATGAAAACTCTAATTTGGAAAGATCCATGCACCCCAATGTTCACAGCAGCATTATTTACAATTGCCAAGACATGGAAACAACTTAAGCGCCCAATAACATATGAATGGATGATAAGATGTGGTGTATTCATACAAAGGAATATTACTCAGTCATAGAAAGAATGGAATAATGTCATCCATTTGCAGCAACATGGATGGACCTAGAGATTACCAGTAATCTTATGTTTGCTGCTGCTGCTGCTGCTAAGTCACTTCAGTCATGTCTGACTCTGTGCGACCCTATAGACGGCAGCCCACCAGGCTCCTCTGTCCATGGGATTCTCCAGGCAAGAACACTGGAGTGGGTTGCCATTTCCTCCTCCAATGCATGAAAGTGAAAATTCAAAGTGAAATCGCTCAGTCGTGTCTGACTCCTAGCGACCCCATGGACTGCAGCCTACCAGGCTCCTCCGTCCATGGGATTTTCCAGGCAAGAGTACTGGAGTAGGGTGCCATTGCCTTCTCCAAATCTTACGTTTAAGATTACTTAAACAGTAAGATAGAGATAAATATCATATGATACCACTTATATATGGAATCTAAAAAATTATACAAATGAACTTATTTACAAAACAGAAACAAGACGCACAGACATAGAAAACAAACTTATGATTACAAAGGGGAAGGTGGGAGGGATGAACCAGGAGTTTGGAAATAACAGATATATACTACTAAATATAAAATAAGATGAACAGGGCCTACTATATAGCAAACGGAACTAGTCTCAATATCTTGCAACAAACCATACTGGAAAAGAATCTGAAAAAGAATATATACATAAACCTGAATATATACATAACCTGAATTTATATATATATATAGGACTTCCCAGGTGGCTCAGTGGCAAAGAATCTGTCTGCCAAGCAGGAGACCCAGGTTCAATCCTTGGGTTGGGAAGATCCCCTGGAGAAGGAAATGGCAACCCATTCCAGTATTCTTACCTGGGAAATCCCATGGACACAGAAGCCTAGCAGGCTACAGTCCACAGGGTCAGACAAGACTTAGTAACTAAACAGCAACATATATATAACTGAATCACTTTGCTGTTCTTTGTTCTTTGTTTGTACTTTGCTTACAATGTTCACAACATGTAAATCAACTATACTTCAATTAAAAAAAAAAATATATATATATATATATATACCCTCCACCTACTCACTGAGTCTTTTCTTCAGGACCATTGTTAATGCAACACACATCATACCCAACTGGTGACCATGGTGTTCCTGCAGCTAATGCAGAGAGGCCGGCCCAGGCAGGACTTACTGGTAAACGTCTCAAGGCTTCCTTCTAATGTAGCACAATTTCCCTAGAACACAGGACACTCCCAGAATGTGCCAATTTTGAGCCCAGACCTCCTATTCTTCCTCCTTTGCTTGGTGTAGATGAAGCCATGCAGGTGGACATGGGCCCCATCCCGCCTCGCCTCCTCCGGCCACAGCATTCTTCATCTAAGGAAGCCCAGCCTCTCTCTCAAGTTCTCGGCCCTGGGGCAATTGTGAAATTGGCTCTAATGACTAAACACAAAATTCTCTTGAGTCTCTTTCATTTTCATCCGCTCTGAATGCTTTAGAATGATTAAATATGATCAGCGCTGTCAGCTGTCTGCAAAAGAACCTGAACAACCCACCAGCACTGTATCTCTATGATTAAAAGACAGATCTGAGTTTGGAACCCCTGTGATTACTTTGCAGGAGAAAGATATTATGAGGAAGAAGTCTAGAACTTGACTCAGGCCAGGTATGTTGTCTCTGCTCATCTGGTGATGACAACACATTCTGCCAGATGTTCACTGTTAACAATGTAAGATTACTGTATTGTGTAACCAAAAGAAGGCAGTGCTCATTCTCCCTGTTTTCTCTTTTAGGACAAAATGGAAAGATCATCTTGTTCTTGTCCCATTTTTCCCTTACCACAAAGTGAAAATAGCGTGTAAAGGTTACAGAAGCTAATAAATGAAATATATCCTGAATCCCTTAGTATAACAGATAGTTCTACAGCAAAAGAAGACTTTTTCTTTTGATTTACTTTTCTAACTGTGGATGGTTGCTTTTATTACTGAACATTTAAAACAGTGTCTCCATAAAACCTCCATTATATGTCCCAAATGGCAGAGTATAGGTTCAGTTCAGTTCAGTTCAGTCCCTAAGTCGTCTCCGACTCTTTGCGACCCCATGGACTGCAGCACACCAGGTCTCCCTGTCCATTACCAACTCATGGAATTTAATCAAACTCATGTCCATTTGAGTTGGTAATGCCATCCAACCATCTCATCCTCTGTCGTCCCCTTCTCCTCTCACCTTCAGTCTTTCCCAGCATCAGGATCTTTTCCGGTGAGTCAGTTCTTCACATCAGGTGGCCGAAGTATTGGAGTTTCAGCTTCAGCATCAGTCCTTCAGGACTGATTTCCTTTAGGATGGACTGGTTGGATCTCCTTGCTGTCCAAGGGACTCTCAAGAGTCTTCTCCTACACCACAGTTCAAAAGCATCAATTCTTCGGCGCTCAGCTTTCTTTATGGTCCAACTCTCGCATCCATACATGACTACTGGAAAAGCCATAGCTTTGACTAGACGGACCTCTGTTGGTAAAGTAATCTCTCTGCTTTTTATTAAGCTGTCTAGATTGGTCATAACTTTTTCTCCAAGGAGCAAGTGTCTTTTAATTTCATGATGCAGTCACCATCTGCAGTGATTTGGAAGCCCCCCAAAATAAAGTCTGTCACTGTTTCCACTGTTTTCCCATCTATTTGCCATGAAGTGATGGACCAGATGCCATGATCTTCGTTTTCTGAATGTTGAGTTTTAAGTCAACTTTTTCACTCTCCTTTTTCCCTTTCATCAAGAGGCTCTTTAGTTCTTCACTTTCTGCCATAAGAGTGGTGTCATCTGCATATCTGAGAAATATTGATATTTCTCCCAGCAATCTTGATTCCAGCTTGTGCTTCATCCAGTCCAGCATTTCTCATGATGTACTCTGCATAGAAGTTAAATAAGCAGGGTGACAATATACAGCCTTGACATAGTCCTTTCCCGATTTGGAACCAGTCTATTCATCCATGTCCAGTTCTAACCGTTGCTTCTTGACCTGCATACAGATTTCTCAGGATGCAGGTCAGGTGGTCTGGTATTCCCATCTCTTGAAGAATTTTCCACTGTTTGTTGTGAACCACACAGTCAAAGGCTTTGGCATAGTCAATAAAGCAGAAGTAGATGTTTTTTTGGAACTCTCTTGCTTTTTCCATGATCCAGCGGATATTGGCCATTTCATCTCTGGTTCCTCTGCCTTTTCTAAATCCAGCTTGAACATCTGGAAGTTCACGGTTCATGCATTGCTAAAGCCTGACTTGGAGAATTTTGAGCATTACTTTGCTAGCATGTGAGATGAATGCAATTGTGCGATAGTTTGAGCATTCTTTGGTATTGCCTTTCTTTGGGATTGGAATGAAAACTGACCTTTTCCAGTCCTGTGGCCACTGCTGAGCTTTCCAAATTTGCTGGCATATTGAGTGCAGCACTTTCATAGCATCATCTTTTAGGGTTTGAAATAGCTCAACTGGAATTCCATCATCTCCACTAGCTTTGTTCGTAGTGATGCTTCCTAAGGCCCACTTGACTTCACATTCCAGGATGTCTGGCTCTAGGTCAGTGATCACACCATCGTGATTATCTGGGTTGTGAAGCTCTTTTTTGTATAGTTCTTCTGTGTATTCTTGCCATCTCTTCTTAACATCTTCTGCTTCTGTTAGGTGCATACCATTTCTGTCCTTTATCGAGCCCATCTTTGCATGAAATGTTCCCTTGGTATCTCTAATTTTCTTGCAGAGATCTCTAGGTCTTTCTGATTCTATTGTTTTCCTCTATTTCTTTGCATTGATCACTGAAGAAGGCTTTCTTATCTCTCCTTGCTATTCTTTGGAACTCTGCATTCAAATAGGTATATCTTTCCTTTTCTCTTTTGCCTTTCACTTCTCTTTTCATAGCTGTTTTTTTAAAATATGAATTTATTTAATTGGAGGCTGGTTACTTTGCAACACTGTATTGGTTTTTCCATACATCAGCATGAATCCACCATGGGTATACACATGTTCCCCATCCTGAACCCCTCTCCCACCTCCCTCCCCATACCATCCCTCTGGGTTATCCCAGTTCATAGCTGTTTGTAAGGCCTCATCAGAAAACCATTTTGCCTTTTTACATTTCTTTTTCTTGGGGATGGTCTTGATCCCTGCCTCCTGTACAATGTCGTGAATCTCTGTCCATAGTTCTTCAGGCACTCTGCCTATCAGATCTAATCCCTTGAATCGACTTGTCTCTTTCACTGTATAGTCGTAAGGGATTTGATTTAGGTCATACCTGAATGGTTTAGTGGTTTTCCCTACTTTTTTCAATTTAAGTCAAAATTTGGCAATAAGGAGTTCATGATCTGAGTCACAGTCAGCTCCTGGTCTTGTTTTTGTTGACTGTATAGAGCTTCTCTATCTTTGGCTGCAAAGAATATAATCAATCTGATTTTGGTATTGACCATTTAGTGATGTCCATGTGTAGAGTCTTCTCTTGTGTTGTTGGAAGAGGGTGTTTGCTATGACCAGTGCGTTCTCTTGGGAAAACTCTGTTAGCCTTTGCCGTGCTTCATTCTGTACTTCAAGGCCAAATTTGCCGGTTACTTCAGGTTTTTCTTGACTTCCTACTTTTGCATTCCAGTTCCCTATAATGAAAAGGACATCTTTTTTTTTGGTGTTAGTTCTAGAAGGCCTTCTAGGTCTTCATAGAACTGGTCAACTTCAGCTTCTTGAGCATTACTGGTTGGGGCATAGACTTGGATTACTGTGACACAGAACGATTTGCCTTGGAAACAGAGAGCATTCTGTCGTTTCTGAGATTGCACCAAAGTACTACATTTCAAACTCTTGTGGACCGTGATGGCTATTCCATTTCTTCTACGGGATTCCTGCCCACAGTAGTAGATATAATGGTCTGAGTTAAATTCACCCATTCCAGTCCATTTTAGTTCACGGATTCCTAGAATGTCGATGCTCACTGTTGCCATCTCCTGTTTGACCACTTCCAATTTGCCTTGATTCATGGACCTAACATTCCAGGTTCCTATGCAGTTTGGTCTTTACAGCATTAGATTTTACTTCCATCACCAGTCACATCCATAACTGGGTGTTCTTTTTGCTTTGACTCCATCTCTTCATTCTTTCTGGAGTTCGTGCTCCACTGATCTCCAGATTCATATTGGGCACTTACCAACCTGGGGAGTTCATCTTTCAGTGACCTATCTTTTTGAGAACAGGTGGGTTTCACTAAATGGTAGTTTATTCAACATGTGAATAAAGTTCAGCACTAGCGATAGTGCCTTTTTTGGTCATTATGTGTCCCCAAGTTACAAACTTAATTGCCCTATCCCATCTTTTCCGAGGCATCTATATTAATTTATCCTTCAAGTCCCAACACATTTATTTTTTTCTAATTTACTTTCTTGTAGGACAGGTCAGTTAACGATCAAAGCAAAGATTTGGCCACCTGGAGTATTACACCTAGACAAACACCCACAAAGTCTGGGACAGTTGATGAGTAACTCCTTCAACTGGCACTGCACCCCTTCCTAGCACTGCACCCCTTCAACTATATATAATGATCTCTGTTCTCTCCGGTGGCTCCAGGAAATGAGGTGGCTGCCTCCAGAGCAGCTGTGGACACCTGCATCAATACACTGTGTGCTGCCATCAGACAGACCTGAATTCATAGCCAGACCTGCTGGGCGCTGTGATTTGGAACAAAGTACTCAACCTTGGGCCAAATTTCATTCTTAGGAAAAACGGGGGCAAAATGCCCAATTTGCCGCCTTGTTGTGAGAGCAGGATAAAACAATCAATTTATGTAAAACTGTTGACACTGTGCCGAGCAGACAGCAGGCATCAATCAATCCAAGCCCATTCCTTCTTGTCAAAAAGAACATGGACATCCACCATTACTGCCGTTTGGTCAGTAGATGAAAATAAATGAGAGAAAAAATCTTGTACAGATATTCTGTTCCTTTAGGAACAAAGATTAATTAGTTTACATGTTCTGTATGGGTCATTGTTTTAACAATTTATTCAGCATCTCATGCAGTAATAATTTATTGAGTGCCAGGGTCTAAGTGTCTTTACATGGGTTGGCATCTTTAATCTTCATAGCAGCCCTATAAAATACTATTACCCCCACTTTATAGCTGGGGAAATGGAGTCAGAGCTGTTAAGTAACTTGGTTACTTAACTTGGTTAAGTAACCAAGGTCACACAGCTAGGCAAGATGAAAAAACCTAGGATCCAAACCCAGGAGGTGTGTCTCTAGAGCCCACCTTCATAACCATTATGCCTCTATTTCCCTGATTAAAAAAATGAAGAGGATAGACACCTTGGGAAGGATTTTTTTTTTGTCTCATCCTTCTCCTCTTCCTTCTTTTCTTTGGGTTCTTTACAGTTTTTATTTTATTGTGGTAGGAACACAACATGAGATCTACACTCAGGAGTTTTTAAGTGTACGACACAGTATTGTCACCTGTAAGTACAATGTTGTACCGTTACACGCTAACTTATTGGCTTGTCAGCAGGGTAAAATCTCAGACCCTCCACAGATCTTGACAGTTTTGGAGAGAAGACAGGATTCTCATGGCTTTCTGGAAGAGGAACAAAGTTCTGAGGGTTGGGATATGAAGACTTTCTGGGATTAGGACATGAATGTTCTTGCAAGGTAGTGGCTGGTGGGGCGTAAGCGCCTCTCACTGTGTTAGCTCTTAATGATTGTTTAGAGGCTGAGAGGCAAGAACTGAAGAAGCCTTCCAACTGGTGCACTGGCCACTGCCCACTCTCCCCCAGGCAGGAAAGGAAGGGAGGATTATCAGGCCCTATAAACCCAGCCAGAAGGCAATGGGGCTTGGCTGCCGAGTCAAAGGGTTCCCAGAGCAAACATAAATGGTGCCAGCAATGAGGACATAGAATTTGGGGTGAGCTGAAATCAAAGGAAGCTTGCTTGAGTCTGAACAGGAGCCACTTGAAACTGAAAATAAATGTGGTTGCTTACCGGCCCACAGCAGCTCTCTCCTCTGATCCCCCCAGCCCTCAGCTGCTTTAAGGAAAGCAATGATTAGAGATGGGATGGGTGTCATCAAGTACAATCGTCTAACATGCTGGGGAACTTCAGTGGGAGGCTGGGGAGTGCCTCAGACTGTCCTGGCTGTGTTGCATACAGGCACCCACATGACCATCATACCTGGCCCTGGAGGGAGAAGGGCACTTGAATTCAACTGACGGGGTTTGGGCAGGGACCTCGCAGGGAAGGGGAAGCTAACACAAACTCGGCTGCATGGCGTCCGGGCCAAGTCGCTGTGCTGCTGCTGCATCTGCACTTGAGTATCTGGGAGGAACCAATGTGTTATATGCTTGTACTTCCCCATCCCACAAGGTCATAGGGACTCCCTATCAGGAAGAGCACTGGGGAGGAAGTGCTGCAGAGGCAGATTTCCCTTCCATTTGGCACCAACAACCGGTCAAGGTTTGGTACAAGTGCCTCTACCCACTGGTGTTCAAAGTGTTCACTCAGCAGATGATGTCCTGCAGGTTGACAGGTGGGGGTGGGGGTCTTCATTTCAAAGGCCCTGACTGCCATATCCTCAAATTTGTCTGCAGGAGGATCTGATAACCCCCCACAAATGCAGGGTCTGCTCACTAAGCAAAGTTTCTTGGGCCTATGTAGATAGATTCATGATCAGTCCCTCCAGGAATCAAGGAAAATTGCTTTTAGTTGGTCTCCAAGCCTCAAAAAGGAAGCCAGTGGGTGGGAGACAGCACATGTCACTCCAACATTCTGCTCAGTCCTTTACATGGGCCTGAAGGGCAGAGTCCCAGGATGGCCCCAGGACCTTCCATTCCTGGTTTTACTGTCATGACTACCTTACGTTTCATGGTAGACACGATCTTGTGGATGTAATTAAGGTTGATAACTGTACTTAATGAAGGGAGATTATCTGGGTTCAGTTCAGTTCAGTTGCTCAGTTGTGTCCGACTCTTTGTAACCCCATGGACTGCAGCATGCCAGGCTTCCCTGTCCATCACCAACTCCCAGAGCTTGCTCAAACTCATGTCCATCGAGTTGGTGATACCATCCAACCATCTTATCCTCTACCCCTTCTCCTCCCACCTTCAATCTTTCTCAGCATCAGTCTCAATTCCAATGAGTCAGTTCTTTGCATCAGGTGACCAAAATATTGGAGTTTCAGCTTCAGCATCAGCCCTTCCAATGAATATTCAGGGTTGATTTCCTTTAGGATTGACTGGTTTGATCTCCTTGCAAGTCCAAGGGACTCTGAAGAGTCTTCTCCAGCACCACAATTTGAAAGCATCAAATCTTCTTTATGGCCCAACTCTCACATCCTTACATGACTAATGGGAAAACCATGGCTTTGACTAGACGGACCTTTGACTAGACGGACCTTTGTTGGCAAAGTAATGTCTCTGCTTTTTAATATGCTGTCTAGGTTGGTCATAGCTTTTCTTCCAAGGAGCAAGTGTCTTTTAATTTCATGGCTGCAGTCACCACCTGCAGTGATTTTAGAGAGGAGGAAAATAAAGCCTGTCACTGTTTCCATTGTTTTCCCATCTAATTGCCATGAAGTGATGGGACTGGATGTCATGATCTTAGTTTTCTGAATGTTGAGTTTTAAGCCAATTTTTTCACTCTCCTCTTTCACTTTCATGAAGCAGCTCTTCAGTTCTTCACTTTCTGCTATAAGGGTGGTGTTATCTGCATATCTGAGGTTATTAATATTTTTCCTGGCAATCTTGATTCCAGCTTGTGTTTCATCCAGCCCGGCATTTCACATTATCTGGGTAGACTTAACCTAACAAGAGCCCTCAGTGAGTTTTCATCATCTGGTAGCAGAAGAGGATGTTAGAAAGAGAAGCAGGAGAAGATTCAACACCATTTGCTGGCCTTGAAGATGAAGAGGACAATGTACAGGGATTAGACTGACCTCTGGGACTGAGTAACACCTGGCCACCAGTCAGCAAGGAACCTCAATCCTACAACTGAACAAGCCAGAAAAGAGTTCAGAAGTGAATTCAAGAAGAGGACCTGGTCCTGAGTTTGTGAGAATTTGTTTGGCTGCAATGGAAAACTATCCCAGTAATTAGCAGCCTTCAAGTGGGGCCTGAACCAACTTGATGCATCAAAAGTTACCCAGCAACCTTTGTTTTTTGTATAAAAATTTTAATTATATAAAATTACTTTTTTAAACAAAAACATGAAACATTGGCATCTACTTTTGAATCAACTAAGTTATGAAAACATTTTCTTTTGTACAATGCACAGTGGCAGTGAAACAGTGTGAAGTGTAGTGAATACCCACAGAATTTAGTTCTCATTGTTGTATTTCTCCAAACTTTATGTCTGTATATGTGAAATACAATTAAAAAATTGAATTTATAGTGATTTTTTTGAAGTGCACCAGTCTTCACTGTTATGGTCTTTATAAAGGACTTGTCTTGAACTTTCAAAAACAAAAAAGAAAAATAAAACTATGGTACTAGCATAACTTTGCTATATATTTTTAAGAGTGTTTTTAAGTAGAACCATTTGAGTCAGCCCTCAAGCAACTTCCCTTGTTTTTGTATACATGAATTTAGGGAAAACTGCACTCATTTTTGGAAAAAAAAAAAATCCCCAGTATAATAAATTCAACAGTAAGCTCAAAGCAATGTTAAAAAGACCACTGTGAATGGCACACAAAAACCAGAGCTTTATCCATTAATAACTGGAATTCCCGATCAGGAAGTAGGTATAGAAACACCCAGGCCCTAGGGCTTTCCTGTCTGGAAGAACACCTTTGAGTAATTCTTTACAACTTCAGCATCAAGCTCCAAAGTGCTGGACAGAAGTCTGGAGTTGCTTCTGGAGCAACCTGCAAGAACAGGAGTCCTCACTGTACTGCACACCTAGCCCCGTCTGAGTGCGCCGTTCTCTGTTTGCCTGCACCCTCACAGCCCAGCACCGTCTGCACCACCAGGTGGTTTGTTCTCCAGGTGCCAGCAAAACTGTGGGACCTCTGAGTTCCTACAATCCTAATGACCTTGAGCTGTAGGTCTCAGTGACACACTGATTTTGCCCACTTAAATTCCTGACAGAGGGAGGCTGACCCTGAAGGGCCATAGCAGCTCCGTAGCACCTGGCAGG
Source organism: Bubalus bubalis (assembly GCF_019923935.1). NCBI lineage: Eukaryota > Metazoa > Chordata > Mammalia > Artiodactyla > Bovidae > Bubalus > Bubalus bubalis. Next base: position 20,682,693 of record NC_059178.1, read on the forward strand.
GTCAGCTGAGCCCCTAATGCAAGTGAACTGCAGCTGAACTTCTCCTTCTGCCCCAACCTGCTTCCCTGTCCTGCACAGGTGGTGCTCCCTGATAAACTCCTGTATAGAAATCTCTGCCTCAGAGTTTTTTTTCCATGGTGGGGTCGGGGGTGAGAGGAGGGGACAGGGAGCACCTTTGGAAACAGGTGTATATAACCACAGCGCAAGGCCCCAACCACTATTCCTTCCTACTTCCATTCTCCAAGTACCAGTCTTAGTTAAAATAATTGGGAGCAGTGCCTCAAAATGAAAACTCTGAACAGGTCTCTGCCCATCATTCCATTTTAAGATGCAAGAGGGCCATCTCCTAGGTCACTGGCAATCTTTGGTTCATCACATGATAAATCACTATCTTCTACCAGGGCAGGAAGGGAGGGGGAGAGCTGAGCAAGGTTTGAATTTTGTTGAGCGGAACTGGCTGTGTGCTAGAGAGGAACAGAGAGGGGGTTATAACTGAGGTTTCATGAAATTGAGATCGATGTTCTAGAAACATTTTGGAAGCAACTTGACTGAGAAAGATGCAAATGAGGGCAGCTGCCACAGGCAGCTGGTCTGGTGAGATGCTTCCTTTGCAAAGCCACCTAGCAGTCCGGTTGCTATGGCAGCAGGAGTAGCCCTTGACTGCAGACTCCAAGTAAAAAACACTCCTCTGACTTTCACTCTTTTTTCTTTAGTATTTTGAAAGAAGCTTTTGAAGTAAAATATTCAGAGCTGGTAGTCTTCTTTGGGGTACAGTAAAGCAAAGTCCTTTTTCTCTTGTAGCCTTTCTGCATACATATAACCGATGCTTTTAAACTTGTGATTTGCATAGAATTTTAAAAAGGTTTTATGCAGCTGTGACCACGCAGTTAGGTGAGCAAGACTAAGTGACATGTATTGAACAGCTCCTTAGCTGTCTAGATAATGCAGAATTAGATTCATTTTTGTACTTCAATCAAAAGAAATTAATTTGTTTACTGAAGTGTTACATGTCTTATTTCTCCATTAGCAAATTTAAAATAAATGAACTGTGTTAACTACTGTGTTTAAATAAATCATTTCTAATCAGAAAGCAGAAAAAATTGAAGTGACTATAAATCAATACAATTTTATACCTAGTTCTTGTTAAGATCTCGGATTCATAAACAAAGATGTCTTGAAGAGTTTCCTTGTAGGGGACAATATTTGTAATGCCCATTTATTGAGGACTTACTCTGTTCAAGGTACTTTGCCAATCCCTTTCATACATAATTTCATTTAATTCTCTTAACTTTGTGAGATGGATGTTAAGTCCACGTTTTGCAGATGCAAATTTGGCAGCTGTAGCATCTTTCTTTATGTGTGTTCTCAATGGGAAGGCCGCATAAGGACACAGAGAAGGGGCCTTCTGTAAGCAGAGGAGAGACCCATGCCAGAAACCAACCCTGAGAACACCTGATCTTGGACATTATGCCTCTAAATCTGTAAGAAAATGAATTTCCATGGCTCAAGTCCCCCAGTTTGTGGTATTCTGTGGTGCAGACCAATACAGCCACTACAAGAAAACATAACCAGTATAATTCTTGGTCTGCTCTACAAGAACACGGTGCAGCTTTATTAAGAGAAGTTTTAGGTTTACAGCAAAATTAAGGTACACAGGTTTCCCAATATACTTTCTACCCCCACTACCAATTCACACCACTCCCACTTCCAACACCCCCCACCAGATGGTACATGTGTGACAATTGATTGCATTGACACATGAGTTCAATTCAGTTCAGTTCAGTCGCTCAGTCGTGTCCGACTCTTTGTGACCCCATGAATCGCAGCACGCCAGGCCTCCCTGTCCATCACCAACTCCCAGAGTTCACTCAAACTCATGTCCATCGAGTCAGTGATGCCATCCAGCCATCTCATCCTCTGTCGTCCCCTTCTCCTCCTGACCCCAATCCCTCCCAGCATCAGGGTCTTTTCCAATGAGTCAGATCTTTGCATGGGGTGGCCAAAGTATTGGAGTTTCAGCTTTAGCATGAGCCCTTCCAGTGAACACCCAGGACTGATCTCCTTTAGAATGGACTGGTTGGATCTCCTTGTAGTCCAAGGGACTCTCAAGAGTCTTCTCCAACACCACAGTTCAAAACCATCAGTTCTTCAGTGCTCAGCTTTCTTCACAGTACAACTCTCACATCCATACATGACCACTGGAAAAACCATAGCCTTGACTAGATGGACCTTTGTTGGCAAAGTAATGTCTCTGCTTTTGAATATGCTATCTAGGTTGGTCATAACTTTCCTTCCAAGGAATAAGTATCTTTTAATTTCATGGCTGCAATCAACCATCTGCAGTGATTTTGGAGCCCCCCAAAATAAAGTCTGACACTGTTTCCCCATATATTTCCCATGAAGTGATGGGACCAGATGCCATGATCTTCGTTTTCTGAATGTTGAGCTTTATGCCAACTTTTCACTCTCCTCTTTCACTTTCATCAAGAGACTCTTTAATTCCTCTTCACTTTCTGCCATAAGGGTGGTGTCATCTGCATATCTGAGGTTACTGATATTTCTCCCGGCAATCTTGATTCCAGCTTGTGCTTCTTCCAGTCCAGCATTTCTCATGATGTACTCTGCACAGAAGTTAAATAAGCAGGGTGACAATATACAGCCTTGACGTACTCATTTTCCTATTTGGAACCAGTCTGTTGTCCCATGTCCAGTTCTAACTATTGCTTCCTGACCTGCATACAGGTTTCTCAAGAGGCAGGTCAGGTGGTCTGGTATTCCCATCTCTTTCAGAATTTCCCGCAGTTTATTGTGATCCACACAGTCAAAGGCTTTGGCATAGTCAATAAAGGAGAAATAGATGTTTTTCTGGAACGCTCTTGCTTTTTCCATGATCCAGCGGATGTTTCCAATTTGATCTCTGGTTCCTCTACCTTTTCTAAATCCAGCTTGAACATCTGGAAGTTCACAGTTCATGTATTGCTGAAGCTGGGCTTGGAGAATTTTGAGCATTACTTTACTAGTGTGTGAGATGAGTGCAACTGTGTAGTAGTTTGAGCATTCTTTGGCATTGCCTTTCTTTGGGATTGGAATGAAAACTGACCTTTTAAAGTCCTGTGGCCACTGCTGAGTTTTCCAAATTTGCTGGCATATTGAGTGCAGCACTTTCACAGCATCATCTTTTAGGGTTTGAAATAGCTCAACTGGAATTCCATCATCTCCACGACCTTTGTGTGTAGTGATGCTTTTTAAGGCCCACTTGACTTCACATTCCAAGATGTCTGGCTCTAGGTCAGTGATCACACCATCGTGATTATCTGGGTCGTGAAGCTCTTTTTTGTATAGTTCTTCTATACTTGAGAGGTCTGATAGAATGTGGTCCACTGGAAAAGGGGATGGCAAACCACTTCAGTATTCTTGCCTTGAGAACCCCATGAACAGTATGAAAACGCAAAATGATAGGATACTGAAAGAGGAACTCCCCAGGTCAGTAAGTGCCCAATATGCTACTGGAGATCAGTGGAGAAATAACTCCAGAAAGAATGAAGGGATGGAGCCAAAGCAAAAACAATACCCAGTTGTGGATGTGACTGGTGATAGAAGCAAGGTCTGATGCTGTAAAAGAGCAATACTACATAGGAACCTGGAATGTCAGGTCCATGAATCAAGGCAAATTGGAAGTGGTCAAACAGGAGATGGCAAGAGTGAACATGGATATTTTAGCAATCAGCGAACTAAAATGGACGGGAATGGGTGAATTTAACTCAGATGACCATTATATCTACTACTGCGGGCAGGAATCCCTCAGAAGAAATGGAGTAGCCATCATGGTCAACAAAAGAGTCCAAAATGCAGTACTTGGATGCAATTCCAAAAACGACAGAATGATCTCTGTTCGTTTCCAAGGCAAACCATTCAATATCACGGTAATCCAAGCCTATGCCCCAACCGGTAACACTGAAGAAGCTGAACGGTTCTATGAAGACCTACAAGACCTTTTAGAACTAACACCCAAAAAAGATGTCCTTTTCATCGACACATCATAATTATCCAAAGTTCGCTGTTTACATTAGGATGTACTCCTGGTATTGTATATTCTATGGATTTGAACAAACATGACCTGTACCCATTATAACATCCTACAGAGCACTTTCACTGCCCTAAAAATCCTCTGTGCTCCTTCCACTCATCTCCTTTCCAGTGTCTCCACAGTTTTGCCTTTTCTTGATCATCATATAATTGGAAGCATATAGTATGTAACCTTTTCAGACTGTCATCTTTCAGTTAGTAATATACCCTTAAGATTCCTCCACATCTCTTTGTGGTTTCATAGCTCATTTCTTTTTGGTGCTGAATCATATTCCAGTGTCTGGATGGGCCACAGTGCATTAATCCATCCAGGATGGACATCTTATTACTCCCTAGATTTGGCAATTATGAATTCAGTTCATTTCAGTTGCTTAGTCATGTCTGACTCTTTGTGACCCTATGGATTGAATCACGCCAGGCCTCCCTGTCCATCACCAACTCCTGGAGTTTACCCAAACTCATGTCCATTGAGTCGGTGATGTCATCCAACCATCTCATCCTCTGTTGTCCCCTTTTCCTCCCACCTTCAATCTTTCCCAGCATCAGGGTCTTTTCAAATGAGTCAGTTCTTTGCAACAGGTAGCCAAAGTATTGGAGCTAGAGTTAGAATAAAGGTACTATAAACATCCATATGCAGGTTTCTATGTGGACATAAGTTTTCAACTCCTTTGGGTAAATACCAAGGAGCATAGCACTGGATCACATGGTAAGAATAAATTTAGTTTGGTAAGAGATTACCGGATTGTTTTCCAATGACACTTTAGTTGTTTTCTGTTTTGGGCTGTGATGGGTGAAATTGCTGTGAACATTACCGTATACGTCTTTGAACACAGGTTATTTTTCCCTTGGAGAAAATACTGGAAGTAGAATAACTGGGTCACATGGTAAGGGTATATCTGACTTTGTAAGAAACTGCCAAGCTGTCTTCCTACATGGTTATACTATTTTATTTATTCACCAACAATTAACGGGAGTTTTGGTTGCCTCATAACCACCCCAACCCTTGATATTTTTAAGCTTTTAATTAGACATCCCCACTGGTATGCAGAGGCATCTCCTGTGCTTTCAGAGGACTGTTGACATGGAGCAGCACTTCCCGGGCTCACTTGGCATTTGTGTATGTTCTTTGGTGAAGTTTTCATTTAAATATCTTACCCATGTTAAACTGGACTATGTGTCTTATTACTGAGTTGTTAAGAATTATTTTCTGTAAAAATTTCCTTCTGCTAACATATCTTTGCATTTTCTTTTTTATTTTGAAGAGCAGAAGATTTTAATTTTTGTTGAAGTCTAATTTGTCACTTTCTTCTTTAATAACCAGTTTTTGGTGTTTTAATAAATCTCTGCCTACCACAAGGTTGCAAAAATTTTCTTACATTTTTTTCTAGAAATCTTACAGTGTTGACTTTTAGATCTATCACTCATTTTAAGTTTAATACATAGTATGAGGTAAGGGTGAAGGTTAATTTTTATCCAAGTGGATAGTCAACAATTGTTGAAAACTTTATTCTTTCCCCACTGAACTACCTTAGTATCTTAAGAAAATCAACTTGGGGGTGGTGTTCTGGGATGACCCAGAGGGATGGTATGGGGAGGCAAGTGTGGGGGGGTGGGTTCAGGATTGGGAACACATGTACACCCATGGCAGATGCATGTGGATGTATGGCAAAACCAATACAATATTGTAAAGTAAAAAAAAAAAAAAAAATCAACTTGCCAAATAAATGTGCATCTGTTTCTGGACCATATATTCTTCTCCACAGATCTCCAGGTCTGTCGATTCCTATTTCTATCCTATGACAATAGTACCACACTGTCTTCATTATTAGAGTTACAGTCTTGAAATCAAGTAAGGTAAGTTCCACATGAGTCTTGCATGTCAGAGCTGGACCATAAGGAAGGCTGAGTGCCAAAGAACTGATTGTTTTGAACTGTAATGCTGGAAAAGACACTTGAGAGTTCCCTGAACAGCAAGGAGCTCAAACTACTCAACCCTAAAGGAAATCAACCCTGAATATTCATTGGGAGGACTGATGCTGAAGCTGAAGCTCCAATACTCTGGCCACCTGATGCAAATATCCAACTCATTTGAAAAGACCCTGATGCTGGGAAAGATTGAAGGCAGGAGAAGAGGGCAACAGAGGATGAGATGGTTGGATGGCATCCTCAGTTCAATGGGCATGAACTTGGGAAAATTCTGGGAGATGGCAAGGGACAGGAAGGCCTGGTGTGCTGCAGTCCATGGAGTCACAAAGGGTCAGACACAACCTGATGACTGGACAACAAACAGGCCTACCTTAGAGACATACATGTTTGGCTCCAGACCAAATCAACAACCTACTTAAGGAAGGAAAGCTAGTTTAAGCAGGTCAGTGTTTTATGTGCTGTTTCATATCTTTAACTATTGAAATCTGCTGATGCAGCAGGAAAAGTTACTGACAATCCATAACCAAATGAACATGACTATGTTTTAATAAAATTGAAATCTTAATTTTTTGTAATTTATTTATGTCAAGAAATATTTGTTTTGTTGCTTTTATCCGTATTAAGACATGTAAAAAAATTTTTGGAGGGTGGGCTGTATGAAAATAGGCAGCAGACTGTAGTTAGCCTAGTCCTGTCTTAAACTGAAGAAATCCTCTTTGCTGTTCATGTTTTTAATTTTTTGACACAAATATAGATAGCCAACTTCAGGGTTTACCATTTGGTACAAAATGTAATATGTTCTAACAGTGCTGGGATATTTAAAAGATATAAAAATAGTGAATAATTTTGAAACAAAACCAAACACTCAGAATTATTATTTATGACTATTAGATATCAAAATTAGCATACCCCCAAATTACAGTTTTCCAGGTTTAATCACACTTAAAAAAATTAAGGTGAGATTCACATAGAATAAAATTCATCACTTAACCATTAAAGTGTAACAAATAGTGGATTTTAGTACACTCACAATGTTGTGTGACCATCAACACTAACTGGCTCCAGAACATTTTTCTCACCTCACTAAAAGAAACCCCATATCCATTAAGCAGTCCCCTTCCTCCAGCCTCTGGCAACCACTAACCTGCTTTCTGTCTCTGAAGATTGCCCTCTTTTGTATACTTCACATGCGTAGAATCATACAATGTGTAATCTTTTGTGATTGGTTTCTTTTACTTAGCACTGTTTTCCAGGTTCAGTGCTATACCATGTACAGTGCTTCATTTCTTTTTATAGCTTCATTTCATTGTGTCGATGTACCAAACTGCTTATCGAAGGATGTTTGGGCTGTTTCCATTTATTGGCTATAATGAAGACTGCTGCTATGAACATTTTGTGTTCAAGTTTTTATGTCCACTTCTCTTTCAATTCTTTGGGGAATATACCTAGGACTGGAATTGCTGCATCATATGGTAATGCTACATTTAATTTCTTGAGGAACTGCCAAATTGTTTTCCATAGTGACTGTTTCATTTCACATTCTCACCAGCAATGTCCAAGGGTTTAAATTTTTCCATATCTTCACCAACACTTGATATTATTTGATTTTAGTCATCCCATAGTGTGTGAAATGGCATCTTGTGATTTTGATTTCCTGGATGACATTTTTCATGTACTTATTCATCATTTTATGTCTTCTTTGATAAAACATCTATTCACCCCTTGTTTTTTGTTGTTTCTAGATTGATTGTCTTTTTGTCCTCAAGTAATAGCAGTTCTTTACTTCTAGACACTAGGTCCTTATCATGTATATAAACGGCAAATTTTTCTCCCATTTTGTGGGTCACACTTTCACTTTATTGATACTGTCTTCTGATGCACACAAGTTATTAATCTTGATGAACTTAAATGTATTTTTTCTTTTGTTGTTTGTGATTTTGGTGTCGCATCTAACAATCTATTGTCAAATTCAAGAATATGAAAATTTACTATGTTTTATTCTAAGAGTTTTATAGTCTTAGCTTCTGTATTCATGTCTTTGACCCATTTTGAATTAATTTTTGTGGATGGTGTGAGAAGTGTCAAACTTCATTCTTTTGTATGTAGTTTATCCAGTTGTTCTAGGACCATTTGCTGACAAACTATTATTTCCATATTGAATGATCTTGACACTCTTGTTGAAAACAGATTGGTCACAGAGATATAGGTTTATTTCTGGACTCTTGATTATAGTTTATTGATCCTTATGTCTATCCTTGTCGGTACCACATGGTCTTGATTGCGGTAGATTTGTAGTAAGTTCTGAAATTGAGATGTGTGAGTCCTTCAACTTTTTAAGACGTTTTGCCTATTCTGTGTCTCTTGCAATTATGTATGAATTTAGAACCAGCTTTTCCATTTCTGCAAAGAAAGGTAGCAGGAATTTTGACATAAATTGCATGGAATCTGTAGATTGCTTTATAGAGTATCAGTTCAATTCAGTCGGTCAGTCGTGTCCAACTCTTTGTGACCCCATGAATCGCAGCGCGCCAGGCCTCCCTGTCCATCCCCAACTCCCAGAGCTTACCCAAACTCATGTCCATCGAGTTGGTGATGCCATCCAGCCATCTTATCCTCTGTCATCCCCTTCGCCTCCTGCCCCCAATCCCTCCCAGCATCAGGGTCTTTTCCAATGAGTCAACTCTGCATAAGGTGGCCCAAGTATTGGAGTTTCAGCTTTAGCATGAGTCCTTCCAATGAACACCCAGGACTGATCTCCTTTAGGATGGACTAATTGGATCTCCTTGCAGTCCAATAGCCACCTTAATAATATGAAGTCTTCTTATGCATAAACATGGGATGTCTTTATATTGCTTAAGTCTTCTTTAATTTCTTCTGGATAAAATTTCCAATGTATTATTGAATAGAAGTAGCAAAACCAAGTATCCTTACCTTGTTCCTAATCTTTGGGGAAAAGCTTTCAGTTTTTATCATTATTCCTCACATTTCTGAGGCATAACAGCTTATCCCTCAAAGCAGAATCATAGCTGCTTTATCAAAGACAATTTTCCTAATAAATTTCTATAAATTTGTTTAGTAAAATAAAGCCTGTATCTCAACCTAAGGATCCTTTCTTGAGACTGGGAAGAGGAAGTCAGAGAAACAAAGGCATAATTCCAGAGTTTATATCTCTGTTAGGTTACAAAGATGGGAAAAATAGAACTCTCTGAAATACATAGTCTTACTCCTAATAATGGTAGAATGGTATTTCCCAGACCTTTCCCCAGCAAAAAGTAGATGAATTAGTTTGTTAAGAGTTTTGAGATATATTAGGGAGATTTGTATGTATGTGGTTCCAGGTAAGTTTTATTCTTCCAGAACTTAAATATATCTGTAATTTAATAATCCCACTTAATTCCACAAAGAATTTGAGTTAGCTTATTTTTATCACATTTAAATATTATAGTGGTAACCATAAATTTGAATATATTTAGCATATGATTTAGTATGTATTTCCAAAGCTGCATATTGTAAATCATACTCCAAGACTTGGTGTAAATCAATATCCTGTTTTTCTTAAAAATGATTCAATTATTAAAGGTTATACTCCATTTATAGTTATCATAATATATTGGCTATTCTCTGTGCGGTACAATATATCCTTGTAGCTTATTTATTTTGTACATAGTAGCCTGTACCTCTTACCTACCCACCTCTAACTTGCCTCTCACTGCTTCCCTCTCCCCTCTGGTAACCTCTTATTTGTTCTCTGTGAGTCTATTTTTGTTTTGTTATATTCATTTGCTGTATATTTTAGATTCCACATATGTGATAACATACTTTGTCTTTATCTGGTTTATTTCATTTAACATAACCCTTTAAAGTGTTTTAATTTCTTGGAATTTGGAGACATCTAAGGCTCCAGTGGAGTACTGGCCAAGGGCAGTGTCTAGGGTGCTGTGCATAATATTCCAGTTCAAGTATATTGTAGGAAATCACTGAAAAATCCACGTCTTCATACATTAAAGGTCAATATTTTGACTCTAAGTTTCTTTTTCTGTATTATGATTACACAATAATCATGCAATTTTTTTACATGATTACAAATCTTTCTCTATCATGCCTTCTTTTTGACAAGGGTTTATCTCCCTGAGTGCATGATGTAACTGTTCTTATACTCTTTCTACAATTGAAGCTACTTAGCAATGAACTGGGGTCCTTCACTGTCTCTGAAGCATTCATGCATGAGATGAACAACCCACTGTTTTGGATGTTACTGAGAAGATGCCTACAAGTAAGAGAGGTTTATAGACCATAACCACCAAGGAATTTTTAAATTAAAACTTATACTCTAAGATTTAGGGAAATTCTAGTTTTTCTGCACTGAAGCATAAATCCCATGTCATAATCACTCGGCACAATGTATGCCAATGCTTTCATGACCAGTCCACAGAGCAAGATGACAGAATGTCTGTACGTGAATTTCCTGGCTAATCTAGCATGTGAAATCTAGTTACCATGAGCAGTCAGATGGAGAAAAATGATTATGATGAAGAGAAGGCCCAAGGGAAAGGATTTTTCTGCTTCAATAACTAAATGTCAAAATTAAATCACTTCCATTGGGAAAAGTATATCAAATTCAAAACGTAAAGAACCACAACAATGGGAAATAGAGACTTGCCTCTAGCATTTTTTCTCAATTTTTAAAAAACCACAATCAGAAATGTGTTACACACATGCACATACACACATACACACACACACTCCAAATTGTTAACTTTTCACACAGTGAATCCATCCAAGTAACCTGTACCTTATTCTATTTCATTGATTTTTTACTGAGGTAAAATATACAAGGCATAAAGTTCACCATTTTTAAGCATACAGTTCTGTGATATTAAGTACATTCACACTGTTGTGGAATCATCACCACCATCTGGAACATTTTCATCATCTCAAACTGAAACCCTGTCCCAATTAAACAATAATCCTCTTCCCCTCAACCCCAGCTCCTGGTAACTACCTTTCTACTCTCTGTGTCTATGAATTTGAGTACTCTATAGATTTCTCATACAAGTAGGTTTTGCTTTTTTGTGTGTGAAAGGCTTATTTCACAAACGTCCTCAAGGTTCATCCATGTTGTACCCATGCCAGAATTTCCATCCTTTCAAAGCCGAATAATATTCCATTGTATGTATAAACACATTTTGTTTATCCATTCATCGATGAACACTTGGATTGCTTCCATCTCTGGGCTGTTGTGAATAACACTGCAGTGAACATGAGTGTACAAATACCTTTTTTAAAAATGCCAATTGCAATACATTAAGTTGATTTTCTTGACTTTGAAAAATCTGGTGTTCTGGTTCACTGAGATCAAATGTATCCTTTCCTTTGCCATGTGAAGCTAACCAGGGCAGTCTCAGACTCATTTCCCTTCCTTGAACTGGGAAGAACATTCAGTTCAGTTCAGTTCAGTTGCTCCGTTGTGTCCGAGCCTTTGCAACCCCATGGACTGCAGTATGCCAGGCTTCCCTGTCCATCACCAACTCCTGGAGCTTACTCAAACTCATGTCCATTGAGTCAGTGATGCCACCCAACCATCTCGTCCTCTGTTGTCCCCTTCTCCTCCTGCCTTCAATTTTTCCCAGCATCAGGGTCTTTTCAAATGAGTCAGCTCTTCGCATCAGGTGGCCAAAGTATTGGAGTTTCAGCTTCAACATCAGTCCTTCCAATGATCACCCAGGACTGATCTCCTTTAGGATGGACTGGTTGGATCTCCTTGCAGTCCAAGAGACTCTCAAGAGTCTTCTCCAACACCACAGTTCAAAAACATCAATTCTTCAGCGCTCAGCTTTCTTCACAGTCCAACTCTCACATCCATACAGGACCACAGGAAAAACCATAGCCTTGACTAAACGAACCTTTGTCAACAAAGTGATGTCTCTGTTTTTTAATATGCTGTCTAGGTTGGTTATAACTTTCCTTCTAAGGAGTAAGTGTCTTAATTTCATGGCTGCAATCACCATCTGCAGTGATTTTGGAGCCTAGAAAAATAAAGTCAGCCACTGTTTCCACTGTTTCCCCATATATTTCCCATGAAGTGATGGGACCGGATGCCATGATATTAGTTCTCTGAATGTTGAGCTTTAAGCCAACTTTTTCACTCTCCTTTTTCAGCTTCAGCATCAGTCCTTTTAATGAATATTCAGGACTGATTTCCTTTAGGATGGCCTAGTTGAATCTCCTTGCTGTCCAAGGGACTCTCAAGAGTCTTCTCTGACACCACAGTTCAAAAGCATCAATTCTTTGGCACTCAGCTTTCTGAAGAATAGATTTTTTTTTCCTTTTAACAATGGAAAGCATCCATGAGTGACATGTGACACCTTGTGCAGAGAATCTCTCAAAAGGCCACCACTCAGACAGACACTAAGCAGCCTGCTGTCTTTCTGGAAGTGGGACTGCTTATGGCCAGCCAGGCTTGTAGTGTAGTCAGGGTTAAGGTCTATCTGAACAGCTACAATACCCAACACCTACTGCTAAATCCAATACAAGCCCAACTGCACTTGCTCAGGGAACTGAGTCCACAGACTGTGTTAAAAGATATTATGGGCTTGCAGGGTGAACATACTGTTCATTGTTTCAGTCTTTCTGAGAGAAACTACTTCCTGAGGCATCAGTGGTCTACTGTTACATGATAAATCTTCTCAAAAATGAGTACTTTCACACAGCAGTTGGTCCTTGGGCTGGTGATTGGGATGACTTAGCTTGACATTCCTGCTCTCGCTTCGAGTCATACACGTGGCTGTAATCATCTGCCAGTTCCACTTGGCCTTCCTCATGTGTACTGGCTGTTGGCTGGTCTCAACTGACATAGAGGTTGTTAGCTCAGGCTTCTTTACCTGGAGGACTGTGGGCTCTGAAAGTGGGGTGGGGGGAGGGAGACAAAGAGGAAAGGGAGGGAGTCAGACATAACATTCATGTGCAGGAGGGAGTCTTCATTTCAGGGATTTTGGAAACTTGAGACTTAAGAGATTTAGAAGTCCTTTCTCCATGTTCTTTTTTTTTTTTTTTAATTTATTTATTTGTGGTGTCAGGTCTTAGTTGCTATATGTGGGCTCTTAACTGTGAACTCAATGGTTGCAGCTTGCAGGCTTAGCTGCCCTATAGCATGTGGAATCCTAGTTCCCTGACCAGGGATCGAACCCATGTCTGCTGCATTGGAAAGCAGATTCTTAACCACCAGACCACCACAGAAGTCCTTTTTCCATATTATATTGGCCAAAGTGAGTCACAAGCCAGCCCAGTTCCAAGAGTGGGGAAATGAATTTCTTGGGAGACAGGAGTGGCCAAGCTCCATGGCAAAAGGATGTGCATACAGAGATAAGAAGGATTACTGTAATTATCTTTGTCAACAACTTGTCACTCTACTCTTATGGCTAAAAATGAAGGTATTGTCACTGGCAAAGTCCATGAACAATTCTTGAGGAATAAAAATAGAATATGGGCAATAAAATAAAGTCTAACCTTCTTTCCCTTTTCCTTTGTGCTTAATCTAATTTCACTTGCTCACAGGGAATCATGGGCCTCACACCCAGTACTTCAGACCAAAGTTTATAGTACAAAATGGCTGCACCAACACCTCAACTTGGTAGAGTGTGTGCAGAAGTGCTGTTCCTGGCACTTCAATTCAAGATGTGCAGAGATGCTGTGCATGACACTTGGATCTGGAGCACGAGCAACACAGCTGTGCCCAACCCGCAAAACCCCACTCTTCTCTTCACTTAAAAGAATCCTAAAAAGCAGCCTTGCCTATAGCCTTTTGGAGAGCATATACTCTAAAGCAGGGGTGCCTATCCCCCAGGGCCATGGACAGGTACTGGTCCATGGCCTGTTAGGAACTGAGCTACACAGCAGGAGGTACATGGCAGGTGAGCAAGCAACGCTTCATCTGTTATTAACAGTTGCTCCCCATCGCTTGCATTACTGCCTGAGCTCTGCCTCTTGCTCAACAAACTCAATAAATGGAATGTGCTCAAATCATCCCACAACCATCCCTCCTACCCAATACAGTCCATGGAAAAATTGTCTTCCATGAAGCCAGTCCCTGGTGCCAAAAAGGTTGGGGACTTCTGCTTTAGAGCACGAGCTCCCACCTTTCCATTCTTTGATCAAAGAATAAAGCTTTCTTTTGCTTCTGAATCAAGCTTGTCTCATTTTATTGGCTCAAACAACCCAGGGCAGGAAGACTCTTACTGAGGACTGATGCAAAGCGGTTAATAATGAACTCTGGTGACCCACATAGAACAGGTCATGGCCTTTTTGCCTGCACCTGTCGCCTAGGCTACAGGCTTGGCCCAGGTGGCTTTGGGAGGCTCCTGCAAGGATGACTGAGTCTAATCTGAGTACACTCTGACAGGTAGAATGGTGGTGTCCTCTGACTGAATTCAGAGCAACTCTGCCCAGCAACCTCATACCCACGTGTGGTATGCACCCAGCATAACCCCATAGTCATCTGGACTGTGCCCCTCTGAGGGGGTCATACTGTGGCATCATTGGGGATCGGAGACTGAAACTCATGTGTGTCTGTCTGCTGCCTCTGGTTGGCCCCCACAGTGCTGGACGCCTGGGGACAGTGGGGGCTTGTGGATGAGACGGAACCCCAGCAGTCCTGCCTGTGGTCTCGCCCGTAGTGCTGTCCTCTTGACCTCTGTACATGGTGTAGAGGCTGCACCAGCTTTTTGTTGTCCTTGCCAACCTCCGGGGTCAACTGTAGCATTCTCCATCATTACTTCCAGTTTAGTGAAAGAGCAAGGGCAGCCCTGTGAGTCAAGAGGTGAAACCAGGAAAAAGCCCAGGTAATGAGCATGCATGACAGAAGAGAATGAGGACACTCAATCCAAGTTCAGGAAAAAGCATCAAGGACACCTGAGTGTGAAAGGGTTCCAAGGTAGGCATGCGACCAGTGACCTGACCTTGTCCGGTCAGCATGAGTTTCTCTGAAGTGGGCTGGAGAGACCTGTGAGCGGCTCTCAAGAGGAAAACAATAAAAAGGCCTGTAGGAAAGACCACCTACTGGCTATTTTCCTCCAGTGTCAACCGGTGAGCATGGCAATCTGGACTAACTGTCTGGAGACGTTTTAACCATGGTGAGTAACCTCAGCCCCCAATAAGGGATAGAAAGCCAAGGAAACCAGGACCTAATCAGTGTGCCATAAGTACACATAAGTAAACAGAAAGAGAGAATGTCCTCATGATCCCTCCAAAGGGGTAGAAATGGCAGATCTCAACTACTACCCTTGACAGCAAATGATCCAAAGAGATGAAGAATGACAGAGCCAGGAGGCACTGTCCAGCACTCCAGGCTGGCACTCTAAATGACCCCTTAAGGAGCCCTGGCTGACATTTGATATGGAGCAAAAACACTGTCGAATTCTTAGTTGACACCAATGTCATTTTTTTGGCTCTGAACACCAGATCAGGCGAACAGTCATAAGAACTGTAAAATTACGGGGTTTTCAGGGAAGTCCTAAGAAAGGGAATTATAGAGCCACTACGTACATCATGAGAAACGCTGGGCTGGAAGAAGCACAAGCTGGAATCAAGATTGCCTGGAGAAATATCAATAACCTCAGATATGCAGATGACACCACCCTTATGGCACAAAGTGAAGAGGAACTCAAAAGTCTCTTGATGAAAGTGCAAGAGGAGAGTGAAAAAGTTGGCTTAAAGCTCAACATTCAGAAAACTAAGATCATGGCATCTGGTCCCGTCACTTCATGGGAAATAGATGGGGAAACAGTGGAAAGAGTGTCAGACTTTATTTTTGGGGGCTCCAAAATCACTGCAAGATGGTGACTGCAGCCATGAAATTAAAAGATGCTTACTCCTTGGAAGGAAAGTTATGATCAACCTAGATAGCATATTCAAAGGCAGAGACATTACTTTGCCAACAAAGGTCTGTCTAGTCAAGGCTATGGTTTTTCCAGTGGTCATGTATGGATGTGAAAGTTGGACTGTGAAGAAAGCTGAGCGCTGAAGAATTGATGCTTTTGAACTGTGGTGTTGGAGAAGACTCTTGAGAGTCCGTTGGACTGCAAGGAGATCCAACCAGTCCATTCTAAAGGAGATCAGTCCTGGGATTTCTTTGGAAGGAATGATGCTAAAGCTGAAGCTCCAATACTTTGGCCACCTCATGCGAAGAGTTGACTCACTGGAAAAGACTCTGATGCTGGGAGGGATTGGGGGCAGGAGGAGAAGGGGACGACAGAGGATGAGATGGCTGGATGGTATCACCGACTCGATGGACGTGAGTTTGAGTGAACTCCGGGAATTGGTGATGGACAGGGAGGCCTGGCGTGCTGTGATTCATGGGGTTGCAAAGAGTCGGACATGACTGAGCGACTGAACTGAACTGAACTGACCACTAGGATGGGAACTGGATGAACACATGTGCATCCATTCCTTCCTGTGCGTCCCTGAACGCCCTCTACCCCTACTAGGAAGATACCTTACATAAATTGGGGGGTTACCCTCCACCTAATGGGAGACAAACTGGAGACTGTTGTCTCTTTAGATAAGGGGCTGGAGATGATAATGTTAATGACTGATGACAAACTTCCCCAAACAGAGCAAGTCCATCTCCCTGGAGTGAATCCTGAGATCTGGGCCCTGGCACAGGTAGGATCAGTTAAAGGAGCTGGTCTTGCAATAGTTCATCTAAAACCTGGACATACACAGCCCAACAGAAAACAGTACTCTCTCTGCCAGGAGAGATGCCTGGCAGAAATGCCCTGTTGAGCATTTCCCCTGTGATACAGACCCTAAATGACCAGAGCCTTATTTATTAGACCAGGCCAATCAGCTTGTAACACCCCATTCTTCCCATAAGGAAACCCAATGGGGAATACTGGATAGTTCTGGACATCAGGGCAGTCAGTGAAGCCACAGAGTATACACCTACATGATCCCTAATCCCTACACATTGCTGGACACTCTGTCACCCAGCAGGACCTAATATTCTGCTCCAAACTCCCGAGACATGACCTGGGGTAACAGACCCCTGGACCACTCTTGTGACCCTCTGATCCAAAGCTTCTCTTCTGAGAAACGACCTAAGTGTGGCCAGGGAGACAGGCCCCACAGCAAGCATTGGATCAGGGTCAAAGGCCTAGAGACCTGCATTTTCAGGAAAAATGTGACATGTGAGCATTATTCTCTTGTCCATATACGGGCCAGGGACCTTAAACTGTCTGGGTTCCTTTGTCCCCCAAAAGTTACACAAATGGGGGTCGTCCAGGGATGAGTATGCTCAAGGCCGAGGCCTGTGGGCAACCAAACAGACCTGAAGAGAAGTTCCCCTCTTCCACCCAATGTTACCGGACACTCTTTCTCGGCAGGAAGCACTCACCGAAAAGGACTCAGGCCCTGAGCGCCCTCTCCCATCCACACAGTGAGGAGGAGACACAGGGCAGAGAAGGGGTTTGTCACCAGCAAAGCCCATTTATAATTCCCAGAGAATAAAAATAGAACCTAGGTGATAAAAAAAAAAAAAAAAAAGGATAGTCTGACCTTGTTTTCTCTGCGCTGAGTCTAGTTCACTCGTTCCCAGGGCACCCGGTGCAAAGGCCTCCCTGCAGCTCTTCCAACAGGATACCTGGTGCAAAATGGTGGCGACGACGGCAAAAGCTCCCAACACTCTGTTCAAGATGGCAGGGGCAAGCCGTCTGCAGAGACGTTGCAACCAGCGCCTTGATCTGGTGCAGAAGCAGCAACTGCGCCTGCGCCTGCGCTGTCCCCAGGATCCCGCGGGAACTCAGCCCCCTCTCGGCCACGGGATCCTTATAAGCAGCCCCGCCCCAGACCTTACTTGTGGAAACTCCTATTGGCGTGAGCTGCTGGATGCAGGAGGACCCTTGCTGGGAAAGGCCTCATGAAGGCAGGTAGCGGTTGGACCCCACATCCCCGCTCTGACAGTATGCCCTGAAGATCTGCCTGCATCCATTCTGCAGCAGCTCTTGTGATAGAAACAACCCGAGCGTCTGCTAATAGGAAGCTGCTACACCCACGTTAGGACGCTGAGCATCCGTAGGAGGAATTGGGAACTTCTTGCTTTTTGTTGCAATATCTCTAGGCTGTAGTGCTGACTGACAGAAGTCAAAGTCTTAAGAACATACACGGTGTCACCAAAATCTTAGTGCCACTGCCCGATTTCCCCCCCTGAGGACTGCGGAGTCTGCAGTTAGAGACTCCGAGGGACTTCACTCCGGGGAGCCTGTGTAATAGATTTCCTTCTCCCTTTAGCAAGCCTCCTCTGACTCAAAGCTGAGGACAAAAATACTATCAGTATGACGAAAGAATTTCACTGGTGTGCTTTTGAAGGCACATTTTTTTTTTATCTGCAAAAACAAAACCCAAGGTCAAGGTTGTTTTGAACTCAGTCGGGTGACCACTGGCTCTCTGACCAGGAGAAGGCGTCTGATGAATTCTTGGAGGATTCTTGAACATACTTGTTTCTGGGTCCAGAGAAAAAAAGATGCCAAGTTGTCAGAATAGAAGAGGCTCCGAGTGGACACACGAGTGCAGGTGGCCAAGATGACTCAGTTTTCTGGGCTGGAAGCTTGTCCCGCACAGGGAGAAAGATGTCCTTGACTCTGAAAACCTGGGTCGTAAAACTACCTCCATTTATAAGTTTAAAATTTTTACTTCTGTTTCTATCTTGTTCCAAAAAAGATTTAAGGTGGCTTAAATTAAAAGACGCTTACTCCTTGGAAGGAAAGTTATGACCAACCTAGACAGCATATTCAAAAGCAGAGACATTACTTTGCCAACAAAGGTTCGTCTAGTCAAGGCTATGGTTTTTCCTGTGGTTGTGTATGGATGTGAGAGTTGGACTGTGAAGAAGGTTGAGCGCCGAAGAATTGATGCTTTTGAACTGTGGTGTTGGAGAAGACTCTTGAGAGTCCCTTGGACTGCAAGGAGATCCAACCAGTCCATTCTGAAGGAGATCAGCCCTGGGATTTCTTTGGAGGGAATGATGCTGAAGCTGAAACTCCAGCACTTTGGCCACCTCATGCGAAGAGTTGACTCATTAGAAAAGACTCTGATGCTGGGAGGGATTGGGGGCAGGAGGAGAAGGGGACGACAGAGGATGAGATGGCTGGATGGCATCACTGACTCGATGGACGTGAGTCTGGGTGAACTCCGGGAATTGGTGATGGACAGGGAGGCCTGGCGTGCTGTGATTCATGGGGTTGCAAAGAGTCGGACACAACTGAGCGACTGAACTGAACTGAACTGATAGAGACACAAGGGCTTCCTAGGTGGTGCTAGTGATAAAGAGCCTGCCTGCCAATGCAGGAGACATAAGAGAAAGGCTTTGATCCCTGGGTGGGGAATATCCCCTGGAGGAGGACATGGCAACCCGCTGCAGTATTCTTGCCTGGAAAATCCCATGGACAGAGTAGCCTAGCGGGCCCAGTCCACAGAGTCAACAAAGAATCTGACACGACTGAAGCGACTGAGCATGTATGCATGCATAAATTCACCTGCACAAAGGTAAACAAAGACACCCTCTGGACTGGAGTCCATTTTACACACCAAATCAGTGCTTTGTCCACCACCCTACTCTGCCCTAGACATCCTGTCTGTGGATGCTCAAGGCACAGGAGATTTGGTTCCAGGAGATGGGGCAGTGAGAGAACAGAAGTGACCAAGTTCAGAAGATTCTCCTGTGAATCTTCCTATGAAACAGAAACAGATTCAGACATGGTGAACGGACTGGTGGTTGCCAAGGGGGTGAAGGAGGGATGGAGTGGGAAGTTGGGGCTAGCAGATGTAAGCTTTTATATATAGGATGGATAACAAGGCCCTACTGTGTATCACAGAAGACTATTCAGTATCCTATAATAAACTCTATGGAGAAGGCAATGGCACCCCACTCCAGTACTCTTGCCTGGAAAATCCCATGGACAGAGGAGCCTGGTAGGCTGCAGACCATGGGGTCTCGAAGAGTCAGACACGACTGAGCGACTTCACTTTCACTTTTCCCTTTCATGCATTGGAGAAGGAAATGGCAACCCACTCCAGTGTTCTTGCTTGGAGAATCCCAGAGACGGGGGAGCCTTTTGGGCCGCCATCTATGGGGTCCCACAGAGTCGGACACGACTGAAGCGACTTCGCAGCAGCAGCAGCAGCAATAAACTCTAATGGAAAAGAATATTTTAAAAAGAATTCTCATACAGCAGAAATTAACAATATTGTAAGTCAACTAGGCATCCATGCTAGGTTGCTTCAGTTGTGTCCTGCTCTTTGCCACCCCATGGACTGTAGTCTGGCAGGTTCCTCTGTCCATGGGATTCTCCAGGCAAGAATACTGGAGTGGGTTGTCATTTCCTCCTCCAGGGGATCTTCCCGACCCAGGGATGGAAACCACGTCTCTTACATCTGGATTGGCAGGTGGGTTCTTTATCACTAGTGCCACCTGGGAAGTCAAGTCAACTATATACTTCAATTAAAAAAAACCTGATAAAAGTATTAAAAAAAATCCTCCTGTATTAGAAGAGACTGAAGAATGAGCCCAGGAGTGGAGGAGCTTAACAACATTGCAGAACCCCACGTGGGGGCAGAACCTCAGGGGAACAGCCTGCTCAGTCCTCTAGAGGGGTTCTGCATGGGTCTGAGTGTCGCAGCCTCAGCAAGCTTGTCGTGGGCTGGCTCCTCATAGAAGTGTTGACCTCATCAATGCTTTAAGGACCATAAGAGCTTAGATGAGAGAACAGAAGGTCCTCCCTGAAACCTCAGCTGTAGGTTGAGGCCCACTAGTAGGTCAGGAAATCAACTTAGTGAGTCTTTGACCAGTGATTTTTCATTAAGTGGAATAGAAAATTTAAAAAATTTAAAAGTGCTGTTTCAGGATTGCTTTTTTAGTAACAGATCAGTATGTTTCATATGTCTGTACAGGGTAGTGATGCAAATATATTTCATATTCTGGGTCATGGTCAAAAAGCTTGAGAAGCACTAAATAAGGCTACACTACTGTGAGGGAATAAGGCTGCCTTTTATATCAGCTTCTTCTGATTCTGAAATAATGCCTTTTCAAATAAACTACACTGCCTACTCCACCTTTTAAAAATTCAGAAAACTTATTGGAAGTCATATGAAACTCATGATAAGGCTGCCTACCCAGCCCCCACAACCCCCCTCCCCCCCAAAAAAAAGCAGGCCTGAAAATGTTTTGTAATATTGGCTAATTCACATGAAAAGTCAAGTAACAAGAGCATGTGGGTAAAACAGTCTGTAAACTATTTGGCAAAATAAAAACTTAAGGTGGTCAAACAAAGACTGTTGCGGGGTTTTTCCCTCAGATGTCTCAGATCCAAAAAGTCACCCCACTGCCACAACGGGCCAATTAAGACTGGTCTAATCAGCTGCTGGTAGTCTCTTTCTGGAAGTTTCCATGGATGAAAGAGTCACGGTTTGTCTTCTCCTGCTGTCCTCTGCCCTGGTCCTCCTCCGCTACCCCATTCCCTTCTCATAGAAGCCCATATCAGAGCTCCTTCCATTTTCTCTGAGCATCTATCTGAACATAGCCTTATCAATTTGTCAGGTTTCTCTCTTGTAGGAGAAAAAAGCTAAGGGTCAAATTCATGGCGCATCAGCATGCATTTATGTATTCATCTCAGGCCTCATCTCATATCCTTATCCGTTTTTATTTTTTAACCTCCTGCTTCAATGTTATGCCTTCCTGTTACAGCCTTTCTGTCTCCTCTCCGTGTGTGTGTGTGTATGTGTGCATGCTAAGTTGCTTCATCCGTGTTCAACTCTTTGCAACCCCATGGACCATAGCCCACCAGGCTCCTCATGGGATTCTCCAGGCAAGAATACTGGAGCGGGTTGTCACGCCCTCCTCCAGGGGATCTTCCTGACCCAGGGATCAAACCTGTGTCTCCTGCATTGCAGGCAGATTCTTTACAGTTGAGCCACCGGGAAAGCCCAGGAGAGTTTATAAAGTGAGTGTTTTCTACTCTAATTCTTTCTTTTCTTTGTAGGAACTTTGTGATCTCAATCATTCATGACCCCATCTCAATATTCCTGTAAAATTCTACTGATGTTTTGTTCCATTATGTTCTTTTGATACCTTGTGTTCATCTCTGTTGATATAATTATCATTTGTGTTAAAATGGTCTATTTTCCTATATCTTCTTGACTAGCTTTGGATCTTCCTTAGGAATTATATCTTTTTCATCTTTGCATCAACTCTGTATTTAACAAAAGGCCATGCACATAGTGCATGAATAATAATAAATGTTTGTTGACTGATTTAATGTAAACATTTAACTCAGCGTCAGTTAACCTATAACATAGGCCAAATACTGACATGTCCAACTTTGTGACCATAGTAGACATCATTAATTGATCACTGATCACAGTGTTCTTTCCCACTAAGCTGGGATATAATCCCTAAATCCTTCTCAACACAACTCTCTAGCCAGCAACTATGAATAGATCATTGCTGTTACACCACGGGAAATCTGTCAACCTGGTTTTAACCTAATGTTACCTTTGCTGTAAGCTGCATTAGCTGGTGCAAGACAAGTTCTGGGTCAGAGTCAACATCCATCGAGTGCCCCAGAATGACCCACAGATGGTTTACAGAATCCCACGGGCAGAGTAGCCTACACTCCATGGGGTTGCACAGAGTCAGACATGACTGAGTGACAAACACACACACACACACACACACACACACACACACACACACAGTAGAGGTTGTTATGGATGAACAGTCAAGTTCTTCACGCTGTGATTTTACATTCTGTCTACTTCTTGAGAAGATAGATCCGGTTCTTTCCTCCACTTACCTTCCTCGGGGGAAATGGGCCTTTTTTCCTCCCCATGCTCCCCTTTGGAGTCTCCAGGGAGCTCTGTGCCGACAGCATGATGAGCTGCTCGTGAAGGAAAAGCTATTCCCAACAGGATTGCATAATAGACACTTCACAATAGAGGAAGTGATAATAATGCTTACAAAAATGGGAAAAAAGCCAAGAACTAAAGATTTTCAGCAATACAGGTAGAATTATATCTTAAGAAGTTTGACTCTATGTAATTTAAAACTACTGATTTCAATATTTGGGGTCTTCTGTATTTGTTCTGTCTACTCATTTCCTTCTAAAGGAAAAAAGAGCAATTTCTTCTGAGGAAAAAAATGGAAAAGGTGACAATCCATGCCCCTCTCCCCTGCAAATTACTTAAACTGGAAAAGGTTCATTTAGAAATTAAGAAAGATCCTATAGCTCAAAGATTTCGTATGACTAATATACATCCTTTTTTTTTCACATAGAAAGCTTTTGGACAATTACAGCCTTGAGATGTGACAAAGATGCTGCAGCTGAACTTAAAAATATGAACCTGGACAGGGCTTGTTGGCCTTTCTGTGAACTTCAGTTTTATTCTTAGGTCAGCTCCTTCCACAGAGGAATTGGAGCGTGGTTGTTCCCCACAGCACTAAATCTTTAAGTCAGTGGTGCTTTCTGCCATCCTGTCAGGGAACGACAAGGTGAGTGCCAGGTTTTGATGACTAGGATTCATGACCAAAGTCCCAGCTCTATCTTGGGCCTCCTGTGTCACCTTTACTTACCCTCTTCAGGTTTATTTATTTATTTATTCTCCTGCCTTTAAATAGTCTGACAAAAAAAAAAAATACGAGCCAACCACCTTCCAAGCCAGGGAGCTAATGTTGGGGAAAGTCCAACCCCAAACAAGATTGCGTGTGTATGTGTGTGTGTGTGTGTGTGTGTGTGTGTATACGCGTGCACGCTAGTCACTCAGTCATGTCCAATTCTTTGCGATTCCATGACTGTAGCCCACCAGGCTCCTCTGCTTGGGATTCTCCAGGCAAGAATACTGGAGTGGGTTGCCATTTCTGAAACAGTGTTCACTGAGTTCTGAAAGTAGCCAGCATCAATAGGAGCATAATAGGCATCCCAGAGGATTGTGGGCTATGAGGTTCAGGGGTTGTTGTGGTTTACCTTGATTCATGGACCTAACATTGCCGGTTTTTATGCAATATTATTCTTTACAGCATCGGACTTTACTTTTACCATCCACTGCCGAGTGTTGGGAGAAGGCAATGGCACCCCATTCCAGTACTCTTGCCTGGAAAATCCCATGGACGTAGGAGCCTGGTGGGCTGCAGTCCATGGGGTCGCTAAGAGTCGGACACGGCTGAGCGATTTCACTTTCACTTTTCACTTTCATGCATTGGAGAAGGAAATGGCAACCCCTTCCAGTGTTCTTGCCTGGAGAATCCCAGGGATGGGGTAGCCTGGTGAGCTGCCATCTGTGGGGTCGCACAGAGTCGGACACGACTGAAGCGACTTAGCAGCAGCAGCAGTAGCCGAGTGTTGAGAAAGAAGTTCCCGCTTTGGCCCAGCTGCTTCATTCTTACTGGAGCTATTAGTAATCACTCTCCGCTCTTCCCCAGTAGCATACTGGACACCTTCTGACCCGAGGGGCTCATCTTCCGGCATCATATCTTCTTGCCTTTTCATAGTGTCCATGGGGTGCTCCAGGAAAGAATACTGGAGTGGTTTGCCATTTCCCTCCTCCAGTGGACCACATTTTGTCAGAACTCTTCACTGTGACCCATTCATCTTGGGTGGCCCTGCAAGACATGCTCATAGCTTCATTGAGTTGTGCAAGCGCCTTCACCATGACAAGGCTGTGATCCACGAAGGGGTTGGTTTAGGGGACTGGGTGCTAATCTGGGATTCGAGAAACTTGTGCTATGACTGAAAGATAATACACGTCTCACCCTCTACTAGTTAAAATGCTTTTAAGCAGTACAGATAGAGAGCGATCTGCAGAATGAGGGCATGCAGCCATCTGTCACCGCTCCTGATCCCCTGAACACACCTTCCTGTAAGCTTCCCTGAGGCTCTGCAGTCCTGCGGCCTGCAAAGGCATGAGGCTGGGAGAAGAGAGAGAACAGAGGAAAGTGGTTTGCAGAGAGGTCTGAATACTCCTGTGTACATATAGTGAATATTTCATATGAGGCCAGTTAATATTGACAGTGTTAGTCACTCAGTTGTGTCTGACTCTTTGCAACCCCATGGACTGTAGCCTGCCAGGCTTCTCTGTCCATGGAATTTCCCAGGCAAGGATACTGGAGCAGGTTGCCATTCCCTTCTCTAGGGGATCTTCCTGACCCAGGGTTTAAACCTGGGTCTCTTGCATTGCAGGCAGATTTTTTTACCATCCGAGCCACCAGAGAAGCCCAACAAAGTGTATATTGCCAAGTAAAGAGGTGGCTTATATTTGAAGGAACACAATGGAGATAATGAATTTGCATAATAGCTGTTAAAAACAGTGTTTTTGAGACTTAGCTGTCTTTAATTTTTTGGTATTCAACTTATGAAACTTTCATTCCGATAGTCACTATATAAAAGAATCAGTTTCCCCTATGATAAAACTAAACCATGCTATTTTTAACAATAATGTATTATGTAAGAGTATATATTCTGTCAATTATTACTTAAGTAATTAATTTCCAAGATGTCACAGGTTGGGTTTTCCAGAAACAGATGCTGAGATAGAGTTTGATGTGTAGGGTTTTAATTAGAGACCATCATCTGTGGAAAGGAGATGGAGGAAGTGGAATTTCTTGAAGGAAAGGGTCAAACTACAATGCAGACTAATAACAACAGCCCTACAGAGAGCTCTGGAGCAGAAACGACCGTCAGAGTGGTACCAGGTTGGGCTGAAATGGCCGGGCCTCTGTCTCTGACCACGATCGGTCAGTGGATGTGGGTCCCCCAGGAAGAGCGTGCACTTGGCCAAGTCAGCCCATGGCTGATGAGACAAGCAGGATGTGGTGACCCCAGCGCCTCTCCCCAGGATCTGAGAACAAGAACTTTGCCTCTGCCTCTGCACGTCAGTTTCTTGAATGAGAGCGGGAAGACAGCAGTGATCGAAATGCAGCTATAGTTATGCTTTAAGCTTAACTTTCTACCAAGTCTTTAACAAGAGCTGGTTAATTCTTTAAAAAAATTTTTGTAGTATTTTAGATGAGTTCTAGGTTAATAGCCCCCACATACACAGATTCTCCCCACCGTGCATATCTCACACCAGATGGTACATGTATTATTATCAGTGCACCTGTGTTGGCATCATCGTCATCCAAAGCCCCTAGTTTGTGTTCGGGTTCACCCTTGGTATTGTACCTTCTGAGTTCAGGTAAACGTATGATGACATATACCCACCGCTACAGTGTCACGAAAAGTCTCACTGCCCTAAAGTCCTCTGTGCCCTGCTGATTTATCCCTCCCTCCTCCTACGGGGCCGTTTGCTATCTCCATCATTTTGCTTTTTCCTGAAGCTCGTACAGTTGGAATCATACAGCCTCACCACAGTGGCTTCTTTCAGTTAGTAATATACCCTAAGATTCCTCCACATCTTCGTGGTTTGATACCTCATTTCTTTTTAGTGCTAAGTAATATTTCAGTGTCTATATGGACCACAGTTCATTTATTCATTAGTTTATTGAAGGACATCTTAGGGGCTTCCAAGATTTGGCGATTATGAATAAAGCTGCGGTAAACATCTGTGTGCAGGTTTTTGTGTGGACGTACAGTTTCAGATCGTTTGGGTAAATACCACGGAGCACAACTGTTGGGTCATATGGTGAGAGCACGTTTAGTTTCATAATAAAAGGACAGACTGGCGACTGCACCCTTTTGTAATCCCACCAGCACCCAATGAGACTTTTTGTTGTTCCACAGCCTCGTCAGCACTTGGTGGTGCCAGTGGGTTGGATTTTGGTCATTGTAATATGTGTGTAGTGCATTAATTCTCCTTTAATTAAAATTTTCTGACATTATCACATATTTCAAAGAGTCTCTAATTTTAAGTCTTTGAGTAATAAAACCTGAGAAAATTAAGCTGCTTCAATAGCAACTAGTTTTTGAGTACTACAACCAGGTCTACCTGGATGAAAAGGCTGTTTTTTTTTGTTTTTTTTTTTTTTAATTATTTTCGGTAAATAATTGGAGAAGGAAATGGCAACCCACTCCAGTATTCTTGCCTGGAGAATTCCATGGACAGAGGAGCCTGGCAAGCTACAGTCTATGGGGTCGCGAAGAGTCAGACATGTCTTAGCAACTAAACCACCACCACCTAAAGTGGGCTTCCCTGATGACTCAGACTGCAAAGAATCTGCCTGCTAATGCGAGAGACCCAGGTTTGATCCTTGAGTTGGAAAGATCCCCTATATTGAAAAGATCCTCCAATATTCTTGCCTGGAGAATTCCATGGACAGACGAGTCTGGCAGGCTACAGTCCATGGGGTCACGAAGAGTCAGATACAACTGAGCGACAAACACTTTGGTAAATCATAGATAAAAACAAAATATTAAACCAAGCGATGAGAAAACAGTATTTCTTAATGTTGACATAAATATTTATGGGCTGGGATTACTTTTAATTTAAATACTAAAATAATTCTAAAGCTGTGTATCAAATGACCAATTAATAGATAAAGTTGCTTTGGGTACAGGTTAAGTAAAACAAATTTAAAGACTGATTAGAATTCTTCATATTGATTTTTTCAAAAGATACTTAAACTTGGCAGAGTTCTTTGGGAGTACAGGTAGTATCTGAAATATTGAGAAAAACAGCAAGATCCAGGGCTAGTGTGGTTATTGAATTTGGGGACTGTGGGTCTGCCTGGAGCAGGAATGGGATGCAGAAATGCTGACACTGACCTGGGTCTTGAAGGATGAAAAGACCCTTGGTTGTCTCTGTGCCAGCACTGATGTGGGGGAGGAAATCCAGGACTTGGAATCCAGGTTCCTTACTGACCTCTCCACTGATCAGGAAAAGGTTGCTTGTAGAACTTTAACAGCATCTCTAGCATTGCTCTTTAAAAAAAAAAAATCCAAACTATTTTCTAGATTTTTTTTCCCCCAAAATAGGGCAGATCTGCAAAGATGGAAAGAAGAGGAAATACTAAAAATAACTTTCCCCAATTAGTGATAGCCAAACACATATGGTAAGATGGAAATAGTTTCCAATCGCCCAAAGCAGAACTGTGAATTCCCCAAGCACAGTGGGTAATTAGAAACAGCCCTGACATTCTCAAGGTGCAGTTGGGACAACGCAGTCTGACCTGGTAGGGACTCCGAGCATCACCTCCATGTAGACATGGACTGACATCAACTGACTCTGAAACCATTTATATGTGTTATTTTATTTCACAAAGGCATGGGTGCTGGCTTTCTTCTTGGAAAGTCAGAAATCCTGCATCTCAAAATAGAGATTCTAGGGCTGGAATGTGGTCAGGATTGCACATCTCCTGAAGCCCAGAGGCAGGGGTGCGGCCGGCCGTCCCTTCTCAGCTGGCAGGGTTTTGTTTTCCACTGTGGTGGGGAGGGGCGTGGAGGAGAGCCGTCTGTGTGGGCGGTGGCACCAGGGGAGGGCGCTGAGGCTGCCAGGACAGCCTGGAGGTGCGTCACTCTGGGCTTTGGCCCAGATGACCAGCTGGTTACCCGGCCTTGGCGATTGGGCTGCCACCCAGCCAGCTGGCCGGGGCCGCCTGCCAGGCCTGCCTCCCCAGGCGGGGAGGGTCGGCAGCTATGACCACTGGGGCTGCCAGACCACCAGACGGGGAGGCGGGCCTGCCCCCACCCCGACCGCAGGGTTGCCAGCCACCCTTTGTCCTTTGATGGTCCCCAACACTCACTTCTCCCTCCCCACTCTCCTATTCCCAGTGCAGATTTCAACCAGCACATACCTGTGAGAGTGGTGGTTGGTGAAATACCACATTGCTCTGTACGGGTCAATGGCCAGTGACCGTGCCCGAGGGTCCCTTACTGCCGGGCATGTCTCCAGGGCCTCCGGGGCCTCCCCAGAGTCCCATCAGTCAGATAGGTCTGCATCCAACCCGCTTGTTGTTCAATGTTGTGAACCTGACGTCTGCCCACAACCGTGATCGCTTTCTTTTCCTTTCTTCCACTGACTCTTAATTTCCTATCTTGTTCACTCACTCAGTCGTGTCCAGCTCTTTGTGACCCCGTGGACTGCAGCCAGCTAGGCTTCTGCGTCCTTTACTATCTCCTTCAGTTTGCTCAAACTCATATCCATTGAGTTGGTGATGCCATCCAACCAACTCATCCTCTGCCGCCCCTTTGTCCTCTTGCCCTCAATCATTCCCAGCATCAGGGTCTTTTCCAGTGAGTTGGCTCTTTACATCAGGCTGCCAAAATACTGGAGCTTCAGCGTCAGCATCAGTCCTTCCAATGAACACTCGGTTGATTTCCTCTAGGATTGACTGGTTTGATCTCCTTGATATCCAAGGGACTTTTGAGAGTCTTCTCCAACACCACAGTTTGAAAGCATCAATTCTTTGGTGCTCAGCCTTCTTTATGGCCCAGCTCTCACTGTTTTGGCCGCCCTCCTCATCCCCCGTTCCCGTGAATGACCTGCAGCCTAGGATCCTTTCTCTCAGAACTCTGGGCTTGCTCCTCTCCTCCTCCTGAAGGACAGGATACCGCCTTCCTCTGCCTCATCCTGCAACCCCCTCTCCTCTGCCCATGGGGTTCTGATCAATCTCATCAGGGACAGCTAGGCCGACCTGCCGGGGGGGGAGGGGCCCTGCAGACGTCACACGGCCAGACCCCCCAGTTCTGAGACTTGTTTTCCCTGGTGCCTCTACTCAGCCTGCTCAAGACTGAAGCGCCTGGACTGACCTCTTTACTCCTGGCCATTTGTCAGTTCACCAAAAACTTGTAAACCAAGGCTGACTGATCCAAATTGGGCTGGCATCCACACTACCTGCAGCTCCCCCTTTGGACGTAACAACCTCCTGGTCCCTGAAGCCACTGTGGTTTCGCAGTGGATGGGTGAACACACCTGTGCGGAGGACCCACTGAGCATGGGATTTCGTGTGTATAAGGCAGTGGAGGCCACGCCCCCACGGACCTCGAGTTTCTGGTTCAGAGAAAGAGGAGCATGATCTGAAGGCAGGGGTCGGGGTAAAAAAATGGGATGAAGGAGAGAAACAGGCGTCCTGGGAGTGGGGAGCTGTCACCTTTGCTGGGGGGTGATGAGGGGAGGGTCCTGGGTCTGGGGAGGGGCCCAGGGGGGTCAGAGTCCTGGCTTTGTGACTTCGCTCTGCCTCGATTCCTCCAGCTCTAATATGGAGAGAATCATGCCTGCCTCACAAAATTGTCGTAGGACTGATCACTTGAGCTCCTCCAGCCCCTGGCACGTGATAAACAAGGAGTGGACAGGAGTGCTCACCTGGTTTCACGGAGGAGACAGCCTCTGACCAGGTGGATGCAGACATGGGTGCATGGGGTGTTCGTGCAGGCTGGGGACTGGGATCAACCAGGCACTGTTACCACTGTAGAGCTCCTAAAAACCCGACAATTTAAGTGATGCCCTAGTCTTCCATGATACTATTTTTTTCTATTTCCCTTTAAACACACAGGCCTCGAAAACAATGACCAAAGAAGGTTCCTAACGAAAAAAAAAAAAAAAAAAAGCACACAAGGGAGGACTGTGGACTTCCCAGGTCTACAAGTACCACCTGCGGGTGGGAGACAGCGTGCGCACAGGGTTCGCCCAGGGAGAAGCGTTTCTCCAAGAGACCACTAGGTGGCGATAGAAGCACACGGAGGCCGCGGGACTGTCCGCGTCCAGCGCTGCCGGTGCCCGACAGGCGAGTTCGGGTCTGGGAGCCGCGCTGCTCCCTGCAGCCTCTCGAACCCCACCCCAAGCCTGCTCTTCCCTCCCTTCTGCTCGTCTCTCTTCAAATATGTCCTAAAAGGCTAATAATGTGTCTCAGGCACGCACAGGCACTAAGGAGCAGAAATGTATGGGAAATTCTATGGAAAAACCCAATCTTTCACATAGGTCTGTTATTGTGTAGTCGCTTCAGTCAGGTCTGACTTTTGCCACCCCATGGACTGTAGCGCTCCAGGCTCCTCTGTCCATGGAATTCTCCAGGCAAGAACACTGGAGCAGGTAGCCGTTCCCTTCTCCAAGAATCTTTTCAATTCAGGGATCGAACCCAGGTCTCCTGCATCGCAGGCAGATTCTTGATGGTTTGAGCCCCTGGGAAGCTGAGAGGACAGTTCCTGGCTCCCTGCTCCCTGTGGCTTTATTAGTAGTCTGTGTCAGCTGGGTTCTGGGTAATTGGGCTTGATGGCTCAGCCTGGAGTTGATTGACATTCCAGAGGGATGCTGAGCCTGACTTAATCACAGTGCATTTTACATGGAATATGTTATGAACCGCGGTGCCCCTGTGACCTTGGGCAAGGGCATGTTTGGGGCGGGGCGTGAAGTCTGCTGTTAGAACAGGGCTGTGATGTGTAAGAAGGGCTTAGACTTAGGACGCTGGCACTTAAGTGCCACTCCAGCTTCTTGGCTCCCCGTGGACTTGAGACAGAACCTGGAGACAGGGCTTGTGGTGGAGTTCTACGATGGCCCCAGAGCTTCCTGCCCCTGGTGTATGTGCTGTGAGTGGTCCCCACCCCTGTGTAGGGTGGTGCCTGCAGATGTGGGGGTGTATGAAGCCCATATTATCTTACAGTGGACGGCAGAGGTGAGGGGCCTGCAGGGGTCATCAAGGTACTGAATCAGCACCCGGGTGGGCCTGGTCTAATCAGGCAAGAAGGTGCAGAGGTCAGAGACAGAAGTCAGGAAGAGACAGACATCAGAACAAACTTCACTGTTGTGGAGAAGACCACAAGCTAGAGAATGGCCCCTGCCGACAGACTGGCAGGACAGCTGGGACCTCGCTGCTATGACCACAGGGGCTCTGGCCATCACTCCCAGGGTTATCCTTGGTGGGAGTGTGTAGGGGTGGGCTGGAAGATGCCCTGAGTGCAGCCCACGAGACCCTGAGCAGGGCCGGGCTGGACCCCAGGGCATGGAAACATGTCGACTTAAGTTGCTTAGTTTGTAATAGTTTGTTTGGCGGCAGCAGCATAAAATGAACTCAGGACTTGCCCAGCTCCTTGGCACAATCGTCATGAGGACTAGGAAAAAGGTATGCAAAGCACCTGGCAGGTAGGAGGCTGCTCATGAATGGTAGCTTTTAGTCACATAATCTGTAATCGTCCCATTCTTTTTTTCCCAGCGAACATGAATCTCTCTGTTTTGAATGGATCTTGTGAAATGTTCAGAACTGCTGAGGGGCTTGGATGAAAGGATGCGTCACTCACTCCAGGTTGGGGTCTGGGACACAGTGAACCAGGAGTGACAGAGTCAGTGGTGGTGACTTTGCAACCATGATGATGTTTACCCTGCTGAAAATTAGGAGTATTTCTCAATAGGACCCAGATCTATTTTCCCCCTTAAAACCACGTTTGATTTCCTTCACAAGTAGCTTTTCTTACAGAAGAACCAGAAACCATGATCGAATCACACACCGGGTAGAAATGAACGTTAGATATAACCTGTTCCAACATCTTCAGGTACAAATGAAAAACAAAAACAAAAACCCCTGAATCTGAAGCAGCTCTGTTTAAGGCTGCAAAGCAAACCAGTGGTGGGATGAGGCACGGGATTCAGGTATCTTGATGCCAAGGCCATTTCCACAGATCCACATACTTAGTTCTCTTCTGAAATTTTCCCTCTATTTAAGATTCAGGGCCCTGTTAGCTCACCAAGTGTCAGCATTCTCGTCCCCTCTCTTGCGTCTAAAAGTTACCTGAGCAATTAAAATGGATTTGTAACATTTGTTATACAAATAGAAATAGATTCTATGCAAATGCTCAGTGGATGAGTTTCCTAGGAGACTCGTGAGAAGTAAACAGCCATTAAACAGGAACACACATGCTAGCGTGGAGCCCATGTAGCTCCTGGAACTAAACCAAAGCCAGCCTGAAGCAGACCCGTATTCTAAGAGGTACAGTGGGTGGGAGAGTCGAGGCCACTGAGAAGTCGTTTCTGTTTTGAACCAAGCACAAAGGATCAGTTCTCTGTTATGTCTGCTCCCATGCTGTAGGCCGCCCCCGTCTAGTCCAGAGGTCAAGCAGGCCTTTGACCTTCACTGAGGTTCCTCAGCACTGCCCTGGGCCTTGATGTCTAAGCCGTTGGGGTCCACTTGGCCTGAGCATCTCCTGGCACACCAGCTGAACAGCAAGTTGGGAAGCCAGTGACCCCTCTGGCCTTCTTTCCCTTCTCCCCACCTTCTTGGCATCCCCTCCTGCTCCTCCCCTCCTACCCACCCCACTCAACCTCTTCACCTGCCCTCACCTCCTCCCCCATCACCACATCTGCCACTAGTCTCTGGGTTTTCTATCTTGAGGGCATTTGCTTTAAACCCTTTTCTGTTACTGAGGATCAGAATACCCTTTGCTCCCCCACTCAAAGTGGTTCCAAGCTCAGGGTGGTAGTGGGAGAGAACACCGGTTCTTCAGTGACCTGGTTCCTAACTCTGTGTGTCCAGGGTACAAAATTCAGAGGATTGAACCTGCATTTTTTAAAAAATTCATCTTTATTGGAGTATGGCTGCTTTACAATGTTGTGTTAATTTCTGCTGCTGCTGCTAAGTCTCTTCAGTCGTGTCCGACTCTGTGCAACCCCATAGACGGCAGCCCACCAGGCTCCTCCGTCCCTGGGATTCTCCAGGCAAGAACACTGGAGTGGGTTGCCATTTCCTTCTCCAATGCATGAAAGTGAAAAGTGAAAGTGAAGTCGCTCAGTCGGGTCTGACTCTTAGCGACCCCATGGACTGCAGCCTACCAGGCTCCTCCGTCCATGGGATTTTCCAGGCAAGAGTACTGGAGTGGGGTGCTCTGAGTCATTTATACGTATACATGTATCTCCTCCTTTTTGAATTTCCTTCCCATGCAGGTCACTGCAAAGCTTCAAACCCAGAAATTTCCATTTATAGAAAGCCTGCCAGGTAAGACGCACAGTATCTAATATTTGAAAACTTGCCAAACTACTAGAAATGAGGTAGGTTTAAATAATTATGGAATTAGTTACTTTTCAATAAAAGCATATCAGTTCAGTTCAGTTCAGTCACTCAGTCGTGTCCAACTCTTTGTGACCCCATGAATTGCAGCACACCAGGCCTCCCTGTCCATCACCAACTCCCGGAGTTCACTCAAACTCATGTCCATTGAGTCAGTGATGCCATCTAGCCATCTCATCCTCTGTCATCCCCTTCTCCTCCTGCCCCCAATCCCTCCCAGCATCAGAGTCTTTTCCAATGAGTCAACTCTTCGCATGAGGTGGCCAAAGTACTGGAGTTTCAGCTTTAACATCATTCCTTCCAAAGAACACCCAGGACTGATCTCCTTTAGAATGGACTGGTTGGATCTCCTTGCAGTCCAATGGACTCTCAAGAGTCTTCTCCAACACCACAGTTCAAAAGCATCAATTCTTCGGCGCTCAGCTTTCTTCACAGTCCAACTTTCACATCCATACATAACTACTGGAAAAACCATAGCCTTGACTAGACAGACCTTTGTTGGCTAAGTAATGTCTCTGCTTTTGAATATGCTATCTAGGTTGGTCATAACTTTCCTTCCAAGGAGCAAGCGTCTTTTAATTTCATGGCTGCAATCACCATCTGCAGTGATTTTGGAGCCCCCAAAAATAAAGTCTGACACTGTTTTCACTGTTTCCCCATCTATTTCCCATGAAGTGATGGGACCAGATGCCATGATCTTATATAAATCCATGTAAAAAAGTTCAAGGGGCTAACATTGAGGGTGATGACTTTGTGGGCATTATTCGTATAAACCACATGAAGAGCTCACCTCTGTCCAAGTGGCTGTGACCCTAAGAAGCAGGTCTGAGATCCGGTTTTTGGAAAAGCAAGTGAGGCCTCTGAGGTCTGGTAACCATTCTGGACGAACCAGGCCTGGAGCCTGCATCCCAACCCCACCCCCAGCACTTCTTACCCCTTCCAATTGTCTTTCTTTCTGCAACATTGATTCTCTGCAGTCCTCGTATTTACTGGGTTTGCTGCAGGGTGTCTGTCCCCTTGCCTCTCTCCACCCCAGCGAGAACCCTCCCGTCCCACAACAGCCAGGGTTTGTCAGTCCCACTGGCTGGGGGGCCCCCAGCAGCAGAGAAGAGGGCCTGCCCCTGTGATAGGCACTTGGTTCAATTCAGTTCAGTCGCTCAGTCGTGTCCAACTCTTTGCGACCCCATGGATTGCAGCACACCGGGACTCCCTGTCCATCACCAACTCCCGGAGTTTACTCAAACTCATGTCCATTGACTAAGTGATGCCATCCAACCATCTCATCCTCTGTCATCCCTTTCTCCTCCCACCTTCAATTTTTTCCCAGCATCAGGATCTTTTTCAATGAGTCAGTTCTTCCCATCAGGTGGCCAAAATATTGGAGTTCCACCTTCCGCATCAGTCCTTCCAATGATCACCCAGGGCTGATCTCCTTTAGGATGGACTGGTTGGATCTCTTTGCAGTCCAAGGGACTCTCAAGAGTCTTCTCCAGCACCACAGTTCAAAGGCATCAATTCTTCTGTGCTGGGTAGACATTTGATAAATGAGCGAACAAGAGCAGCCAAGGCAAGATTTCAGGTGAAGTGTTTTTCTCCGACTTCAGCACCAACTTAGGGTTCACTCAAAGTTGTTGTTTTTTTTTTTTCCCCAAATAAAGACAATGCTGTATTTAAAATGGATCCCCAACAAGGACCCACTGTATCGCACAGGGAACTCTGCTCAATGTTATGTGGCAGCCTGGATGGGAAGGGAGTTTGAGGGAGAAGGATATATGTAATTGTATGGCCAAGTCCCTTTGTTGTTCACCTGAAACTGTCACAACATTGTTAATTGGCTATCCTCCAACAGAAAATAAAAAGGTTAATTACAAAATAAAAATAAAGACCCTCAGTTCAGCTCACTTGTGTCCTGCAAGGAAACAGTATTTGAGGATTTCATGCCATGAAGCGGGCCATGTAGCCTTCACCTGCTCTCTACCCTGGACAGCTTTGTGTTTCTTTCCACCCACGTGAAGAGCAGGAGACTCAGTTGTCAGCAGCTGCAGAACCATGTTCATCACCAGCTGGGCTCCCTGGGGAACCGCTAGGGTATGAGTGCTGTCTGGGGGTCACGTCTTCAAGTCACACTTGTAGGGGACTTCCCTGCTGTTCCAGGAGCTAAGACTTCTCCTTCCAGTGTGGGGGGTATGGGGTCCATCCCTGGTTGGGGAGATAAGATCCCACATACCCAGCAAACAAGAAACTAAAACATTAAAAAAAAAAACCCATAAGCAATATTGTGACAAATTCAATAAAGACTTTAAAAAATGGTTCATACCTGTTTTAGAGCACATGGAACTCTGCTCAACGTTATCTGGAAGCCTGGATGGGAATGGAGTTTGCATAGAATAGATACATGTATATGTATGGCTGAATCCATTTGCTGTTCACCTGAAATTACCACAACATTGTTCATTGACTGTACCTTAATATGGAATAAAAAGTAAAAAAAAATAGTCCACAATAACAAAATCTTTAAAAAAAAAAAGGCACACTCGTGGGCACTGCTGCTTCTGCCCTCGGATGTTCCACGTGGCCACCAGCCTCCTGCTCTTGTTTCTGCTCCCAGACGGCTGCATCTGTAGAGGATGCGTCCTTCCCTTCTTCCCCAGCCTCCTTGTCAACCACCGTCCACACAAGAG
This sequence comes from Bubalus bubalis, assembly GCF_019923935.1. Classification (NCBI taxonomy): domain Eukaryota; kingdom Metazoa; phylum Chordata; class Mammalia; order Artiodactyla; family Bovidae; genus Bubalus; species Bubalus bubalis. Next base: position 20,719,350 of record NC_059178.1, read on the forward strand.
CCTGACCGGGATCTGAAGCTGTGGCGTGTGCTTGCTGTCCTGTGCCACTTGTCTTGAGGCTCTGTATATGGGTTGTTCTGGTTTTCCTAGATCTCTGTATGTGGAATTCTACGTCTGCTTCGATGCCTCCTTACATAATTATCCACTCTATTCACACAGTTTTGTTGGGTTTAAAAGACTCCACATCCATCCTCTTGTGCGACCTTCCAGCAGCGTGTGAGGTCAACAAGACAGGCACAGTTACTGGAGATGTTTCGAGTGTAATGCCACGTACGGTTAGGTGCTTCATAAGTGCCTTTTAAGGCTGATGTTCTCCGCAGCTTCTGAAGTAATAGTCCCTGTGAACCTTGTCAAAATAATTGAGCTAAGGGAACGAAAATACAATCCAAGGTGGTCAGAGAGTTTTGAGGGCACCATGTGAAATGCAAGGAATAAATACATCAGGTGGATAGAAGACAGATTCTGAGGACGAAAGGCCAGGGTCAGACTGAGTGGAAAAGAAAAAAGAGACGATTTAGCTGGTGCGGTGTTTTTCACCTTCAAATAAGTGATCTTTGTTCCGCAACCTTGGGAGGTATGTGTCTTTGGAATCTCTAACCTTTGATGGAGGCATTGCAGATCAGAGTTTTACTGCTATTTTTTTCCTCCAATACCACACAACTAGCTTCCGTCATCCCTCAGTATCCACAGGGGATTGGTTCTAGAACGCCCCTCAGGTACCAAAATCCAACTCAAGTCCCTGGTGTAAAATGGTGTGGTATCTGCATATAACCTATGCACATCCTCTCGGATACTTTAAATCACCCCTGCTGCTGCTGCTAAGTCACTTCAGTCGTGTCCGACTCTGTGCGACCCCATAGACGGCAGCCCACCAGGCTCCCCCGTCCCTGGGATTCTCCAGGCAAGAACACTGGAGTGGGTTGCCATTTCCTTCTCCAATGCATGAAAGTGAAAAGTGAAAATGAAGTTGCTCAGTCGTCCCCGACTCTTAGCGACACCAAGGACTGCAGCCTATCAGGCTCCTCCGTCCATGGGATTTTCCAGGCAAGAGTACTGGAGTGGGGTGCCATTGCCTTTTCCGTTAAATCACCCCTAGATTACTTATAATACTTAATAAAGTATAAATGCTATGTAAATAATTGCAAATACAATGTCAATGCTTTGTAAGTAGTTGCCAGTGCATGGCAAATTCAAATTTTGGTTTTCAGCATTTTCTGGTATTTTTTTTCCCAAATATTTTCCTTCTGAGGTTGGTTGAATCTGTAGATTCAGAACCCACCTGTGGGTAAGGAGGGCGGACTGTAAGTGATGGAGCTAGGATTTAAAGGAGCTGTCTGATTTTAAAGACTGAGCTCTTTCAAGGGCAAAACCTAGACAGTTTTTCTCTGAGCATGTGCAGGAAGCCTGGGTCCTTGAGTTCTATCTGACTTGTCCTTCTGGAGTAAAAATGGCCACCCTCTTAGTTTCTCCCTTTTCACAGTCAGTTTTAGAGGGAGTTAGTAGCGCACATGACAAATACGAGTTCAGCCCCCTGCTCTGCCACTCACAGCTATATGGATTTTTTTAAATTGAAGTTTAGTTGATTGACAGTACTGTATTTGTTTCAGGTGAGCAGGTGACTCAGCATTTTTACAGATTCTGCTTCGTTACAGGTTATTACAAGAGAATGGCTATCATTCCCTGTGCTGCGCTATCTATTCTGGTTGCTTACATGACATGGTGTAATATCTTATCCAGTGATGTGAATCTAAGCCGGGTACTTGCCCTCTCTGGGCCTCAGTTTTATCACCTGTGGAATGGGATGACAGGGTGTCTAGCACAGAGGGTTGTTTTGGGGATCATACGAGAAGTGAAGAAAGCATGCACAGGAGGCTGGCACCTAGAAACCTTTGTTAAATGTCAGTTGTCGTCATGGTGCTGTGATGAAGAATTCATCTGGTCTTGTCCCAGATTCCTGGCACTGAGCTTCTGAACTCTTGGAATTTCCTGATGCTGGGAGCATCTTTGTTATTCCTGGTGGTCCTTGAACCACACCTGAGTCTATGCCAGTGAGATGACTCAGGATGGACGAGTTGTGATATCAGTCCTGCCTCACATCTCTCAGGGTGGCAGGGCAGAGGACCAGGGGTTGAGTAAATCCCCAGTGCTGTGAAGCCCCAGTAAAAACTCTGGACACCTGATGCTGCCCTGACGTGGGTGCTAGTCCATGTGTGGGAGGACGACATGTCCTGATTCTACGACGAGAGGTGTGGAAGTCCAGCGTCCACGACCGCCAGCCTCACCCTGTGGGTATCTTCACATGGCTATTCCCGACCGGGATCTATGTATTAAGGTTGTAACTGTAAGTGGAGCCCTTCCTCGGTTCTGTGAACCATTCTAGTGAATTACCGCACCTGAGGGAGGTTGGCGGTGGTTTAGTCACTAAGTCACATCAGACTCTTGCAACCCCATGGACCGTAGCCTGCCAGGCTCCTCTGTCCATGGGATTCTCCAGGCAAGAATACTGGAGTGCGTTGCGATTTCCTTCTCCAGGGGATCTTCCCAACCCGGCGATCGAACCTGGGTCTCCTGTGTTGCAGGCAGATTCTTTACCAACTGAGCTACGAGAGAAGTCTGAGGAGGGTTGAGGGACTCCCAGACTTGCAGCTGGTGTCTGAAGTGAGGACCCGCCTTGGTGGAGACCGTGACCCACCTGCAGGGTCCGAGCTGATTCCAGGTGTTTTGGCAGAATTGACTGTCATCAGATGAGGTGCTGCCTGGCTGCCAGCCGCCAGAAGACAAACACCTCCCTGAGGGCCAGATTCTAGGTCTTGGGGGAAGGAAAAACAAGCCAGATTCAGTGAGAGACCCAAGTCCTTGGTCTTTTTTGGTCTCTGAAGGAGGGAGGTGGGTGGAGGAGGGGCAGACGGGACTGAGCACGTTTTCATTTCTGCTTCTGTGTAACATTACATATTCCGAGGACTTGTCCATTTTTTTTTCTGGAATTAAAATATTGATAATAGCAGGCATTGCAGCTAATGCCCAGAGTGGCTGACTGAGAAGTGATGCTCTTTGGTCTCTCCTGAATGCTGGGGACACCTCTAAGCTCTTTTACCTCTAAAGCACCTCCTTCTGCTGATGGCGGTCTCCACCTCGTGGCTGCCTTCCAAAAGCTCCTGGTCATGCATGTTTTCTGGGTCTGGCTGTCTTAGAGGCCTGGCTCCTGCCCTTCTGGTGCACATGATGCTGCTGGGTCAGCCCCAGGTGACCCTGGACTCCGGCCTCTCTGCCTGCAGTCCGGGTCCTCCTCTCTCACCCGTTCTTTTCATGGGCTTCACGTCTGCTCCCTGCGGCTCTCTGCCTCCAAGTGAATGCCTTCTGCTGCTTCTTGCCAAGTCCTCTGCCTTTGCTCTGAATTCCGCCTCCAGACATAGATCTTCCTTGACGACTTTTATGGAGATTTTTGCACCAGGGTGCTCCTATGATTTGTAACAACTGAGCTGTTGTGTCTTCTAGATTTATCTTGGAGGACAAGGAACAGCATATAAGCTGATGTAGCCAGAGAAGAAACCCTGCCAAATGGTGGCATTTACTTCTGCAGTTCTTATGGAAATGGTTTCCCTTACGACACAATCCTGTTAAAAACTGACAAAATGTGCATTTAAAGCCAGTCTGCGGTGGTTGCCAAGGGGATGGGGGTGAGAGAGTGTATCTCTGTGCAGTTGCAAAGCTGTTGAACGAGAGATGTGAACTTAGGTAGCCTTCCGGGACCTCAGTCATCTGAAATGAGGGTGATAATAATACTATTTGAAGAGAATTATTTGGGGATTAAATGAGATAATCCGCATAAGCCCTTGACACAGTATCTGGCACCTAGTAAGCATTTTGTACCTGTTGGGGGGAGTTGGAATGGCCACTGATGGACAGAAGTCCCTGGAGAGGCTGTGTGGCTTCCGTGCCCGTCGCCCTGGTGTGCAAGTACCCGCTGCTGGGCGGCGACCCCCAGCCTGTAGTGCTCAGCACACCTTCCCAGAGTGGGACCCTCCACCACTACCACCTCCCAGGTGCATAGACAAGTCAATGAGACCAGGTCTTAACCTGAGGTCACCAGCTAGTTAGTGACAGGAAGCCTCCTAACTAGTGTTCCCATTGGCTTCCCTCTCAGACTCTACACTGGAGACTAGAAACTGGGGGTTGAGGAACAAAAGTGGGGGTGAGCCAGAGCAGGCTTGGGGTTGTTCCCCAGACAGGTCTCCCCCTTGGCTGGTTCCTGGGTAATCACTGGAGCCCACGGAGTCTCCTGCCAGATGAGAGTGTTGGTTCACTGGGCGCTGGGCCCCACCAGGTCCTGTGCTCACAGCTGGGTTGATGGTGGGTCTTGGACGCACCTGTTGGGAGATGCTGGAATCTGAGGGGCAAAGGTCAGGGACAAGGGCACCCCATGCCTACAGGACCAACTCTAATAAAATCCCCTGCAGCACGGCTCACATGAGCGTCCCCGGTGGGCAATGCTTTGTACCAACGATCACACCGCGTTCTGCTATCCGCGCATCTCCACGGTTGGGGGGATCATCAGGACACTCACTCCTGGGACTCTCCCTGGCCCTGTCCTCTACTCCTATTTCCTTTGCTGATTGTCTTCTGTATCCTTTCACTGTAATGAGCCACGGCGACAAGGGCATTTCTGGGAGTCCTTCTGATGAATTGCTGAGCCTGAGGCTCTCAACTGGGACCCCGGATGCAGTGGAGATGGGGGACCTGCCTCACAGTGGGGAGGAGACACCTGGTACCTGGGGTGCTGTGTCTGGGTTTGAACTGCTGCCTCCTATGCCTTCGGCCTCCTCCATCTCTCCCTCCTGGCTGGGCCCAGGCTGCCTCCATGGTCCCCGTTAGGCTGGCTTTCCTAGAAAGGGCCACCTTTCTAAAAGTTGCTGCCCTGGGCTGGAAAGATAGGAAGCCTGCCTCTCTTCCAGGGTATTTGTTTTCCCTGGGGAAATGGACTAATCGACCCTGGAGGACACACTGTGGTTGATTGTTGAGTTAAACCTGACCCAGGGTTGCAGACATGTGGTGTCCATTCCTGCTTTGCTGGGGCTGGGGCGCTGGATCTGACCTGTGGGCACGGGGAGTGGTCAGAGGCTCTTCCACGCCTGGTACCTCAGCGATGCAGACCAACGTGGTGTGGAAGCTAACCTGTGGCCCTGGGCTGCAGGATGTTTATCCTGTGACTGATTCTACTACTGGATGAGGTCTAGGAACACAAGCTAATCCCACTCTGTGGTTTCCTTGGCAATGAGGAGGCAGGCAGTGATTGGGAAGGGTGTGGAAGTAAGAAAGATGGATGGAGGGAAGGGGGTGGGGCTGTGAACCACCAACTCTGCCAGCTCATTGGTGTCAATTCGCTGTTTTAGGTACTGAATGAATGAATGTGCTGTGTTCTTGGCTTTGAATAAGTTCATTCTCTGGAAACACACCTCTGCCCCTTTTATTTCCATTTCCTTTTAATAATACAGAGCTTGCAGCAGCTGTTTTTTAACGTGATTCCGATGCTGGTAGGAAGAGTCTCCTGTCTCTCCATCTGGCTGACTTCGGCCCGCCCTCTGGGCCTCAGCTCAGATGTCATCCTTTGAGCTGCATCCCCGTTAGGTCACCATCTGTGGTGGCTTTGAAATCTGTCAGCTTGGCCCGGCAGCCGCATCTCTCAGAACTCCCTTCCTTGTGTGTCTCCCATGCTGATGACCCAGGGAAGAGGTTCTTATCAAAGGAGATGAGGAGGGTGGAGGTGGGCCACAGGCCCTCTGGAGGTGATGCATGGCCCACTGCTCCCCTTGTGGAGGGGCTCCCACCGCTCTGCCTCTCAGGACCCTTCTCCAGCCCCTTGTGCTCCAAGGCCAGATGTACAATTGGGTCCATCTTTGTCATGGCCTGGCTAGTGCTGGACACCCACACAGGGACACCCAGACCACTGATACGCCCCACGTCAGGGACAGAGGCAACGAGAGGGCCTCCTCCCTCCCCTACTTTTCATCATATTTCCTTCCCTGACTGCTTGCCCTGTGGACTCAGCTCCAGCCACAGATGTGAAGACAGGGCTTCCAGAAGCTGCTCATCTGGCTCCCAGAAGTGCCCAAGACCAGTCCTGCCCGCAGAACTATCATCCATCCATCTATCTGTCACCTACTTATCTATCATCTATCTATCTATCTATCATCTATTCATCTATTCAGTTCAGTTCGGTCTCTTAGTCATGTCTGACTCTTGGCGATCCTGTGGACTGCAGCACGCCAGGCCTCCCTGTCCATTATCAACTCCCGGAGATTGCTCAAACTCATGTCCATCGAATCAGTGATGTCATCCAATCATCTCATCCTCTGTCATCCCCTTCTCCTTCTGCCTTCAATCTTTCTCAGCATCAGGGTCTTTCCCAATGAGTCAGTTCTTCGCATCAGGTGGCCTAAGTATTGGAGCTTCAGCTTCAGCATCAGTCCTTCCAGTGAATATTCAGGACTGATTTCCTTTAGGATTGACTGGTTTGATCTCCTTTAATTGATTAATTAGATTAATTAATTCATCATTATTTCTCTTTCTCTCCAACTATGTGTTTATTCGTGTATTTATCTTAGCTCAGGTTATTCTAACAAAACACCATACACCGGGTGACCCATAAACAGCAGCAATTTCTTCTTGAGGTTCTGGAGGTGGGAAGGCCAAGGTTCCGGCAGGTTCGGTCACTGGTAAGGCCCCTCCCCTCGCTGCTGGCCATCCTCTCGCTGTGTCCTCAAGTCCTAGAAGCGGATCTGCTGGACCGTTTGGTCACACTGTGTTTACTTTTGGGAGACACTGCCACACTGTTTTCCTAACTCCTGATGGTTTCAAGTCTACTGTCTCAGAGTCTGGACTGACGAGCTTTGTTTCTGGGGTTGTTAGGTTGCTGTTAGAGTTGGCTTTCATCTGCAAACTAGGAGGAGGGTCCTCACCGGACACCGAGTCTACAGGCACTGCCATCTTGGACTTCTCAGCTCTGGAAGTATAAGAACTCAATGTCTATTTTTTTTTTTTAAAGGGCTTTGAGACCCAGGCCAATTTAGAAAGTGGGACAGCAAGCACTTTAGAAGGACACTTGGGTTCATCGCTTCCTAGCTGCAGATCCTGCGGAAATCACTTAACTCACGGGCTGTGTTCTCACTTGCAAAGGGAGCACAGTGCTTTACTTCCCAGGTTCACGGAGAGAAGCAAGGCAGATGAAATGCAGAGGAGGCATTCTGTGCAGCGCCTGGCACAGAAAGAAGCCTCAGCGGAGGTCCATGCCTTAGTGCTCTGCGTTGTGTTCCACGCCCTGTCCACCCTGGGGTCTCTTCCCCTCGTTCTGCTGCATTTTTCTAGGGAACCCCCATCCCCGCTCTTTCCAGGCCTCCCTCTCTGCAGGGGCCACTTGGAAATGTGCCCCTAACACATCTCACTGAGGGGTGGGTGGTGTATTGTTCAATGCCTGGAGCTCCCTCGGGCATTTGGTTTCTGACAGGGCGCAGGCTGTCACTCTGAGGATGGATCCTCGGTGACGGTGCTTCAGACATGGGGACTGACCCCAGACAGCAGCGACTGAGCAGTTGGTCTCCAACATGCACTTCAGGAGCTTCCCTGGTGGCTCAGCAGTAAAGAAATTGCCTGCAATGCCAGGGACCTGGGTTCGATTCCTGGGTCAGAGAGATCCCCTGGAGAAGGAAATGGCAAACCAGTCCAGTGTTCTTGCCTGGAGAATTCCATGGACAGAGGAGCCTGGCGGGCTATAGTTTATAGGGTTGAAAAGCTGTCTGATAGATGTTGTTTGTATGCTATAATATTGGAATTTCTGGGGCATTTTAATGGGTTACAGAGGCAAGTAAAATGTTAGAAACTGGGATGGTTTCAGAAACACTAGAGCATATGGTACCCATCCTAGTAAAATTCGCTGCCAATGCAGGAACCAAAAACAAGTGGAATTTTTGGAGGAGGTAAATTTGGAGGCGCTGCCAAACAATAGATTCTTCCTGCCCCTGCCCGACTGCCTGTCGTGTCTGGCCAAATGCTGTCCGTGGAGGAGAAACAGGGTGTCCTGGGAGGCGTGCAGTGGGCGCCACCCCGATGCACACTGCAGACGCGATGAGCCACAGATGGTGCTCCTTCTTGCAAATGTCAACCCGTCATTTCAAAACCTAAAAATGAAATAGGGTGCGTTTTAAACATTTAAACACAGATCAATCGAGGACAGGGCTCCGAGAATGTGATGGTGACGCTGTTTCACCGTGTGTCTTGCGTATTCTCCTGATGCTCTTCCACATTCCAACTCGCAGTGCAGTGGGCACTGACTCACCGCTCCAGCTCTCACACAAGTGAACCTGCAGGCGGGCAGCCTCCCCCAAGGGGCTTTTGACCTTTAGATCCTGCCTGACTAATGTGATGAGGCCACAGGACAGTCACACAGTGGAGCATTTGTGTGTCTTATAATGTATGCAAGCCTTTGTCGTCCCCTTGTAAGTGGTAATTGGCTGTATTCGTCAGAATAGGCCAAGTTAGGCTGCAGAACAAAAATCCTTCAACAAACACGGGTTTCTTGTTTGTGGTGAAGATGCAGCCCAGGTCAGTGGGTGTGTAGGACTCATGTTTTGCCCAGGGTCACTCAGGCTCACAGAGGCTTTGCCCGCTGCGAGGTGGCCTGTGGCCTACGTGAGAGGCAAATTTGCTCGGAGCGCTCACATCTGTGGTGTGGACCAGAAGCGACACATCATGTCAGGACCAGTCACACCGCCCCCTCGAGTGGCAGGGAGGCTGACATGAGGTCTTCCACGTACCTGGAGAAGAGGAGACTTGGAGGTGAGCACTGATAATATCAATCAGATTTTATAACTTCATTCATTCATTCACTCATTCATTCATCTAAAGAGCCTGCACAAACTCAATTCTAGGCCCATGAAGGACTGTGGTTGTTCTTTTGTTGTTTAGTCGCTAAGTCATGTCTGACTCTTTACAACCCCATGGACTGCAGTCCGCCAGGCTTTCCTGTCCTTCACCGTGTCCCAGAAGGATAAAAGGACATATTAAATACGCTCACCCTTTGAATCAGTAGACACTATATCTCAGGTTTATAGAAAGATAGGTTTGTGAACTTGACGGCCCGGTCTCAAACAATGACATCATTTGGATTAGCTCTTTCCTAAAAGATGGAGAGTGCATGCCCAGAGGAAGAGGAGGTTAGACAGAGCTAACTTGCAGATGCAGGAATCACAAGTGACCCCTCCCATCAAGGGCTTAGCAACCATCACCTCACTGTATCTGCCAGGGCCCCCACTCCTGGCCCTGGCAACTGAAATTGGGTGAGAAGAGGCAGTGTTCAGAGAAATTTTAGCTGTGAAAACAAGCATTTCCTGGTTGGTGATTTTGAGTTGGCTCTGAGGCAGGGCTGGGTTTGCCATCATAATGGCTTCTCCTAACATTGTCTCAAGAATTTCTTTGGATTTTGTTGTCATGCTTGCAATTCAACAGATTTGAGATTCACCTTGGCTTGGGGGCTGCTGCTTCCAAAAATATACATACAGCTCAGAGGATTCTGAAGCTGCCAGTCATCAAGTATGGACCCATTCGATCAGATATTATTCTCCTAACACCCTGCTGAGCTTGGAGAGAGGGGTTTGATGAAAGGCAGGGGATAGCAGGACCAGTGGGGTAAAGGTCTTGGGGTACCACTAGCAACCTGAGGGTCTGGGGGACAAAAGACAGTGATCTAGAGAGGTGGCTGTTCAGACTTTCGTCTGGGGCTGACTGCTCGTCAGATGGTGGGGAGTACAGGGAGAAGAGTAAGGGCTTCCCTGGTGGCTCAGTGGTAAAGAACCTGCTGCCAACGCAGGAGATGTGGGTTCGATCCTTGGGTCGGGAAGATCCTCTGACCAAGGAAATGGCAACCCACTCCAGCAATCTTGCCAGGAAAATTCCATGAATAGAGGAGCCTGGCGGGCTGCAATTTGAGCTTCCCTTGTGGCTCAGACAGTAAATAGTCCGCCTGCAATGCAGGAGATCCGGACTACAGTCCATGGGGTCACAAAGAGTTGGATATGACTTAGTGACTAAAAACAACAATCTACAACCAACTGAGGTTCAAAGATGATAAGGAATTTGTTCAGATGTCTGGCAAGGGTCAGAGAGGGAATTAGAGGCTTCATGCTCTTTCCCTGATGCCACCTTCCTTGTGGTCACTGACCTCTTGAAATCGAGCAACACCCTGCAGGACCCTCCCAGAAACAAGCCCCTCCATGTTCCCACTTCCTGACTGTAGAAAAAGCTTTCATCTCCTAGGCCTTCCCAAGTTCCAAAGAACAGACTTAAACAGTTACTAGTTAAAGGAGTGGAAGATGCAAAAATGTGGGAAAGCAAAAAAATAATAATAATGATAGGTTGAACAACAGGGTCAAGGACTGCTGGTTCCTCCTAAAGGGAGGTGCATAGCAATCGGACGCATATCTCTGAGTTTTTCTGCAGAAACTGAGACCCCACGAGGTGGAGGATGGTGATTACATGCTGACCACAGCATGCAGATCCCAGGCCAGTTGGAACCTAAATGTTAGTGATGAAGATTTGAGCATCACCCTGTTATCTCACCCCCACCAACCAATCAGAAGAATGTCCACAAGCTGAGGACACGCCCACAACTCTCACTCCTAATGTTGATGTAAAAACCGTCCCCTGAAAGCCATGAGGGAGTTCAGTGCTTCCCTTCCCCACAAGCGGGTGTCTGCAGATTCGCTTTGCTGAGTATCAGACGAATGGACATGATTTTGGTTTGGTGATGATACTGTCCCACGTTCCTGCAGTGGTGGTATCTTGGTATCCCAGAGATGACTCAGGCCTTAAAGGACCACAGTTCTCTGGTCCTGTAGTCCAGTAGGCCTTGATGGATCAGCTCAGGAGTCTCCCTTCTATGGTATTTTCCTGTGGCAAAAGTCACGCTGACCTGCAGGTTTGCTGGCTAACAAAAGCATCTGGGAGAAAAATCCAGCTGATCATAGAAACCTGCTCATATAATTAACCTCCTTAAAGATAGCCAGGTTGTCTTAAGATGTTATTTTAATAGGCAGCTCTGTAACATGACTGTCAAATGTGTGATTCTATTCTCAACTAACTTCTTGGGGTGAAAAATTCGGAGTCTAACTTAATGAGCATCCAAACCTCACCTCTCCTGAGTATGACAAACATTACGGACTTTTCTGTAATAGGTTCAGCTGGTTCAAATCTTTTCCCTGTTATCTGTTGAAATTGGCTGGGAGTGGGTCATTATTTCTGAACTAAAATGTCTTCACCCTAGGTTCTGAAATAATGGAATGTAATAATGAATAAGGGCTTCCCCAGTGGCTCAGTGGTAAACAATCTGCCTGCAACGCAGGAGACACAGGAGACGTGGGTTCGATCCTTAGATTGGGAAGATCCCCTGGAAGAGGGCACGGCAACCCACTCCAGTATTTTTGCCTGGAGAATTCCATGGACAGAGGAGCTTGGCGGGTTACAGTCCATAGGGTCACAAAGAGTCAGACATGACTGAAGTGACTGAGCACGCATGCAATAATGAATAAGGATCCCTTTCTCTTGCTGAGTTTGCAGGTAGAACACCTCGGTTCACCTGGGTTCCTTCTAGAACCAGATCTGCCACTGTGTACTTAGTTGCTGAGTCGTGTCTGACTCTTTATCACCCCAGTTTAGCCCACCAGTTTCCTCTGTCCATGGGATTTTCCAGTCAAGAATACTGAGTGGGTTACCGTTTCCTACTCCAGGCTAGTGATTAACCCGCGGGAAGATTATTTCACCTGTCTGGGTCTCAGACAGTCTGAACCTCACCCTGCAAAGTGAGTGTGCTGAAGTGCAGGATTTCTAAGTTAGCTCAGCACACTGAGATTCTAAGGTCCGAGAACAGTGGGATTGCTGAGAAGACTGGCTCAGGATTCATGTGAGGTTCTGGGCCTTTAAATTAGGAGACACCCCATTCTGGCCAGCCTCCTGCTGCCCGTGTGGACATCTGGTGTCCTATTTTCCATTCGGCACCTGTTCCGGTGTGTGATCAAATATTCTAGACAGAATAATTTCTCAGAGCGGCAGAAACCACTCTTGGTTCTCCAGGGACCTGGAAGGTAGCAGAAGCAGGTGCAGGAAGAAATAAACCACCGGTGTCGTCACGGCCTGTTCGTCGGGAGGACTTGATCGTCATTATGAGTCTACGAGGCAGTCTTTTGAGGTCAAATGAGCCATGGGAAGGTGACCTGCTAGCGTTTGCCTGTTCAGAGAAGAACCTCAGCCAAGGACTCTTCTCATGAAGGTCTAAGAACGTCAGGTTTAAAATGAGGATGAGAGTTTGTTGCTGCTGACTTTTATGGACCTATGCCTCAGTGCTTTTGCTTTCTGGCACTTCTGGAAACCTTCCTGCTCAAAGCTAAAACCTCATATGCTACATGAAATTCACACGTTTTTCAATGATTCTTTTTGGTCAATTCAGGCTGTTTTGAGATACCCAAACTATCTTTTCCTTAAGTCAATTCAGTGATTAGAAAACAAATGAAATAAATTATTTGGTACTCTAACGACAAGACCATGTATTACATGAATTACAGACAGCCTCTACTATTAATAGAGTTTAGGTGAGATGGATCCAAAGTGGACACTTGCTTTTGTAGGAGACAAAAAGTAATTTTCCCTCTACTCTTCTAGGTTCTTGGCTGAGATGCCCTTGTAACAATAACAAAAAAAAACACCTACAGGAGAAAGACAAGAGAAGCCTAATAACATGCATACCAGCTGAATACATGGGAGATAGCCAGGGAAACTGAGTAACTCCCTGAAATGACGCAAGCCACCACCTTAAATATCCTCTTCAGCAAAAGACAAAAGATGTTGGGGGTGGGGAGCCAGCTGTGGGAGATTTTCAGGCAAAGCACAGTGAAGGAGGGTAAGATTTAAGTCCTGCCTTATCCATTGATAGAGTTTCTGGAGACTTTGTCATCCTCTTTCTGGTATAGAAGGAAACATCCTTACAAACAGAGGTTTCTCTTATGAACATAAATGTCTCTTACAAAAGGGTGACTTCTAATCAGTTCTCAGAGTTTCTCCTGTGTCTGCAGTTTCTTAAAAATAGCCAGCTCAAAATAATCCTTATGCCAAAGAGGCATATTTTGGGGTGTTGAATTCTGCTTCTCTTCTCCAGATTCATGTAAAAATTAAGACAGGGAGTGAACAAAAAAATCCAGAGAGGAAGGATAATCAAGTTGATGATCTATACACGGGGCTCCACTTCTCAGAGCTGGACACTTACAGAGTTACGAACAGTGGTTCTCATCACCCTTCAGTGAAGTCCTGAGACTGCAGAACTATTTTGTCCTTCTCTCTGAATGATTCAACACAATGTTGCAAACCCTTTGCTGGAAAAATGGGGACAGACACCTACAGCGTGTTTGTGGGTGTGAGGACTGTGTCACCATATTACTGGGTACAAAGAAAGTCCGTGGAATTCAGTGGGTGAAGGGGAGGAGCTGGGGTTGAAGGGGGCAGCTACCAAAGGGCAGACAGAGAGCAGGTGGGATACAGTCGACTAGGTTATCTCTAGGGTGGAAAGCAAGGGGAGCAATCATTCTCCCTAAGCACGTTTAAAGCTTTTTAAAGATATGTTTATATTATTGTTGTTTAGTCGTTAAGTCGTATTTGACTCTTTAGCAACCATGTGGGCTGTAGCCCACCAGGCTCCTCTGTCCATGGGACTCTCCAGGCAAGAATACTGGAGTGGGTTGCCATGTCGTCCTCCAGGGGATTTTCCTGAGCTAGGGACAGAACCCAGTCTCTTATGTCTCCTACGTTGATGTACACTAGCGCCACGTGGGAAGCCCTGGGGTTGGCTCCTCCTAAACATTACGCCTGGCTGAACCTCTCGGGGGTAGGGGAAGACGGTCAGTAAGAGACATCAGCAAAGGCCTGAGGGGAAGAAGCCAGCAACAGGCAGGGCATGTGGATGGGTTCTGTTTGGTTGGGAGTCTCTGAATTGCTGGAGGGAATAGCAGGAGGTAAACCCAGAAAAATAAAAAGGGCCCTGACTTTGGAAAACTTAGAATTTCTTTCTTAGGACTTTGGACTTTTTTCAGGAGGCAGAGGAGAATTGTAATCAGGGGAGTAATATAATCAGAATAGGGCTTTAAGAATAGAAACACCCTGAGAATATTCAAGAGTTTATTTACAGATTAGCTGCTTGGCAGGGATGAGGCAGACATTCAGAACTAGAGGCCTAGCAACCACTGCTAGTGAAAACAGGCAGGACACTGCAGAGCCCCCTGGGTACAAAAGCCTTTCCGTGTCCCCCGTTTCTTGTTTCTGGAAAAAGATCTTAGTCTCCTGGGCCTTCTCCGAGTTCCAAAGGGCAGGTGCAGGCAGTTATTAATCAGGGAAGTGAGGGAACGCAGAAACCAAGGAAAAGCAGTCAGGAAACACGAGTTCAGCCATAAATCAGTCCTAACTCCTCCTCAAAGGATACGCACGACAATCTGAGGCGCATCTTTGAGTTGTTCTCCCGGAACTAAGACACCTACCCCCCACCGCACTCAGGGGGAGGATGGTGCCTACCTGCTGACCACAAGCATGCAGGCCCCAGACTGGTTGGAACCAGAAGGCTGATGATTAAGATTCCAGAAGCATCGCCCTGTTACCTCACCACCAGCCAATCAGAAGAAGGTCGTGCACCCTGCAGCCCTCCCCTCAAATGTTGCCTTTACCCACACTTCCCTTGGGGAGTTCAGGTCTTTTGAGCACAAACTGCCCGTTCTTGCATGGCCTGCAATAAACCTTTCTCTGCACCAAAGCCTGGCATTTCACTGTGCATTGGGCATGTGATCTCAGGACGAACAACATCAGGACCCTTACTGGCAGAGTGCACCTGTGGCATTGATCACCTGCTCTTTGGGTCTATAATTACCACCTCATGTGTACTGAGACCTGTGACCAGGTAGCTAGGTGACAGACTTCCTGGAATAGTCAGTGAATAATGCATGGTAGGGCTTCTCTGGTGGCTCAGTGGTAAAGAATCCACCTGCCAATGTGGGAGACATGGGTTTCATCCTTGGTCTGGGATGATCCCACATGCCATGGGGCAAATAACCCCATGCGCCACAACTACTGGGCCTGTGCTCTGGAGCCTGGAGCCGCAGCTACTGAAGCCCACACACCCTAGAGCCCATGTTCCGCAACGAGAGAAGCTACCACAATGAGAAGCCTGCGAGCCACAACGAGAGTAGCCCTTGCTTGCTGCAAGTAGAGAAAAGCCCACGCAGCAGTGAAGACCCAACACAGCCAAAAATAAATAAATTAAAAAATAATGCATGTTAAACACTCAGGACGTATTTCTTATAAGAAATGATGATGAGACATGAAATAAACGGAAACCAATGGGAAAGCACTGGATTTGTGGGCCCTTGATTTGTACTCAGTTGTCTACTGAGTGGGGAGTAGAATTAGTGCTGAATTTGTGTTTGAGACATAAGCAGTATGTGTGAAAAGTATGCCTGTTTGTCATTATGAGTATATTTTTAAACCCATAAAAATTCATTTAAAAACCTGAGCATGAATAACAACAACAAATGGATAAATCTTCCAATAGATTTAGCTCTTTTCTTTGCTGGTGTAACCACAATGATGCCCAAAGAACAAACATGGACAATGAGGGCTTGTGCCAACAAGGCTGAAGTCTGCATCCATGAAAAGGGACATTCCTATCAAAATTTGGTTTTTCCTCCAGGTGCCCTAACAGCCCCAGTGTGCTGATATCGTTTTTCACATCTCCAGTACACATATTGCATATTTGGCAACTATTCTGGAACCTGGAAAGGTCGGCCTTTAACTATCCAAGATAAATCTTATTCAACCAGATAAATGTAGATGAACTAGATGAAGGATATTGGATTCCAGGTGAAGGAAATAGGGCAGAGTCATCCAAGGAAGCTCACAGGAGAAAATTTATTAACGACAGTCATTCTTCCCTCCCTGGGAAGCCACTGTTTTCTTGAGCCTCAAATGTGGAGTGCGTTTATTGGTGCACTTCCTGATTTGTTTCTTTTATGTTTCTACATTGTGTCTATTGAGAAAAGGGATTGGTTGAAACTAACTCAGGTCAGTTTCACGTCACAGGTGAATAAAGTAAAAACCAAACCCAAAGCAGCCAGCAGCATACTGAGAAATGACTAATGTGTTAATAATCCAGGTCTTTCCTGTGTTGATGGTGGTCTTCCTATGGAGACCACCCAAAACACTTGTTAATCAAGCAAAGCTAAGTGTGTCAGACCTAACGCAGGAGCGAGAACACCTGAGTGTGTCAGCAGTGTCCCTAACAGAGGAATCAGGGCAAACAGGGCGTTTCAGCCTGGAGTGAGGGATCTTATGGGCTGTCTCGGAAGGCCAGAAATGGGATGAGGTTGGGCAAAGGTTACGACTTTGAGTTGAGAAGCACATGACAAGGGTCTTGAAGTGACTTTTGAGGAGTAAGCTGTTCATTTTGATAAGAGGCTAATTTCATTGCGTCACAGCTTTATCTTCTAGGAGCAAGTTCAAGGGTGTTTTTGATTGCTCCCCAGATTGTTTAAAAAAGCAGCAGTTCTCACTGACATTTTTGTTTTCTTCACATTAATACACACCCTGGGAGCCAGGAGAAGAGGCGGGGCTGCTCCCTGGGGTAGGGGTGGGGGCACCTATTGTCCTCTGGGGGGGGTTGTCTCCGCAGCATCCCCTCATTAGGGAGGGACCTGGGGCACCGTGAGATCAGCATACAAAAGGCATCCACCCAGCTGGCCCCATGTCAAGGTCCCAGGTTTTCTTGGCAGGGCCCTGCCTTGGCTGAGCATTGACACCTCTCCAGAGCGCCAGGACTCCAACAATGAGGTCTTTAGCCCTCATCCCACCTGGGTCTGTCTTTCCTCTGCCAGAAATAAAGGCGCTTTTGTTCACTGTCACAGAGCCCCCAAGTTGACAGGCCTCAGTCGCTCATTCTTCTGCTGGGCATCAGAACAGCTCAGCGGCATCCAGCCCAGGCTGCCGTTTTCATAGGCATTTTTCAACCTGTACTTTCTAAACACCTGCACCAAGGCACCTGCCGCAGCATCCCCCAACACCTGAACATTTCCCAGTTCCCCACTGGTGACATCTTGAGCCATCAAGTCACCGCCTAATGCCAGGGGCTCTCGGCAGCCCTCCTGCCTACCTGGACAGAGCTGCTCACCTGCTGGGAGGGGATGGAGCAGTCCACGTCTGCATCTGACTGCCATTTACTCGGACCAGTCCCGTCTCCACTTGTGTTCTGATTGTAATTAGAGAAAAATTTCGACTTCTTTCTTTTTCTTCTTTTTTTTTTTTTTGCAATTTTTAAATTGAGATAAAATTCACACAACATGAAACTCACCATTTTAAAGTATACAATTCTGTGGATTTTAGTACATTCATGGGCTCGGGCGTGCTCAATTGTGACGGATTCTTTGCGACCCCCTGGACTGTAGCCTGCCAGGCTCCTCTGCCAATGGGATTTTCCAGACAGGAATACTGGAGTGGGTTGCCATTTCCTTCTCCAGCGGATAGATCTTCCCAACTCAGGAACTGAACCTGTGTCTCTTGTGTCAGCTTCATTGGCAGGCATATTCTTTACTACTGAAGCACCTAGGAAGCCCCCTGTGTGTATACCACCACTTTTACTTCCAGAACATTCCCATCATCCCCAGAGGGTAACAGGTACCTGTTCACAGTCACTCCCCACCCCTCCAACTCCCCGTTCCCTGGCAACCCCCAATCTACTTTCTGTCTCTACGGATTTGCCTGTTTGGGACATTTCCCGTAACTAGAATCATATGTGATCTTCATGCCGGCTTCTTTCATTCGGCATGTTTCTAAGGTTCACCGTGTTGTAACATGTACCAGCACTCCATTCCTCTTTGTGACCAAATAACATGCCTGTACCCCGGGTTTTACCATTCCCCAGTTGATGGATATTTCAGTTGTTTCTATCTTCAGCTATTGTGAGTAATGCTTCTGTGAACATTTATGGACAACTTTTTGTAAAAACATGTTTTCACTTCTCTGGGGTATGTGCCTAGGAATGGAATTGCTGGGTCATAACTCTGTTAAACTTTTTGAGAAATTGCCAAACCATTTTCCATAGTGGTTGTACCGTTTTACCTCCCTATTAGGGTTTTAATTTCTCTACATCCCTGCCAACACTTGTCATTTTCCTTTTTTATTCTTGTTACAGTCATCCTAGTAGAAATCGCCCCCTTTCTCACCTTTGACATCTTATTTATCATCAAGTCCTCTGATTTTTACTCCCTGAAGTTCACATGTCTGTCTACGTTCTCCATTTCAACCAGTCTGATTCACCTCTTACTACTATTTTGACTTTTAATAAGTCACAGATGTTATTACAGGTGTAACGTATCTCTAAAGACTTCAGAATTGTGAATGATGTGTGGTTAGCTTTCAGTAAGTGTTGGCTGCTGTATCGCTGTTTCAGGTGGAGACAAAATACCTGTGTGTCCTGTGTGATTTGGTTCCTGGCCCTCTAACTGCATCCGGCAGCACCCCCTTGCTCTTGGCTCCATCCAGGACCACCTTGCCCTGGGCCCTCATATGCTCTGGGCTTCCTTCCACCCGGTCACCTTGGTTGGCACCTTGCTTCTCTTTCCTCTTCTTCTCCCGGTAAACTCCCATCCTCTTCAAACCTCAGTGTTAGTGTAATCTCTCAGTGTAAATCTCAGAGAAATCTTCCCCACCTTCCTTAATGACATCATCTACCTTAGGCTCCTGCTAACAGTGCAGTTTTACATTTGTTTGGATAATTATTCGATTTATGACATTTTCCCTAGCGAGACCGGACACTCACCAAATAACTCTAGCATCCAGCACAGTGCTTGGAATGAACTAACTGCACAGCAAATATTTGCTGAATAAATATTTAAGTTCCTGTAGAATTCCAAAGCCATCTATGGGGTCGCACAGAGTTGGACACGACTGACGTGACTTAGCCGCAGCAGCAGAATTCCAAAACTCTGGGGCCAGACTGGTCACCTAACCTACCCCTTTCTCATGTGGAAATAAAGGAAGCCCACACAAGCGAGAACGAGTGAAAGCTGTTCAGTCCAGCTTGCAAGGGCGTCAGCCATGGTCACTTGTGTTTTGTCAGAGACTCAAAGGCAGGCAGAGGAGTGAAAAAGCTTCTTAGTGGAAAAACGGGACGGTTTCGGGGGTGTCCTGACTGGAGGCTGCAGGCATGGGTGTAGGCAGGCTAACTAGACATCCCGTGTGGCCAGGAGTGCAGACCTGGCTTCCTCCAGTTGGTCCTAGATTGGAAAATTAGGCACAAAATAAGGCACAAAAATCAGGGAAGCTGTCCATTGTTAATTAAGTTCTGGCCATTTGGGGCCAAGTATTACAGAAGTTGGGCTTCCTAGGTGGCTCAGTGGTAAAGAATTTGCCTGCCAATGCAGGAGACATAGGTTCAATCCCTGGGTTGGGAAGATTCCCTGGAGTAGGAAATGGAAACCTATTCCAGTATTCTTGCCTGGAGAATCCCAAGGACAGAGGAGCCTGGTGGGTTCAGTCCATGGGGACACGAAGAGTCAGGCATAAGTGAGCCATTGACACTGTTTTTCACGTGGTAACGCACACCTCCCCCCACCCCTACCCACGTGGAAGAAAGGCAGTCTGTGCCTCTGGCACAAGTGATAAACGCTGTCCTCTGATTTACAAACCAAGGGCTGAGGGTCTTTCATGATATTCTTAAGAGATTGAGAGGAGATGATGAAACAGCTTTGAGCTGAGGGTGACTCTATGGCTTACAGTACTACGGTTTTGAAATCTCTGTGTCTCCCCTTGACCTGGGAGTTCACTTCCTTATTCCCTGTGCAGGAGGGTCGCATTCACATACACATGCCCATTTTCCTTCAAGGATTCAGACCGGAGCCGGCTGATGCAGAAGGCAGCATGGGGCACGTAAGCCTCTTAGGAAGGTGATCATATCAGACACGGGAACAGAGACCTGTAATTTGTGAACCAAGAAAAGGTCATTTTTAGCATCAGGGACTTTCTCAAGGAAGCTCTCGTCTGGAGTGGGCTGACTGAAAGATGAGTGGATTGAAAATCTCAGCACCTGCGGTTGTCATCAGACCCGGTGGGGCGGGTCCCTGTGAGAAGTGCATCACTGAAGGGTCTGCGCTGGTGAACTCATTGGGGAGGGTGAAGGTGGGGTGGGGGAAGACATCAAGAACCCACCGAGTCCTCTTCAAGGGCACCCCTGGGACATGGTCTTGCCGCTGCTGACTTCAGCCTGGTCTGGCTTGTACCAGGCCTAGTGGAGAGAAAATGCCTCCAAAATGATGAACGTTCTCTCATTTTAAAATAAATACCATTTAAAGTTCTATTTAAAAGTTTATTTTATTTACTATATTATTTATTAAATAAAATACATAATTATAAAACTATAAGAGAATAATAGTAAATATTTCAAATAAAAATATTGTCAGATAATCTATTAATATATTTAGATGAATTGTGCTATTTAAAAGAAGCTTTCAAAAAGTCTACAAGTAATAAAAACTGGAGAGGATGTGGTGAAAAGGGAGCCCTCCTACACTGTTGGAATGTAAGTTGGTGCAGCCACTGTGGAAAACAGCCATTATGGAGGTTCCTCAAAAAACTAAAAATAGAGTTGCCATATATTCCTGCAATCCCATTCCTGGGCATATATCCAGATAAAACTCTAATTTGAAAAGATACATGTACCACTATGTTCATAGCAGCACTATTTATGATAGCCAAGACATGGGCGAAGACTCTTGAGAGTGCCTTTGATTGCAAGGAGATCAAACCAGTCAATCCTAAAGGAAATCAACCCTGAATATTCATAAGAAGGACAATTGCTGAAGTTGAAGCTCTACTATTAATATTTTGGCCACCTGATATGAAGCGCTGACTCACCCGAAAAGACCCTGCTGCCTGGGAAAGACAGAAGGCAAAGAGAGAAGGGGGCGGCAGACAATGAGATGGTTATATAGTATCACCAACTCAATGGACATTAATTTGAGCAAACTCCAGGAGATAGTAAAGGAAGAGCCTGGCCTGCTTCAGTCCATGGGGTCGCAGAATTGGATTCACAGCTCTGGCTTCAGGTGTCCCAAGTAGAATCCAATCCATGTTTGGAGGCAGTCTGCGCATCGCATCCTCGGTGCTGGTGGGAGGAGGCGTGCTGCTGCAGAGAGGAAGGTGGAAGCTGAGTCATCCTCCATTTCTCCAGCTGAGAACTTGTCGGTAGGTGGAATCTTCTGGATGCCCACAGGCACCAAGCGATGCTTCTGGATGACTCAAAGTGAGGGTGTGAACTGCCCTGCCCACCTTCGGAGTACGCTGCTCCCAAAGGAGGTCCACACAGCTGGTCTGGAGGAGATCAGAGAAGTAGGTGGCTGTCTGCTCCCGGGCTGACTCTGGAGGAGCCTGGCTTACCAGACCAGCCCTTCGCCTCCCTCCCCTTATCCTGCTCTTTGCTATGCTATGCTAAGTCACTTCAGTCATGTCCGACTCTGTGTGACCCCATAGACGGCAGCCACCAGGCTCCCCTGTCCCTCGGATTCTCCAGGCAAGAACACTGGAGTGGGTTGCCATTTCCTTCTCCAATGCAGGAAAGTGAAAAGTGAAAGCGAAGTCGCGAAGTCGTGTCCGACTCTTAGCGACCCCATGGACTGCAGCCTTCCAGGCTTCTCCATCCATGGGATTTTCCAGGCAAGAGTACTGGAGTGGGGTGCCATTGCCTTCTCCAATCCTGCTCTTCCCTATACTAGCAACTCCCCCACCCCCACCCCCGAAGTGTGCTTGTCTTTCACACCAGAGAGAGTCCTAGAACCTGGTCTGGTTCTGGGTCTTGAAATTTCTGTTGCTTCGGGTGTTTGTTGTTCAGTAGTTCAATGTGTCTGACTCTGCGGTCCCATGGACGGCAGCACGCCAGGTTTCCCTGCCCTTCACCATCTCCAGAAGCTTGCTCATACTCATGTCCATTAAACTGGTGATGCCGTCCAACTATCTCATCCTCTGTCATCCCCTTCTCCTCCTCCCCTCAATTTTCCCCAGCTCCAGAGTCTTTTCCAATGAGTCAGCTCTTCGCATCAGGTGGCCAAAGTATTGGAACTTCAGCTTTGGGTGTTTGCAGAATTTCAAAGGCTTATTTCTCGGCTCAGGATGCTGGTGAGATCTGTCATCACACCTATGCGGGGAGTTTAATGTCTAGAGTTTTCTCACCTCCTCTCACCTCCCTCTAACTCTTGCTCTTTAAAGGGTGTCGCTAAATGAGCAGTCTAATTTCATTAGAAACCCCCGATGTCAAACTCCAGCCCAGATCTCCCAATCGGAGCTGACATTTTCAGAGTACCCCAGGTGATCGGTATGCATGTTCAAGTTCAAGAAGCTCCACTCACTCCACTCAGGTGAGGCTCCGTTTCTGACAATGGGATAGAACTCCTAAGCCTGCAGCCTGTGAAGGAACTGTCCACCCCACGTCAGCTGAATGCCATCTGCTTGTCAGCAGATGAGACCTCAGTGAGCCTGTGAACTTTGGGCTTTAATGAATCTGGGCCTGCCTTGGGGCTTGGGTCTGTTGCACAGCACAGGAAGAGACTTCAGTGCTCTCACGTTGAAACTTTTCTTCCAGTTAGCCTGTAATCCCCAACTGGCTCTAAACCTGACCTTGACCTAGCAAACATTTCCTCCTGAGAAGCACTTGTGTTTCGGCTTCACACTGTCTATTGCACACCCTTCCTTGTAATCCTGGTCTTATAAGAGCTGTTTCACAGTTTTTCACTATGTTGGGGACTGATGGATACACATGCTGTCCTATCTGACATGGGTTCAGCCTGCTCCCTTCCCCATCACCCCGGCAGAAACCTAGTTTTGCCTCGATTTAAATATTAACTTCAACACACCTGATCTATAAATTGTTCTTCAGGATTTTTTTTTTAAAATTGGCTATAATATTTGCTTCCCTCAGGAGTTAAATAAAATCTTTATCGTGGGAATTCCTTTTTTTTTTAATTTGTATGAGAGTCATGATTTTATCTTTTTTTGGACATTTTCTCTAACAGAGATACCTTTCTTCTCTTGTTTTAGTCTCTGGTGGGGTTGGTTTCTCAGCCTTTGCACTGTTGACATTGTGAGCTGGTGTTTGCCGAACGTGCTGCCCCCAGCATAAGATGTTTATTTAGTGTCTCTGGCCTCAGGCTTCCCAGGTGGCGCTATTAGCAAAGAACCTGCCTGCCAATGCAGTTTGATCCCTGTGACTGGAAGATCCCCTGGAGAAGGAAATGTTAACCCACCCCAGTATTCTTGTCTGAGAAATCCCATGGACAGAAGAGTCTGGTGGGCCACAGTTAATGGGGGTCACAAAGAGTTGGACATGACTTAGCAACTAAATAACAGCATCTCTGGCCTCCACCCACTAGGTGCTCATAGCATACCCCTCGCGTATACCGTGACAACTAAAAATGCCTCCTGACATTGTTAAATGTCCCCCCTGGTGGGGGGAATCGCCCCCATCCAACCCCCAGTTGTGAACAAATGGCTTATAGTTAATAAATGAGAACCTGCGTTTTATCACCATTAAACGGACTGAAAGTGCAGTTGCTGCAGAAGTGACCTTATTCTCTCATGTTCCTCATCAGAGCAGGGACGAGCTAATCTGCAGGGAATATCAGGTTCCAGACGCCAGCAAAGGTCAGGAGGGCTTTGGGAAAAACAAACATCGCTGAAATCCAAAACGGAAGCCAAGAGATTTCCCTCTTTTCTTTTTGCAGCAGGTCTTTGGTTTAAGGACAGCTGGGGGGATTTCAGTACCCTGAGGCCCCGAGGAACTGGCTGGGGTGGTTTGCATTGGACTTACTCAGAATTAGAGAGACCGAGTGCCTCGAGAGACAACGGAGACGAGGTCATCGGGGCCACGAGTGTAGCTTGTATTCGTTGAGGCTGTGAGCTCGCTGTGGACTGTGTTGCATGGTGAGAACCTCATGAGAACTCTGGGAGGCAGGAATGAGTTGTGACAGTGTCTTTATCGAGCGTCACTTGAAGTAAAGGCATACTTCTGGGTTCTCCATTCTGTTCAGTTGGTCTCTGTGTGTCCTCATGCCAGCATTACACTGTTTGATAACTGCAGCTTTGTAGTAAGTTTTGAAATAAGGAGTGCAAATTCTCCATTGTTTCCTTTGCTTTTCAAGCCTGTCTTGGCTATTTGAGGTCCCCCGAGATTCCGAATAAATTCTAGAATTAGTGATACTGCTTGACTTAATGACATAGCCCCCAAAGCATATTCTGGGATTCAAAAATGTGGCTTCTTTTTGATGCTTTGCATTTCCTCTATTAAACCAACTGACCAACAGTTCACCTTGTTGCTTTTGATTCTTCATCCTTTTGATGAACAGAAATTTCACATACCCTGAAGATAAGATTACACCCCCTACAGAGTTGGGAATTACTGACTTCTGTGTGTCTCTAGAGCCTGGAAGCTTGTTGTTGACATTTCTTTTGTTTCTGGCTTGAAAATATTTTTTTTCCTGACTTTAAATATAACACTGTATTATAGTAATATGCTTTTTTTAAAAAAATTATTTGGCTGTGGCAGGTCTTAGTTGCAGCACACAGGATCTTTAGTGGTGGCATGTGAGGTCTAGTTCCCTGAACAGGGAATGAACCCGAGTCCCCTGCATTGGGAACAGAGTCTTAACCACTGGACCATCAGGGAAGTCCCATAAATATGCTTTTAAAATGACACCCCCTTGGTTCCCACTCAGGGATACAGTGATTCTCGGGCCCTCCTCCATTAGAACGGCTCACCTGCAGGACTAGCTGGACCCCACTGTGGACAGCGATTCCCGACAGCAGGCTCTCAATCCTCTGAGGGCCGTGACTGGAGTCAACATGTTTCGCTTCCTCAGATAAGAGCTGGCTCTGAGGTACTTGCTAAGAAACGTGTGGGCTGCCCAGAGACCCCTCCTCCTCTATCATCCTACTCCTTGGCTATAAATTTCCCTTTTCCTTGAATTTGGAGCTGAGCCCAACCTCTCCTCTCCCCCCATTACAAACCCCACTGCCGTGGTCCCTCACCCCTCACCACACTTCCCTGAATGAAGTCTGTCTGACTGTTCTTTAAAGGGTGCTATCAACGGTTTTTCTTTAACAGCCTTTCCATGGGGAGAAACAAAGTCACTCCCTCAGGTCCCTGTGCTTCTTGTGGCGATCTGGTTTGTTTCAGCTTCTGGAACAAATAAATGTCTCACAATATGGCATTTCCCCCTCCATCAAGGGTGCAGAACCAAATGGTGCACATTTTCTTCTCCTAGTTTCATTGTTTTCCTACCTTTTGTTTTTCTGACAACAACTCTTTCAGGTATTTGTCTCTGCTGCTGCTGCTGCTAAGTCGTTTCAGTCGTGTCCGACTCTGTGTGACCCCATAGACGGCAGCCCACCAGGCTCCCCCGTCCCTGGGATTCTCCAGGCAAGAACACTGGAGTGGGTTGCCATTTCCTTCTCCAATGCATGAAAGTGAAAAGGGAAAGTGAAGTTGCTCAGTCGTGTCTGACTCTCCGCGACCCCGTGGACTGCAGCCCACCAGGCTCCTCCGTCCATGGGATTCTCCAGGCAAGAGTACTGGAGTGGGGTGCCATCGCCTTCTCCATTTGTCTCTAAATATATGTATTTTTTGGTAAAGCTGCCTCAAACCTTAATAGAACAGCCTTAATATAGATTTGAAGAAATAGATTGAATTGTTATTCTCAGTGAAACTTGGTCTTATATTTGCTCCCAGAGCCACAGCAAACCTGCCCAATCCTGCATTGCTTTGAAGGATGGCTACATGTCAAGCCTAAGCTTTTCTGGGCTGAATCTTAGTAAAAGATTTAATGTATAAACAGGGGAAAGTTGACTTCCAAAAAGAATCTCCTATGGCTCTAGTTGTCAGTGAAATGGAGCAGGACTCTATGGTCCTTGCCCCCAACCACGTCCCCTGCCTGCCTTCTGTCTGTGGAAAACTTCAGTCAAAGAATAAGTTTAATCAGAGAAGCAAGAAATACGGCAACGAAGGAAAACAGTCCAAGGAGACTAAATAATAATAATGTAGTCATTAAGCATAGTCAAGGACCTTCAGTTCTTTCTCAAGGACTATAGATAATATTCTGAGCCATATCCTGTGAGCTGTCCTATAGATACCAAAACACCAGGTGGAGAAGTTAACCACACGATGACCAGACTGTACCCAGGACATGCTGCTGCTGCCATTGCTAAGTCGCTTCAGTCGTGTCTGACTCTGTGCGACCCCAGAGACGGCAGCCCACTAGGCTCCCCCGTCCCTGGGATTCTCCAGGCAAGAACGCTGGAGTGGGTTGCCATTTCCTCCTCCATCCAGGATATGAGTTGCCACAATTCAGACAATTGGCTGCAAAGAAATGGGAACAAACGGACCCTGGAACTGAAGATGAACTGTACATAAAACAACCATAGTGGTGCTGGTCAGACCGTTGATGACCGATTTGAAGATGACTGTTAGAGACGACTATGCTATTTCTGCATGTAGGTCCCCCCACCCCGACACTGTCTATAAAAGCTCTCACCCATTGCTTGTTGGGGGGTGGGAGGAGTCAGCCTTTGGACAGATGTCTGCCACCCTCCCGTCCCCCAGTTGCCAGCATCTGAAATAAAGCAAACTTTCCTTTCTACCACCCTGCCTTGCTTATTGGCTTTTGAGCGGCCAGCAGCCTGATTCCACACAGTCGTTAACATCGGGGTAGGAGAGACACCTGCTAAGTCTCTCTCTCCCCCTGAGTGAGCACACAGTGGTCTCCCCACCCTGGACCGAACGTGTTTAAACACGAAGTTAGTTAATGCTACTGGGCCTGCCTTTTAATTCCACGGAACAATGTTTGTTTGGAGAGAGTCTCAAGCATCTGAGCTCTTACAATACAGTGTGAAAACAAAGCATCCTTAAACCTGTCAGTGTTTTTAAAAAGAAAAACAACCAAACACAACTGTGGTCTTTGGCTAACTTTCTTAGAGAAGAAAACCAGCGTCTGCCGGTAACAGGCTGCTCTGGGGACGGCTGATCACAGGGCCGGATGGAACATTCGTAGTAATTAGTGGCAGCACCAGAATAGAAACCTCAGCAGTGCTCTTCCTGTTGTCATGGTGACAGCCCCCCAAACACCTGCCCCTCCCCTCCCAGGCACTCGGCACTATCCAGGCCGGCCTCCCATCTGGTGTGCGATCTTGTTGAGAGCAGAGAATTAAACTGACTGCTCATTTGTCTCCTGGAGTTGTGTGAGTGAGTGTGTGTATGTGTGCTGGGGTATGGGGAGGCAGACATGGATTGGAAAGAAGGGGATGGCTGAGGGCTGAGGGCTGGCTGTCCCCTGTGCTCAGCATGAGGGACAGGAGAGCAGCTGGCACGTCCTCCCAGATCACAGACAGGGGCTGTCAAGGGACCCTAAACTCATGACGCCCCTAGCACCTGGTGATGAGCCGGGGCCCTGGGATACACAGGCTCTCGACCTGATGCAAGGAAAAGCGGAGCCCACACCCTTGATTTTCTAAGATGTCCTCCACACTCACCCTCTGTTTCTGGTTGTTGAGCAATTTCCATGGGTTCTTTAGAGCTTGGGAAGAGTCAAAAATTCTTGTTGCTCTGCTAAAAAACTAAGAATTTGGCCAGATCTTTTTTTTTTAATGTTTTAAAATTATTTTTAATTGGAGGATAATTACTTCACAATATTGTGTTGGTTTTTGCCATACATTAATATGAATCAAGAGGAGGCAATGGCAACCCACTCCAGCGCTCTTGCCTGGAAAATCCCATGGACGGAGGAGTCTGGTAGGCTGCAGTCCATGGGGTCGCTAAGAGTCAGACACGACTGAGCGAGTTCACTTTCACTTTTCACTTTCATGCATTGGAGAAGGAAATGGCATCCCACTCCAGTGTTCTTGCCTGGAGAATCCCAGGCACAGGGGAGCCTGGTGGGCTGCCATCTATGGGGTCGCACAGAGTTGGACATGACTGAAGCGCCTTAGCAGCAGCAGCAGCAGTGATATAAATCAGCCATAGGTATATGTATATCTCCTCCCTCTGGAACCTCCCTCCCACCTCCCACCCCATCCCACCCCTCCAAGGTTGTCACAGAGCACCGGATGTGAGCTCCCTGCATTGCACAACAAATTTCCACTGGCTAACTAATTTTACATATGGTAGCAAATATGTTTCAATGCTACTCTTTCGATTTGTCTCACCCTCTCCTTCCCTCCCTGTGTCCGCAAGTCTGTTCTCTATGGCTCCATTGCTGTAAGAATTTGGCTAGATTTGCTAAAGACTTGAGAAGATCGTAAAGTAGAAATCGGCTGCTGATTCTCCTCGGGGTCTTGTTGGTTTCGGAACTGGGTGTGAAGGGTGTTGATGTGATTCCCTCTATCGTGTGCTGCTTGTCAAGGCCCTGGGGCTGCACACTGAGGCCAGGTAGGGTGCCCATCTCCACCACCCAGCAGGAAGTATGGGGCTGGTACGTGGATGTGCATTGGAAGAAATGTATGCGGTGCTTGGAAAGGGCACGGTTTGCCTGTGGTGTAAGATCAGCAGGTTTGGGTGTTTTGTTCCCTTAATAAATCTTCCCTGCGCCGTGCTGCACTTTGGGGAGTCTGTGTGCTGCGGAGTGCTGAGACCATTTGTCTGGGCTGCTGAATGAAGAGATTTCCTGAGATTTCTGGGTGGAGGGAACACACCTGCCCTGGCGGGTGTGAGTCACAGCTGCAGGTCTGCCAGATAGACGGCTGCTGTTTTGCCCGACGGGTGTTTGTGATATTCGTGGCCAATTGTGAGGTTCTTGCACTCGGTGCACTATGTTTAATGTTTCCATATTTGGAAGTCAGATGTGCTGTTCATCACACACGCTTATTTCTAAGAACACATCTCTGGTGTGTCATTTTTAAACAGAGCCAAGTTGGGCTTTCCAGGTGGCTTAGTGGTAAAGAACACGCCTGCCAATGCAGGAGACTGGGGTTCGATCCCTGGGTCAGGAAGATACCTTGGAGAAGGGAATGGCAACCCACTCCAGTATTCTTGCCTGGAGAATCCCATGGACAGAGGAGCCTGGTGGGCTGCAGTCCATGGGGTCAAAAAGAGTTGGACACGACTGAGCGACTAAAACAACAACAAGTTGGGGTTAATAACTTCCACATGGGCTACAACAGTCCTGTGAGAGGGAGTCATTTGGGCAGCAGTTCCTGAATCGTGGCCTGTCAGGGCTGCAAGCTCTCTGGGGTCAACCAGATGCATTTGGCAGAAAAGCAGCTAAGGCCTGAGGACTGCCGCTGGCAGCAGAGCGGGGCTGGGGTCTGGGCAGCCTCTCCCATCCCTCTGCTACCTGCCTTCACTAGAGATGTTTGCACAGGGGTAGTGGAGGAGGGGTTGCCGGCAAGAGAACCTGGGGATTTCCCTGCTGGTCCAGTGGCTAAGACCCCCTGCTCCTAATGCAGGGGGCCCAGGTTCAATCCCTCGTCAGGGAACTAGATCCCATGTGTCGCAACTAAGACACAGCATAGCCAAATAAATAAAAGTTTTTTAAAAAAGAGAGAGAAGGTATGTCAGTTCCTGGTGTAGTCAGAACAATGGTCATAGGATCACACCCCAGCTGGTATGTGGGGGCTGTGTTGGGAAGCCTGAGTAAGGTCGAGTGCTGGCCCCGCGTCTGTGGACACATCAGCCTGCCCTGTGGGCTGGGGCGGCCTGGGCCCGATTCTCGCGCCACCTCTTGCAGGTTCTGTGTCCCTGGGCTCTGTGACTTATGTTTCCTCAACTGTAAACCGGGACTGGGTCCCATCTCTGGAGGGTGGCTGCGAAGACATCATAGCACAGTGGGGCATCCTGCAGGCTGAGTGCACACACAGTCCCCTCATTATCCTCCCCATCGCTCCTTCCTCCCAGCTCTTCACTTGCTCCTTTTGCAGACTTTCAGCCTCCCCTCAAGTAAGTAGATGGCATGCTTCTTCCTGCCAGGCCGCTGCTCGGATCCCAGGGGCCGATGGCCAGCGACATTGTGCCATTAACTCCTGACAGTCTCTGTGAACCATGGTAGCTCAGGCTCATCCTAACCGACGTGACCCACTGATTCAGCACCACCATTCCCAGTTCCCGTTGGCACACCCTGGCAACACGGGGCCCCTCCAGCCTCACGTGCTGGGGAGGAGACCGGTCCACAGAGGCAGAATGCTCGGTCCACGGTGGCTGGAGAGATCCAGGTCAGTTGCCCCCAGGAGGGTGGTTCTTGCCCGTGAAGCCTCAGAGGGGATGATGGGAAGTTGGGGCTCAGCCAGCATGTGGGGCAGCCATTCCCCCACCCCTCTCTTTGTACAGGTGTGGAGGTAGCCAGACCTCCCACACTCCACACAAGGCCCCTACAAGAGCATAAGCCGAGCTGAGAGGTGGGTGCCTGTGGCCTCTGGGGGCTGGAATTGGCCCAGCCACTTCTCCCATGTTCTCCTGGTTGATGGTGTCACAGGCTGGTCTGGATCCAGTGTGACAGGGGACTCTCCCAGCAGGAATGCTGGGAATGTGGGTCACTGGGCGTCACCTTTGGAGGCAGCGATTCTGGCCGTTACTGGGGAAATGTGCAGAAAATGAGGAATGGGTTTTAACAACATATACAGTTTCCAGAGAATTCTCATGGGTGTTATCCCATTTTGAACTCACAATAACTATGTAAGGAAGGCAGGAAGGCTTTCAGGAGATGGAAACTCAAGGTCAGTGAAATGAAGTGAACAATAAATAATAAGTATCAAATGTGGAACTTACCTGGTGGTCCGGTGGATAAGAATCCACCTGTCAATGCAGGGAACACAGGTTC
This sequence comes from Bubalus bubalis, assembly GCF_019923935.1. NCBI lineage: Eukaryota > Metazoa > Chordata > Mammalia > Artiodactyla > Bovidae > Bubalus > Bubalus bubalis. The sequence continues at coordinate 20,750,264 of NC_059178.1, forward strand.
CATCCCTGATCCAGGAAGATTCCACATGCCACAGGGCAACTCAGCCTGTGCTCCATGACTACTGAGCCCATGCTCTAGAGCCCTCGAGTCACAACTCCTGAGCCTGCACACCTAGAGTCTGTGCTCACACAACAAGAGCAGCCTTCACCATGAGAAGCCCAAGCACCACAACTGGAGAGTGTCCCCTGCTCCCCACAACTACAGGAAGCCTGTGTGTAGCATCAAAGACTCAGCACAGTCAAAAATAAACAGAACTTCTTTTTTTTAAGAAAGATAAGTCTCAAATGTGTCAAAATATTCTTGGTCCATTTCATTGCCTTTTCTTCCCTTCCAATTTTATAGAGATAGAACAGCACCCCTTTTGGAGGGGTGATGTCATGTGACCATTTTACTGATGAGGAGACTGAGACCCAGGGAGGTGATGTAACTTGCTCAAGATGACACAGGTAGTATGTGGCAGAGTCAGGATTCAACCTAAGCCCCTGTGACCCTGCAGACAGGGCTTTCCCAATTAACTTATTGTCTTATCATGTGGTGATTTGCACAGGTTGTCAGCATAGACTATTTGAGTAAATAAATACTATTAAGTTCTTCAGATACTTCTGTCAACAAGTAAGTTCGTCAGTGTTATTCCCAAAATAAGTTACCCACAATGCTATATTTCTCTTTGACAGGCAGAATGAAACATAATGAGATACACATGATGTTTTAAAAACTCCAGTTTGGGGACTTTGCAGCTGGCCCAGTGATTAAGGATCCACCTTCCAATGTAGGGGACATGGGTTTGACTCCCACGTGCCGCAGGGCAACTAAGCCTGTAGCTCTGGAGCCCGGGCACCACACTAGAGAGAGGCCCTGGCACTGCAACGAAGATCCCATGTACTACAACCAAGACCCAACTCTGCCAAAGACAAACAAGCAAATATTTAAAGAACCCTAAAACTCCATTTTCCTGGCATTCTGCAAAGTGACCTGATGTCTAGGTATTGGTCATGACTTTCTAGTACAAAAAAAAAAAAAAGAGAGAATTCAGGTAAGCGTGCCAAGGTCTGTTTTGCTGACTCTGTGAAATTTGAAGATGACCCAGAATGTCTTAGGGAACAAAAGTTAGAAACCACTATTTTAGAACTTGGGTCTAGGCTAAGCATGGAAGCAGAACGGTTTTGGTTAGTTTATTTTATTTCCCGAACCTGCTTCCTATCACTGACAAGTCTGTAGGCGATTCAGGTGGAGCCTGCAGTTACAGCTGCAATAGATCTGTGGTAACCAAAGCCAAGGAGTCCATTACGTTTTGCTGAGTGGACGGTGGGCTGACACCCCGTCAGGTGCTCAGGACCTTGGAGAGAGGTTTCGACTGCCTTCCAGCGCTACAGAGCTGATTGCTCTGTATTTAATTCTTAGGGAAATGAACCTTTTCATGTTCAGTTACTCCTCTGTCATGGGGGTCTATCATGTCCCTAGGTTTTACACTTTGTAGGGTTTTAGGTGCATCTGTGGATATATATTGAAGCATTCCATGGCATAGACAGATTATGAAAGACTTTACATTAGTCTTTATTAAAGATTTTCTATTATTAATATAATGCTTTTTTGAAGGTTTGTGTTCAGAACTGGCCTACATATTTCCCATGGTAGGGATTAAATGAGACAAGCTGTGTGAAAATGTTTTGCATACTGCAATTATCACTCAGTAAATGAGTGCTCATGTACTGCTGGAGATTTTCCCTTCTCTTGTGTGCTTTTTAACTTCATGATTTGGTTCCTGAATTGCATATTCTTGCTATTTGGGCAGACCCATTGGCTAAATTGAAGTTGGACCAGTTTATGCAAATTGGCAATATTTCTAGATACAAATACCAAACAAACAGCCTCTGAAGGCTGCTGCAAGGCTGAAATAGTGCAAGAAGACCCAGAATTGTTGCTGGCCATTTTCCTGCTACACTGACTCACATTTTTCATCTGTAAAATATGAGCCAAAACTTAAGCTTCAAAGCGTATTTATGAGGAATAAATGAGCTGGGACTTCCCTGGTGGTCCAGTGGCTAAGACTCCAAGCTCACAATGCAGGGGGCCCAGGTACCATCCCTGGTCAGGGAACTGGAGCCCACATGCTACAACGAAGAGTTTGCATGCCGAAACTAAGACCTGGTGCAGCCAGATAAATAAACATTAAAACAAACAAACAAACCTCTGAGGCCTCCGTGATGGTCCAGTGGTAAAGAATCCTCTTTGCAATGCAGGGGACAATGGTTTGATCCCTGGTCTGGGAAGATCCCATGTGCCACGAGGCAACTAAGCCCATGCACCACAACTATGGAACCCACATGCCTAGAGCCCGCGCTCTGCCAACTAAGAGAAACCACTGCAATGAGAAGCCCAAGCACCACAATGAAGAGTAGACCCTGCTCACCACAACTAGAGAAAGCAGTGAAAATCCAGCACAGTCAAAAATTAAGAAATAAATAAAAATTAAAAAAACTTTGTGTGAAAGCACCTTGAAAACATTTAGCCCTGAAGGACTACACCCTTTACTCATTGCTACTTTTATCCCTCATAATATGCTGGTGAATTTATCAGTCTTACTGTCTATATGATACATCTTTTCAACTTCTAAAGAGAAAGAAATTGGGAAATTTATTCTTATTAACGAGATTTATTAAAGCTCTGCTTTATTTCTCTATCTTGCAGCAATACAGACTGTATTATTTAGCTTTAGCTAAATACATACATTTTAGTCTGAGCAAACATATATCATTATGCACCATACTTTACTATTTGTTCAATAGTTGTCAGCTACAAACACAGTATCCTTCGTGTTAAAGTTAGCGACAGGAAAATGCTGTTGTCACTGAAAACTGGATTCTGAGAATAGATAAATGTCCACATGCTTATTTTGAAAATAGGAAGCATTCATCTTGTGACAACATCGGCTTCCAGTAGCTACCACATAAGTGCCAGGCAGGCAATTATTGTCTTTGAAGGATGTAAGGACTACTTTCATCAACAGAGAAACGTCTTCCCATTGAATGCTGGATGTGGTCCAAAATCCCACATGCCAACTCAACTCCTTGATTTGAAATTCAAAAAACTCGTATAGCTTTCAATCCATAATCTAAGTAATGATACAAAACCCAGAATGTTCTAAATGATAAGGAATGAGACCTCTCCCTTCCCGCCCCGTCCTCCAGCCACTCATGTCCCCTCCTTGGAGGCAAATAGTGTTAATGGTTTCTTGTGTATGTTCCATAGGTATTTGATTCGTACACAAACATGTATCTGTGTCTACAGCTTCCCCGCTTTTTTAAAAACCCTGTTAGGGGCTGAATTGCACCCCTCCATTCATATGTTGAAACTCTAATCTCCAGCACCTCAGCATGGGGCTGCTTTTGGAGGCAGGGTTTTTAAAGAGGTGATTAAGGTAAAATGGGATCATATGGGTGGGTCAGTGGTAAAGAACCTGCCTGCCAATGCAGGAGATGCAGGTTTGATCCCAGAGTCACCAAGATCCCCTGGAGAAGGGAATGGCCACCCACTCCAATATTCTTGCCTGCGAAATCCCATGGACAGAGGAGCCTGGCATGCTACAGTCCATGGAGTCACAAGGGAGTTGGACATGACTTAGTGACTAAACAACAGCAAGGTAAAAATGAGGTCTTACAGGGAGGCCCTAATTCAAAATGACTGATGTCTTTACAGGAAGAGGAGATTAGGACACAGACACACACAGAGGGAAGACCACGTGAAGACAGAGGGGTGTCCATAGCCAAGGAGAGAGGCTCAGGAGAAATCAGTCCTGCCAACACTGTGACATCCATGTTCGAGCCTCCAGACAGTGAGAAATAAGTGTCTGATGTTTAAGCCCCAGCCTGTAGCACTTTGTTAAGAAAGCTGGAACAGACAGGCATCCTGTCCGCTCCAGGCACACTTCTTTCAAAAACCACCCACTTCGTGTGCCCTCTTTTTCACTTGCTCTGTTTTAAAGAAGCACACAGAGGCTTCCTACTTCATTTTATTATCTGGATACACATTTTATCATCTGGATGTTGCTTAGTTTATTCGACCTCTCTCCTACTGATGAACATATAGATTATTTCCAGTATTGCGCTGTTCGAAATAACACTGTCATAAATAAACAAAGAAGCTTGTACATAAATAATTTTACACGTGGACAGGTCTAGCTGCAGGATCAATTTCCAAAAGTAGTATCACTGGGCTGAAGGTCAGATGCAAGTCACTGGCAAACTGCCTTTCCTGGGGGTTTCACAGATGGACCTTCCACCAGGAAGGGTGAGGAAAACAGCTCCAGCTTCTCCCACAAGCTGTCTGTGACCCAAACTTCTGATCTTTCCCAACCTGGGGTTGGTAAAAAAAATCATGTCTTAAGAATTATCATTTTGGGACTTCCCTGGTGGAGCAGTGGTTAAGACTCCATCCTTCCACTGCAGGAGGCATCAATTTAATCCCTGGTTGAGGAACTAAGATCCCATATGTGGTGCAGTCAAAAAACAAAACAAAGAATTTCTTTAAAAAAAATATCATTTTGCATTTTTCTTATTATAAGTGGTATTAAGTATCTTTTTATAAGTTTAAAAGATTTTTGTATTTCATTTTTAAGCTTCTTTTTGTAATTTTTTTTTGTTTTGAACATAATTCTTATTTGTTAGAAAATATAGTCATTCTCCACTGTATGAGTGCAAACATTTTTCCCTGTTTGTATTTTCACACTCTTCTTGTATTTTCTACATTGTTCACTTGTAGAAAACTTTTGAGTTTAATGTAAGCAGTTATTAGTCTCTTTGTTAATGGTGTCATGACTTCTGACTCCAACTACAGAGTCAGGCCAAACCTTGAAGGTGAGGGTCTTGTCTCTTTCCAGGCTTCAGATGCACCAGGGCCTCCACACTTCTGGCCAATGGGCTACAGTCTGGGGCCCTATGCCCCACTCACATTCAATAATTTGCCAGAATGTCTCACAGAACTCAGGAAAGTGCTATATAGTTTTTTTCTTTAAACCAGTTTTATTATAGCAAAAAGGATACGAATCAAAACCAGTCTAAAGAAGAGACATGGATGGCAAGATCTGGGAGGGGCCCTGAGGTGCTATCCCTGTGAAGTCGGGACATATCACCCTCCTGGTGCAGTGATGTGTGACAACATGCTGAGGATTGGTAGTGAGGGGGCCTCCCCTGGGCAATGGTGTCCTGAGTTTCCATGGTTTCATCACGTAGGTGTGAGTGACTGGATCACTGGCCACTCAATTGAACTCAACCTCTAGCTCCCTGTCCCATCCGTCCCCAGAGGCTGGCTGACACATGTGACTCAAAGAGCCAGCCCTCTAACTGCCTGCTGGTCTTCCTGTTCTGGAAGCCCTCAGTTGAGTCATCTCCTTAGTATAAACTTTTGGGGCCCACTAAGAATGACACAGACATTCTTATCATCAGAGACATTTCAAGTATTGAAAGGTTATCTCCCAGGAACTGGAGACAGGCCAGCCCAATTCTTTATCACCCAGGATACAGATTCTAGGATTTGTATTCTATATAGAAGGTTTTTTCCTTTCCTAAGGGAAATTATTACAAAAAACAAATTGCTCATGATTCCTGTACCATGCCCTGGTAGCTGAATGATTTCATTTTTTCCCCTCAAATGTATTTTTTTCAGCTTTGTCGCTCAGTCATATCCAACTGTTTACAATCCTTTGGACTGTCACCTGATACGCTCCTCTGTCCATGGGATTTCCCATGCAAGAATACGGAAGTGGGTTGCCATCTCCTTCTCCAGGGGATCTTCCCAATTTAGGGATTGAACTTGGGTCTCCTGTGCATCCTGCATTGCATGCAGATTCTTTACCCACTGAGCCACCAGGGAAGCTTTATTGAAATGTAATTGTCATTCCTCTGGAACTTATTCTAGTGCATAGGATACAGATTCAACTTAATTTTTTTCTAGATAAGTTGTCTGCAAACCAGTTACTGAATAAACTATTTTTCCTCCTTGAATTGAAATGCCAGATTTATTGTATACTGAATTCCTATATGTATACAGATCTATTTCTAAACTTGGAGCGTTGATCTGTTTTTCATGTGTTCATAGCACACAGTCTTAATTATTGCAGTTTTATAAGTTATTACTTCTAATTGACATCACTAGTAAATTTCTTAAACTTATACAAAATGCTCTTTTGGAGCTGGACTTGAAACTAAATGCCAGGGACTTCCCTGGTGGTCCAGAAGTTAAGACTTTTGCCTTCCAATCCAGGGGGGTTCAGGTTCGATCCTGGGTTGGGGAGCTAAGATCACACATGCCTCATGGCCAAAAAACCAAAACATAGAAAAGAAGCAGTATTGTAATAAATTCAATAACGGCTTTTAAAATGGCCCACATCAAAAAAAAAAAAAAAATCTTAAAAACAAACAAACAAAAAATGCTCAGTTGTGTCTGACTCTTTTCGACCTCATGGACTATACAGTCCATGGAATTTTCCAAGCCAGAATACTGGAGTGGGTAGCTTTCCCTTCTCCAGGGGATCATCCCAACTCAGGGATCAAATCAGGTCTCTCGAATTGCAGGCAGGTTCTTTACCAGCTGGGCCACAAGAGAAGCCCTGTTGCTGCTGCTGCTAAGTTGCTTCAGTCGTGTCCGACTCTGTGCGACCCCATAGACGGCAGCCCAACAGGCTCCACCATCCCTGGGATTCTCCAGGCAAGAATACTGGAGTGGGTTGCCATCCCCTTCTCCAATGCATGAAAGTGAAAAGTGGAAGTGAAGTCGCTCAGTCGTGTCCGACTCTCAGCAACCCCATGGACTGCAGACTACCAGGCTCCTCCATCCATGGGATTTTCCAGGCAAGAGTACCATTGCCTTCTCCCTAACAAATTCAATAAAGACTTTAAAAATGGCCCACATCAAAAAAAAAAAAAAAAACTTAAAAACAAACAAACACAAACAAATGCTGACTGGAGGTAAGACACCAATAGAGCTGTGAGTTGAGTAGACAGCAGCCCATTGACCTGGCTTGTGAGTCAGTGAACAGCTTAGAGCAGGAATTGCTTCCAAGAAATTGTTTAGTTCCTGGAGTGGGTTGCCATTTCCTCCTCCAGGGGATCTTCCCGACCTAGGGATCGAACCCAGGTCTCCTGCATCACAGAATAGTTCTTTACCGTCTGAGCCACTGGAAAATAGCAGAGCTGACAATTGCAGAATCAGATTCTGCCGACCCTGGAGCAGGGAGACAAGCTGACTTGGACCCATCCTGATCAAGAGTCCACGGATCCCGCTGGAAGGAAATGAGTGACTGTTCTGGCAATTCTGCCAGGAGAGAAGGGAACACACACGGTTGTGCCCCGTACATTCCTCTTGTCTAAGGAGCTGTTCAGACTCACGTGGACAACTTTCCCTGTATTGGAAAGAGCCCAGCCACCTGTAGCCCCTGCTCTCTGATGAGAGCCTTTAGACCTCTCAAAGGTCAGCTGTGGCATGAGCTGGGCACACGCTTTCCTCAGAGCATCTCACCTGCTGGCCATCTTGCCCTGGGCTGAATCACCCACTTCCTCCCAGCAGGATCCATGGACTCTTGATCAGGATGGGTCCATGTCAGCTTGTCTCCCTGCTCCAGGATTGGCAGAATCTGATTCTTTGATTGTCAGCTCTGCTATTTTCCAGTGGCTCAGACGTTAAAGAACTTGTCTGTGATGCAGGAGACCTGGGTTCCATCCCTGGGTCAGGAAGATCCCCTGGAGGAGAAAATGGCAATCCACTCCAGTATTCTTGCCTGGAGAATTCCATGGACAGAGGAGCCTGGCGAGCTACAGTCCATGGGGTTGCAAAGAATCAGACATGGCTAAGTGACTAACACGCTAACACTATTTTCTTCTTTTTTCCCTTCGTGCTGGGGAAAAAAAAAATTGTGGAATCTTGCAGAACCAAACCACTGTTTTACTGGGATGACAGTCTCTTTGGAGAAGGATAAAGTGACATTCTCCCAATTAGCCTCATATTGGCTTAATTTCAGATAAATTATTGAGCAAAATTTTTAACTTATTTAATCATTAAAAACTGTTCATTTTTATTTTGGCTATAAATGTATAATTGTCACAAAAATTTTAGGTCAGTTTGTTTTAGGCTGTATATTTCTTAGTTCTGCTTACTACTTCATGAAGAAATATCAATAAAATTTTCTATTAAAAAACAAAGTGTATGGGTGAAATCATATAATGTCTGGAATTTGCTTCCAAAGAATCTGGGGTTGGGGTGGGGGATTAGTTGGTTTACAGAAGACACAAGTTTGGCCATGAGTGGATGACTGTTGAATTGCTGAAACTGGGGTGTGGGGGCCCATAGGATTTCTTTGTATATGTTCATTATGACAAATATTTAATTCGTTTTTATTTTGTGTGCTTGTAATTTTTAAAAAAACATTTATTTACTGAATTAACTTATTTGGCTGCATCAGGTCTGAGTTGTGGCACTTGGGATCTTCTGTCTCCATTGTGGCCCATGGGATTTTTAGTTGCAGCCCGTGGGGTCTAGTTCCCTGACCAGGGATTGAACCTGGGCCCCCTGCATTGGGACCTCGGAGTCTTAGCCACTGGACCACCAGGGAAATCCCTGTTTGTAATTTCCTGTTAACGAGAAGAGAAAACCCCTCGGTTCTACTCCGGCTGGGGTGACTGCAGTGCAGCCTGGCTGTGCCCGGGGGCACTTGAGCCCCTCTGAGTGTCTCCTCCCCAGGCAGGCACTGTCAGCGGGACAAGAGGCCTTTCCCAGCTCCCTTCACTCCTCCCAAGGCTTTTGGGCAGAATTCCTGCTACTCTTTCTTCACATCATCTTTCTTTTCTATTTCTGAACTCCATTTCATGCTTCTTCTAATTATTCCCAGCAAAGAAGAAACTCAAAATTCACAAATGCTGTGACCGAAATCTTTTTGCTGAAAGCCTATTCAGAAATAGCCCGAGGAGTAGAATTCTTCCCAAGAAGAGCATCTGGGGAAGGCTTTCTGCCTTAGTTTTCCTTAAAATAAGGTTATTTAACAGAGATCTGAAGACAGCATCGTGAACAACTTTTCATTTTCTTGTTAATTACACTCGAGCTGAGAAGCGGAAGTATAAAAGCATTTTTAAAAAATCTAAGTGCATTTAAACAAGAAGCTTTACTTGAAGAAAAAAACTATCTAGGAGTTACTTCTTCGGAAGTAATTTGTCCTGACAGCAACAAAGCTCTCTACTTGTAACAGCTATATACAAATATATATATATATATATATATATATTTCTTGATTTTATAATGAGGATGAAAAACATTAAACTTCTCCAATCAAACAATGTATGCAATGACTTTTTGTTGTTGTTGTTGTTTTTGTTTTGTGAAACGGAAAACAAAGAACTTACTGGCCTGTTGCTGTTGTTTAGTCACTCAGTCATGTCCGACTCTTTGCAGCCCCATGGACTGCAGCATACCAGGCTTCCCTGTCCTCATGCCAGGCTTCCCTGTCCTTCACCATCTCCCAGAGCTTGCTCAAACTCATGTCCACTGAGTCAGTGATGCCATCCTACCATCTCATCTTTTGTTGTCCCTTTCTCCTCCTGCTTTCGATCTTTCCTAGCGTCAGAAGAGCTGAATGAGCATACCAGTTATGGAGAAAGGGGCAATTTTCACAGAAGCAGTAGTTCCCCCACCTCATTCCTTTTGATGTTGATCAAAATATACCATTGACCAATTAGTTAAAAAAACCAATATGCTTGTGCACATACTCCCATTACTTTATGTACAACAAAGGAAAGGGGGAGGGGAAATGAAAGACCAGAGGAAAAGAGATCGCCGCAGTCAGTATGCTATGGAACCAAATTGTGGTTTTCTAATGGAGAGTGACTTCTTGGTTCTGCAGTAAAGCAGGTCCTCTCTTTAGCAGACACTTCCTGTCTGCTGCCAGGACACACCAGAAATATCTTCATTGTCCATTTACAGCTGTGCAGGTGTGTCTGTTTCATTGATCGACTGCCCATCAAATCAGAATCAGATCTGCTTCATGGACAAACCCTGCCATTCACATTAGGCTTTTATTAAAGTGGTAATGCCTCTGAGCCTTAAACCATGACATCAAACTATTCTCCCCTGCTACTTTCACATTAATATGATTGTCTCCTCTGTCTTGACTTCCTCTTGGGGCTTTTCACTGGCCATGGTAAGCCCCAGAGTCTTCTCTGTGGCTACTTCACAGAAAAGGTATCAAGACTGGTACCAAACAAGCACAGAGACAGGCTGCTACTTTCTTCGGGTGTGACTCTAGAAACTGGCACCATTACTTCATTTGCATGTTTTGGTCAAGCAAAGAACCTAGATTCAAGAGTAGGTAACACAGACTTCATCTCTTGACGGAGCAGTGTTTAAATCTGGATGACATGTTTATAACTGCCACACCCCACAGTAATTTCCAGAACTGGGATATGAATCCAGGTATGTCTGAGTCATGGAGTTCACAGTCTTCAAAATTCTGCTTTGCTTTGCAGATAGGATGGGTGAAAGACCCTGGACTGGAATAGTGAGAAAATTGTTCAAAATATTTTTAGTTGGCATTGGGGAGGGTGGTGGTTTTTGCTGTATTTCCTTGCTCGTAGTCAAGACCATTTTGGAAAAAAATAATTGCAGTATTTATGGCAAATTTCAATGAGGTCATTTTAATGCTTAGTTTATAGAGGTGGGAAGGTCACTGCTATTAAAATAACAAGAGAAAGGATTATTTCCCTTTTAGCACTGATCTGAGGACAGGATTCACCATGAGCATAAAGAACTCTGTCTGGGCTTCGGTTTCTACCGAGAAGAACAGTCTGTTTATTGCGGGCATGCCTTAACAGAAGCTATGTTACTCAGCTCAGCTTTAATCCTGGAGCTGCAATCCAACAATTCAAAACCCCATTATTATACCTGAGAGGTGGGGCAGGGCCAGCATGATGCCAACCTGGCAGCAGATGGAAGTGGGGAGTCAGGGCTCAAAGCTGTTGGCTTTAAGACATAGGTGGAATCCAGCCCTTTCTCATTCAATTCTGTTCAGTTCAGTCAGTTCTGTTAAGGTTCCCAAAAGCTGCTGCCCAGAGGGGAGGGAAATTCCAGCCTTTGCCCACATTTGCTTTGGTGGTTGTTGTTCAGACACTCAGATGTGTCTGACTCTTTGCAACCCCATGGACTGCAGCACGCCAGGCTTCCTTGTCTTACACTATCCCCTGGAGTTTGCTCAAAGCACATCCATTGAGTCGATGATATCATCCAACCATCTCATCCTCTGTTGCCCCCTTCTCCATTTGCTTTGGGGATCTTGGATTTTGACAGCACTAGAGACAAAGATTTGCATACCTCACAGCTGCTAAAAGATGGGTATAAGTGAATACAACATGGTCCATAGGATCTTGCTGCCTGGAGACTATGAGGTACTCTGGAGTGAAGCACGATGTAGTACTGGGTGCACTGGGAAGTCTGGGGGTACAGAAAGATGACTGTTTAGACAGTCTCGTTCAAGGAGCAGATGAGAAAGTCTCCTCATGGGGCAGCTCTCTGTGAAGCGTCGTCTCCTTAAGACCAGGGAGGAGGAGGAGGCTGGCTCAGGACAGAGCAGTCAGAGGGCTCAGAGAGACGCCTTCTCCTTCCACTGTGGCCCGTCGTGAGCGCTCAGGGGACTGCGAGGAGCGTTCCCAGTATCTCTGCCTAGTGGGGCTGATAAGTAATTTGCTGCTGCTGTGCACGGTCTGGAATCCTTCCGCCCCTAATGGACCAGAAGCCATTAGCACCATTGACCGATGACCAGGATGCAGTCCCAGTCCCTCCCGGGTGATGGATGAGGTGGGTGCTGAGGAACACCTACCGACAGCCTTCCCAAGCCGTGGTCTGGCTGCGTTAGAATCCTTCAGCACAAGCCTAAGTCAGGAGCAGAGACCCCAGAAGAGGACGGAGGAAGAAGAGTTGGGTACAATATTGGACTGACAGTCTGACATTAATTTGACATCATGTCTGAGGCAGCAGACATGGAAAAGCAGCTGAGGGAGAACCAGACTGGTGGTGGGGTGGGGGTGGGGGGGCACTGGATGAGCAAATTTCTCTCTGGGGAAGTCAGGGTGAGGAGTAAAGTCTCAAAGCTGCAAAGGGCTCATTTCAAAAGCCTCTCTGTGGCCTCAGCCTTCCCCAATTCTTCTGGATGAGACTGTGCCCCTCACCTCCGGATTCAGCCCTATGGGGTTTCCACTCCAAGCCTGAGGCCAGGGCAGAGAACACTGCAGGCCTAGGGGATTCAGAGATCAGAGAATTCCTGGGGGAGTGTGGGGAGGCCTATTGATTACAGAGGACAATTCCTTTTTTTATTATTGTGGTAAAATATACATATACATATGCAAAATGTACTATCTTAATCACTTTTAAGTAGATAGTTCAATGGCATTAAGTACATTCACGTTACTACACAAACATCATCCCACATCCACCTCTAGAATATCCTCATCTTCTCAGACAGGAAAATTCTCTCTATTAAATACTAACTTTCTATCCCCCCCCACCCCTTCGCTTCCCTGGTGGCTCAGTGTAAAGAATCCACTTGCCAATGCAGGAGGATGCAGGTTCGATCCCTGGGTCAGGAAGATCCCCTGGTGGAGGAATGGCAACCCACTCCAGTATTCTTGCCTGGGCAATTCCATGGACAGAGGAGCCTGGCAGGCAGGCTATGGTCCATAGGGTAGCAAAAAGAGTTAGGCACGACTTAGCAATTAAACAACAACAATCCCCTCCCCACCCCTTGGTAGCCTCCTTACTCCTCTCTGTATCCATGAGTTTGACTACTCTGGGTACCTCAGTTAAGTAGATTCATATATCTGTCCTTCTGTGTCTGGCTTTTTTCACTGAGAGTATTGTCCTCAATGATGAACCTCAAGGTTCATCCACGCTGTAGCCTGTGTCAGAATGTTACGCCTGCACACTATGCCATGGCATGTTTACACCACATTTTCTTTATCCATTCATCTCTCCATGGACACTTAGGTTGTTTCTAACTTTCGGCTATTGGGAATACCAAAATGCCGCCATTATCACGGGTGTCCAAATATCTTTTTGAGTCCCTCTTTTCAATTCTTTTGAATATAAACCAGAAGTGGAATTGCTGGAATGTGTGGTAATCATGGGCTTTCCTGGTGGCTCAGACGGTAAAGAAACTGCCTGCAATGCAGGAGAACAGGGTTTGATCCCTGTGTCGGGAAGATCCCATGGGAGAAGGGAATGGCAATCCACTCCAGTAATTATGTGTTTAGTATCTTTAGGACCTGTTGTGGTGTTTTCCACAGGGGCTGCATGTTACATTCTTGCCAGCAAAGCACCAGGGTTCCAATTTCCCCCCATCTTTGCCCGCATTTTCTTTTCTCTGTTCTACACACACCTCTTTTAAGAAATGGTAGCTGTCTTGGGAGTGTGAAGTGGCATCTCACTGTGGTTTGACTTGCACTTCCCTGATGGCTCATCATGCTGAGCATTTTTTATGGCTTACTGGCCATTTGTATATCTTTGGAGAAATGGCCTTCAAGTCTTTTGCTCAATTTTTTTTTATCGGGTTTTGTTTGTTTGGGTCTTTTAGTTGTAGAAGTCTTTACCTATTCTAGATATTAATCCTTTGACATACAGATGATTTGCGAATACTTTCTCCCATTCTCTCAGCTGCCTTTCATTCTGTTGATAGTGTTGTTTGATGCAGAAAGTTTTTAATTTTCATGCAGTTCAATTTATCTATTTTTTGTTGTTGCTGTTGCCATATCCAAGAAATCACTGCCAAATCCAATGTAATGAAGCTTCTCCCTATGTTTTCTTCTAAAAGTTTAATACTTTTAGTTCTTAAGTTTCAGTCTTTGACCCAGTTGGGTTATTTTTTGTATAGGGTATAATGTAAGGGTCCAACTTCTCTATTTTGCAGGTGAATACCCAATTTTCCCAACACCGTTTGTTGAAAAGACTGTCCTGTCTTTGGGGGGTAGTAACCATTCTTCTTTGAGTTTGATAGCTTTTGTTCCCCTAAACACAGATTCCATGTAGCTCTCGGTAGATTTATGTCCCTGTTGCAGGTGTGACTGTGTTTTTTAACCTTTGGGATCTTCTCCTACTCCCTGCAATCACAGGAACCAAATATAGAGTAAATTTTAGGTTGTCTGGTCAGTACCTGGGGTAAAATTTATAGTTAAAATTAGTCTTTAAAATTCTTATATCACCCAACGATTACATCGAGTAACCCCTCTCAGTAACACAGAGCTGGTTCCACCTCCTGTGTCATAACTGACTGCTGGGGGGGGGCGAGGGGGGGTGGGTTAGGAGGGGAGGACCGGTGATATTGAGCATCAGGTGCAGAGCCATTTTTATTTCTAAAAATATGAATCTATACCAATAAAATCACTTCCAGGATGGCAAGATGCTCATAAGGTGTGCTCCCTGGATACAGAGGCCATCTGTGGGAGCAGCAGAGCTCTTGCTTGCCCGTCTGCCAGGTGGCTGGTGTGCTGTTGTTACCAGAAGGATGTTTTATCCCACTCTGCAGGTGCAAGAGGTTTAAGCGTGCCAGTTAAGAAGCATCTAGTGTGACTCCACTAGGAGCCACAGGTGTGGGTCCCAGGCTTGTGGAGTTCAGAATCACTCCTGGTCTACCCTTGTCCTGCTTCTCTTTGGGGAGACCTTGGCCTTCCGACCCCGGTGTGGCTTTGGCCTCAGATCCTCTCCCTGTGGTTTGGCTTCTGGATGGCCAGAGCTCTTTCGTTCTTGGGTTGTTATCTGTTGAGACTTGGTTTGCTTTCAGATTAACTTCTCGGTTTGGCCTGATGAACTGTTGGGCTGCCCGGCTCCCACCCGTGTGTGCCAGGCTGCGGCGGGGCAAGGTCTTACCTCCCCCTTGGCTAAGAAGCCCATTCTGGAGGGTTCTCAGACTATAGACTTTGCCACATTGACCCTGGATGCAACTTGGTTTCTCAGGGCTGATCTCCTTTGGGGACATCCTAGTCTCTCCTGTGGAAGAAAACTTCCCAAATCCCTTCTGACATTCCACCTGGGTCTCACTGCCCACCCGGTTCAGTCTGGCCCTAACAAGGCTCCTCCTGCCAATAGGAGGGTCTACAGCATGTGCTCTCTGGTCAGGCCGTGGGTGGGGCTGGTCTGTAGGGATCCAATCACAGGCAAGCGGGTGGGAGTGCTCACCTACTGCGGGCGCAGCTTCCGCTCCCACGCCACATCACGGCAGAGGGGGCGGAGCATCTCTGCACACGTGGCCTGCCCCTCCACCGTCAACTGCGTGTTGGAGGCGGAGCTTCTTACACACGGCCCTGAGCTGAGGTGTAGGGCCGCCATTTTGCACCAGGCTTCCTGGTCGGAGGTGTGTGGCACGAGGTCTCTGCACGTGGTGCCTGGGTAGCCAGCCGACTAGACTCAGCACAGGGGAAACAAGGTCAGATTCTTATTTCATCACCCAGGTTCTATTTTATTTCCTGGGAGTTGTGAAGGGGCTTTGCCAGTGACGACCTGAGTGGACCCTCCGCGGCCCCCGACGGCACTTCTTGTGTTGGGGGTTCTGTTTCCCATTGTCGTGGTATAGCTCGTGTGTCCACTTGTGAAAGGTCCAGTAGGCCTCAGGGGGACTCTGCACTGGGGAGTTGGCCTTCCCAGGGCCACCCATGTCTGGAGGTTCTGGGCTGATCATCTATCTCATGCCTCCTGGAACTCCGAGGGCGTCTCGTCAGCAGGTTCGCGGTAAAAAGCCAAACTCAGCAAACCAGTCATAGCAGTCGTCTCCACGAGGGCCTTCTATCCACATGTGTCCGCCCCCGGCGTTTGGGAGGGGGCGGAGGGAGGCGGGCACCCGTGGTTCCTGCCCGTCCCCAGCGCCCAGACTTCCCAGGGGGGTGGCGCGGCTCACGAGGGGCTGTTCCCGTGCACGGTGGACAGACACAGGCTCTTGTTCAAGACCCTTGGAGGGAACCGTTGAAATCCCCGACTTGTGGTCAGTGGGAGGAGATCCAGAAAGCTCAAGTGGTTTACCTGAGGACATAGGGACCCGCAGCCAGTGGCTGGCCGTCCCTGCCCTGCCTGGTCCCAAGCTCGTCTTCTCACGCCCCACCACACAGGTGTCTGGCAAAATGCTGAAGTAGGAAAATCTCTTCTCTGCTGCTTTCAGCACTCCCCGACCTCCCCCTCACTCCATCCATGAAGCTGCAGCTCACTCCAGGGCCTCCTTTGGCCCTGGGCTCTTGGGTAGAATCCTAAATTACAGTTCATCCTCCTAATTTTTCTCCTCTTTCTGAAATAATTGGTCCCGGGGCCATCCCGGCACTCTAGGGCTGGACTGGGTCATTCATAGAGCAAAAGGGCTGCAGTGTCAATAGGAGATAATGACTCCAGACAGCTTCCCTTTTATTAAAGTGCTTGCACTTTAACAAAACCCTAGCTCTGAGGACTGTTGGGAGGAATTCAAGGTACGTAACAGCCCTGGAATGGAAAATATTTTTGCCTGGGGCTCGTTGATATCCTACAGATCTATGGTCACATAGCAGAGACCAGTGCCAATGGGCGGGGACCACAGTGCTGATGGTCTGTGGTGGGGAGAGGGAAGCCATCCTCTCTTTTTTGACTCCCTTTCCCTAAGTACTGTGATGAGATGGAAGGACTCTGGTCAGCACTCTAAGCACTTTGATAAGATCAGAGACATTGACATCACCTTTAAGGAGCCAAACAGGAAGGCAGGGTGACAGAGCAGCGGGAGACCATCCTGGAACAGGCAGATGGGGTTTAAATCTGAGATCTGCCTATGCTCTAGACCAGTGGTCCCCATCCCTTTTTGGCACCAGGGGCTGATTTTGTGGAAGATAGTTTTTCCACAGACCAGGGGTGGGGTGGGGTGGTTTCAGGGTGTTTCAAGTGTATTGCATTTATTGTTGTTCTTTATTTGTAATCTGATGCCACCACTGATCTGATAGGAGGTGCTGTCGTTGGCCTGGAGGTTGGGGACCCCTGCCCTGGACAGCCACCGCCCTCTCTGGGCCTTAGTTCCATAAGACAGGGATACTACTACTTCACAGGTCTGCAAGATTAAGGGATTCTTGGCTCAGAGGTTAAAGCGTCTGCCCGCTATGCAGGAGACCTGGGTTCGATTCCTGGGTCTGGAAGATCCCCTGGAGAAGGAAATGGCAACCCACTCCAGTATTCTTGCCTGGAGAGTCCCATGGACAGAGGAGCCTGGTGGGCTGCAGTCCACAGGGTCGCAAAGAGTCAGACATGACTGAGCGACTTCACTTTCACTCTCTTTTGCATGATTAGTTACAGGTATCCTGGAAGAATGCCCAGCAAATGGTGTCTCAGAAAGTGCCAAATGCCAGTGCACTGTCCACCTTTTGTGTTAATGTATGTTACAGACTATTTGAGGTCCCCCCAGATTCACATGTTGAAACCC
Organism: Bubalus bubalis; assembly: GCF_019923935.1. Lineage (NCBI taxonomy): Eukaryota > Metazoa > Chordata > Mammalia > Artiodactyla > Bovidae > Bubalus > Bubalus bubalis. The sequence continues at coordinate 20,767,707 of NC_059178.1, forward strand.
TAATCCCTAATGAGATAATGAGGTGGTATTTGGAGTGGGGCCTTGAGGGGGTAATTAAGTTGAGAGCAAGGACCTCGTGATTGGATTCATGCTCTTATAAGAACAGGCAGGAAAGAACTAGCTGCTTGTCTCTGCTCTTCACTAGGTGAGGGCTCAGCGGGAAGATGAGGACAAGAGCTCGTGGAACACTGGATCTGCCGGACCTTGATCTTGGATGTCCAGCCCCCAGAGCTGTGAAAAGTAAGTGTCTGGTCTCAGCCTCGCTGTCTGTGGTATATCTGTTATGGTGCCTGTACTGATGAGGATGGTGTTTTGGCACAGTTTCAAAAGTCCTCGCAACATAGTTGACCTTCTGGAGTTCTTTCCTTGTTTTTCCCAGTTAAAATAATTCCTTGAGTGCCGCCGCCTCCTTCTGTCACATCTTAGCCAGACATCAGTTTTGGGGAAGTAGGCCAGGTCTTCTTTTCTGGAGTGGTGATATAGGACTCGTCCTGCCTGGGCCTCGTTCTCACCCTGAAGTGGTGGTTCTGACCTAGATGATGGCAGAGTTGTTACAGGTGTGAGAACAAGACCTTTGTGGGCCTTGCGATGGGAGGGGGCTGCACCTGGGCTTGTCCATCCAGACATACATTGAGAACCAGATGGAGCGACTGTATCAGCCAGGAAGGGTGGCCACCATCCCTGTGTCATGTGCATGGGCAGGTGGGAGTCAGTCCGTTGTCATCAGGTGAGATCACCTGAGAATCCTTAAGATGCAGCCGGCAGAGAGTGCCACAGAGCCAGCAGCCTCCCTCTTGGGCAGTTCTAGTCACATGTGCCTCCTGGCAGTGAGTGGACATGAGCCATAGTAGGACATGGGGCCAGAGTCCCTGGACAGGTGTTTCTAGCTAGGCCTCAAGAAAAACAGCAAAGGAAGAGTGGAGATGATGTCTCCTCCTGACAGATAGGGGCCCTCCCTGGGAGCCCAGAACCTTGGAGCTGGGCAGCAGGGTTTTGGGGAGATGGTGGGAAAAGCAGTCAGGAGCTGTCTCCTTGCTGCAGGTGGCTGGAAGGCACAAGGCAGCGTGCAGGAGGCAGAAGTGCCAGCAGGAAGGAGTGATAGGGCTTTAAGGGAGTTCTGTAGTTTGTAAGCAGCCTGACAGCAGGTAAGCCTAGAAAGTCCAAGTGCCACTGACAGGGAAGCCTGGGCTGGTGTGACGACCAGGGAAGCAGGGGTTCCATTCCCACCATTAGTGAGTTCTTTACGAGGCTGTTCCTAACATGTGGCAGCATGGACAAATCTCAGAAACATGTTGAATGAAAGAAGGAAGATAGAACAGTACGTGTGGTGTGATACCATTTATGATGAAGGTCAAGAAGAGACAAATCTAGGCTATCAGAAGTGTGTGCCACTGACTGGTCTGATGGGAATGTTCCCCATCTCTATGAGATGGGCATTACCTGGGTGTAAAACTCAATAGACAGTACACTTAAAATCAGTGTGTTTTACTGATTTGAATTATGCCCCAGGAAATCAATAAATACACAGATATGTCCAGTTGTACAGAGCATTGTGCTGGTTGTCTGTAAGCTACAAGAATAAATCAAATAAGAATCTACCCTAAGGAAGTAGGAAACAGATAATTGTGTAGACAAGATAACAGACGTGGTCCCCACAAGTCATTGTACAGGATATCCAGGACTTCCCTGGCGGTCTAGTGGTTAAGACTTCAGGCTTCCACTGCAGGGGGCACAAGTTTGATCCCTGGTTGGGGAACTAAGATCCCACAAGCCACTGGGCATGGACAAAAGAAAAAAATGCATGGGGCACTCACCTGGGCCCATACCACTTGTGGTGAGCCCTGTATACATTTCCCCAACTGGAGCCAGTGTTGAGGCTGGACTGGCCCTTATGGTTCTTTTTTTTTTTTTTTTAATTAAAAAAAAAGCTGGTAATACTATCCCTAAGAGAGGTAAGTACAAAATGGTGTCAGAGAAGGAGGATGACTTCCGTCATGGGGAGCTTCATAGAGGAGGCAGCATTTGAGCTGGACTTGGAAGGAGTTGGGCAAGAACATTCTGGGTGGAAGCAGCAGCAGAATAAAGGCAGAGTGAGAGAATGTCTAGGAAACTGTAGATTGTTCCCTTTGGTTGAGACATAGGTCATAAGATGGGAACAATGGAAAAGAAAGATTAGGAAGTGGAGAAGCAGGAAGGATCCATTTGTATAGTGTCTTGAATGTCAGGCAAGAGTATAGATTTTATTAGTAAGCAACTAAGAGGTTTTTATTTTTGGATTGCTGTTTTGTTTTTTTTTATACAATTTTAAAGGTTATTCTCCATTTATAGTCTTTACAAAATGTTGGCTGTATTGCAGCATTGTACAATACGTCCATGAGCCTGTCTTACCCTTGATAGTTTGTACTTCCTGCTCCCCTACCCCTAGATTGCCTGACTGCCAGTAACCGCTAGTTTGTTTTCTGTTTGTGAGCCTGCTTCTTGTTTTATTCACTAGTTTGTTGTATTTTTTAGATTCCGCATATAAGTGATATCATACAGCGCTTGTTTTTCTTTGACTTATTTCACTTAGCACAGTGCCCTCCAAGTCCATCCACGCTAATGGCAAAATTTTTGTTCTTTTTAATGGCGAGTAGTATTCCCTTGTGAATATATATATTATATATATATATAATACATAGTATTATTCATTTGTTGATGGACATTTAGATATTTCCATGTCTTGGCAATTGTAAATAATGCAGCTGTGAACATTGGAGTGCATGTATCTTTTCAAATTAGTGTTTTTGGTATTTTGGGGATAGATACGCAGAAGTAGAACTGCTGGGTCGTACGGTAGTTCTACTTTTAACTTTTTGAGAAATGTTCATGCTGTTTTTCACTGTAGCTGCACCAATTTACATTCCTGTCAACAGTGTACAAGGGTTCCTTTTTTTTTCCCTACATCCTTGGCAGCATTGTTATTGTGGACTTTTTGATGATACCTATTCTGACAGATGGGAGGTGATATCTCATTGCGGTGTGGATTTGCATTTCCCTAATGATTAGCGATGCTGAGCATCTTTTCATGAACCTGTTGGCCATCTGCATTTCCAGCTGAAGGGTTTTCAACAGAGATGTGACACTGGTGCAGTGTGCAGGTTAGATCTTGGGGAGGCGTCACTGTGGCTGCTTTTGTGGCCATCTAGTGCCTTGCTACCCAAAGAATGATCCGTGACCAGCAGCACTGGCATCGCCTGGGAGCTTGTTAGAAAGGCCCACTATCCAGTCAGTCACCAAATGAATCAGACTCTGCATTTTAATAAGATCCCTGGGTAATCATCAAAGTTTTAAAAAGCACTGGTCTACATGTTAGATAATCGAATCATGGTCTTGGGTGGGAACAGAGTGGGAGGGTCTGAATCAGTCCTTTGTTACCTGAAATCCTGAGCACAGTAGGGGAGTGTATGTATAGATATTGGATCTTTACATTGTTTTCTGAAGTGACTGGAAGAACGGTTCATTTTTGGAGGCTGGGGAAGAGCAAACAAAATTCAGGGTAAAAAATCCAAAGCAGAAATACTGTGCTGCTCTGTTTCACTGGCATCTTACAGTGAAAGCCTCTGTGGCTTAGTAATGGGAAAATCAATATGCTTGTACCACGGAGAGTGGAAGCCAGATTATTTCATTTGAATAATTTATCATCCGCTTGCATTAAAAATGGAAAACTTGCCAACTATTGAGGTTTTTAAAAGGTTATGGTCCCTTTCTATCCCTTCCTGGCTGCCATTTTAGTCTGACTCTCCATATGCTTTGCCAAACTTGATCAAACAAAAAGCATGGAGAAGGAAATGGCCACCCATTCCAGTATTCTTACCTGGAAAAGTCCATGGACAGAGGAGCCTGGCGGGCTACAGTCCATGGGGTTACATGACTGAGCATGCGTGCATGAGGTGGAGGGAGATGGGTTGGTAGCAATAAACTGGTAGAACTAAAAAAACAAAACAAAAAGCAGCTTTCTCCTCTGAATTCTCCTGCTTTGGATCCCTCCCTGGCCAGCACCAGAGTCTTGACTTGTTAGTGAAGAAGTGAGAGGCAAGGGAAAGGTAGGCCTGCTCCCCTCAAAGACCAGCTCCCTTCTTCCTTCACTGGCGTGGTGGGAGTCAGCCTCACCGGGAGTCTCACATTACCTCCCTGTGAGTGATGGAGAAAAGATGGAAGGGGAAAAGAAGATTGGGCCACTCTGAACACACTAAGAACTCAGTGGAGGTGTGAGGATCTACCTTTTCCACCCTAACCAGACACACAGGAAATATATGGAGACAGGTCATGTTCTCCTCGACCCCAAATCTAACATCAGGTCTCAGGGAATGCTCCCAAGGAAGTCGTGAAATAAACAGCAGCAACCAGCAGTGCTGAGTACAGACTCCCAGGCCATCCTCCAATGAGTGTTAGCAGGTGTGCTTTAGTCACTGGGTTGGGTGCAACAGAAACCCAGTTCAGCAGAGAGAAGAGCTCACTGGAGGCAGGACCCCTTGTCTATAGTCAGCCCAGTGTTGTACTCTTCTGCAGACAGGTTGCATGACTGATGAATTATTTCATTGATTTAAGCCTCAGTTTCTCATTTGCACAGTATGGATTAAAAAATGCCACAATATAGGGATATGGACAGAACCACCGAGATGGGGTTCTACCACAGTTAGCACCTGAGGCCACTGGCAGACTTCTGGCCCATAAGAGCATCTGCAGAGCCCACGAGACCCTCAGATAAATGCCAGGAGGAGCCCATTCCTCTTGTACCAAGAAGAAAATAGGCCTCCATCTTATTCCAGGAGTGGGTTGAGAGTTTTGGGTGAAGAACATGGGAATGGACTAAATTTATTGAGTATCTTTTAAATTTTTACAGAATTTTATGTTGGAGTATAGTTGACTTACAATGTTGTGTTAGTTTCAGGTGTACAGCAGAGTGATTTAGTTATGTATCTATTCTTTTTCAGATTCTGTTCCCATCTAGGTTATTACAGAATACTGAGAGTTCCCTGTGCTGTATATCAGGTCCTGTTGGTTATCTGTTTTGTGCGTAGTAGTATGTGTATGTTCAGCCCAACCTCCTGATTTATCCTTCCCCCCTTTCCCCTTTGGTAACCATACGTATGTTTTCTGTGTCTGTGATTCTTGTTCTGTTTTGTAAATAAGTTCATTTCTATCGTATTTGAGATTCCTCATGTATGTGATAGCATATGATGTTGTATTTCTTTTCTCCGGCTTACTTCACTTAGCATGATAATCTCTAGGTCCCTCCATGTTGCTGAGATGGCATTATTTCATTCTTTTCTATGGCTGAGTGATGCTCCAGTATATATATGTACCACGTCTTCTTTATTCATTCGTCTGTCAGTGGACATCTAGGCTGCTTCCATGTCCTGGCTATTGTACATAGTGCTGCAGTGAACACTGGGGTGCATGTATCTTTTGGAATTTTGGTTTTTTCCAGATAAATGCCAGGAGGGGGATTGCAGGATCATGTTTTATTTTTAGTTTTTTAAGGAACTTTCATACTGTTTTCCATAGTGGCTTCAGTTTACATTTCTACAATGTTGTGGAAGGGTTTCTTTTTCTCCATACCCTCTCCAGCATCTACTGTTTTATTTTGAATGTATCTTTAGGGAAGGTGTTCTTTTCTGTATCCCAGCCAATCAAACACCATGGTCCCCAGAACACTAAGAAAGTCAAGCATAGATCTGGTGCAGGCAGAGCAGGCTTCACCAGAAGCCCAGGGCATGGACCCTGACCTCCCAGCCCCTCAGCCCCTGCTGAGGCTCCCTCAGCAGCTCTTTCCTTGTGGATTATGGATAAAGCAAAGAGAAGGTTCTATTGTCCTCATTCATGTTACTCGGGTTAGAACCTCCCCAGGAAAAAGAGAGAAAAGTGATTCCAAGACTCTTACTTCCTACATTTGATAAGTTGCTAATCTAAACCATCTCTAAAAATTTTTCAAAAGTTAAAATTCCAGAACTGTCTCAGAACTATTACACATTTTCTGGTCTGTGTTAGAATGTGCAGAAACTACCTCCAGTGTCAGCAAAAGAAGAATCTTTCCAAGAATTGTTGTTCAGTCACTAACTTGTGTCCAACTCTTTGTGACCGCATGAACTGCAGGACACCAGGCTTCCCTGTCCTTCACTGTCTTCCAGAGTTTGCTTAAATGCATATCCATTGAGCTGGTGATGCCATCCAACCATCTCATCCTCTGTTGGCCCTTCTCCTGCCCTCCGTCTTTTCCAGTATCAGGGTCTTTTCCAGTGTGCTGGCTCTCTGTATCAGGTGGCCAAAGTATTGGAGCTTCAGCATCAGTCCTTCCAATGAATATTCAGGGTTGATTTCTTTTAGGATTGACTGGTTGGATTTCCTTGCTGTCCAAGGGACTCTCAAGTCTTCTTCAGCACCAAAATTTGAAAGCATCAATTATTCGGCACTCAGCTTTCCTTATGGTACAACTCTCACATCCATACATGACTACTGGAAAACCCGTAGCTTTGACTGTATGGACCTTTGTCGCCAAAGTGATGTCTCTGCTTTTTAATACACTGTCTAGGTTTGTCTTTGCCTTTCTTCCAAGAAGCAAGGGTTTTTTAATTTCATGACTGCAGTCACCATCCGCAATAATTTTGGAGCCCAAGAAAATAAAATCTGTCACCGTTTTCACTTTTTCCCCATGCATTTGCCATGAAGTGATGGGACCCAATGCCGTGATCTTAGTTTTTTGAATGTTGAATTTTAAGCCAGCTTTTTGACTCTGCTCTTTCCCTCTCATCAAGAGGCTCTTTAGTTCCTCTTAGCTTTCTCTCATTAGAGTGGTATCATCTACATATCTGAGGTTGTTTATATTTCTCCTGGCAGTCTTGATTCCAGCTTGTGATTCATCCAGCTTGGTATTTCCCATGATGTACTCTGCATATAAGTTAAATAAGCAGGATGACAGTATGCAGCCTTGTCATACTCCTTTCCCAATTTGGAACCAGTCAATTGTTCCATGTCATGTCTGGTTCTAACTATTGCTTCTTGACCTACATATAGATTTCTCAGGAGGCAGGTAAGGTGGTCTGGTGCTCCCATCTCTAAGAATCTTCCACAGTTTGCTGTGATCCACACAGTCAAAGGCTTTAGCGTAGTCAGTGAAGCAGAAGTAGATGTTTTTCTGGAATGCACTTGCTTTTTCTGTGATCTAGTGAATGTTGGCAATTTGATCTCTGGTTCCTCTGCCTTTTCTAAATCCAGATTGTACATCTGGAAGTTCTTGGTTCAGGCACTGCTGAAGCCTAGCTTGAAGGATTTTGAGCATTACCTTTGTAGCAAGTGAAATGGGCACATTGTATGACACCTTGAACTTTTTTTAAACTTTCTGAGAATATATTGGTTAAAAGAAGTTTATATTCTTTTGGGGGAACCTGAAAGATACAGTTTTGATGAGAAATAAGCTTGACCTAGAAAGTTGATTTTTCCTCTTCATATGGTCACATTTTTGCTTGTGAATTTATGATGTCTGCCTGCATTTCTGTTTCTGTGTGTATTTATTCATCCCCTCAGTAAATAGTTTGCATGCGCAGTGCCTGTGGAGGTGGGAGCACGAACGATAGATACGGCCCCCTCCCTCAGGGCGCTTGTGCAGGAATTCAGGCCGTCCTCCTGGTCCTGACCGCCTGAGTCCACCGTTTGCTGGTCAGGAGAAATTTAAAGCACTTTAATACCTCAATGGGCTTCCCTGGTGGCTCAGCGGTAAAGAATTCACCTGCCAAAGTAGGAGACACGAGTTTGATCCCTGGGTGGGTAAGATCCCCTGGAGAAGGAAATGGCAACCCACTGCGTTATTCTTGCCTGGGGAAATCGCTGGGAAAGAGTCGAACATGACTTAGTAACTAACAGCAGCAGTACCTGGATGACTCCTCATGTCATCTTCACTGTCAGTCCCGCTCTGACCTTGAGTGCTGATTTCAGTAAACAGGAGCTCCCCTTCACTCGCAGATGGCAGGTGGACCTCGTGGTGTGAGCCCTGGGACTGGACAGGCAGGACTGCAGCCATGGCTCAGCTCCTTACCAGCTGTGGGGTGAGACTTTGGATAGGTTACGGAAGTAACCTATCTAAGCTGTAGTGTCTTGGCTGTGAAATGGATTTGTTGGGAGGCCTTCATGAACTGACTTCTGAGAAGTGCTGGGTTCACGGCCTCGAATGATGAGTGTCTGATAAATGATGGCTGTTGTTGTTATTATCCCGTCTTTATTTAACTGGTCCAGTCCTTTAATCTGGGTGCTTGAGTCTCTGCCCTAGTATCTTGGCCTATCTGAAACTAGAATCTTGCCTGACTCATGCAACAAAAATTTCCCCATCAGTTTACATTGTGAAATGTTTATGCATAAAGAAAGGCTGAAGGATTTTAGTGACCACGTATCTACCATCTACCTAGACTTTGCTATTAATACTTTACCATTCTTGTTTTTTTTTCATCATCCCTCTTCCCATCTATCAATTTATTTACATTTTTGGATGCATCTATGCTTTTTTTCTTTTGAGATAAGACTTAATAATTAATGCAACATTCAGATCTTTGTGGTTGTCATTTGTTGGGTTTTACTAACTGCCTACATAATGAAAGTGAAAGTTGCTCAGTTGTGTCTGACTCTCTGCGACCCCATGGAATTCTCTAGGCCAGAATACTGGAGTGGGTAGCCTTTCTCTTCTCCAGTGGATCTTCCCGACCCAGGAATCAAACTGGGGTCTCCTGCATTGCAGGCGGGTTCTTTACCAACTGAGCTATGAGGGAAATGTAACCCAAACTCCCATCTTGTCAGGGCATTCACATACTGCACAAAGTCCCCTCATGCTCTTTCCCATGGTTCCCAGCTGTTCCCCCCCAGAGGTAACACTGATCTGATACTTTTTTATATTGTAGAGTTTTATTTTTTGATGGATCCTTCTCTTTTCATTCAGTAGTTTTTTTTGCCTGCTCTGGGATTTCAAATAAATGGGATCATTCAGTATGCACAGCAGCAGGACATGTTCTTTTTGGTCTGACTTCTTTCACTCAGCTTGGTGTTTTTGAGTCATTCATGTGTTTTGTATAGCTCGAGTTTGTTTCTTTTTCTTGCTGAGAACTGTCACATTGTGTGAACATACTGCATACCTTTGTGTAACCATCTCCCTGCTGATGGATAGTTTCCAGTTTTGGAAACATAAAAGTTTCCACTTTTGGATATTACCAGTATGCTCAGTCTTTCATAGGTCTTTTGTAGATGTGTTTAATTTCATTGGATAAATGCCTGGAATGGAATTGCTGGGCCATAGGGCAGGTGTCTGTTTAGTCTTAACAAGAAACTACTAGCTACCACTCTACACCCTCCAACAATACATGAGGTCTAGTTGCTTCACTTCCTCCCCAGCGTTTGGTGTTAGTGAGTTTGATTTTACTCATCTTGGTACCTGTGTAGTGCTATCTCTTTTGGTATTAATTATTTGCATCTCCTTGACAACTAGTGGTATTGAATAATAAATGTTTGCCTATTCTCAAGTCATAAAGATGTGTATTTTACCCTGAAAGCTTATTGCATTAACATTGTCTGTATATTGGGAAGTAGTTGAGGTTTATCTTTCTTGTATGAGTATCCAGTTGTTTCTATACCATTTGTTGTAAAGACTTTCCTTTCTCCTTTGCATTGCTTTGGCACCTTTGTCAAAAGTAAAACGAACATTGGCCTCTGTCCAAGATGGTGTGACTGGCACCAGATTTATCAGAGGTGTAAAACGCTAGGGAAACGATGGTTCCCATGTTGGACAAGAGGCAGCACAGGAAAGGCAGCCCTGTATGAGGGGAGATGAGGGAAGTGAGCCCACAACAGCTTCCACTGACCACCTGGAGGGTGTCCAAGCTGCAGCACAGGGAGGGCCCAGACAGGGCCTGGTGGTCTCTCCCTTAATTGAGGAGTCAGAGGAGAGGGAAGGTGAAGGCAGCCACAGTTTCCAAGGCAGAATGCCAAGGAGGGGAGAGGGGCTCTGGGAGATGCAGAGGGACCGGAGGTGGGGCTGCACTGGCCAGCCGTGGGGCAGCCTGCATCATCAGCGCAGGTCGGCTTTGGGTTTGTGGTTCCCCGGAGGCTGCACTGCTCTGCCCTCCAGCACTGGTCTGCTGGCACTTGTGCATCCTGTGAGGTCTGTGGTGTTGGGGTTTCCTTGGTGTCCCTCCTCCACTTGCTCCATCGAGCCCCAGAGGTTTGCCTTGGGGTGGGGTGCCCTCTCTCCAAGACTACTGCGGCTCCATACCCCATGTTAGGCTTGTAGGGGGAGGTGGGCGCTCTCTGTCCCTCTGGTCCTTCCTCTGCGTTGGGCAGGTCTTCTGCTCAGCCACCATCTTGTGCCCAGGCATCTGGTTACTCTAAATTGTGCTGAGGCCAAACTTAGGAGTTTGTTTAATTGTAAACCAACTATCCTCCAATTAAAAATAGTAATAAAAAAGGATTCATTCAACGTTTTAGCTGCTTTCTGAGAATGCCCTGCTTTCCGTGGCAGATGTCTTCCCTCCACCAAAGGTGATCAGCAGCGTGTGCTGTCCTTCCTTGGGGATCTTGTCACTCTAGAATTATGTTCACCTCTTTGATGGGCTCCAGAGAAGCTGTTGTATCTTAGTGTGTCTGGCTTTTTCCTATTGTTGGGGCCGAAGCTGAGCTCTCTCTCAATGAGTAGGGTGGAGTCCTCTTTACTCATTTTAACAAACTCTTACCAAGAGCCTTGCTTCCCAGGTTGTGCTCGTGCAGAGGGGAGAAAGGCATGGTCTCTGTTGTCTGCTCACGGAGGATCTAGTATACTGGGTGAGTGTTGGTCCCAGCAGAATGTGTTCCCTGCTGGCGTGATGACAATGTTGGAAACAGAGGAGCCAGCACCGGAGCCTGTGGGGCTGTCAGAGCCAGCGTCTCACCTCATGGCCGAGCAGTGGCTTCCAGGAGGGCAGAGGGGGCGAGCACGCCCTGGACAGAGGAAGCACCCTGCCTGAAGGCACCAAGGGATGTAAGGGCGTGGCTGTCCTTGGGGGCCCTAGCCCCGAGTCCCAGGTTTACTTACTGCGGAAGTTCCCTGACGGTCACTGCCTCAGAGACCAGGCCTTTCTTGGGTGCCACCCAGCTGTCTTGATTTTCTACCAGACAGCACCTCACACATGTGTGCAGGCAAGTGGGCCTCCCTGGGCTCCCACTGTCCTCGTCACAGCCTGGTCCACACTCCTGTGCTGTGCCAGCCCCGCGTCCTTCTCATCATCCCACCAGACTGCATGCCTCTCAGGGGCAGTGAGGGTGTTCCCACCCCTCCATCCACAGTGCCCAGCCAGTGCCTGCCTTGGCACAAGCCCAGAAAGTGTCAGGTAAACTGGAATCAAATACCTTTCCTATACATCCTGTCAGGATGATTGGACCCCTCTCTAGCTCTTTGGGTCTGAATGGTGCTCCTGCCAAAAAAGTGCAACGTCTAGTGGGTTGACATACAGATTCTGGGGTCGTTTATTTTCAGTTGAAGAGAGGAGATCATTTACTCCATCCAACTTCCTTCTGGGACCCAGGCCTTGTCTTTTCTAATTGTTACCTTTTAGTGAGCTAAACTGTTCATCCACTCCCTCGCCCAGTGACGCTCTAATTCTGGCACTCACTGTGTAATCTGGAATGATCTCTCAGCTTCTACCTAGGAGGGTAAGGAATTGCTTGCTCTGCAGCACGGGTTCCATTTGTGGTTTTGCAGCGAGCAGGTAACTTAGGCTTAAACTGAGGAAACAATAGAGACAAATGTGACAAATGTTTTCAAATGTGACATTCTTTCCCATGGGAAATACTCTCAAATATGTTTGTTTCTGCCTTTTGCTTTCCTCTGCTCCTTGCCTCTTGCCAGCAGAAAAATGTCATATTTTTCCAGAACGTAGCTCACTCTTGAGTACATGGGAGAGAAAGATAACTTGAGATAAAAAATACTACAATTTTCAAACTAGAAGTTAATTGTGGAGAAGTTTAGGTTATCAGGTGAAATGTAAAAGATAGTTTCTCTGTGTATGCACAGTTCAGTAATTCCTCAGATGTTTACGATAAGTAAAGCAGCAGTTATTTATAGTGAGACTTTATTGATAGTTGTGGTTGCAGAGCTGAAGGAGAAAAGAGATCTGGGGTGGGAAGGCACGGAAATGGCTCCAGAGAAGTAACAGCGAAGCGAGTTCTTGGAGGTGGAGGGAGTGCCGACGGAGGCCGGCCTTCCGGAGAACGAGCAGCGGGTGCTGGGGCACTGGGCTCACTGGTGCGTCAAGTCTAATCTTCCAGCTGTAGCTAAAGCCCATTTTCTTTATGTCTCCCACTCTATGTCCTCTGTATTTTCCCTTTATTTTTATTTATTTATTTTTTTTTTTATTTATTTTTTTTTTAATTTTATTTTATTTTTAAACTTTACATAACTGTATTAGATTTGCCTAATATCAAAATGAATCCGCCACAGGTTTACATGTGTTCCCCATCCTGAACCCTCCTCCCTCCTCCCTCCCCATTCCATCCCTCTGGGTCGTCCCAGTGCACCAGCCCCAAGCATCCAGTATCGTGCATCGAACCTGGACTGGCAACTCATTTCATACATGATATTTTACATGTTTCAATGCCATTCTCCCAAATCTTCCCACCCTCTCCCTCTCCCACAGAGACCATAAGACTGTTCTATACATCAGTGTCTCTTTTGCTGTCTCGTACACAGGGTTATTGTTACCATCTTTCTAAATTCCATATATATGCGTTAGTATACTGTGTTGGTGTTTTTCTTTCTGGCTTACTTCACTCTGTATAATAGGCTCCAGTTTCATCCACCTCATTAGAACTGATTCCAATGTATTCTTTTTAATGGCTGAATAATACTCCATTGTGTATATGTACCACAGCTTTCTTATCCATTCATCTGCTGATGGACATCTAGGTTGCTTCCATGTCCTGGCTATTATAAACAGTGCTGCGATGAACATTGGGGTACTCGTGTCTCTTTCCCTTCTGGTTTTTTCAGTGTGTATGCCCAGCAGTGGGATTGCTGGATCATAAGGCATGTCTATTTCCAGTTTTTTAAGGAATCTCCACACTGTTCTCCATAGTGGCTGTACTAGTTTGCATTCCCACCAACAGTGTAAGAGGGTTCCCTTTTCTCCACACCCTCTCCAGCATTTATTACTTGTAGACTTTTGGATTGCAGCCATTCTGACTGGCGTGAAATGGTACCTCATAGTGGTTTTGATTTGCATTTCTCTGATAATGAGTGATGCTGAGCATCTTTTCATGTGTTTGTTAGCCATCTGTATGTCTTCTTTGGAGAAATGTCTATTTAGTTCTTTGGCCCATTTTTTGATTGGGTCATTTATTTTTCTGGAGTTGAGCTGTAGGAGTTGCTTGTATATTCTCGAGATTAGTTGTTTGTCAGTTGCTTCATTTGCTATTATCTTCTCCCATTCTGAAGGCTGTCTTTTCACCTTGCTAATAGTTTCCTTTGATGTGCAGAAGCTTTTAAGGTTAATTAGGTCCCATTTGTTTATTTTTGCTTTTAAAAATATGGAACGCTTCACGAATTTGCGTGTCATCCTTGCGCAGGGGCCATGCTAATCTTCTCTGTATCGTTCCAATTTTAGTATATGTGCTGCCGAAGCGAGCACTTCCCTTTATTTTTAAATGAAACCACCCCACCACCTAAAACACGAACTGTTCCAGATTACAGGTTCATGTTATTATCTCCTTCCCTATTTAAAGGGCTTCCCTGCTGGCTCAGGTGGTAAAGAATCTGCCTGCAGTGTAGGAGACCCGGGTTCAATCCCTGGCTCAGGAAGATCCCCTGGAGAAGGAAATGGCACCCCACTCCAGTATTCTTGCCTGGAAAATCCCATGGACAGAGGAGCCTGGCAGGCTACAGTCCATGGGGTCACAGAGAGTTGGACACGCCTGAGCACAAGTACGTGTGCTCAGGGACTTCAGACAGCTTCCATAAGTAGGTCCTGGAAAACTCCACAAGTAGTGATCAGAGCAGATCCAGCCTTGGAAGGGTCTGAAGGTTATACAATTGGATGGCTCTTCAACAGAAAATATTTTAATCCTATAACTTCATATAGATAACAAATGTCCATGCGAACACATTGCTGGAATCCCTCCCTTGGTCTCAACAGAAGTCTATGGAAATGCAAGGCCTGGAGTTTAAATTTCATTGGCTTCACAGTAAATCTACCTGTGGAGATGACATTTGAATTGGGTTTTGAAGGTTATCTAAGAGTTTGCAGACAAAGAAGGAATAACCCACCTGGAAAAGCTGTTAGTATTCCCAAGTGCCAAAGATGTGACAATGATGTGTGCATCACTGCATTGATTACATGGAGTTGAGTGATGGAGTGATTGATGTCAGTGGAGTTGTTCTGGAGACAGATTGACCATAGCTTTGGTGTACTGAGAAGCTTTGGTTATAGTCTATGTCATGTGCTTAGGGGGGTTTTACTCAAAGGAATAATAATGACCAGATCTGTTTTGTTTAATGTTAGTGGAGGAGAGTCTGGAGACCTCTCCAGGAACATGGTTCCTGGTAAGGATGCAAAGAAGAATCCAAGATCTTAGCCATTGAGAGAAAGTTTATTGATAATAAGGAAACAAAGAACAGAGAGGGCATCTCAAGAGAGAAGTGGGCCACACCAAGGGAGGCAGTGGCCTATGAAGACTGGGGTACAGTTTTTTTTTTTAATTTTATTTTATTTTTAAACTTTACATAATTGTATTAGTTTTGCCAAATATCAAAATGAATCCGCCACAGGTATACATGTGTTCCCCATCCTGAACCCTCCTCCCTCCTCCCTCTCCATACCATCCCTCTGGGTCGTCCCAGTGCACCAGCACCAAGCATCCAGTATCGTGCATCGAACCTGGACTGGCAACTCGTTTCATACGTGATATTTTACATGTTTCAATGCCATTCTCCCAAATCTTCCCACCCTCTCCCTCTCCCACAGAGTCCATAAGACTGTTCTATACATCAGTGTCTCTTTTGCTGTCTCGTACACAGGGTTACTGTTACCATCTTTCTAAATTCCATATATATGCGTTAGTATACTGTATTGGTGTTTTTCTTTCTGGCTTACTTCACTCTGTATAATAGGCTCCAGTTTCATCCACCTCATTAGAACTGATTCAAATGTATTCTTTTTAATGGCTGAGTAATACTCCATTGTGTATATGTACCATAGCTTTCTTATCCATTCATCTGCTGATGGACATCTAGGTTGCTTCCATGTCCTGGCTATTATAAACAGTGCTGCGATGAACATTGGGGTACACGTGTCTCTTTCCCTTCTGGTTTCCTCAGTGTGTATGCCCAGCAGTGGGATTGCTGGATCATAAGGCATGTCTATTTCCAGTTTTTTAAGGAATCTCCACACTGTTCTCCATAGTGGCTGTACTAGTTTGCATTCCCACAAACAGTGTAAGAGAGTTCCCTTTTCTCCACACCCTCTCCAGCATTTATTATTTGTAGACTTTTGGATCGCAGCCATTCTGACTGGCGTGAAATGGTACCTCATATAGTGGTTTTGATTTGCATTTCTCTGATAATGAGTGATGTTGAGCATCTTTTCATGTGTTTGTTAGCCATCTGTATGTCTTCTTGGAGAAATGTCTATTTAGTTCTTTGGCCCATTTTTTGATTGGGTCATTTATTTTTCTGGAGTTGAGCTGTAGGAGTTGCTTGTATATTTTTGAGATTAGTTGTTTGTCAGTTGCTTCATTTGCTATTATTTTCTCCCATTCTGAAGGCTGTCTTTTCACCTTGCTAATAGTTTCCTTTGATGTGCAGAAGCTTTGAAGTTTAATTAGGTCCCATTTGTTTATTTTTGCTTTTATTTCCAATATTCTGGGAGGTGGTTCATAGAAGATCCTGCTGTGACGTATGTCAGAGAGTGTTTTGCCTATGTTCTCCTCTAGGAGTTTTATAGTTTCTGGTCTTACGTTTAGATCTTTAATCCATTTTGAGTTTATTTTTGTGTATGGTGTTAGAAAGTGTTCTAGTTTCATTCTTTTACAAGTGGTTGACCAGATTTCCCAGCACCACTTGTTAAAGAGATTGTCTTTAATCCATTGTATATTCTTGCCTCCTTTGTCAAAGATAAGGTGTCCGTATGTGCGTGGATTTATCTCTGGGCTTTCTATTTTGTTCCATTGATCTGTATTTCTGTCTTTGTGCCAGTACCATACTGTCTTGATAACTGTGGCTTTGTAGTAGAGCCTGAAGTCAGGTAGGTTGATTCCTCCAGTTCCATTCTTCTTTCTCAAGATCGCTTTGGCTATTCGAGGTTTTTTGTATTTCCATACGAATTGTGAAAGTATTTGTTCTAGCTCTGTGAAGAATACTGTTGGTAGCTTGATAGGGATTGCATTGAATCTATAAATTGCTTTGGGTAGTATACTCATTTTCACTATATTGATTCTTCCAATCCATGTATATGGTATATTTCTCCATCTATTAGTGTCCTCTTTGATTTCTTTCACCAGTGTTTTATAGTTTTCTATATATAGGTCTTTAGTTTCTTTAGGTAGATATATTCCTAAGTATTTTATTCTTTCTGTTGCAATGGTGAATGGAATTGTTTCCTTAATTTCTCTTTCTGTTTTCTCATTATTAGTGTATAGGAATGCAAGGGATTTCTGGGTGTTGATTTTATATCCTGCAACTTTACTATAGTCATTAATTAGTTCTAGTAATTTTCTGGTGGAGTCTTTAGGGTTTTCTATGTAGAGGATCATGTCATCTGCAAACAGTGAGAGTTTTACTTCTTGTTTTCCAATTTGGATTCCTTTTATTTCTTTTTCTGCTCTGATTGCTGGGGCCAAAACTTCCAAAACTATGTTGAATAGTAATGGTGAAAGTGGGCACCCTTGTCTTGTTCCTGACTTTAGAGGAAATGCTTTCAATTTTTCACCATTGAGGATAATGTTTGCTGTGGGTTTGTCATATATAGCTTTTATTATGTTGAGGTATGTTCCTTCTATTCCTGCTTTCTGGAGAGTTTTTTTTTATCATAAATGGATGTTGAATTTTGTCAAAGGCTTTCTCTGCATCTATTGAGGTAATCATATGGTTTTTATTTTTCAATTTGTTAATGTGGTGTATTACATTGATTGATTTGTGGATATTGAAGAATCCTTGCATCCCTGGGATAAAGCCCACTTGGTCATGGTGTATGATCTTTTAATGTGTTGTTGGATTCTGATTGCTAGAATTTTGTTAAGGATTTTTGCATCTATGTTCATCAGTGATATTGGCCTGTAGTTTTCTTTTTTTGTGGGATCTTTGTCAGGTTTTGGTATTAGGGTGATGGTGGCCTCATAGAATGAGTTTGGAAGTTTACCTTCCTCTGCAATTTTCTGGAAGAGTTTGAGCAGGATAGGTGTTAGCTCTTCTCTAAATTTTTGGTAGAATTCAGCTGTGAAGCTGTCTGGACCTGGGCTTTTGTTTGCTGGAAGATTTTTGATTACAGTTTCAATTTCCATGCTTGTGATGGGTCTGTTAAGATTTTCTGTTTCTTCCTGGTCGAGTTTTGGAAAGTTGTACTTTTCTAAGAATTTGTCCATTTCTTCCACATTGTCCATTATATTGGCATATAATTGTTGATAGTAGTCTCTTATGATCCTTTGTATTTCTGTGTTGTCTGCTGTGATCTCTCCATTTTCATTTCTAATTTTATTGATTTGATTTTTCTCCCTTTGTTTCTTAATGAGTCTGGCTAATGGTTTGTCAATTTTATTTATCCTTTCAAAGAACCAGCTTTTGGTTTTGTTGATTTTTGCTATGGTCTCTTTTGTTTCTTTTGCATTTATTTCTGCCCTAATTTTTAAGATTTCTTTCCTTCTACTAACCCTGGGGTTCTTCATTTCTTCCTTTTCTAGTTGCTTTAGGTGTAGAGTTAGGTTATTTATCTGACTTTTTTCTTGTTTCTTGAGGTGTGCCTGTATTGCTATGAACTTTCCCCTTAGGACTGCTTTTACCGTGTCCCACAGGTTTTGGATTGTTGTGTTTTCATTTTCATTCATTTCTATGCAAATTTTGATTTCTTTTTTGATTTCTTCTGTCATTTGTTGGTTATTCAGCAGCGTGTTGTTCAGCCTCCATATGTTGGAATTTTTAATAGTTTTTCTCCTGTAATTGAGATCTAATCTTACTGCATTGTGGTCAGAAAAGATGCTTGGAATGATTTCTATTTTTTTGAATTTACCAGGGCTAGCTTTATGGCCCAGGATGTGATCTATCCTGGAGAAGGTTCCATGTGCGCTTGAGAAAAAGGTGAAATTCATTGTTTTGGGATGAAATGTCCTATAGATATCAATTAGGTCTAACTGGTCTATTATATCGTTTAAAGTTTGTGTTTCCTTGTTAATTTTCTGTTTAGTTGATCTATCCATAGGTGTGAGTGGGGTATTAACGTCTCCCATTATTATTGTGTTATTGTTAATTTCTCCTTTCATACTTGTTAGCATTTGTCTTACATACTGCGGTGCTCCTGTGTTGGGTGCATATATATTTATAATTGTTATATCTTCTTCTTGGATTGATCCTTTGATCATTATGTAGTGACCTTCTTTGTCTCTTTTCACAGCCTTTGCTTTAAAGTCTATTTTATCTGATATGAGTATTGCTACTCCTGCTTTCTTTTGGTCCCTATTTGCATGGAAAATCTTTTTCCAGCCCTTCACTTTCAGTCTGTATGTGTCCCCTGTTTTGAGGTGGGTCTCTTGTAGACAGCATATGTAGGGGTCTTGTTTTTGTATTCATTCAGCCAGTCTTTGTCTTTTGGTTGGGGCATTCAACCTATTTACGTTTAAGGTAATTACTGATAAGTATGATCCCATTGCCATTTACTTTATTGTTTTGGGTTCGAATTTATACACCGTTTTTGTGTTTCCTGTCTAGAGAATATCCTTTAGTATTTGTTGGAGAGCTGGTTTGGTGGTGCAGAATTCTCTCAGCTTTTGCTTGTCTGAAAAGCTTTTGATTTCTCCTTCATACTTGAATGAGATCCTTGCTGGGTACAATAAACTGGGCTGTAGGTTATTTTCTTTCATCATTTTAAGTATGTCTTGCCATTCCCTCCTGGCTTGAAGAGTTTCTATTGAAAGATCAGCTGTTATCCTTATGGGAATTCCCTTGTGTGTTATTTGTTGTTTTTCTCTTGCTGCTTTTAATATTTGTTCTTTGTGTTTGATCTTTGTTAATTTGATTAATATGTGTCTTGGGGTGTTTCGCCTTAGGTTTATCCTGTTTGGGACTCTCTGGGTTTCTTGGACTTGGGTGATTATTTCCTTCCCCATTTTAGTGAAGTTTTCAACTATTATCTCCTCAAGTATTTTCTCATGGTCTTTCTTTTTGTCTTCTGGGACCCCTATGATTCGAATGTTGTAGTGTTTAATATTGTCCTGGAGGTCTCTGAGATTGTCCTCATTTCTTTTAATTCGTTTTTCTTTTACCCTCTCTGATTCATTTATTTCTACCATTCTATCTTCTAATTCACTAATCCTATCTTCTGCCTCTGTTATTCTACTATTTGTTGCCTCCAGAGTGTTTTTAATTTCATTTATTGCATTATTCATTATATATTGACTCTTTTTTATTTCTTCTAGGTCCTTGTTAAACCGTTCTTGCATCTTCTCAATCCTTGTCTCCAGGCTATTTATCTGTGATTCCATTTTAATTTCAAGATTTTGGATCAATTTCACTATCATTATTCGGAATTCTTTATCAGGTAGATTCCCTATCTCTTCCTGTTTTGTTTGGTTTGGTGGGCATTTATCCTGTTCCTTTATCTGCTGGGTATTCCTCTGTCTCTTCATCTTGTTTAAATTGCTGAGTTTGGGGTGTCCTTTCTGTATTCTGGCAGTTTGTGGAGTTCTCTTTATTGTGGCATTTCCTCGCTGTGTGTGGGTTTGTACAGGTGGCTTGTCAAGGTTTCCTGGTTAGGGAAGCTTGTGTCGGTGTTCTGGTGGGTGGAGCTGTATGTCTTCTCTCTGGAGTGTAATGAAATGTCCAGTAATGAGTTATGAGATGTCTATGGTTTTGGGGTGACTTTGGGCAGCCTGTATCTCGAAGCTCAGGGCTGTGTTCCTTTGTTGCTGGAGAATTTGCTTGGTATGTCTTGCCCTGGAACTTGTTGGCCCTTGTGTGGTGTTTGGTTTCAGTGTCGGTATGGAGGCGTTTGATGAGCTCCTGTCAATTAATGTTCCTTGGAGTCAGGGGCTCCCTGGAGCCAGGGTTTGGACTTAAGCCTCCTGCTTCCAGTTATCGGTCTTATTT
Organism: Bubalus bubalis; assembly: GCF_019923935.1. NCBI lineage: Eukaryota > Metazoa > Chordata > Mammalia > Artiodactyla > Bovidae > Bubalus > Bubalus bubalis. The sequence goes on from NC_059178.1 coordinate 20,788,039, forward strand.
TCACAGTAGTTTCAAAACTTCTCCTTCTATACAGCACCATTGATAAAACATCTACGTTAAAGATGAAAAGTTTCTCTACTGTGAGGGTCACTCAGAGAGGTTCACAGCGTTACATGGAGAAGAGAAGAGGGAGGAGGGAGTTAGAGGTGACCCAAATGAGATGAGGTGGAATCAGTAGTGGAGAGAGTGGGCTAGCCAGTAGTCACTTCCTTATGTGCACTCCACAACTGGACCACTCAGAGATGTTCACGGAGTTATACAGAGAAGAGAAGAAGGAGGAAGGAGACAGAGGTGGCCAGAAGGATAAAAGGGGGGAATGAAAAGGAGGGAGACAGATCCAGCCAGTAATCAGTTCCCTAAGTGTTCTCCACCATCTGGAATACACAGAAATTCACAGAGTTGGGTAGAGTAGAGAGGGGTTAGGGAGGAGACACAGGCGACCTGGTGGAGAAAAAGGAGAGTCCAAAGGGAGAGAGAGCAGTCAAGCCAGTAATCTCGCTCCCTAGTGAAAAATGTGTCCTGAAGATTGGGTTCTTAAGGGTACAAAATTGGTAACAAATACATAAAAGCAAAAATTAAAAATCTAGAGTAGAGTTTGGAATTTCAAAAATACGATGTTAAAGAAAAGAAGAAGGAAAAGAAAGAGAGAAAAAATGAACAAAGAAAAACAAACAAGGTCGTGAAAATTATAAAGAAAATACAGGTACAAAATTGATAACTAATACCAAAAAGCAAAAATTAAAAATCTAGAGTAGAGTTTGGAATTTCAAAAATACAATGTTAAAAAAAAGAAGAAGAAAAATAGAGAAAACAAGCAAACAAACAATGTCGCAAAAATTATAAAGAAAATACAGGTACAAAATTGATATCAAATACAAAAAAGCATAAATAAAAATCTAGAGTAGAGTTTGGAATTTCAGATATACAATGTTATATAAAAGAAGAAGAGAAAGAAACAGAGAAAAAAAAAGTCACAGAAATTATAAAAAAAAACTATAGGTACAAAATTGATAACATATACTAAAAAGCTAAAATTAAAAATCTAGAGTAGAGTTTTTGAATTTCAAAAATACAATGTTAAAGAAAAGAAAAAACAAGGTCAAAAAATTATAAAATATATATATATGAAGTTTGCTGAAGAAGAAAAAAATAGGGTCTTTTTTTTTTTTGCAAAGTAATAGGTTATAAAAGTGAAAATTAAAGGAACAATAGAGGACTTAAAATTTTTTTTTAAATTAAAAGAAAGAATGATCGTAAAAATAGTAAAAATATATCTAGGACTTTCTCTGGTTTTGTTGTGTGTATTGTGGGTTCAGTTCATTTTTGGCTAGTTCCTTGGTCTGACTTATATTTCTCAAGATCTATAGGCCCCTTCCTATGTAGTCCGTAGTAACCACAGGGTTTTAATCTATTGCCTGTAGCTTCCAAGGGATTTCCCTCGGTTATAGCTTCTTCTGTTTGCTGGTCTCTTCAGTGTCTGGTTTCCGCCCTGACACAAAGGGGACGGTGGAGGACACTTTTTTTTTTTTTTAGGCTCACTTGTTCAGTCGCGCTGTGGGGAGGGAGGGAGGGATGCTGCAAACAAATAACACTGGCGTGCGCTCGCAGTGCCTCAACCACACTGGGTCTGCCCCCACTCACGGCGTGTGTAGTCTCCCTGCCCACACTGCTTGGGCTCTAGGTTGTTCCGCCTGGAACAATCCGAGGCCGGCCCTGGGCTGCATGCACCTCTCAGGTCCAAGCCGCTCAGGTTCAGGCACTCGGGTAGTCCTCAGAGGCGCAGACTCGGTTGGGCCTGCGTTTTGTGCTCTTCCCAGGTCCGAGCAGCTCAGGTGATGAGGTGTTTGGTGAGCGCCAAGGCTGCGACTTATCGCCTCCCCGCCACTCGGTTATCTGGGTGTAAAACCGGCGCACCTTCTCAGGCAGATGTTGACCGTCCAGACCCCCAAGAAGTTTTAGTTAGCAAAGAAGCCTGCTTACAGTTTTATAGATAATGTCTCTCTGGGGCTGCGATTGCCCCCTTCCGGCTCTGGCTGCCTGTCACCAGAGGGGGAAGGTCTGCAGCCGGCTATCTCTGTTCAGTCCTTTGTTCCGTGCGCGGGCCTGGAGGTGTCTTAGGTTAGGGCTGGCTTTTCGTGTGGTAGATACCCCACAGTCTGGTTTGCTAGCCCAAATTATTTCGCTCAGATAGTGCTCAGGGTATTCATGCCAGATTCTTACTCTAAGCGATGCAGCCCGCGCAGCGCCTCCCTGCCCAGCCCCCGCTTGCTAATGGCGTGTGCAGGCGTCTGCGCTGCTTCTCCGCTGGGGGAGTTACCGTAGGGCTCGCAATCTGCGAGTTTTAATTGTTTATTTTTTTCTCCCTGTTATGTTGCCCTCTGTGCTTCCAAAGCTCGGCACAGATTCGGCAGTGAGAAGGTTTCCTGGTGTTTGGAAACTTCTCTCTTTTTAAGACTCCCTTCCCTGGACGGAACTCCATCCCTCCCTCTTTTGTCTCTTTTTTTGTCTTTTATATTTTTTCCTACCTCCTTTCAAAGAGTTGGGTTGCTTTTCTGGGTGCCTGATGTCCTCTGCCGGCATTCAGAAGTTGTTTTGTGGAATTTACTCGACGTTTAAATGCTCTTTTGATGAATTTGTGGGGGAGAAAGTGTTCTCCCCGTCCTACTCCTCCGCCATCTTGGCTCCTCCCCCTGGGGTACAGTTTTTAAGGCAAAGTCATTTGCATAATCCAGGGGGGGGTCCTTGATTGGCAGTCTTGATTGACAGCTGCAGGTTATATACCAAGATTCTCTACTGCGCATGTCTTTCCCATAATTCAGTCTGTTATAATTAGATGTATGTATTCATGGAATATTTATGGACTCTTAATGACCGCCAGAGGTTACTTTAGTACAGGAGAGTGTGAGGTGTGTGCATGTGCAGAGTAGGGAAAGTTCTGCCAGTTGGCTGGTGGGGGATTTTTTTCCATCCCCCTGACTATTTTGGAGTACTGATGGGGGCATATTTGGGGCAGGGCTGGTAAACTGCTTGGTGCGATTAGGAGGCCATTGAGCTAAGGGGACGCCTCTCATTGCTCTCAGTTAAATTCCTGGCTGAAATTTCCCCATCAAGTGCATGGAGCCCAATTCATAGGGGAGATGGGCATCGTTCATCCAGGCTATTTCCTGCCATCCAGGGACAAAGAGGGGCCTTCGGTGTCCGTCACTTGGTAATTATGAATGAGAGGGGTTCGAAATGGAGATGTCCATGTCTGTCCGAGGGGTAATGATAGGAGGAGGTTGTCGAAGAGGCTAAAGGCTGGTATCCTTATTGCATTGGGAGTTAGGCTTGTATCTTATTAACCTGGGAGGAAACAGACCGGGATAGTAAGTTGAGGAGGCAGGGAGCAAGCAATAGAATTAGGAAAATACATATAAGTGGGATAAATAGGGGCCAGAGCCGCACATAAAGGTTTCTCTGACTGGAACCAGGACATAACTGTGGTTACCCATTTAAGATTTAATTTGTTTTGAATAGGTTTGTGTGATTTTTCCCCATAAGAAGGAACATGTGCCCCCTTGGGCTTTGGTTAAAAGGTCAAGTGCCTGCCAGTTTTGGAGTACTACACCTCCCAATGAGTTTATTTGTGTGTGAGGTTCACCCAAGGTGGGAGACATTTTGGACATGTGTGCATGCTAAGTCACTTCAGTTGTGTCCCACTCTTTGTGACCCCATGGACTGCAGGCCACTGGGCTCATCTGTCCGTGGGATTTTCCAGGCAGGAATACTGGAGTGGGTTGTTGTTTCCTCCTCCAGGAATTTTGGACATGGCCATGGTTACTTGAGTGAATATATGAAGTGAGGTACCCTGTTGCCATGCTGGCAATGCCTGTTAGGACAGAGATGAGGGGAAAGAGGACAGGCCCACTGCTGCCCTCTGTCTTCTGTTCAGAGGTGGACTCCCATGGGGCACTGGGAGGATCCACTGACCCAGCTAATGTTTGGTATGATGTGACTCAGGGGGCATTTTCCTTTCCACCCTAGGGGCAGGCTGAGGTCCCACAGATGAAAAAGAGGCCTTGAGATAGGGGTAAGTTTCTTCCTTAGGAGTAGAATGTAGTTGAGGATTGGTGTTACTGGCCACTGGGACTCCCAGCCGACCTCTAGGGGGAACAGAAGGTCCGAATTTGCCTGTGTGGATGCCGAAAGCAGCATAGAATTTTTAAAAGTGAGTTTGTTGTTCCCAGACCAGCAATTGTGCAAGAAGTGAGGGGTGACCAGAGGTGTCTAGTGAGCCCCGTCCTGGGGAGATGGAAGCACTGCTGGTGTCTGTGGGAGGGGTTTGTTTGGCACCTGTATTTTAGAGACTAAAAAGTCATGAAATTTGGGAAGGCTAGTAGTTTTTTTGTATTGTTTAACTGCTGCTTGGATAGTTTGGTTGGTTGTGTTCCAGTGTTGTTCACTTTTGGGGGAAGGGTCAGGGTGAAGGTGTGATTGCGTTGTGTGGCGATGTTACCCATAAGATACCCCATGGGTGATTGCCCTGAAAGCACGGGGGGGTATGAGAGCCTCGGTGAGGTTTGTTAGAACACTTTGAGGTTGTGGGGTTGATAGAGTGGCAGGAATGAGATTTAGACATTCTCGTAGAACTTGAAAAAAGATAGACTCTACATGATCTGACCTAAAGCTTGTGGTCCTAGGATCAAGTTGGGCATCTGAGTAAGCTGAGACTCTGGACCAAGTTTCTGTTGGCAAGGGTAAAATTTTCTGAAGGCTGCTGCTGGAGTTGCATGGCCAGTGGGGTGATAGGTTGTGGGCAGCAGCTCGGGTCTATGAATAGTCCTTTGGGTCTAAGGGATGTTGAGAGAGTTTAGATTGTGTGGTGCACCAGAGGAAGGGTGAGATGAGAGTTGAGTTTGGGTGGCATTTGGTTAACAATGAAGTCTGATGGGGGCCTCAGAGAGACAGGATAACCAAGGTTGGGTACTGCAGGTGTGAGATAGGATTATCTGCAGGAGGGCACAGCTCAGAAGAAGGAAAATTCAGTCGAGATATCAAGACTGTCACGTGGGTAACTGGCCATGTATTTAAAGATTTAGATTGTTACCTATTTTTGGTCCTTTTGAAGAGGAACTTAAGGGCTTCAAATGGCTCACAGGTGTAGAATGTCAGAGTGCTTCTATCTTCAGGGGTGGTTTCCAAGGCTTCCCCCTGGAATGGTGAATCCTGCTGGAGGTTCCTGGAACCCTGATAGTTGCAAGTGAGGAAAGGAGGACTGGAAGAGGTCCCTTCCCAATAAGGTCCAGTTGGGACTTGGGAGACCTGTCCTTCCAGGTTCTGATAAGAACAGATGAATGAGGGCTAGGAGAGTTGATTTTTAGGCCAGTTTTCCTAAGGACCTATTGAGACATTGAGAGTTTGGTTACATAAGATGGTAACCCTAGGGTTTCCCTGTCCATAAGGAGGTCTGATGTTGGGAAAGGATGTCTGCATAAGGCTTTGTATGGACTCAGTCTGAGGGGATCCTTTGGAGTTACTCTACTGCAAATAGGTAAAAGGGTTATTTTAGAGAAGCTTCCTGGGTTAGTTTTCAGAGGCTGTTTCTGAGGAATTGATTGGCTGTTTCTACCTTTCCTGAGGTTTGGGGCCTCCAGGAGCAATGTAGAGCAAACCTTTTGTCGAGGGCTTTGGCAATGGACTGGGTTATAGTGGAAATAAATGAGGACCCCTTATCAGTTTGAAGGGAGTGGGGAAGGCCAAATTGGGAAACAACTTCTTGTAGAAGTTTATTGCTAACTTCTGGGCCTTTATCTGTCCTTGTTGGGTAGGCCATCCTGTGAAGGTGTCTACAGAGACTAGTAAGTACTTGTAGCTCCGGGAGGGAGGTATCTGGGTGGAATCCATCTCCCGGTCTTCCCAGGAGAAGTCCCATGTCATTGGATGGGTTGAACCAAGGCAGGATGTTTATTTCCCTGGGGGGATATTACAGGAACAGGTCAGACAAGGGCTGGATACTTACTGGATTACTTGATTAAGTCCTTTGCCTTTTAGGACTCTAGATACCAAGACAGAGAGGGCACCTCTCCCCAGATGTGTGAATTCACGGAGAGTCTTAATGACTTTCCATTGGAGGCTTCAGGGACAAGGAGAAGTCCCATCAGAGGCGTACCATCTGGATGAGTCTAGGTGGAACCCCTTCCAGGCTGCATGTCTTCTCTTCCTCCATATAGGTAGGTAGAGGAGGTGACAGTGGAGCAGGAACAAGAGCTCCTGTTATGGGGCTTCTTTAGAGACAGTCTGCTCAGCAGCTTGGTCCACAAATTGGTTTCCCTTTGGAAACCAGTTGGTAATGTCAGATGAGTCTTGCTGATGGCCTTTGCTGTGACCCACAGCTACCTTTTTAGGCAGGTGGATGGCCTGGTGTAACTGATTAATCTGAGGGTGGTATTTAATGGGCTGCTTTTGGAGGCTAGGTATCATCTTTCTTTCCAGAGGGCTGCATGGGCATGTTGGGTCAAGAAAGCATATTTAGAATCATTGTAAATTGTGACCCATTTTCCTTCAGCCAATTCTAACGCTTGGGTGAGCGCAGTGACTTTGGCAAGTTGTGCAGATGAGCCCTGAGGCAGAGCCCAGGCCCTGGTGATCTCACTGAGGGACATGATGGCATATCCAGCCTTGCATTTCCTTCTGCTGTATAACTGCTTCCATCGGTGAACCACACCTTGTTGGCATTGGCCAGAGGCTAATCTGAGAGGTCCAGAAGGGTATTTAAGGAAGCTGTCAAGACCTTGGAACAAATATGGTTATGGTCTACAAGGTTGCTGGATTGAGAGTCCTACAAACACGGATATCTGCAGGTTTTCAGAAAAAAGAATTTGATATTTGAGGATTCTGTTGTCTGAAAGCCAAGCTGAGGCCTGGTTATTAAGCGAATCTGGTACCTGATGGGCACTGAGCACCCAACTGGGTGCACCTGGGCGAACTCACGGGCCTCCTCAGTCAGGAGGGATGGTGCCCCTAGTACCCTAAGATGGGGCCAGCCCTTCACAGTGGGATCCAGCTGGTTGTAAAAGTAGGCTACTGGCTCTGGAGTTCTCCTAGCCTTTGGGTGAGGACCCGCAAGGCAGAAACCCCTTTTTTGTGCATGTAAAGTTGGAACAGCTTGGAAGGGTTGGGTAATCCTAAAGCTGGAACTCTGGAAAGGAGACATTTTAAGGTTTCTATGACCTCCTGTTGGGACGGCCTCCTTGCAAGGCATATTTGATTATCTTTAGGGCTTCATATAGGGCCTGCTCAATAAGACTGTAGTTGGTTATCTAAATCTTACAGTCCCGGTTAGGCCCAGGAATGCTTGCAGCTGCTTGTGGGTGGTAGGAGTCTGTAGGTCGAATATAGCCTCTATAGGGTCTACTGAAAGGCTGTGCCTGCCAGGGGTCATTATTGTTCTGAGACAGGAAGGTTGTTATTGTACTTGAACCCTGTAATCCCACTGGGCCAGGAAATTAAGGACCTGAATGGCATGTAGATTGGCCTGGATTTCGGAGGGGTAACAAATCAAGAGATAGTCTACACACAATATGACGGTTCCCCCCTCCAGTGTTAAAGCTTGTAAATCTTGGGAAAGTGCCTATCCAAAGAGGTGGGGGCTATCCCTAAAGCCTTGGGGCAGAACAGTCCAGGTCAGTTGTTGAGGGGCTTGTGGTGGAGTTTCCATTTGAATGTAAACAAGTATTGTGGTTCTGGGGCCAAAGGGGTGCAGAAGAAAGCATATTTTAAATCTAGGACTGAGAACCAGCCACTGTCTGGGGGTACCTTCCCCCAAATGATTGGGGACTGTTGGGTATAGGGGAGTTATTGCCTCATTCAGTTCAGTCACTTAGTCGTATCTGACTCTGAAACCCCATGGACTGCAACATGCCAGGCCTCCCTGTCCATCACCAACTCCTGGAGTTTACTCAAACTCATGTCCATTGATTTGGTGATGCCATCCAAACCATCTCATCCTCTGTCATCCCCTTCTCTTCCCGCCTTCAATCTTTCCCAGCATCAGGGTCTTTTCCAATGAGTCAGTTCTTCACATCAGGTGGCCAAAGTATTGGAGTTTCAGCTTCAACATCAGTTCTTCCAGTGAATATTCAGGACTGATTTCCTCTTGGATGGACTGGTTGGATCTCCTTGCAATCCAAGGGACTCTCAAGAGCCTTCTCCAACACCACAGTTCAAAAGCATCAATTCTTCAGCACTCAGCTTTCTTTCGGAGAAGGCAATGGCACCCCACTCCAGTACTCTTGCCTGGAAAATCCCATGGATGGAGGAGCCTGGTAGGCTGCAGTCCATGGGGTCGCAGAGTCAGACACAACTGAGCGACTTCACTTTCACTTTTCACTTTCATGCATTGGAGAAGGAAATGGCAACCCACTCCAGTGTTCTTGCCTGGAGAATCCCAGGGACGGCAGAGCCTGGTGGGCTGCCGTCTATGGGGTCGCACAGAGTCAGACACGACTGAAGTGACTTAGCAGCAGCAACAGCAGCAGCTTTCTTTATAGTCTAACTCTCACATCCATACATGACTACTGGAAAAACCATAGCCTTGACTAGATGGACCTTTGTTGGCAAAGTAATGTGTCTGCTTTTTAATGTGCTGTCTAGGTTGGTCATAACTTTGCTTCCAAGGAGCAAGAGTCTTAATTTCATGGCTGCAGTCACCATCTGCAGTGATTTGGGAGCCCCCCAAAATAAAGTCTGCCACTGTTGCCTCACTGTTGGCCTCATTAATGATATGCAAATCCTGGAGCAGGCAGTAAGTGCTGTCCTTTTTCTTGACTGCTAATATTGGGGTACTGCATGGTGAATTTGTGGCGATAAGGAGTCTGTGGCACAGGAATTTGGACATGATGGGTTGAAGTCCCATGAGGGCTTCAGGCCTAAGGGGATATTGTGTCTTTGGGGGAAATTTATGTGGGTTCTTTAAAGCTGTTGTGACTGATGTTGCATTTTCAGCTTTTCCTGGAATTTCCCTGGTCTCAGGCCAGTGGGTTGACTTGTTGAAGCCAGCCTGGCCTGGAGGAATTTTTATCTTCATTAGTGGCGCATGAAATTTCCCAGAGGTTGCCCCCTGGATGGCGTCCATGTGACCTTCCTTGAGGGAGAGAGAGAGGCATTCCATTTTTGTAGTGGGTCCCTCCCTGGGAGTGGGCTGGGACAGTCAGGCATATGTCAAAAACTGTGGGAGAATCCAAATCCTTCCCAGGCACGGAAGAGGCGCGTGGTAAAAGACCTGCTGATCGGCTCACCAGTGACTCCCCTGGTGGTACAGGTCTGGGAGGAGAAGGGTCCAGAGGAGGATGTCAAGACAGAACAGGTGGCCCCGATATTGAGTAAGAAAATGTTGACTTACGTGCCACAGCCACTTGTACCCTCAGTTCCAGTCCATGTCGTGGATCTGTTGTTTTGGGGCCGACTGGAGGGGCCTCCTCAGTCTTGGGCAGTCTGAGTAGCAGCCTCTGGTCCTCGGTCCCTTTGGATTGAGGGGCATAGGGCTGCCCAGTGTCCCAGCTGATGGCGTTTATAGCAGGCAGTCTTAGGTGGTTTATCTTGATTGGGACATTTCTGTGCCCAGTGGCCCATCTGGCAACAAATGTGATATTAATCTCTTTTGGTGGAGAAGGAAATGGCAACCCACTCCAGTATTCTTCCCTGGAGAGTTCCATAGGACAGAGGAACCCTCTTGACTGCTAATATCCAAACCCCATGGGGATTTAACACAACACAACACAACACAACACAACACAACACACAATGTCTTTTGGGCTGTAAAGTCAGGGTACTCTTGGGGGAAGCCCTACCCTGTAGGGTAGCCATCATTTGGGCATGCCTGGATTCCTTCCTTCTTTCTTTTTCCTGGCCTTGGCCTCAGCCTCTTGGTCTCAGTTATAGAAGACCGCGGAGGCAGTATTCACCAGTTCATCTAAGGTGACACTAGGGTCTTAAATTAGTTTTTGTGATATGCATCTAATATCAGGTGCTGAGTTATAAACTTTATCTTTTATAATCACTTGTCCCTCTTAAGAGTCCAGGTCTAGATTAGTATGTTTAATGAATGCTTCCCTCAGCCTATTAGGAAGGCTGTTGGATTTTTCCTGGGCTCCTGGCTGATTGTGGTTACTTGGGAGTAGCTTATGACTCTGTGTTGGGCTACCTTAAGCCCTACTTTGATACAGATGATAAAATGGTTTCCCATTGATGTTCTTTCTGATTATAGTCCCATTTGGGATCACTGGTGGGGACTGCTATTTCCCCAGGTGGGTATTTAGTATCAGAAAGGTGGAGTCCATCATCAAATTTTTTTTTGCCTCTCTTTTAACTCTTTCTATGTCAGTATCAGAGAGGATCTGGCTTAGAATTATGGTGATATCTTTCCAGGTCATTTCATAAGCCAGAGTAATATGTTGGAATCCCTCGATATATTGAGTAAATTGTCTGAAAAGCTACCCAGTTCTGCCTTGATGTGTTTTAGTTCTGTCAGTGAGAAGGGCTTACGGACTAGGTGCAGCTCAATTTTGCCTCCTGGTGCTTCCACCAAGGGACAGGTTTTAGCTGATGGAGGTAATGGAGTCCCCCCTACTAAGGTGGTGAGGCAGCACTAGGAGGTGATGAGGGATTTTTCCGTAGGCAGCAGGGTGGCAAGGGTGGTAAGTTTACAAGTTGTAAGGAAATGCTGGGTATCCCATAGAACAAAGAAAAGTTGTACATATGGTATCTCAGACTATTTCCCCTGCCTTTTATAAAATAGGTCTAAGTGGAGGATGCTGTTGTTAATATTATAATGGTTCCATTCAGAGGTCAGGATTCCCCATCCAAAAGGTGATTGGTCCAGACCATGTTAGAAAAGAAAATGAGTCTCCTCTTTCTTAGCGTGGTGGGGTCAAATCTCCACCAGCTTTGGAGGATGCATCTCAGGGGTGTCCCCTTGGAGCAGATGATTGGTTTCTTGTCTGGAAAACAGTGGGATAATTAGAGAGCCTGGCATCCCAGGGTCATAGTTGGCAGTCTGGCTTACAGTCCAGCACCACATGGGACTTGGGGAGGCTGTCTCCTGCTTGTACCCAACTAAGAATGCCCCAGATGCCTGGTGGCCAATCAGGGCCTGGGGCCATCCTTACTCCAGTGGGAAAATGGGTGCTTACCTGAGTCTCCAGTGTTGGTCCAAAGAGGCAGGCTCAGATTGAGTGATGGTCAGACAGGGAGGAGATCAGGAGCAAGAGTCTGCTCAACCGATAGAGGATTGAGAAAGAAAGTAGGAGCAGAGAAATGATTAGGTCCTTTGTGCCCACACAAAGGAACGGAGTGGTAGAGATCTGTGGAGACAATCTCTCTTACTTACAGAAAACCCGTCATGGCACCAAAATGTTAGCAGAGGAGAGTCTGAAGACCCCACCTCCCATGGGCCTCTGTTCTTGGTAAGGATACAAAGAAGAATCGGAGGTCTTAACCACTGTAAGAAAGCTTACTGATGATATGGAAAGAAAAAGCAGAGAGAGAGAGGTGGGCCACGCCAAGGGAGGCAGTGGCCCAGGAGGGCAGGGCTACAGAGTTTTTAAGACAAGGTCATTTGCATAATCCCTGAGGTTGTTGATTGACAGCTGCAAGTTATATACCAGGGTACTCTACTGCACATGTCCATCCCATAATTTAGTCTCCTATGATTAGATGTTTGTAGTCATGGAATATTTAATGAGCCCAGTGGCCGGCAAAGGTTATTTTAGTACAGGAGAGTGTGAGGTGTGTGCATGTGCCAGAGTAGGGAAAGTCTGGCCAGTCACTGGTGGGGCATTTTTCTGGCCCCTTGGCTATTTTGGAGTACTGATGGGGGCTGGTAAATTGCTTGGCGGGATTAGGTGGCCACTGGATGTTTAGCTGAAGGGCCTGCCTCTTGTTGCTCTCAGCTTACTTCCTGCCTAACATTTAAGACAACTCTTCTAGAGAAAGATGAAATAACAGCTTTTCATTGGAAGTGCCTGAAACCCTTGATGATTGATATCCTCCAATCCTGAGTCTGGAATTACTATACTAAACTTTCAGTGAATGAATTAGATCCATGTTTCCATGTAGATAGATCTTAAAAACGTAAGTGGATAAAGCAAGTTGCAGAGCATGGAAGAATGTGATATCATTTGTAGAAAAAAAGTATTAACCTACAGAACTATACCACATTCAGTTTATGGGTATACACCCCAGAGGCTCCCAGGAATGATTTTTTTTTTTTCCCCTAGAAAAACTGTATTCCTCCCTAAGATCAATGGTTCAGTATTATGTAATTAAGGGTTTTTGGTAAGCTTGTAGAACATAATGTGGTAAAGGAAAATCAGCTGTAATGTGTATAATATGTAAATATTAACAAAGTTACTCATTTTGAATATGGTTACATGAATATTGTTATGTTATTCTTGGTTATTGTCTCTATTTTGCTGTTCAAAAAAAGGAGGAACTACTCCACAGTGGCTGAGACTCTGCTCTCAGTGCAGGGGGCCCAGGCTCGATCCCTGGTCAGGGAACTAGATCCTACATGCTGCACCTAAACCCAGTGCAGCCAAACAAAGTAATTAATGAAAGAAAAAGTCTTCTTTGGAGCGTAAGCACATGATAATTTAAGAACTTTTTTCTTTCCTGTTTCTTATATCAGCTTGTCAAATACACTTAGAATTCTCACCCCAACAAAAGGAGCATGCTTAGTCAGTGTGGGAAAGAGAACATATTAGGTTATCTTCTGGGCCCCAGCAAAGTGTTTGGGATTCGTTGGCTCAACTGTGTGTATCGTGTGCCATGCGTCTAGAACTGCAGGAAGTCACAGGGGATGCAGCAGAGACAGTGCCTAATTCCTTAAGAGGATTTTGTGTCAATTAGATGAAGTATTTATAGGATGAACATAAACTAGTGGTCACATGGTTGCAGCCAGGATTGGATTTCATCAGTGTTCTCAGGGTCCTTCTCTCTTCCTGACTCCTTCAGCCAAACCATGTGGCTGTATCTTCTGCACTGTTAAGGATCTACCCAGTAAATCCACCTCACTGTCCCCAACTTCAGTATATCCATGAGTTTCACTTTGCCTTTCAACTGCCTACTCCTGGGGTCATATTGTCATTGTCTTAGTACCTGGAAGTGCTTCACCTCTGAGATCCTAAACTTTTGTTTAAGGCCTTTGCTAAGACTGCTTGAAAGCCCTTAGTTACCACATAAGGGCACGAGCCGTTTGAAAGAAAGCCTGTGTTTTCTAGTCTCCTTTCCAACTCAGTGTACCATAGTGACTAAATACTGCTTCGATGGGATGTAGGCAGAAGCAGTCAGTGCAGCTTTTGAGAACCATCCTCCTAGGAAGGGAGCGTGCCATCCTTTACTCCTTCCTCTTGCTTGCTGGGTGGTATACGACTGTGATGAGAGGGGATCGAGCACCCATTTTGGAACATGAGTTAGAAGCTAGCGTGTTGCGGATGATGGAACTAGCCTGAAAGGATCCTGGGTTCCCAGTGATGGTGGTGCCCCACGTCAGCCCTGCTTTGCCTGTGTTCCCTTGAGAGAGAAGTAAGCCTCAGTCTTGTTTAAAGCACTCTTCTTTTGGGTTTTCTGTCCCTTGAAACCAGTTTCAGTCCTAATATTTATAGCTCTTTTCTCCTCCTCTGTGTTTATATATCAACCTTATCAAGACCTCAGTCGTCATCTTCCAGTTTCTCTTGGTAGTATTTCTTTCATCGGCCTTACTCTTAGTAGTCTCGGTGCAGCACACATCAGGAAGCGGCCCAGTGTTGTATAGTGACTTGTAAGTCTGTACACAGATGTGCACTCTGTGCACAGATGTTGTTTCCACTTTCCTTGTGTCTGTGCAGCAGGGGATCAGTCTGCAGAGCAGATTCCTAAGGGAAGCGCTGCTTCTCTCATGGCTGCAGCTACAGCCCAGAGAATGGCAGGACCCCTGATCCTGCAGAGGCAGCAGAGGGGTACCAAGCAGCACTGGGGGTGGGGTGGGGTGTGCAGCTGTATTGACAGCGCATAGTAGAGCCACTGATTCAAGGAGACCAGTGGATAAAGAGTTCTGTAGTGACATCAGCAGGGAGAGTTGTAGAGAATACGATGGGACTTGACCCTGCCCCTGCCACTCTGGGCAGGAGGGTCACTGCCTCCTTGATGAGCTAAAAGGCAGCCACGACCCACAGCCGGTGTTCATGAGTCACGTGTGCCTTCTAACATGGATGCTGTGTTGTAACACTTCATAATTTAGGTGTGAATTCATAATTGAGATGTCAGTCTTATAAGTGTTTCTATTCATAAAGTTCTGGAGTTGAACATAGCTAGACACTTTTAATGGAGAAGGCAGTGGTAACCCACTCCAGTACTCTTGCCTGGAAAATCCCATGGATGGAGGGGCCTGGTGGGCTGCAGTCCGTGGGGTCGCTAGGAGTTGGACACTACTGAGCGACTTCACTTTATTTTTTCACTTTCATGCATTGGAGAAGGAAATGGCAACCCACTCCAGTGTTCTTGCCTGGAGAATCCCAGGGACGGGGGAGCCTGGTGGGCTGCCGTCTATGGGGTCGCACAGAGTTGGACACGACTGAAGCGACTTAGCAGCAGCAGCAGCAGCAGCAGCAGACACTTTTAATAACTTCCAGAAAGAGTGAGTTAGAAGGGAATGTCAAAGAGTCTCATCCTCAAAGAGGTCTAAACTGAGACAGTGAGTGATGTCTTGGTGGGTTTCAGATTTCTTCGAATTTGTTGCTCCTGAGGTAGAACTGGACCCAACCTCCTCTGTGCCCACGATACCCTGTGGTGTAGTGGAGTGAGTACAGCTGTGCCTTTCTCTTCCCCTGGACTATGACGGGCTCGAGTCAGGGTCCCCAGTGACTCATCTCCACATCCCTGGAATCCAGACTGGGATGTATTAGATGGTTAATGTATTAGATGACTGAGTGGAAGAAGCTTGCCAACAGTATGTACCTGTAATAGACTTTACACTAAAAACATAAGCATGTAGTAATCCAGCTGACTAGATTTACTGAAAAGGATCTGCACACAGGCTCTGTCAGACAGGTGCACAGTGCAGTTCCTGGACTAAGTTAGTAAAAGCATGTTGACCAGAAGTTGGGAGGATTATCACTGGACCTGCGGTCCATGTTGGACTGTGTTATGATGCACAGTGGCGCCAGGGGCCTGCATGAGCTGTATTAATGACTCTTGTACTTCATGCATGTGAGAAAGAGTACATGGTACAAACAGGCAGCTCCTGGCCCCAGGAGCCCACGAACAGAAGACACCTGGAGGAAGGGGAAGGGCTCGCCCCAGCTGCTCAGGACAGGGCAGTTGCCTGGCCCAGAGCCGTGGCCCCCTGAGAGATGGGCTGGCCCACTCAGGAGGGAGGTGAGACTTAGTCTCTGGCGGGGGCATGTTAGGGACATGACTCCTGATGCCCAGGTGGAGGTGACCATATGACTCTTGCTTGTGCTAACCGTTGATCTGTTTTTAGGGCTTTCCAGAAAACACCTGACAAGCTTCATCAGCGTGCTCTTCTGTTAACTCACATGTGCTTCCTCACTATAACCTTCCTCATCTCTTACTCTGAGCTGGGAACATGTACTGGGGAATCTTACTAACTGGAGCCCTGGCATGAACAGAGCTTGAAATGAATGGAGGATGGATGGGTGGACAGAGAGATGATTGGACAAACAGGAGGAACTGAGTGATGATGATGGTGCTTAAACCAGGAATTGAGGCAGACACATCAGACATATCTTTATCATTTGGCTTGGTTGGCAGGCTGGGCACCTCAAGTTATCAAAGCCCACAGTAACTTAAAACAGTTGGAATTTGAAACACACCCTAAGTCAAACCCTGTTCATTTGCTACCCAGGAATTGTAAAAATCTTTGGGGTGGCTTAACCCACACAATTGTTTTCCCTTCTGAAGTTACATTTATTATTCCACATTACCTTCAGAACTAAAGAAAAGGAGGTGAGGGGGATTACATTTATACAGAGTATATAACAAAGCCGTAAAATTACTGTATTTCTTCTCAAGGAGTATAGAAGTGAAGCCAAGCAGTATATACTCTTAATTATTTTTATTTTAAAAATTTTTATTGGAGTATAGTTGATTTATGGTGTTAGTTTCAGCTGTATAGTAAAGGGAATCAGTTATACATATATCCATTCTTTTTTAGATTCTTTTTCCATTGTAGCTCATTGCAGAGTATTGAGTAGCATTCCCTGTATATAAGTAGGTCCTTATTAGCTACCTATTTTATATATACAGTAACATGTGTATGTTAATCCCAATATCCTAGTTTATCCCTTGCCCCACTTCCCCTCCTGGTAACCATGTTTGTTTTCTACATCTGTGACTATGTTTTGTAAATAAATTCATGTATATCATGTTTTTAGATTCCATATATAAACAATATCATATGATATTTGTCTTTCTCTGACTTACTTCGTTCAGTATGACAGTCTCTAGGCCCATCCATGTTGCTGCAAATGGTGTTTTTTGTTCTTTTTCTATGGCTGAGTAACATTCCATTGTGTATAATAAAATTTTTTTATTGGAGTGTAGTTGCTTTACAATGTTATATTTCTGCTGTACAGCAAAGTGAGTCAGCTATATGTGTGCATATATCCCCCACTTTTAAAATTTCCTTCCCATTTAGGTCAGCACAGAGCATTGAGTTCCCTGTGCTATGCAGTAGGTTCTCATTAGTTACCTGTACATAGTACATTTCATACGTAGTAGTGTGATAGGTCAGTCCCAATCTCCCAGTTCCTCCATCCCCCTCTTTCCCTCCTTGGTATCCATATGTTTGTTCTCTATGTCTGTGTCTCTGTTTCTGCTTCTCAAATAGATTATCTGCACCATTTTTCTAGGTTCCACCTACGTGTGTTTGTTTTTGTCTTTCCGATTTACTTCACTCTGTATGACAGTCTCTAGGTCCATCCACGTCTCT
Organism: Bubalus bubalis; assembly: GCF_019923935.1. Classification (NCBI taxonomy): domain Eukaryota; kingdom Metazoa; phylum Chordata; class Mammalia; order Artiodactyla; family Bovidae; genus Bubalus; species Bubalus bubalis. The sequence continues at coordinate 20,805,005 of NC_059178.1, forward strand.
GCAAATGGCACAGTTTTGTTACTTTTTATGGCTAATATTCCATTGTTTTTATGTACCACATCATTAAAATTTTTTTAATTTTTAAAAAATATTTATTTAAATAACATTATTGAAATAATTTATGACTGCACTGGGTCCTCACTGCTGCGCATGTGCTTTCTGTAGTTGCCTTGAGTGCATGTTTCTTTTGGGGTACATGTATCTTTTGAAATAATGGTTTTCTCTGGGTATATGACCAGGAGTGAGATTGATGGGTCATATGGTAATCCGCCTGCAATGCAGGAGACCCGAGTTCGATTCCTGGGTTGGGAAGATCCCCTGGAGGAGGGCATGGTGACCCACTCCAGTATTCTTTCCTGGAGAATTCCCATGGACAGAGGAGCCTGGTGGGCTACAGTCTATGGGGTCACAAAGAGTTGGAAATGACTGAGCGACTAAGCACAGCACAGCATGGTAGTTCTATTTTTTAATTTTTAAAATTAAATTTTAAATGTACCCCAAAAGGAACATGCACTCAAGGCAACTACAGAAAGCCCATGCACAACAATGAGGACCCAGTGCAGTCATAAATACATATTTTAAAAAATAGCCAAGAAGGGAAAAAATTGTTTTAATTATGTGGTACATGTAAACGATGGAAAATTTTTATGTTCCAGTGGAATAGTGAGCTAAACCCTAGTTCTGCTTCCTCAGTAAGCCTCTAAGACCTCTAGGTGGGTCTCTGGACCCACTGTGTCAGCCCCATCTCTGCGTGTGTTCCTCTCACCAGCGTCTATTTGTGAAGCTGGCCCAGAGCACGCGTGCCGGGCAGGCCAGCAGGGACCCAGGCCTCCACAGGTGTGTCTGCATGGGCCAGTGCAGCCAGAGGCAGCCTCAGGGGGTTAACCCTTGGCCCACCTTGACCTGTGTGGCCAGAGGAGGGCTGGGGATGGGGAGGCTCAGGCCCGAGACCCCAGCAGGCTCGCTGGGGCCCGACTGGGCAGGGAACACACTGACCACCTTCCCTTCTGACACCACCCGCCCCCCACCCCCGAGGTCCCTCTCTGTCCCCGCTGATCCCCTTGCCTGAGTGGGCCCCTCCAAGCTTGGAATCTCTCCCCTTCCCCAGCCCCACTTCAGGGCGCTGGTCCTGTTCTGCTTCTCTTTTCTTCCCCCGCTCCTTCCGTCCCACATCCTACTTGGTTGCACAGGGATTCTCCCCATCCCCTGAGGTGTCTCAGAACCCTCACTAGCACTAGTAGGTGCCCTGACTGTGAGGAGACTCAAGCTCCGAGTCCTCCTGCTCTGCCATCTTGACTCCGTTCCCTTTAGCTGTGTTTCTGTTCCACGGGGTGAGGTTGGCAGGCTTGGATCATTCCCATGGGGTGTGCAGTCACTGAGTCTTCCTCCTCTGGACTGCCCACCAGTGGGCGTGCTCTGTTGTGTCACTTTCGCCCCTTGTGCGAGCTCCAGGCTGCATGATTGTTGGTGCTGCCTTTGGCCCCGCCTTAGCCGTGGGTGTGTGGGCAGTCGGTCCTGCTGTCTCTCAGGTTGTGTTCAGCAGACCACCACAGAGATCACTGAAGTCTGGTCCCAGCATGGCAGTGATCATGCATCTGGACCTGCTGTGGCGGCAGCTCAGACTCTGGCCTGGCCAACCCTTGTGTGTCCATGTCCACAAAGTCTGCAGCTGCTAAAGCTAGACTTGTCTCAGCTGTGGGGGCACTTGTCTGTTCCAATGTCCTGAAGTCCCTGAAGTTACAAAGCCGGTCACTGGGGTGTAAATCCAAAGTTCATGCAACCCTGAGAAGAGATTTCGGTTCCTCTTCCTTAGTTGCGTGGCCCCTGGGGCTTAGCTGTCGTTTCAGCCCCATCTGTGCCTGTGGGCCACCCATAGGCGTCTGCTCCTGACCTGCTCTGGAGCTTGTGAGCCTGCCCTGGCTGGGTGGGGGGATGCGGGGTGCGGGGGCAATGGTGGCCACACCCCTTGCGTGTCACTCAGCAATGGCACTTCGCTTCCGTAGTGGTCCAGGCTTCCTCAAGCATTCCCAGTTGTGGAACTTTTTACTCGCACTCCATAAGACTGTTTCTTTGAAGCCCACAGCAGTCCTCTCCCAGAGACTGTTCTCCAAATTCCACACTCTAGCATCCAGCCCCTTTGTACACCGACAGGCACCCTACCCAGGCTAGGGTGTGCAGGGCTGTGGCACAGACCGGTTTCTGGGCTCTCCTCTCATAGTTGCAAAGCTCTTCTTTTGTCACAGCTGATCTCCCTGCTGGTGAGCAGTGAGCGGGCTTCTCTGGATGCGGGAACCTCTCCTTTGCTTTAGCTTCTCCCCTGGGGTGCAGGTCCCATCCTATTTCCTCCTCACTTTTTCTTTCTTTCATCCTACCCAGTTACACAGAGATCTGTCTTGTTCTTTTAGGTGTCTCAGGGCTTCTGCTAGTGTTCAGCTGGTGCCCTGTGAGATTAATCCTTGTGTAGATGTGTTCTTCATGCATTTGTGAGGAGAGGTGAACTCATGTCCTACTGTTCCTCCACTCTCTGGACTCTTCAACACGCACAGTTAACACATATTTACCAGCAATTAACATGTTATTTACTGGAGACATATCAATCAGCACATCAGTTGTTAACCCCAGTGTTATTGACCATATATGTATCAATATATTTTTAGAGAATGATGCAATTGACATCACTGTGCAAAGTCATTAGAGCTTAAAATTCATCATGGGTCCCTTACACAATTTAGGATTGTTGTTATCATTCACATTTTGCTCCATTAGGTTTTTGCTCCAACCTTGTGTATGTTATAAATGCAAGGTTGTGGCCATAAAATTTTCAAAAATGATGCATCACAAAATTTTGAGTGAAGAATTTTTTGCTTTGATTGAGCAACATATATACTACTGTCTCAGAAGATGATAGTTCTTCAGAACGTAATTCTGACTCAGTGTGAATATTAAGACAGTGTGAACAACAGAAAGACAAAAACCACCTTAGTGGTTGATTCTGATAAGAAAAGTGAAAATGAAACTCACCGTGCCGGAGAAGACATTACAGGTGTGTCAGGCTTAACTAATGAGTGTGATAATCTGCAAAATGTTAGTGAAATAACAGAATTAATTTTTGGCTTGCCGAAATAAAAATTCCTGGCCACAGGCGTTAGTTTCTGTAAAAATCCTGTGGTCAATAGTGAGTTAATAGAAGAGTAACCTTGGAGGGTAGTGATCAAGACAGGAGTATATTTCTGTATATGTATACAAATATGTACATATTTGTATGTATTATATTTCCTGGAAGATTTTGAGAAATGGGCTTATTTAAGTGGATCACCTATTTTTGACCAAATGCCATCCCACAGAAGCACACTGCCTGACACATGTCAGCACATCACCGCTCTTGGCCCCAGGCTGCCACAGACACTGGCGTCTCTGTCCTCAGTCCCCCTTGGCGGCTGGTGCAGTGGCTCCAGTTTAGAGCAGCTTGTTTGCAAGCCCCTGTGAGCCAGCACTCATGGACTGTCCTGCAGTAAATCTCCATGTGTGTTGATGCTGTAGCAAATGCCATCTGGGCAGCTTCTCTGTGTGAAGAGTCTGGTAACAAAGCTGTCTTCCCTGTGAAGGCAGGAGTGGCTTTGTCCTGCTTCTGTGACAGGCCTAGCCCCTAGCAGAGTGCCCTGTACCTGGGGGAGGTCATCTGTCTGCTGACTGGCTGAATGAAAAGGACCAAGGCGATGGCCTTGTGTGTTCAGGACCAAGGGAACTGCCTGGTGGAAGGTCTCTGGGTCTGAGCTCCTTGTGTACCCTCTGTGGGGCTCCGTCAGTCTTCTGTGATGTCAGAAGCTTGATCTTCTGCACTTTGTGATGTCACTGCTGAGCCACCTGCCCACGGCCACGCCTTCCCAGGCCCTGTGGCACTCAGCCTGTTCCTGTCCTGTCTAGATGCTGTTCTGAACAGATTTGCTGTGTCTGTGTCTCCTCCTCCCAAGGGCAGCCCGTATCTGACGTGACTCATATCCTGAGTCCAGCAGAGTGGCCAGTACGGCGGGTCCTCACCATGTGTTTGCTGAGTGAATGCACAGCTGCAGAGTCTCACCAGGGGCCCCAAATGATGCATGGATAGGAAACAGATGACCAGTGATGTGTTTCTGGAGATACTCAGAGATGCTGCTGAGAGGGTGGGGGGAATGGGTTCTGCACTGAGCTGGGGCAGGGGATAAACAGTGCAGGAGCTGAGGGCTGGGTCAGATGATCCAGGAACTGGTTCCCCTCTTATGGCTTGTGAATGACCTAATCTCTCTGCTGCATCCGAGAGATGCCTCAGATTGTTGTATTAAATGAGACGATACCCGAGACATGGTTAATTACTGTTATCATCTTTATTATTAAGTAAAATTCCTAGCTGTGTTAGACCCAACCAATAATTATGGGGCCAAGGTGGAGGAAGATTACAGATTGGAGGCAGAGGGGAGACATGAGGTTTCTGACATCTCTCTCTTCTGGTTACTCCATCCTTCCCCTAAAATAGCTCAAGGTCTGCTTTTGCATCACCTGGAGGCAGGGTGGACCCTGGGCCTCTGAGAGGCTCAGGAGAGAGCAGTTCATGGTGTGGGATGCAGTTGTAGAAAGGGCCGGAAAAGAGTGCAAAGGGAAAGAGGCACTAAGGAGGCACCCGGATCTTAACTGTATTAAAGGAAAGATGTGAGTAACAGCACTTTGTGAAACCTTGAATTTGTATGCTGCCTAACTAGCATTACAACATGCTTATCCTTCTGTTATGAGTGTTTATGCTGGGCAGTGGGTCTTTTAGGTTAGCTATATTTCTTAAATTTTAATGTACTTCTTCTAATCCTAATTCTAATTCTTCTAATTCCCACAAGCATTTCTTCAGGGTGAACCATGCTGTGCTTGGGGTGGTTCAGATGGTAAAGAATCTGCCTGCAATGCAAGAGACCAAGGTTCCATCCCTGGGTCAGGAAGATCCCCTGAAGAAGGGAATGGCAACCCACTCCAGTATTCTTGCCAGAGGAATTCCATGGACAGAGGCATAGTCAGACACTACCGGGCAGTTAACACTTTTTTTCCACTTTTACATTGAGTGCACTGTGAGCTTATAGAGAAGAGGGCCCTGCCTTTGTGAGGCTCACCACCCACTGTGCCTGTGAAGCTGTACAGTGTTAACTCAGGTTCCTCGAGGCCGGGAAGAAGTCCCCTGAACATCGCTTCACGGCCGGTGACAGACTGGAGGTGGGAATATAAACTGGCCTTCCTGGGCAAGCACGCAGTGACCTACCAGGCCTGCCTGCTCCCAGGCCCTGTGGAATGCGCTCCTGCCTGGGGAAGGGAGCTCAGGCCATTTTAAATGCAGAGGAAGAGAGAGGGTTCTAGCCTCTAAGGCATATGCCTCATCTATTGGATCTCCTACCTGGAGCAGTGACTCAGAACCTAACTGTATGCTTTGCTGAAATGCCAGAGGGACGTCCTCACCAGCTAAGGTGCTGCTGCTCCTGAGTGTCCTCTGTGAGGTGTTGCTAGGCAACGAATCGAACACCTTCATCATGGTCCAGCCCACAGCTCCCTTTCAGGTGGCACTGTCCACAGGTGCTGACCAGGTGTGAACATCACTGCCACAGAAGCAGTTTGCTGCCCATCTGGTCTCCCAGGTGGTGACTTAGTGTTGGATTGAACTTCCAAATTGGTCACTAGCCACTTTATGAGCCTCTGTGCCTTTAGTTCAGTGTCCCAAGTGTCATTTTAAAAAGGCCTGCTTTGTTCTGGCTCCTCCCCTAAGTGGGTCAGGGTAAATTTAGACAAGATCTTTAATGGCTCTGAGAATTCAGTTCAGTTTGGACTTGACTTTTGAGGACACAGTTCTCAGGGGGAAGATGTTCCAGTCTTATTCTGAACCTCTGCTTTAACTAGTCTGCTCTGATTATGACTTCCTTCAGGACTGAGGTCAAGCCAACAAGGAGGAAGTGACAGGAGAGGTCCACTGTGGCCTGGAGAGCAGAGGCTTTTTACACCAAAAATCCCTCTGCCTTCCTGGGACGTGCAGCCCATAGCCCATGGGGGATCCTGCCTCAGCCAGGCTGTATAGCTGCTCCAGAATTCCTAAAGGGAAGCAACCTCAGGGACTAAGGAATGTCCTTGAACCTGTTCACGTCACTTTGCTAGCAGTAAGTCAGCTATTCATATCTGAATAAAGTGTGAGGAGATGATGGACATGAGAGGAGGTGGGCTCCACGCCCTGTCCTCCCCGCTGCCAGCCCACCCCACCCCAGCCAAGCCTGGTGCTGCCTCCGCCAGAGTCATGGTGTCAGCTCTTGCTCATGGAATTGTGGGGTGGGACAGTGCCCGGATGACCCCTCCTTAGTGACAAACATGTTTTAAGTAAATAAATCACTCCTGTGGTCACATCTGTGGCTGCTCCGTGGCCCCTCCAATCCATGATTCTGTGTTTCTTCACTTGGGCCGAGGTGTTACACTTCAAGTGTAGCAGTGCTTTAGGCAATTTCCCTGCCTTCTCCACCATCCTTGCAAATATAAATACAGTGTCACCATGCCTCAGTTCCTCCTCCTAGTCAGTTAACGTCAGAAAGGACACCACATGAACGGCAGAAGCAGTGGTAGGTGACCACTGCATTTGGAGAACACCCTGAGAAAAGAATTCTGGTCTGGTCCATCGGGAAGATCCCCTGGAGAGGGAAATAGCAACCCTCTCCAGTATTCTTGCCTGGAGTATCCCAGGGACAAAGGAGCCTGTAATTCCATGGGGTTGCAAAGAGTCGGATACGATCACTCACTCAGGTCGCTTGAGGCTACTCTGCAACCTTGAAAAGAAATGAATTTGGTGACATTCAAGACGTGATTTAATCTCTTTAAGGTCCAAGACAGAAGCAGCTGGACTGAGATGGGCCAGGTCCGCCTGACAGCCTAAGCATGTCCGTAGCAGGACCAGCTCAGCCCCACTTGCTCTGCGAGCAGGCTGTATGGGTGGGCCCCCTGCAGCCCCTCTGCTCAGGGATGCCCGGGCTGAGTCTGGCTTCCCAGTGCCTTTAACTATGACATTAGGACTGCTAAGTCACTTCAGTCGTGTCTGACTCTGTGCGACCCCATAGACAGCAGCCCACCAGGCTCCCCCGTCCCTGGGATTCTCCAGGCAAGAACATGGAGTGGTTTGCCATTTCCTTCTCCGATGCATGAAAGTGAAAAGTGAAAGTGAAGTCGCTCAGTCGTGTCCAACTCTTAGTGACCCCACGGACTGCAGCCCACCAGGCTCCTCCGTCCATGGGATTTTCCAGGCAAGAGTACTGGAGTGGGGTGCCATTGCCTTCTCCGGACATTAGGACAGTCACCTTGATTTCCAAGATTGTCAGTCTGTATGAGACAATCCTGTTTCTAGAACAAGTGTCCTCTGGCAGACCGTGTGCTGACTCAAGTGTCGCCGCTCATCCTCACAGCCACTTTGTGAGGTAGATGCTGTGATTCCCACTGCACAGAATTAGAAAACCAAGCCCCTGGCAGGGTGAGGACCATGGCCATGACTGCACCGTGTTGTACCCACGTCTCTCTGACTCAGCCCCTGAGCTCTTTTTGTGGTTAAGATGGGCTCTTAAACAATGCTACAGAATAGAATTAATACCAAAGGGGATTCATTAAAAAATTCCAGTGCCCAGGTCTCGCCCCAGACCAATTACATCGTAAGGTCTGGGGCAGGAGGTGGGGATGAGATTCTGAAGGTCCCCGGGTGATCCCAGTGTGCAGGAAGGTTTGGGGACGTCTAGATTAAGCACTTCTGCTCTGCTAGCGTTCTTAATTCCCAATCTTGGCTGCCCAGACCCGCAGGGGACCCATCTAAGTATACTGAAGGATACGCCCACGGGAGTCTGATTTATTTGATTTGGGAAGGGCCTTAAGTTACTCTGGGCGACTTCTGTGAGGCAGAGACCATTGTGCTAAGTTTAAGGGGAAGCACCCTCTGAAAATGATTGCATGGTTAAAATTATATATTAAATGAGGGCTTGGTGAGGACACTTTTATAGTCTTTTTCAACGTGCACTTGTAATTCCCTAGGAAGCCACTCTTCACCTTTGTCTCAGTTTGCTGGCTCAGGGGAGGAACTCCGTCTGGACTTTTCCAGCAAATGTAGCTGGAAAGAAAAGGGAAGGGGTCAGGAAGCAGTGTCACTGGAATATTCTAGCTGTTCGCTTGTGCTTTATCCCTGTAGTCAGTTCAGTACTAATGTCTATCCTCTGAGGTAAAGGAACTGAAAGTTCTGTTCAGTAAGAAAATAATAACTTTGCATAGCTTTAAGCTCTGTTAACATGAAGTAGAAGCTTTATAGGAGAAGGAAATGGCAACCCACTCCAGTATTCTTGCCTAGAAAATCCCATGGACGGAGGAGCCTGGGAGGCTACAGTCCATGGGGTCGTGAAGAATCAGACACGACTGAGTGACTTCAGTTTTGCCTAGAGCAGCTTTATATGCTGTGACAATTTAATCTCTTTTTTCTTAAAATGTGTGCTTATTTTTTTATTGAAGTATAGTTGATTTATAGTATGTTTCTGGTGGATGGTAAGGTCATTCAGTTATATATATGTGTGTGTGTAATTATTTGGATTCGTTTCCATTACAGGTTATTACAAGATATTGAGTGTAGTTCACTGTACTGTACAGTAGGTCCTGTTGTTTATCTATTTTATATAGAATAGTGTGTATATGTTAATCCCAAACTCCTACTAATTCATCTCTCCCAGTTTCCTCTTTGGAAACCCTAAGTTTGTTTTTTATGTCTGAGTCTCTGTTTTGTTTTGTAAATAAGCTCATTTGTATCATCTAGATTCTACATATTACTGATATCGTATGATGTTTGTCTTTCTCTGACTGACTCAGTATGATTCTCTCTAGGTCCAGCCATGTTGCTGCAAATGGCATTATTTCATTCTTTTTTATGGCTGAGTAATATTACATTGTGTATATATACCACATCTTTTTAATCCATTCATCTGTCAGTGGACATTTAGATTGCTTCCATGTCTTGGCCATTGTAAATAGTGCTGCTATGAACAGGGTGTGTGTTTCTTTTCTAATTATGATTTGGCTCAGACCATAAAGAATCTGCCTGTAATGCAGGAGACCGAGTTTGATCCCTGGGTGGGGAAGTTCTCCTGGAGAAGAAAATGGCCCACTCCAGTATTCTTGCCTGGAGAATTTCATGGACAGAGGAGCCTGGTGGGCAACAGTCCATTGGGTCACAAAGAGTTGGACTGAGTGACTAACACTTTCACTTTTCCATATATATGCCTGGGGATATATATATGGGATATATGTATATGATTGCAGGATCATGTGGTAGCTCTATTTAGAGTTTTTTAAGGAACCTCCATACTGTTTTCCGTAGTGGCTGTATCAATTTGCATTCCCAGAAAGTGTATAGGAGGGTTCTATCCCACACCCTCTCCAGCATTTATTATTTGTAGATTTTTTTTAAAGAGTTACATTTTTAAAAAAGATTTTATTGAAGTATAGTTGATTTACAGTGTTGTGTTAATTTTTTCTGTGCAGGAACGTGACTCAGTTATACATATACATACATGTATATATACACACATGCACACACACATTCTTTCTCACATTCTTTTCCGTTAGGGTTTGTCACAGGGTGTTGAATATAGTTCTCTGTGCTATACAATAGGACCTTATTGTTTATCCATCATATATATAATAGTTTGCATGTGCTTATCCCAAACTCTCAGTCATCCTCCACTCTGTCCTCGATGAGTCTGTTTTTATTTCATTGATTTGTGTCATATTTTAGATTCCACATGTAAGTGATACATGGTATTTGTCTTTCTCATATTTACTTCCCTTAAGTATGATAATCTTTTGGTCCATCCTTGTTGCTGCAAATGGCACTATTTGATTCTTTTTGATGGCTGAGTAATATTCAGTTGTATAAATGTGCCACATCTTCTTTGTCCATTCATCTGTGTCAGTGGACATTTAGGTGGTTTCCGTGTCTTAGCTGTTGTAAACAGTGCTGCAGTGAACATAGAGGGTACATGTATCTTTCCTGAATTATAGTTTTATCTAGGTCTATGCCCAGGAGTGGAGTTGCTGCATATGGCATATGGCATATCTAGTTTTCTGAGGAACATCCATAGTGGCTGCAGCAATTTACATTTCCATCAGCAGTGTAAGAAGGTTCCCTTTTCTCCGCATCCTCTCCAGCATTTGTTATTTGTAAACTTTTTAATGATGGTCATTCTTGACTAATGTGAGGTGGTACCTTGTAGTTTTGATTTGCATTTCTTTAATAATTAGTGATGTTGAGCATCTTTTCATGTGCTGATTGGTCATCTGTGTGTGCTCTTTGAAGAAATGTCTATTTAGGTCTTCTATTTTTTCATTGGGCTGTTTGTCATTGAGTTGTATGAGTTGTTTGTATATTTTGAAAGTTAAGCCCTTGTTGGTTGCATCATTTGCAGATATTTTCTCCCAGTTTGTAGATTGTCTTTTTGTTTTGTGTATGATTTTCTTTGCTGTGCAGAAGCTTATAAGTTTGATTAGGTTCCACTTGATTTTTGCTTTTATTTCTGTAGCCTTGGGAGACTGAACTAGGAAAATATTGCTGTGGTTTTTTTGAGAATATTTTATTTACATTCTGTGATATCTTGTCATATATTTAGGTCTTTAAGCCATTTTGAATTTATTTTTGTATTAAGTGTGAGGGTGTGTTCTAACTTTATTGATTTACATGTGGCTGTCCAGCTTTCACAACACCACTTGCTGAAGAGACTATCTTTTCTCCATTGTATATTATCATCTCCTTTGTTGAAGATTGTAGATATGTGGGTTTATTTCTAGGCTTTCTGTTCAATTCTGTTCATCCATGTCTGTTTTTGTGCCAGTACCAGGCAGTTTTAATTACTATAGCTTTGTAGTATTGTAAGTCTGGAAGGATTATACCTCTGGCTTTATTCTCTTTCCTCAGGATTGCTTTGGGAACTATGGGTCCTTCATGGTTCCATGTAAATTTTAATATTATTTGTTTTAATCTGTGAACATTTTCGTGGGTAATTTGATAGGGATCACATTTTAAAAAATGTAGATTTAAAAAAAAATAGTATGGCCATTTTAACCATATTCATCTAGTCCAAAGGCATGGAATATCTTTCCATTTCTTTGAATCATCTTCAGTTTCCTTTAGCAATGTTCTATAGCTCTTAGTATGTAAGTTGTTCACCTTCGTGGTTAGTTTTATTCCTAGATATTTTTTGATGTGATTTTAAATTGGATTTTTAAAACTTTCTCATCCTGATATTTTGCTACTGTAAAGAGAGGCAACAGGTTTTTGTATGTTGATCTTGTGTCCTGCTACCTTGCTGACTTTGTTGATCAGTTTTAATGGTTTTTGTGTGGAATCTTCAGGGATTTCTGTATAGACACCATGTCTTCTGTACATAATGGCAGCTTTACCCCTTCCCTTCTGACTCAGATACCTTCTATTGCTTTTTCTTGCCTGATTGTTGTGTCTAGGACCTCCAGTACTATGTTGTAGGGGAGTGGTAAGAGTCTGCATTCTTGCTGTGTTCCGGAATTCAGTGGGGCAGCCTTCAGCTTTTCATTGTTGAATATTATGTATGTTGGCTGTGGGTTTATTTTATTATGTTATGTTCCCTCTATACACAGTTTGGTGAAAGTTTTTATAAAAAATGGATGTTGAATTTTATCAAACGCTCTTTCTGTGCCCATTGAGATGATCATGTAGTTTTTGCTTTTTCATATTACTTATCTATGCATTCCCATTTTTTGACAGTTACTGCAGTCAGGATGGGCTAAGTTGTGCTGCCTTAATGAACAGTTCCCAAGTTTCAATGGTGTTACTGCACAAGGACTTATTTGTTCCTCATGCTGCAGTGGGTCTGTGTATGGCACCACTCAGAGGCCCAGATGAAGGGTCAGTGGTCTCACAACTGCTGAGGCAGAAAAGCAACATAGTAAGTGGTGTATTAGCTCTTAAAACTGCCAGCAGAAAGTGATATATGTGACTCTGGTTCATCATTCATTGGCAAAAAGCCACGCCTAACTTCAAGGGAAAATGGGGGTGATTTTTATAATGTGCTTAGAAGTAGGTGGACTAATCATGAACAGTTCTAGTGACTACACAGCAAAATTCATATGTATCTAATTTTCACTGGAACTGCCTTGAGAATGCTGGCACCTGTCTGGATTCTAGCTCATAGACAGGCATGAACCACAAGAAGACAGTGCCACTGTGGCTCCTGGTGTCACTGTTAGCACTTCAGCAGTGAGAGTCTTGTGGTGGAGCAGAGTGGCTCTTCCTGTGAAATGCCATAGTGGATGGGTGCCTCAGGAGGGGTAACTTGCTTTTTGGCTAGGGCAGCCCTAACTCTGGGATTACTGTGTTGAGGTGGATAGCAGGGTCCTGGGGGTCAGGATGGATGAGCTACTTTTTCACCCTTTGCTTTTCTCTCCAATAAAGCGTAGCATGGTGTCACATTCAGTGAAAATACCAGTTCAGGATACAAAAGTAATTGAAAATAAATTGGAACCTCTCTTCAGAAACTTGAAAGGAGTATTACATGTACAACCTAGGCAGTCCTTCTGCAAGTTCTCTTTCTCAGTCTGTTTCCTCATTGTTTCCTTCAAGACTTTTCCCAAACAGGTCAGCATGAGGTCTTCCTAGACCTTCCTCTCCACACCCCGCCTGCCCCCACCGCACACCCTCCACCCCAGCCCTGGGCAGAATCAGTCCCATGTCTGTGCTCACTCTACACTTCAGTATACTATTACAGCACATATTATATTGTTTTATGATGTGACATTTATAGAATCATTTTACTTCACAAATCTAGTCTAAGTGCTTGACAAGTATTAGCTGTCCAGACCTCATACCGTACCTATAAGGTGATCATTGTTTACATTGCAGAGCAGAAAACTCAGACTTGGGGGGCACAGGTAATTTTCCCAAGGGTGTTTGGGTAGACAGTGGTGAAGCAGGGTTTGAGCCGAGGTAGTTGGACACTATTGACCAGGGGATAAGCCTCGTGGGAGCAGGTACATGACTATGTTTGAGTCCCCATAGGTCCATCCGGCCTCTGGTCACTAGGAATATTTTCTAGGTGAAGGAGCACAGTGTTCAGACCTGTGGACGGACCATAACTTGTTTGGCCTGTTTCCAAATTTTTGTGTATAATTTGTGCTGTTGTGAATCTATTGTACAAAATTACACTGATGTCACTGGAATAATTTGGGGTAAATTCCCCTAAGTGAAGTGACTCAATAAGTATAAACAGTTTTATATATAATTGCTTATTGCTTAGTCATTCTCCAGAAATTTGGAACTCAGAATTTATAATTCCACCATCTATTTTCAGATGCATCCACTTCATCATACTATCTTCAGCGCTTTGTATTTTAATCAGTTAAAATCACCTGTATGGGGAAGACTGGAGTTGAATAATGAGTGGTGAATTTGTACCAGGATTACTGTGGGGATCATGAAGTTTGGATTCCTGGTGCCCTGTTGAAGTTTATTAGCTCACTAGGAAGTTACAGAAGTGTCTATCTTTGAAATAGACTGGGTTCATTTGGTGTAATGGACAGAACTGAGCCTAGAATAAACAAAGGTGGCTATCTTTTTGTTCCTATCCAACTTTTATGTTGTGCAGTACTTATAACTGGGTGCCTCCCCAACCCTCCCACACTATCCAAATACCCAGAGTCCTCTGTGGTCCCCTTATAAAGACAACTTTAAAGACTAGGAACCCATTCTTGCTAAATGGCAGATAACTGACTATAGCTTAGAAGCACCAGGTTCTTTTTGGAGAAGAAGCAGACCTTTGAAACAGAACAGGAATGGGAATCTTGTGTGATTTTTGTGCCCGAAGTGTGGGGGGTTAAGAGAGAAGCCTGTTCTTCTTGATCCAAGGCCACTCACAGGGCTGCTGGCCCAGCCTGAGAGGCAGCCGCAGAGCCAGTGAGGGCCTGGCTTGGTTTTTATCTGAACAGCTGCGGTAGATCCTGGAGTGCGGCGGTAGGCCCTGTGGGAGCCTCGGCAGCAGGTCCTACAGCCCAGCTCTCGATGAGCGGCCTGTGGCCGGCCTGGTGGCGCGATGCTAACAATAACAGCGGCACAGAAACCCTGGAGCTGCCAGCAAGGCTGCTCTGGGCCAGCGCAGCAGCCATTTGTCAGGAAGCCTTCATTCTGGCCCGACCTTATCCTCACATCACAGTAGTGTTCTAGAAAGTTCTTTTCTTCCTTGCTTAATATCGTTCCATGGATTGCCCCCTGGCCTAGTGTAAAATTCCCTCTTCCCTGTGTACTGTGAGGCCTCCCCCGCCCCCTCAGGTCACAGTGCCCATCCTTCACTTCCAGGAACACACAGGCTCAGCTCTTCATCACCACTTTCACCAGCCACGTCCTCCGCATGCCCGACAGCTGCTTCTTGCCCAGACCTCAGTTCATGGGGTCTCTCCCAGGAAAGCCTTTTAGCTCACTGTTCTCCATCACACTCACACCTGTTTACTCTGGTCTCTCATCACATGACATAAGCTCTGAGAGAGCAGGGAGCCTCTTTTTGTTTTGTTTGGTCCTGGTTGAAAGTTGCTGTTGGCAGATCTTAGTACAGGATCTTGCACATAGTAGGTACACAATAAACCTTAATCCTTACATGCCCTGGGAATTACATATTATTGTCACTCAAATGAGTTTTAAAGAGATGGCCCTTTAAGATTGCAGTCCTTTGTGTTCAAACCAGGATTCAAATCCAGCTTTCTCTAGTCTGAGTGGAGTAGCCCAGAGTTTATTAAAGACTGATGTCATCAGATTCACTTAGATGGGCAACTTGCTTATGACTCAGCCTGAGTTCCTGCTATACTGGTTTCCAGTGCTGCCTCAAAGAATGGTGCTGAGAGGACTAAAGGCAGACAAAGCATAACACGTACTGGTGGCCCCAGGAAATGACTGTGTTTGTGTTAAAGACACTGCAGTGCCTCAAATTTGCGAATTGACTGAGTGGATAGGGAAGCCTGGCGTGCTGCAGTCCATGAGGCCCCAAAGAGTTGGACACGACTGAGCAACTGAACTGAGTGTCCTGATTACTCATTGTGACTTGCTTCCTTTTGGGGAACCATGAAGGCTATTTAAGGTAAACAAAGCATTTTCTTTTATTTTAAAAATGAACAGATAAAATGTAGTAATCTATATAGTGGAATATTATTCAGTTCTGAAAGTACTGACAGGCTGTGGTGTGGGTGAACCATGATAACAGGCTAGGTGAAAGAGGCCAGACATGTTCACACTGCAATTTCATTTACATGAAATGTCTTGAATTGGCAAACCCACAGAGACAGAAAGCAGATCTGCGGGTGCCAGGCCCTGTGGGGAGGGACTGCTTAATGCGTATGTCCTTGTAGGGTGATGAATGCTGTGGGATTGCAGCGGTGACGACTGCACAGCACTGTGAATGTTCCAAACCCCACGGGGTCGTGTGCTTTAAAATGGCTTTTGAAACACAGTTAAAATCCACAACTTAAAAAAGTCAATGAATTAGAAAATAGAAAATGATAGTTGCACTTCTCAGCTGTTTCTGGACAGAATAAATGTGCCTAACTCTGACAAGCTCAGTAAAGTGAGTGAGACACAGATGTGCTAAAGGGAATTAGAATAATGATTCGCACAGATACATATTTTTAAAAGACACGTAATCCTGAAAACCTTAATGTAGCAAGGACTGGGCAGGGCACGCCCGGTGGGTGTGAGGACTCTGAGCTGGCTTGGAGGAATCTGCTTCTGCCTCTTTGTTTAGGACATAAGAGCAAATTGCACATGAGGGACAGCGGGTGGGGACGAGAACAGACAAGCAGCTGCGCTTTACCCACTTCGTGCCTCACTCCATTTGGACGGGAGTGTAGAAACTAATTTCATCCTCTTGTCCTGCCCGTGCAAAAGTTGGAGTGGTTCCACAGTAGATGGATTCAAGAATACATATGCCCGACCCTTAGAGAACTAGATGGTCAGAGGGGCTCCAAACCACTTTCGAGGCACTGGTGCCGCTGATATGGCTACGTCCCTACAGGCTCTCCTCCAGCAGTGACCACACCACTGCCCGGGTGCCAGGTCTTCATCTGCCCCTCCTCACACCTCTACTCCTCTTCCCCACCCCTGACAGTCTCTCCTGCCTTCCCAGTTAATCCTGCTCTTCCTCTCAAGTCCAGCTCAAGCCCCGCTTAACTTAGGATTTACACTGTACTATCTCTATATTTTGTTTCTGTGTCTAGGACTCATCTCCAGGCAGAGAGCAGTTCTGTGGTGACCAGAACCTCTCCTTGTGATTCCAGGGGCCCCCCACCATCACGTCCAGGCTTCCCTGCCTTCCAGTCACCCTTTCTCTATTCTCACCGCCCTGGTGGTTTTCCTTTGCTGGACCAGTCTGGTGGTGACAATCTCAGGGTGCGACGTGTAAATGAGAGCAGACCCACAAGAGTCTTCAGTCCTGGGGCTTCTGTTGGTGCAGCTGCTAAGAGATCGTCTTTCTCTCGGAGTTGCTGAACTAGTGAGAGCCTCTGGGGGCCAGGGCTGCCAACTCTTAGGATCCTGTCTGAGAACAAAGACGCACAGGGCAGCTTTGATGTGTGTGTGTCCCGGATTGTAATTGCGCTGGATGCTGGCACTTTCCCAGTTATGAGCACCAGCAGCTTGCCTGCTTGCTTGCAAGTGGAAGTGTTAATGCGCCTCCCATCACTCACGGTGGGCAGAGGCTGAGCGGGAAAGAAATTTGTCAACTTGCAGTGTCTCTGGGGTTAAGTATTTATCTTTTGCATTAAAAATTGTTACTGTTGTAAAATACATGCAGCACTCACCATTTAGTGGTGTTTAAGCGTAGAGCTCAGTGGCATTAAGTACATTCATATTGTTGAGCAGCCATTAGCTCCATCCATTACCAGAACTTTTCATCTTCCCAAACTGAAACTCTGCACCCGTTAGACACTAACTATCCTCATTCTTTCTCCAACTCCTGCTCACCATGACTTGGTGTATCTATGAATTCGACTACTGTGGGTACTTCCTGTAAATGGAATCATACAGCATTTGTTGTTTTTGTGACTGGTTTATGGCCCTCAGCATGCTGTCCTCATGGTTCATCCACACTGCAGCAGGTGCCAGAAGCTCCTTGCTTCCTAAGGCTGAATAGTGTGTGGATGAACCATTGATGGACACTTGGGTGGTTTCCACTCTCTGGCTACCATGAATAAAGCTGCTGTGAACGTGGGTGAACAAATACCTGCCCAGTCCAAGGCCCAGCTTTCTCCCGGGGCCTGCACCCAGTGGTGGGCTTTTTGGGTTACATGGTAACCGGTTAACTCCCTAAGGAACTGTCAGGCTGTTCTCCACAGCTACTACAGCAGGCTCCAGTGTCCAACTTTTTTTTTTTTTTTTAATGGAACTGTGGTAATGCTGGGAAAAGAGCTTAAGCCATTAGCCCATTTGCTGCTGAAACATTTTAGCTAGAAGCTTCGGCCTGAAGCAGTTCGGTCTTCACCAGCACCACTTCATAAACTCCTGGTCTGTCAGTCTGACAGCTCAGCCGCACCTCAGTCCAGGGTGGAAATGGCCTCTCCCACCTTGCAGGGAGGGGAGTGGGCAGGCGTGTCCTGACTGTAGGTAACCTGTTTCCTCACACCCCCTCATCCATCCATTTTGGTGTTTTTAGCAAAAATGAAGTCACCTTCTAATCCTAACATACTGTTGCGAAGAGGCTGTTGTGCACTCACAGTGCATCCCAGTCAGATACGTGAGTGGCTGTTTGACTCGCCTTCCCCCTGCGTCCTCTCTCCAGCCATTAGGAACTAAGGTGGAGGGTGCTTGAGACAAGAGGTTGGGACAGGTGTTGTTTTATAAACACTTTATTTCTTCATCATCACCTCATACAGATGCTGAGGTACCACCCTCTCTTTCCATTTGGTATGCTCGTGACTTTTTGTGGTGTTTTTCCTTAAACAAGAAAATTTGGAGTAAACACTGTGTATTGCCAGTTAGTCTTCTAACAGTAATTTTTAAATGCTGTTGTATCGTCAATGCAAGAAGACAACACCAACAGTACAGTACGAGGGGGTCACACAACGTCATGGCGGGAGAGGACTCACGGAGGTGGGTGAGACCACAGCAGGGGTATGGACATGCACCCAGAGACGTGCAGGGCAGGAGGAGCAGGTGGACTTGCAGCCCAGCTGTGGCCTCTGTGCCTTTCCAGGACGCTGCCGTCTCTCCCCTCTAGGACAGAGGAGATGCCTTGTCTACGGGCTTCATGGTTTTTTCATTATAAAAGTTCACTAAATTCGACAGGCTGAAGCATTTCAAAAATTCTTAACAAGAACACTGACAAAATTAACTTAAAACACACTAATTCAACGTGGAAATAAACCAAAGCAAAATGTTAACAGTGCAGATTTAACAGGCAGTATTGCGTGTGAGGGTGTTCAGAATGTCTTATAATGTACATTTTTAAAACTTTTTTTAATTTATTTATATCATATTTACTGTTTAATATACTTTGTGTAAAAAAGATGGAGACAAAAATAGTTTTCTGAGCTATGAAAAAAATTAAGTTCTTACAGGCACATTTACTGTTTCATTCTAGAAACATCTCAGGTTCACAGGTTGAACATTCAGCAGCCGTGTTTTTGTTTTTGTTTTTTTAAAAAAACATTCTTTGACCTTGGGAAAATCAGATCTCTCCTTTTGGGGCAGAGTTCAGTTGATGACGAAGGTGTGATTATGCAAATTACAGTGAATTATTCCGGATAATCCATGCCAACCTGCATCACACGTGCGGCTTCTCCCCAGGTGGCTCCTCATCACCAAGCTCCTCCAAGGAGGTGGGTTCTCCGGGTGATGGAGCTGGTGAGGCAGTGGCGGGGTGTGGGGCCCAGCGGGACGGAGGGCGACGGTTTGCTGGTCTCTCGGGCCTGGAGAAGCAAGGCTCTAGGGATGGAGCAAGTGCAGAACAAGGTAGTTCCTTTAGAACGGAGGAAGAGAAAGACAACGTTACGAGAGGGACAGGTCCTCCAGGAGGGCACGCCCCCCACACAGACTTCTCTAAGACAAGTGCAACAGCCCAGCAGGTCTGAATGCTAATACACACGTTGCTCGCAGAGAATGTGTTAAAAAAGACTACGAATTCAACACGAATGACCATTGCCAACAGTCATGGGAAGATAGTGAATTGTGATGAAAATGTGGCATGAGATGGGTGTAAGTGGCTTTGGAATTGGGCTGCAGCAAATGGAAAGGGGAGTCAGAGGGGCGAGTGGTCTGCATGGCCCCATGGGCCTGTTCTTGCCTGGCCGTGCACATCGTTTCAGCCTTCTGAAGCATCTAGTCAGTTGCCGTGGCCAGTCCTGGGAGGCCAGCCTCCCTGCGCCTTGGTCTCTGGGCACCCGCAGAGGGCCCCAGGATGCCATCTGGCTGCATTAGCAGCAGGGCTCACCTTCAAATCAGCTCTGCTGCTGCTTGTTTCAGGTGGACCGGCACTGGGTGAGGCCCCCACAACAGGGATGTAACACTGCAGGCAGAAACTTTGATGGAGGCAGTTTTATCTAATGACTCTTACTGGCAGCAGCGTCAAAACAGGGGAGCCCGAGTGTACTCGTGCTGCTGTGCTCCGGGCTCTTGCACCTTCGAAGAACCCTGGAGCTGGTCACCTATAGTATGTCCTCTCAAGGCCACTGCTCCTTTTTTGGTTTTACAGACTGTTGAGCCACTTGTCCTTACTCTGCAGCCAGGACAAAGGACACCCAGACTCAGGATCTGTGGGCACAAAGGTGGGGCAACTGTGGCAGCAGGAAACGAGTTCTGTCTACAGATACCCACACAACAGGAGGCTGAGGAGGGAGACCACTGTTGTGAAGAACATGGAACAAGGACCCTCAGAGCCACTCCAGAAGTAAGTGGAGGGATGTGAAGAGATGTGATGAGCACAGCGGAGACCAGACGAGGAGCATGTAGCCAGCAGAGTGAGGAAGAGACAGGGAGGGAGAAGGTGTCCGGCAGAGCACAGGAGGGTGGGGAGTGGCTGCTGCCTGGGGCCAGCAGAAAAGAAGCACTGACACACGATGATGCTAACATTGCTAGTTCTGGTGGCTTTTTACATGACTGCAGCTTCTTACGAGCCCCAGCAGCAGAGCTCTTATACTAATGGAAACCATGGCAACCAGAGATACCTTGCCTATGAAAGCACGTCAGCACCAAAACAGCAGAAGTAAATGCGTACGTGGGACGGCGGCTGAGAAGTCTGCTACTGCTCAGGGTCTTTTGGTGTCTCGAGGTGTGTGTGGTGGGGGTAGATTGCTGGAGTAGGTTTTTGGACAGCACTGTGGCCCATTTCTACCTAGCTGATGCTGAGTGACAGGGGTCTGTTTGTGCTACCTCTTCACTCGCATTTGTGCATTCCTGCGGAAAGAAAGGCTGTGTGACCATGAGTTAAGGAGACAAAGTTCTCCTTCATGTCACACCAGCACTTGTGAGCTGAGGATGCTCTTTTTTCCTGAGAAGCCCCTGCAGTGGAATAAGTTAAAAAGGTAAGAATTCAACACACCTGGCCAGTGCCAACAATAATGGGAAGACAGGCAGTAGTGGGGCTCTCGTCCTTGGAGCCCCTCTTCTAGAAAGGGCTGCTGTAGCCACTCTGTCATGTTTCGTGGGCCACATGCTTGGTCTTTGAGATCCAGGTGTGTTTAAGGCCAGCAGATAAGGGGAGGTAACCATCCTCGATCGGAAACAAGGCTGGTGTTTTCTCATGATCCTCGACCGGGGCTCTGAAGGTGGTTCTACAGTTTTGGGGCAGGAATGACTGTTGTGTTGACAAAGTTATTGAGCGCTTGGTCGCTGTGGTGACCCCTGGAAGGTCAAGATACATTTGTATTTCTTCCCTCTAGTGTGGTTGTTGAAAACAGAGGACAGCTTCCTGCACAGCACGTGGCGGTGCACACTGCCACCACAGTGCCAGCTGTCGGTGAGCAGGCGCAGACCATGCTCTGCTCAGACCCCGCAGGCTCGTCAGCCCCCTCGCAGGCCAGTGTGCCTTTACCGCACAGCAGAGGGGTCTCTGCACAGAGCATTCAGCACCCAGCGGTGTGTGTGGGGGCACATGGGCCTGTCCAGGCTGGCCATCTGTCCCTTCAGATGGACGCTGGGCCAGCCCTGAGCTACACAACAAGCTCTGCAGACAGTGGAAAGAAGGAAGAAAGCACTTACGGAGTGAGGCAGGCTAGAGTCCCCAGGGGGCAGTTAGTAAGACAGTTTGGTTCTGGACAGAAGAGACAGACAAAAGAAAAGAAAAGCAAGTAGGTTGGAAAGTACTTTACAAGAAGAACAACAGTAAAGGTTTAAAGTCAACAGGCCCAGGTGGCAGCTCCAGGGATAGCCATCCTGAGAAGTGAGGCTTAGCAGAAGTGGGTGCGTAGGCCGGTCTGTGCCCAGCCACGCAGGAGGGGCCTCACGACAGCAGCCTCTCCCTTGCGCTGCCTGTCCTCCTGTTCTTCCTGAGCTGCCCCATGGCACCGAGTGTTTCCAGTGCCCCACAACTGCAGGTTTTGAAACAGAGCCCATTAAACAGCGGGACTGTCTTAGTCACAATGACCAAATGACTGAGGCCCAGACTAAAACTTTCCCTTCAGATTTTCAACGGAGACATGTCCAGATTCTCCTCTCTCTCTACCTTAGCCCTCCTGTTCATAGCCTCTCTCTGCATCGTGCTATGACTCCAAGAGAAACAAAGGAGCAAGTAGCTTGTGGGGTGAGCGTGAGAGAGGGGGACTTTACTGCGGTGCCCGTGCCTGGCCAGGGGTCCTCCAACACCGTGTCTTGGGGTCGCCATGAGCACTCAGGGAAGATGCCCCATGGGCTCAGAGGGCAGGGTGGAACAGAACTTGTTCTGCGGAGTTTGGAATGAAAACCCAGAACTGTCCACCATCTAGAGAGAGACTCATTTAGTAAGACAGCTCAGGTGAGGAATCATCCCCTGAAATATAGAACAAGCTATTTTCCACAGTGAAAGGAAGATAAACCATGATATCTCAATACTGCCCAGGGAGCTCCATGCCAGTCTGAACCCCTGACACTGGCCCTGGGCCCCCTTTAAATCAGCCGTCACCTTTTCTGGTAGCAAAGAGACTTTATGGAGGACCAAAGAGTGGGGCATGGCTTTGTGCAGGTAAAGCCATCTTTGTGTCTGAGTGGTATGATCCCATTATTGAGCCATTTCCTTTATAGTCTCACATTCATTTGTGACTCAGCATTTTTAGCCTCCAAAATGAAACCTATTTTGTCTCTAATACAAATGAACACTGCAGCCAAGCCGAGTAATGCTCTGGGACCAAGATCTCAGTCCCAGGAGATGGGCACTCTCCCTGCTAGATCCCCTGCAGCAGCAAACCACTTACCTGAGGGTGGTTTAACTGCCACCCGCCCCCCCCGGAGGGGTGGGTGGGGTGACAGAAGGCACCATCTGTCACCTGAGAACAGGCAGCCTCCTCCTCAGCACACAAACAGCTTTCCCACAAAGACACGTACCTTTGACAGGCGTAGGCCACAGACGATCAATATTAGGTTGAACCACATAGCATTCCCGTTTTTGAAGGTCACTGGCAATTTCTCATGGTTTTATCTACTTCAGATTTAACTTTGTATTTTGAATTACACCGGGAAGCCGCACATTACTTATCCCTCTGTGGGATGTGTGGATGGCAGGGGCCTCAGGTGACACAGAGAAATACACCTCTTCCCCTCTTGAGCTTTCCTCTCCTCACCTGTGCAGCTGGAGCTGCAGGGCCTTGGGAGGGAGCAGCTAGGGAGCCAGAGGGTGTCTCCGTGTCTCACCTTTGCCATTGGCTGACTGCCTGGCCTGGAGAGTGCCCCCAGGTGTCTGGACTCCACCGTTGGGGAGGTTTTGCATCTGGCTTCCTAGTGGGTCAGGCCTCCCCCAGGTCTACACACAAGGGTCTGACCAAGAGCTGGAACTGTCCTCCAGCCCCACTATCTTCATGCCTGGCATTATCATCTGACTTTGTTTATTTTGCTCATTCCTGCCGCAGAAACAGGAATTGATTTTTAAGTGGTGTGGTCCAATTATACCACATGTGGAATTGTGAATAACTTTAAGGGGCATATAATAATGATAATGTAATAGTAATGTGTGATAATATTTAATGTGTGGTCATAGGTAGCATGATAACAATAGGTGAAGTGTAAGGGGGATGATGACAGTAATCTAGTTGTATGAAGGCATGCTGTTGACTTGATCCATTCGTCTCACCTGGTTTTACTGCTCAGAGAACTCTTGCGCACAGAGAGGGTAAGGGGATCTTTGAGACATAAGTGTGCTCTCTGCACTTAAGTCAGCACTGAATAGACAACCATGGATCACTGAGCCAGAGCATAGGACCTGAGTCAGTCCCAGAGCTACTTAAAGACCACCATCTCCTTGTCTTCAGAGGATCACTGAAGGTGGTAAGATGAGTTTCTCTTCTAAGCAGCAGCTTGGGGCTTGTGTTCCTGCCTATTCTGTCCTCCCAACACCCTCCTGAACTCAGGTGATCCGGTACACAGCCCCAGGGTCCCCCTTGCCCACTTTGAGAAAGACCAGTGGTGGGGGCATGGTCGGGGGAAGACTCAACCTCCATTACCTCGATGGACCCTGTTTCGGCCTTGACCGCCGTTTCTCCCATGTGGTTGTCGCTGCTGCTATTTGTGGGGCTGTGGGCAGCCTGCCTCCGCTCCTCCTTTAAGGCATGTTCCAACAGCTTTCTGTGGAGGATCCGGGCCACGTTCTCAGTGAGTGTGTAGCCAGGGGGAGCAGATAAGTCCTGCCTCAGGGGCGTGCCCTCTCCCCCCTCCTCCCTGCATGTCTCTGAGCCACCCCCAATGGGGCTGGGTGAGCGGCCCCGGGAGCTGGGGCTGGTGTCCTGGCCTGGACCCATCTCCGGCCGGGGCTCGGCCGAGCGAGACCGACTCGCAGTCCGCACCCCCTTCTGGAAGGGGTCCTGCACCACCGGGCTGTGGTCGATGATGCTGAAGAGGCTGGAGAGGCCGTCGTTCATGGCGGTGTGCACGGGGCTCTCGCGTGTGGTGGTGGAGCGGGCCCAGGCCGACTCGCCACACCCCTTCTGGGCCACCCCCGGGGAGGCCCTGCTACTTGACTGGTCCACTCTGGGAAGGGGCTTCCGCTGCAGCTTGGGAGACCCGTACTTGGGGGAGCAGCATGTGCGTTCAAACTTAGCTTGCACCTTCTCAATGGCGGGGGCCACCTGCCTGTTCCTGAGGCCACGGGAGGGAGAGGACGCGGGTGTGGCGCCACCTCCCGCCTTGGGCGTGAGACACTTGTGTGGGCTGCCCCGCAGGGCTTCCGTCTGTAGGCCAACACTGATGGTCTGGACCGTCTGTGTTCCTGTTGTCCGGGACCCATTGGTCTGGCAGGCCATGTCCTTGACCAGAGGCTCAACGGGGCTGGAGCAGACGGCGCTCCTGACTGAGAAGGCTACCTCCTTCATATCGTCACTCAGGTTTCTGGGCATTTCCAGGCTGTGCAATGGGGAGGAGAAGCTGAGGGTGCTATCGAGGGGCCGGAGCCCCACCTCCGTGTAGTCTCGGGGGTGCCTGGAGGGGGCACAGGGCCACCTGCTGAGCACATGTTCAGAAGGGCTCCGCTTGGCATCCCCGGGGCCCCCTCGGACCCTGCTCTCGCCGACCCCTGCCACGATGCCCTCCAGCCTCCGGATTGCGGGTGGGCTGCGCAGCCCCCTCCCCCCAGCCTGCTCAGCACAGACGAGGTTCCGCGGGGGCTGCTTCTGGCAGTGCTCGGGGTTGGTCACGGTGTCCGTGGTCAGGGTGATGCTTGTGGTGAGGTACCAGGCGGCGTCAGAGAAAGGTTCAGTGCTGGCCTCGGGCCGCGTCCGCCCCACCTCGGTCCTGTCCGCCCAGGGGTCTGGAGGCCTGTCATCCCAGCTCTTGCTGTTGAACTCCTCGATGTACTTGAGGTCATCAGGGGACAGGGGTGGGGTGACGTCCTCCTTGCTGCATGTGGGGGGCAGGCCCTTCTCCGGCAAGAAGGGAGAGCCATCCATCAAGCGCTGGAACTCAGACATGGACGACACAGACACGGCCCTGGGGAAGGGGAGAGGAGCGGTGTGAGCCGTCACCAGCTAGGGAGCCATGGCCCCGAGACCCCCAGCGCAGCCCACGGCCTGCCCCTGTGCACTGTGCCGACAGTCTCTGCTTGGGCTGACCCTTTGGGTTTTTACGGCTGTGGAATTGATGCAGGAGCTGTGCACTGGTCAGAATTTACTACGGCTGACTTTCAAAACTGGGGGTGGGCGTGGTGCTCCAGGGTAGTTGGAGTTAAGCTCCAAGTCCACTCTGCACTGTTTTGTTTTCAGCCTACAGTGGGTCCTCAGGCAGACTGGAAGCCTGGCTGTGGCCTGGCCTCTCCGTCTACTGACAGGCAGCCTTGATGCCAAATCTGCGGGAGTTTCCTGAGTTCTCGCCTTAGAGCATACGTGACTGCGCCACAGTCCAACCCAGATACAGGCGTGGTGGGGAGGAGGAGAGGCCACCATAAAGTAACTGTCATCTGACGTCTCCTCTACCCGCTCGCCTCATCTCGCTCAGCTCAAGGACTACCAGTCTCCCAAGGGCAGTGGATGGTGTGAGCAGGCTGGTGCATGATATCAACACCATTTCAAACAGAAGTCCCCTCTGGGCTCACTCCTCCCCTTGCCTTCTGCTCCATTTAAACAAATTTGTTTATATGGGCCTTTTCAGACATGCCCCACCATTACATATGTGGGTTACTAGAAAATGATTACAAACACCAGCTACTTTATATTTACTTCAAGGATTACTCTTGGTAATACTGTAATAAGTCGTCCTAGGAGAGCTTTTAAACGGTCAGTCTAAAATGTCTCATAGCATATCAAGAGGGAGTTTTTTCCAGCCTTTAAATCAGAAGAGAGGGGTTTCCATGAACTTTTCAAAAACCGTTTAACACAGTTATGCTCTTACATACACAGCTCTTGCCACGACACTAACACATATGAACACAGCACTGGCCTTTTTGTTGTTAACAATCTAAATACTGTATACTAAAGTAACTGCTTCTCCAGAAGTTCTACTCTAAGTCATTTTTGAAGCGTCACAGCGCACTGCTGACTATAGATAGACCAGGAGGTCTTTCCTGCGGTAGTCTACTGTCATCTCATCAACTTTACTTACCTTTGAAGATTTCCCTTGTGATTTTCTTCTTCCTATAAAGAAAATAAGTTCACCAGAATCAGTCAGTACTGGCAGATTTGGGGCTGCTAAGGGTCTGTTTTTCTCTTAGGAAAACATTTAAAACGTACGTGGGAGCCAAGTTTGGGCCAGGAGTGCCTCTGCTCCTCAGCCCTTGGAAGGTCAGTAATAACACCAGCATCCAGGGGCGATGAGGGAGGGGCTACCTGAGTGAGAAAAACTGCCTGTAAGCTTTGTCCCAAGGTGGCTTTTCTGTGTTTCTCAGAAGGCAGTGCTGTGTGTGAGAGGAGGAATAAGGGTTGGGAGGAGGGTAAGTCGGGGTAGATGTCCCCTGGCCTCAGCCTGGTAGAGAAGTCAGCGTGAAAGGCACAGACACAACATAGAAAATAAAGAAGCTACAGGATATGCTCTATGGCACAGGGAGTGCTGCCAGTATTTTATAGTAACTGTAAATGGAGTATATAACCTGGAAGAACTGAACCACTATATCGTACACAACATTGTACACCAACTGTACCGCAATAAAAAACGAAAGAAGTCAGTGTGACGTCCTTAGATAGAGCGCTCTTGGTGTTTAAACGTCGCCCTTGGGCACTGGGAAAGCTACAGTGACCTCCACTAAAGAAGAGAACTGCATACATGGTTCTCTTGAGCAGAGGACACCCTTGTGCGGACCCAGTCCAGATGGAGTGAGGCCCCAGCCAGCAAACCCCTCAAGGATCCCCCAGAGAGCCCTGGCTGCTGCAGTGGTCAGCATGGGGTCACCTGTGGCATGCTGGCGATGTCGCCTCTGCTGGGGTTCAGGTGCCAAGGAGGAGGTCCCCACTTCCAGCAGCACTGCCTGACGGGCACCCCTATCTGCTGAGCATGTGGGACAGGTCAGATGACAGGTGCAGCCACTGTGAGACCAGCTCACAGGGAGTGATTCTTAAAATTAGTCTTTAACCAGGAAAACCCACTGCCATCCTGTAGGGATTTCTGCACAGAGCTAAGCTTTCCCCTTTACTGATCTAAGTCCCATAGTTTTCTAGTGTTGGATTCTTTTTCCCTTCACATAAAGAAGGTATTTATTGTATGTCATTGGTTACTGACATTTGCTACTTCCAATGTGAAGTGCTTTCTTTAAAAAAAGACTTTTGTTATTAATATGTTTTCTGAAATCAGAGACTGTGCTGTCATTTTAAGGAAATTGGCAGTTCTGCACTTCTGAGATAATCTTTTTCCTCCTGGATTTCACTGGACAGCTCCTGAGACTCCTATTCACATGGGACACAGGCTCTGAATTTCTGACCTTGAGATAAGCGGCCAAGTGCAGCAGGGAGCCTGGGGTCAGAACCACCCCAAAGCTCTCACATCATGGAAGGTTCATTTTTACTAACTTCAGGACCACAATATGCAGAGCCCGCAGCCTGCCAGCCACTCAGCCAGCTTCCCAACCCCTCACCCTCCTTTGGAGGTGACTAGACCCAAACCCAAGCTGACCTCACGGAAGCAGTTCCTGAACTCCCTCTGGGGCCCACGGGCCGGGGGCTCCTCTGGCTCATCGTCCAGGGACAAGGTGTCCAGGTAGAGATTCTCCCGCGCTGAGCACCTGTCCGATTCCTTCAGCTTTGACAGCGGCCGGTCCTCAAACGCACTGGAGTCTGTGTCCATACACGGCCACATCCCCGCAGGGCGGGGTGCCCGAGGGCTCCCTGGGTGGGTACAGGGGCGGGTGTCCCCCTCCTCTTGATCACAGAGGAAACTGCCACCTCTCTGGGGACTGTTTTCTTTCTGTAACTTAAGGGTTTTAAAAGTGAAAACAATTAGCTGAAGACAGTGAGACATCTTACGTTCTTAAAGTTCTGGCGTTAATTTAAAAAATACCACCACAAATGCTTTAAAAAAAAAATCACAATTTTATCTGGACTAGAAACATCTGCATTAACCCCAGGCAAGTCAACTCCTTCTGCAGAGAATGTTATTGTATGTGTAACTGAGTGCTGTGCTCACGGGAAATCACACATTTGTTTTTAAAATCTAACAATGCCAAATGACACATTGAGAAATCCCTTTTTGTAGTTAACCTTCCGAATGTAAGACACATTCAGTGGAAAGCCATCAGTGACAGCAGACTTCTGGGGTGAATTTCGTTTTCTTAAATAGCAAGGTTTCCTAACAACAGAGCATGGTGTCCAAGTCATTTGGAATGGGTCCTAAATAAACCTTGTGTGATCGCCTGGGTTACCATCACTGGGTGTTGAAAACAGCTCACACTTTGCTTGAGAGGATGAAAATTTAGCTACAGAGGTAGCCTAAAAATCTGGTATGACTAGAAGAAGTAAGCATGTGAGCCACATAGGCTGGAGTCGTACTTTTCCCTGACCTGGTAAACGGAAGCAGCAGGTGGAAACCACAGGAGACTGGAGCTGCTATATGTGGCTAGTCCTCTTGCTCAGTGTCCCCACCTGTAAGATGGGTGCCTCCCCTCTGGGACTGCCAGAGGACTGCAGGGCCAGGCCCACCCTAAAGGGCAGTGTTCATCAGGGGACTACCACCAACTCCCCTCGGGCCTGTGGGAGTCCTTGGGCCTGGGACACTGATAAATGCCTCATCTCTTCACAGCGCGAGGGGCCTTCCGGAGGGGCCCATGGAACCACGGGGACGGGCAGGGACATGTGTGCAGGCAGCACTGTCTCCTCCCCCGAGGCAGCAGGGAAATTCACAGAATCCACTCCCGCACTCCACCATGCCTGCCTCTGGACTCGCCTCCAAGGACGGCAGAGTGCTGAGATGGTAGCCAGAAGCACTGACCCTCCCTCTGAAGCGCATTCATTTACAAAGCGTCTGTTTTAACAAAGCCTCTGTCACAAACTACATCTTGTGTCCTAACTCAAGCCTTCAGCCACAAGTGTGTCACTGGGAACAAAGCCATATGGAGCGATGGGGACAAAGGACTTCTCATTTCTGGTAATTTCTGAGGTGGGTATCACCTTTATTTTAGGAGAAAGCAGCCAGACCTTAAATGCTGGAGTTTGACGCAGCATTCCAGTTGAATCAGGGAACAAGCAAAGTCACCCCAGGTATCAGCTCAGCTGAAAACCCTCTGCGCTCTCCCCCAGCCCCGCTGACATAGTCCTTTGTCATTTTCAAAGACCATAAATCTTTTTTTTTAAAAAGGAAAGCTTTTTATTATTCATCTATGTATGTCAGTGTGATTTAGTTTCAACATATCATCTCTAAGCTATTTCAGGCACAGAATTAAGATTAAAATCACATCTGAAACTGTAAATGTGCACGGAGGGTGCGTGTGAAGAGGGGGAGAACAACTACAGTGGGGAGCTACAAACCAGCACATTCTCACTTGGCAAAGCGGGGTGTCAAAAATAAACCTGGGCAGCCAGGAGCAGCATGCACTAGAGCTGGTAAGTGTTAGGTTCCCTAAAAATGAGCTGGAGTGGTTTTAGCTGGAGGTGTCTGCTGCCAAGATGCCTCTGCTGTGCTGTCACAGAGTAAAAGGCCCTTAAAAGGATAGGGTTTCCTAGGAGAGTCATTTCAGACCAGCCACCAGCACCTACTGTACTTAGAATCCTGCAGGAGAACAACTTCTAGAGCAAACACCATATTTAAATGATGTGCCTTGGGACCTCCCTGGTGGCTCAGACGGTAAAGCCTGCAATGCGGAAGACCTGGGTTCGATCCTTGGGTCAGGAAGATCCCCTGGAGAAGGAAATGGCAACCCACTGCAGTACCTTCACCTGGAAAATCCCATGCATGGAGGAGTCTGGTAGGCTACAGTCCATGGGGTTTGCAAAAAGACATGACTGAGTGACTTCACTTCTTCAAATAATACAGGCAGCAAAACACCCTTCAGAGTGTCCCCTTACCTGAACTGTTTCCAAAAAAAACATTACTTTGTACACAGGTTTTAAAAGAACAGGCGTTTTTGCTGTAGAGGCAACTGATTTAAGGAAGTCACTGGAAGAGTAACAGAATGACGCTGGAGCTTTCCTTCAGGTTTTTAACAGAACCAAGTCCTAGAGCCTCTGCAGGCTAACTGGGACCTGATGATTCACAGGAGAAATGTGATGTGACTCCAGAGAAGTTAACCCTCACCATTAGGTCTGGGCAGAGACGAGCTGCCGATGCAATAGATACTGTGTGTTACATGACCTCTACCACAGTCCCACAGTCATTCATCACATAAAACTCCTCACGAGGCACAGAAATCATGTAGGAATTCAGTGCCACTGCACAAGTATGAAGCATGTGTTCTCGCAGTGGAAAATGGATTTACTGTTACTCCTCTCACCATCTGTCTAGGCCATCATAGACAAGGTCACACGGCCCACCACGTGGTCAGATATCGAGGGGCATGCTTTATGAAGAGCGCTCGCCTGCATGTCCAGTTCATCTGTGGAACATGCAGCTAAAAGTTAAATGAACGAACAATAACTAACAGACCTACATATGCTAAACATGTCAAGTCAGTTTCCTTTTATAAAAAATGCCTTTAACTGCTTTTCCTAATTTTCAGGATTGGGTACTGTGATTTAAAAAATGTCAAATACTGGGCTGGAGTTATTTTTTAAAGCCACAACTGTATATCTGAAGCATCAACAAACCCTCTTCTAAAAACAGCAGTGAACTCATGGTACAAATATGTGGGGTCCAGCACAGATTTCAGAAACAGATGAAGGAACACCCAGAACCCACGTCTCACTCAAGTCCATTTGCTCAAACGTGTTAACCTGGAAGACTAAAGTTCTGAGGCCGTCATTGTGGTAGGACCGTGGCAGTAGTGACAAGCTGCAAATGGGCTTCAGCCCCTGCTCACTCACCTTCCCAAAGACAGTCTTAAAATGCTGCTCATCCCCAGGACATTAACTCTTTAAAGGTGAACATCACCAGAAGTCTTACTAATTGTTCCTTTATTAGAAATTACCCTCATTCCCCAAAGTAAAACGAAGCCCTTAAAGACTCGCTTCATTTACATCCAAGGTTATATCCACAATGAAGCCAAGACAAGAGCAAGGAGCTTAGAGCTGACAGGCAAAGAGATGATGACCATGGTCTTGCTGGGGTGCAGGAGGGACCCTCCAGGGAGGGGCCTGGAACAGCCGTGACACTAGTTAATTAACACTGGGTGAATCTATAAGCACTTTGTCAGAGTACATGCTGCCTCTGCCCCGTGACTCCCACCCAACAGCTGATCCTCTGCATGGAGCACAGGCACACCGAGGGTTTAAGACAGGACAGTCTTCTCAAGTGTCACATTCTAGGCCAAACAGGAAGTGGCCAACCTTCCTTTGATAGAC
This sequence comes from Bubalus bubalis, assembly GCF_019923935.1. Classification (NCBI taxonomy): domain Eukaryota; kingdom Metazoa; phylum Chordata; class Mammalia; order Artiodactyla; family Bovidae; genus Bubalus; species Bubalus bubalis. Next base: position 20,836,595 of record NC_059178.1, read on the forward strand.
TCTGGGGAATTCTGAAATGAGCCAGATCACCTATCAGTCTGGGTGACTCAGCTGTGTGAGTAACCAAACCCAGGAAGGACGTCAGGCCTCTCTATCTGCAAATGCACTTGCTTCTGCTCAGGGGTTCTCGAGCCAAAAGCTCCTGGTTCTTTTCAATTCTCACTTCCACCCTCCCTCCCCACCAGTAAGCAGAAACGGACCTTAGCCATTGCACCTGCAGAACAGAGGTCCGTGTCTCAGGAATAAGACAGCACATTTTCCAAAAGGCAGCATGCTGCTGCTGCTAAGTCACTTCAGTCGTGTCTGACTCTGTGCGACCCCATAGACGGCAGCCCACCAGGCTCCCCGGTCCTTAGGATTCTCCAGGCAAGAACACTGGAGTGGGGTGCCATTGCCTTCTCCAATGCATGAAAGTGAAAAGTGAAAGTGAAGTCGCTCAGTCGTGTCTGACTCTTAGCGACCCCATGGACTGCAGCCTACTAGGCTCCTCCATCCATGGGATTTTCCAGGCAAGAGTACTGGAGTGGGGTGCCATTGCCTTCTCCAAAAGGCAGCATGGGCATTTGTAAAAGAATAATGAGGTTATTTTTCCGGCTTTCAGTTTCTTATTAATACATTTCCTTGAGGCCACCTGAATTTATAACTGTGACAGGCTGAAATTGTATGCGATGTCAAAACCCAGCCTGGAAAGAATCCCAATCTCTCATCGTTCTCATGTGGAAATTAATTTGTGCACCACTCAAGCAGGATCACAGTTATGCAAACTGTCCTACATCTGACGCAAGGCAGGGAATGATTATCTGCAGAAAACTTGCCTCTCCCACTGAACTCATCTGTGTTTTTGAATCGTTTGTTTAGTTGAAGATAATGAACTATCAGTCACCTCCCCTGACCGTGTCCTGTCTAATCACAGCTCTGCAAGATCCACAGCAGGTGCAAACAGCCTGACTTCCTACTGAATTCAGCAGTTTCTTCACTAATGGACAACAATTCCATTCAAGCTGGAGCAGTCACTGTGACCACATCTTTAGTGGCAGACTTAAAAGCTAGTTTGCTTTTTGGCAGAAATCACTTTCTAAGATATGAAATAACCTTGTCTTTCAAGTTTAGTCTTTTAACACCTTAAAAAAGTTATCCCCACCCCCAACCAGACACATTGAGTAAAGTTACCCACTGACTTTGCATGAAAAGACCTGTGTTGTAGGAGGGCTGACCCTAGGTCTCCAGCCTGGAGCCCCTAGGATTTCTTCCTCTTCCTCTGGAAGGCCCTAGATCAGCCTGGTATGGCAGAGACTCCCGAGCTATTTCAGTTTCCCCTCTGAATTCCCTGGTTTCCAGGCCAGGCATCCCCGTTCCTCCTAGGGGCACCCTCACCTGTTCAATTCTCCACAGCATCTCCTTCTCCTGCCGCCCCCACTCCTGGCGCTCCCGGTCCAGGCGGTCGAGAAGCTCCACCTTCTCCCGGTTCCAGTTCTTCTCGCTGTGGTGGATCTGCCAGCGCAGGTCCATGACCAGCCTGTGACTATCCGCCAGCAGCTTCTGCTGCACCTCCCTCTCCTTCCTGAATGCCCCTTTGCTGTCGGTGCAGGAGCCTGGGTCTCCCAAGCTCTTTTCATTCTTTGCTTCCAGCTGTCAAGGATAAGACATGGGAACTTAGTCCCTGACAGTTTCACATTATTAGGTGAAGAAAACCTCAGCACATTCATGTATTATCCCTGGAATTGTGTTTAAATCAAGATCTGACCAAGCTTACAGAGGAAATAATTTTCGTCTTTAAAGTCTTACATCTGACAGAGTCACACACAGGTGAATAAGAGAATCCACCCAGCTTCTCACAGTCCACTCCTCAGTTCCCCTTGCAGACTTCGAGTCACCATGTCTCCTGCCTGTTCTGCTGTACAGCTCCTTGAAGGAAGGCACATGTCTATCCCTACATCCTTCACCCCTCTGTGGAACCTGGTAATAGGGCAGCAATGGAACCTAGCAGTCTGTAATAAACACACATCAAGCACCCAGGAGGTTGAAGACCACAAACAAGCAAGCAAAAGAACTCCCATCTAGACACCACATGCACACTGCTGAAAACCAAAGAGGAAACCTTGGAGGCAGACAGAGAAAAAACCACCCATGGAGGCACAAAGATGGGAATGACAGCAGACTTCTCCTTGGAAACTGTGCAAGTCAGGGGACAATGGAGTAACACCGTGAAAGGGCTGGAGGGGGGAAATGTTGATCCCACCAGCATTCTGTACTCGGCAGCGTCTTTCAGAAATACAGGGGGATAAAGGTTTTTCAACAAATGGAAACTTAAAAAAAAATTACTGTCAGCAGACCTGCATGTCAAGAAATGACCGAGGACGTTTTCAGGCAGATGGAATGATATACCAGCAAACACTTTGATCTACACAAAAAATGAAGAACACTGGAAATGACTGGAAATCCTGAATAAATGCAAATATAACTCATTTTCTATTTTTAATTGCTTTAAAATACTACTCAGTGTCTAAGGTAAAGGTGGTTGCTGCATACTGTGTGTTTATAGAATGCGCAGAAGTGAACTGGCAGCGGTGCAGGACAGGAGGAGGGAGCTGGGTGTATACTGTTGGTGAATGCGATAAGTTTTAGTGCAAGATTCACGAACACAAATATATACCCTTTTTCCTAGTCTAGATAAGCAGATCCCTGAAGTCCCTCCATGGCCCCATGTTAATCTATTCAATTCTAATGGTTTCTAATCTATTCTCTACCTCTATACCAGAATAACTTCTTAAAAATGCAGGTCAAAATGCTTTACTCCCATGACGAAATCAGGATCAGTGTTTTGATTCTTTGAACATTCTTCTTTGCACTCGTCCATGGTGAGGTGCAGCTGCTCGGGTGTGCCATCCTCCTGTCTTCATGATGTCCCTTTCTCTCCTTTTCCATGTAGCCACTCCTGTTCATCTTCCAAGATTCATTCTAAGCAGGACTTTCACAAACAACCCTGCCCTGAGCCTGCAGACTAAGGTGTGTGCCCTGCACACTCCCATTCCCGGGAGCCTGTGTACAGGTCTGGCAGGGCACTTAATCACTCTGTTACTAACTTTGGCCCTTTTCTGCTCTCCCACTGTACTGAGAACCCCCTAAGGATCTGTCTTCTCTGTTGGGGGATCCCTGGCAAAGCAAGCTCTGACTTCAGAGTCAGTTGAAGGAATTAGATTTGGGGATTGACACAACATGGCCTCCACTGAGAGAAAATATTTCCCTCTGGATAGAATTCAGCTGTTTTGCATTTAAGTGGAAATGGGCAAAGATGGCACTATTATAAATGCACTAGCATCAGCCCACATTCATTGTTCCCTAGGCCACAAATGTTTGAGAAACTTTAAACAGTTTGGGGGCAGAAGATGAAATCTTTACGTATTACCCACTTGGCTTCTAGGTTTGAAGTTCTAGCTTTACTTCTTGGTGTTCAGTGATTATCTCCGAGGCTTTATTTGTAGCAAATGTGTGGGTGGATACCAGGTTCCTCTAAAACAAAGATGAAATGTTTTGAAGCTGGCTTACTTCAAAGATTATGCCTCCTCTTTTTGGCTATGCTTATATTTCTGAAAATATTTAGCTGTTTCCCCCATAAACATATTTTTAAAGTAAGCTTAAAGGCAGCTCATCAGAACGTCCTTACTCATTTCTCTTCCACAGCCGGCTCTTCAGGCTGTGAACAAAGATAAACAGAATATCTAGTAAGACGCTCCTACCAGGCAGTCGGCAGGATTCATAACTGGGTCAGCGGCTGCATCCTTGTCCAGCCTGGCCAGGAGCGCTGGTCTGGCTGTGCTTTGCCGCTGCCCCTGCAGAGGCAGCTGTACCTTGGCCCCTCCAGAGCCTGGTACTTCTGCCCCTGTGGGCCAGGTGGCAGTGCAGGTGAACCTGTGGGCACTGCGAAAGCTGTCTTCTGACAGGACAAGCCCTCTCAGCTTTTATCAAGACTATTTAGAAGATGTCTTCTTTCCAGGCAAGTTTTTTTTTTGTCTCATGATGGGGCCAACTGATAGAAAATCTTGATTACAATCTGCCCAGAAGAGAGATTATCTGAGATGGCGCACCATGATGGCGGGGTGGGGAGACACCCAGAGAAGCAGTCTGAGCAAGCAGATACCACGCAGAAAGTGACCACTTTGAAAGGTTTCCAGGGAGAAAGCCCACAGAAAAGAGCATTTCCGGTGCAGCCTGATCTTAGTGACCAGGGGTGTGGTCTTAAGTCTCTGAGACCCTGTGCTCCGCTGTGCTCTCGTCTCCACTCTGAGTGAAGCCTCTGCAATCTGAGACAACATGCTTCCTCCAGCCTTCACTTCTCCGTGTGAATAAGGACAGCACGACTCATCAGACTTCTAGGGCACGTGTAGTGGGAGGTCTACAAGGTCTTCCCAGCACTGGGAGAAATCTAATGGAAAGCATTCATTTGTTTTTTTTTAGAGATAACAAAACCACCATCTGCCTTTTCTTTGCTTCTGTCTGAATGATGGCCGTGTACTGCTCACCATTTCATGCTGGTCAGGCTTTGGTGGCACTAAGGACATCCTTGCTCCTTTCTCCCCACCAACATTCGCTATTTCTAGTCTTTCTGATAAGGGCCACTCCAACAGCTGTGAGGTGACAGCTCATTGTGGTCTTGATTTGCATTTCCCTGAGGATCAATAACAGAGCATTTTTTCAATTATCTGTTACCTGAAGGAAAAGAAAACACTCAATGCGAGGAGACACCTGCACCCCCATGTTCCCAGCAGCACCATTTACAGAAGCAATGTAAATGTTCATGGATGAATGAATGGATAAAGAAGATGTGGTACATATATATATATATACAATGGGATACTACTCAGTGGTGAAAAAGAACAAAATCATGCCATTTGCAGCAACAGTGGGTGGAACTCAAGGGCTTTATGCTAATTGAAATCAGAGAGAGATAAATACTGTGTGATCAGAAGTAGATGTGGAAATCTATAAGTAAACAGATGAAACCAAGCTCATAGATAACACTGAACAGATAAGGACCTGCCAGGGGGAAGTGAGTAGGGAATGGGTGAACTCTGCTTTTAGTTTAAACTGGATAATAAAAAAGAGACAACCTTGTTCTACACAGAATGGGGAAACAGATGCTGCTTTTGAAACACTGCTGGGTGGGGGCCGTGTTTCACACCTTGGGAGAGGGAAGAAGAGGGAAGGATGGCACCACAGGAAGGCGGGGGACCTCCCAGGTGCCCGAGGCCGTTGCTGCGGGTTTCTCCTCGCCCTCCTTTCCCAGCCAGGCCCTGGGATCCAGACCCTCCCCGCGGTTGGAGAGGAGGCCAGGCCGTACCTGCTCCAGGCGGCATGTGAGCGCGGCCCACTCCACATCCCAGGCGGCCTTGTCACCCGCGTATTGCTGCTGCAGCCGCTGGCGTGCACGCGCGTCCTCCCGCAGCTCTGCGCGCAGCTCCTCAAGCAGTGCCTTGAGCGCGCAGAACAGCGGCTGGGTCTCTGACACCTGTGGGGACACGAGGGCAGCTCTGCATCTCATGAGGGTGAGGACAGGGGCCTGGCCAGCAAGGGAGGGGGGCTGGTTTGGGGCTATGGTGGGAATCTGCACAGTTAGGGGGAGAGTGGGTCCCCTGGCTGCTCGAGGGCTACTGGGCCGATGCTGCTAAGGGCTCCTTGGATGAGGAGGCTGGTACCACGGACACCTGAAGCAGAGATGGGAAGAAGCAGAGGGAGGCGAGGGGAACCGAGCCAGGGCTGCCAGGATGCTCTGCATGACTTCAGACCTCACAGCCCTGGTTGACAACAGGAGTAACGAGATCAACTCAGCTCTGTGTGCTGTCACTGGAGTGCCAGCTGTTGAGCCAGAGGGAATTAACAAAGGGCTCGTGTGTCTCATCAATGTGGTGGTTAGTCTCCGATTTGTAGTTACTGAGAGGTCATATATGCAAAAAAGCAGAGTCATGGGGTGGGGGTGACTTTTAGGTCTAACAGTTAAAACCAAAAGTAAAGGCTTAACATGCGGGTGAAGGCTTCCTTGTTCTCCCTCGAAATACAGTCACTGCCCAGAATCTCTTTTCTGCTCACTAATGGCAGGAATAACGACTCTAACTACTTGTTTATCTTGTGCCTCCCCTGCCCCCCCACCTCCAAGTTGTCAAAGGCTGACCACCTCCCACATTTCTGGTGCTCAGGTCATGGAAGCATGCAAACAGGTCTGATAATGAAGAATGGATTCTTATTACTAACCTGCTCTACCTAACTTAAAAGATTTTGTATTTTCCAATAATACCTATTTAGTTCTATGAACACACATTTCAAAACCATGATTGCTATCTCAGTACGCTTCAGCATGGGCATTATATCAGAAGGTTTGTCCAAATGAATTAATACACCCTGAATCAATGATGGTACCTGGATAATAAAAGCCACATCAGTCCATCTCTACAAACCAGACGGAGAACACCTAAAGCCCGTTGCTAGCTCCCTGAATGGTCTCAAGGCAATCCTCTTTGGCATATTTATGAGACAGGAGGACTTAAAAGCTCTCTCAGTCCTGCCAGAGGCACTCTGTACCATGGGAAGACAGAGCCCCTCATGTTCAGAAGAATCCCCCCTCCTTGGTAAACCTCCCGTCCCAGGGCAGCAAGCCTGGGATCTGCATGCCCAGCAGCCTTCTCTCGCCCATCAGCTTGAGAGTCAATCATGCTTTTAAAACCATCTAGTCAATCGATGAAACACACATGTACATATGCAAAAATGGTTAGCCATGCTTGGGAAGAATTTGTGATACTCTGGATATATGTTTGGATGTTAGAAAAGAGAAATTCCTTAACATGAACTTTATCACTGAAAACACCATAGTTTTCTCCATAATTTATATGAAAAGTTTTAGTATTAGATACAGTAGACTTTTGGTCAGGTGAAAAGGTCTGTTAGCATTTATTGCTCCTTGATTTTCCTCACCATGAAAACCAATTTTCACTTTTAACTGAGAGTACAATTCAGTTAACATTTGCAAAACTTGGCAAATAGAAAACCTTCTAAAAATCCTGTATGTTCTTTCCAACTATCAGAATATAAGTAAATTACCACTGTTCTCAACAAGATATTCATAAAAATGTGTGAAACTGTAATCAATGCAGAAGTTTCTTTAAACTCTACACCGAAAATATTTAAAGGTATGTATGAGTGAGGTGTTAGTCTTTTCACAAATATACATCTTCCTAAGTATAGAATTTGTTTGCTAAAAAATTATGTTTATTGTATGGTAGATTTGATTTTTCATCATTGGATTTTAGATTTTTAAAAAATTACTACTTTTTAAGTCAAACTATTTTAAACATAAATCACGGTAATAATTTTTATCCAAACTTCGGAGCAGCTGTCTCTGTTTCATTGAAGAAAAAGCAGAAAACCACATAATAAATCACATGTGATCAGTACTTTCCTATGAACCACAAGTCATGTATGTGGTCAGCTTTGGGGTTCTTCTCTAACAGCGCTGACAACATCAGGACCAGAATTTTGTGCTCCTTGAAAGCAGGGTTCACGTGACTGTCCTTTTGCAGATTAAAATTTTGCTTCTGCTGGAAGTAAGTACTTTTTGGCATTAATAGATATCAGATTAAATAAAATCAAGCCTTAATGTTTTCATGCACATTTGGGCCAGAGCAATCAACATAATGTCCTGTTATACCAATACTATATTTAATCATCATGGGATAAGCTCAAACTTGCTTTGGGGTGAAGGTGGCCAAAGGGGACAAGAGCCCAGAGAATCGATGCTATTGGTCCCTGTTACCATAGTCACCTGGGCACAGCTTGTGGCCTGGCACGCAGCCAACCTAGTTCTGCCACTGGAGAACAACGGCAAGAACTATGTCCAAGAGAAAACTTCTGAAGACCCTGAATGAGCCATAGATAGGCACTGATCCTTCCAATTGACTGTTAAACACACAGAAACCCAGTGACGGTGATTAACACTAGTGGTTTCCAGTGGGCCAGGGGTGTGATGATCCTTCACCTACAGGGCAGTGCTTGCATCTCACATCGAGCCTGAGTGCACGCTGGCACATGCCCTTGTCACAGGGGAGGACCCACAGCAACGGGGAACCCAGCTGGCCACGAGGAAGCGTGGAGCCTGACTGCAATCCAGGTCTGCCTGTGCTACCCAAGACTGGACAAGCCTGCCAGCATATGTGAATTCTGGCAGCATAACCCTGCCCAAGCCTTAATTTTAAAGATAGCTAATCTAGGGCTTCCCTAGGGGTCTAGTAGTTAAGAATCTGCCCACCAATACAGGAGACATGGGTTTGATGCCTGGTTCCAGGAAGGTGGCACAGGCTGCAGAGCACTTAAGTCTATGTGCCATGACTACTGAGCCTGTGCTCTAGAGCCTGGGAACTGCAACTGCTGAGCCTGAGCGCTGCCACTGCTGAAGCCCGCGTGCCTGGAACCTGTGCTTCACATGAGCAGCCACTGCAGTGAGAAGCCCGAGCAACCACAGCTAGAGAGTAGCCCCTCCTTGCTGCAATGAAGATCCAGCACACCCAAAAATAAACGAACAAAGATGGCTAATCTCTGTGAAGCAAACTCCATTCCCCACATCAAGGGGAATAACAGTAGCCCTCCTGAAAGAACATCTAGAAGTTGTTATTCTCACTTCTCCCAGTGGTGGCCGTTTGCTGGGCTATATTTTTGGTAGAAAGACCCAAATCAAGGATGGAATCGAGACTAGGTCTTCAGGTGAAAGTCATTCATCTTAGATACAGAGCTTTCAGAACTTTCTGTGCCAGGTGCTGAGCTCTATAACCTTTTAGCTTATATATCTGGTAAGTATACAAAAAGTGAAATTGCTCAGTCGTGTACGACTGTTTGTGATCCCATTGACTGTAGCCTACCAGGCTCCTTCCTCCATGGCATTTTCCAGGCAAGAGTACTGGAGTGGGTTGCCATTTCCTTCTCCAGGGGATCAAACCCAGGTCTTCTGCATTGCAGGCAGACGCCTTACCCTCTGAGCCACCAGAGAAGCCCTTCTGGTAAGTATGGGCAATCGTAATTAAAAAGGCCAACTTCCCAATTTCTTTCAGTTCAATCACTCAGTCATGTCCGCCTCTTTGCGACCCCATGAATCACAGCACGCCAGGCCTCCCTGTCCATCACCAACTCCCGGAGTTCACTCAAACTCATGTCCATCGAGTCGGTGATGCCATCCAGCCATCTCATCCTCTGTCGTCTCCTTCTCCTCCTGCCCCCAATCCCTCCCAGCATCAGAGTCTTTTCCAATGAGTCAACTCTTCGCATGAGGTGGCCAAAGTACTGGAGTTTCAGCTTCAGCATCAGTCCTTCCAGTGAACACCTAGGACTGATCTCCTTTAGGATGGAGTGGTTGGATCTCCTTGCAGTCCAAGGGACTCTCAAGAGTCTTCTCCAACACCACAGTTCAAAAGCATCAATTTTTCAGTGCTCAGCTTTCTTCATAGTCCAACTCTCACATCCATACATGACCACTGGAAAAACCATAGCCTTGACTAGACGGACCTTTGTTGGCAAAGTAATATCTCTGCTTTTGAATATGCTATCTAGGTTGGTCATAACTTTCCTTCCAAGGAGTAAGCATCTTCTAATTTCATGGCTGCAATCACCATCTGCAGTGATTTTGGAGCCCCCCCCCCCCCAAAAAAAAAAGTCTGACACTGTTTCCACCGTTTCCCCATCTATTTCCCATGAAGTGATGGGACCAGATGCCATGATCTTCGTTTTCTGAATGTTGAGCTTTAAGCCAACTTTTTCACTCTCCTCTTTCACTTTCATCAAGAGGCTTATTGGTCATCTTACAAAGCAGCAAGATAAAATGTTTCCACAATTTCTTTCTCAATTCTAAGGACATTTCAGCCCTTTCAAGCTTGAATAAGCCTCCATTTGGCATCAGGAGTTTGTGCTATAAAGTGTTAAAATAACAGGTTCAAGTTTGGGCTTTGGCCAGTAGGACTGTTATCCAATTATAAGTGAAAGTCACTCAGTTGTGTCTGACTCTTTGTGACCCCATGGACTATAGAGTCCATGGAATTCTCTAGGCCAGAATACTGGAATGGGTAGCCTTTTCCTCCTCCAGGGAATCTTCCCAACCCAGGGATCGAACCCAGGTGTCCTACATTGCAGGCGGATTCTTTACCAGCTGAGCCACAAGGGAAGCCCAAGAATACTGGAGTGGGTAGCCTGTCCCTTCTCTAGAAGATCTTCCTGACCCAGGAATCAAACCAGGATCTCCTGCATTGCAGGCAGATTCTTGACCAACTGAGCTATCAGGGAAGCCCTATCCAATTATAGGACACATGTTAATGGAAATTTAAAATAAGTTTAGAGATAGGTAGCAGATCAGTTGGTGAGGAAACACCAGCTATTTTATAGACTCACTTTTGCTTAAGATTTCTAAGACATGCACATAAGTAATTCTGTGAAAGCTATACTTAACATCAACCACTCTGCTGCATCAGAGCCACTGACTTTAGAGATGGGTGTAATCTAAAATTGGAACAGAGGTACTGACCTGCTGCTATGGGCTGACCCACAAAAAGTCAGTCACAATAGAGGTGCTGGCCTCTGCCTTATCCTCACTTAGGCAGAGTCCTGTAATGCTGTGGTTGGCTGCCCTGACCACCCGCCGCCCACTTCCACATACACACCCATGCATAGTTCCTATTTGACACACATAAGGCGGGGGGCCTCTTGCAGGTTCAATAAAAGTAACTCCTTCACCAGCATGGGTGCCAAGTCATCCTTTACTGAGATTATCTTTACATATCTGTGTGTGCTTGGTCTCTCAGTCACGTCCAACTGCAACCCTCCAGAGACTGTAGCCCGCCAGGCTCCTCTGTCCATGGGATTCTCCAGGCAAGAAGACTGGTGTGGATAGCCATTTCCTACTTCAGGGGATCTTCCTGACCCAGGGTCGAACCTGCATCTCTTCTGTCTCCTGCATTGGCAGGCAGTCTTTACCATTGCGCCACCTAGGAACCCCTACAATATTTTAATCCAGCAACATTTTAACAAGTAAGCCATTTGTCATTCTTATCTTCATTATTACATAGATTAAAGATTCTTTTCTAAAACCATCATCCCCACAGATAAAGGAGAATGAGTCATTAAAGACTGGCTATGAAAATATAATCTCTGAAGGAAGCTTGCAGAGATGATGGACTGATCTGTGGCCAGAACTCATGTGTCCACTGGCTGCGAATACACTGGGTGACCTGGACCAGGCAGACTCCATGCCTGCAGGTCTCCCATCATTTTCACTGAAGGCCTCGGAAGAGTAAAGGTGGGTGTGTGAGAGGACATATGGACACAGATTGAACAGGTATAGACCCAGAACTGTTGCCAAGGCTTCAAAGTGTGATGGAAGGGCAAGTGGGCAAGTGTGATGGGAAGTCAAGTGGCCAGATGGGAAGAGTGAACTGATTACTGGCAAGCTCATTAGTGTATCAGAGCTTGTGCCACAACACTTGGAAAGGTGTGTCACAAACTACCTGCCACCCACAGGTAGGTCGGGGAGGTAGGGCTGGGGCCGAGAGTATTTCCTCAGGAACCTTTTGTTACTGGTGACTTTCCACGCCCTGAACACGTGCTACTTTCACAGTAACAGGAAAAAAAATAAACAGCAAAAATAAAGTGCTTCCTAATCATAAACTCTGGTCAGGTTACTTCCACAGAGTTGCATGTCTATTAGGTGAGGCTATAAAGTTACAGAGTCTGAAGAATGAATCTGGTGCAACATATGAAAGTGAAACATAAAAGCTATCAAGGCTCAAGAGGATTGCCTTCTTATTTAAAATATAAAATCAGATGTGTGGAAGTGCTGTTTCTGGAAGTTTCTGTATCTTGGGCAGAGTAGAAAGAATGGGCTGCCAGCAAGTAGGCTACTGGGCACCAGGTGAGTGCAGGCCCAGGAGGCCCTGGAGCCAAAGGCACTCTGTCTACAGGGAAAGGCTGGCTTTGATCTGGGGGGCCTCCGAGTCCCAGGTCAGTGACAAAGGCCCAGGGAATAGACTGCCCCTAGTCCTCAGGCTGGATCCTGAGGAGGGCCCTCAGGGACCAGTGGCAGTTGAAGACTTGAAGATTTGAACACAAAACATAGTAAATGGTGAAGGATCTGCCTGCAATGCAAGAGACCTGGGTTCGATCCCTGGGTCAGTAAGATCCCCTGGAGAAGGACATGGCAACCCACTCCAGTATTCTTGCCTGGAGAATTCCATGGACTGAGGAGCCGGCAGGCTATAGTCCATGGAGTTGCAAAGAGTCAGACACAACTGGGCGACTAAACACTTTTAATTTTTTCATAATTGCATTAGATTGCCCTCTCCACACTTACACTTAGACGCTTTAAAAAAGAGTATTATGTCACATCCCTGAATGAAAAAGTAACTTTTCTTGTAATGACTTAATCCAATTGTGGGAAGACTGGCTGTTGGAACCCCAGGGTCATACTTCTGGCACTGTTAACCACCCTGTGTTTAAAAACCTGATTTCAGGAATTACTACCATCAAAGGCATACTTGGCTGTAGTGGTGCTGGCCCCAGAGGCTCAACGCAGTTGCAGGCATCTTGGTGCTTGTCCCCGGCCCGGGACCCTGCAGAAGGCTGGTGAACTCCAAGTGCTCACTGCCTCCAGGACAGGCGGGTCCCTGCTGCCCATTCAGTCTGTGGGGAATGTTCGCAGAGCCACTTTCCAGTCCGATGGTTTTTAATGAAGTATTTCCAACGCTGACTTGATACATGCAATTTTTTTAAACCTCCTTTGACATGATAAATGTTGCCATCCACCCTGTTCAGCTGTAAGACTGTTCACTGTGACACAAGGCAAGGCCTGGGAAATTCTGTCCCCTGCTAATTTATCCTTGGGAAAGAAGTCAGGCCACATTTCCCACTCTGCTTATCGCCTTGGGAGGCCCTCGGAGTTTCTGAGGCGGGTGCGGCTTGACACGTGCCCAGCTCCCACGTCCAGGCTGCCTGGCTGGTACAGGATGGACAGACCTCCCTCCCAAGAAGTGCACTGCCGGGCGCCAGCTGTCGCTTACAGTAGAGGTCATTAATCTTGTGTCCTCAGATGGATGGCCTCGTGCACTGGACTGCCATGGGCAGAGGGGCCCGTTAAAGGCAGATCTGATTCTGCCCATGTGGACGCCACCCCCATTAGCCCATCTGCATGCCTGTGTACAAAGCGGGAACACAATGGTCCACCTCCACTTTCAAGCGGAAATGCTGAGACATGAATGATGGAAGGAGGCAGCAGCAAAGATGACGTTAAGATGCACAGAACAGGAGGTTCCAGCTGAGTGACTTTCCATAGGTCTCCACCTCACAGGGAAAATCTTCCATGATTATTGTTTGGGAAACCAGCTGTTATATTTTCCCCCTTTCCCAAAGCATTTGGATGCGCACATGGGAAACACCCGACACGTGCTCTCGGAGGCAGCGGGTCTGTGGCTAAGCAGCCAATGAGGAATTCTATGTAAGTCACAGATAATACCATGGGACTGCCCGACAGCACCGCTTTTAAAAACTAATAAAACTGGTCGATTTTGGGGGATGTTCTGCAAAGGAGCATTTTATTTTTTAACTAGATCTTTGCTGGAAAATTCATTCCATGAGCTAAAAAATCTCTCCAATGGCCTCATGACAGACTTCCTAATAATGGTAATTAAAAGTTCTTTTGAAAATATAACCTCTTTCTTGAGTCCTGTTATTCTGGGAGAATGAAGGGTGAAGTTATGCGTAGAAATCAGGACTTCAACTGTGAAAATCTGAGTTGTATACAGAGAGAAGGTGGGGAAAGGGGGAACGCTCCCCCAGGTGTGAGCTAGGGAGGCGTCACTTTCCTCATCTGACCTGAGCTCATGCTCTGCTGCCGTCCTAACCATCCTAACCCCCCCGCCCCGACACACACACACATGCTCTGGGCAGAAGGAGAGGCTGCAGCTGTGGAGTGCGGTGTGCAGGGAGGGCCCAGACTGGCTGTGATGGGGCGCCTGCAGCTGCACCTGGGGTCACCCCACCCTGCGCCTAACCCCAGATCCAGGCTCTCCCTGCCAGACACTCAAAAAAGCAACATGAGGTCAGGAGAGTCTCAGGCCAGGAAGCCCAGGAGCAAAAAAGTTTTAGCCTTGCAGGCAGGATCCCGGCACTCCAAACCCATCACAGCTTCCGTTTTGCAGAAAAGCACAACCAACCTGGGGCACCCAGAGCATCTCTTGGCTTATCCAGTAGGGGCCTGTTTGCTTATAAAGATAAACGGGGCTTTTGGGAACACTGATAGTTACTTAAGGTTCTACACGGAAACCTCACTTCTCTTTACACACGCTTTCATTTTTGCTTCAAGTGTCATCCAGTATTTGTACTGGGGACATTATGTTTTGTGTAGCTTAAAAACAACATGAAATACTTCATACACATTTGGAGATAAAAAGACAAACAAACTTGCTTTTCCTCCTGTGTTACGTTGCCCGCCAGCAAACAACAAAGCCCTATGTGGGGTGATGAGGGCACCATCTCCTTGGAAGAGTGGTCACCCTCTATATAAGACACGGGCCACCCTATCCAGTGCTGTTTTCTCCTCTTCCTGAGGCACATTCACTGGCCTTGAGGGGACTCAATCGACGTGCCCTTACTATGTCCCATGTATGTGAATAAGCCAAGCAAACCAGAGCTCTCTGCCCCTGGGAACACCAGCGTGTGAACAGATGACGGGCAGGCTAGGGGGCCTTTTCTCCCAGTGCAGGGAGAATTGAGGAGCTGAGACCAGCACCCACCTGCCTGTAGAGCTGCCCCCCATCGGTGGGCTGCAGCCGCGACCCGTGGTCACCCATCTGCGGAGAGCGCTCTCCCAGGGAAAAGCCACAGCTTGGCCCATCGTCGTCTCCGTCTGGACTGTCCACCTTTGTGTCCCCCTGGACGCCAAGCTCCCCGAGCCTGGGGAAGGTCTCTGGAAGCTCGCTCTGAAATGGCAGGAGGGGACAATCACAGCTGAATTCTTCTGCCCTCAGCCTAAGTTTTAATGCCTGAGGTTCATCACCCACTTCTGGGGTTATCACAACTTCACTTCTCAGCCCTCTCTCCCTAGGAGGCTCATAGTGACCACTTCACTCATTGGCCACTTTCTCCATCTAAACCTGACATAGAGGGTGCCCAGTTTATTAGAGGAGATTAGAAATATCACTATTTATAAATCATTCCTGCTCTCAGTTACAGTGAAAGGAGGCGGACCTCCAAAGTACTGATCAATAGAAAACTTGACAACTACTTCCAGGTTTTGCTTAACGATGGTTTTCTAGGTCATGGCTATCTTGAAGCAGGTTGAATTCGTTTTTGAAGTTCTCCACCCCGAGGGAAGAGCATCGTATCTCCCCATTCCCAGGATGTCTTAAAACTGCACACACTGCTGAGGAGAGTGGGAGCAGAGGGTCTTTGGGGGCTAAGAGGAGCCAACCACCACGGGGCCCTAAAACAGTTGACGAGGCAGCCAGAGTAGCAGACACCAGCAGCTCCAGCCCTGTGCTCGCCAGAGAGCATGGCCAGAGAGGAGCCTGCAGAGCTGGAGGCCACTCTGCCTTAATCAATAACCATCAATCAGAGGGCAAATAGCTCTGGTTCTGCCATGAACCTGGGAATTGAGGCCTAAGTAGGTATATGCTTCATATACTGATTTCAGAGGCTGTGAGAAAGCTCCTGGAGCTCAGAGAGACCACGTTAGAGCCGGGTTTGCAAACCATCACTGTGGAATGAACCAGTGGAGGACTTTGGGGGTGATAACAAATTCATCCATCAGCAAAAAGACATGGCAGCAAAAAGCATGGCTGCAGTAGGGGCTTACAGACCAGCGTGTTCTTCAAACGAGCTCCCTGGGCAGCACCGGACAACCCCACTGCCTTTGCTCTGCCTGGACTGGGCGTGAAAAATAACCTGAGAGAATCAGAACATGACTGTGTGCGGAGTGGAGTGGGTAGGCGGACAGCAGGGCCTGGGGCTCAAGAACAAACCCCATACAAAGGAACTCCCGGGGCCGAGCTACCTCCATGAAGTCCTCCGCGTCGTCCTCCGCCTGCCTCCCTTGGCGCCAGTGCTTGAGCAGCCACCTGAGCTTGACGTAGAAGAGGAAGATGTTCTGCTTCAGGGAGCGCAGCTCCTGCTGCATCAGGTGCCTCTCGTCGTCCCAGGCGCGCTCGTGCAGCGAGCTCTGCAGGGCCAGGCCGTTTGCCTCCCGGTCGCGCCTGCGCAGGGCGCAGCGGCGTTCCTCCTCCACCTTGGACGAAGAAGAGAGGCGCCGTGACGGGCGGCTGTCCCCACCTGCCACCCAACTGAGCCTCTGCCAGCGGCCATCCCGCCTGGGATGGGAAACTCAGAAACTTCCCCCCTGCCCCCCACTCCCTGAGTTTAGTAAACTCCTCTAGAGGCTCACTCTTCACAAAACCCCAAGCGCCTCCTGACTCCCCCTTCAAGGGGAGGGGTCGGCATCATTTCTCATCGTGGAGTTTCTCGTGCGGTTTTTTGATGTTCCTTAGGCCCCTTCAGGAGCACTGTCTCTTGGAGGCAGGGCTCACAGCTGACCCAGGGGCAGACCCTGTTTGCACTCCGGGGCTGGTACCTTGTGCCTTGGCACATTGCAGGTGTCCAGGCAGAGTAAGTGGGAATCCTTCCCCCTTGACTCACTGAGCCCTAGGGTTCCCACAGACCCCGAGAGAAAGATGACAAGCTAGTACTCAACTGCACATGGGGTGCAGATGAGGGCACAGGAATAGCGTTCATGGTGGCTAAAGTGATATATAGGCTGAAAGTCTTTGCTCCACTGACCAGAAAGGGTTAGAATGCCAGTCTTGCTATTACCCTGACACCCCCTCTTGTGTCAAAAACCAACAGGTGGGTTTGGTTTTGTTTCCCTCAAGTACTAGAGAAAGTACTAAGCTGGGTGCTGACACCAGACCTCGTTAGCACCTGAAGCTGGAAATTTCACTCACACACTCAGCAGCCCTGAGTCCCAGCACTGGCTTTGTCCCCTGTGGACATGGAGCTGGACAGGGGGAGGAGGGGGCAGCCTGACTGCTGGAAGCCCAGTGTCTGCCATTTATTTGTGTTATCTCAGGCCATCGACTGATCCTTGTGAGGTTTCAGCTGCGAGTACAGCTGACCCCCGCCGTGCGTGCCCAGTGCCAGGCGGGTGCCCCAGGACTGGCTCCGGGAGGCACAGCCCTGGGAGGGTCTATTCTTTTAGTTTATTTTTTGATCTATAACCTCTTGGAAATGTCCCTTCCTGACTGGCTTGCTCTGCTCCCTCTTCCTCCAAGGCCCTTCTTCTGTTCCAGGATCCCCTTTCCCTTTCAACAAGCCCAGATGACTACTCAGAGCCTCCAGCTGAGGCTGGGAGAGTCTTCACCCCACAGCCCCTTATCCTGAATCCAGTACTAGAAACACCAGGAACCTGCGGTTCTGCTGACAGCATCTCCAGGGATAAACTCATTTTCAAACATGATTTTTGGAGCAATGTAAAAAACAAACAAACAGCTAAATTCTCTAGGGATTAGCCTTCAGGTGATATGAAATTACTTTTCTTTGGTGATAATATGTGAAACTTGACCTGGAAATATAACTTAAAAAAAGGGGACACGTCTAGTGGTACCTGGCTTGGCTCTCCCGGAGCTTCATGGCAGAAGGCGCTCCCTTGATCAGTTTTTAACCCATTTAGATGAGCAGAACCACAGACAACATGAGGCTTAAGTGGCATGCACATTCCTTGCCAGAGTAAGTACATACAGATACCTTACTGTGCATAGGACATGCATTTGAAACACCATGGTGCCATCTCAAGATCATCTGGTTTTTGTTTTCAAAGATAACAGATGTCTTCCAGGAACAAACACAAAAGGGTCTGAGAAGCAGTCATGGCCATTCGAGCCTGGGTTTGCATCTCGGGTGTGTCAGGGGTGGCAGGTACCTTGGAGGCCTGGGGACAGTGATCCCAGGTCCTGGGAACTCTGGGGAGGCGCTTAGTGGATGAGGATTTTGAGCCAGGACCAGGTTACTCTAAAATGGCTTAAAGAGCTGATAAGGCCACAGTCCAATTAGTGGCAGCTTTTTAATACAACGGGTGAATTGTTGATCTAGCAGAAAATTGACCTGATACTGACGAAATGTACCAATCTGCAGACACTGGACATTACGGACACATTTTCATGTCCAGCGGCCTGGAAGGCCTTTTACTGGTTCTGGCTGTAGGCAAGCTTGTCTGTTGCGTTACTCCTTCAGTCGTGACCGACTCTCTGCAACTCCATGGACTGCAGCCCTCCAGGCTCCTCTGTCCATGGGGATTCTCCAGGCAAGAACACTGGAGTGGGTTGCCATTCCCTTCTCCGGGGGGTCTTCCCGAACCAGGGATCAAACCCACATCTCCTGAGACCACATACTGACCAAAGTCAGGATGGAAAAGTGTGCTTTCCAGCAGGAAGGTAGACAGTGATCTTTGTGAGACACCCCGAGGTGGGCAGCTTGACTGGGTGCCCTTATCTATGTGCCCTCCAGCCCCAAGTCCAGGCTGCCCAATTGGTGCATGAGACCGAGTCCCTATAAAGCACCGCCCATCCTCTCTCTCTCGGGGCCTACGAACAGAGAAGGTGGTGCTGGATCCAGGTCATATTTACCTTCCAGATAGTGTCTGTCAATCTCTCTGCCTCTTTCTGATGTAGTCTGACTACCTGCGCAAGCTGACCCTGAAGCTCCTTTATCGATACACTCTGGGGGAGCCCCTGAGCTGATCAGTGGGACAAAGGAAGGGGTTTAGTGGATACACTCTGTTCGGGGGCGCCCCCGAGCTGATTGGTGGGACAAAGGAAGGGGTTTAGTGGATACATTCTGTTTGGGGGAGCCCCAGAGCTGATTGGTGGGACAAAGGAAGGGGTTTAGCGGCAGTGAGAACTTGGCCCAAGCTGAAGACATGGGACAGACCCGTGCACGAGGCAGGGGCACAGAGTGACAAGACACCCGTGGGTGCAGAGAGTGAATCTCAGCAGCCCCCCCAGAGCCCCGCCCGCATCTCTAACCTGGCAGCCGGGTCGGTGAGCAGTGCCATCGCCTGGGCTTCGCCACCACAGCGCCACAAACCAGGCCAAGAGGAGGCAGCCCCACACAGGCGGCTTCTAGATGACTTTCTAGAAGCTGCGGGCATCAGAGCTGGCGATCATGCATGACTGCCTCACACACGGCTTTCTGGACTCACTGCCCAAGCCCATGAGTGTCTCCCTCAGTTGCATAATTAATGAGTTCATACTTTCTTGTTAAGAGTTCTTCCTGCGCCGTTGGGAGGCCTCTCTTTTTTCCCCAGAGTCCCCCCACCCAGGATGCTTACGGCAAGTGGCCTGGGGCTCCTTCACTGAACAGACGCCAGTGCCTTGGAGGAGCTGCACAAGGTCTGCCTGTTACATTTTACATTAAAATACCTACAGGAATCTTCAATAAAACGGTTACTGGTAAAATCCATCTTTTACACCTTTATGTCCAAATGGCAATGACAGAGGAGGCCGAGTTCCTTTATGACATGTTTTTTAGAGATGGAAACACTGTCCTGTTAAAAATCTTAGGCATCATTGACATTGAAGCATGATGTGCTGCCCACTGGTCCAGTGGTTAAGAATCCACCTTTGCAATGCAGGGGACACGAGTTTGATCCCTGGTCAGAGAAGATCCCACATGCCACAGGGCATCTAGGCCTGTGTGCCACAACTACTGAGGCCCGTGCGCCCTAGAACCTGTGCTCTGCAATAGGAGAAGCCACGGCAAAGAGAAGCCCAAGCACCCCAACAAGAGAGTAGCCAGTGCTCACAACTAAAGAAAAGCCTGCGCACAGCAACGAAGACCCAGCACAGCCAAAAATAAAAATAAGCAAACATTAAAAGAAATAAAGCTCTGTGGACAAGTAACTGCTCCTAGGTAGGATGCTGCCACTATAGTGTTGGATAAACCAAAATACAAACAGACGATGGCAGAATCTGCCATCCAGAATCACCACCACCGCCACACAACTGCACATGCTCATACACGTCACATACGTGAGAAAGGTTTCACACAACACAGAGATTCCCTCCAAACATACATACTTCCCCTTCATCACCGAGTTGCCGAAACCATCCCACTCACCTAAGATTCTGATTAGTCACCAAACACACTGACCTTGTCCTATGCAGTTGGTTTACGTTCAGCCGATGCCTTCCCTGGTGGTCCCTATGCCATGGACACGTGTTCATCTCGACAGCACGACCATCTCCTTGTATTATCACTGGGGAATCCACACTCCAGCCTTCCCCTACATGGCCTGTGCCACGACTACACTGATCATTTCCTGGACATCTTCAGAGAAAGTGGCGTATAAATTACTTTCCACACTAAAGACAACTTCGCTATCTCAACACACAAACAAAAACCAAATCAAACCAAAAAATCAAAAATCTTTTCACGTGGTTACTTACTAGGTAACAACAATGCTACTCGTTCACCAGGACTCCATTCTGCCTCCCTCCCTGTGACCTCATCTCCCATGACTTCCATTTTATTCGGGGCAGTTCTGCTACTGCTTCTTTCCAAAGCGGTTTATCGGGTCAGCACCTGTGCCCGCGTACTTGGCATATAAACCCCACATCCTTTCATCGAGGCTGGTATGTCACAGCTGAGGCCGAAGAGCGCTCTCGTTGATGAAAGGACAGGAGGAGGGGCTTGAGAGAAGGACTCCGGGATTTCTGACCCAGAAACTCGATCCTCTGGGCACAGGCTCAGTCTCATATTTACGTGTAATCTGACCGGTGCCTGTGCTCCTCCTTCAGCACTATTTTTAAGGCGCCTGGCACATTCCAAACCACATATTCCGTATCCTGCTTTCTTAACAGATGGAAGCTCTCAGCAGACTTGCCGGGAGCCTCAGGGAGCAAAGCCCGGGAAGACGCCCGTGCCACATGGGAATCTTGCTGGCAGCCACCGAGAGGAACAGGCAACCAGAGTATTGGCCTTTCTGAAGTCTGCTCGCTTTGTTCTCCTCTGAGCGGTTAACTTTTCTGTAGCTGCATTAGCAGGCTCATGGGTGCTGGCAGGTTGGGACTTTGGCTCTCTCTGGCTGCGGCAGTTCTGAGGGGCTGGACGAGGATATGGACACACCGTGCCCCCCAGAGCTCAGCATGTGCAGCCCAAAGGGTGGGCCTCCCACCACAAAGACCTGTGATCTGCTAACACGCTACTGAGTAAGAGGCAGTTATTTTCTTTTTCGCCTTGTTGTGACTGCTGCTGCTGCTAAGTCGCTCAGTCGTGCCCGACTCCTAGCGACCCCATGGACTGCAGCCTACGAGGCTCCTCCGTCCATGGGCTTTTCCAAGCAAGAGCACTGGAGTGGGGCGCCATTGCCTTCTCCTTAGTAGTAGTTCAACATACTACTAAGATTCCGTGTCTACCCAAATCTTCCCAAATAAGCACTTAGCGTCTGTCCCCTTTCCCCAAACATGAAATCTATAACGTAAAAAACACAGAAGGCACTTCACAAATGGGACTTGAGGAATCTTCTAAACTTCAGCTTCAATTCAGAAAGTTGTTTCTTCTTTGAAGCCACCAATCTAAGGTGGCTTCTGTCAACCCCTCCACTAGCACCTCCAAGGAGCCAAGGGCTGAAGGAAATTCACATGTGTTTGAGTAGTTAGTGTTTGCAGACAGACCAAGGTCACGTCAAGGGCAACGGAAGAGGAAGTCCAGACACCATTAGCAAAGGGGAGGAAGAGGATAGGGTTAGCAGATGCCAACTAGAATACACAGGACGGATGCACAAGAAGGTCATACTATATAGTTCAATATCCTGTCATAAAGCTTCACGGAAAAGAATATGAAGAAGAATGTATATATGTGTGTCACTGAGTCACTCTGCCATACAGCAGAAATTAACACAACATTGTAAATCACCTATGCGTCAATTTAAAAACAAAAAAACCCTGCTAGCAGTACACCTTCCCTCAGTCTCAGCCCCATTCTAGATGAAAACGTCTGTTCCGTCTGCCTTCGCCCCAGTTACACGGCACTCCATGGCATCCGTGCCCTGTGCCGAGTCTTTAACCCAGAGTCACTTCTCTGGCCGGCTGCCCTGCTACTGTGTGTACAGTTTCCAGTAGAGCCTCATGGGAAACCAAGTGTTGGCAATGAATTCAGCGAAGTCTTCACTAAAGGGTTCTGAGGGTTCTGCCCCCCAGAACTGTCCACTGTACGATCCTTTAACCCAATATCACATTCAAAGGCCAAGCTGAGCCCCAGGGTGACATCCATGCCAGGGACACACACGGAGAACCAGACCCTACATGGGATCAACATGGGGCTCCTCTCATCATGAAAGGAAAAACTATGGAGCTGTCAGAGGGGCCAGAAACCAGAGGGGTGTCATCTTTTAGAAAGTATTTTAAAATTGTGTCTGCATACATGAGTTTTCTCTCCTGTGTGAAATGCCTTGGTGAATAAAAAGTCAGAATGAAGTGTGTCTAACTCCTGAGTAAATCAGTTTCCCCTTCTAGGAAATGATGCTCCTGGACCTTGCCTTTTACAGAGTTGTTTTTTATTTTTTTACTGTCTCATTAGAAGGTATAAAATTAAAGGAAACCAGACAGACGCTTGAAAGACAAAACATTCCATGGCAAGATAGTGGGCGTAAGGATTAGTCACCCGAGTGATCTGGGTTTGGAAATGGCCCCCAAGGAGATGGAGCGCCTGTTGGAATGTCCAGGCCTGGGGGGGAGTGGTCAGTGGGGGCCAGTCCCTGCTGAATAGGTAGCACTCCTCATGGGAGGGGCCGGGGTGGGGAGAGGACAGGCCAGGCCCGAGGAGGCAGTTCTGGCCCTAGCTCCACCACCAGTCAGCTGGGGTGGGGGAGAATTTGCTGACACTGCCTTGTGCTTTCTTCCCACTTGTAGAATGAGGGGGTCTGTCTGAAGATCCCTTCTGAGCCGTATTGTTTGGTGACCCAAAGTCACCGCACAGCACTAGCTAACTTTGCTACGTGCCCTTTTATGAAGGTTTCCCACGACACTGTTTCAGCTAAGCGTCTTCCTCTCTCCAGATTCTCTGTGGCTTCTGAAGCTCTGCAGAGCACACATGCCCAGGAGAGTAGGGGGCAGACTTGTTGCTCCTGGGGAACCAGCAGGGCCTGGGGGTGCAGGGGAGGGAGTCCTCTGACCTCATCACAGTGAACGGGACACGCTTAGTAGACAGGACACCCCGGACGGTGTATAGAGGGAGGAGGGCACCGGACCACCCAGAGAAAGGGCCTCTGGGGGCAGAGAAGACTGGCAATGTGGCCCGGCCTCTGGCTATGGGTTTTTGTGCCAAAGTAACCTGTGTGCAGGACAGGATGCAGATGGGCTGGTTTTGGCCTTATACGTGCTGTCATTTGATGTAGTCTGATTGGCTAGTTTTTGCCCATTTTTACTGTACACTGACAGTTATAAAATCACACCAGAACAAACACAACATTGGTACCAGCTACTGGAGCCGTGACACCCCTTCCTGCCAGGCAGTCTTCAACAGCAAGACATATTCCTTCTGGTTCTTGATCACTATTCATACTTTGTTACATAGCACCTGGCACTCTTGGGGGACTTTCTCACCTGACTGAGAAGTGAGCTTCTGTTTGCTTCCGGAAGCAAACACCCCGACCTTTCCTAATGCAGAACACGCGGCTCTAACCCTGCGGCAACTTCCTCAACAGGCGGTACCAAAGCCAGACACCCGCCTCAGGGCCACCTACCTTCTGTCCTGGTGGAATTACCTAAAGGGAGGAGCCTTCGCGGACGGGACAACTGTGACCTACAACAGGACCCCCGCTCCTCCCCTTGCTCCTGCCCCGGCTGCAACTCATCTGATCTCTCAGTTTGGACTGTGAGATGCATGGGAGGGATTTGTTTTTTTGCTTTTGTTCTTGTCTTACAATTTTAAACAAAATACAAAGGACAAGAGGGTGGGGTGGGGTGGGGAAGGTAGACAGGCAGCTGGAAAACTATAGGATGAGGAAAAGCAGTACTATCCACAGTGACTGTGAGATTTGTGGACATGGGTTGCTATGGCAACAGAGACTGCAGAAGAGCCCCCGGGTCAGAAGAGCATTCCCGGTTCTGCCCTACGTCTGGAGCACCATCCAGAAAAGGAGCAGGTCGGGGCGGGGCAAGACACACAGGCGGGACACTCTTGGTTTTCAGTCCTGCTTTCCTCACTGCCTGACAACCAGCCACACAGCCTCATGAATCAGTCTCAGTTGCTTCGCTTCGTTTCCAGGCCCCCTGTCCTCACCCTGTGTGAATCCCCCAGTTCAGTTGTATGCCATGGATTCTGATTCAGTTAAGTACCCCTCTGATCCCACATGCCCCATATCCCCATCATGTTCCCTAGGGGCCTTGGACCTAGGTGGGAACCGTCACACAAACACACAGCAAAGGAGGAGTGGGAAGGTGAGGGGGACCCCTGCTCACCTCGAGGCTGAAGCAGCTCTGGGCTCCAGGCCGGCAGCTCCCGGCATCCCCGTCGGCTCGGCGGTGCAGCTCCCGTGCGGTGCGGAGATGGAGGTGACCCCGCTCCTCCCCTCGCTCCTGCCCCGGCTGCCACTCCATCTGATCTCTCAGTTTGGACTGTGAGGTGCATGGGAGGGATTTGTTTTTTTTTTTTGCTTTTGTTCTTGTCTTACAATTTTAAACAAAATACAAAGGACAAGAGAGTGAGGTGGGGCGGGGGGGGGGGGGGGGGGGAGTAGACAGACAGCTGGAGATCTATGGGATGAGGAAAAGCATGACCAGAGAAACCAACGTAAACACAGCGGCATCAGAGAGAGGAGAGAACAGAGCCAGGAGGAGGAGCAGCAAAACGGCAGGCTGAGAGATCTGAAAGGCAAACAGAGAAACGGAAGAATGCAACACGCTGGTCACGAGGCGCATGCGATGGGGACGCGGGAGCGAGACTCGCCCGCAGTCAGGCATCGGGCACCAAACGCCACAGTCCAGGGCGGTGCACGGAGAGCCGTCCGGGCCACACCACTCGTCGCCCTCGGCTCCGGGGTGCTGTCAAAGCCATCCTTCTCTCCACCACGCTCCTTGCCTGCCCCAGCTGTGTCACAGAGGGAGCCGGTGGGCTGGACTGTCCCTGGGGCGGTGAACCCAGGCACGGATGCACCCGCTCCCGGGAGTCTGCTAATTATCCTGACTTCGAAGAGCGCTTGCACTGCGCTTCAAACTCCTCTTTGCTTCTTCATCGAGATGGCTGGTCATTGAGGACGCCAAAAAAAGGAGAAGGGACAGAATGCGTCCATCCTTGGTGCTGCCAGTGGGTTAGCCTCGTGTCAAGAGGGAGGACCTCTTAGCCAAGAGCAGTGGCGTGGTTAAAAATAAAAGGGAAAGGGGGAAAGAAACAAGGAAACAAGAGAGCTAAACCAAACCAAACCAAAAAAAAAAAAAAAAAAAATAGAGAAACCCAACCAACAGAAAGGCTTTGGTTGAAAAACTTGAGGCTTTAGTACAATGCAGGTTTGCGATCATAACCAAGCAGCTGTGAGCAAGGTGAGTTGGAGCGCGGCAAGGCCAGCGAGAAGGAGGAGGAGCAGGACGGAGCAGGGAGGCAGAGCCAGGAGCCCCCTTACCTGCAGGTCCGGGCCCAGCTCCTTGCCCAGGTTCCCCACCGGGGAGTCCCGGGATACGGAGGTCACAGAGGACAGGAAGCTGGATGACTCGGTGAGCTGGGGCAGCGGGGACAGGCCCTCCCCCAGTCGCTCCACCTGCTCCAGGAAGGCCTGGAGCTCTTTCCTGAAGGCCTTCATCCTGGCGTTGAGGGTCCCCAGCAGCTGGGGCTCCTCCCTGGTGCCCTGGCCGCAGGCCCCGGGCGAGGCCTCTCCGCCCGGGAGAGCGGCCTCGGTGTCCGTGATGATGCGCTCCACCGTGCGCTCCAGCCGCTCCGCCTCGTGCCTGATGCTCGCCAGGCGCTCCGAGTCCTCCTGCGCGCGCAGCAGCTCCGCCGGGCACTCGCCGGCCTCCGACGGCCTCCCGCTTCCGAAGCCAGACGTCTTCTCGAAGGTCTCCTCCGAGTCACTCTCACCGCCAATGGGGCCCTCCCGGCGAGGCTGCAGGCGTCCGTCCTCACCGTCGTCGCTCCTCCGACCCGTGTCGCTGTCAGCATCGCTGTCCCGCGGGCTCGGGGCGCGCGGGCCCGGCTGCAGAGTCAGCACCTCCCCGCTCAGCTCGCTTATCGGCAGCCGCACCACCTGGAGCTCGTCCTGCAGGGGCGCCCCGCCCCCTGCCAGCCAGCCCGGCTCGGGCCGCGGCTCGAACTTGAACTTGCTCAGCTCGTGGGTCAGCTGCCGGTTGTGGTCCTCGATCTCGGAGATGGACCTCCGCAGCAGCTCCGCCTCCTCCTCCACGAACTGCAGGTGCCGGCGCAGCTCAGCCGAGGACTCCAGGGAGTCACCCCCGAAGGGCGAGGTCGGCCCACCGGGCAGGGGTTCCCGGCCGCGCAGGTCTTCCATCTCAGCCTTGAGGCCCCGATTCTCCACCTCCAGCTCCACGATCTTCCGGCCCAAGATGCTGGCCTCCTCCTCCACCAGCCTCAGCCGCAGCTTCAGCTCGGCCTCCCGAGTGCTGGGTGGCCCGCCGGCCTCGCCCGTGGGCAGGGGGCTGTCAGCGTCCCCGTAGAGGGCCCTGTACCTCTGCAGCTCCTGCTCCAGCCGGTCCTTCTCGCGCCCCAGCTTGGCCATCTTCCTGAGCATCAGCGAGCCCTCCTCTTTGGCAAACTGGAGCTGGCACCTCAGATCCGCGCTGTCATCCTGCCCAGAGAGAGAGCCCAGATCAGGGTTATTTGAAAATATCACACCTTCCTCTTTTTGACGATTTTCCTCACACCTCACCCCTCACACACACACATACCACACACACACACACACACCACACACGAAACACCACTCTTCCCGTCAGTGCATGGGGTCCACCGAGAGGGGCCATGACAGACGGGGCAGGCCTGGTCCTTCATGGGGGCACCAAGGCCTGCTTGGTCACAGGAACAAAGGACACCAAACAAGTAGTTTGGGCAAAGGTGCACATGAAAACCATCACCCAGGAGATGAATGGAGAGGAGTGAGCAATGAAGCCCAGCACTGTCACAGTGTGGCGGCCCACTCCGCCTCTTTGGGTCCATCCTGACCTGTGAGACACCCCAGACCCCAGGCTTAGCCTGGGGCAGGTGGACAGGCCTCTGTGCCAGCTTCTACCTGTTGCCACTTACCTCCTCCCTCCACAGAGGGGCCGCCAGCACCTCATAGGGCCTAACGGGATGGGGAGGCCAGGTGACCCCTAATCAGCCTGGCTTTCCACAAATCTGAGAACCTAAGACAAGGCAACCCCCCACCATCCTCCTCCCCCAGCTCATCCCATGGATGACGTGAGGATGACTCAAGATGATGGGCATGAGGGCCTCTGGATGCTAAGCTGCAGAGTAAGCACCCAGCTCTGGCGGTTAGTATGAGATGGATACTGTAAACTGAAGGCCCGGGTGACTCACACCCTCTCTCCATGCAAACTCGACTTCAGCACCTTTTAGTGGCTATGACAGCAGGAAATTAATCCCAGAAACCCAGTCAATCCTAAAGGAAATCAAATTTGAATATTCATTGGAAGGACTGATGTTGAAGCTGAAGCTCCAATATTTTGGCCACCTGATGCGAAGGGCTGACTCATTGGAAAAGACTCTGATGCTGGGAAAGATTGAAGACAGGAGGAAAAGGGGCCACAGAGGATGAAATGGTTGGATGGCATCACCGACTCAATGGATGTAAGTTTGAGCAAATTCCAGGAGATGATAAGGGACAGGGAAGCCTGGTGTGCTGCAATCCATGGGGTCGCAAAGAGTCAGACACAATTTAGCGACTGAACAACAACAACAAAGGTGGACATAATGAGGGGTTCTGCGACAACTGGAAGTAAAGCTGACTGGCCACGCAATGGAGCAAGATAGGTTACCATCACTGCTGGGGTAATGATGTACAGGGCCTACACAGAATACATGGGCCATAAAACACATACAGTTTTTAATCCTAACTTAACACTAAGGGGAAAAGCCTACTTATTTGTTATTCATTCATTCCTTCAGGAAATACTGAATACATATTGTGTACCAGAAATTGGCATGTTAAACAACCCAGGTTCTTAGAACTTTCGAAAGCAGATCAAAAGCATCTTTTTAAATTTTTTGATATAGATTTATAAGAAATCTATGTGTCCAAATATAGAGAGGTCTTTGTTGTCACAAGAAGGGGTTTGAATAAACTAAAACAGGTGTCAGTGGAGATCGAGTGTCAGTACTTTGTAAATGAATCACTTCAGGGGTGACAAGCCCAGGAGAGAAAGATGTTTAGCCCCATCATGAACCTGGTAGCTAGTGCTTGTCCTGAGTCTAGAATCACCTACACCATCCTGTCTCCAACTTAAACACAGAAGTTCACTTCAGTGCTGGGGACAGCCGTGGAGACAGTGGAGGGGAATGTCACCTGTCCCAGGGGAATTCCACCTTCAGCCCGGGACTCAAGCCTGGACAGAGTCCCAGGCGGGACCAGTGTCCTGACCCACCCTCCCTGGAGACTCACGACTGGTGAGCCCTTGAGATGGTGGCGGCCGAGCGGCAGAGCCCCCTGCGCAGTTCAGGACACTTCTGTCTCAAACCAGGGTCAGGGTGTCTCAGGCTGTTTCTCCTGAGGGTTGTTCCCCCCAAAGTTGAGCTGTTGGAGGATGCACATCGAGTCTGGTGTTCCCCAGGGCTCTGTGCTCAGATAGAAGCATTTATCTGTACCCGCCTACATGGTATAAAACCCCAGCAAGCCCTCAAATCACCTTGACTTCTGGAAACCTTACATCGTCTCCCCATCCCCTGCCATTCCCCACAAGTCTGATTCTAAATCAGAACCATCCTCCTCCTCTGTCTCCTCAAACTTAAACCCAGGCTGGGTAAAAAAGCAGGATTCCACGACATACCCTAGTGAGCGTCCGATTCATAGATTACCTGAGGATTGACCAAATATCCAAAAAGGCTCCAGCTCCTTAAGGAAAGAAACTACCCCCACACCAGGAATTCTAACATATGATGAAAGCATGCTTCATTTCTACGCAACACCCATGCACAGCCAGCCCTGCCACCAGGACTAACGCAGGTTTTGATTTAAAAAAAAAAAAAAAAAAGGCCGTCTTTGAAACCGAGGGAGTGTGTGGTCAACTTCATTGCTCAGTGGGGGCAGCCGGAGCTGGCGTGCAGAGTAAGGGGAGGCTGGGGGGAGCCGGGCTCGGCCTGTTCTGGGGCAGGAGGCCAACTTCTTCTGATATGATGGGGGAATCACAGCCTCAGCTGTAGCAGCATGGGCTGGACACCCATCTTATCTGGTAACTGAAGACTTTCTAGAACTCTGCCAAGAATCCCCGGGAGGGGCAAGGCCGACCTCGAGCTCTGGTTTCAGGAGACGGTCCGACAGCTCCAGGAAGGAGCATGAAGCAGATCCAGTAGCCGGCCCATGTGACTCTTCGTGGTGTGGCAGAGAAGCCCAGCACGGCCCGGGGTTGGGGAGGACGCACACAGGACCACCACCGCCGCCACCAGCGGAAAGGCCTTGACAAGCAACAGAAATATAACGCTGCGGGTGTATATTGTCTGGCTTGCAAGTCTGCCTCTGGCCAGCACCCCAGCGCCGCCGACCGCTGCTCGCGCTCCTACCTTGCGCCGGGGCGGCAGTTTCCTCTGAGCTTTGGCTGTAGACCTGCAGTTCCCAAGGTGCTCGGCTCCTCCGTTCTGCCAGACAGAAACTCCCCGCTCAATGACCCCACTCTCAGGTCTCCCCCTCCTGCTCCCAGCCTCACTGACCCCCGGTGAGTGCCCTGCACCTGTCACCCCACGATATGCAAAGATGACGCTTTTAAAGAACAGCTCTTCCCCGGTCAGAAGCCAGAAGTTGAAACAGTCTTGAAAGCCAGGGGCCAAAGCACCCAGCATCTGGGGACAACAGGCTTTAATGTCCCCATTATTAGCAGTTCCAAAGTGAGATTTGGGCAGCAGAGACGTGGAAGAAAACAGCTAAGCCTTGCTGTTTCTCCGGCTCACCAGGCCTGGCCCTCCATGCAAGCTGCTGTGGGGATGGGGGCTTCAGGGAGAGGAGAGAAGCAAGAGAATGGGGAGGGGGGATTCACAGAGGGGTGGGCACAGGGCCTCGTAGTTTCCTGGACTCTCTGTGGTGTCTCTCTCATCACTGTGTGCTCTGGGGGCTCCAGGGAGCAGACACCCCAAAGAGGCCTTGTTCTTTCCAACATCTAATACTAGTAGCGATTTAGAAAATAAAGAAAGAAATGCAGTGTTCAGAAAAGCTAAGAAGTTCTGAAGGACACAATGCATTGTGCACAGAGAGGGCTCCACTCTGACCACCTTGCAGAGAACACCTTGCTTTCGATTAGGACAATTTAAGACACTATTCAGCTTGTGCATTTAAAAAAAACTCCAACCCTCAAAACGATGCTTTCTGGACAACCCGACGTGACGGCAGCTGTGCTTTCTCACTCTTTCACTGTGTGACTGACTTGGAGGCCAGAACGCCCGTCACCACCTGAGAGCACAGCAGAGCCCCGAACGGCACCGATCATGCTGCGAGGAAGTCGGTCTGTTCCCCTCCTTCTTGAGGAAGCCACCAGCTGACCAGTGAAAGAAACAACAGGGAAGAGCTCTTGTTTGGGAAGACAATTCACCCGTGGAGGCTCTGGGTGAGCTCAGATGTCTGCGCAGGTGGTGATTCTTTGGCGACCTTCAAGGTGATGCTCACACTTTTCAAGAAAACTCAAAATGAGGAGACGTCGCATGAGAGTGAGATGCTGCTTACCTGGGTGAAGGCTTTCTTCTCTTTGTACGCTTCCCGGCTGCCTCTTCTCTTCAAGGAACTCTGAAACAGAGCCAGGCGACATTCTGTTACAAAGTGGGGGGTCACATGTAGGAACCGGCTCAAGGCAGCATGTCCCCTCGCCCCCGGGAGGGGACACACACACACAGTGGAAGGAGGCTCTTCTGTCACTGGAATCACAAAACAAACTAGAGCTTGGGAGGTGTTTGCCTCCTGAGAGGCTTCAAGTCCTGATTATTGAACTTGGGGTTTTCCCCAATCGTTCAGTTTCATAAACAGGGACGCCAGGATCATTGTGACTGAGGAGGGGGGACAGGAAGAGGGTAGGAAGCGTTGGAAAACACATATGTAATGTTCTGAGGGTGATTTCTCCTCTGAATTATGTTTTGTTTGGGCTACTATCAAAACTAATTGCTGGCCTCACCTGGTGGTCCAGTGGTGAAGAATCACCTGCCAACAAAGGGGACATGGGTTCAATTCCTGGTCCAAGATGGCACAGGCCGTGGGGCAACTAAGCCTGTGTACCACAACTCCTGAGCCCGCTCTCCAGAGCCTGTGCTCTGAAGCCGGACAAGCCGCAGCAACAGGAAAACTGTGCCACAACTCGAGAAAGCCCTCGTGCAGCAATGAAGACCCAGCAATGCCAAAAATAAATTCAATTAAAAAAATTAATTGCTGTTTCCTGGGCCCCTGTGGGTAAGTGGTGAGACAGAAAGTGGTCGGAAGGGAGAGACGGTGGTCCTGGTTTATGGAGAATCCAGGTCGCAATATTCCCCACGAAGCCACTGCAATTCCTGATTAAACCTCCCTCTTAGAGGTCTTAGCAAGCTCATCGTGTATTCATATGGGAAGTAGCTAGTTTTACACCCATCACAGAGCACCTTTGCCTGCTGTGGGCAAGAAGTATGTCTGAATGACAAGCATACGTATCAATCAAAGGGCCAAGGGGTGTCTGAGACAGAGGGGCAGGAAGCCAAGGCAGTCCCCCCTTGGGCAAAGGGAGGAGACAGAACGGCTGGAAGGAGAGCGAGGAGCTCCGAGGGGACGACAAAGGAGCTGAGAGGATGGACATCGTCACAGCACATTTCAGAAGAAAGCAGTCTGGAGAGTTCAGACCAGCATCATTCGGACCTTAGGGAGCCTGTGGCGGAAAGGATTCCCCCACAGCTGCCGCCTTCCCTCTGCAGCTCCCCCTGAAAGAAGGGACGAATCCTCTCCTCCAGGGGAGCTCACGGGGTAGGGGGAGAGCGTGGCAGTGCCCTCTGGGCTTTGAGCCTCTGCCGCACCCCTCACTCTACCCGGCCTGGGGAGGAGGCTCTTCTGCAGGCGGCCTCCATCATGTCGGATCTAAAGTTAATTCACTCAGTTCTGTGTACATTTTGGTGTCTTGGTGTCACATTAGATCATGCCATGTATTGGATGAATCTCGGGGTTAAGAAACAACTAAAACTCTAGCTGCCCTGAGCCTCCTGGAGGCTGGTGGCCTGGTGACAAGGTAACTGAGAGAAGAGATGAGAAGTTCGAGTTGGTGTGGGTGGGGAGCGGGTGGGGGGCGGGGTGGAAGCTGGTCCCGGAACCCCAGCTGCAGGAGCTCCACTGACCTGCCTGGTTGGGGGTGGGGTCTTCTCCCTTGTCCTGCCCTGAACACAACTGCCCAGTCCTGTGATCATGCCAGTGAACCAGGGAACAGGCAGGGGGTTGTGGGAACCCTGACACAGATCCTGGTCACAGGGGCAACTACAGTGAGAAACACCGCAAGAATTGAAATTAACCAGCAGCAAAGAAACTATAAAACTTTGGTTGGTGATGGACACAGATGAATGCTGGGTGTTGCTTGATGGGAAAACCCTATGTTATAAACATGTCACATTTTTCCCAAATCATTTTATAAGACTCTTTAACCAAATTCCTCTCTCTCTCTCTCCCCCTCCCTCCCTCTCTCTCTCCCTCTCTCTCTCCCTCTCTCTTTCTATGTATATATAGTGTACCATCATCATCGCACTCGTGTCTGACTCTTTGGGGCCCCACAGACTGTAGCTCACCAGGCTCCTCTGCCCATGGGACAGTGTAACATATACACACATAAAAAGTATTTATGTGTGTGACAATATACATACATATATACACACACACATACACAAACACAAGTACTTTTTTTGTATTTGTAAGGGAGACGAGGATGAAGGACTTAAAAGATTCAAAAATTCAGCTAAAGAGATAGGCAGACTAAGGCCATCAGGACCAATCAACCCACAGCCTACTTTGTGACTAAGTTTTACTGGAGCACAGCCTCATCTATGGATTAGGAAGAAAAAAAAACAAAATAGATCCACACCATGTATTTTTAAAAATCTCAGATGAATTAAAAATCTAGATGTAGAAGACACGCACACAAAATCTCAGAAAGAGAGAGATGAATTTCTATTTGTTTTGGGGGCATGGACTTTATAAACACAAGAAATGAAAGCTGAAACATCCAAGGAAAGATGAGTGGATTTGTAAGATTAAAAATTTTTATATT
Source organism: Bubalus bubalis (assembly GCF_019923935.1). NCBI lineage: Eukaryota > Metazoa > Chordata > Mammalia > Artiodactyla > Bovidae > Bubalus > Bubalus bubalis. The sequence continues at coordinate 20,870,065 of NC_059178.1, forward strand.
ATCAAAATAAAACACTTAATAGTATTAAAAAGCAAATGATAAAATGGGGAAAAAAGGATTTTTTGAACACAAGACAGACAAAAGAACAATATTTGGCAAGCAATAGGAAAAGGAAAACCATCTTAATAAGAAAATAAACAAATGGCCAATAAACATGATGACTAGTAATTAAAGCAACAAGGTATAGTTTCTCACTTAAGAGATTTATGAACCAAAAGAAGTATGAGGCCCAGTGTTAGCAAGTGTCCCCAGGCCAGCCCCCCACACGGATCAGCATGAGTGGACTTCCAGTGGGCAGTGCAGCCTGACCAGTGCATATACGTGACCCAGGAATCCCACCTCTGGCAATGTCCCCTAAAGAAAAACACTGATCCTTGTGTGAAGATTTATGAATGAACCAAGAACGCTCATCACAGTACCTCTCATAATAGTAAATGAACACTGTGCAGGTTATTAAAATGATGTTTCTGAAGAACACTTAAAGATTCAGGAAATATACTAAGAGGAAAATGCAGACTACAAATAGCATGTATTTTGTGACTTCAACTTATATCTAATAAATTATAAGTATGCATATGTATTTCATGCGTATGTGATAAAAGTCAACTAGAAAAAAGGTTTATCAAAATGTGAACAGTGATCCCCTTTGCATGATAGAATTACAAGTGATTCTAATTTTTTGCATGGCTTTTCAAAGTCTCCAAATTTATCGGCAGCGAATACTGTTTCCTTTGCAATTAAAAAAACAGGAAAGGAAATTCTGTCCACTAAAGGGGAAGTCACTCAGTCGTGTTTGACTCTTTGCGACCCCATGGACTGTAGCCCACCAGGCTCCTCCATCCATGGGATTCTCCAGGCAAGAGTACTGGAGTGGGTTGCCATTTCCTTCTCCAGGGGGATGTTCCCAACCCAGGGATTGAACCTGGGTCTCTCGCATTGTAGGCAGACGCTTTACTGTCTGAGCCACCAAAACCTCACTATTTACCATTAAAAATTATGACTCTCCTTGAATGGAATGATCAACACTTAAATCACTATGCTAAATGGTAAAGGTGAACACTCCTCTCTGAAATGAAAATCTTTTACAAAGCAATACCAAAAGCATAAGACAACTTTCAGTTACTACCGAAGACTGAAAGAAGAATTCACCACCTGATTAAAGTACACATGCTGAAGATACAAACACTAGTTGAAGTATCGTCTTAAATATACATGCAAAAACCTAACTAATTTGCATACAGTGTTGAAAAAGGGCTTTCTACATTCAGTTATGTCTGGTAAGTAAGCCTTGTTTTAAGACATGGGTTTTGTAAATATGGCTATTATTGAGGTCTCCATCTCTTTGGGAAATAAAGGATCAACATATTTTTTAGGATAAACATATAAAGGATCAACATATCAACATATTTTCCTCCACTTAAGAGGTCAGAGGAAAGAGGCCATCACTGAATCACAGGTGTCTGTGTGGCATGACAGTGGCCTCACGAGAAGTTATCAGCCAGGTTTGGGGTTTCTTTCCACAAGGTGATGCTGCTTTTATTAGTTTGGTCCTTGAGGTATAACTGGTACACATATGGTTGGTGAGAGACCAGGAAGCCCTCTGAGAGTTAGGGGGACTGGCCAGGCACCCCACAGCACTGCAGACATGTGCTAAGCTGTCATGAGTCCCAGACTAGGGTACAGGTCCCTCTGCACTCACATCTCGAGTCTTGCCCAGGTAGGGCTCCATGCTCTGGGTGCACTGGTGGGGACCCAGGGTGCAGGAGGAGGGGTATGAGCATCACGGCCAGCTCACCCCTCCAGGTGACTCAGATCCAGTGGAGAGTCTTTCAACAAACAATAAGGAAAGGGGTGAATGCTGACTGTCGAATGAACAGAACCCAGAAGGGTGACTCCCCTGTGATTCAGTCCACTCTTCCTTTTTAGCCTGGCCAACTGCCATCAGATCAACTCTAAAATTCCTATTGAGAAGGAAAAAAAATTGAGTTTGGATCCAAATTGAATCCATCTATGGCTGATACATCTGCTGAGTACTCAGTCAGTTCAGATCAGTCGCTCAGCCATGTCCAACTCTTTGCAACCCCACTGATGGCATCACACCAGGCTTCTCTGTCCATCACCAATTCCCGGAGCTTGCTCAAACTCATGTCCAGTGAGTTGGTGATGCCATTCTACCATCTTATCCTCTGTCATCCCCTTCTCCTCCTGCCTTCAATCTTTCCCAGCATCAGGGTCTTTTCCAATGAGTCAGCTCTTCGCATCAGGTGCTGAAGTATTGGAGCTTTAGCATCAGTCTTTCCAGTGAATATTCAGCATTGATTTCCTTTACGATTGACTGGTTTGATTTCCTTGCTGTCCAAGGGACTCTCAAGAGTCTTTTCCAACACCACAGTCCAAAAGCATCAATTTTTCAGCCCTCAGCTTTCGTTATGGTCCAACTCTCACATCTGTACGTAACTACTGGAAAAATCATAGCTTTGACTAGACAGACCTTTGTTGGCAAAGTAATATCTCTGCTTTTTAATATGCTGTCTAGGTTTGCCACAGCTTTTCTTCCAAGGAGCAAGAGTCTTTTAATTTCATGGCTGTAGTCACCATCTGCAATGATTTTGGAGCCCAAGAAAATGAAGTCTGTCATTGTTTCCATTGTCTCCCCATCTATTTGCCATGAAGTGATGGGACTGGATGCCATGATCTTTGTTTTCTGAATGTTGAGTTTTAAGCCATTTTTTTTTACTTGCTGAGTATTGGATATGATTAAATAAACATGAAGTCAGGCAATTATTTGGACTTGTGTGTCAATTCTTAACATTTTAAGTAAGCAAGTTTCTTTCCAGTGATTTCAGAAAAACTATCAAGCTCTCAATTGCAACAACATTTCAGATACAGACTTTGGGCTTAAATTTTATATTGCGAATAAAAGGCAACAAATGAAATTTAGGATGCTGTAGATTATGAGTCAGCATGGGAGAGAGTATGGATGGAGGCAGAGGAGTGTCAGAATTCTTAAAGATTCTTGCTGTGTGCTTAGTCGCTCAGTCGTGTCTGACTCTTTGCAACCCCATGGATTGTCACGCAACAGGCTCCTCTGTCCATGGGGATCCTCTAGGCAAGAATACTGGAGTATTCTTGGAGGCTGCCATGCCCTCCTCCAAAGGATCTTCCCAACCCAGGGATCTAACCCAGGTCTGCCACACTGCAGGAGATTCTTCACCAGCTGAGCCACCAGGGAAGCCCAAGAATACTGGAGTGGATAGCCTATCCCTTCTTCAGGGGATCTTCCCAACCCAGCAATTGAACTGGGGTCTCCTGCATTGCAGGTGGATTCTTTACCAGCTGAGCTATCAGAGAAGCCCATACAAATTCTTATTATTTTGCAAGTTGTTTGGATTTTGAGTGCTGATTTGCAGCACACAGCTGTACCATCAGAACAAGAAAATGAAGGTGCCTGGGCCTTCTTCCTTTTAGGAGGACGTTATTAACACCCTTTTACCTGTATTACCATTCTCACTATGTTATGAGACATGAAGGATGGGAATTACCAGCTTCTCCTTCAGGCAGAAGCACCAGGTCCCAGCTGGGAGACACCTCCCTCCCTTTCGTTCTCTCCTCTAACCCTAAACATCTCCCAGGGAGACTGGTCCTTCACTCTGAAGTCAGCAGTATCACAGATATGCTGCCGGGTCCATCACAAGAAAAAACCCCCCAGGATCCGGTGGGAAACGCTGCAAGGCCACCTTTCTTCTCGCCTACTCGGGAGGACAGTGACAAGATTAACAACTGCCATTTATTGGATGTTTACGAGTGCCAGGCAGGATGCTCAACTTTCTTGTCACATGTAACCTACTGTATTTCTCTCGGGAGCTCTGAGAATCACAATGTGTATATATATGACACACCCTTATCATTGGTTAACAGACAAGAAAACACCGAAGTCAGGTCATGTTTCAAGGTCCCCCAAACTCAGAGGTGGGGCACCCCCTTGACCCTCACTCTAAGCCCTCAGACCCAATCTCCCCATTTGGGCTGGTTTTCTTGAAGTTTCTGACCTCAAATTGCTGGGGTCATTATCTGAAGAGCTCTCTCGTTCCTTTAGCCAAAGAGCACAAAAGACTATTACAGGAATGGTGGCAAGCTGCTCAGCTCACGAGGCACCTCAAGGCAGAGAAATATTTCTTGGCACTCTGATGCCTTCTGAAGGATCTGAGACTGCAGAAGGCAAAAGTCCTTATTTGGAAAAGACAGAAAACCATTATCAGAGGACAAAATACCACAAAGGAAATGAAGAGAAGAGCAGGAAAGTTATATTGGGACACTTTGGCGGAAGAAAGGTACAGCCATGGAAGTCAGAGCTGCCTGGGAATCCAGACAGCCAGGCACAGAGTGGGAGGCCAGGGGGCAGCTGTCCAGCCCCGCACTGCACTGCCCAGGGCCCCGAGGCCCACCCCGGATGGACAGCGACTGCCAGCACACCCAGCCTAGCAGACGCCACTTTCTCCTGCGAGAAGAAAGAACACGATGACAAAAACGACAGGTCACGGCACAGGCAAATCTGGGGACTTGGACACATCTGTGCTCTGTAACAGGGCTGGTGGATTCATTTTAAACCTTAGAGACACATGTCTGCAGGCCTAGTAATCAGAAAATTGCTGGCTAAAACATGTCCCAATACTGTGCTCTCAGTCGGACGTCACAAAATGAACTAAGGAGGTTAAACTGCAGGTTATTAATAAGCAAAAAGAAACACGGAAAATCATGATCATTGCAAGCCCAAAATAACGACTGCAGCAAAAAGTATCTGTTTCCCAAACTGTAGAAATCCTACCTCTCAAAGTGCGCAAACACACAGGCACTCAGTCATACCACCAAGCATCATATGAAATACTGCACCGCAATCCACATTTCAGAAGCTTCTATTGACTCACTTAGCAGGTAATCAATAGGGCCCTTGGGCATTCATGAAAGCTGAAAATCTGTAGAAATGCATGCCATTTGCCAGTCAGAACTGAAGATAAAGTTTGTGTCTTTTAAAAAATACTCTGTTCCTGGCTCCCACTGGTCTACTAGGAAGAAATATATCCATCCATCCTTTAAGAGAAGCAAATTATTTCCTATTCTGATGAAATAATACAAAAGTGTTGGCTTCCCAGGTGCTGCAGTGGTAAAGAATCCGCCTGCCAGCGCAGGAGATGCAAGAGACATGGGTTGGATCTCTGGGTTGGAAAGATCCCCTGGAGTACGAAATGGCAACCCACTTCAGCATTCTTGCCATGGAAAATCCCATGGACACAAGTGAATGACTGAACACACCCACACACAATACAGAAGAGTTAGAAGTACTTTGCAAAACAAATCAAAAAAATAATGATGTATTTAAATGTTGCCCCATTTTCAGAGAATATTCACTTTTTTTTCCTCAGGTGCATGTAACGTGAGAAAATACTTAGCACCCAAACAAAAAGAGCCTCGGGAAATGTTCTGATTAACCTGAGATACCATTTCATAATAATCTGCCATCACACCCTTTGGACCTTCTAATATGACTTGAGTATTGTACTAAATAATAGATCGCACTTTATACTATTCAAATGTATGCACATTATTTGTCAAAACTAGGGAATATAAACTTAAGATGGGTGCAGCCAGTATATACAGATTAACAACAAAAAAAGTGCCAGTAAAAATTAAGCTCTAGTTAACATGCATTGATGGAAAAGTGAATTGGTGTCGACAATTGATTTGCAAATGCATCAAAAAAAAAAAGTAAGCCGGGTTAATAAGTGGGTGAAGATGCTTGATATTATATAGTAAAATGTTAATGGAGAATATAGGTGGTGACTATATAGGTGCTCACTAGAAAATTCTTTAAGCTTTGCTATATGATTGAAAACTTTCATAGTATTTAGAAGAAAAACACGCAAGTTTCCAATTTCATTGAGAATAGTTAATACTGTATCACCATTATAAGTGATTACTAAACAATTTTAATCACATGAGAAACTTTCCATAAAATGCCAACCCTTGAAACGCAGATGAAAAACGTAAATTTAATATAATCTCATCGAGATTAACTATTTTTGTCTTTGAAATGTTTGGAAGCAAATGTTTCTCTGAGATGCTACCAGTTCTTATCGGTGGGTGGTAGAATTATGGGTGACTTCATACTTTCCTTTTAGATTTAAAAAATTTCTCTGAGAGAGTCAAAATGAATATGCTACTGTTTTGAGTCAGAAAAGATGCTATATTTGGAAAACAAGAGAACTGACTTGCAAACACCCCCCGATACACCTAATGCTGTTGTGGACAGAGCTGTCAGACTGGGAGCCCTGAAGCCAGAGAGAAATGAACAGGAAGTGCAACAGGAGGATTAGACCCAGGCAGGATTAGTGCTGTGCTGCCAGGGCTTATCAAGCACAGCCTCACACAGAGGACAAGGAAGGGCCTGACGGACATCTGGGGACAGCAAATGGCTCCGATCGTAATCGCCCTGCCAGGCTGATGGCTTCTGTCCTAGAGGCTTCCCGAAGACCGAGGCCGACCTGCTGAGCCACGTCTGCCCGGAGCTCTGTTATCTGGAGCCACTGCTCAGCTCCAAGAATCACCCACCAAAAGGCTCTGAAACCTCCGACGTCCCTCTCCTCGTGCTCTGCAGACAAAGCCACTCCTGCCCCCAGGCACGTCTTCAGTCATCCTCATCGAGCATCATCTCCAAGCCCTGCCTACCCGGATTCCCATCTCTGACACCAAGGCACATTCTGAGTGATGTAAGGGAGGGAGGGGTCACCTGCACCCCGATCTCATGAACCTTGGGTTTGGTCAAAGGCTCTCTGTATTCTCTCTCTGAGCCTCCGGCACCTTTGGGGAATCTCGGATGAGTCAGTTAGCCAAGACCCGTCACTGCGCCGCGGGAAGAGGGCAGGACGCTGCTTGCTCTCGCTGCGTGTGAACAGCCCCGGAGGCTGCTAGGCCTGTGGATGGGGCCGCCCCGCCTGCTGAGCTGGGCCAGCAGTGAGTGCTGCGGGAGCAACGTGCTTCCAGCTGAACGAACCCAGGACTCAGGATGGGCGGAGCAGCAGAGGGACCACGGCCCTGCTCCCTGGGCCCAGCCTGGCCTGCGGAAAGTCCTGGGCAGGACTGGAGCTAGGAGCAGGCCTTCAGTGGAAGACTGAGAACAGCCCTGGTTCAGGTGATTAAAAGCAGCCAGTTTGACTGTCTGTTCAGTGCTGTAAGAAGCTGCCCCCACCCCCAAACCACGCATTTCTGCCAGCACATGATGGCATAGAACTTCCCAGTCTCTACAAGCCTGATCAGCTGCCAGACCAGGTTTTTCTACTGCAGCCCCTCCACAAGCAAGGTCAGAGCTGCTACCGCCTGCAAGTCCCCACTCGGCCCTCCGGACCTCGGGCTCTGACTCAGGACAACGCCGCAAAGCCCCAGGGGTGGCCCTGAGGTGCTCACTGAGGACAGCTCTCCTCTCCCCAAAGAGGACAGCTGGTGTCCTGCTGAGGGCAGAGCACCAAGGGTGAGACCCACAGGATGCAGCTACGCTGAGAACAATGGAGGTGGCCCCGGAAGCATCGCTCCAAGACGTGGCCCTGGGAACACGTGCCCCTGCAGCGCTCGCTACCTGCGTCCCTCTTGGGTGCAGGGTCTGCTCTGCGCAGTTAGAGCCTCTGCAGTCTAGCTGCCTGTCTCCTAAATGACCATCCTCTCCCATGAAATGCCTGGAGGAGAAAATCCGGTGTTAGATGTCTATACACAAGCCATCCGAACTGAGACGATCTCATCTAGGTATGTGTGCGCGTGTGCTCAGTCAGTCATGTACGACTCTTTGTGACCTCATGGACTGTAAGCCTGCCAGGCTCCTCTGTCCATGGGATTCTCCAGGCAAGAATACTGAAGTGGGCTGCCATTCCCTTCTAGGTATAAAGGGCAAGAAGTTCTTGGCTCAGACTCTGGGAACATCTTATGAAGATGGAGATGGCTCCTCTGCGGACTGCATATGAGCCCATTTGTGCAGTCAAGCCTGGGTCTAACAGCTTCCGAGTTGACAGAGCAGAGGCTCGATCAGGAAGCACCATCTGCCTGAAAGCTTCATCCTTCATCCTCCGCAGATGCAGCTCCCCTGGTCGTTTCCGCTGGGACAGGCGATCGATTATCCCTGACAAGCATGTGCGCCTGCCCTGCCCAAGGATGACAGCAGGTGAGCCAGGTCCTTCTGCCGTCTAGATTCCCTGCTTCTGCCGTTCAGCAAAAGCACTCCCACCTGAAGCAGACAGGGGTTGGGGAGAGTGATGTGGGCCCAGACCCACAGGGGTGTCGGCACCACACCAGGACAGACAGCAGGACAAGGAGGAAAGCAGGGCTTGGAAGGTTGCCCGATGCTGCCAGGACACTGGAGGACATGGGCAAACGGGGATTCCCAGTTCCACCTGGGGTGTTGGGCTTGCCTGGACCACCACAGCTGCCCGGAGGCAAGGACAGAGCCAACGGGAGCTCGGGCTTGAGGGTCTCTGCTCTGTCCATTACACACAATTTACATAAAAAGGAAACTCTGATACACGGATGAACCTTGAAAACATCACCCAGGTGAAATAAGCCACACAAAAAACAGGCAAGTACCGTATGAGTCCATCTATAGGAGATGCCCAGACCAGGCGCATTCATAGAGATGGAAAGTGGAACACAGGCTCCCAGGAACTGGGTGGGAGGATGAAGGCGTGGCGGGGGCAGCGGGGGAGATATTGTTTAATGGGTGCAGAGTTTCCATTGGTATGATGAACAAGTTCTGGAAACAGTACTTTGGGAATGTATTTAATGTCACTGAATTATACACTTAAAAAGGACTAAAATTGTAAATCTGGTGTTATGTCTATTCAACCACAATAAAAAAAAAATATTCAAACAGGCTTCTCTGGTGGCTCAGACAGTAAAGAATATCCAAAACAGTCTATTTTAGGAGCCGTGATAAAGTACCTCAAATCAAATCTGTGGGTTGCTATAGCTTATATTTTGGGTGTCCCTCTGAGGTCCCTTGATTAATTTCACGTTCCGTGTGTACATTACTATACATTCTTTTTCTCCTTTTATGGCCAAGAAGCTAAGATTAGCCAGTACTGTTTTTTTAACCTGTAAAATACACATTCAGATGGACTCAAACTGTTTATAAGCGTGTTGAAGGCAGCTTTTAAACTGTGACCAAAATCCTAGCAAGTTTTTCTCTCAAAGGGCCTTACATTAAAAAAAAAGGGGGGGGGCCCAGACATTAAAAAATTCATTATGTCTCAAAAGGTAGTTTCTCCTCTACTTATGTTTCAAGTCACTATATTTTAATCAACATCACTACTACATGAATGGTTTCTTCATAAGAAGTCAATACCTTTTCTTGGTGATAATTTATTTGTAGAAAAAAATATCTAAAATTCACTAGAAAATACTAGTGGGAGAAATTTTTATTTTTTCACAGGACTTCAAAATCTTAAAACTCAGTAAAGGCAAAGCAGGAGTACCTTTTACGATATTTTATATTTGCTTCTTGTATATACACACACACACACACATATTTTGCTCCTCATGGAAATACAGGAAGAAAAAAGAATGAATGGAGTGAAAAAAATTGGCAAGAATGAAGGGACGTGAATCCAGGCCTTACGCTGTAGCCCCACACAGAGCTCCAGCTGACATCATGGACCTTATCCTTGGGGGTCAGAGAGGTCAAGATGGGGACCCTAGTTTCTGATCAGGAAGTTGGGCAAACCTGATGAGGTGCCAGTACACCCACTGGTGGGTCATCATGCAGGTATCTGGATCTGATGATGAGTTCCATCAGAGCCAGCGTGATCAGCATCTCCCCACAGCACCTCCACAAGGGAGGGTGGGGTCACCGTTCTCATCTCAGATGCAAGGGGACCTCAGAGAACCTGTGTTGCAGGACCTGCGCCATCTCAGCCCCTGCTTCTTTCTGAGGAGGGCTGCCTGGGGGTGCCCATCGCTCTCTGGCTCCAGGTGGCCTGGGAGGCCAGGCCTTGTTCCAGAAGAGGACATGACAAGGACCAGTGCTCTGCTCTTGACAACTTGGGGCTCAGAGGGACCAGGGGCAATCTGAGTCAGACCAGAGTCACTTTACGTTCACCTCTCATACAAACGGGAAAAGACCGCACTATGCAACGTGCCCAGTGAGCAGACCAGAGCCCCCTGCGAGGAGCCCCTGGGTCCCACCACACGCACCGCCTTCTGCTGAGACTCCCACAGCACCCCACTCCCAGCTTAGGGACCCTGCAGACCTGGGTCTACCATTTTCTGGGTTACTTACTTGTGGGCACAGAGAGCCTATTATAAGAACAGCTGATCATTTATGGACACGAGGCCCTAGAAATTTATGGCAATCACCACAAATCCTGAACTCGAGAGGACCACCGCCTTCAAATCAGGGTCTCATGAGGCCGATGTTCTGCTACGTAAACATCCTTTCTTCCCAGGAGACTGTTTCCACATGGAGATAAACAGAAGCCTCTCTTCCTGCCCCTCAGCGGGGCCTCGGGGGTGCTGGGGGGCAGACAGTCTCACAACAGACTGACAAGAACAGAGGACAGATGGGAGAAGAAGGCCCAGCGGCTCCGTCAGAACTCCTCCTGGACTCGGCAGCAGGAGACCAGCGAGGCCCGAGGACGGACGGAAGTGCTGAGCTCAGGAAGAGTCCTGAGGACCTGTCATGATTTCCTCCTGCCTGGAGAAGCAGCAGCTGCATCCACTTTCAGACCGAGAGCCTCGTGGATGAAGGCGCTTCTCAGAAGGGTCTGCTCGGTGGCCTGGCAGGCATTATGCTTAGTTTCAGGGCGGTCGGTGGGAACGGTGTAGAGGTGCCTGGAAAAAACTAAGGAGAGAGTTGCCATATGACCCAGCAACCCCACTCCTGGGCATTTACCAGACAGAACTATAATCCAAAGAGATACATGCAACCCGTATGTTCAGAGCATCACTGTTCACAAGAGCCAAGACATGGAAGCCACCTCAGTTGTCCACACACTGTGCAATACTACTCAGTCACAAAAGAGAATGAAATGTCATCTGCAACATGTGTGGACCTAGAGATTATATACTAAGTGGAGTTGTAAAGGGAAGAAAATTCATATGATATCCCTTATATGTGGATCTAAACCTGGGTTGGATCCCTGGCTTGGGAAGATCCCCTGGGGAAGGGAATAGCTATCCACTAGGTTGCAAAGAGTCAGACACAACTGAGCAACTTTCACTTAAACTATGACACATATGAAGCTATCTATGAAACAAACACAGACTCACAGACATCGAGAACAGATTTGTGGTGGTCAAGGGGAGATGGGCAGGGAGGGGCGGAATGGGAGTTTGGGATTAGCAGATGCCAACTATTACAAACAGGACAGATAAACAACAAGGTCCTGCTGTAAAGCACAGAGAACTATATTTAATATCATGTGATAAGCCATAGAGGAAACAAATATGAAAAAGAATATATATATGTATAACAGAATCATTTCACAGTAGAAATTAACACAACATTGTAAATCAACTACACTTCAACTTAAAACATCTCCAAAATCACTGCAGATGGTGACTGCAGCCATGAAATTAAAAGACGCTTACTCCTTGGAAGGAAAGTTGTGACCAACCTAGATAGCATATTCAAAAGCAGAGACATTACTTTGCCAACAAAGGTTCGTCTAGTCAAGGCTATGGTTTTTCCTGTGGTCGTGTATGGATGAGAGCTGCACTGTGAAGAAGGCTGAGTGCTGAAGAATTGATGCTTTTGAACTGTGGTGTTGGAGAAGACTCTTGAGAGTCCCTTGGACTGCAAGGAGATCCAACCAGTCCATTCTGAAGGAGATCAGCCCTGGGATTTCTTTGGAAGGAATGATGCTGAAGCTGAAACTCCAGTACTTTGGACACCTCATGCGAAGAGTTGACTCATTGGAAAAGACTCTGATGCTGGGAGAGATTGGGGGCAGGAGGAGAAGGGGACGACAGAGGATGAGATGGCTGGATGGCATCACTGACTCAATGGACATGAGTCTGGGTGAACTCCGGGAGATGGTGATGGACAGGGAGGCCTGGCGTGCTGTGATTCATGGGGTCGCAAAGAGTCGGACACGACTGAGCGACTGAACTGAACTGAAAAAAAAAAAGCACTTCTCATGTGTGTGTCATCTGCTACTTAAGTCTCTCTACATCGGCACTCTTCCTTCCAAAGTGATCCCAAAGGCAGAAGAAAATAACCACTCCAGGCCCACAGTTAGCCCCTGAGGGCCCTCTCCTCCCACTCCTTTCCCCTTACTATCGTGGACTGAGGCTCTGGAGCAAGTATTTCCCCATATTTCAGTGTCTGCAGTCAAAGGGGGAATCTTTGAGAGAAATCTACCATGTGGGTATACTTGGCTGCCCCTCATCTCGATTCTGAAAGCCCTGAATTGGCTTCCCCAGATATCAGCACAATTTTCAATAATAGGTTTTTGCTTCCTTTTGCCACTTATGAACGTCTTTCTATTGTCTGATCACAAACAGCTGATAACAAGAATGCACAATTCATTGAGCTGCCAGGTTCTTGAGAGATAAAGTGCCTAATTATGTAATTAGCATAAATAGTTTTCAGGAAAATGTCAACAGCACAAAGTCACCCAGTCGTAGCTCGAGCAAGATCAGACTTATCCATTTATCAAGTCCTATGAGCCTAACAGCTTCCCTGGTGGCTCAGATGGTAAAGAATCTGCCTGCAATGCAGGAGACTCAGGTTCAATCCCTGGGTCAGAAAGATCCCCCGGAGGAAGGCATGGCAACCCACTCCAGTATTCTTGCCTGGAAAATCCCATGGACAGAGGAGCCTGGTGGGCTACAGTCCATGGGGTCGCAAAGAGTCAGACACAACTGAATGGACACAACTAACTCTTTCACTATCTTTTCAGGAGCCTAACTAGCACGGGAAGGCAGAAATGCCACACTCATCACAGGGGAGACTAATCAGCCTGAAAACCACCTTTGATCTGAAATTCTGAGGATTAAAGAAAACCTAGGCGATAGCTCCACAGTGAACTACAGAAGAAGTTACTTTCACCACAGTTAGAAAACTAGGAAAGCCTTTTGGTGCTGTTGGGCATAATTCCAGAAGGAAGGCGGGATTAGCAGAGAGGTGCTACCATCTAGTTTATAAGTCACTTCTGAAAATACTTTATATTCCTTGGATAAAAAGCTGATGAACCAGTCTTTAAAATATTGTTTAACCAAATCCATAGTTGAAAACCAGTTACAGGAAGAATGTCTATATCAAAAGAGCATGCACATTTTATTAAAACCAACAACAATAAAGGAAGACTAAGATAGTATCTAATATAGTACAAACATTTTGCTTAAAAAAAGAACGATGACACTATCAGAGGCCCTTCATTGGAGGACAATATTCCCTTGGGGTACTATGACGTTTAATAAGGAATATATATTTTGGTCTTCACTGATATTTGCTCTTTCTGGCACAAAGTTCCTAAAACCCTTGGAATTTACTAAGTGATAAGAGCAGTAAGTGTCTGGATATTCATAATAAACATCTGTCAACCACACCTGCGTTTGTGTTAATAAGGTGACTTTTGGACCCTACCTAAGGTTGGGGGCTGGTTATCATGTGATTAGAGGGTTGGAGCTTCCTGTCCCAATTTTCTGACCTCTGGGGAGGGGACAGAGGCTAGAAATCGAATCAACTGCCAGTGTCCATGATGTAATCATTCATGCCCACGTAATAAAGCCTTCACAACCCCCAAAAGGATGGGGTGTAGAGAGCTCCAGGTTGGTGAGCCATGGAGATTCAGAGAGGGGGGCCCTAGATGGAGCAGAAAGCCATGACTCCATCCCCTGCACCCTGCCCTGGACATCTCTTCCCTGGGCTACTCCTGAGTTCCATCCTTTCTTCTATAATCCAGAGGGTTCTGTGAGCCACTGCAGCAAACTGATCAAACTGGAGGAGGGGGTCGAAGTTTTCCATCTACAGCTGGTCCATCAGAAGCACAGGTGACCCCCTGGCCTTCTGCAGGGCGTCTGAGATGGGGGGAGGGAGGAGTAGCATTGTAGCTGCTGCTGCTAAGTCGCTTCAGTTGTGTCCGACTCACTGAGCTCTTACCCAGTGAGATCCGATGCCACCTCTGGGTAGACAGAACTGAGCTAAGTGCTTGGTGGGGAGTGGGAGGGAGAGAGAGACGGTGATCAACTGGTAATTGGTGCTGGAATGAGATACTCACAAACCATTTCAAACATGCTAACACCCTCCTTTTTCTGTAGGTGCATCTCCAACATACCTCTGTGTTCATCACAGATGAGTTTCTGCCCCAGGACATGGGTTAGAACATGGAGCCATGACCCTTCCTGGCCTGGAGCCACTGTGACCTCCCAGACCCTCCTCATTGCTTCTGATTAACCCCCAATGGCACCAGTACTTGAATTTCACAGGCTCTGCCGCTGGCTCTCTGTGCCCGGGGCCAGTGCTATGCCCTCACTGGTCATTAGGACATCAGAGGAGCCTTTGCCCAGCTCCGGTTGACAGGCTGGTGTCAGCTGATTAGAGGCTGGGGGCCAGCATCAGGGAGAAGGGCTCTGGAAGATGCACTCGCTCACTGATGCATCCTGTGGCATTCGCAACTTTGGGGCTTCAGAGCATTTTTTAAAGCACGATGGGGTTTCTGACCATGTTCCAGGTGCACCCAGATTTGACACTTGAATTCCAGACAAAGATGCCCTCTCCTCTTTCACCCTTGACCTCCTCCTTCCTGCCTGGTAAAGTCTCTACATTTTTCTTTTATCCAAAAACTTTGCATCTCTCCTCAATAGTCCTGAAACTCGGAGCAACAGTCTAAAACTCTGAATCCCTTGCCTTTGCTGTTCTCAGTTCTTCTTGGCTGGCGAGGGCTGAAACCCCACACTGTGTGGAATAGAAACATGACAAAGGCCCGACTCAGCAAGTCACCTCATGCCCTCTGGGAAGGCTCAGGTCCTTATAGAAGGGACCACGGCCCTTGTGAGCTGAAACCCAGGCACCCGCCCCCAGGACAGACTCTCCCTCCCCGCCTGCTGGGTCTGACTCTGAATGCAGCCCAGTGACAACAGAGGATGGTGATCACGCTTGTGTGATGAGTGACATCCTGCTGCCTGAGCCCCATCCGGTCTGCTCCCCATGCTGCTTGCTGTGACTTCACAGGACCATGTTTTGTCAGAGGGGACAGCGTGCCCTTCAGACGGGGCTTGGACACTAAAAATAGTCCTGACCACTCACAAAATAGGGCAGGTCATCCTGGGGGCCCCAGAGAAGTGTCCTGAAATTCTAGGAGGCCACACTGGCTTTGGGAGGATTTTCTGGGACAGAGCTGGGCCCAGGAAAGCCAAGGAGACGGCTGTGCAATGCCCTTGGAGTGTCCCCGCCAGAAGAGAAGCCCTGCGGAGTCTTCATACCCTGGTAAAGAATGACAGCCTTGAGTACTGTGCGTGTCCCCGCTGCCCCAACCCTCTGACTGAACTTGAACTTGATGAGGGAGAGCACTGAGGACCAAATGGCTAGACACTGGGCCACCAGGGAATTTCCATCATCTGATACTTTACAGAGGGATTCGAACTGTTGCTGAAAACTGCCTGGCCACCCTGGGCTCCTCCACGTGCAGCTCCGAGTGCTGCCCCCCAGGGTCTCCCGTCTGTGATGCCAGCGGCCCCGGCCAAGGGACCCCGGGGTTTGGCCTCACTGCCTCTACTGTCATCCCCGTCCGAGGGCTCCCTGGCTCTGCCACAGCAGCGTTTTTTGGCCTAGGGACCAGTAGTAAAAGTTCAAGTGCGGCCAGCTCTGCCTTGGCTCCGTTCCACCCCGCTCCCTGCAGAAATAGGTCAGGACAGGCACGGCAGGTGTGGCAGTGGTGCCCACGTTCACCCGCTACGATCCCTGAGGCTTCTCACGGTCTGGTGCTTCCGCCTCCCCCATGGCGTACCGTGTCTTGTGCAAAGCCTCCCGTCTCACCCCTCTTGCAGGGCAGGGGCCGAGAGTGGGGGCCTGGAATAGCCTTTACCCACAGCGAGGCGGCGCCTGCACCCCGAAGCAGCCCCACCATACTTCAGGAGTGCCTCAACCAATGATCATTTTGAAGACTTCCCTGGTGGTCTAGTGGTTAAGAATCCACTTGTCAAGCGGGCATGGGTTCGATCCCCGCTCTGGGAAGATTCCACGCAACTAAGTCTGGATATCGCAACTACTGGGCCTGTAGGAGGCCTCGATCTACAGACCGCAAGCTGCAGCGAGAGAAGCCACTGTAATGAGAAGCCTGAGCACCGCAACGAGAGGAGTCCCTGCTCACTGCAGCTAGGGAAAGCCCATGTGCAGTAGTGAAGACCCAGTACAGCCCCAAATAAATAAAATGATATTAAAAAAGACTTTCAAAAAATTATCATTTCTAGAACTCATCTGTGACAATTCTTTTCAGTAAC
This sequence comes from Bubalus bubalis, assembly GCF_019923935.1. Classification (NCBI taxonomy): domain Eukaryota; kingdom Metazoa; phylum Chordata; class Mammalia; order Artiodactyla; family Bovidae; genus Bubalus; species Bubalus bubalis. Next base: position 20,886,541 of record NC_059178.1, read on the forward strand.
ATTCTGTTGGGTTTAAAAATGGGAAAGCAGCCAGTAAGATTTTTAAACAGTTACGACCAGAAACTTAGAAGCACTGCCTGCATCTGGCATAAAAACTACACTGCACCTAAAACTGGCTGTATTTTCACTCTTTGTTTAATCTGCTCTTCTGTGTGGTTCTCCTAAGACAAAGAGCCAGGCCCACGCCTTTTTTAAACTTGCCTCCAAATAAACCTGGAAGAACAAGTCACAGTTGCTGGAGACAACTATAAAAACTTTTTGAAGGTTTTTTCTACTGAGTTTATCAACTGTCAGCTCTTTCCGTTATTATGCAGCTAGTATGTGGAAGCTTAAATATTCTTAAAAAGTTTAATAAAGTCTGTGAAACTATTATTCAGTACTTCTTTTGGCAGTTTCTTTACCATCTGAGCTACCAGGGAAGCCTCAGAATACTGGAGTGGGTAGCCTATCCCTTCTCCAACTTCCAACATATAAATGATGATTATACAGAGTTATGAAATTTACCTCTTCCTTAAAACAACATTATTTAGCTGTTCTCACTTAAAGCAATACACGATGTTAGATTTTCTCATTTACAAGCAACTCTGAATCTCTTCTCACGAAATCAGCCCTCTCTGTTTCTGTCACCAAGATGTCCCAGACTCAAAAGCGCTGGAGTCCTTACAGCCTCTCCCCTTCCTTTTGGTTTTATCCATTCATCATCAGAACTCCTTTCAAGACACCCTCATACATATCACCCCTCATTCCCAGCATCACTACCCTACAAGAAACCTTCAACCGCTTGTTGCTCAGTCATGTTTGACTCTCTGCAACCCCATGGACTGTAGCCCACCAAGGCTCCTCGTGCATGGGATTTCCCAGGCAAGAATACTGGAGTGGGTTACCATTCCCTTCTCCAGGGTATCTTCCCCATCCAGGGATTGAACCTGTATCTCCCGAGTCTACTGCTTGGCAGGCGGGTTCCTAACCTCTGAGCCACCAGGGAAGTCCATCTTCAACACCTTACACCCAGGTTAATGAGACAACCTTCCAGAGATGATATCATCGACTTCACCTGTCCCAACATCAAGTGACTCCAATTTCACCTAGTCTTCAACATGACAACCAAAAAAAGGGTTATTCTTTATTGTGATGTCCCCTCTCAGAAAGCAGTGGCCCCTTTTCGTGCAGCACCTGCTGCACCTCCTGTGAACCTCATCCCTAGACTCATACTTCCTGCACTGGATCTGTGGAATTCAGACAATGAGGAAGTCTGCCACCTGTCTCTGACTGTTGAAGGGCAGCAACAAAATCCACTGAGAACAAAAGCACTTGTTGTTAGTGTTGACATATGGGAAATGAGTGTCTAAAACAGCTTCCCGGTGAGAAATCCCAGCACAGAATTTAAATGATCTTGTTCCGAAACACCACTAACCTATTCTTGAAGGTCTGGCCAACTTTTGAGCACAACCCAGAACAGTAGTAACGCACAGATAAAATATCATGTTACACTCCTGGGTGGTCACTGATGGAGATGTGTTTAATGTCTCCACACACAAAACTTAAAACATTTGTGAATCCAGCGCCTGGTCGAATAGGCTCCTGGAGCGTGCTTCTGACAGAACACACACAAGCTATGTCCAAACACGTTCAAAATTCCTTATAAACATTCAAGTCAAAGCACAAAGTCAGCGGCAGCGTGAGCCTTACAAATCTCTTTTGCACAAATATTATCTTCTCAACAGAATCCAGACACACACAATTCCAGTGCTGAAGGGGTGTGCGTGGAACATGAACAGGCACAGTCACGTGTCCACATACACTTGCTCTGCTTTGGATCCAGTGCGCAGAAGCCTGCGCATCATCCCCCACGTGGAGGCACCCTGGCGGTGCGCATGCGCAGTGAGCGCTGTGCCGCGGCGCCCTTGCCCTCCCTAGTAACTCTCTCCAGATGCCCGTCCAATAAACACATCAACATACAAACAGAAGGCAGCTCCGCAGGCCTCGACCCCAGCAAAGCCAAACGTGCTCATCTTGTGACTTCCTGAAATAAATTAAGTTCTACTGGCAAGTAGCTCAGTGTAATGAAGAAAAATCACTCTAATAAACCAAGAACTGCCTCCAGCCAGATGGATAATCTGATTATAATTGCAATGCATTCAAAAAGCACGTCAATAATCTGGCTACAGCTCCTCCCACGCTGAGAAAAAGTTTTCTCAGGCCTATAGCAGAGAAGCACCCTCTGGACGCATGCATTCCAGGTCCAGGTTTGCAACCCCAAGGAAGAGCTGGTCCATTCTGCAGTCCCTCCCTGCTCTCCACTCGATTGACAGGAAGATAGAAACTTCCTTCCTGGCACAGCCAGCCTGGCGGCAGCACACACACACCAAGCTCTGGGTGCCCAGTCCTCTGAGAGCAGCAGGTGGGGCCCCGCCCCTGGGGCTGGGCTCCTTCCAGGCTGGACTGGCCTTGGCAGTCACACACAGCCAACCAGCTGACAACTTTAATATTCCTGCAGATTAATAGCATCGAATTCAAAATATAATTTTATGTTAGCCCAGACCTTCCCTTGGAGCAAAGCTTTAGCTCATTTAACTGTCAGGACAAACTTAGGTACAAGTTTATTTTACAACTGTACCTGCTTAAGTCCTAACAGTTAAGAAACCTGCCCAAGATGCAGGGTTAGGAGGTGACAAGGGAAGGATGGCTGACTCCAGCTCCCTGGCACTGAGGGCCAAGGTCCGGTGCCACCACCAGCGGGAGGTACTGTTCCCGCGGGTTTTAGCAGGTGACACATCCTTTTCGAGCTCAGACCCGTCACCACGACACCTGCCTTGGTCCAGGCTGTTGTTTCCGGTTTAGATTGTTGCAGCAGCCTCCAAACTGACCTGTCTCTTCTGGCTTCACTCACCTGCCAGTCATCTCCCAAAGATGTAATTCTGATCATGTCATTCCCCTTTTAAATCCCTCCTGGGGTGTGCCACTGCCTTCCGAACAACATCCAACATGCTGAACCCAGACACATGATTCATGTGGTCTGCCCTTGGCCAGCTCGATCCAACCACACCACGCCCTGTGCTTGGGGTGGTCATACCGTGTGGCCTGAGGTCCCACCAGGCAGTCTGACCCCTTCGTTCACTCAGTGCGTCCTGCTCTGAAACAATTCCATTACTGCCCAGGCCTGAAGCCAGGCAGCTGCGGCCCTGAGCTGCTGTGGTTCTCTAATTGCTGTTCGATGCCTTTATGACATGAGTTTGGGGACACTGCACAGGGAAGGAAGCCTCAGAAATCAAAAATGCTGCAGGGTAGTCAAAAACCCCACCTTTTACTGCTGCCAAAGAAGGTAAGCGGCCAACTGTCTCCTGAGGTCACCCGAGGCGAGCCCAGGGCCTCCATTTATAACAGGACTAAAAGTAGAGATGAGGCCTGATACGGTGAGGGCGGCGTCACACGCTGGTGGTGCCAACAGAGGACAGTGCCTTTGTCCTTGTGAGAAGAAAGAGCTTTGCAAGGACGGAACCTCTTACGTCCTTGATGGCCCCTGAAAAGCAGCCTGACCACCTATGGCCTCAGGCTGTAAGACGAAAGGAATGGTGTCTCCAAATTACAGGCGACACGGCTCCCTCACCAACCAATAGCCCAGTGATTCCACCCAGAAGAGAGAAGTGGCTGACCCTGATCTAATGTAAAAGGAATTTCTGAAGAATCTGAATGTATCAATTTCCACAGTTCTAACAGAAATTCATGTTATACATATTATAGATATACATATGTATCTTATATGTATGGTATATATCTCATACCCTTGCATCTGAAAATATGAATCAGTGCTATTTTTCTGTATCTCTGCATTTTCATTCATTCTCAGTTATAAGCTGCCATCAACTTAGACCTTATTTTAGTTTAGTAAAATAAGAAAACTTCTTTTAGTTTTCTTCCTCTTGGTTATGGATATCTGGTTTCGTTAAGGTTGTCGAAATTTTTGCCTAGTATTTTCTCCAAATGGGAGTTTACCTTGCTCATGTATTGTACCAAAGTCAAAACATTTCACTCACTGTCAATAAAAAGCAGAAACATGGGGAGTTTTAAGGGCCTTGAGTAGAAATGTTTATAGTTTTAAAAAAATTATTTTTATCAACTTCGTATGTGGGAGCCAACAGCTAGTCTAGTGGTGATGTAGGAAGGTCCAGCATTCTCACTGGGGAGGGAGAGGAGCCCTGAGCTGCCTGCCTGGGGATGTGGGTGCCAGGGGCCCTCACTTTCAATGTGAGTGGTCTCGGTTTTAGTTCTCACAGATATTTGTTCATTTATTCAGTCATTTGAGTTCTACTATATATTAAATAAATTCCACTGTGATGGAGATAAAAATACGTAAGACAGTGCCTGCCTTCAAGGAGCTTAGGGTCCAGCAGAGATGTTGAGACCTGCACCCAAATGAAACAGAGAGGGGGCAGCGAGTGAGTGATGCGTGCTGGAGCTCCAGGGTGGGGCACTCACTCCCAGCCGGCCCTTCCGGGATCTGGGAGCCTCTGCTCTAGGGCCTGGAGGGGGGGACAGGGCTCTGCAGGGGAACGGACCAGGGAGCTCCAGCGCAGGAGCAGGAGGGTGTGTGGCATGTAGCCTGTTCCCAGGGCTCCCGAGCCTCAGGTGGAAGGGGCTTGGACTGAGGGGTGCCTGATGCTGGGCTACGGGGTTTCCTTCATCCATGGGAAAGTCAGTCCCCAGTGACTACTGGGCCTAAGAGGACGTGCAGAGCTACTTGGAGGGCGGGGCCACAGTGGAGTGGGGCGGGGCCAAGACAGGGGTGGGGCGGGCCCCTGCAACAGATGTGCTTGGGAGAGGCTTGGAGGCTAGAGCTGAAATGGTAGGACCCAAGGACTCTGCGGTGGAGGAATATAGGGGTGGTTCCGAGGGTTTGGCTTTGGGAACTGAAGATCAGTGGACCCACCACGACAGAAGTGAGGAAGGGGAGCTGGGTTATGTCCAGTTTGCTCTCCTGACCCCCATGGGAGGCCTTTCTTGGGGGACCCCAGCATAGGGGACCCAGGAGAGGCGTTGAGGACAGACCTGGGGCCCAGGCAGCGCTGCTGACCCTACCCCTCCAGTTTAAGAAAAGTACCATAAAATGAACTACCAAGAAAAGAAACAGACACACACGCCCGCTGACCCTGTGTGTGGATGTCACATTCCTACAAGGGTTTCGCAGGGCTTTCCTCCTATCTCTGCAGGCGCCCAGTGCTGCAGGGTGAACAGTGTCCTGGCGAAGATCTGTTCAGTCCTAGCCCCCAGGACCTGTGCACTGCCTTACTTGGAAATGAGGTCTTCGTAGATGTCATCAAGGTAAGATGTGGTCACCCGGAGGAGGGTGGGCCGTAATCCATGGCAGGTGGGAGACAGTATGTGAGGGACGTGTGCACACAAGGGAAGATGTCTGTGAAGATGGAGGCAGAGACCGCAGCTGCAGCTGGGGGCCCAGGAACAGCAGAAGGGCACAGAGGCCTGGACAGACCGCCCCTGCAGGGCCTGAAGAGATGGCTCGGCCCTGAAACACCTTGATCCTAGACTCCAGAACTGCAAGAGAATCAACTTCTGGCTTTTAAGCCAGCACTTAGTTTGTGCCACTTTGTGACGGTAGAACCTGGGGACCCGCCAGGGAAGGCCTCGGGTTATGGACCTGGTCACTCCAGAGAGCTGACCACCTTCTCTGATTTCTGCTGGGAGGAGCCAGCCCCTCACAGGACACTTGGGAAGAAGGACCCCTGTGACTATCACCGGGCCCCAGGCAACAAGGCCCAGTTGACAGAAGAGAACCTGCAGGTCCAGATTCCCAAGCTAAACCTTCAACTGGCTCCCAGTCCATTCAGCTGCTGTGGCTTCCTCTGAGAACAAAAAACCCCCTTTCTTGCATTTACAGTCAATGGAACCTGGCATTTTAAGTCTCTTAAGTACAGTGTTTTCCCATGGGAAACCCAGAGCAGTCAGTCCAGTTAAAAGAAAAAACCCCATTGTAGGCACACCTGATCCTCAGGTATTTATTCATTATGGCCAGACATAATGAAAGAATTACCTGTTTAATCATTCGGCATCAACAACCCACACCCATCACTTCTGGGGCTCGGGGCTCCGCCACAGTGAGGACTCAGCTCTCTGGGGGGTTAGCAATGGTAGCGGCAGAGGGGTGGACAGCAGGGTCTGTAGTCCCTAACAGACCTCAGGAGAGAGGCCTCCTCATAAGAAGGAAAACCACCGACTTACCCCCAACCTTATTTTACTCCAAAGAGCACAAGGAACCATATAGGGGGGCACCCACTTTAGCATCTCCAGGGTTTCATGGGTTAGAACTGCATGGGACGCTCCCCGCCCCCCTACAGTCACCTTCCTCACCCCACTCCCACCCAGGATAACAACACTGATCACAGCAGTGATGGCACTGGCTATATCCTAGGCAACCAGACATGCCTCCCAAGTCCTCACAATCACCTGCCCAGGCAGAGGGGTAGGCACGACCCTTGTTAAAAAGAAAATGCTGGCTCCCAGGAAGAATCTCTCTAGGAAGGACATGGGGGGAGCAGGTCGAGAAGACCCTGCCGGGTGGGAAGAGCAGCACCATCCACCCTCTGTCCCCGTGCAGTGTGCTGCCCCCTTACATCCACCTCATGTCATCTGTGATGAACCTGTCCGTCAACCCTCTTCACTTCTTCAGAACATGGACATGTAAGAGTGTATCACACAAGATCAGGTTCTAGGTCCCACCCTGAGAGGGTGGCCAGGCAGCTGTGAGCAGAGCTGAAGACACGTGACTAACAGAAGGCTGTGCTACTGTGCCCCAGCAGCCCATCAACAGAGGAGACAGTCTCCTGGTAGCAGCAGGGGTCAGAGTTCACTGGGTGTTTCTTCACACACACACACAAATTCAGGAGTCACTTGTCAGAATGGAGGAAGGAGGGTACCATTTGCAGAAGCTCCCTGATCATCACTGACGCATCCAGCGCCTGCTCTAAGAATTGACTCCTCAGGTCATCCCTGTGGGGAAACGAGCAAAGCTCCACTCACAGCCTACCTCACAGATAACCCTATCTGGATCAAGAACCTAACCCTGAAAGTTGGTAAACCTACAAAAAATTATAGGAAAATGTGTTCATGACCTGGGGGCCATAAAATAAAAGATTGATAAATTTAACCATGTTAAAATTTAAACTTTTGGTCATCAAAAGATATTACCCCCAAAATGAGAAAGATACATCACAAACCAGAAGATGACACTTGACAGCATCTGCATGTTAAAACCATAAGGACCCGTCATTTTGTTTGGCAGACTGGCAAAAATTCAAAGTCTGACCATTCAACAGTTGGCACAAACATGGCATCAATGAAATTTTCAAAAATTGCTGGTTACCTATAAGCTGTTACAACTACTTTGATAAACCATTTGGCATTTCTTAGTAAAATGGAACATATGCAAATGACTTAAATAGACACTTGTCCAAAGGAGATACAAAGATGACCATTGCTGCTAAGTCACTTCAGTCGTGTCTAACTCTGTGCGACCCCATAGACGGCAGCCCACAAGGCTCCCCCGTCCCTGGGATTCTCCAGGCAAGAACACTGGAGTGGGTTGCCATTTCCTGCTCCAATGCATGAAAGTGAAAAGTCAAAGTGAAGCCGCTCAGTCGTGTCTGACCCTTAGCATGGACTGCAGCCTACCAGGCTCCTCCGTCCATGAGATTTTCCAGGCAGAGTACTGGAGTGGGGTGCCATTGCCTTCTCCGAAGATGACCATTAGACATATGAAAATATGCTCAACATCACTAGTCATTAAGGAAATGCAGGTCAAAACCACCCTGAGGGAGGTAGGAGGGAAGCTCAAGAAGGAGGGGGACATATGTATACCTATGGCTGATTCATGTTGATATATGGTAGAAACCAGCACAATATTCTAAAGCAATTATCCTCCAATTGAAAATTTTAAAAACAAACCACAAGAAACCTTTTTGCACCCATTTGAATGAATGCCATGAAAAACCTAGAAAATAATGTGTTGGTGAGGATGTGGATAAACAAAGCCCTTGTGCATAGTTGATGGGATGTGAAAGAGTGCAGCCACTGTGCAAAAGAACGGAGGTTCCTCCAAACATTAAAAAACAGAGTTGCCATCTGATCCAGCAGTTCCACCTCTGGGTATACACCCTAAAAGAACTGAAAGTGGGACCTGAAGAGATATTTGTCCACCTGTGTTCACAGCGGTTATCCACAAGAGCTAAGAAGTAAAAGCAAACCAAGGGTCTGACGGATTAATGGGTGAACCAAATGTGGTTAATACACACACTGAATATCATGCAGCTTTAAAACAGAAATTTCAACACATGCTATAACATGCATGAACCTCGAGGACATAATGCTAAGTAAGAGAAATGAGCCAGCCAGGAAAGGGCAGATACTGTATGATTATATGAGGTGCCCACAGTAGCCAAATTCATAAACACAGAAAGCAGAATGGTGGCTTCCAGGGGCTGGAAGGAGGAAGAAGAGGAGATTATGGTTTAATGGGTACTGAGTTTCAGTTTTGTAAGATGAAAACATGCTCTGGAGATGGATGGTGGTGATGAACAGTGTGAATGAACTTGACGCCACTAAACCGGACACCAAACAATGGTCAAAGTGGGAAATTTTATGTTATGTATATTTTACCACAATTTAAAAATTTAAACAAATTAAACATATGCACACCCTATAGCCCCGCACACCTTTTAGGAATATGTGCTGAAGATGTTATGGCACACGGGAACCAGGTATCCTTTTATAACATGGTCACATAATAACCAGAAACATGGTTTTATAAGAAGAAGAAGCAACCAAACAACCTAGAAAACAAAAGAGGAGATCCAGACAGTGCCCATAATGAAGAACAGTGACCACGAATAAACCATGGCGACCTGCATCAGCACAGTTCACTTCAGTTGCTCGTTGTGTCCGACTCTTTGCAACCCCATGGACTGCAGCACACCAGGCTTCCCTGTCCATCACCAACTCCTGGAGCTTGCTCAAACTCATGTCCATCAAGTCAGTGATGCCTTCCAACCATCTCATCCTCTGTGGTCCCCTTCTCCTCCTGCCTTCAATCTTTCCCAGCATCAGGGTTTTGATGACCCTGAATTTGACCATGAATAAACTACAGCGACCAGCATCAGCACAGACGAATATCAAAAATGTACCCTTGAGCAATATGATATGTCACAGAAGAACATCTAGAGTATGACTCCATCTCACTGCTTATTCAAAAGTAAGCAAAACTAAACAGTATACTTCTTTGGGACACACACACAATTAGAAAACTATAAAGGCAGGCAAGAAAAAAATGAAATTACAATAATGCTGACTTGAGGGTGAGAGACTGTCATACATGAATTTTCAAACTAACTGCTAACATTCTACTGCCTAAGATGGGTATTTTTTTACTTTTCTTCTTTAAGTTATACATATATATATACACACACACACGTATACATATTTTAAAAACATTATTTTTGTATATAATATAGTTTGTATCTTTTTTTAAAATAGCTTTTGGGTTTCCCTGGTGGCTCAGTGGTAAAGCGTCTGTCAGCCAATTCAGGAGATATGGGTTTGATCCCTGATCAAAGATCCCACATGCCGAGAAGCAACTAAGCCCGTGTGCCGTGACTGTTGAGCCTGTGCCCTAGAGCCCGTGTTCCACAGCTAGAGAAGCCGCTGCAGTGAGCCCCCCACACCACAGCTGGAGAAAAGGCCCGAGTAGCCCGAAGCTTTATGAAGGACAAAAAGAACAGAAAACAAGATGTGAGGGCCCAAGTCTTGACAAAGGGCTGCTGCAACCTTTGCCAGAACCCGACAGATATCTCACTATGGTTCAACTGGGACATACACACATCGGAGTTCACAGACTTTTTTTTTTTAACAAGTATCCAAGCCTGGGTTGGGAAGATCCCCTGGAGAAGGGCATGGCAACCCACTCCAGTATTCTTGCCTGGAGAATCCCATGGACAGAGGCGCCTGGCGGGACACAGTCCACGGGGTTGCAAAGACTAGGACACGACTGAGTGACTAACACACACAAGCTTGTTAAAGGGAAAACCAGAACAGACAGAAGGAATGTGCCAAAGACAAAAAGAAAGTGACAGGAGATTCAGTCCTAAGCAGCAGGGGGCAGGGAGAGGAATGGGCACAAGCTGAAGTTTCTGTCTTAGAATTTCCACATAAATCTTCTGATGTGTTTGGACTGAGTGCTTTTAAAAAAAAAAAATCATGCTCCGAAGGGATGAGAAAAACATGGTGCCCCTTGGAGAAGACAAGGAGTTATAAAAGTTTAAAAGGCTCGAAACTACCAATGACGCTGCAACCTTCCTTCAAAAAGAAACTTCTGGAAAATGCATTACTGCTCCCGTCACTGGAGGAAGATGTGAGCGGGCAGAAGGAAGGAGGGACAGGAAGCGGGAGGTCTGCAGGAAGCCACACCCACCCAGCAGGCGGGAGGGAGGGCGGGGAGGGGCCCTCGACAGCTGTGGGGTGAAAGGCCAGCTCTGTCACTTACGGGTGCCTGACACAGGACAGGCTCCTAATAAACGCTATGGCCCGAGTCTCGACTTCCCAACCATGCATTTGCAAGAAGGAGGAAATGAGCTCTGGTCTCACTAGCTCTAAAATTGCTTCCCTGCTGTGGAAGGCAGAACAATTCCCTGCTCCCCCAAACACCCACTACCTTGAGCCATGGAAACCACGAGTGCATGATGTCATATGCGTGTGCGCTCAGCTGCCGTTGTGTCCGACTCTTTGCGACCCCATGGACTGTAGCCCACCAGGCTCCTCTGTCCATGGGATTCTCCAGGCAAGAATACTGGAGTGGGTTGCCATGTCCTCCTCCACGGGATCTTCCTGACCCAAGGACTGAACCTATATCTCCTGTGTCTCTTCCATTGGTAGGCAGATACTTTACCACTGAGCCACCTGGGAAGCCCCCTTCAGGGCAGACTGAGTTTTTAAATCTAGGGAGAATGCCTTACACACCCATGGAGACCCATGCTTTTATTGAATGACTGATTAAAAAAATATTGTTTTTCCCTTTGAGTGTAGTAGTGAAAAAAGATAAATAAAAGCAGCATAATGCCACATACCAAAGGGTAGTTACAGTTGCTAATCAGCTGACCTTGAAATAGGGGGACGCTCCTGAGTTTTCCTGGTGGTCTCCATGTAATTGGGGACCTTGGGGATGGAAGTGGGAGGCAGGAGAGAGAATCCTGCCACTGATGGATTTGAAGATGGAGGGAGAGGACTTGAACCCAGAAATGAGGATGTGTTTGGGGGGGCTGGAAAGTGCAAGGAAGTGGATTCTTCCCTCAGAGCTCCCCAAAAGGAACAGAGTCCTGTAAAACCTTCATCATAGCCAGTGAGGCCCAGCTCAGCCTTCTGAACCACTCACTGTGCTATGAGATAATAAATTTGCCTTGTTTTAACCCACTAAGTCTGATTATTTGTTACAGCAGTACAGGAACCGAATACAAATCTGTGTGGTGCTAAGACCTGCTATACTTGGAACTGAACCCAAACTGCACTGGGGAGGGAGAGCCAGGAAAAAGAGAGAGAGAGAAATTATTCTAAAACACTAACAAACCAGTAATGTAACCTGTGATTACCACTTCATTTACAAAAGCTGTCTATTTGCACACAGCTTCCCTGATGGCTCAATGTAGGAGATGTGGGTTCGATCCTTGGGTTGGGAAGAGCCCCTGGAGAAGGAAATGGCAACCTGCTCCAGTATTCTTTCCTGGAGAATCCCATGGACAAAGGAGCCTGGCCACAAAGAGTCAAACATGACTAAGCAACTAAAGAACAAGAAAAACGAGCTTTACTAACCTGCGAGAACATTCTATACTAAAGAACAGTAAAAGATTTATGGTCAAGGTTGAAACAGATTCCCTGGCCTGTCCACACCCTGGGCCTGTCCACCTCTGGCTCCAAAGGAAGTTTTTCCCAAATACTTAAAGTGACTCATGCAAGGAATACCAGTAGTTAAAACTAAGCTTTCACTGCAGACGACAAGGGTTTGATCCCTGGTTGGGGAATTAAAATCCCAAGAGCTGTGTGGCCAAAAAAAATTAATAAAAAAAAAGTAACTCATGCAAACCCCTCAAATGGTTTTAAATCAAGAAGGCAATGTAGCTTTAATTATGATAAACAGAAAAATAATACAAACAACTTTTCTCACCAGCCCCAAGGCCAAGTCTGAGGCATACAGGTGAGTGAGTAGTATCCACATCTGGAAAACCTGTGGCATCACGGTGGCATACCTGTTCCCTGTAAAGTCCAGGTCCATGGGCTTTGTTAAGGGAAATTGTGTGAATTATGGACACCTTCAGTTTGTGATTACATGCTCTACATTTTCCATTTGCCTTAAAATACTCAACGTAGAAGAAGGAAGAGCAGGAATACCACAGAGGGGAAGATTAAAGAGAGTGGCAAAATGTGGATAAAGGCCAAGGATGTGAAGGTTCACTATCTCATCCCCACAAATGCTCAAAACTTTCCATAATTTAAAAAATGCTGTCATTGGGTGTGCTCCCCACCCGCCAGCATACTGCCACCAAACTGGGCTTGCAAGTCCTCCCGGGAGGCAGTTTTCTACTCCTGGAGGCTCTGGGCTTGGTCCAGCAGCAGGGTCTTCTGTCCTGGAGTAAACAGAAGCTGCAGAGCCTGCTTCCACCCCAGGGGGAAGCCGGACAGGGCGATGCAAACAGCTTGAAGCAGGAACAAGGAGGCCTTATCAGCTCCCCCGGCCCTGAGCTTCCCCACAGAGCTCGACCCAGCCCAGGACACAAGCCCGGCTCCCAGCAACTCCAGTCAGCTTGTTTCAAGAGCCATTTAACTCCCCATTAACCTGATGGGGTGAGCACAGAGAAATGAACTCCCAGCAGCAAGTGCCGGGCAATTTTACCGCATCCATTAACTGATGCATGGTCCCCACTGCGGGGCTGGGAGTAAATCATGTTTGCTTACTCCCCCCGCGCCCCTCCTGGATCCTGTGTGCACCGGGCTGTCCCTCAGCTCTCTCTTTAGCTGTTACTCCCCTGACGTTTCCCATCACAGTCTTGTCTCAGTTGTGCGGTGTCCTGTCACTACCCATCTGATTTTTGCAGCCCTGACCAAAGTTTCACAGCAAAAACGCCACAACCCTGCAAACTTCCACTCACCCTACTTTGAAATGTTCACTGAATAAGGTTACAAGCCTTCATCTCCTTGGGCTTGGGGGCACCTGGCCCATGCGAGTGATGAGACAGTTCACCTCACACGGACTAAAAGGTGCAAATTAACCCAAAGCATGAAGCATACCTCAAAATGGCCATGACTGTGTTTCTCAAGGATTTCTCATACTTGGGTAGGTTTCTGCTTCCCTGAATGCAGTAAAAGCTCCGAAGATCGGACTTGGTTAACAGAAGAACAAGCCAGATGAAGGTACGTGAAAGCAACATACAACCATTTCTTTACTAACCAATTACTATGACATATTGGTCTCCAAACCTGCTCAGCAGACCAGGCTGTGGGAGATACTGAGATGTTTTCCAAGGAGAGAGCTGCTTTTATAACCCAGAGACAAGCAGTGTTACCTTCTCTTCTTTACAATCACAGACGTCAGGGGGATCTGTCCAGCACATCCACACACGCACAGCCCTCTCCGATCAGAGACCTGTGATCAGACCTCGTGAAGCTGATACTCTGCCTGACCTTGTGAATTACTCTAACCTCTGACAAATGCTGGGATTCCCTGGTGGCTCAGATGGTCAAGAGGCTGCCTGCAATTTGGGAGACCCAGGTTCAATCCCTGTGTCAGGAAGATCCCCTGGAGAAGGAAATGGCCACCCACTCCAGTATTCTTGCCTGGAAAATCCCATGGACGGAGGATCCTGGCAGGCTATAGTCCATAGGGTCATAAAGAGTCGGACATGACTGAAGTGACTTCACTTCACTGACAAATGCTGAGCTTTCCAAGTGGCACTAGTAGTAAAGAACCTGCCTCCCAAGGCAGGAGATGTAAGAGATGCAGGTTCAATTCCTGGATCAGGAAGATCCTCTGAAGGAGGGCATGGCAACCCACTCTAGTATTCTGGCCTGGAGAATCCCATGGACAGGGGAGCCTGGTGGGCTACAGTCCATGGGTCTCCAAGAGTCAGATATGACTAAAGTGACTAAGTGTGCATGCCCTGACAGATGCTAGCGTGCATCTCTGGAATGCTCATCCTTTATAACAAGGGGAAAAACATCTCGGGTATCGTGGGATCTCTTACAAACACCACAGGTACACACAAGAATTTCTACAGGAAGGCACGTTCATGTTCCTGGCAGACAGCTCTTGGATACTGCCTCTCCCCCACTGTGCACACCCTCCAGTCCTGCCAGAGGACCTGCTTCCTGGGGAGCAGCCCCCAGCCTGCTCCTTTTCTGTTGCTCCATTGCTTAGCTCCCACATTTCAGGGATTTGGGGGGATGAGCATGATATGCGCTGGAACCCACCAGTTCCAAGCTTCTGTGCTGTCTTCCACGAGTTAGCTGGACGCTCCCTCCAACATACCACCTGCTGCTGAGATCTTCATCTGATTTCTCACTCAATTGAGCCTGCTTTGTGGATGTGCTGTAGCCATGACCGAGCCATGCAGGGTGGAAATTGGCCAAGAAGGGCTTGGTGAGCCTGGCTCCTGGCTCTCAAAGTGTCACATTCTACATGTGCATGGGCTGGGTCAGTCCAACCTGACTTGAAAAGGCAGAATTGTGTCCTGTGTGTTGGGGCGGGGGGAGGGGAGGGGAGGGCGGGCAGGCTCACAAGAGACACATCTAGTTCCCATTTTGAAAACAAACAGCATCCCGTGCCCTTCAGTTTCAGTTTAGTTGCTCAGTCCTGTCCTACTCTTTGCGACCCCATGGACTGCAGCATGCCAGGCCTCCCTGCCCATCACCAACTTCCGGAGCCCACCCAAACTTATGTCCATTGAGTCAGTGATGCCATCCAACCATCTCATCCTCTGTCATCCCCTTCTCTGCATGCCCTCAATCTTTCCCAGCATCAGGGTCTTTTCAAATGAGTCAGCTCTTTGCATCAGGTGGCCAAAGTATTGGAGTTTCAGTTTCAACATCAGTCCTTCCAGTGAATATTCAGGACTGATTTCCTTTAGGATGGACTGGTTAGATCTCCTTGCAGTCCAAGGGACTCTCAAGAGTCTTCTCCAACACCACAGTTCAAACGCACCCGTGCCTTCATTCTCTGCCAAAGGTCAGCGAGACTTCCAGAATCTCCTCCAAGGTAGTTTTCTAGTTATTTGCGCTTATTGGCCAACAAGTCTCAAAATATTAAAAGACTAGCGACCTCAAAAATCATGCTACTAACCCAGAGGGCTTCACATTACAAGTATCTGTAGTGCTGGGAAAACTGGACAGTTACACATAAAAGAAAGAAATTAGAACACTCCCTAAACACCACATACAAAAATAAACTCAGGATAGATTAAAGACCTAAATGTAAGACTGGACACTATAAAACTTCTAGAGGAAAACATAGGCAGAACACACTGACGTAAATCTCAGCAATAGCTTTTTGGATCTGCCTCCCAGAGGAAAGGAAATAAAAGCAAAAATAAACAAATGGGACCTAAACTTAAAAGCTTTTGCATAGCAAAGGAAACCATGAAGATAATGAAAAGATAACCCTCAGAATAAGAGATAAATGATGCAATCAACAAGGGATTAATCCCCAAAATATACAGTTTATACATATCTATATCAAAAAACAAAGAATCCAATAAAAAAAATGGAGAAAACCTAAATAGACATTTCTCCAAAGAAGACATACAGACAGTCAGCAGGCACAGAAAAAGATGCTCAACACTGCTAATTATTAGAGAAATGCAAGTCCAAACAATGAGGTACCACCTCACACTGGGCAGAATGGCCATATACATAAAAATGCTGGAGAGTGTGGAGAGAAGAGAACCCTCCTACACAGTGGTGGGAATGTAAACTGGTTCAGCCATTATGGAGAACAGCATGGAGGTTCGTAAAAAAAGTAAAAGTAGAGCTACCATATGATCCAGCAATCCCACTCCTGGGCATATATCTGGAGAAAACCATACTTTAAAAAGACACACACGCCCCTATGTTCACTGCAGCACTATTTACAATAGTCAAGACGTGGAAGCAATCTGAATGTCCACTGACTGATGAATGGGTTAAAAAGATGTGGTATACCATGGCTGATTCACGTGAATGTATGGCAAAAACCACCACACTACTTCTGTAAAGCAATTAGCCTCCAATTAAAAAATAAATAAAAAAATCTGCAGGTTAAAAAAAAAAGATGTGGCATATACATACAATATAATGGAATATAACTCAGTCATAAAAAAGAATGAAATAATGCCATCTGTAGCAACATGGATGACCTCAGAGATTATCATACTGAGTGAAGTGTTAGACAAATATCATATGACATCACTTATATGTGGAATCTTTAAAAAATGGTACAAATGAACTTATACACAAAATAGAAACAGATACACTGACATAGAAAGTGGAAGTCACTCAGTCATGTCCAACTCTTTGTGACCCCATGGACTATACAGTCCATGGAATTCTCCAGGCCAGAACAGCTGTTCCCTTCTCCAAGGATCAAACCCAAGTCTCCCACATTGCAGATGGATTCCTTACCATCTGAGCCACCAGGGAAGACCACACAGACATAGAGAACAAACTTGTTGTTACCAAAGGGAAAAGGGGGACAGGGAGGGATAAATTAGGAGGTTGGGATTAGCAGATAGCATACTACTGTATATAAACTAGATAACCAACAAGGACCTACTGTATAGCACAGGAAACTACATTCAATATTTTGTATTGAATTTTATTACATATTACATATTACATTACATTACATATTACAAGCGAAAAGAATCTGAAACATATATATATAAACTGAATCACTGTTCTGTACACCTGAAATTAACACATTGCAAATCAACTATACTTCAGTTAAAAAACCAACCACCTATAAAAAATAATTTTGCAAGAGAAAAACAAAATCGCCTATTCACTCATTCTTTGCGTTTCCTACTTTAAACTGGGGACAAAGTTTACATGTGTAAAGATGCGGTACATATATCCAAGGGAATATTACTCAGCCACTAAAAGAATGAAATAATGCCATTTGCAGCATCAGGGATGGACCTAGAGTGAAGTTAAGTCAGACAGCAAAGGACAAATATTTATGACATCCCTTACATGTGGAATCAAAAAAGAAATTATACAAATGAACTTACTTACAAAACAGAAAGAAACTCAAAGACTTAGAGAATGAACTTATGGTAGCCAGGCTGGGGGGAGGACGGGGGAAAGGGACGGTTAGGGAACTTGGGATGGACATGCACACACTGCTGTATTTAAAATGGATAACCAATAAGGTCCTACTATATAGCACGTGGAACTCTGCTCAATGTTATATGGCAGTCTAGATGGGAGGAGAGTTCGGGGGAGGACTGGATACATGTATGTGTATGGCTGAGTCCTTTTGCTGTTCACTTGAAACTATCACATTGTTAATTCACTATTCCCCAATACAAAACAAAGTTGTTGTTTTTTTTGAAAAAAAAAGAAGAAAAAGAAAGGAAAAAATACATCTGTAAAACCCACAAAGGTAAAGACTTATTATTGGTGTACCAGGTAACTTAACAAGAATAACAATATTGCCCTGTAGCAAATGGTTAATGCATAAAATTCTCTTTTAAAAACTGCGCTAGTAAGCTCAGAGCGAGGGTTCCCAACCTTTTCAGTCAGATCGCTGCAGCATCACTGAGCAGTTAGAGAGAGAAAGGAAAGTCATCCAGCACAAAAACGGGAGACCAGGCCAAATGTTTCTGGAGGGAAATGCCGTTGACCATGAAATCATTGCCTGAACTGGCTGTTTCTTAAATCACTGACTGTTTCTTAAAGAGTATTAATGATGAAATTAAAAAAGTGAAAAATACATTTATTCTTTTAGACCAGTGCATTGCAGTAAGATTTATGTGGTGGCCGCCTTGGAAAGCCTGTACTTTGTGGACACAGATCTCAACTTGTAGAAGCTCTGACTGAAATCTTCTACCAGTCTCTGCATCACCAGCTCTGCCTGCCAGACACTGCCAGGCAGTGGGCCCCAGACATCAGCAAACATCCCTGAGCTAAACAGGCTGGGGCCACCCCAGTCAATCAGAAGTGAGGAAAACACACTGCAAGTCCCAAGGGGGATAAAGAAGAAGAAAGCCACATCTTATACACGGAAGTTGTTATGAGTAAATTCTAAGAGTTCTCATTACAAGAGAAAATATTCTTTTAAAATTTCTTTAATTTTGCCACTGTATGAGGTGATGAGTGTTTACGGAACTTACCGTGCTAATCATTTAATGATGGAGGTCAAATCATTATTCTGCACATGTTAAACTTATACAGTGCTGCATGTCAATGACATCTCATTAAAACTGAAAAAAAAGTTACCAAAAAAAAAAAATCCACATCAAGACAAATCACAGTGAAACTGCAATGGTAACAAGAAAACCTTAAAGGGAGCCATGGGGAAAGTGAGATTATCAGCAAGGATAGACAATTAGGCAGATGGAGTGACAACAGATACCAAAAGGTAATGACATTGTTATCTTTGGAAGTGTGGAGGAAGACCGCTGTTTCTCAAAGTTCTCTACCAATTAAATTACCATTTGAGAGTAAGTCATTTTTTAAATATACAAAGGCTTCTGTGTAGGGATTACTTCCGCCTTATACCTACTGAAATACCATGAAATGTATCCCATCAAGCAGCAGCAGAAGCCCAGAAGGAAAGTGGTACCAAAGTTGGTGAACCTAAATTTAAATGGCAAATCAGCGTTAAGTACTTACAATTAAAAGAAAAGAAAATGGACGCTTCAAACGGGGTACTGGTGATTTGACACTAAATGACTGTCAGCAAGTCAGGGTGTCAGAAGAAGCTTGTGTCCTTTAGGAGAATGGTAAATATGATCCTAAGTGTGTTAAAATTTGTGATCCAAATTTGTTAAAATTTGCAAAGGCAATCCATGAAAGAACAGAGATATAAACTTTAAACCCATGGAGAGAATTAAAAACAAGTCGAGTATTTCTGGTGGAATGCAGGTAGGTTAAAAAAAAGAAGAAGAAAAAAAATATGGTAGCAGGAAAAATAACAGAACAGGTCCAGCTCTGAGGGCAATCACAATAACTCTGAGAGGAACAAACTCACTAAGATAAACATAGATTGCCTCTCACACACACTCATCCTTAAGCTGCTTAAAACATGACACAGAGAAGTTGAAAACAAAAAAGCAGAAAAATTAAACCAGCAAAAAATGCTTCAAAAAAGCTGATGTAGCAAAATCAGTACAATATGACCCTGACAGCAGCCTCAGACTATATTGTAATACAAGGCAAAAGCACTAACAGGGATAATGCATTTAGTAATAGAACAACCAGGACTCCCCTGGTGGTCCAGGGGTTAAGAATCCACCTTCCAATGCAGGGGATGTAGTTCAATCCCTGGTCGGGGAACTAAGATCCCATGTGCCCTGGGACAACTGAGCCTTCGTGCTCTAGGGTCCATGGGCCACATGGAGGAGCCCACATAGCCAACCTATGATGACCATGAATTTTTATGCACCCAATACTAAAGTAGCAAACTCTTTCCCAAACCAAATTCACTTCATTCTGCTGAAATGGTCCCCAAAAGCCAGAGACAAGAAAAGTCAGCCCAGTGGTCAGACCAGTCCACAGGTGGGACATACCATGGCCTTGAGTGAGTTTAACCATTATTTTTTAAAAAAATCATTATTTTCATTACAGAAATGAGATGATCTAGGGGAGTTAAAAGTGAACAGAAGGTGGTCTGGTGGTTAAGAATCCACCTGCCAATGCAGGGGACATGGGTTCAGTCCCTGGTCCAGGAAGATTCCACATGCCATGGGGCAACTAAGCCCGTGCACCACAACTAGTGAAGTCCATGCACCTAAAACAAGAGTCCGTGCCCCGAAACAAGAGAAGCCACTGCAGTGAGGGGCCCGCGCACTACAACTGGAGAGTAGCCCCTGCCCAATGCATCCAGAGAAAGCCCGCTTGCAGCATGCAGCAACAGAGACCTGCTGCTGCTGCTGCTGCTGCTAAGTCACTTCAGTCGTGTCCGACTCTGTGTGACCCCATAGACGGCAGCCCACCAGGCTCCCCTGTTCTAGTGCAGCCAAAAATGAATTTTTAAAAATATATACTGATAAATAAAAGTGAACAGGAAGGTCATGGGCTATTCAAGAGTGACAAAAAAAAAAATCATGGATCTAGACTTCATTCAAAAAACAGGGAAGGACTAGACCCACAGGATAAATTAGAATTAGCCAACTGTGGGAAAAATCAGCTATTTTATGGTTTCACCTGATTGATTCCCATTTGTTTAATGTAAAAATCATAGTTCTATATACATTCAAGAGTGCCCTTTTACCCTCCCCCCACTTTTTTTTGGCTGTGCCACACAGCATGTGGGATCCTAATTCCCTGACCAGGGATTGAACTCATGCCCCCTGTACTGGACCATCAGGAAAGTCTTAAGAGTGTCTTTTAATGACAGTATGTTCAGTTGATTAAAACAAAGAGAGGCTCAGAGGCCCCCAGGAGGATATGAGAGACTGACCACATGGCCACCTGCCCTCTAATGCGGGTTCCTGCCCCACTGGTCACCTGGGATAGCAGAGTCATGTACACACAACACAATCCACAACAGCTAGAGGTGTGCACGCTGCAGATAAGCAAAGGGGGAAAGAACAGGCAAGGGCAAAGGAAATTAAAGGCGCAGAGAGGGGCGGAGTGAATTTGATGAGTGGAAGGATCCAGTGAACCTGAGACAGATGAAGGCCCCTGTCACGGGAAGGCTAGAATCCGGCCTCTGATGTGTTTTAGGAAAACTATCGTTAGTGGCCAGGAAGCCACACAGTCACGGCCCTTGATGGCTGCTGTGGTCATAAATCCACACCTGAGGCAGGGCACCAACTCGCCCCCGAGGGCAGTTACCTGGCTGTTCACTCGTCTGGGGCCTCCGCTTTGATGGGAAGAGGTCAGGCCAAGGCCTTGTCTTCCCCAGACGCCTGTCCTGCAAACTCTGACTTCACCCCTCGTTAACCTGAGCCACCCTCAGCATCAGTCCTGGGTGGGAACTACCTAGCCACGTTTATGGAGCTTCTCCAGACACCATCCTCTCACGGTCAGTGACCGTGGCTGATCTGAAAGCACCAGGAAGTTTTACAAAACACAGATGCCAGAGAAACGGAGCAAAACAAAACCCTCAGACGCCTGGGTCCCACCTGAAGAGGTTCCAATGTAACAGGGTAGGGGGTGCCCCGGGCATCGGGATCCATAAGCACCCCCTGGAGGTTCTACCAGGCAGCTGGGAACAGCATGGGACTGGGACTGGGCTCGAGAGCTCAGTCCTCCGCATGCATTTATATGATCCCTTTCATCATCTGATAAAAGCCGGGGAGCAGGGCAAACCTTATCCCCTGCTCTGGGCACTGCTGGTCTCTAATCCTCCTGCAAAGAAAGACGCAAACATCTACTCCCTATTTCACAGGGCACCTTGGAGATGTTCTGCAAGAGGCTGAGAGCAGAGGCGAATGTGCAGCGCCTGCTGTCTGCCCGCCTTGTCGCCAGCCCATCCCAGGGGAAATCTAATGATGAGCCAAGCTCAGACACTGCTGGGGAGACAGAGGAATGAGATGTGAGATAGGAGACAAGAAGCTTTCCGAACGTATCAGAATCACCTGTACAGCCCCTCATGGTCACATCACACACACACACTCCCTTGAGAGGAAGAACCGGACTCTGTCGTCCAGGTCAGGGTCTTGTGAACAGCATGACACACCCTCCGGTCAGCTTGTATGCTTCCTTCCGAAGCTCCAGGGTCCGGGGTGGTGGAAGGACAGGGAGATGTCCAGACAGCCTGTGCATCTGGTGTCTCTTCAAGCCAGTGGAGCTCAACTACGGGTGACCTACCCGCCACCCCAAGGACACTTGGCTTTGCCCACAGACACAGGCACAAATGGGGGGCTGTGACTGCATCCAGTAGGCAGAGGCCAGAGATGCTGTTACACGTCCGACAGGGCACAGGACGCCCCCCCAAACACTGCAGAGTTGCGGATGATGACCCTCCCTGAGCAGACTGCACTGTAATAGGCGACGGGGGTTTATGCGGCACCTGGGCCCCTCACTCAGTGACGCTGTGAGTAACCTGGTTTAAAATAAATCCAAACAAATCCCAAAACCCTACACCCGAGAACCCCTGGAAACAAAAGACTCTCCCAGCGACACTTTGAAGTTGACAAGGAAGCGAGCGGCCCGACCGTGGACTCAGCTGGCCAGAAGGAAGGCGTCTCAGTTTCAGAAGGGTTCCAGGAGAACCGTGTAAAGCCCTCCATCATTAAAGTGTTTGAAACACATGCATTAGAACAAAACAGACAGGCCTTATGCAAGACACGTCTTGCATAAAATCATATCTTTAAGCTATCTTGTTTACTAGGATTCACAGGAAGTAATAAATGGAGGATTTTTTTGGAAGTGACTTTGTTTCACTCATGGAAGAGAACTGTTGCTAATCCCTGCGAATAAGCATAGAGGATGGAACATTCACAAGCCTCCTCGCAGCCCCCCTCCCAATGCCTCGTGCATCAGTCCTGTGGGGCTGCCTGGTGCCCCAATGTCCCGTAATTTTCCCCTCCAGTTCCCAGCCCTGCTCAAATTCCAAGAGACCTCCAGCCCAAGAGAAGAGGCCGTGTGTGATGGGAGGACCACCGACTGGGGCTCCTTGAGGTCCTCAGGGTGAGATCAATCACACAAGTGCAGGCCTGATGAGCAAACACGGCCTTGCCTAGGCGCCCGGCTCCCGTCTGCATCCACAGACAGACAGCATCTGTGCTCACGTGCCAGCCATCTGATGAGTGCTCCCATGTTTTGGACATTCCCTCATCCCGGCCATTCTGCTGTGGGTCACAGAAGAGAGTATCTGTGATGCCGGGGGAAAACTCAGAGCCAAGCCTCCCACACGAGCCTTTTCTCTGCACAAAAACTGGCCAACCCAAGGGGAAGCGCCCTGGGGGCTCAGGCCTCCCACTCCTTTCTCAGAGACTCGTACTAAGTCAGAGATTCAAACACTGGCGATCAACTGCTCAGCAGGAAGACACTGCACAGATGCGTAAATACACAGATAACTTGGTGCCTTGTCAATGCTGACTGATTTCTGACAACCAAAGGGAAAAAAATGAAAGTGGCTTCTTTGGCTCATAATCGTACCATTCAACACTTGATGGTTCTCACTTGAGTTAGAGAAATGCCAAGAAAGGATACTTGAGAAACAGCCACACCAACCAGTCAGCATCCTCTAAGCATTTCTGTTTCTCTGACTCTTGATTCCTTATTTGAGGATAAAAGTTACTGAAGTCATACAATGTCACTAACAACACACACGGCATGTAAATTTGACGGACCCCCACATCAAAAGTAAATTTTAAAAAGAGAAGTATTTGTTATCTACTCCTGTAGCACCTTGTGGCTCAGATGGTGAAGAATCTGCCTGCAATGCAGGAGACCTGGGCTGGGAAGATCCCCTGGAGAAGGAAATGGCAACCTACTCCAGTATTCTTGCCTGGGAAATCTCACGGACACAGGAACCTGGCAGGCTACAGTCCATGGGGCCACAGAGAGTCAGACACAACTGAGCAATGAGAACTTTTACACTTTTTCATTCCCGTAGCACAAACTGGATGCACTTAACTGCCCAGGGGCATTAAAATTATCCAGAAGTATGTGCTCTCACTACATTTTCATTATTTAAGAAAAATGTGAACGTTGTCCATTTCACTGAAATTCACAAACTCCCTTCATTAACAGCAAGTGACAAGCAGACAGCCGCCCTCCAAGTTCTGAAAGACTCCCACGTGCCAGGAAATCTGTGCTGAAGGCAGAGGAGGGGCGGGGGTCTCACCTCTCTGGGGGAGTGAGTGTGGCCTGATGCTGATGGCCGCTCACACAGCATCACTGCTTCTCACACACCGCAGTCTGAAAGGCCACCTGAATGCCCACAGGGACACAGGAAACAGGCTGAGAGGAGGCTCCTGCTCACAGGGACTACCGGTGTGGCACAACCACGGGGAGGGGTGGACCCCCGAGCCTGGCTGAAGGTCCCTCACTGACCCAACAGGTGATCAGATGGCCCACGGTCATCATCCAAGTACTTGACCTCGAGTGGAACCACAGGTCTATACACCCTGCCCTGAGGTACTCATTTACAGTCAGAAATTCCTTGCCAAGGGATTTTAAGACTGTTACAGCTTTTTCTCAAGGAAGAGATAAAGGTGATAAAACCTTCACTCATTCAACAAATATTTAGTGAGTGCTTGACAAAGGCAAGGACATGCAGACACATGTATATATTCAATAAATCAGAAATGCCATGGAGGGATCCTGCAAGACTCTCAAACTGCTGGTTAGAGGAGTGGACACCCACCAAGAAAGCACTTTCAAGATCTATACTCTCAGTGGTCAAGGCTGTGTGGGCAGAGATCAAGGGAATAGCACCACATCCAGAAAGAGACCTGCACACATACGTCCCCTGATTTCTGACAAAGGTACAAAGTAATTCAACAGAGCAAAGACAGCCTTTCCAAGAAATGGTGCCAGAGAAAATGGAAGCTCATAGACAAGAAAAAAATCTTGACCTGAGTCTCACACCTTATACAAAAATGAACTCAAAACGGACACCATGGATTAATATGTAACACTTTCAGAAAAACACACACACACACACAAGGAGAAAATATTCAGAATCTAGGGCTAGGCAAAGAGCTCTGGAATTGATACCATAAAAGGAAATATTTATAAATTGAACTTCATCAAAATTAAAAACACTTGCCCTGGGAAAGACCCTGCTGAAAGGAAGAAAGACAAAGGGCAGAGTGGGAGAAAATTATTTGTTAACCATATAGCCAACCAAGGGCTAGTATCTAGAACTCTCAAAACTCAACAGTTAAAAAAAAAAAAAAAAAAAAATCACACACACAGTAAAATAACCAAGCAAATCAAATTAGAAAATGGGCAAAAACCATGAAGACACCAAAAAGGACATGAAGATGGTAAATATGACATGAAAAGTTACCAATGTCATTAGCCACTAGGGAAATGCACATTAAAACCACAATGATGTATTACCTATGAGAATGGACGAAATAAAACAGTGGCAATGCCAAATGCTGCTGAGGATGCAGCACTCCTGCACCCCTGGTGAGAACTCGAAGTGGTGCAACCACTTTGGAAAATAGAAAAACAGCTGGGCATGTTCTTAAAAAAAAACAACGAAATATTCAACTCCTATATGGCCCAGGAACCAAGCAACTGTATTCATACAGCCCCGAACTAGAAACAACCCAGATGTCCTTCAACTAGCGACTGGATAAAGCCCCTGTGATGCATGGTCACCATGGACCACCCGCAGCTATACAAAGGCACAGACCATGGATATGTACACAATCTGGGTGACCTCAAGAGACTGATGCTGAGTGAAAAAGCTAATCCTCAGAGGTTACATGCTGTGTGTCTCCATTCATGTCACAGTCTTGAAATGACAAAACTATGGAAACGGGGACCCAACCGTGGGTGCCGGGGGTGCGTGACGACGACAGGGACAGGAGGGGAAGTGGGCGTGGTCATGGAGAGAAGTGGGCGTGGTCATAGAGGAAAGTGGGTGTGGCCATAAAAGGTCCAAATGAGGAACCCCAATGGTCAGGAAACCTGAAACCGTTCGGTAGGTTGACTGAATCAACCTGACACCCTAGTTTCAAGATCATACCAGAGTCTGAACTGGATAAAGGATACCTGGGACCTTGCTGAATGATTTCTTACAAACTGCAGGAGAATCTTCAAGGGCCTCAGGAAAGAGTTCAGAGAAAGGGTGCCAGGAAGGCTTCAAGGAGGAGGTGGCACTTCTGGGAGGATCTTCAAGGCGGGGCCCCGTGTCACCAGTAAAGGCGAGACTTAGGTACAGCCTGGAGGGGTGAAGGGGGAGGGGGCGTGCCCTCTCTCGTCAAAGGTGAACTCTGCCCTCCTTCTTCCTATAATTTTCTCAGCAGAGAAGCAGCACAATGGATACTTCCAGAAGCAGAAATTCACTTAATAGAGAAGCATTATGAATCAGAAAAAGACATGGATGCCGTTCCTCATGGACTCCCTGCTCCTCCAGCGGCTGCCCCAATGGTGCCCCGGCCTGGGAGCTGCACAGAGCTTCCTTCCAATACATACCTGGCCACCAGCCTCTTCCTTGCACATACACAGCGCAGGAGGCGGCCAGGTTCCAGCTAAGGTCCAGAGGACAGAGGAGAGCTGCTGGGTCAGGGGCCTGGGTCAGTCCAGCCTGGCCAGGACTGCGGTGAGGGGGTCACTGACCTTCACTTGCCTCATAGAAAATAGGTAATTTAATTCCCACCCTGGTTTCCACAAAAAATTGCTCCACGGCTAGGCCCAGGGACCAGCACAGCCCCCAACAGGCCCTCACCCAGCCCTTCCAGCAACAGTGAATCAGCCATTAGCACTATTTATGGTTGTTTAACTGCACACACACCCCCTTTCTTCCCAGACACCAACGGCGCCATTTACAGCTGAAGCCCTCAAAGCGGCTCCTGCCATAGCTCCTTGTGCCCGCTGCTGCTCATCCTCCAACCCCTGAACTCTGCGTCCCCCGCTTGGGGCCCGTGCCCTTGTTGATGGGGCTCTAGTCCAGTCCCACCCCTGCTCTCGGGTGTGGGCAGGACACAGGAAGACCGTTTCCCAGATCCCTGTGCAGACACTGTATGCACACACACACATATGCCCTAACCCTAACACACACACGCACCCCAGGCTCTTCTCAGGTCTCACATTTGGGAAGCAGACTTAACCAGACAACCTGATTCACCCTGCTCCTCTCTCTCATCCCATGTCACTGCGTTATTAAGGTAGCAGACACATAACCAGGGTCACTCAGGACACCAGACTGCTCTCCCTGTCCTGCTCTTCAGCTTGTTATCCTCTCCCTGAACTCAGCAAAGGACAGCAGGTGCTGCGTGTTCCCTGAGATGTCCACACAGCCTGCTCCTCCTCCCGCCCACTGCTGACCGGCCAGGGCTGAGGCCTGAGCGAAGCCACGGAGGCCGATGACAACCCGGCCAGGGTCTGGGTGGCACCCTGGCACAAGGACTCTGCCCAGAGATGCTTCACACAGCCTCACCCACGCACATCTTTCCCTTACAAGGGGGACCATGAACTCTGAAACTACAGACAATGCTATTTCATTAAAGCATAGCATGAGACCAATAAAACCATTTATTATGTTCGTACACCTTTGTTTCCAGACTTTATGGCTGCCTGGGTTTATTATGACACGCAGAGAAAAGTCCTCACCCACTGGGTGAGCGAAACAAGAAAGACCGTCATAGTCCGTTCGGGCCGCTCTGACAAACACCAAAAACGGGGGGAACTTGGAGAACAGATGTTATTTCTTACAGTCCTGGAGGCTGAGAAATCTAAGATCCAGGTGCTGCCAGATTCGGTTCTGATGCGGACCCACTTTCTGACTCATAAGACAGCCGGGTCACCCTGTGTCCTCACATGATGGACAGGAGAGGGCCCCTGGACGAAGTCCCTCTGACGAGGACTCTGATCCTCGGAAAGTGGGTGGGGCTCTGCTCTCATGACCCAGTCACCTCCTGAAGGCTCCACCTCCTCATAGCGTCTGATTGGGGATTAGGATTTACCCTGAGTCTGGGGGTGCCACAGACATTCAGCCTACAGCAGACACCCAAGAGAAGACAGTGAGGCGAAGGCAAGACGTGGAGAAGCTACTGCTAAGGAAAGGTTCTGAGGTCAGCGGGGGAGCCACAGAAAGAGGCAGGGATACAAGTGATGGGTCAGGAGACAGAGGACACATGGGGTCATTCTGGGGCCCCAGGGCTGCAACCCAGGCGCTTCTGCTGAACCCTGAAGGGTCACATCCTGTTTTGGCAACATGGCACAGGGAGCGATCGTGAGTCCTGCCCCCCAGTAAACAGCTCAGAATGCTGGAGAAAATGTAACGAGCAAACATTTTTGCACAGCTGAACTCACACACACAAAGAAGATTCCCCAGTGTCCACAACGCCCAAGGGATAACCAGAGCATGAGCACAAGGGTGTGTATTAAGGGGGAGGAGGGGAGGCCGAGAGTTACCAGAAATAGGCCAGGGGCATGAGAAGAGGCTTTGATCAACGCGCGCAAGCAACCCACTGCAGAGACGCACCCTTCCTGAAAGGAAACTAAAAATCACCCGGGGATGGGGACAGTAAGCTTCTGCTCAAGACACTGGATGGTGGGGGGAAGGTCTATGCCACATGCAAGGTCAGTGTTCAACTGACACACCCATTTGGTACACAGATCCATGAGGCCAAAATTAAGAGTTGTATTTGGACCAATGATACCACCAAGGCCTCCAAAAAAGATCAACGTTAAAACTCACTAGGAGGACATTGCAACAAACTTCATGGAATTCCCACTCAGAAGGGCTCATAATCCACGTAAGAGTCACCAGATCTAAACTGAACACTTAGTAACACCAAGAACTCAAGATAAACAGAACAAACTGAAAAAGACTATGACTTTAAAATGTTTGAAGATTTAAAGCAAGAACCATGTGTATGTGTGTGCTCGGTCGTGTCTGACTCTTTGCGATCCCATGGACTGTAGCCTGGTAGGCTCCTCTGTCCGTGAAATTTCCCAAGCAAGAATACTGAAGTGGGTTGCTATTTCCTTCTCCAGGGGATTTTTCCCAACCCAGGGACTGAACTCTCGTCTCCCACATCTCCTGCATTGCAGGCAAATTCTTTTCCACTGACCCACCCGGAAAGTCCAAGAACTATGAGATGATGAGAAAAAGATAATATATGAAAAAGATCAAGCTTTTTTAAACTTCTGGAATGTAAACTCACTGAAATGAAAAGTTAGTGGATGAATAAAACTAATTATTATGTAAAGAAGAGAATTAATAATGTGGATAAGAAGTGAAGAAATTATTCAGAATGTACCATACAGAGATAAAAATGCCTTAAAAAAAAATAGGTGGGTAAGATGGAGGATGGAGTAAGAATGGCCATCATAAGAAAGTCCCACAAAGACTAATAGGAAGGAATTCTAGAAGAAACACAGAGAATGGGAAAGAAACATGATTCAAAGAGACAGTTTCATTATAGAACACTATTCAAAGAGTGAGAATTTTTCAGATTTTATGAAAGCCACACACTCAGACTGACAAAGAATGTTGAGCCAAATAAAAATATATCGAGATACATCTGATTCAAACTGCAGAATACCAAACACAAAGAGAATAGTATAAAAGCAACCAGGAAGCAAAGACAGGTTATCTACCAAGATGAGAGTATCTGACAGCAGATCTCTTGATAGCAAACTAGAGTCAAAAGATAATAAAAATATTATCTTCAAAATGTTAGAATTCTATACCCAATTAAATAGCTTTCAAGACTGAGTATAAATAAAAGCATATTAGACAATATTGTTTACTGAAAAAGGAATGACTAAAAGATATATTAAGAGATCAGTGAGAAGGAAACTGAGTTTAGAAGGAGCAACACTCAAGAAGCAATGATAGCAGGTTGGAAAATGTGCAAATGAATCTAAATAACAGCATGAGTTATTAGTCAACTCGGGGGGGGGGCAGCTGATTTTAAAAAGATGAAACCAGAATGGTACTAGATAACAATAGTATGAAAGATAGGAGTTGACTGGAGTTGAAGCTTTCTAAGATGCTTGTATTATTCAAGAAAGGAATATGGATAGTGATTAGTTTGGGATATTAAGACAAACATGCATGTTAAAAATATAAGTATCAGCAAAAGGGTAATGTATGGTTTCCTAACCAAGAGAGAGAACATGAGAATTGCAAATTTAATTAAAGAGAAATCAATATTAAAAATAGAAAAAAAGATGGTAGGCAGCCTTTCCCTGCATCGCCACCACTCAGGCCCCTCCCTAGTCTGTCCCTGCCCTCCAACCCCTGGGAGCAGCTGGGATGGGATCCCTTGGGTCTTACCGACCCCTCCCCTTCCTTTCTGCTCTTGTTGCAGCTGGCTGTAATGCTTTTTAATAAAAATGTTTTTAAAAAGAGAAAAAAAATAAAAAAAAGAAAAGGCATGGAAGATAGAGAGCAGAAAATACAATGACAGAAATAAGTTCAAATACATTAATAGCCACAAAAAATGTAACTGGATTAAATTCACAAGTTTTGAAAAAAGAGATTCCCATATTCCAGTTTTTAAAAGGTAGCTATAGTCCATTCACAAAAAATACACCTAAAACATAGTGGTGCAGAAACAGTAGACGAGAATCACCAAAAAGCCTGTAGGTGGTAAATACTAACTAAAATAAATTTGGCATGGATGATAAAAGCAGACAAACAGGCTTAACAGGAAAAAGCAAGACGTTAGAATAAACAGGTCATTATGAAATGATAAAGGGAACAATTCATTACCAACTAAACGTTCTAAATCTTTATGAATTCATATTCAAAAATCTATAAATCAAAGTTTGAAAGAATATAATAAGAAAATTTAAATGTAAAATTATAATGGGTGATTTTCATACATCTTTATCCTAAAGAGATATTTAACAGACAAAACTGTAAAGGATATAGAAAATTTGAACAACACAATTAACAAGTGATCTGATACACATTTTTTCCCTAATTGTGGCAATCTAGTAATGGATTTGAATTTACAAATACCATTAAAAAAAAAATAGAACAGAACTGAAAATACCAGAATATATCCCATATGGCAAAAAATAAGCATTACTTTGTAAAAACTTTTGATCTGTATATTAAGCGATGATATAAAATATTCTTTCTGCTGTAAGTATAGTTCAAGTTGGAAAGGCTTCAATCTAATGGATTCAAAGTCTTCATCCCAAAACTGGAGCATACATATTCCTTTCAAGCACTCATAAAACAGTCGCAAGGACTTCCCTGGTGGTACAGTGGATAGGAGTCTGCCTACCAAGGCAGGGAACATGGGTTCAATCCCTGATCCGGGAAGATTCAACATGCTGCAGAGCAACTAAGCCCGTGTGCCACAGCTACTGAGCCCACCAGCCCTAGAGCCGCCACTCCACAATAAGAGAGGCCACTGCAATGAGAAGTCCGTGCAGCAAAGAGTAGCCTCCACTCACTGCAACTAGAGAAAGCCCATGCATAGCAACGAAGACCCAGTGCAACTAAAATAGATTAATTTAAAAACAGAAACAGTTATAAAACCTGACCATTTATTTGGCACAAAGGAGTCTCAGCCAAACCCAGAGAATCAATATCATGTCCTGAATAGTGATGAAGGATGTCCCACAAGAGCTATCTGACAGCTAGTTGGTTCCCTGTGGCTCCATTCACCAACCCTAGTTCCCTGTTATGATCCAAAACTTGCCTCTCTTGAAAGTGCAGATTAACTGGCCAGTTATTTTTTGTGTCTAGCGTGCATTTAAGAAACTTTCTGGTAGAAAGAAATACAGTGAAAGCACCTGGGCGATCTTTACGAAGCTGAAAGTCAACTAAGGTTAACCGTTTCAACCTTTTTGAGATATTCCACCGTAGAGAAACTACTAGAAGAAATGTACCCAAAAGGGGGGTCAAAAAATTCGAGTTTTGCACAAGTGAAGGGGTATATGGGAATCTGGGTGCATGGACATGATGTGAACAACACAGGAAGTCAGTGAGCTGGCTGACCAGAAGGGACAATTCCAGAGGGTTAATCCTGCCAGGCTTCTTTAAGCATCTCTTCTATCCATGGAGAAAGTGACACACCTCTAGGAGTTCGAGGCCCAGAGGGCATGTCTCTTCTCATCCTTCTCAACTGGCTTTCAGTTCATTGCAGGGGTTAGTGCCTTGGGGTGGGAAATCGAGATGGACCAGGCAGGAAAGGACCTGTGTCATGCTAAAGGGCTAGACAGCGGGCCAAGGCAAGTTTGTCTGTTTAAGTCCTGTGCAAACTGTCGGATTGGGGGGATACAGAAGGTAAAACAGAAGAGGGGCAGTTAGAAGTGCTGCATCCCTGAATGTGGTGACTGGAGTGTCAGCCCTCAAAATATTCACTGGAGAGATGGGTGAAAGGACGGGTAGAAGAAAGTCACCAAGTTTAATTGAGGTTAAAATGAACTGTCTTAAAGTGTACAGTCCAGTGGCCTTTGGCACACTCACAATGTCGTGCAAACCACCTCCACCCAGTTCCAAAACATTGTCATCACCCAAGAGGAAACCCCAGTCGGTCTCCCTCCTCCCCAGCCCCTAATCTGCTGTCTATGGATTTACCTATCTGAACATTTCTGATAAATGTATTCGTACAACACCTGGCTTCTTTCACTTGGTATAATTTTAAGGTTCAACCCCATAGCACGTACCAATGAAAAAGAATTTCTAAGACCGTGAACTCAGAGCAGCAAGGGGAGCAGGAAGGGTAAGGATACTTGCCAGCCATTAAGCCTGGGTGACTTAAAGGACAGTGGCACCGTTAACACAGCTGGAAAGACAAGAGTGGTGCAGGAGGGGGCGAAGGGGACAAGTCTGTTCCTGCACAGAGTGAGTTTACAGAGCGAGGAGACACACACCCTGGAGCAGTCCCCCAGGCGCTGAAAGCACGGTCTGCAGAGAGAAGCCGCAACCACCGAGATCCACCGTCTCACCGTCCTCCGAGGCCGGGGCGCAGCACATCCACACCCAGGCCTGTGGTGGAGATGCACAAACCGCCCTGGACCGTCTCAGAATGTGGCTCGTCGTCCGTTTACCAGCCCTCAGGGGTGAACGATCACCAGCACGGCTCAAGACGGAGAAAACACTATCCTCTCTCTAGAGAGAAACCTACGGCTAAGTCTATGCTGGCTTTGGTACAAAGGAGCCATTCACGGAGACCCCGGCTCGAGTGTTCCGATGAACATCTCCTTCACGACCTCTGAACTGGTGCACCCTGCTGCACCCAGAACGGCCCACCAGCCCCTGACCCTCCTCAGACTCTCAGTCTGGGGACTCCTTGAGCATTTTGGTGTCAGAATGCGGCCCCACCAGTCTGACTGCCACTCTGGAGGTAAGAGCACAGTGATTGTGTTCCAGATGAGCGACCCCTCTGAGTAATCTTAAGCCGTAAAGAAAGGGAGGGGCTGACCCCCCACTCCCTCCTCACAACCAGCCTGAGCCTCCACCATCAGTGGTCATTTCTCTCCCCAGAGAGCTATTTGTGACTTGATGTCAGGTCCTTCACAAATCCATTTCAGCTGGGGAAAAAGAATCCCTGCCTGCTTTAAATACACATATTTACTTATATAAATAATTTATATATTTATACACAAACGTTGTTGTTGTTTAGTCACTAAGTCATGTCTGATTCTTTTGCAACCCCTGGACTGTAGCCCATCAGGCTCCTCTGTCCACGGGATTCTCCAGGCAAGAATACTGGAGTGGGTTGCCATTTCTTCCTCCAGTGGATTTTCCCGACCCATGGGTTGAACCTGCATCTCCTATATTGGCAGGCAAGATTCTTTATCACTGAGCTACTAGGGAAGTCCATACATAAAACATACATGTGTATAAAACTTAAAAATATACTTCAAAGTTGTCTTTTGTACCCTCAAGGTCAGGCTCAAACTGGAAATCTCGGGAAAAGAAATCATTACAGCCTGCCTCCTAGCAAATTCGGACCAAAAGGAAAAGAGGGAAGAAAAGTTATTAGGATGCATAAGTGTAGAGGGGAGTGGTCACAGCCAGAGGAGGGTCATTAAGCAGGACAGAACCTTCCAGGCTCCCCATCTCCTCCTCTGTGAAGCTCTCACTTGCATCCCCCACTCACCCAGAAAGTCCCCGACAACCCTTGGGATTCAGGCCCTTGTGGGAACCCCCAACAGTGACCCAGACAGACAGAACCTGGTCCATAGAGCCCAAGTCCCACGGGGCCATTTGCAAAGGGGGACAGTGACAAGACAAATAAATAGAACATGCGGTGTTTTCATGGAAGTGGCAACATACACAGAATTTACACAAATCCATAACATGTTGGCTCAGTAAACACCTTGAAGGCAGGGCATCTGCCTCCCCAGGGCCCAGTCCAGGGTCTGAGTGAAGTGTGGGTGGAGCAGTAGATGGATTAGCAGCTGAATCATGAAGTGAATCCAAAGGAACCATGAAGTGCTAAGTGTTGGCACATAACATGCTGGCTTTTTAGCCATCATCTCAAACCCTCACCACAATTTGTACCTTCATCAATATGCAGGATATTTTCCAAGAGGACATTCAGCTTTAATCTTATACTGGATGTCAACAACAAAACGGGATTTGCATTACCGTTGCAAATGAAAAAAAAAATACATATGCATTGTCTAGACCGCTTTGCTAGAACACAGTCACTCTCTGAAATGTAAAATAAATCTATATTTAAATCATATTGGCTGCATAACAGACACAGGCAGCACACACCCACATCTGTTGACACAGATAATGGACAAGCATAACATATTTTCCAGCTCATTGGAAGAGAAGGCTCTCGAGAAAAAAGAGACTGCCTAATTTTGTATTCTAGTAATAATACACCCCACATGGACCCATAAAGGGAACTAACAGCCAGCTCATTGGAATGGAAATTATAAAAAAATAGCTTGAGACCAGGGTTCAACAAGCCTTCTCCGTAAAGGGTCAGGGAGCAGATATTTCAGGCTTTTCAAGCAACACAGCCTCTGTCACATCGTCATTGCTTTTTCAGGTTTGTTTCATACTTTTTTCCCAACTCTATAAAAAATGTAAAAACCATTCTTAGTTTCCAGGCCATACAAACCGTAGCTGGCCGTCCCCTGCCTTAAACCACAGCAAGACCAGGACACTTGGAAGCCACAGAGCAACTGAGTTCACGTGCCACAACTACTGAGCTGGAGCTCTCGAGCCTGCATGCTGAAACTACTGAAATTCGCTGGCCTGGAGCCTGTGCTTGGCAATGAGAGAAGCCACTGCAGTGACAAGCCCGCGAACTTCAACTAGAGGAGAGTTCCTGCTTGCCACAACTCAAGAAAGCCCACGCGCAGCAATGAAGACCCAGTGCAACCATAATAAAAACACATTAATTAAATTAAAAAAAAAATAGGACACTTGGGAGTCCCATGTTCGAAAGGGGCAAGCCCCCATCCACCTGACTCACCTCCTTCAGTCTCTCCAGCTCGTTCTGCAGGGCCTGCTTTGATATCTCCACTTCGATCATCTGCTGTCGGAGAGTTTCATTCTCGTCTTCCGCTTTAGCTCTCTTTTCCTCCACGGTTTCAAGTTCATGGTGCAATCGGACCGATACGTCTTTGGCCACCTGCATCAACCCACAGACACAGTCATCTGATGGGAAGCCTTCTGTGTGCTCAGGGCACCTCCAAACCACTTCAGAGGCAGAATCACTAAGGAATATTGTGTTACACCAAAGAGCAAAGATCCTGGCAATATTAACAAGCCTACATTTAAAGGAAGGGGTATTAGTTTAGAACATGAAAGCCACATTCAGGGGAAGTATGACTTTCATCTGGATTAAAAGGCCACTTTGCCACAGCCCTGTTCCTTCTGGAATATTGCTTAGAATGCCAAGTCTTCCCAGGAGCACATGCTTTAAATGATCAGTTAAAAATGATCATTGGACTTACCTGGTGGTCCACTGGTTAAGAATTTGCCTGCCAAGGCAGGGGACATAGGTTCAATCCCTGGTCCGGGAAGATTCCATATGCCTCGGGGCAACTAAGTCCCTGCACCACAGCTACTGAGCCTGTGCTCTAGAGCCTGCAAGCTGCAACTTCCAAGCCCACGTGCTACAATTACTGAAGCCTGTGCACCTAGAAACTGTACTCTGCAACCAGAGAAGCCCACACTGCGTGTTGGATCGAAGAGTAGCCTCTGCTCTCCACAACGAGAGAAACCCACGTGCAGCAGAGAAGTCCCAGCGCAGCCAAAAATAAATAAATAAAATGAATAACAAATAATTTTGTAAAAGATCATCAAATAAACATTTCTGTTTCTCAAAATAATTTTTAAAGAACCCTACTTGCTTAAAAAAATAATTCTGTATTCAGTACATACTTAATATAGTCAGGTTTTAAATTGTCTACTCTGATAAAACATTCAAATGCTATAAAGGCAGTTCAACATTTTCACTTTCTAAAAGGAACTAAGGAGATTTTGTAACAGAAATATAAATCACCTTTACATCACACTGAATGACATCTTGTTATTGGTTTATAAATCTGAGTTACAAAGATTCTTTTCCTGTTATCGTAATGAAAGGCTAAATGAGATTTCATAGGGACTCCGATAATAAGAAGGACATTATACATAATTCATCTTTAGATAAATGATTTGATAACTGGGGCAGGAGAAAGGCCTCAGTGGAAAGGACAAATGGAAGAAAGTCTGGGGTATTTTCACCTTATTCCCACTTCCACTGATGATTCTCAAAGACACTTTAAACAATTGTAATTTCGACCCTATTTATCTCTCAGGTAAGTCACTACTACAAGTCTTACTTGGGTTACGGTAAGTCCAGCATTTTTGTACCCTAGAAACTTAAAATAACAAAAAATGTTAAGTGACTGGGGTCAACTTTTAAAAGTGATCTTTGACTAAAACTGAACTGATAATGAATCAATTTTTTAAAACATTCCAGATCTTTAGGAGTTTTTGCACAATTTCTAAAGAATGATCAGACCAGTGGGGGCAGGTATTAATTCTTTTTTTTAAATTAAAGATCTATGATTTATTTATTTATTCTTTTGGCAGGGGTGCCTGGTCTGTAAACTAAGATCCCACATGCCCTGGGGCAGTAACTAAAAATTTTATGTGAGTGAATGAGTGAAAGTCACTCAGTCGCGTCTGACTCTTTGCCACCCCATGGACTATAGAGTCAGTGGAATTCTCCAGGCCAGAATACTGGAGTGGGTAGCCTTTCCCTTTTCTAGGGGATCTTCCTCACTCAGGGATCGAACCCAGGTCTCCTGCACCGCAGGCGGATTCTTTACCAGCTGAGCCACGAGAGAAGCCCAAGAGATTATGAAGATTATCTCACGTGAGAGTATGAAGATCTCATGTGCCACAACTAAGGCTCATCACAGCCAAATAAATTAATTAAAAAAAAAAAAAAAAAAAAGACCACGTGTAAGTGGGTCCTGAGGGCTGCACTTCAGGTCTTACAGCCTTCTCAGCATTTACCCTGCTCCCAATCTTTCCTTACAGAATCATCATCATAAATGATGCCATCTCTGCAGGCATTCAAACTTT
Source organism: Bubalus bubalis (assembly GCF_019923935.1). NCBI lineage: Eukaryota > Metazoa > Chordata > Mammalia > Artiodactyla > Bovidae > Bubalus > Bubalus bubalis. The sequence goes on from NC_059178.1 coordinate 20,923,940, forward strand.
AGATTCAAACCAAACGCTGACCTAAACTGGATCTCTAAGACACCTTCGAGGCAAACTTGTGAAACTGTATGGAAACTCCCCCCGGCTTCTCTGGGGAAGGCAAGTCCCGCCCACTGTCCACCTTGTGCTCACCTTCAGGTCCTGCTCCAGACTCCGGATAAGCTCCCCGTCCACCTGCCCGGTCTCCGCCACCTTCAGCCTCTTCTGCTCGGCCTTCCGGAGGCGGTACTGCAGGATTCGGCAGTTCTTGTTGGCGCGGTCCAGCTCCCGCCTCAGCTCCTGCAGCTGGTAAACCTCCTCCTCCAAGTAACTGTCTCTCATCTCTTCCATTTCCGCTCGGAGTTCATCCAACTCATCCTACACAAGCCAGACAGAGGGCACTGAGAAGCCAGGTCTATGCGACAGGGCGGAGTCGCCCGTCCACCCCTGCCCTGCAGTACTGTGAACTTTCTGCAGTCACCTGTAGACTTCCGGAAACACGTGTGCAATACAGCCCAGGGACTCCGGAAATTCTCACACGAGACAGCATCACCAGATGTCTGTTCAGGTCTCGTGGATCCGGAAACCAAAAACGAGCATGGCTTAGTCATCGCAGCCTCTCAGCATTTACCCCGCTCCCAGTCTTTCCTTACAGAATCCTCATCATAAATGACGCCATCTCTGCAGGTAATCAAACCCTAGATACAAACCAAACGCTGACCTGAACTTGTGTCCCTAAGACACAAGCTAGGCAGTAAGATGAGTCAGACATTGCCTGCAAAGAACAAACTTCAGGGGGCTCATCCCTATGAATTGCCCAGGAATTATAACACACCCGCAAATGTCCTTAAAATGCTGTCCCGCCACACCAATCTTGGAACTACGTGACTCATGATTCTAAAGATAAAACCTGTGCGCTATTTCAAATATACATCGGTTTGGTTTTTTCCATTCCCCTGCCCTTCATCTCCCATCTCCACCCCACTCTGGGATCAACATGAAGACTCTGGGATACAGAAGAAACCCAGGGGTTATTCCTGGCTCCCTCCTTCCCTGCCCAGCCAACGCAGTGCTGTCAGTTCAACGTCCAGCCTTTGGGGCTGTCTCCCCAGGGCTCCACACACCACACTCATCCCGCCTCCATCCCTCTCTAGGGCGCCACAGCTGCCCCTCCCTCAGTGCCAGCCTGCCCTCTCCCAGGGTCCAGGCGCAGGAGGCTGGTCACCTGTGATGGTTTCTCCTTAAAGAGCTCCTCCCCAGCTCATGGCCAAGCTCACAGTAGGTAGATTGGTCAGAAGCCACACAATGCCCCCTACCCCACTGTCTCTAGCCCCAGGCCCTACCCCTCCAATCTGCGCTGTACTAAGTCGCTTCAGTAATGTCCGACTCTGCAACCCTATGGAGTGTAGCCTGCCAGGCTCCTCTGTCCATGGGATTTCTCCCAGGCAAGAATACTGGGGTGGGTTCCCTTTTCCTTCTCCAGGGGATCTTCCCGACCCAGGGATCGAACCCACCTCTCTATCTCGTGCATGGCAGGTAAGTTCTTTACCACGAGCACCACTTTAAAGCCCCTCCGACCTCCTACCACCATCAAATATTATCTGTTTCTTCCTACTCTTCATCCGTCACCCACACGGGAAGGTAAGCACTAGGAAAGCAGACACCTGGAGTCTCCCAGTGTCCAGAGCAGCGCGAGCCACATAGCAGGCCCTCAATACATATTTGTGGAATGAATACACTTGAACCTCGGTCAACACCTAGAAAGACCAGCTCCTAAACACAATGCAGACTGGACATCACCTCACATTGTTTTGTTCCAGTCTTGTAGCCTGATCATGGACAACTCTTCCAAAAGCCACAGAAAAGGGAGTAGCATGCAGGGTATATTTTCTATAATAAAGGCTTCAGCAAGGAGCAACTTAGAAGGTTGGAGATTAAGAAAAGCATTCTAGGAATTGTCTTGATTAGTTTCATACTTGATGGCGTAAATGCCTCCAGACTAGGATACTCATGGTCTTTTTTTTTTTTGGCTGTGCCATGTGGCTTGTTTGATCTTAGTCCCCAACCAGGGATAGAACCCAGGCCCTCGGCAGTGAAAGTGGAGTTTTAACCACTGGACCACCAGGGAAGTCCTCATTCTCATTTATTTTGTTCAGTTAACACTGAGGCTCAAAGGGAAAAAATGCTCCCAAACGCAGACACCCTAACTTATCAGCTCTCATTCTATTCAGTTTGTTCCTGGAGTCTGGCCACCCTCACTAATCCTGCATTTATTCTCAAAAACCAGGGATTTACTTACAATAAAGAAAAGAGTTTCCCAACATCAGAGCCTCAGGTAGACAAGAAATTGACTAGTAGTAAACCTCCTGCAGATTATTTTATCCTGGATAAGATCACATAGGAGATGTGTACCAAACGAACTGGGAACCCTTGTGGAAAAATAACAAATTGGCACGAACAGCGTGGAAACCACTGTCCAGCCAACCCTACCTGTGTGCAGCCATCACCTGTAGGGGAAAGGGCGCATGTGAAGCATCTGATTCTCCCAAAGGCCGCCTACAGGTTCTTCCACTCTGTCCACACCACCTGACCAAGAACATGACCCACTCAGCTGACCATGGCTCCAAGTGGGGCCCATTTCAATGGCCCATGAAGGTAAGTGGATGTTAAAAATGAAAGCTTTAACAACTTCCTAGTAGCCAAATGAATACAATGTTTTTGTCTGCTAAAGATTCTTATAGAATTTCTGTACCAGTGGCGATAATCTCATTAAAAATAAAAGATGTCTGGAAATTCCCTGATGGTCCAGTGGTTAAGACTCTGTGCTTCCAATGCAGAGGGCACGGGTTTGATTCCTGGTTAGAAAACTAAGATCCCACATACCATGCAGTGGGGCCAAAAAAAAAAAATTATATATATAAAAAAAATAAGGTGTTCTTATGTGTCTTAAGTGGAGAAGGCAATGACACCCCACTCCAGTACTCTTGCCTGGAAAGTCCCATGGACAGAGGAGCCTGGTGGGCTGCAGTCCATGGGGTCACGAAGAGTCGGACACGACTGAGTGACTTCACTTTCACTTTTCACTTTCATGCATTGGAGGAGGAAATGGCAACCCACTCCAGAATTCTTGCCTGGAGAATCCCAGGGACGGGGGAGCCTGGTGGGCTGCCATCTATGGGGTCGCACAGAGTTGGACATGACTGAAGTGACTTAGCAGCAGTAGCAGCAGCATGTGTTTTAAGAAAGGTAACTCTTAGGAAATTGCCTCCAGTAGTTAAGACTTTGCCTTCCAATGCAGGTGGTGCGGGTTTGACCCCTGGTCGGGGAGAGCTAAGATCCCATGTGCTTCGAGGCCAAATAATCAAAACATAAAGCAGATACAATATTATAACAAATTCAATAGAGACTTTAAAGATAATCCACATTGAAAAATCTTTTAGAAAAAGGTAAATCTTAATGTTGAAAGTGTTATGACATATAAGCAAGTTTCATTGATTCTTTTTTTTCTTCTTCTTCATGGAGGACCCTTCCTATAAATCTTGTTCCAATAGGAAAGTGTGCTGGAATTGGGGTTTACTGGGTGGAAAAGAGGCCAGACAGTGGACAGAATGGGCTCTTCAAGGGCATGGAGAACACACTGACTTCAAGAAGGGCCTTTCAACCTGCAGCAAAGAGACTGTTTCTGATGCCGAATCCCAGCACTGAGCCATGAGAGCCTTGCCCTTGACCCAACCCCTGCCAGAGGAGACCAGCCACCACAGCCTACAAGCTTTCAAACAGGCCTGTGTATGCCATCCTCCCATAAACAGAGTTAGTCCTGAATCTTCAAAATCAAGGTCAAGCTTCTCAGGTCCCTTCTGCAAATCTGATTTGACTTTGAAAAAAAGCTTAATCTAGGTGTCTGAATACAGTTAGTTAATTATTACACTGCTGCTGCTAAGTCGCTTCAGTCGTGTCCAACTCGGTGTGACCACATAGACGGCAGCCCACCAGGCTCCACCATCCCTGGGATTCTCCAGGCAAGAACACTGGAGTGGGTTGCCATCCCCCTCTCCAATGCATGAAAGTGGAAAGTGGAAGTGAAGTCGCTCAGTCGTGTCCGACTCTTAGCGACCCCATGGACTGCAGCCCCCCTAGGCTCCTCCATCCATGGGATTTTCCAGGCAAGAGTACTGGAGTGGGTTGCCATTGCCTTCTCCATTATTACACTGGGTAACTAATAAAAATAGTTCAACATAAGCAGTAATCCCTGTATATATCCAGGGGTACCCACAAATATCCAGTGGTGTTGGCACTCGTTTATGAAGGCACTGTGCGAAGGCTTTTCCTTCTACTGAAAATGTTAAGTCTCTTAGTTGTGTCTGACTCTGTGCGACCCCATGGATGGTAGCCCACCAGGTTTCTCTGTCCATGGTATTCTCTGGGCAAGAATACTGGAGTGGGTAGCCATTCCCTTCTCCAAGGGATCTTCCCGGCCCAAGGATCGAACCTGGCTCTCCTGCATTACAGGCAGATTCTTTACCATTTGAGCCACCAGGGCAGCCCTTTCTAGAAAGCTTGTCAAGTTATTAATGCTGAAAATTACCTATTACTCAAACATGAATTTTAAAATGTGACGTCATAAAAAAACATATGGTAGGACTTCCAGATTAATAAATGTTCTCTGGTTTTTCAGACTTTGTAATGCGGGGCCCCTCATCAACCCTACCATTAAATGGTAGTTATGCTCTACAGACGCCTGCACCCGTGCTGTGGACTGAAAAAGCCTGTTCCAGGGCTCGATGTACCCACACCTCCAGATCACTCAGCAGGCCAGATGTAAACAGCTAATAGCTCTTGGCATAAGTAACCACTAACATTAGTCGCTTTGAAAAGAAAATTAGGAAGAGATTGTAATTGCATGTATTTGAATCACTGCTTTTATAACTCATATTTTATCTAAATTTGTGGGCCAGCAGACACCCTTTCTTAAGCATTTCGCCTTCGTTACTAAGCCTACAATAAGCCTGCAGGAACACACGGCCCCCACAAGATGGACAAAGAGGCCAAACCCACACTGGTGAACACACCCAAAGCCTCTTGGCTGATAACTGGAAGCCCAGCTACAAACCCAGGCTTTCTGGCTCCACACACATACTCTTTCCAGTAAATGGGAGAAATTATCAGCAACCACCAGGACACGTGAAACAAGAAGCTTTAAATCACACTTGCAAAAAGCCTGTTGGCGCAAAATAACAGCAAGCTAACGTTTAGAACTTGACATTGTCAATGTGTGGGTATATTTGTTTTCACAACTGGTCCTCACCAAAGCACCGCAATGTGCAGAAAAGGTATTAATACCCTCCATTTTTAAAATGAGCATACTGAAACCCTAAACGTTTAAATGGCTTCCAAACACTTGTCTGTTGCAGAGACAGGATGAGGCCAGGGTTTCAACTCTTTTCAAAAAGCCTTGAAAAAAACAATTTTCAGGTTCAGTGAAAAGAAGTTATAAGAAAAGCAAATTACAAACCATGTAGGCAGGAAGCAGACATTTGAAAAGCAAAAACTGTGATTATTCAGATTAGGGTCATGATGGGAGAGCGATTTTTCAAATGAACATTACATTAATTTTCTGACAGCATGCTCTAATCTAGAAAACATCGTATCAAAGAACCTTAAAGATGTCTGCCATTTACATGCTTAACAAACCCAATCAAGCAGAACATATAATGTTTCTGCTAGACTAAATTTACACACAGTAAGAGCAGAAAACTGTTGGTTTTTAATACAGATAATGAGAAAATTTCCCTTAATCAAGTTTTATATTGAATTAACAACAGGTCTGTCAGATACTCAAATGTTAGATCATTATCTCATTAAAAAGCTAATTTAGCTTTAACTAAATATACTTTTCGAATTTTGTATAGCATGAAACCTTGAAGTACTAGAGAGCTCCCCAACTATTCCCCTTCACCTGCAGATAACAAATCAAGCTTTATTTTATACTCGTGAGTGTGTATATGTGTGCTCAGGAGTATCCAACTCTCTGTAGCCCCATGGACTGGAGCCCACCAGGCTCCTCTACCCGTGGAATTTTCCAGGCAAAAATACTGGGTACCATTTCCTTCTCTAGGGGAGTTTCCCGACCCAGAGATTAAACCATCTCTTGTATCTCCCTGCACTGGCAGGCAGATTCTTTTACTACTAGTGCCGTCTGGGAAGCTCCGTGTGTGTGTGTGTGTGTGTGTGTATACACACACACACACATACACATACATATACATACATTAGATTTAAGAAAAAATGAGGTACCATGTGTGCACTAGAATAAACCAAGATTAAAATGTCAAAGAAAATCTCTTTGAGGATAGTTTATCCACAAATATAAAAACCAAATCCTTGGTTTCACAGTAAAAGTGATGAAAACCCTTGATCATACTGATGATCTTATCAGACCTTAATTCCCTTTAAACAACTTAAAATCAATAACTAGTCCTACTTTAATCACTCCCTCTTTAAACACACTCAATTTAGACAGTGAGCAGTCAGCTGGCTACTGTTGCAATAATTCCCTCCTCTGGGAGTTGCAGAGCCTTAACTATTGTCTACTGTAATATACAAATAATCCACCTCCTTTCCCTCCCATCAATGGAAATGTGCTCCGCAGAGTCCCAGCTGAGGCTCAGAAGGCACAGGGGGGCTCAGCCATTGTTTACAAGTGCCAGTTCATCCAGCAGCCACGGCCCCCCTGTGCCCTGGTCCGCATTATCTCGCCACCTAAGATGATTACAGCCGCTTGTTTGCAGGCTGAATAAAGAATGCGTGTGGAAAGCAGAAGGTCAGGAAAGAATAGGGACACTGTCTGCTTCAACCTTCCAGAAGGGAGGGGGGTAGGCAGGGAGGAGCTGAAGCACTTTATGCTCAGAACTGTTTATTCTTGCCTCGGTGTCCACCCCACCCCCACCCCTTCCTGGCCATTCAGAGCGCCTGGAATCTTCACGGCTGGATTTAACCAAATCATTGCAGATCCTGAAACTCCCAAGACCCCAAGAGAGAGGCAGGATGCCGAGGCCGGGCCAGTGCTGAGGCAGTGCAACGGCTCCACCCGAATGGCCTCCCCAGCAGCCCCCTTGAGAACTCACTGCTCTTCCACATTCCCATGGTGTCTGCTCTGAGCTAGCAGGCACTTTGCTTGTTTTCACCAAAAATAATTCTTAGGAGGTAACCGAAAGGGCAGAGCAAACTCAGCAGCCCTCCCCAGGCCGACCTTGGAGCCCCCCAGGACTGGGGCCCTTTGGAAGTACACTACTTGGGGGTGGGGGGAAGGGTGTCATGCTAGCATCCCCCACCAACGTGAGAAGCCTTTTCGAAATAGGCCAATAAATGCAAAGCAATTAAACCCTCCTGAAAAGCCTGTGGAAACAGAACATAATTAATATGTTCACAATGAGCTCCAGGGCTTGTCTGATTGTCTTTGAGCGCTGGAGCAAAACACAGTGATGGTGGGCAGGCAGAGATCACGATGGCCGGCGTTTCTCAGACACCCTGGTCACTAAGATGGACCTGCGTCTGGTCTGAGAAAGCAGCAAAGCCCTTTGGACAACTGACTTCAATCTCCTATCTTCACTCCAGAAGCCTTCCAAATTACATACAAGTTCATCTGCAGTCAAGGGCCAACAGGGCTTTTCTGATTGCTTTCATGCAAAAAGCCAACTACCCGGACTGAGTACTTACTCATCATCTAGTCACCCTGCTTCCCTGGTGCCTCAGTGGTAAAAAATCTGCCTGCCAATGCAGGAGATGATGGTTCGATCCCTGGGTTGGGAAGATACCTTGGAGAAGGAAATGGCAACCCACTCCAGTATTCTTGCCTGGAAAACTCCATGGACAGAGGAGCCTGGCGGGCTATAGTCCATGGGGTTGCAAGAGTCAGAGACGACTTAGCGACTAAACAACATCATGTAGTCACCGTGGTGCCTGGTGATGGCAGAATGACTCGAGGATGGCCCCATTCAGCGCCACACAACAGAGGCGGGTGCTTCTCTGTTGACAGCTGATTTTTGGAAAAACACAGCAGTCTGGCTAAAAAACAAAATTCCACTCGAATTTCCCAATCCATAACACATCATCCTTAGTTTTCTGCTTGATTACTCTCGGTTCATTCTTCTCACTTGAGTTTCATACAATAGTGGTGAGAGAAGGGACTCAGGAAAGCCTGTAATACTGGGGTCACCATCCTCCAGAACATATCAAAGTAAAATTTCTGGGTGGAGTCTCCTAATCTCCAGAGTCCTATGCAACATTCCCTAAGGAAGGAGTAGCTCAGGGACTAATTTATCTGCCATCTAAAAAAAAAAACCCACCAGCACTGGCACAGGCTCTAAAACCCGCGTGCAAAGGCAGGCTTACAGCAAAGGCCATTGCTTTGTGAGGTCAGGGATGCTCCCAGCCCGATCCCACACAGGTGGGCAGGCTCACCGACCTTTAGAAAAGTCTAGCAGGACCGTTGTCTTTCATCCCCAAATTGAATGGCTGTCACTTAAGCTACTGAAAAGCCAACCATGTAACTCACACATGTGTTTGTGATCAGCCTGATGTCCCAGCCTTCCCAGACTGTCTCTGCCGCCTCTCTCCTGCTGTCAGAGGAACCGCTGGGAGATGGACTCGGGTCAGAAACGTTCGGCCATGACCACCACAGGAAATGGCAACTGACATTTCCCACAGATTAAACACTGCCAGGGGGGGGTCTGTGGGACCCCAAACAGTCCAGTGGAGAGGTGCTCACTGTGGCCCTTTGGCCTAAAAAGAGAGGTTCCTCAGAAAAGCTAAATGCTGGGTATGGTCCAAGCTAATAAGACAACTCTAAGGCAGGCGTGGCTCTTCTCAGCCTTGATGGAAACAAGGATGCAGCCTGGAGCCGGGAGAGAACAGAGGTCTGGAGGCCGGGGAAATATCAGCTGCATCACTTACTAGCTGGGTGACCTTGGACACGTAGGTACGTCTTCTCGGATCTCAGCAACCTTGTCAGTGAAATTAGGGTTGTGATAAACACAACAAAGATACCCTGTGTTGTGAGATTCGCTGAAATATCAAACACACCAGAGCAGACTCTAGGGTCAGACACCTACTTCCTTCACTGAGAATCCAAAGATGTGAAAAAAATAATAATAAAGCAAATAACCAGTGGCCTGAGTAAGCCCTGAAATGATGCTGAACTGCCTGCCTTGAGATCAGATGTCATGAGAAACATCTATTTGCTCTGAGGCTACAAAACTCAAAGATGGTCTTTCTCACCCTCAAGGAGCTTACCTCCAGGGCAGATTTACAAAAGCCCTGGTTTCACAACAGAGTAACGCTAATACCGTGGCCCTTTCTCTTCCATACTCTCACATTTCACTCTGTTGTCTATTACATAAGAGTCGGTGACCAGAGCAAATGTACTACTGGAAACATTTTATTCCGAGTCCCCATCTGCTCTCTTTTCCCACCGCGATCCTCCTCTGCCTCTTTGAACAGGATAAAACCACCATGGGGGCTCAGTGGGTTAGAGCAGCCCCTGCAGCTTGGGTATAGGAACACTCCTCAGTCCACTGCTCTGACCCCAGCTTAACTACACAGATCACCTCCATGCACCTTAAAAGCCCACATCCGTGTCCCACCAGCCACCCGGGGACCTCCATCAGGGAGAGTCAGCCTTTGCTGAGAAGATGGGGAGAATCACAAAACGTACTGATGAGGAGGGCCGCTGCATTTGGGAGGAGATATATATTTAACCATCTTAACAGAAGGAGGAGATTTACACGGTGGAGCTGTTGACTAACCTGAGCATCACAATAAATTAAGACAGATGCATTCAGTACCACCCTCCTTGCTTTGGAGTCACCCGGCGTGCCCTGACCTCCCCACCCCACACGGTCTAAATCCTCTTTTCTGCAGCGCCTGCTCTTCTCCTCCTCCTGGAAAACATGGAGTCAGACTTGTGCCCCAAAGCTACCAAGACCCAGAAGCCACTCAGAGCAGGCCGCGCCGCAAAGCGCTCAATGGACGCAGAGGCTGTGAGTCCCTCGAAAGAGCGGGCGCGAGTGGCCTCTCCCGACACGGAAAAACCGGCTGGTGGACACGTACAAAGGACCGGCCAGCAAGACAGCGTGGTCTCTCCACCCAGGCCGCGCTCAAGGAACTCCTGAGCTGTAGTTTATCACTGAAAGCGGTGTGACCCGGCTGTCTGCGCCCGGGGGAGACTCGGAGAGCAACCGGCCTTCTTAACTGCGGCACCCTCCGAGACCCGCACTCGGCGCACGGGGTCCCGCTCAGAGATTCTCGGCTGGGGACAATCCGCGCCCACAGGTGAGGGGGCAGGGGGTCGACTGCGTCTCCAAAAGGCGGTCACAGCCGCCTCTCTAGTTAACGCAGCTTCAACTGGGGCAGAGGCATCCGAGGGAAGACGCGAGACTTTCTAGAAACAAGCTAAGTGGGTGGAGAAGCGGCTGGACCCACAGGTCTCGCTGCTCCTTCCACAACTTTGGCTCAAGTTCCCAGCGCCCAGCGTGTCGGGCGCAGGAAAATGACTGGCACTTGGAGGAAGCGCTTTCGGGGCTGGGACGCCGGGGCTCGCGGGTCCCAGCCCGCACCCAGACCTGGGGCTGCCGCCAGGACACCTGCGGCGGGGCAGGCTGCGCACCTTGAGATAGTCGTTCTCCGAGCGCAGCTCCTCCATCTCCCGCAGCAGCTCCTCCTCCTCCGCCGCCGGGACCAACCGGTGCTGCTCGCTCGGCCCGTGCTCCCTGGGGGTCGCGGGACCCGTTCGCTCCGGCGGTGCGCGCCCCGCGACATCCTCCACCACGCCCGGCCCCGGGGACGCCGCGGGGACCCCGCTGGGGCTGTTCCGACCCCCAAGGCAGGCGGCGGGGGTCGCGGCGAGGAGTCCCGGGGGCTCGGGGCTGTCTGGCGGCGCCCCCCGAGCTGGGGGGCTGGTCGTGGGGGCTCCTCGCAGAGGTTCCCGATCGCTGGAGCCCGTGCCGGACTCGGCGTCACTACTGGCGGCGGGGAGCAGGCGCTGCTCGTCGGAAAGAGGGTCGGAGGGGCAGTCGGAGAGATCGGAGCTGCTGTCTGTGTGGCTGATGCGCGAGCCGGGGGCCGGGGAGCCGGCCGCGGAAGTCACGGCGAGGATCACGGCCGGGACCGCGACGGCGGGGACCCGGGGCCCGGCGGCGCGGGCGGGGACAGCTCCGGAGGCGCGTTTGGCTCTGCGGCCCTTGGCAGCGGCGGGCGGCGGCTCGGCCCCGGGCGGTGGCTTCCCTACCCGGGGCAGCGGCTCGGCGGGCGCCGCGCGTGCCACCCTCCTGGGGCCCGGAGCGGCCTTAGCGCCGCCCGCTGCCCTGGCCCCGGCGCCCGGCGGCGGCTTGTCCTTCGCGCCGGGAGCGCCGCCGCTCCGCCGGGAAAGGCGGCCGGGCGCGGCCGGGGGCCCCGGCGAGGGCGGCGCCTTGCCCGCGAGGCTGGGAGAGCGCGGGGCGGCGGGCGCCGGGGCTCGGCCCGAGGAGGGGGCGGCCTGGCCGGGGGCCGCAGGCCGGCCGTGCAGGTCCTTGAGAAACGGTCTGGCTGGCGAGGGCGCGCGGTGCAGCCGTCTCCGTTCCGCCAGCGGGTGGAGGTGGTGGTGCTGGCGGTGGTGCTGGCCGGGCGGCTGCGGCTTCGGGTCCTGGGCGCCGCCGCCCGCGGGGCCGTTCAGCGTCTCCATGGCCGGGGCCTGGGCCGGGAGCAGCAGCTCGGGCGGCGGATGCTCCGGGCGGCGGCGGCGACGGCGTGCAGCCTCCCCGCGTGCCCGCTCATCACTGTCTGCCAGCCCCGCCCGGTCTGCGCCCCGCGCTCCCGCGCCGCCGCCGGCCCCGCACCCCGGCCCCGAGGATCCCTGCGGGGTTCGCCGCCGTCCCCGGCTCTCCCCGGGCCGAGGTCACCAGTGCTCGCGTTCTCCCGGCGCGGCGGCTCCCAGCCTCTCGCATCCCCGGCAAGCTGCGCGCCAGGCTCGCACACCCGCCCGAGTCCGGCGGCGGCGCTGGCTGCGCGCTCCCCGCTCCAGCCCCTGCTCCCCGCCCACGGCCCGCCCCGCTCCGCGCCCGCCCAGGCCTGCGCCCCCCCGCCCTCCGCCGCCCGGTGCGCATGTCCCGCCTCCCGCCAGCCGGCGCGGCGGTGGGGGCGGGGTTGCGCTCCCTGGCGGCGCACGATCTGCGGCCCCCGAACCCTCTTCGCCTGGGACCCTCGTGCTTGTGGGGGCTCAGGGGACAGTGCGGGAGCTGGGGGAGGGAGGAAGGGGCAGAGGCGAGGTGGTGGTGGGAGGAGGCTGGAGGCGGGGGAGGCAGCCGGAGTGCCCTCTGAGGGGTGCGCCTCGGGGTGCCGGCGTGGAACAATGCCCCCTCCACAGGCCCCCGCATCCAGCCCGGCCTCCCAGGGCCTCCGAGTTACGCCCCGCCGGAGCTGGGCCGAAGTCCACTTTCCAGCTGGGCCGGAGTCCACACTACTTTGAGGACTGGTGTGACCACCGCCCCCTCCCCCCCCCCCCACCCCCGCCCCGCCCCGCCCTGTCGCGTCCGAAGGCGCATGGGGCTCCACAGTTGGCACCCAGTGGCCTCTGGAGCCCCAGGGAAGAGCCGCTGTCCGACGCAGCTCGCCGAGCTCCGGGTCAGTAAGGGAACTCACATGTAGTGTCGGCTGCGAGCCAGGCCCTAGTAGACGCCCCACAGGCATTGTTTCATTTCACCCTCGGAACAAGCCTGACTCTGAACTCCTGTCTTCTTGAAGGACAAGGCGTGGGCGCGGGAGGTGAAGTCAGTGCAGCGGCCCGTGCACGCTGGCCCGCTGGCCCGGACTCACACCCGGGCTTGTGCAATCCTCAGTCCCACACGCCCACCCCCCGGAGAATGAGGCCGGTAGACCACTGGAGAGTCTTAACGTGGGCCACTGACCTTTTCAAACCTCTGTTCCCGCCCCTGTCCAATTAGAAACCCTAACCCACCTGAGTGTGGGGTCTGATCAAGGATGAGAAAGCACTGTGCCAACTGTAAAGTGCTTTTCAATATCAGTGAGTGCAGGTTTTGTCCCAGGTGTTGGATTGTAGAGAAAAACCTTCCTGTTCTATTACAAGTTAATCACTAATGGCATGTTGCTATGAACTTAAGTTATAATGGCTTGTCCATCTCTGGGAGCCCCACCTGCCAGGGAATGAGCTTCAGGCTCCAACACCTTTGTTAAGCTCTCAGAAGATTCCCTGGCCAGGCCCCACCTGTGAATGGCTGCTGGAAGGAAGAAATAACACCCCTCCTCCTCCAGAGTTGGGCCAGAAACTCATCTCTATTCCCTCCCCTTTTTAGTACAAAAGAAGTCTGAATCCTGACTTGGGGGAGATGGCTCTTTGGGACAGTAGGCCATTGACTTCTGGGGCTGCTAGCTTTTCACTATTCCTTGTGCCAACAGCTCATCTCTGTACTTACTGGCCTGTTAGGTGGTGAGTGGAGAGAGCTGGGACTCAGTAACAGGAATGATGGGTAAATATCCAGGGAATAAGGGTCAGTCTGCCAGTCTAGCTGGAGGCAAAGGCAGGCAGTGCTTACAAGTTGCTGGGGTAGGCAGGGACCCTGAGTCCAGGTGAGTGCCCAGGATGTGTAAGTGAATGCCCAGGACGTGTGCAGGGCAGAGGTTGTAGGTAAGACGACCCTTAGGGTGGATGGGACCAACTGTCCCAAGGGGAATTTGGACGTTATTCTCAAGGCAGGGAGCTGTTGGAAGATGCTGAAAGTGAAAGAAAGTGAAAGTGTTGATCGCTCAGTCGTGTCTGAATCTTTGTGACACCATGGACCTAGCCTTCCAGTCTCCCCTGTCCATGGAATTCTCCAGGCAAGAATACTGGAGTGGGCAGCCATTCCCTTCTCCAGGGGATCTTCCTAACCCAAGGACCAAACCTAGGTCTCCTGCATTGTAGGCAGCTTCTTTACCATCTGAGCCACTGGGGGAATCTCTGCTTAGAAGGATCCCAGCAGCCAGGAGAGGGAGGCAGGTGACAGGGAGTAGTTAGTGGCTGGGGCCCAAAGTACAGATGAGGGCAGTGGTAGTAGGAATAGAGAAAAAAGGGGACAGACCTGTGAAGAGAAAGGAAAAATAACCTGTAAGGGAAAAGAATCTGAAAATGAATCTATCTGTATAACTGAATCTCTGTGATGTACACCCGAAACTAACATGACACTGTAAATCAACTACACTCCAATAATATTAAAAACAAAATGCAAAAAAAAAAAGAAAACTAGGCTCCAAAGTCTGTGATCTTAACCTTAAATCACCTTACTTAGCCACCTCCTTCAAAAAATGCAGGATAAAGTCATCATTGATGCAATAGCTATGAAGACCACAGTCATCTACCATGGGGTATTTGCAGAAAAAGGACACAGGCGGTAACACTGAGAAAGGCTGACGGCGCCCTGCCCCCACGCCGGTCCCGCCAGCGGTCCCCAGAGGGCGCTCTAACGCTCCCGGCTGCAGGTGGTTTGATCATCACAAAGTGGCCGCTGTCAGTCCTCTTGGAGCTCAGCCGCCTTGAACTCCGGGACCTTCTCCTCCACCTTCTTGCAAACACCCAGATGTCTCCAACACCCTCCTTTTTCTCGGGAATTATATCCAGGACTCAGCGCAAGCTTGCCAGCTCCTCACACCACATCTAATCTTGCTAAGGGCCAGCTCAAAATGTTGCTAGTTTTCCAAAAATATCAGCCAGCTTTGTCGCCTGCTTCCTTTCCCTCAGGTAATAAGTCAAACAAACTTGGTCCTCTGAACGATGAGCCTGGCGACTGTTTCCACTGGACACTGGTGAGGAGGAACGCTGTCTCTGTTCCCAGCAGGCAGTGCGTTACAGGTGCACACGGACACCTGCTTGCATCATGAATAGTTTTAAAGTCACAGGTGATTTTGAAATAATGTTTTCTTCTTGTTAATCAAGTTAGTCTAAAGGCATTAGGGGTTTGCTATTTAAAGGAGCCTTTAAATCACTTTGTTCTGGAATGAATGCTCAGTCACTCAGTCGTGTCTGACTCTGAGACCTCACAGACTGTAGCCCACCAGGCTCCTCTGCCTCTGGGATTCTCCAAGCAAGAACACTGGAGTGGGGTGCCATTTCCTCCTCCAGAGGCTCTTTCTGACCCAGGGAAGGAACCTGCATCTCCTGCATTGGCTGGGAGATTTACCATCTGAGCCACCAATACCAGTGGAATAATCTCCAATACCTTAAAATGCAAACAAAGCAAATTTGGAGTGAGAGAATTCTAGTCTGTTTGCAGAGTTATATAAAGTGGAATAAATTTTTTTTGACTCATAGAGGGGAAAACATACGTAGCCAACAGTCACCTGAAGAACATCTGTAGCCTCAAAACCTTGACCACAGCACTTACCTCTTTTCCAGTTTTTCCCTCTTATTTTAATACAAAAGCACATTCAGAATATGAATTCATCTGATCTAAGTCAGAAGTCGCCTCTTTAAAAAGAGTGAAAAGAAGAGACTTAACAGAGAGGGCTGTTTTTTTGGCGTTTCAGGAATGGTGAGGTTGAAAAGGGACAATGGGAAGTCAGGGGGCCCACGTGGGGGTCCTGGTGCATCCCAGCTGCCTCTGCAGGGTTACAGCCAAATGCCACATGGGGCTAGATGCGGGCCAGCCCTACAGGGGCCCCCAGACGCCTTCACATGTCCAGACTGGCCCGTGTGTGTGGCGTGGTAGCTCCTGATGACTTCTGAGGCCCATAAACCCTGAGGACATCAGAGTCTCCTGGGGAGTGTGTTATAAATTCAGGCTCTGTGGCCACAGGCCCTGGAGCTCTGATTGGGAAGGTGTGGCATGGAGCCTGGGATCCAAACTTTTAACAAATTCTTTTGATGCAGATGACCCTCTGACCACACCTGAGAAGCCCCGAGTTAGTTTCTAACACAGCTCCAAGCGTCATACGCTTGTCAATTGCACTTCCTCCTGGTTCCAGGTGAAAGTCCTTCTGAAGCTGGTGGGAGATTCTGGCTGGTAAGAGATGCAAAGACCACGATGAAGGCTTAGCCACTTAAGCCCCAACTGTAGATAATGTGCAGTGTCCAGGCCTGTCCTAGACCCAGTCTTGAGGTGGTAGGCATCCCTCTGATCTGAGAATCCAGAGCAAGGAGCTACATGCAGGGGGAAGGAGGCTCTTTGCTCCTGAGCAGTAGTTCTTCATGAGGAGGGAGTTCCCTGGTGGAGTATCTGGGAAGTTTTGTGGTATTTTTTGTTGTTGCAAAAATTGGATCAGGAGCACAAGTTGAATTTCTGAGGGGAGTCAGGATGCTGTGTGTTTTGCAATATTCCCAGAGAACTGCCCCCCTCCCTCAACCATCACTGCACAACTTCCCAAAGTCCTCCTGAAACATTCACAAAGGTTAGAAAAAATCTGCTACCATCATCTGAGCCTAGGGCCTAACTACTTGTCTGAGTCCAGATGGGCTGCTGTGACAGAATTTCACAGACTAGGGGCTTGTAAGTAACAGACATTTACTTCTCACCTTTTGCAGGTTGCAAGTCTGAGCTCAAGATGCCAGCAAAGTCAAGTTCTGGGGAGAGCCCATCATCTTTTCGAGTCCTCACCTGGAAAAGGGGCAAGGGATCTCTCTGGGGCCTCGTATATAAGGACCCTAATTCCAACCCTGCAGCCTCCACCATCTTGAGCTAATCACCTCCCAAAGGCCCCACCTCCTAACACCATCCACCTTGGGCACTAGAATTTGACATGAGGTTTAGTGGGACCTGGGCTTCAATGGCACCCCACTCCAGTACTCTTGGCCTGGAAAATCCCATGGATGGAGGAGCCTGGTGGGTTGCAGTCCATGGGGTCGCTAAGAGTCAGACATGACTGAGCGACTTCACTTTCACTTTTCACTTTCATGCATTGGAGAAGGAAATGGCAACCCACTCCAGTGTTCTTGCCTGGAGAATCCCAGGGACGGGGGAGCCTGGTGGGCTGCCGTCTATGGGGTCGCACAGAGTTGGACACGACTGAAGCGACTTAGCAGCAGCAGGGCTTCCCCGATAGCTCAGTTGGTAAAGAATCCGCCTGCAATGCAGGAGACCCCGGTTCAATCCCTGGGTTGGGAAGATCCTCTGGAGAAGGGATGTTACCCACTCCAGTATTCTTGAGCTTCCCTTGTGGCTCAGCTGGTAAAGAATCTGCCTGCAATGTGGGATACCTGGGTTCGATCCCTGGGTTGGGAAGATCCCTGGGAGAAGGGAAAGGCTACCCACTCCAGTATTCTGCCCTGGAGAATCCCATGGACAGAGGAGCCTGGTGGGCTATAATCCATGGGGTCGCAAAGAATTGGAAACGACTTCACAACTGAACAACAACTATGTTGAAAAACATGATTTAAATGACTTTCTTATTTATCTTTTATATTACTATAGTGAATTGTATTGATTTTTAAAAATACATGTTTTGGGAAGAGATTCCACACTGATTCTTTGACAAAAGTAAAGGGCATTTGTAAGAGCAAGCTAGGCAACATGCTGAGACTTCTGAAGAGAAAGAGCTGAGCTATTGTGGAGGGTGCCCCCTCGTGGTAAGTTCTGGGATGGCACCTCTTCCCCGCAGGAAGAAAATTGCAGAATCTAGGTGTCCCCTCCAAACAGAGAGGAAGAGGAGGTTGGTGATTCTAAGGTATGTCCCTTAAATAAAGGAAGCAGTGTTCCCTTATGCATGCTTGCTAAACTTGAAAAAAAAATTCTGACTCCTTTCCTCTTACAACATAACTGCTAAAATTTGTAAAAAAATTTTTTTAATGATTGTGAGATTCTCAGCTTGATGTACATTGAAAATATATTGCTGAAAAAAAGGAAAGCTCAGAACTTCCCTGACAACCCAGTGGGTAAGACTCTGCACTTCCAATATAGGGACATGGGTTCAATCCTTGGCCAGGGAACTAAGTTCCTGCATGCCACATGGTGCCATCAAAATAATAATAATAATAAGTAAATGAAAACTGATCAAAGTGTCTTTCCTGATTGGGGAAATTAATGACTTACATTGTCAACCCTTTAGTTTAGAATGTCGCTCATTTCCTCAAGCAGATTTTGAAATGTAAGGCATATCTTGTTTTATTGTAATTAACCATTGTTTATTTACCTACTTAGAGAGTTACAACCTTTCAGAACAGAAATGGAGATATGATGCCAATAACGACTTTCCTCTTGCTGACTCGGGCATTTCAGCCCAACTTCAATGCTCATCGTTTCATACGAAATAAGAGTAGTTTCACATGGAAAGCAGAAATGGAACAGGCATTTGTAGGTTTCATAGCAGAGAGTACTTATGGGATAAATTTCCTGATTAATCCAGGAGACAGAACAATGTGTGAGACCACACGTGCAAGGGACTTCCCTGGCTGTCCATGGCCAGGACTCTGAGTTTTCACTGCCTATGGCCCAGGTTCAGCCCCTGGTTGTAGAACTAACAGCCCACATGGAAAAAAAAAATCACACACAAGGTATATTTTTTATTTTTTGGCCACGCTACACAGCCTGTGGGATCTTATTTCCCCAACCAGGGATCCCTGCATTGGAACTGTGGAGTCTTAACCACTGGACCACCAGGGAAGTCCCCAAAATACATTTTAATGATTAATTCTATATAAAATTACTGTCAAGCACATTTTAGGAATGAGGATATAGAACATTGTGGGTTTGCCTGGTCACAGTGGTTTGTTCAGTTACTTTGGACAATTCAGTCTTCCTGGGCCTTTGAGGCATAATCTATAAAATTAGAGAGTTGACCTGAAGCTTTACATATGTATCTAAGGACTGGGGTAAACTTTTCAGTGCCATTTTATTTATCAACATGGGATTATCCATAGGAAACTATAAGTCACCTTTGTTCATTCTCAGACAAAATATACAAACTAATTTTCATAGAAGAATAATTAAAGCATGGAATAAATATGACAAATGTTAGACATGTTCCTGATTACCCTACTTCATAGTGTTATTCCTTAGGATAAGTTCATTTCATATTTCCCTCTTTAAACATTTAAATATCAGGATTTAGGATTTTGAGGGCTTCCCTTATGGTTCAGTGGTAAAGACTCCGTCTGCAATGCAGGAGATGGCGGGTTTGATCCCTGGGTCAGGAAGATCTCCTGGAGAAAGGAATGACAGACAACCCACTCCAGTATTCTCGCCTGGGAAATAACATGAACAGAGGAGCCTAGTAGACTATGGTCCATGGGGGTCAAAAAGAGTTGGACAAGACTTAACGACTATACAACAACAAACAAGGAATTTGAGCTCAGAGAGAGGTCTTAGGAAGCACTGCAATCCTCTCGTTCATTAGCCACTATCTAGAAATCCCCATGCCTGGTATCCACTGGCTGCAGTTCTAAAGCAGGCCTCCTTTCCATAGTTAAGAGGCTCATAACTATATTTATGGTGATTATATAACTTATCATCCAGAGCATAGAATATTTGACAATGAATGGGGGCATTTATTAATTACATGAGGCAATGGGCATGAACCAGACCCAGGCAGGTGGCTCAGGCTATAGAGTTGCCTGTGGTTAACATCCATTCCTCAAGGTAAGAATGTCTCCATATCAGATCATACTGACTCATGTTTACATCCACCAATGCTAAGAAGACAGGAACTCTTTTCACACTGTTTACCTCTTTTTAAAAAGATAATCAGGAGAGAAGCCCATTCAAGAATCTGCATAGCCTGCCCATCCACTCACTCATGTATATACTCAATCATTCAGAGATTACGAAGATTGGCCCAACACTGTAAATCAACTATACTTCGATTAAAAAAAGCTAAGATTATCATTGAGCACCTTCTAAAATGCTAGTCTAAAATGCTAGCCTGGGAATCGTAGGGATGAAAAAAAGTGGCATCTGTCTTTATGGGGCTCAGCATCTCATATAGAGAATGTTATGAGGAGGAGGAAAGCTGTCCAGGTACCAGAGCCAGCCTCTAGATCACCTCGGCCTCCAGGTTCTTAGGATCTGGCCTGGCTCTCAAAGCCAAGCCCTGTTATCTCCTGTTAAACACAGAGTGTCACAGAACCTCAGCATCAGAGAAGACCACTCTGGGACTGAGATGGATCAAGACAAGATCACTCTGTAGTCTGTCTGAACATAGATGAAAGCATGAACATTTCCTAAACCATGGAAATGACCAAGTACTTCTTTCTCCCAGCTATATGACCTGCTGCTTCTTACCAGTTATAGCCTCTGGCCTGCTCAAGTGGTCCCTCCTTCCAGGTAAGATTTATTAAGATACACAATTATAGAATTGCCCCCACTTCCTGACAGCATCCAATCCACAACAAAGCCCCACCTTGTTGGACCCTCCCCAAGTCATCCAACAAAGGTCAGAATCCATATCCTACTGAGGACTCCCCATGGTGCCCACTGCCATGAGTGATGAACCCAACAATAAACCAGCCACGGTGTGTGAGCTCCTGGTGAGTTGATAATTATGACTGTCTGCACAAGACAAGGAATCCAGAAGAAAGTGAACATACCACCCGTTCTGTTTTTGCAAATACGTCAATGTGTGAAACAGTTTTTGTGATTTAAGGGGCCTTGTGTCTCCTTGAAGAAGGCTGCATACATATAGAAAAAAACATTATCCATATATATAAAGGCTGTATATCTTCTGAGCAGCTAAATCTGCTTACTCATTGCCCAGACTGAAGCCTATTTTGGGGATGAAGAGAAAGTCTTTTGGCTCCACATGTCTTTTGAGAATGTCCTTTGTTCCACAGGGAGGCAAGGATGTCATCTTTGGCATCAACATGATGCCATTTTATAATCTAGGTCTGTGAGTTCATGAACTCCCAAGTCCTCTCTGCTGTGCACTGAAGTTGTGTTTATTAATTTCTATTTTTTCTGCAGGAGGCTTCTCAAGTAGAATTTGAAGGCTGTAATTGCTTTTGTCCCTACAAAGATAAGTGAAAGGACTTTCCTGGTGGTACAGTGGATAAGAATCCACCTGTCGATGCAGGGGACACAGGTTCCATCCCTGGTCCGGGAGGATTCCACGTGCTGCAGAGCAGCTGAGCCTGTGCTCTGCAACAAGAGAAGCAGCCACTACAATGGGGAGTAGCTCCCGCTCACTGCAACTAGAGAAGGCCCACACACAGCAGCGAAGACCCAGCAGAACCAAAAATCAGTCAACCAATCATATATATGTGTAAAAAGATAAGTGAAATAGGGCTGTCTCCAGAGCTACAGTTGGATGGTCTCTGGACACAGAGACCAGAGACCATGGTCTCTGGTCAGTCTAGGCAGGGGTCACCTTTCGAGGATGCTGTAGAGGAAATTCTCATCTGGGTAGAGGGTTTGCTTTCAGTGCTGTAGATTTATTCACACTTCTCGCATAGACTGTAACCTTCTGTAGTGCAGAGCCACCGGGCAGTACAGAAATCCGCGCACAACAGGTGCTTGGTTAATGGGTCTTTGCCTATTATAATAACTGATTTAACTCCCCAGGGGAAAAAGTACTGGGTTGGCCAAAATGTTCCTCTGAGTTATTTTTTAAAATGGAGAAACCCAAACGAACTTATCGGGCAATCCAATGTTTACAATCATAAAAGTTGCCTTTCTTTTCTTTTAAAGGAGGAAACAGAACAGGCTCTATCTTGAAAACAGGACTCCATCTTGGGCCGGATTGTGGACTTTGAGTGATATGCCCAGTATCTATGGAAATGACATACCAACTGGAAAACCAGGCCCCCGGAAGGAAGAGCCTCAGGGCTCTCAGTCTCCTAAAAGAACACCCTATTTAATATCCTAATTATCTGTGTAACCGAATAGAATCATACAGTCTACTATGCTTATTGGGGTATGACCACAAGCCTATTGATAATTGTCTACTGTTAACTACCTAGGCTTAAGGCATATGAATCATGGGTTAACTTTGATTGTATCTTTCTTTTTCCTTTGTTCAGACTAGTTTCAGGGAGTTTTGGGGAGGTGGGTTTGGGCACATACGCTTAGGGTATATAAGGTTTCCACAAAAACTGGTTGGGGTCCTTGGCTAAGAGGAGACTCTACCTCAGGCCCGGGGGTGTAATAAGCTGCACTCCATTATCTGCAATTGTCCTTCTGAGTGAGTTTGTTTCCCAGAACATGTGGCTACAACACTTTCCTTGCTCCTATGCTGCTGCTGCTTTTTTTTTTTTTCCCAGAAATGAATCCTTTTCTTTTTTCCTTGCTCCTACCCTTAAAAGTTTCTACAAAGGTATCAAGTTCAAGGGACTTATTACTTAAAACAACTTAGAATTGTCCTCTGCTTAAATCTCTCCTTCCAACTAGTCACCCTGTAAGATTCTAGAATCTTAGACTATTTTCTATCCCGTAGAACATTCTGGATTTCATTTGTGCTTTAATCGATAAAAACGATGGCAACCAAAGCTTTCGTCTACATCACTTCTGTATATCCTTCCAGGGAGAGACGATGGACCACAAGCTCAGTTATCTTATAATTGTTTTCATATAGAAACTCATTTTAATCTCAACTGATAAAGTGTGGAGAAATCAAAATCAAATGCTTCAGCAGTTCCCGCCTCTCTAGGCCTGGAACTTTCCAACATGAACCACAAAGCAGATTCATACCCTTTAAAGAATTTGTAAATTCAGAAATGCTGGGAGCAGGCATTTTTTTGAGAGGTTTGAAATGTACAGAGAGTCCCTGTGTGTAATTTTTGCGTGGATTTTGGGCATTGTACTTCCTGAAATGGACATACAGTGGACTGAAAGATGCCACTGAGAGACTGCTTTCTTCAGTAAACCACAGCTGGTATTTCCACAGCACTTGGCCCTTCCTGCAAAGCTTCAAGATGCCAGAACCCTTTCATCCAACTGGAATCCACCAACCCCAGCTTTCTTCTTGGGAAAACAACATATAAGAAACAGACAAAAATAAAAATTCAGCCAAGTTAAGATAGCCAAACCATTTAAAGTTGACAGAAGCTGTCTGACATGGAAAATACAAATACTGAACTCCCTGGTTTATGAATGTGACTGACAGCCAACCACCTTAGAGTGTGGAGACTCAGTGACAGACTCTTGGCAGGAAAACAACGCAGAGATGCCCTGTGAGCCGTTCTGTAAATATTTGTTTCCTTCATTCATTTCTACACACTTTTCATTTATTCTTTCAAAAGATATTGCAACAGGCATTGCATTTACCTAAAAGGTGAAAAGAACTGGGCCCTGCTCTTGAGAAGGCCCTGCTTTCTCTCATGAAGAGAAAGACATTTTAAATATTAAAATAGTGGAAGAATGGTGCTATGCCAGCAGAATCCAGGGTCAGCTGTGTAATTTAAACAGGAACCCTAGTTCAAAAAGCAGGGGAAAGTGCCATGAAAGTTCTAAAAAAAGCGGCTTTTCCTTTCATCCACTATTTCTCCCTCTCTCAACGTGTTATGGTGTTTTTATTTGCTATTATATATCAAACTGCCTGCAAGCAATGGATATGCTCGATAGTACCTTCCTCACTGGAAAATAATAAATAGCTATTCTGGTTTTCAAATTTGATAAACAAGAATAGAAACATATAGAGGAAGTAATTAGGTCTGGCGAGGCTTTCTAATGGAGAAAGCCAGTGAACCTTATCAAGAGGGATGATGGGTCCTAGACATGCTTGTTCTCAGCTTTACAGATGAAGAAACAAAAGCACAGAGAAAAGAGGTCATTCAGGGACTTCCCTGGTGGTCCAGGGGCTGAGACTCCATGCTCCCAATGCAGGGGGCCCTGGTTCAATCCCTGGTCAGGGAACTAGACCCCACATGCCACGACTATGAGCCTGCATACCGCAACTAAGACTCAGCATGTGTGAGCGCTAGGTCACTTCAGCTGTGTCCAAGTCTTTACAACACTATGGACTGTAGCCCACTGCAGCCAAATAAATATTCTCCTTCTGCTTCCCTCAAAACTTCAATGAGCATTTTCTGTATACCAGGCACAGACATTAGCTCTCCTTCTGTGTCCCCAGCCCAGCCTCTTGGCTCCACTCTGTATCCTTTGAATGAAAAATACTGCTGCCATGTCAGTACACAAAGGATGCTGCATCCAGCAAGCCATTGCATTATAGCCACCCAACATCGAGCCCTGAGGGAACTCGGGATGGAAACAGGATGCCCGCTCTTAGGCCCTCAGCCACAAGCACAGCAAGTAAGGAGGCAATTTAGATAAGAAAGGAATGGGTCTTGGAGCTCTCGAGCCCCTGGAGGTCTGGCCAACCCCCCGGGATCTAATGCAATCCTGTGACTCACAAGGTGAAACAAATAGCATTGTAACAAGGTTAAAGTAAAACCAGAGCTGCATTTTTGCTCACAAACCGGTAACTGATGATGATATTAGTCTGAATGTGGGTTGGCCCAATTTGGTGATGTATGTGCTGTTACCTTTTCTCTAATGTTACTATTTCTCTTATTTTAATGATTGTATGTTGAAATTAAGCCAAATATTTCAGTTCAGTTCAGTTCAGTCGCTCAGTCGTGTCCGACTCTTTGCGATCCCATGAATCACAGCACGCCAGGCCTCCCTGTCCATCACCAACTCCCGGAGTTCACCCAGACTCACGTCCATCAAGTCAGTGATGCCATCCAGCCATCTCATCCTCTGTCATCCCCTTCTCCTCCTGCCCCCAATCCCTCCCAGCATCAGAGTCTTTTCCAATGAGTCAACTCTTCGCATGAGGTGGCCAAAGTACTGGAGTTTCAGCCTTAGCATCAGTCCTTCCAATGAACACCCAGGGCTGATCTCCTCTAGAATGGACTGGTTGGTTCTCCTTGCAGTCCAAGGGACTCTCAAGAGTCTTCTCCAACACCACAGTTCAAAAGCATCAATTCTTCAGTGCTCAACCTTCTTCACAGTCCAACTCTCACATCCATACATGACCAATGGAAAAACCATAGCCTTGACTAGATGGGCCTTTGTTGGTGAAATAATGTCTCTGCTTTTGAATATGCTATCTAGGTTGGTCATAACTTTCCTTCCAAGGAGTAAGCGTCTTTTAATTTCATGGCTGCAATCACCATCTGCAGTGATTTTGGAGCCCCAAAAAATAAAGTCTGACACTGTTTCCCCATCCATTTCCCATGAAGTGATGGAACCAGATGCCATGATCTTTGTTTTCTGAATGTTAAGCTTTAAGCCAACTTTTTCAGTCTCCTCTTCCACTTTCATCAAGCCAAATTATCCTCTAGTAAATATTGAAATTGTTTATTGTGTGTGACAAGTGGTTTCTTTTGTTAACGAATCCTTCAAAACTAAAACAAAAGTAAATCTTTCAGCAAAACGTTTTCTCAACTTTTAGGTCGAGTAGTTTCTTTTTCAGTTGACAACCCCATCCGGCTCTCTTCAGGCCTCTGGGCAATGACTGCCTCCTGCTTCCATGCATTAGCTGGCTGGCTCAGGGGGGGAATGCCGGCCCAGGACTTGTGGCATGTGAATAATTTTCCTTTATCCTGCGTGAAAAACCAGGACTGGGACCAGGACCAGGGTGGGAAAAAATTTCAGGGTAAGTCTAAGAGATGCCCAGCTAGTCGCTGAAAAATGTCTTGATTGAAGGAGAAATGTGTTTATTTATTTATCCATGCATTTATGTGTTTATTACCTTTGCTATACAAAAGTATAAGGACTCCTCTCCAAATATGTAGATGTGAATGTTTACCTTTTGAATTTTCAAAAGGACAGAGAACATGTCACATCAGTCCTGACTGAATACACTGCAAATCTCAAATGAAGGGGGAAATTGAAAAAAACATACACAGCTTTTGCTCCTGATTTGTAATATTAATAAGACCTTTGTTGCCAATTAGCTTTTGAATGGGATGAAATAGAAATATCTTGTGGGTAGTAAATTTGTTCAGGAACTAACTGGAAGGCTAACTTGAATTTATAGAAAATATAGATTCTTTTTCTTCTGGCTTAAGAAATCAGCTTTAATGTATATGAATAATGGAAACTAGGCACCATATGTTCTTTGCTTGTTCGAGCACTGGGACACCCAGGCTTAGCTCTGCCCTGTAAGCAAAGATGGACCTCAGCTGAAATCTCAGAGGACCATACTGGATCTCACTCACTATCCATGGCTTTCCTCCATCAACAGCATGATGCTAAGAATGCTGAAATACCATCCAAAAGTCATTACAGGATTAAATGAGATGTTGTATATAAGACCTTTCATGCATTTGAAACACACAGAAAATTTCCAATTAATTAGGCCTGTCTGTGACCTTCGGGCAAGTCATCCTCACTGGGTTTCAGTTCTTTCCAATTCTAAATTCTCTTTGCAAACAGCCTACAGGGATTAGAGAGAAGTTGTAATTAGCATATCAAGCGCCAGCCTAATTCTGCCAGCTCTGACTCTCACTGCAATTACACTGTTTATATGTAAACGGCACTGCCAGTCCCTGGGTGGTAACTTGGAACTCAACTGAGAATGCAATATCCCATTTACTGACCCTCCTCCCTTCCTTAGCAAATTCACTTCGCTGGGAACACAACAGTCTCTGTCTGACCAGCCCCTAAGGAACTGACCAGATCAACATGATGCAGCTTGAATTCTCAAGACTTTTCTTTGCTTCAGTGATGGGGACAGCAATGACCCCGCATGTGAGTAGCAGCCACTTATGGTCTGGAGGGAAGGCAGAGGAAGCTAATGATACGTTGCAATTACCTATGACACGCTCTTGAAGCTTTTGGAGGCTAAAGGAATTTTAACTGACCTGAAACCACCATCAAGATGTGTGTGTGTGTCAGCTGGTGGAAATGTAAATTGCCGCAGCCATTATGGAGTAGAGAGGTTTCTTAAAAAACTAAAAACAGAACTACCATATGATCCAGCAATCCCACTTCTGGGCATACATCCAGACAAAACTATAATTTGAAAAGATACATGCACTCCTATTCAAAGGAGTTCATAGCAGCACTGTGTACAATAGCCAAGACATGGAAGCAACCCAAATGCGTCCATCAGCAGAGGGATGGATAAAGAAGATACGGTATATATATATATACAATGGAATATTACTCAGCCATTAAAAGCACAAAATAATGCCATTTGCAGCTACATGGGTGAACCTAGAGATTATCATACTTAAGTAAGTTAGAGAAAGACAAATATCATATGATATTGCTTATATGTGGAATCTAAAAAAATGATACAAATGAACTTATTTACAGTAATGGACTCACAGACATGGAAAACAAACCTATGGTTACCAAAGGGGAAAACGGGGGGGGAATAAATTAGAAGTTTGGGATTAACATATACACACTACTATATATTAAATAGATAACCTACTGCATAGCACAGGGAGCTATATTCAGTATCTTGTAATAACCTATAATGGAAAAGGCTGAAAAATAATATACGTGTATAGAAGTGAATCACTTTGCTGTGCACTTGAAACTAATACATTGTAAATCGACTAGACTTCAATTTTAAAAGAAGTGCTTGTATGTGTGTGTGCTTGTGCACGTGTGTGCACACACGTGAGCATGCTGACTCCAAGAGGAACCTTTATATTTGGGAAGCTTTGCCGAAACGGGTCTCAGACCTGCTGGCTGGCTCCATTTTCCATCCAAACAGCTGAATCAGCCCTAGTTAAGCCTCATTCACTCAGCAAATACATTTTGCCGAGCACAGAGAACACAAAGATGACTAATCATTGTTTTGGCTTCACAGACTTGCTAAGGAGCCTGTGTGTCAGCCGGGTGGACGTGCTCCCCCGTGTCAGGGAGGGGGCGCTGTGGGGCAGAGGAAAGGGCCAACGGCTTGCCCTGGTAAAGGGGAGGGGCTGGGGAAGGATGGTCTAGAGAGGAGGTGGCCCCTTCTGTCTCTTCCAAATTTGCATTCCCTCCATCAAGTCCCTTTCCTGCTCCTCATTCTAAATAAAAATGTTAGCTTTTGCCACCTGCCAAGTTGGAGCTTTCTGATGGGGCTCAGTCATGTGTGACTCTTTGTGACCCCATGGACTGTAGCCTGCCAGGCTCCTCTGTCTTGGGATTCCCCCAGCAGGAATCCTGGAGTGAGTTGCCAGTCCCTCCTCCAGGGAATCTTCCTGACCCAGGGATTGAACCCACATTGGCAGGCGGGTTCTTTACCACTTCACCACCTGGGAAGACCTGGGGATGTGACGTTATCCCCAGTCTAAAGGTGTTGGAGCAGTTGGGGACAGGGGAGGTGTTGCAAGGCTGAGAACTGCCAGCAGATTGGAGCCTTGCTGACTTGCTGGGGCCTGTTCCCCACCAGAAGGTCTCAGCAGGCTGCTTGTTAACCTCTTCCTTCAAGTGGGGAACCAGGCAGCTGACAGCTTGGGGTTACCACAGGGCGGCTGCTCCCCAAACACATCTGCCGGCTAAGTCTGAACTGCAGGCCAGCTTTTCACTAGGTCCCTGTCCAGGCCTCTTTCAGCGGGAGAATTTATCCAGGAGACTGAGGCCTCTCTGGATCAAGAATATGGAATCGTGGTTTATGGATGGGTGTCTCCACTTTTACACAACCTGCCCAGCAATGCGCCTGGAAGGTGCCACGTTTATAAGCTCGAGTCCTCAGGGCAACATCACCCGGGGGGCCATTCCTGGGCCCAGCCGTAGGCCTGCAGTGGTTGCTGTTGTTCAGTCGCTCAGTCATGTCCGACTCTTTGCAATCCCTTGGACTGCAGCATGCCAGGCTTCCCCGTCCTTCACCATCTCCCAGGGAAGGCCTGCGATGGGCCTGGAGAATCTGTTTCCCAGGTGAGACAGAGGTTGACCATGGCTGCTTCAGGGCAAGATGGATCCCTGTGCCTAAACAAGCTTTGCAGATGGTCACGATCAGGGTCTGAGATTTAGTGCAATTTCACTCTTGCCTGGGATGTTTCATAGGAAAAGGAAAAGGTTATTGAATGATTGTTGTTCAACCAGATATGATAAGAAAAGGCTGTTTAATCAAACACTTTTGTTTTAAAGATCACTTTTGTTTCACTCGACTGGGTGGGTGGGTTTAGGGAACCAGGAAGAGCCTTCTGGTGGAGCCTGTTGGGAGGATGGCGGGGGTAGATGGTCTTCAGAGCCCCCATCCGCCCCCTTAAAGCCACACCTCCCGTGTCACCGAAGGACTTGGGCGAGTCCGCAGACCCGGCTCCTCTGGGAGCAGGTTTGCCAGCTCAGGGCACCAGGGAAGAGCCACACGTCTCCTCCTCACAATTTGTCAGACTTTTTTTTTTTTTTTTTGCAGAAAAGGTGACAGAAAACTTATGACTGTGTAAAATTATACCTTGCTCTCAAGGGTCTCAACCATATCATTAACTGTGATCCAAATGCTGACTGAAGGTGTGGAATTCATAGCATGAGTGTCATTTTGGGCCAATTTAAGGAGAAAAAAAAACTTTCCTAGGCTCAACAAACAGAGACAATGGCTTATAAAAATCAGCATGAGGCGTTGGGATGCGTTCTCCAGGGGAGGACTCCTTTCCTTTTTCCCTACCGGCGGCCACTCCCCCCCCACCCCCCTGAAGGATCCTGAGTCCTCTTGGGACTTTGCACAGGGGTTGGGGGTGGGTTTGGAAGGGGGAGGGCTCCAGAGAGGAGGAGCAGGGGCCTCAAACCTGGTGTCTTAAAAAAGAGGGAAAATACTGTATATGTAAATCCCTCTTTCTGTCATTCACAAACACTCTCACTAAATTATGGGAAAAAATAAAGATTTTGTGCATCATAATCAGAAATGTGGTGCTGGAGAAAACTCTTGAGAGTCCCTTGGACTGCAAGGAAATCCAACCAGTCCATTCTAAAGGAGATTGGCCCTGGGTGTTCTTTGGAAGGAATGATGCTAAAGCTGAAGCTCCAGTACTTTGGCCACCTCATGCGAAGAGTTGACTCATTGGAAAAGACTCTGATGCTGGGAGGGATTGGGGGCAGGAGGAGAAGGGGACGACAGAGGATAAGATGGCTGGATGGCATCACTGACTCAATGGACATGAGTTTGCGTAAACTCTGGGAGTTAGTGATGGACAGGGAGGCCTGGCGTGCTGCAGTTCATGGGGTTGCAAAGAGTCAGACACAACTGAGCGACTGAACTGAACTGAATCAGAAATGAAAGTACACAAAGCATATGAGGGTTTTTCCTCCGTCCATGGGATTTTCCAGGCAAGAGTACTGGAGTGGGGTGCCATTGCCTTCTCTGAACTATACATCAGCCTCCTGTATCTCCTTATCTCTGTACAATTTCCTCTCCACCAGACCTTGCCAGCCCCCATTTATTTGTAAATGCAAGTTCACTGCTGACATTGAAAAGTCTCTCTAGGGACTTCCTTGGTGGTACAGTGGTTAAGACTGTGCTTCCACGGCAGGGGGCTTGGGCTCAAGCCCCAGTAAGGGAACTAAGATCCTGCATGCTGTATGGTGTAGCAAAAATAAATAAATAAATAAGCACTGAGAAATTCTAGAAGGAAAAAAGGAAGCAACAGCTATTGCATCCCACCGACATTGCTACTTGTGGCCATAACTCCAGGCGAGAATTTCAAGGGATGATGAAATGCATAGGTTTGACATCCAGGATTGAAACACTTCTGCAAGTTTCCCTATCTCTTTTATAAAGGGAAGATGACAGTTTTGTAAAGGAAGGTCTAACGAATTCATGAGTTAAAACCTTTCCTTAACCTGAGGAAGTTTAGTCTACCACTGATTTAGGGAACGGTTTCCCTGGTGGCTCAGCGGTAAGGAATCCACCTGCAATGCAGGGGTCACAGGAGACTCAGGTTCCATCCCCAGGTGGGGAAGATGCCCTGGAAGAGGAAATGGCAACCCACTCCAGTATTCTTGTCTGGAGAATCCCAGGGACAGAGGAGCCTGGCAGGCTACAGTCCATGGGGTCGCAGAGAGTCAGACATGACTTAGCACACATGAGCTGGGAAGGTGAGCCCCCTGGGCAGGAATCCCAGCTGCCATCTTCTTAGAGCATCACCTGGCTCAGAGCTGCTCCTAAAACGCCTGTTAAACTCATTGGTTTCATCATTGTTCTCCTTGTATAAGACACACATACAGCTCTATTTTATTTTTTATAATTTATTGTTTGGCTATGTCAGGTCTTAGTTGCGGGATCTTCCTTAAGGCACATGGGGTCCTGAGCATGTGGGCTTCAGCTCACTTTGTGGCTTGAGGGTTTAGTTGCCCCGTGACATGTAACATCTTAGTTGCCTTACCAGGAATCGATCCTACGTCCCCTGTGCTGCAAGGTGGATTCTTAACCACCGGACCACCAGTACGTCCTCAGTCTCTCTTTAGACAAGGACGAGGTGACTTCACCTGGCATCCAGATGGTCCTACAGGAAGCACCAGCCTTGGTTGTGCTCAGGACTGGAAGTGCCAAGCAGGGCAGGGCAGCAATTCTGGGTCCAGACCTGACTGGTCACCCTCGATGGCAGGGGACAGATGGGTCAACAGCGAGTGACGATGGAAGAGCCACCTGGAGGGAGTTGGACGCTTCCCACTGGGCCCACCTCCCACGCGGGGAGCCTGGCAGACTGGGAGCCTGTGGTCCCAAGTCTGAAATCAGAGCACAAACACAGCACACCCTTGGCTGTACTTTTCACCAGCCGGAGGGCTTAGAACAGCAGCAGTAGCCACAGGTGCTGGCCGCCGTTGCTACAGAAAGGCGGAGAGGACTCAAGGGCGGTGGTGACAATGGGCCGGCCCCTCCCGGAGCCCCCGCCGCACTTTGCATACAGCTGGCGCTCGGCCCTGTCCCCAGCCACTGCCGCCAAAGCCGCAGAATGAAGACTCAGCCGCAGACACGCAGCCTGGCCCCACCGTCAGGGGCTCACCCCGGCTTTCCTCTCAATTAACATAACTAAAGTGGGACCCAAGGCCTTTGTCCTCAGCTCACCCAGTCTCAAGTTCATGGCTAACCTGGGACCGGTGATCAGGAAGGCAGTCCAGGGCCTTGCAGGTCACGACCCGGGGCCTCAGGCTGCTTTCTCCTTTCTGTTCAGAACAAAACCACTCTGCGGCCTGCTTCTTAAGAGGAGAGACCGGCGTGTTCGCAGCTTAAACAGGCAGATCCCGCTGACAGCCCGGCCCTCTGGAGGCCAGGTGGGTAGGGCTGGGCATCAAGAGAATTGTTTTCTGTCTGGTCACTGGAGCCCAGCTGCAAATGTGAGTTTGTAATGCGACCTGGTAGGGGGTTACCCATCTCCACCTGCCAGCATGACAGCCAGTTTCCTGGGCGACAGGCAGGGCTATTTCCCTGGGTAAAGTCACAGGGAGGAGAAGGAAGTAAAAGCTGAAAATAAAAATGAGCGGGTGTGCTGGGCTGACCTCTCAGTGGGTAAAGGCTGACCTCCAGCCATCACTGAGGATCGTGGGCCTTAATTCTCCTCCCAACCAAAACTATCGATGGCAAGTGTTCTTTTTTTAAAGTAAGTGACATGCAGGTTTATTTCGATGTATATATTTTAAAAATTCATTTGGCTGCACCAGGTCTTAGTTGCCATTTTAGTTAATGGCAAGTTTGATTATTCACCATTTATTACGCACTTTGCATTCATAGGTCGAAACAGCACAACAGTGCAATTTGAGTTTCCACGAGTGAGTTGCATTTGCTTTCTGTGTAGCAGTTAATGCTAAATTCTCAAGTTACAATATGACGTGAAGCTTGTGTGAGTGTAAAGACTTCTGTCTCCGCAGGAAACAGAGAGCATTTCTTCAAGGACTTCGCAGGGCTGTGGTTACGAGTGTCTGGGTATCCATCCACACGCCTACAGCTCTGCACAGGCCCTGCTCGCTCTTCTTCCCTTTTCTCCCTCGCTCCCTGCTCCCGCCCCTACTTTCATTTTTTTTTGGCCAGTCATGTTTATTGTCAGGGTCACTGAATTTCTGCTCGGGGTCAGAGACATTTACAGAAACTGAAACTGCCCTTGCTCTCAAGTGTTCTCCAATTTTTTTTTTCTTTTTTAGATTTTTAAATTTTTAATGTGGACCATTTTTTAAAGTCTTTATTGAACGTTACAATATTGCTTCTGTCTTATGTTCTGGATTTTTGGCCATGAAGCATGTGGGATCTTAGCTCTCCAGCCAGAGATCAAACCTGCACCCTCTGCATTGGAAGGTGAAGTCGTAGCCACTGGACCACCTTGGATTTTCACATATGGATTTGCTTTGAGTCCACAGGTCTGATAACATCCAAGAGACCCACCCAGGAAGCCACGTCGAATCTGAGGCACCCAGAAGCCAGCTCAGGGCCACCTGAGTCACCACAGTCCCCGCCGGGCTGTGTTCCATTCTCGCCAGGCAGTCTGTCCAAAGTTTTTTTTTTTTCAAGGCTTCTCCTTCCGGAAGCTGGTCCTGTCTGAACCTGCAGGCAGTCAGGCTCCAGGAGCGAGGAGCTCACCAGCCTCCAACTCCAGAGCGGATGGTAAGGTGCGCTGCGTTTTGTCAAAGTCCACCAAGAGTACACCTGGCGAATCAGTGGTGCGATGTTCAGAAACCGCAAGGCCAGTCTGCGGTGGCAGGGGTCAGCGAGGGATGAGCCATCCAAAACCAAGCGTGAGAAATACCTTTACAGGAGAGCTGAGCGTGGAGACCAATCCAGGGCTGAGAAATACTGCCCGGGATGAGGGAACGTGGGAGCCAGGGTGGAGGAAATACATCTGAGCTGCCGTGCAAGGAGTAAGCAAGTTTCCCGCCACCAGAGCACGGGGGGAGCCTGGGCCTCTGTCACCACTCAGCCCCCAGACCATCCTGAGAGTCCTCCTCTGTGCCATGGGCTAGGATGCCTGCCTGTGCCATCTAGGGCTCATGTAGGGCTCCTGACTGCGGGTGGCAAGGAGTGTCGCAGAGGGACCAGGGGACACTGAGTGCGCTCACAGCGGGGCCTCAGAGGACCTGGGGCAGAGTGCGGGCGAGGGCGGCCGGGCGGCCAGATCCAGGCCTGGCAACGGCACTCACCCAATTCCCAGGGACTTGTCCTCTTTTCGGCCCCAGATGCGGGGGGATATGTATCCTCCCAGCCAGTGTTTGTCTCTGGCAGGCCCCTGCGTATATGATCTTGAAGTGAAAATGAAAGTTGCTTCAGTCATTCTGACTCTTTGCGATCCCATGGACTGTAGCCTGCCTGGCTCCTCTGTCCATGGGATTCTCCAGGCACGCATATTGGAGCGGGTTGCACTTCCTCCTCCAGGGGATCTTCCTGACACAGGGATCAAGCCCATGTCTCTTGTGTCCCTTACACTGGCAGGTGGCTTCTTTACCACCAGTACCACCTGGCATCCTTATAATCTCATTTAATAGTAAATTGACACTTTGGGCAACTGGGTGAATTTTCCAAATTCATGGTTCCTGAGTGGCTGAGAACTACCACCAAGCTCTGTCGAGTCCAGGGCCTTTTCCTAATTAGTCGGTGGACATGCTGGGCCGGGCTGGTTTTGCCGTCCCCGAGTTGCGCCAGCCCCAGCCACCCTGTCTCCAGCCGCCCCTGCTTCCCTCTGCAGCCTGGGAGGAAATTGAGTTTCAGTCTGAGGCTGGCTATTAATCTCAGCATTGTTAGCAGCAAAGTCACATGAGGTGAAGTGTAAGGCCTTTTGCTTCCTGATCTATAAGTGCCCAGACAGCGTCAATCAATAGCGATTTTATCTTCAGGTCAGAGCGTCAGCTTCTGCCGGTGGGGCGGCACAGGACAGCCTGTCCTGGCAAAGGCAACCTCCCTCCTTGATTGCTCCCCTAGCAGCCTCTGGAGTATCCCCAGTGACCAGCGCTCGTGATCCCCAGTGACCAGCGCTCGTGAGCTTACAAAGTAACAAAGTGGCTTACATGTGATCCATCCATGTTGTGTTCAAGGTGGTTGGTAAGAAGCATTCAAGAGAGACACTGCACTGGGCCCCAGTAGGAATCTCTCCCTTGGAGGAACTATTATGTTGGTGAAACTGAGGCTGGAGACAGACGGGCCCCAGGCTGGGCAGCTGGGGTGGCCTCCCGTGGACAGAAACTCCCAAAGAGCAGGAGCAGCGAGGAGCCTTGTCCTGCCCAGATAAGAGACAGAGACCATGTGCTCCTCACTGTTAAAGGCAAGGAGACCTCTCAGACTCCACACGTGCAGCGAGTCTCCTTGGAGGTTGAAAGAGGGGGGCGCCACCCCATAGGAGGTGATGTCAACTACCCATAGCCCTCATTACCGGCATCCACCTTGGCTGAGAAATGCACACACACAGGGGAGGACCCTGAGCTAAACCAAATACACACTCAGAGCCAGGTGGAGCAAGATGACTGGCCAAAGGATACCCGGAAGAAATGCCCCATAAAAGTGATTTAAACCATCACGAGGGTGCAATGCTCTCTGAGCCTGCCTGGGGGTGTCTATCCACAGGTACCCTTCTTCCTCCTAATAAATATTTTACTTGTTTCACTACATTCTGTCTCCTTGTGGGAATTCATTTCTGCAAAGCTGAAGGCCCAGGGCGTTGTCACTGACCATTGGTCGAAAGGGCTAGGATTCCGAGCTCCCATTGCCGCTGCTGGACCTGGCTGGGAACTGAAGCTCTACTTCATGCTGCTGCAGGCTGAGGCCACCTGAGATCAAAACTACTATGGTTTAAGATGGCAAAATGTCAAAACATAATAAAAACTGCCCCTGCAAATGAGGCACAAAATCAGTCCAGTTTTTTTCCCCTCTACCTTCTTAAGAGTCCTTCTCTACTTTCCAGCACCCCCATCCCCCACCCCACCTTCAACATCAGGACCAAGTGGTGACCATCATGGCTGCTTAAGGCTTTCCTTCTTTCGGATAAACTTACTCTGAGGACAGAGTGCTGACCCTGCAGAGAAAAGACTCATCACTTTCTGTGGACCCTCGCCCAGCCATGGGCTTCGCCCTGACAAGGAGCTACCAAGACCAGTGCACACAGAGCTGGCAGATCCAGCCAGGACTTGGGGGACACTGAACGGGGATGATTCTGGTAATGCCGAGGAGGGTCCCCAGGCTGGGCCCGAGTCCCAGGCCTGAGCAAGCACACTCTGAGCTAGCTGACTGGCAGGTTGCTGGTTGTCATGGCAGCGCAACCCCTGCCAAGGGTGGGGTCCCAGGACGAGGAAAAAGCCTGGCAGCTGCTAAGCAGAGGGGCAGGGGTAGGGGAGAGGTGAAGGGCATGGTGGGCTTATCAGTCCCAAATGAGCTTCAAGTATCTGTAAGACTTCCAGCATTTTTTTTTTTCCTTAAGAAGGAAGAATTCATAAAATTGTGATGATGAAAAATATTGCATGAATGGTGAAGAAAAGGAGAGGTAAGATAAAAACTTGAAAGGAACCAGGTGCTGGGCACTAAAAATGAAGGCGTGGGACAGTGAGAAAACCTCAGGGCACAACTTAAACCCTACCCAAGGAGCAAAGGCAAAGGAAAAAAGGAACTTGGGTCTTTGGAGCCCAAAAGGAAATGAGAGAGTCTGAGGCAGCTTGCTCAGCCTGCAGCCTGGGGTAGCATGTGACCACGAGGGGCCAGGACTGACCTTGGCGATGACAAAGCCAGGCTTGTGACAGAGATGAAAGGCCCGCGGCCCCCTGCACCCAGGGACTCACCGGCTGCTTTGTATCAGCGCGGGTGATGCCTGGGGATTTTGCACTGCCTTCAACTTAAAGTATTTCTTCTTATGAACTCAGACCTTTCTTGCAATGTGAAAATGGCTTCAGTTTAAATGACAGCTTTAAACAGTCATCACAAATTATGCCAGGGTCAAAACGCATAAAAAGTGTCAGGCTGGTTTTGAGCAGTTTTGCTTTATTGTTGCTGCTGCTGCTAAGTCGCTTCAGTCGTGTCTGACTCTGTGCGACCCCATAGACGGCAGCCCACCAAGCTCCCCCGTCCCTGGGATTCTCCAGGCAAGAACACTGGAGTGGGTTGCCATTGCTTTATTGTTAGATGAGGCCAAACCTGCAGGTGTTCCTGCCTTTTATCAAGTCTATTCTCCAAGC
This sequence comes from Bubalus bubalis, assembly GCF_019923935.1. Classification (NCBI taxonomy): domain Eukaryota; kingdom Metazoa; phylum Chordata; class Mammalia; order Artiodactyla; family Bovidae; genus Bubalus; species Bubalus bubalis. The sequence continues at coordinate 20,960,887 of NC_059178.1, forward strand.
GACTGCTTGTATCCTCCAGGAGCTGGTCAGGTGGGTGAGTGACTGTCACTGTGGAAGGAACAGGGCCCCCGGGCAGCCTGCTGGATGCTGCAGACACCGGCTCTATAACCCGAGCCTGAGGGCACCCCTGAGAGTCTCCAGCCCTCTTGACGCTCAGCAGCCTAACCTGAAAGGCCTAACTCTGGAGTGACCCCGGCCAGTATGTATATATTCATCTGAGTGAACCTCTGTCACTGCTTCCAAACAGTGAAGCAAGGCCTGGATTCTGCTTAGTGTCGGGTGGGGCTCCTTCTAAAGCAAGTCATCAGCCAGACAAGAAACTTGCTTGCTTTGCCCAAAAATCACATGGACTTCCCAGGTGGCACTAGTTGTAAAGAACCTGCCTGCCAACCCAAGAGACTCGAGAGACATGGGTTTGATCCCTCAGTCGGGAAGATCCCCTGGAGGAAGAAATGGCAACCCACTCCAGTGTTCTTGCCTAGAGAATTCCATGGACAGAGGTGCCTGGCGGGCTATAGCCCATGGGGTCTCGAAGAGTCAGACACGACTGAGTGACTAAGGACGCACGCACAAACAATGTGGACCACACCCTGAAGGCTGCCTCCTTCCACAACTTGCTCTCAAACACACTTTCTTTGGAAGATGCAACAAAAAAAGCTGTCCAGTAAGTAACAGACTTGCACGTCCCTTGGGTTGAGTTCAACTTATGCCCATGTTTCCTGGAGGTGACCCTACAGTGGCGTTGGCACCTGCAACCTTTGCTCCAGTTCTGGGAAGCCCAGCTGCTGCCAAGGCAGAGCTCACCATCTACAACTTTCTCCCTGAGGCTCTGTCTGCTCAAAGACACTGGTTTCTCCGTATTGTGAATTTGCATTTATATTGCTATAAGAATACTTCAGGGGACTCTGTGATCAGTTGCTCAGTTGCATTTGACTCTTTGCCACGCCACGGACTGGAGCCCACCAGGTTCCTCTGTCCATGGGGTTCTCTAGGCAATACTGAAGTGGGTTGCCATTTCTTCCTCCAGGGGATCTTCCCGACCCAGGGATCGAACCCTCATCTACTGTGTCGGCAGGAGGATTCTTTACCACTGAGCCACCACCCCCTCAGCGGAGTCTGCAGGATTTGTAAAGTGTGTCTACAAATCAGTTAGCAAAAGGTAGTCAACTCAATTAAAAAAAAAAAGGGCAAAAGAAGAGAGAGAGAGAGAAAAAAAAAACCATGAAAACCATAATACACCCATCAGAACAGGCAATTTCAAGTTGTTGGACCGCACCCCACAGGCCTGAAAGGCCTGCACTTGCCCAGCTTCAAGACCAAAGAAAGAGCACGGAGTTGGAAACAGAGACATCGATGGTTTAACTGATGGGGAGCCAACACGTCTGAAGCAGGGTCCTGGAGCCATACCCCACCGTGTGTGGCAGACAGCGGGCAGGACACGGCGGCACGGGAGCAGGACGAGGTTACCAGTTACAGAGGATTGATGCCAGGTGTGCTCCTTGGTTACCAGGGCAACCAGCAGAGGCTCATGCCCCTCGCTGCACCTTTGATAAGAACGGGCACCAGCTGAGGCCTGGGCCAAGTACATAGGAAGGTCAGTCTTATGCGCAGGATGTAGGTGAAGCAGGGGCTGCTCGGACAGGGGATGGGCAGAGAGCAACAGGGCAGCCATCTTGAGTGGCCTGACCATACACAAGTTGTTAAGAGATTATACTAATATCATTAATGATTATTTAATCATTTGAATAGTTATCTGATTATTTGAATAATTATAGCATTTTGTTATAAAGTAGTAATTATCAGTACAGTAATATGAACATGCCAGTAGCTTGATTATAGAGCTGCTGGTATTGAAGCAAGGCAGGACCCTATGGTCCTTTCCCCGCATGTCCTCAAGCTGCCTTTTGTCTGTAGGAAAATTTTAGTCAGAGAATAAGTTTAATCAGAGAAGTGAGAAAACGCAGAAACAAAGGAAAGCAGTCCAACAGAAGAAATAATCGCTGAGTCACTAAGCACAGTCAAGGACCTTTAGTTCCTCCTCCAGGGCTATAGATAATACTCTGAGCCATCTCCTGTGAACTGTCTTTTAGACCCTGAAAAACCCCACCAGATGGAAGAAGTTAGCCACATGATGACCGGACTGTAGCCATGAGAGAAGCTGCAGCAATTCCAAGAACTGGCCTCAAGCAAATGGGAGCCCTGGAACTGAAGACTAACGTACTTAAAACAAGTACCGTTAAATGATACTTAAATCAAGATAATGACGGTCAGACCACCGGCGACCAATTTCAAGATGACTATCAGAGCTGTTGTAACCCGCTTCCTCCATCTATAAATTGTTGAACCTCCGTTCTAAAAGCTCTTGTCCATTGAAGTCAGGGGGGAGTTGGCCTCTAGGCAGGATTCCACCCTCCCCTCTGGTTGTCGGCCTCCAAAATAAAGCAAACTTTCCTTTCCACCAACCTGGGCTCTTTATGGACTTTTGGGCAGCAAGCAGCCAGACCCCACTTCCAGTCACAGGACACACAGACACTAAATCGGTCCCAGCCCTGTGGGAAACGTCTTGGTTGGTACCTGTGAGTATAAAGCACACCCTAGGACCCAGCAGCCACCTTCAGGTGTTCCCACCAGGGGTGCACACCTGTGTTTACCAGAAGAAAGAGCCAGAATGATGTCTGCATCAACCCTGCATTGAGCAACCCCAGGCCATCCGAGTGTCTTTCTGCACAGAGTGGATGAATCGTGGTTGGTTCACATGATGAATCCTTGTATACTATGAGCACAAGTGTGCCCGACAGACGGCAATGACACGGAGAAACTCACATTGCCACCGAGTGGAAGAGGTCCGCACAGCAGAGCGCCTTACACAGGGCTTCTTTCTGTAAAGTTCAACAGAAGGCAGTCTGGTGTCTGGTATTAGCAGTTAGGATGGTGTGGGGCGGTGGGGGCTGGTTCTGAGGCTACTCTGGCTTGTCCACTTTATCCGCTGTACAACTTATGATTTGTGTCCTTTATTAGCTACATGGCATGCAGGATCTTAGTTCTCTGACCAAGGATCAAACACACACCCCCTCAGAGCTCAGAGTCTTAACCACTGGACTGCCAGGGAAGTCCCTTGTGTCCTTTTCAGTATGTGATTCCACCATAGAAACAACTGAATATAAAACAGAACCATGTAAAGAACAGACTTTTGGACTCTGTGGGAGAAGGCGAGGGTGGGATGATGTGAGAGAATAGCACTGAAACATGTATATTACCATATGTGCAACAGATCGCCAGTCCAGGTTCGATGCATGAGACAGGGTGCTCGGGGCCGGTGCACTGGGATGACCCTGAGGGATGGGATGGGGAGGGAGGTGGGAGGGGGATTCAGGATGGGGACACATGTACACCCATGGCTGATTCATGTCAACGTATGGCAAAACCACTACAATATTGTAAAGTAATTAGCCTCCAATTAAAATGAATAATTTGCAACAACAAAAAAAGACCAACCCCCACCCCCACCCCCGCAAAAAAAGAAACAGAACCAAACGAGAAAGTCTCCAGGAGAGCCTGCTGGCTAAGAAGCCAGTTCTGCCCAGTCCACAGGACCCCCGTCCCCCTGAAGCTCCCCCATCCCCGGCCGCTTGGTGATGATGCCCTGCCTTCTAAGAGACCAGGAGATGAGGACCTTTCCTCAGCACCTGCCATTTCTTTCATCTTTCTCCTGTTTGCCTCGTCAAATACTCTCTCTACCTAAACCCAAGTGCCGAGGTCAGAAACCAGAGAAAATGTCTCCTCCTCTTCCTACCCCCTAAACTGACTCATCACCAAACGTGAGTCTAGCCAGAGGGGTTCTGTTCCACCTCCCATGGGTATAAGTTAGAGCACAACCCTTCAATCTTGCCAAGGCCACGTACTTAGAAAATTCACGCTGGCTTCCAGGCGAGTTCGACCTCTCTTCTTCCTCCGAGGAGAAGGCTTTGTGCTTCCGGCCTCTTTGCTCCCGACTGGACCCGACACTGATGTGTCCTCTTTAAACTCTTTCCCCGAGCTCAGAGGGACTCTGACACTTTGCTGAAACCGGCCTCTCGCTGCCCTCCCTTTCAGGCGTCTGCGAAGTCCAGACCCATCACCTTCCCTCTGTGTTCACCTCCCCACCTTTCCTCAAGGCCCTTCGATAAATGCCCACAGCTGTGAGTCCTAATCTCTGAGCCTGGCTACAATTTAAAAAGCAAACACAGGTAGATTTAGTAACTAAAACACAGTTTTGTCTTCCTTCAGTGACAGAAAAAAAGCCAGCAATATATTTTACCAAAAGAATTATCTTCAAAACTCTTACTGTACTATTGCCTCTAACACTTTTTTAGGCCTAAAAGAGCTTCAGTCTTTGATTTAGAAAAATTCCCGAGTTCAAACCAAGTTCATTAGGTGTGTTCAAAGAACTGCTAAAAAGTAGGGCATTAAGTTTTAAGATTTGCATTCCTCTCCTAAATGATACCATATATTCAAATGATACTTTTAAATTACGTATGCCTTATATATATAGTGGCAAACATGAAAATAGTAAACACTAATTTAGAAACAGTTGTGCAATTTGTAAGGTATATTTTTAACATGAAGTATTTTTTCCATTCCTACTCTGGCTCCCTCTACTGGATAGTTGCATCATTGCGGAGGCCCTTCTGAGATTATCCTGGGACCAGTGATGCTTCATTGTATTATACAGTCCAGGTAGCTTTCCCCGGGGCGGGGCGGGGTGGGGCGGGTGGGGGAGAAATTCAGCTAACAGTACACTGAACCACATCCCTTCACTGGAGGAGATGATGGATTCCCCAGGTTTCCTGGGGTTGAGCAGGACATCAGAGCACAGTGAAGACAAATCTCCAAAGTCAAGACCACGGGTTCTTTATCCATCTCTCCTTCGGGTCTTGACCTGGGGAATCACATGAAGGAAGGGAACTGGGCCTACGATTTGTCCACTATGCGCCATGTAATCTTTGATAAGTTGAGCAGCAGATATTTGAATTTTAACAGGCTGGAATGTGGTTAACAGCGCAGCTGATGAAGAGCAGTCTATATGTTTAGAAGCACCAGCAGATGGGAAGGGTACCTTCAATTCTGATGGAAAATAAAAAGCCTAATAATGGGTAGCCCCTTTGTCACCATTCTTGGCTTTCAGTTTAGGCACAATGACAGAATCGTCATCGGCTTTTCTAAGACAGGCTGCAGTAAGCTACTTTCGGGTCAGTCCCAGGGGAGATGAAGGGAGCTGACATGGCGTGGAGGGGAGGGATAGTCACCTTCACCCGTCATCTCATATTAGTTCTGATAGTTTGGTTGTAAATTCTTTGTGAATTTCTACATAGACAATCATGCCATCTGAGAATAGAGATTGTTCTATTTCCTTTTCTTTTTAGGGCCCCACTGCAGGCTAGGACCTCTAATGTGATGATGAACAAATACCCCTGCCTTGTTCCTGATGTTAGAGGAAAAGTGATCAGTCTTTCACCACCAAGTACAGGTTAGTTGTTGGGTTTTATAGCTTACCCTAGGCAGGTTGAGAAAGTGCCCTGTTTTTTTCATTCTGAAAGCTTTGTATTTCAGAAAATACAAAAAGGTTTGTATTTTCAAGACATCCGTGCACTTTATCCAGGCTATTACATGCACGGGCACAGAACAGTTTCTGATGCTTCACTGTCATTCTTGATGTATGAAGTGTCCGTAATGATGTCTCCTTTTTCAGTCCAGACATGGGTAGCTTGTTCTTCTCTATATTCCTGGTGAGCTTGGCTAAAGGTTTGTCAATTTCGCTGAACTTTTAAAAGGTACCCTTTCCCCCTACACTTAAGTTTTTTATTGTAGTGAAATATACATGACATAAAACTTCCCAGTTCAACCATTTGTAAGTGTACAGCTCAGCATCAAATAACATTCACATTACTGTGCAACTACCACCCCATCCATTTCCAGAACTTTCATCTTCCCAAACTGAAACTCTGCACCTCTTAATGCTAACTCCCCACCCCTGTCCCCTGGTCTCTGCTCACCACCTTCGTACTTTCTGTTGCTGTGACTCTGACCACTCTAGGCCCCTCATCTAAGTGGAATCATACAGTATCTGTCAGTCAGCTTTTGTGACTTATTTCACTTACCACAATGCCCTCAAGGTTCATCCATTCTGTAGCACATGTCAGCAATTTCCTTCAAGTCTGAGTAATATTTCATTGTATTTCTGTATCACAGAACACACCGTTTATTCATCCATCAACAGGCATGTGGGTTCCTCCCAATTTCTTGTTATTCTGAAATATGCTTCTATGAACTTGTACAAGTATCTATTGAGTCTCTACTTTCACTTCTTTGGGGCATATACCCTGAAGAATTGCTGGATCACATGGTATTTCTATGTTTAATATTTTGAAGAACTGCATACCATTTTCCACAGCGGCTGCACCGTTTTACATTCCCACTGGCAGCGCATACAGGTGGCAGTTTTTCCACATCCCTGCCAACACTTGTTTGTTCTTTGGGTAACAGCCATCCTCAAGGGTGTGAAGACATCTCGGTGTGGCATTTCTCTAATGATCACTTTCTACCCATTTAAAAATAAAAGGTTTTGTTGTTGTTGTTGTGTGAATACAATTTTTGGTCTATTATCTTTATGAAGTCTTCTGTTCAAATTATGGAGTGAAGAGCTATTTTCAGGGCTGAAGAGCATTTCAACAAGTTGGGGCAGATCCTTAATGGGCTGAGGGCCCCTGAGCTAACCATGGGCTTTAGTGGCTGACCCGACAAGTAGAGCTGATGACTCGTGGGCCTGCTGAGTCTGAGACACACCCTGAGTCTCTCCCAGAGGCATCTGGGGATGGGAGGAGAGCACCTCTGACTTGCCTTTGGAAAACGAATTTTTCATATAATAAAATCCCCTCATTATAACCGCAAGCATTTGTGGAGCTGTCTTTAGAAAGGTCTGCAGGTTTTCAAAGAAAGAAATCTAGTAGAATTTAGGGGTCCTAGTGCTGGCCTTTGGAGAAGGCAATGGCTCCCCACTCCAGTGCTCTTGCCTGGAAAATCCCAGGGACGGGGGAGCCTGGTGGGCTGCAGTCCATGGGGTCACTAAGAGTCGGACACGACTGAGCGACTTCACTTTCACTTTTCACTTTCATGCATTGGAGAAGGAAATGGCAACCCACTCCAGTGTTCTTGCCTGGAGAATCCCAGGGACGGGGGAGCCTGGTGGGCTGCAGTCCATGGGGTCACACAGAGTCGGACACGACTGAAGCGCCTTAGCAGCAGCAGCAGCAGTGCTGGCCTTGCCCATCGAGCCGTAATCCCCAGTTGCTCCTCGCTGCCCTGGGGCCCCGCTGTCTCTCTTGGAGGAACCTCCCCCCGCTGGGCTGTGCGGTGGGTTGTTGTCAACAGTGGGTGGACTGGGGCTGTTTCATCTTGTTCTCAGCCTGTCATAAAGGGTTATCACTTAAGCCTAAGGAACGGAGTGGATCTGTTGGCAAACGGACTAAATGCATCAGCTCCCAGAGGCAGGCTTCAGAACGCTTCTCAGTAGTAACTGTCCCATTATGGGAACGAGACCCGCTTCAGGTTTTGCGTGCAGACGGTTCACTACATTTCCGGGGCACTGCCTGGTCTCTAGCACGAGAACATCACCCATTTCCAAGGAGGGGCCAGGTGTTCAGAAACCATAAGCCATGAGGACGGCAGTGCACGCTGTAACTACAAGGTCTACTTTTTCCAGAGGTTCCAGATCGACAGCCTGTGGACACGCTGTCCTTCCAGTCTGTGTTGCCACTGGCCAGGACGCGGCTCCTTCCTGAAGGCGAGGAAGAGCCCCTACCTCTGCCTCGGTTCCCCAGCTCTGCACCCGGCCTTCCATGTCGGAAGTTCTGCCCTGCACTCCTGTGAGGGGTCTGTCTGGGGCACCTGATGGTTATCACACCCCTAAAGCTCCAAGCACAGGGCCGGCCTTACAGCAACCACCTGTGAACGTCACCTTTGATCACCAAAGCATCACAGCGTCAACACCAGCCCTCATGTCATGTCCTGACCCACCCTCAGCTGCAGTCTGTGGTCTACTTACAAGTTCTAGGCAATAATCTGTAAGCCAAGTACTTTCTCTCTCCCTGCTAATGCAGGTCACTTGTAGAGGAAAAAACAACTAACTTTAGGTGGTTTTACAGCTTGAGACAAGCAAGATGAATCTCTTGTTTCGTTGCATGCTCAACTTATATGCACGCCTCTGGGTTTTTTTTTGTTTTTTTTTTTTTAAATCTTTTGGCCGAGGTGCTTGGCATGTGGGATCTGAGTTCCTGACCAGGGACTGAACCCTGTGATGAAGTGGGGAGTCTTAACCACTGGACCATCAGGGAAGTGCCACCTGTCAGTTTCATATTCAAAACTATAAACCGTTAGTTAAACAAAACCACCTACCAATTTGACCCAGCACTTCACGGATCCAGGAAGGAGAAACAGAAGACTTGCAGGGAGCGATGTAACCACTGGTGCCTGCGCTGAGGCTGAGCTGAGGGTCCTTGAGGAGCTGGAGCGGCCAGTCCGAGGTCACTGCAGGGGCCCAAGAGGAGAAGGAATGCAGGTCCCATGCCCTTTCCTCCCAGCCCCTCCTGGTAGCAGGTCTAAGGGGAAGGGCGGGTGTCCTCCAGAGGAGGGCCAGAGCACTGGAAGGTGACGTGGAGTGAGACAGCAGGTGAGTAATCGACACACTCCATGACTAGTTGTCTGACGGTAAAGGGCACAGATGTTACAAAGAACATTTTCATGATGACGCTATCTGCAAACACACACATATTTCACCATGTAAAGTGTGCAGCCCAGTGACACTAAGTACATGCACGTGGGTGTACAACCATCACAACCATCCTTCATGATGTTTTCATCTTCCAAAGGCAAACTCTGTCCAGGTAAACACTGCCACCACCGCCCGCCTCCCCCCCCAGCCCCCACCAGGCCGCATCTCTGGTCTTGACTGTTCTAGGCCCCTCCGTGAGTGACACTGTACAGGGTCTGTCCTTCTGTGCCTGGCTTATCTCACTCAGCATGATGTCCTCAAGGTTCATCCATGCTGTCCATTCCCCTGCCAATGGACACTTGGGATGCTTCATTTTGGCTACTGTGAATAAAGTTGTGAACATTAGTGTACAGCATCTGTCTGTGCCCCAACTTTCAACTTTTGGAGGTATACACTCAGGACTGGAATTGCTGGGTCTATGCCTAAATCTTTTGAGAAAGTATCGAAATGTTTTCCATGGTGAAGGAGGCTACATTTTCCTTATCAAAAACACTCAATAGATTAAGATGTGGAGTTCTGGAAGAATATCACCAGATACGTAATTTATGGTTGCATGAATAAGTGTAGCAACTCAACTGTCATTCATAAATACAAAATTTTATTTGCACTTCATTAGTGTAGAAGGACCACAATGCTTCTCATATCACAACACTCAAGACACGCCAAGTTATTCAAATACATAATGACTTATTTACCTTGACTAAACAAACAGTGCAGTTTAATAAAAGATATACCAAAGATAAGAGTTCACAAATTCATCATCAGACCAGGAAAAAAAAAAAGAACACAGTCTAGGCTTAATAGGAATAAGCTTCACCGTCAAGGGGAGAGGTTTTATCATTACAAAGGTATATAGAATGTTTAGGCAAATACGTGTAGGTTCTTTGATATAGTAAAATGCATCTCTTTAAAATTCCTTTAAACAGGATTTGTGTAGGACAGCAGCGTTCTTTTAAAATCTTCTATAGTTTCAAAAACATTTCTTTTATTGAATCTTTGTAGTTTTTAAAAGCACAGAGTGCGTTCATCAGGAAACCAGAGGGATTCCCAGGCCTCAGGACCAAGTCAAGTCCCACATTCTAACTAGTCATGTTCTACCATTAATGTGAATAAATAACCTTCAAGACCTTTAAGCAAGCATGGAGCTCGCTTTGTGGGAAACACTCCAATACTTCAAAGATGCTACAGCTGGGAGAAATGTAAATAAAGAAAAAGCATTCAAGGTCGCTTTTCTTCCCCCAAAGTCTTTAGTTTTACAAATTTTCTTTAAAACAGTAAGCAAAGCACCATGTTCTTTCTTCTTATCAGAGTATCTCCATCCTCATAATATAGTTAACAAGGACAACTATATTATGTATTTCCAGAAACATTGTAACTCTCATTTCTCCTGTTCTTCGTATCAGAAGTACGACATTCCCCAGTGTACACACACTAGGTATTGGGATGATGAATGAAATATAATAATTTGGAGGGAAATATGTCATTTATAACCCAAACTTACCCAGGATTGCATATCTGCATATTTACAAGTTAGTGTATAGCTCTGACGTGGATTACAAAGTGCGAGAGGAAATTGTCAAATGATTGTAGTGCAGAATGCGACCTTCCCCCTGTCCAGGAATCGCGCCCACTTCGCCTCCAAAGCGGCGAATCAACAGCATCGCACGTGTGGTCTGGGCGGGGGCAGCTCTGGGGGGATCTCGGGCTCGGGTTGTAACGAGAGGATGCTGTTGGACAGCTCGTTCCTGAGCATGTCCAGGGGCATCTTGGGGATAAAGGAAAAGACAAACGCATTGTAACTCAACAATATAAAGGCTCTGCAGACTATACAGTTACAGAAGACCAAAGTGTTTTTTTATAGGAAACTCTAATCATCAGAGTTCAGTTAGCCATTCAGCCAAAACCTTAGAACCAGGTTCAGGGAGCTTCAACCAATACACAAAGGCTGTGCAGCCCATCTCACACCCTTCAGCAAAGAGAGCAGGCAGACCTCATCGATATTTCCTTTCACAGCCCAGTGTGATGGAAACTTAAAAGTATCAAAAAAATGAAAAAACGGTTCTGTGTTCTCAGGGAGCATACCATTACTAAAGAAGAAGTACCTTCTCTTGGCAGCTATACAGACAACCATTGTACTAAACACTTCTGAATTACATTGCATTGAGGCGATTATGTGTAATAATAATATAAAAACACTTAAAGATCTAAGGAATCTCTGGATATAGGCCCAAAGACGCTTGAACAATGTGCTCCTGTCCAATGAGGTCATCTTCCTGGTCTGGCGCCACGAAAGGCCCCACCAGACAGGAAGAGCCTCGATGGGAGGCAAGACCCTCACTGTCCGCACCTAACAGGGTCCTTGTGGGAAAACTCGAGCAGGAGAGGAGCGACTGTCAAATACACACAGCCCACAGTCTCCCTTGGGCTTCCCTGGTGGCTCAGTAGTACAGAATCTGCCTGCCAATGCAGGAGACACGGGTTTGTTCCCTGGGTTTGGAAGATAAGGAAATGGCAACCCACTCCAGTATTCTTGCCTGGGAAATGCCATGGACAGAGGAGCCTGTGAGCTGTAGTCCGTGGGGTCACAAAGAGTCGGACACGACTGAGCAACTAAAAAACAACCACAAACAGTCACACCCACTCCACCCGTGTGCGAGGCTGAGCGGGGTCATGCAACGTGGCCCTGAGGATGTAGTGAGAGGCTGCTGCTGCGGGGGGCTGAGTCCTTGGCCCAGGTCTGCACCCCCAGGTCTCCAGCCTGACAACCCCTGGGGTTTGCTTTCTACATGAGAGGTTCCCAACCACAAACAGCAAAGGAAATGATGAAGTGGTTGCAGGTAACGGGCTGTCAGGACACGGATTCTTTTTTTTTTTTTTTTTACCTTTTTCAGGATGTCATCGACAAGCTTCAGGAAGATCTCGTCTACGTTGAAGTTATCCTTGGCGCTCGCTTCACAGAACCGCATCCCGGCTATCTGCTGTGCAAACTGCGAGCAAGCACACGTTATTGGTGTGTGTGTGTGTGTGTGTGCGCGCGCATGTTGGGCAAGGAGGGGACAACACGTGTCTAGTATAAGCACAGGGTCTGTAACAGGGAGGGGGAACAGCTCTTGGGCTTTGGGATTCAGACAAAGGCTGGGACGAAAGGTCTGGAAAGTCCTGTTTATCCTCAAATGTAAAGCTCATTTACATTTGAACTTTAATGTAGGAAAGTGCAGCAATTTCCTACACGATGAGAAATCAGCAAAACACAAGCTGTGAGGTGACACCAGGACCCTCAAGTCAAATTATGTGCACAAGTGTCTAAACTGTAGTGTATCTGACGTTTAAAATGTGTCCAAAAAAATAAATGTGAGTGTCATCAATTTCCTGAGGAAGGTTAGAGTTAGAATAGGAGAACATCATGAATGCAATGATATGGGTTAAGAGAACATCTCTCTGTATAAGACGTCGGCTGGGACAGTAAACAATGCTGTGTATTCTCATGTGTCTTTTCCCCTCCATCTGAAAAATGAATTTAAAGGAGCAGGAAGTGAACCAAAGCAAACAAAGACGAAGGATGTGACTGGCTGCATTTTCAGAATTCTGAACCGTAATTTATTAGCAGGGAAAGCACACAGGGTGCTTGCTGCACGGACATGGGTGCCGGCGCCCCCCCCCCCCCACTGCCCACTCTCCTCACCTTTTCACCCTGCTGTCTGCTGATCTCTCTGTCAGTTTCACAGTCCAACTTATTTCCAACTAAGAGAAGCTCCGCGTCTTCCGAAGCGTACTGTGGGACCACAACAAGAGAGGCTGAATCTCAAAGCCGGGCACGTCACACCCGAAGGAGACACAATCCCAGGCCACACCTCTCGCCCCTCTATCTACTTGCCCCTCTGTCCAGTTGCCCCTCCTTCTCTGAGCATCTGCTCTGACCTAGAGGGCTCCTGCTGGGCGCATATGTGGTCACAGGCACGAGGAACCACGGATGGTCTCATGACTCCAAGGAATCTACCCTAAGGAATGACTCAAAATACAGGCAAAGCTTTATACTCGGTTGAAAAAAATCTAAAGATCCCACAAAGTGGGTGAAGAATGAAATAAGGTACATAAAAGAGTGAAGCCATAAAAAACCAGAAAATATGCTCTGGAAGAACATGAAGGTGACACAGGAAGCCACCCGTGATAGAATTTTTAGTGAAGTAACCATGACATGAAACAACACGGAGTCCAGACGCAATCTGGGTTTTCTGGGTGACAGCCAGACTGTTTCAATTCACTTCTGTGCTTTCACTTGGTTCTCTTAAGTTTCTATACCGACAGGGTACTGTTAATTTTATGAGCAGGAAAAGTTAAGCTGCATTTCTAAGTTTTAAAAAAACATGCAGGCACAGTAGAATCTCTCTTTAAAAAGGTCAAAGCTGTCTCAAGTAACTCCCTGAACAGGGGCATTCTCACACATGATGGGAGACGGACTTCCACACAGGGTACCCAAGTGGGTGACCTCGGCCAGGTTAACCAGGGAGCTCGGTCTCCTTGCCAGTAACGGGGTGACAGTTAACAGTGCCCCCACCGGGACTGGTAAGGGGAAGAAACGGGAGCATGGCTGCACAGAGGGAGAGGCGAGAGCCGGGTATCAGATGGAGGAGGGCAGGCTCCCCACTGAGGTGCCCTTCACACGGAGGCCACCGCCTCCCGGTAGCTCCATCACTGGGTTCTGAGCTGGCAGCGAGGACGCCTCTGTCTGGGGTCCTCGGGACCACACCCCATGGCCCCAGCATCCCAGAGTCCAGACCCAACCCTGGTTCTGACCGTCTCTGAAACCCTGGTAACCGGCATCTCCAACACACTTTAAAGAGATACACATTGAAAATGCGCTTGGTAAGACCTGCAGAGGAACATTCTCCACCATCATCTAACAGATGGGTTTAATACCATCTGTAAACGAAATCAAATTTATAATATACTAAGTGTGCTTGTTATACAAAGGAGCTAAACCTCAAATTACTAAATGAGGGGGAAACAACTCTCAAATGTGGCCACTGTTTACACGCATCTCACCCTCAACGGCTGTGTCTACAGACGCATTTTGGCTACTCATTTCTTAGTGGGGGACCCACAGGTTATATAAACTCAGTTTAATTCTACATAGTCAACTGTGATCCAAAGGATAAAATCTTTAGTTCAAAATGAGGGGGTGAAGGCCATCTCTAGTTTAGTGGGCACAGGTCCAGTGGGTGACCCTGGCCTTGGCGTGTCCCCGGGAGGCTGTCACTCTCTGGACACACACAAAGCGAGCGCTCACATGAACTTTCTGCAGAAATAATAAAACTGGGCCTGCACCTGATTCCACGGAAGCAGCCTGCCCATGTGGGATGACCGTGTGTGGGCTCTGAGGTCAGACAGCCCAGGGACCAGAATACCAATCCAGGCTTTCTCATGTACAAGCTGATCCTGAAGACACTCTAGTTCTTCTCTGCCTCACCTATGATGCAGGACTATGCACCTACTTTGAAAGCTGTCATCCGGATTAAATGACGTTCGGGACGGAAAAGCACGCTCCATGAATGTTTCCCTTCTTCCTGTTGTCACTATTAACACCCACAGCGGAGAGTTCACCTCTGAGAGAGAAACGCCAACACCTACCTTATCGATCATCTTCATCCATTTTGGCAAATCATCGAATGTCTCCTTCTTAGTGATGTCGTAGACTAATATGATCCCCTTGGCACTTCTGTAATAAGCTGAGGTAATGCTGTTGAATCTCTCCTGACCTGCCGTGTCCCTGAGAAAGAGCAGCAAAAGTCAGTCCCCAAACAGGGTGGACAGGGAAGACTTGGCCCAACTGTGGCAACTCCCCACAGGTCTGTGCACATTCAGTATTACTGGGGGCAGCTTCTCTGAGCTAGGTGCGTGCAAACAAAATCATAAGGAAGCCCCAATTTCTCCCACAACAAGATTCTGAAAAGAAGTAAATGCCGCGTATAACAGTGGAAAGGGCAACACCCCATAACTTGGCGGTCATCAAGGACAAAATGTATGGGTGATATTTAAACAATTTAAGCCTGGCAATCTCTATTAACCAACCTCAATGGTGAGTATCTTATCTGATTTTGCTTATAAGATGACCAACAGTCCCCACTAACGAAAAAGGCTGTAGTCTTGTCATTTTCTTAGTCCTTCAAACAGGTAAAGGAGGAAGAGGACCCCACAACTTTGCAAACACTGTCAAGTTGACTACTCTCCAACTGTGACCTTGAAATCTAGAGCTTTATCTCTTTTCCAGGAAAAGCTGATGTTTCCACAGGAAGACATACATGTATTAACAGTGCACACAAGCTGGCCAAGACCCACTTTCTCCACCTAAGAAGCTGAGGAAGTGCGTGAGAACTATCACAAATTTACAAATGAGGCTCAAGAGAGCAGGCCTTCTGACCAGCAAAATGATTTCTTTTAAGCCGATCTGTACTTTAGCTTTTACCGAAGAAGCGTAACTCTCAGCACACTCTGGGAGCCCCGTGACACAGGTGGCTTGTGGTGGAGAAAGTGAGGGGCAGTGGGGTACACAGAAAACAAGGTTCTTCCTTGCAAGATGCTCACAGACTCTCACAGGACAGTGCCTAGGCTTCCAAAAGGCGGAGACACTGAAACCTCTTCCAAGTGCACTGGCTGGGGCGAACTCTGTGGGGTCGTGTCCCTAACACACATTTGGCAAAGGTGCGATAGTTTACGCCTTTGTTCCAGACTAGACCCGCCACCAAATTAGCTCCCCTTAGGGACGTGTCATCATGCCAAACAATGAAGCCTGTTGGCAAATTCATTTTCACATAAAGCAATGCTGCCACTTTGCCCCAGGGGATGTAAGACTCCCCTGTGCTCTTTCTTGGCTGGAAGGCCCAGGGGCTTAGGCTGGTCCGTTTTGCCCACCAGGGCCCAGGGGTCTGGCCTACCGCAGGCTCTCCATCTATATGTGCTAAACAAAAGGCTAGTGGGCAAAATGCAGAAAGTGGATGCCAATTCAAGGCAAAATAAACTTTATTTTTTGACTCAAAACTGCCCCCAAATTGGATTCCTGAATAATTCAGAATAAAATAAAACCAACTTGCAGACACTAAAAGGCACCTTCCAATCAGGTGAGAAAGAACTGACTTAGATACCGTTTCATTCACACGAGGAATCAGTGAACAAAATTATTCCCGGGACCCTAGGCATTTAGGGGCGTAATTAATACTTTCAAAAAAAAGTATTTTCCTGACTGTGGTTTCTCTTCCCATCACAGTGCTGGCTTGTTCAACTTAGGATTTGATAAAACAGCTCTCACTTACTTCTTTAAAAAGCAAAAATAACACATGTTTTTCTACTCTGAAGTCTGTGGTTAGCACATTATAGCTGCACCACAAATTTGAACAGCAACTGGGTTAAGGTCTTCACTGAGCATTTTGGGAATTATGTGCTCTCGTGAGTCTTTATGATAAGTAGTTTTATGGTGGCTTTTAGCGTAAAACAATTTCACATTCGTTTCTCTAAACATTCACTCAGTTAGGATTCAGAAATCAGGGGCTGAAGTACAGAGACATAAGACATAATACAAGCTTTTGGAAAATCATTTTGAGGCTGCTGTGGTAAGAACGCTTAATATGAGGTCTGACCTCGGAAGCAGGAACAACACAGCACCACTACCTACAAGCATGACCCACAGCAGACCCAGGAGAGGCTTTAATAAAACCCAACAATCAGAATCAGGATAGTAATAGGCATTTCTGATATTAAGATTCCGTGGAAAAGGAAACGGCAGCCCGCTCCAGTATTCTTACCTGGGAAGTCCCATGGACAGAGAAGCCTGGCGGGCTATAGTCCAGGGGGTTGCAAAGAGTCGGACACAACTGAAGCGACTCAGTAACAACAAACGGTTAGCGTTCAAGACACCAGCGAGGAAACATCAAGGCCAGTCCCTAAACTCCATCTCTCTGTGACCAGTTCTTGACTGTGTGAGGCAGAAAAGCATCTCCACTGAAGAGAATAATCCATATTTCCAAAACATCTGGGTTGCCAAAGCTATTCCTCTCCAAGGCTCCTTTGATCATTTCCCCACTGAATTATCTGCTCTCACAGATGGTCAGAGAACAAGGTAAATAGAATCCAATTCAGTTCAACAAGTATTTATTAGATTCCTACTCTGAGCCAGGACTGCAAAAATTTCACCCCAGTCTCCACATCTCATACAGCTGGACAGTAATACAATACCAATGCCCCGATCGGGCTTTTATCTATCCAACGAGATGTAGAATCCTCATATTCCCACCTTTATCTAAATGAATCTTAATTTCCACTGTAATGACCAAGAGCTGACTTTCAGAGATTTGCAGTACATCAGCCAAATCATCATTTATTGTGGGTGGAATATGATATTATTATTATGTCTCTCTCTGCTTTGGGGGCAAATTGAAAACTTCCTGCCATCCTTTCCCCCCAGTTTGGTACTACAACCATGCTTTGAGAAACCATCATTTTTCTGCATTTAATATATCTGGTGAAATGACACAATTCTTAATTTGCAGAAATCAACGTCAGTGTATGAAAGTTCTACCTCATCAAGCAGAGAATGAAAGGAAACAAGCTTGATGTTGACACAGGGACTCTAGTGGAAACCAAATTCACCAACAGTGAGCACTGGACCGGACAAGAGACCTTCATGTGGAGCGTCTTTTTTGGGGGGGGGGGGGGGCATGCCATGCAGCATGCAGGATCTTAGCTCCCCAACCAGGGATCAAACCCACACCCCCTGCACGGGATGCTCTCTATGGGGGACTTCCACTGGACTGCCATGGAAGTCCCCCATACAGAGCATCTTAATTATGTGTTTGCCTTAAGGCAGGAAGCCAGTTTCTCAGCTTTAAGTCCATCTCAACACGACAGCTGGAAGCCTCTGTGCGTGATTTCCAGGATATGTGCTGCTGCTGCTGCTGTTAGGTCATTCAATTGTGTCTGACTCTTTGTGACCCCATGGACTATAGCCTGCCAGGCTCCTTGTCCATGGGATTTCCCAGGCAAGGATACTGGAGTAGGTTGCCATTTCCTTCTTTCCTTCTGCAGGGGATCTTTCTGACCCAGGGATCGAATCCATGTCTCCCGCACTGGCAGGCGGATTCTTTACCACTGAGCCACCATGTGGATGTAAATTCATGAATCTACATTCGGGTTGACATCTTATTTTAGCTATACTTACACCAAGTTCTATATACATACACGTAGACACACTTCAAGCAGAGATGGGAAAATGGTTCTTTTCCTAACCAAAGATGATCAAGAACTTCCCAAAGATATGAAATACAAAAACACAAAACAAAAAAGCAACCCCCGTCACCCCCAATCCTTCAAGCGGGTGAAACAGTCAGCGATGACCCATGGGGACGTTACCTGACACGGCCGGTGGGCGCCCCGCACGGGGGCGCGGGTGGGGATGAGACATGGCACTAACACGGAAGCGCTAGGTGACGATGGAGCCGCCGGTGCGGCAGCAATGAACGCGATGGAAGCGACACACACACGGCGGACAGACAGAGCTGAGGTCGACCTGCGAGAGGAGTTAGTGGCTGAGACGCTGCGGCGTGACTGTGTTAGCGACAAGGGCGACGTGGACACGCGGCGGGGGCTCCCACAGTCCCTCCTCCAGAGGGGCTCCTCCCGGGTCCCCAAGGAAGGCGGCTGAGCGGCCCCCACACAGCTGGGTTAGTCTCTCACACGCTCCTGGGGTGTGGGGAGGGGGCTCTGGGCTCCCCGCATGGGGCACAGAGGGGCTCAGGGCACGAGCGTGCCACCAAGGACACGCCCGAGGGGGCCTTGCCCAAGATGCGCAGCTCCGGGGAGGGAGCACGCTGGCCTTTCTCCGGATGCTTGCAGAGTAAGTAACTCTGAAAACGTGTAGACGAGCACTGGAGCGACTGTCTCAGTGATGACGGTTTGTTGGATGACATCAAACTAGGGACTAAAGGCTCCAAGCCAGTCACCATGGAAGTGTAACAACAGTCTCTCCACGACCCCCGTGGCAAGCGGGGCTGAGCTACATGGGCTCTTTCCTGAACGCTCTCTAGAAGGAAGCTCCGTTCATTTCACCTGAACGAGAGCGGAGGAGAGGAGACGCAGGAGAGACAGACCCGCTCCGATGGTTAATTGTATTAGACGAGCGTGTGGACTGCTGAACACACATGGTGATAAATGGGTGCAGGGCCCCACTTACCAGATTTGTAGCCTAATTTTCTTTCCTCTTAGCTCTACGGTTTTGATCTTAAAGTCAACACCTGTAAATAAAACGGATGAAGATGAAGCAAAAACAAGGCAATCTGTCAGAAGAGCAGTACTATTTGTATGCCATTGTTGGAAAAACCAAAAAAAACTGACCACACTGAATCCCAAAAGGAGCGAGAAGAAATCCGCCGGTCCCCGAGACGACCACCACTCTGTGCTTCTCCGCACAACGAGCAGCATATGTTAGGTTCTACCCGGAACTGGAGATGAAGCACTGGCTATTCATAATAGAGTTTACTACTACTAGAGACGCAGCTTAAAATCCACTTAAAAATCACAATGAATCATTACACAAACAATGGCTTTATATACATGCTATCTTGGGGGGAAATTCTTACCTGGAGCACTGGAAACTCAATCTTGATTTCAAACAGCCATAGGCTGAATTAAGAAATTATCGTAATAAATTCTTTAGCATTCACAAAAGTGACTTTATTATATTGCCAGTAGTGTGGAAGAGGAATTCTTTTTGAAAAATTTTACCCATACAAATTAATTTCATTTTTTAAATTACTTTAATAGTAGCAAGCAAACCATGACAAATCCCCATCCCTCTCTAGTTCAGCCTTCAAGGCTTCAGATAATCTTTTAAAGCAAAGTTTCACCTGTGGATATTTCCCTATCTGTCAGTTACAGAAAACTTCAATACTTTTTTAATACAAATGTCACAATATTTGTGAAATAATATAAAACAGTATTTTTTACACAATTCTCACAACTAAGAAAAAAAAATAACCAGCTAAAAAAAATAACGCCAGCTAAATGTGGGAAGTGGAAACCTAACCTCTATGGGAACAATTAATATTTTCTGGCTGCTTTATGGATCCAGGGTCCCGATGCTGTGAGGTGGAGGACGGAGGGGGCACAACATAGCTCTTCAAAGTCAGATGATGTTCCTGAGGTGACGGGCAAGGCGTGTGACTGACGTTTATAATTAGCAACATGCTGCAGACATCAATGCAACCAGAAGATGTGTTTACAAGCCTGGGTGGGACTGAGGTCTGCACAACAGAGAAACATGGCAGGAATATACAAGTCACGGCTGGAGAAGAGGCCACGGCACCTGCTGCTTACTCTCTCCCCTAGCCCTGATCTCAAAGCTCATGCACATGTTGGGGAAGCCAATTTCACTTTCAGTTTTGGAACAGCTTTGCTTTTCCGAGTCAGATGACTCTCAGACAGCCTTGGAACAGGAAGCGTGTCTGTACATGACCAACATCCTCAAGCAGAGACCAAGCGGAATCCTTTGTGATTCAATCACAGGGAAGGGCAGAGCCTAACATGATACCCTTTGAGGCACAGAAATCAGCCTGCATCTATGTGCTATGCTCCGATTTTGAAAAGGCACAACTCAGACAAAACCCCTTCTTCCTGATATCAGCGTAAAGCTAGGGCCTCACCATGTGTGATTTACAAATCTAACTCACACTCCATCATGGCCACTCTTCTGGTTTACTTTTGTTTCTAGTCTGTTTTTTTTTAGTTTCACTTAAGGGAGCTGCCACTTTCGTTACAACTTGTTCCAGCGGCTGCCACATCTTACTGAAAAGAACTAGCAGATACTTCTCTTGTGAGCTCTGCTTCAAGTTAACTACAAGAATCTCTAGAAACAGCACAAATAACTTTTGTTTTGATTAGGCTGTTTTCTCTGCTAAGAACCGCTCTCAGTCTGATCATGTCAAGTCTTTTTTCTTCAACCAACTTAACTTCCTGACTTTAGCATTCCTGCACTACAGCTATTTTGTAATCACAAAGTTTAATGAATAAAAACAAAGGAAAGGGTATTAATAGTCAAAAGTATGAATAAGTGGTAATGTTATCGTGTGATTATAAATACACTTAAACAAAGATGAACGGACAGCAAACAGGATGAAGAACGTGTTTAGCCCAAACTACTTCGTTTTATTGAACAGGTTAAAGACATCAACAACAAGAGAAAAATATCCAGTGGCTCAATCTAAAATTCCACAAAAGGAAACAGCTCATTAAAACAGGGCTTGCTCTTAAACGAAATCTCTTTTACCATATAGTTAGAGCCACTAGGTTAGCTGGTGATGGCTGGAAACTTACTCCAACCTATGGCTTAGAAACAAATCCTTACATCAAAGTATACAACTACACATTTTTAAAAAGCTTTTTTACATCAGGTAAAAAGTATCTCTTAGTGTCCATTGTTAACATTTGCAGGTCACATAAATTATAATGATCCTGAATAAAAGGTAGCAAGTCACCAACTGCCTCAAGGAGGGGATTAGTTTTGGGAAAAGTCAGCACAGAGTCTCCTGACTGAGCAGGGGGGGCCCAGGATCAATGTTTATAAACAGATAAGGGACAAAAAAAGTGGCAGCTTTTATTGAAAACCTATTTCCTACAGTGTCCTGACCATCCTGGGAAGCAAGCAGCTAGTACTCCGTCGGGTGGTGGAGACAGTCCTGCCTGAAGACCTGCGTCATCCAGACGTAAACCGACAGGCACCTGGTGAAACGCCCTCTCTGCTCTCCTCTCCTGGAGAACCTCCCCATCTGCCCAAAGGCCTTTTCAGGTCCAGGGGTTCCCTTCTGTGCCTCCTGAAGGCTCACCTTCCCCCTCCCTCCAGCCCTGCCCGTCCAGCCCTGACCCGTGGCTCCGCTGGTCTCCCCCAGGTGACAGGAACAGCTGCCTTCTCAGGACAGTCACCTCTGGTCTCCGGAGCCGAGAACGCTGCCTGGCACAGGGCAGCGGTCCAGTAAATCTGATGGAGACCGGCCCCTCTTCTCCATCAAACGCTGGGTGTGTACGGAGAAAGGGCGACCAAAGAGGAGGAAATAGGAGGTAACTCAGGACTGATGAGGAAACAAACACACACATATTTAAATCGTAGGAAGGAAGTACAGGTGCTCTGTCGTGAGCCCGTCTGGCTGGCAGAGCAGCAGGATTCAGGGTGCCTGGCACACACGCATCACCCTGGAACCCGAGCATTTAATTTCTCCTACAATCCCAGCTTGCGGTTGTTGAGTCCCTAAGTTGTGTCTGACTCTTTTGCAATCCCATGGACTGTAGCCCACCAGGCTCTTCTGTCCATGGGATTTCCCAGGCGAGAATACCGGAATGGGTTGCCAGTTCCTCCTCAAGGAGATCTTCCTGACCCAGGGATTGAACCCATGTCTCCTGAATCAGCAGGTGGATTCTTTACCAATGAGCCACCAGGGGAGCCCTTACAACCCGTTACTGGTGGAACATCCTTAGAGGAGGGGCAGTCTTCACATGCCCAGGTCCTCTCCATTACACACGCCACTCCCGTCCCCCAGGGGATTATTACAGTAACCATTTACTCAGTCACTGAGACTGGAAGTGATCCACTAAGGGAACGTCCTGCTGGGTGACAGGGGTCTAAGTCTTCCTAAAAATATTTCCATCAGGAAGGACACAGGTCACAGGCTGTAATCCCTCTGTTGTATAGATACAACTATTCAAGTCTTTCTTGATCTTAATTCCCTTTAATAATGATAACAGTGTCTATTAGATGCCCTGAGCCTGACATGCAACATGAGGGCTCCTTCAGGAGCCCAGCAAGCTGGGTGCTACCCTCACAGAACAGAGGAGAGACCAAGGTCAGATCACTTCTGCTAGCTGAGCGGCAGAACCTGGGTTCAAATTGATTAACACTGTTCACAACCAAAGGCTGTTATAAAAGTCAAGCATGTGGAAACAGGGAAAAGTGTGAAATCTTCTGCAAGTGGCCCAGGGTCACCATAACCGAGCTCTTCAAGAACAGAGCTTCACCTGGTCCTATCACCGCTGTACTCATGTTTCATAAATCTCAGCAAGAGCATAAAGAATTGTCATCCTCAGTGCTGATAAGATTTTGAGGCTCCCTGGCAGGCAAAACATAGCCAAAAGAACATTACCATGTTACTTTTTGCTGAGGCATAAAAAGTCAGAGGATGAGATGGCTGGATGGCATCACCAACTTGATGGACCTGAGTCTGAGTGAACTCCGGGAGTTGGTGAGGGACAGGGAGGCCTGGTGTGCTGCGATTCATGGGGTCGCAAAGAGTCGGACACGACTGAGCGACTGAACCGAACCGAACCGAACTAGTCATAAAAATGAAAATAGCAAAAATAAACAGAAGTTTCTTTCTTCACATCCCCTTCCAGCACAAAGTTTAATAAAAGCAGAACTGACTGGTGGCCCATGCCTGGGATATAGCTGAGTATTCGTCCCCCCTCACCACCCCGTCCCCCACAACAACAAGGACTTGGAGTTGGTGTGAGAGTATGATTTTAGTTGACTTCAGTTCAGATACTGCAGTCCATGGGGTTCCAAAAGAGTCAGGCACCACTCAGCAAAGAACCAACAACAAAACAGGTTCTGGAGGCTGTAGGATTTCACACTTTGAAGTCAAGTCTCAGTTCAAGCAGCGGTGACAGTTGTTACTAACTGTTGCAGCCGATTTATAAGAACTATCTTGAGATCACAGGCTGGCCTTTCTCCCAAGGACATATATCTTTCACAGCGTCACCCCATCCTGGATGTAATCTTTCCCCTGATGGAGGCTTCCCTGCATTTCCACTGAGTTGACAGTGAGAAAGTAAACTAAGAAATGTGCCAAGGTCACCCAGATGGAGGAATGTTTACTATCAGAAAGCAGTCTCTTGACCATGAGGCCAGCCTTCCACCTGACCACTGTCTTTTGGGGGAGAGCACAGATGCATTCCCCCAGGAGCGCACCCTACACAGGGCAGGCAAGGCAGACCATCCTCCTGCATTGCCCCAGAGGGGCCCTGAACCACAGTTTAATACCATGGGGCTTCTCCTACTTAAGCCGAGCTATGAGAACTCAACGGACCGAAGTAATGTAACTGTAAAATACTTGGATCGCCTCAGAAGCAGGTGCTGCTAGAACAGTTTAAATGATTGCATGTCATTAAACAATGCTTGCAGGCCTGAGGATATCCAGCGTCTGCCCTGAGTCTAACAAGACCCACCTCCCCAGTCCAGACTGGGCGGTCTGTATCCCAGCAAACAAAGACCATCTGCGTCCCTCACCTGCACACACACAGGAGATGGCCCTGCACCCGGCTGGAACAGACACGCCGCACATGAACTTCACAGGCGAGGTGCGGGGGGTGGAGGGGGGGAGTCGAGGTCACGGAGCACGTGGGGCCCGATTTTCATCAGGGCGTCTCCACCACTCGCCTCCCCTTCTGCAGGGACCAGCCAGGCAGGCAGGTGGGCTTCCGGCCCCACGAATGGCCAGTGGGATGGAGTCTCACACAAATACACACCGCCCCTCAGAAAACACTTGCTGAATGGTGTACAAAGCTGTTTTTTTTGCAGATTCAAACAAACGCTTAATTAGAACCCTGCTCCCGGCACGCGAGGCTGGAGAAAGCTCTGGCCCTACCAGCAGTCTAAGGAACTCAGGCTGCCTTCTGAAGGCCGTCCCTGCACCCCACAGCTGCAGGGGAGGCAGACTTGAAGGTTCTGGGTCCCTCTCATCCTACAGAGGCAGACCTTTCTTCTCCAGGAGGAGCTCCATGGTGAAAGAAAGGCCAAATGCACGTAAGCCAGGTCTTTAAATAGATTTTTATCAGCCCCAACAACCCAATCGCCAACTTTCCACACTTTCTGGGAAAGACAGCTACTTTATTCCACAAATGCGTTCTGCATAAGTCTATCAGCGTGCTCTGAGTTCACTAAATAAGCCAAACCGCACAACGCACAGCACAGGCTGGCATAAAAACTGGCGCTCCTCGCCCACTCCCGTCTCCCTGAGTCATCCTGTTACATCAGCCCGGCAGGGGAGGGGCTGACGCTGGAAGGTCTGGGCTTTGGAGTGGGAATTCGGGACAATTCTCCCTAATTCCCTTGTAAGTGAAATAGTCGAGCAGCTCAGCCATGGCTTCAAAGACTGCCCAGGATCACAGAAGAGCAACACAAAACGCACAGCTCAGAATTTTAATCCAGTATGAAATGTTCATTCCCTTGCCAGTGGTTCCACTCACCACGTGTAGGCAAAGCAGAGTAGACCCTAGTGGTGGGATCTCCTGCCTCCTGCCCGCTAACGTTCAAGGTCAACCCACAGACAGCCACTCCTGCATGGGATTTACAGCCACCCGCACCTTGGACCCGTTGGTTCTGTTTCTGGCTCTACTACGGGGCCGGATGAATCAGCCACCTGCACCACCAGGCTTCCCTGCCTTGGGAACAGTGAACACAGGGCCTGAAGGGATGGGCTAGAGAACTGAGACCCCGGCACATGACTGAGTACAAACAGGGCTCCACCGAGCACTCTCATCAGGGCCAGGCCGTGAAGTTAAGTTATTGCTGCAAAACGAGAAAAACGTTGACAGAGTCGTGAGGACCTCAAACTGAGCTCAAAGAACTTTTAAATTCTGATATTCTGATATTTTAAATTCTTTCCTATTTTGGGGGTCTACCTCATGTTATCTTTTTTTGTTTGTTGTTTTTTGAAAAGTTGGTGACAGTGGATTGTTTAAAAAATGTCCTTACGTGGCAAAATAATAAAAGAATTGGCAATCCTCTGTTGGCCTCTGGCATTCTGGAAGAAACTTCACTGTTCAGGAAACTGATACTCTGGTCCAAACGGTCTTACTCCTCCTTTTCCTGTATTTAAATGTATTTTAGTAAATATTTTAAAAGTTTCAGATAGTTGAATGATTAAATATTTAGAAATGAACCTTTTAAATCTTTTCCTCCCAGAGGAAAGTGACAAATAATGGGGGCACAGTTACAGAGAATCAATTTCAGTGCTACCATTGATGGCATCACTCTCCACCCTCACAGGGCTGTCGTGGGGCCAAATTAGACAAGCAGGAAAGAGTTTCATCCATATTTTCAGAGTAAAGTGAACTTAAATCCCAAAGTAAGCTAAGGAACAGACAGACAGAAGGAACTCACTTGCAGCCCTGGCCCTGACCACTCACTCACCGCTGGGCCACTGTGGGCGAGCTGTCTACCCTTTGGGACTCTGCTTCCTCATCTGTAAAATGGGGAAACTTTCAGGATTGTTGTGAGGTTTAGAAAGAGTGTATTTTTGCTAGTACATGGTATGTGCTCAAGAAACTGTAGCTGCCACTAACAGAATGTAACCGTTTACACACAAAGACAAAATAAATTACTTATCCAAAGTCACAGACTAGTTCATGGAAAAGCTTAAATCAAGAGCCTAGGTTTTTTAGAGTGCTTTTCTAGAAATGTAAGTTGCTGGGAGTGGGGTAAGGGGTGCTGCCTGGTAAAAACATTTTGATCCAAACAAAATTAACAGTGAGCTTCCAATAGTTATATAAGAAACACAGGTCGACATGGTATTTAGAGAGTTGTGAATTTCTACAGCCAACCAGCTTTTTTTTTTTTCTCCTGTTTCTCAAACTTTGAAAAGCTGTATCTGTCAAACCATGCTAGCCACATCAGACTAACTCAATTCCATGAATATGAAATCCCATTTGAAAGTAATATTGCATCTGGACAATTTTCACTAAATAGGTCTATTATTAAAAGTCTTTTCAGTTTCATACCCTGGTGAGTTCCGTGTGTCTTTTAAACCAAAACAACTTCTGGTTTGATCAGTAATACGACAACAACAAAACCAACATTTTGTTCAGTTGTAATTTGATAAAATAGGCTTATTATCTCAAATCCCTCAGGGTTTCTGTTATGCTTCTTTACAGAAAGTCCGGTGAGCCTGCCTGGCTTTATCAGATGCTCACTGGAGGGGCTACTTCCAGTCTGAGGTCGGCTGGGGGCATCACCTGAGTGACCCTCCTGGGTCAGCAGCACCTGCACAAGAGGGGTGGTCTTTTCCAGACTCTGCAGCTGGACAGGGTGAGGCCGGCGGAACAGGATCTGTGCGGAGTCTGTGGAGACGAAACTCAACAGTGCGCCTCAGAAGGACCCTGTGAGCCACCTGCTCAGGTGGGGGCATTCAGGTGAGGCAACGTCAGCTACACCTCACCCAGTGCCGCACGTACACTTGCTTTTCTAAGGAACTCAAGGAATGAACTTATCTCTACAGCATTCCAGCGTGGAGGAAGGCCTTGACAAGCCCCCACTCCACCCAGACTAGGGGGCTTTCCCTGCGCTCCCCAGATGGTCTGCACACATCTCCACGTTGCCCTAGTCGCCCTTGGGCATCCCCAGGACCCCCCTTCCCCACCCCTCAATCTGGACAGAGACTGTCCTCCTCACCACTGAGGCCCGCATGGGTAGCACAGCGCCCGCGCACAGTAGGTGCTCAATAAGTGATCTGATCTGTGGGAGGGAAAAGCGACTCAGAGGCAGAGACAGAAGGGGGTTTAGTTAACTTTCTCAAAGTGTTCTCACAGTCTGGGTCAGACCAGAAGTTACCATCCTTTTCTGAACTTCCCACAAATAAACACTTATCAAGCCAAGGACTATAGGCTCTGTACGGAGGAAACAAAAACAAGCGAGATAAAGTCAAAGGGCACAAGGGACCCCAGCGGCAGGAGTGTGGGGAGGCGTGTATACATGTGCATTTATGTTTGTTTGTTAAGGGGACAAAGAAACTGACTGCCTGGGCCCCTCCTAATTCACAAGTGCCCGAAGAAACTGCCTCCCTGCCAGGGCCGTACCCAGAGCGCTTTATGGCTCCAGCTGATACAGAAGGTCCACCCTCCACGCTTCATGGCAGCCCAGGTCTTGAAGCATTCACCCAAAGTCCCCTAATGATGTGGGGGTGCTGCTGCACATGGGCCCAGCTTAGGAAACCCCTCCCCACCTCCCCTCTGCCCTGCTTTACAGCACATCTTCACCCTCCATCTCCCTCTCCATCCACCAAACCCTATTATTCACCCAGAAGGCCTGTGCTGGTTTCCTCTACATCACATAGTACAACTGTGTTATTCTTCATTTTTGTATATTTTGAAGTATTGAGCCATAAAAGGTGGATGATTCTGAATTACTTTTAGTTCTATTTTACTTATGCCAGGTACTAAAATTAACAGCACAAACCCTCTTTTGATGGTTGAATAACTTCACGTACTTTATATGATCCAAAACTGGATATTTGAAACACGTCTAAGCTACACTACTGAACTTTAATCTCATGGTTTCAAGGCCAAGATCTTAACAACAAACGGCACAGAGAGCACAAATACATCCAAAATGGTCTATTATTAAAAAGTATGAAAGGAAACAAGTTCTCACAAACAAAATGACAACGTGAAAAGTGTAAGATTAATCTTTCAATAAGCCATTTCAAATGGAGGGGTCTTCTGTAACAGGACAACAGGGCCAATTAATCTCTAAATTGTATCCCCTTGGAACTATCTAAATACACAAGTGGTGTGTGGAATGAATGTTTCAGTTCTGAATTTCATGTTTATATACTATGTATTATTTCTTGGACCTCCCCGAGGGGAATCCCCCCCACCACCTACCCATTACTGAAGGTGATTGATCTTGCCCTCAAACAACTATCTCATCTGCGGGGTTCCCCTATCTTTGACAGCTTTTAAGGGGTTTTCCAGAGAAACTACTGTTACACAGTGCCCAGACAGACCTCAAAGCCAAGGCCTATACATGTGACTCCATCAGAAAACTTCCCTGCAGTTTCAATTTTACATTTTGAGGACAGGCCACTTCCAGGCCCAGGGGGCTCCTGTAGTTACCTGGATGCCCCCTTCACCCACCTGGCAGTGCGGGGGGCGGGGCAGGGGGGTTGCCCTTCCCACTTGCGGGTCCCCTAGGTTATTTGAAGTCACAGAAAAACACAGCTGAAGTCCTTCTGCCCACATTTATAGTTAAAAGACGAAACTTGTTAGTCTTACTCCGAATATTAACCACAGACTTTCCTCCACAAGGGATTTAAAATTCCCATTATTTCAGCACAACATAAAATTGAGTTCAAAATTAGAAAAACAAGTCGCGCGGACAGTGGAAAGGCCCCTCCTGCTAGGAAGGCAAAGCTAAGGCATCAAAATTCTCCAGAGGGGACCACTCCGGCCATCCAGCCAGGGCACAGCTCGTGTCCACCACGCTGCCCGCCCGCCCCCCCTCCTCTTCCTGATGAGTTGGGGGGGGGTGCTCCCGTGAAGAGATGCTCACACCGTCCCCGGCCGGACGGGCCCCGTGCATCCCCGGCCTCGAGACGGCCAGGGCGGGGGCTCCGTCCCGTCCGGGGATGCAGGGGCCCCCCGGAGCCGCCCCCGGCCCGCCTTACCCACTGTGGACTTGCAGGCCTCGCAGAAAGTGTCGTCGGTGAAGCGCTCCATCAGGCTGGTTTTGCCCACGCCGCGGGAGCCGATGATGATGACCTGCAGCTTGAAGTCGGCCGGCCTGGGGGGCTGCTTGCGCCGGCGGGCCTGGCCGCCCGACAGCGCCGGGGAGCCCGCGCCCAACCCGCCGCCGCCCGCGGGCCGCCTGTGCAGCGCGGCGCCAGGATCCATGCACGCATGCGGCCCCCCGAGCCCCCGCGCCCCCTCGGCCTCCGCCAAGCGCCGCGGCTCGGCCCCGGGCTGGGCGAGCGCGCGCTCGAGCGGCCCCGGCGGGCCGCGGGCTCCGCGCTGCAGCTGCGCCGCCGGCCGGCCCCCAGCGTCCGCCCCGCCGCCGCCGCCGCCGCTGCCGCCGCCGCCGGGGGAGGAGGAAGGGAAGCAGCTACTCCGCAGCAGCGGCAGCAGCATCCCGGGCGAGGCGGCGCGACGGCGCAGGCGCAGGTGGGCGGGCGGCGGGGCGGGGCGCGAACCCCCGCGCGCGCCCCCTGCCGGCCGGAGGACCGCCCGCGCGCGCCTCCAGTTGCCTGCTCGCGCTCCCTGCTTGGCCTCCGCTGCCCTTTGGCCCCCTTGCCTTTCTTTCTGCGACTTTCACCTTCTGCTTCCCCTCCATCCGCATCCCCTCTTTTCCTTCTTCCCTCCTCCTGTCCCTGCTGTCATTGAGCGCAGCCCACAAACAGTAGGCCCGTGCGATAGCCGTCTCCCCCAAAACTGTTGCATGCACTCTGAGATAGTCCCCCTCCCCACCCTGCCCCACATCACCGCTGCAAACTCGCACTGACCGTCCCCGACCGGCCCCCGCGTCGACCCCCGCCCCCTGGGGGGTGTCCCCTGCACCCCTGCCCCGGCTCAGGCCCGGACCCACCCACCCCTCTTGGAAGGCAGACTGACCACGTCTGATATTTTCCATAGGAAACTCGCCGAAATCAGTTATTTTTAGTCCTGATTGCTGCCTAATGCAAAGTGCATATGTTTTCATTCCTTTTAACTTGTAAATAAAATAAATAGCCTATTCCTTTGGGGAAGCCCGTGAGTTCAAACAGTAGTAAGGAACTCCAAGACTGACACTCCAGAAGTTTAGGGACTCTGAGCTCGGGCTGTGTGTTTGGCCACTTCTGTTTGGAAGGATTTAAGGATTCAGAAAATCACTGCTCTGATCCCTCGCCAGGGATCTGTTTAGCAAATTCCTCAGCGTGAACTTGAGCACCTCAGAACACAGGGTTCTAAACATGATAGGAGCTGGCACATTTGCCCAGCATGATCGTGTAACTCACCAAATTTCAGCCTTATTTAGAACTAGGTTTAGTACCAGCTTAGTCCATGTGGGTATTACTCTACTAACCTGATTTGTGAAAGTGCAGCATTGCCCACAGGGTAAACTGGAAGCTTACAAGTATGAGAGAATTCTTAGCTCTCCAAAAGCAATCACAATAGAAGTCTTTTCAGTATTCTTGCCACGATAATCCCATGGACAGAGGAGCCTGGCAGGCCACAGTCCATGGGGTCACAAAGAGTCTGACAGGCTGAGCAAACTAACATACTTTCACTTAGGATGTTTAAAATATGACCATATCTGTTATTTTAAGCATGGTTCCATCACCTAACGGTCAATGAGCCTTTCTGAGCTGTAGATTTCTCTACCCTTCTATAGGAATGAGAGTGACTCCTCTTGGTATTCAGCGTTGTTAGGAAAGCACCTGCTGACAACCTATGCAGTGTTTGTTACAAACAGTAACTCACTCCACTAATGTAAGGAATTAAAGAACCTGGTTTACTCAAGGCTTTCCAGAGATATTTCAGTTTCCCAAAGCAAGACACATCTGCAGAGGTAATCTCAAGATTTTTACTTTGGTCTATCCCGATTTGTAGCACTTCCTGTCCCAATAGGCAACATTTTGTGGTGTGGGTTGTGTAGCCAAAGACCCTCTTGCCTGTAATATAGTATCTTCCTCACAAAGCAACTCTGTAATATTTCCTCCACTGGGATAGTTAATGGGTTAAGTGGCAGGGAGTTGGGTACCCCGCCCAGAGGGCCCAGGTAAAATCCTTAGTGTTGCTTTGCACTATCTGTTATTACATAATGTTCCAGCCCGTAGAACCAGATACATAGTACAATTCAGTAGCTGTTTGTAAAAGAAGGAAGGACATCTCCTATTGATACAATTAGCGGGCTCTGTAGGCTGTCCTAAATGCAGATTGTGAAGTAAAGGGGATACCCTGCCCACCTGCTTTTCCCCTGGAAATGCCTCCCTATCATTTTATAAGACCCCTTCCTTCACTGCCAGTTTATTATTTTATAAGACCCCCTTCCTTCACTGCCAGTTTATCATTTTATAAGACCCCCTTCCTTCACTGCCAGTTTATCATTTTATAAGACCCCCTTCCTTCACTGCCAGTTTATTATTTTATAAGACCCCCTTCCTTCACTGCCAGTTTATCATTTTATAAGACCCCCTTCCTTCACTGCCAGTTTATCATTTTATAAGACCCCCTTCCTTCACTGCCAGTTTATCATTTTATAAGACCCCCTTCCTTCACTGCCAGTTTATCATTTTATAAGACCCCCTTCCTTCACTGCCAGTTTATTATTTTATAAGACCCCCTTCCTTCACTGCCAGTTTATCATTTTATAAGACCCCCTTCCTTCACTGCCAGTTTATCATTTTATAAGACCCCCTTCCTTCACTGCCAGTTTATCATTTTATAAGACCCCCTTCCTTCACTGCCAGT
The DNA here is from genome assembly GCF_019923935.1 of Bubalus bubalis. Classification (NCBI taxonomy): domain Eukaryota; kingdom Metazoa; phylum Chordata; class Mammalia; order Artiodactyla; family Bovidae; genus Bubalus; species Bubalus bubalis. Next base: position 20,992,943 of record NC_059178.1, read on the forward strand.
TTATCATTTTATAAGACCCCCTTCCTTCACTGCCAGTTTATCATTTTATAAGACCCCCTTCCTTCACTGCCAGTTTAGCCCCATCATTATTACTACCTAAGACCAGAGAAACTGTAACTTTGACAAAGGACCAGAACTGGAAGGGCATGGAAAGTGGGTCACCAGTCCCCAAAAGACAGACAAAGAAGAGAAGCCGAAGAACCTGGGGAAGGCGGGGACAGGAGGACTCTGGAGATAGTGGGTCCTGGAAACGCAGGGAGGACTGTGGGTTACAAAGGTAGGACCGATCACGAAGAGTCAAATCCTGCAGACCAGGCACGCCACATGAGTGGAGGCACGCCGTGACTTGCGTGGCATTATGGTACCGTGAGAATGATTGTGCAGATTCAAACAGTTTGAAATGATCTTCATAATGAATGGGAAAATTAGGATTGCTCCACGACCTTCACACATTTTTTTCTTGGGATATGAAAAACATCATCAGTTATCAGTATAAAGAAATGAAAGAAATAATAAAACTAGTGTTATTTAGGACAGTGTCATTGAACACATTAGAAATGCTGATAAAGTGCTTTGTGTCTTTGTATAAACCTTATCAAGAATAGCTTGAACAGTGCTCATCTTCTTGTCATGAGACTCAGGATAAGCCGTGGACATCTTTCCATGGTGTGGTGAATTGTTGCAATCCTTCCAAAGCTTGGATCAGCTTCCAGCATTTTGTTCTTTGCATGCTCAATGTTATGAATTATCTTCACCAGTTCATTAAGTGTTACATTTTTTGCTGGCATTACTTCCTCTGGGATGGCTTCATCTTTTTCATCACAACCATTTTCCTCTGTTGTGTCAATAAGCCAGTCTTCCCTGAGCTCCTCTGTCAGCGTGTCTGAAACTTCTCCAAAGGCGGCAGGGTCACTCATCCCAGAGTCAGCTGTTTCTTTTTAGATTTCTTTTATTAAAGTAAAGTTGATTTACAATGTTGTGTTAACTTCTGCTGTACAGCAAGATGACTCAGTTACACGTGTATTACATTCCTTTTCATATTCTTTTCCATAATGGTTTATCACAAGATATTGGGGTTCCCTGTGCTGTACAGTAGGCCCTTGGTGTTTATCCATGCGATATGTAACAGTTCGCATCTGCTAATCCCAGACTCCTGGTCTATCCCTCACCTCAGCACCTTCACCCATTTCTTCTCTAACTCCACTCACACAGATTCAGTGTCACTTCCCATATGATCACTTTTTATTTCTTTGATATGCACCTTCCGTTTTGGTGACCGGTTTCCTCTTTCGACTGCCTGTTTTTGTGAAATGTCATGTGGGTTTAGTGTGGGAGACAAGGAGGCGATACAATGACACACTCTGCTGTCAAAGGAAGGTTGTCATCATTGTTGTTCAGCCTCTAAGTCGTGTCCGACTTGATGACCCCGCAGACTGCAGCACGCTAGGCTTCCCTGGCCTTCACCATCTCCTGGAGTTTGCTCAAACTCATGTCCATTGAGTCAGTGTGGGGCACTGAGTAACCCCACAGGGACCAGTCACCAACAGACTCTGAAAGAAGTGACATCGTAAAGGAGGCTCTGACTCCAGTTTTTGATGTTTGACTACAGACATATTTTAAGCCTCACTCCTGCCTCCTGCCCTGGTGCTCCATGTCCGGGCAAGTGATAAGAAAGTTTGGGCCTTCCCTCTTGTGGAGCTGGTGGGAGATTCAAACCACGCAAGTCCCTGCCACGTGCAGGAAATGTCACCCTAGCCACTCTCCCTGACCCCTACCCCAGCACAGCAAACCCCGAGCCCATCTCCTTCCCTCTGCTCTCAAGTCATTTTCAAACAATATAGCTTAGAAGACCCACCCTGTACTCCCTGGAATGCTCTGATTATGTCAACGTCAAGCATGCCTTCTTGGTATGTGCATGGCGTCACTGATCTTGACATCCAAACCACGCTCTGGGGCAATCCATCCCTGTTCCTGGGAGTGGCCACAGCAGACATGATGGTCACTGGTTTCTGCACACACCTGGTGCTTATGTAGCACCCTGAAGAGCTAGCTGTGAAGTTTGTGCATTTTGCAATCACTCGTAGTTAATATACCATGGTCATAGAAACTTGAACTGTTGATGTTGGAGTTATTTAATAACTGGAGCTATTTAACTAAATTGAGGTAACCAAAGTTCCTGCTTATCAGAACCACAATGAAGGGGCTGTTTTGAAAAGCTTTCATCACAGTGAGGGTGGGAATCAGATTGCATTGTTCTTCTCCATTAACTGAACATGGATTTTTGTCCATGGACTCACGTTGTTTTGTGAATCCATCTGTTCCAGGTAGAGTTTATCCAAGCGTCAGGATCCGGGGGGAATGTTGGTTTGTCTGAGTCACTCACTCAGATTCTATTCTCCTTGTCAGTTCAGTTCAGTTCAGTTACTCAGTTGTGTCCGACTCTTTGCCACCCCATGGACTGCAGTACGCCAGGCCCTCCCTGTCTATCACCAACTCCTGGAGTTTACTCAAATTCATGTCCATTGAGTTGGTGATGCCATCCAACCATCTCATCCTCTGTCATCCCCTTCTCCTCCTGCCTTCAATCTTTCCCAGCATGAGGGTCTTTTCAAATGAGTCAGCTCTTCGCTTCAGGTGGCCAAAGTATTGGAGTTTCAGCTTCAACATCAGTCCTTCCAATGAATATTCAGGACTGATTTCCTTTAGGATGGACTGGTTGGGTCTTCTTGCAGTCCAAGGGACTCTCAAGAGTCTTTTCCAGCACCACAATGACATATGACCAAACTCTGGCCAAAAAGACACGCAGGGAAATCTTCAGGAAAATAGAGCATCTGGTTAAAAAGTGCTTTAAGAAAAGACTCAAGGAAGAGATCAGCCTGCAGATGAGGGGCCTTGAGGCTTAAGCTTCATGACTTACAATAAGTCTGTAGCTGCAGAAATACCAGCGCTGCAATTTTATAATTTATGGTGTTACTTGCTCAGTCATGTCTGACTCTTTGCAACCCCATGGACTGTAACCTGCCAAGATCCTCTATCCATGGGATTCTCCAGGCAAGAATACTGGAGTGGGTTGCCATTTCCTCCTTCAGGGGATCTTCCTGAGCCAGAGATCAAACCCACAGCTCCTGCAACTTCTGTATTGGCAGGCAGATTCTTTACTGTCTGAGACACCAGGGAAACCCACAATTTTATAACCAACCTCGAAGTAAGCTTTTCCTCTTCTTTACTCAATTAAGATGACTCAATAATTTAAATATGAATGTATAAAATATGTATACACTAAAAAGAATCTTTTTCATATTTGGGAATTCTGTAAAAGATTTTGACAAGAAAGAGTATGAAATTTATTGTGGGAATAACTGATAGACCAAAATCCTGGAAGCAATGGGAGGGTGTGGTCCCAGGGATGCAGGGCTCAACTCAACTCTCTTTGGCTGGAATGAGGTCACATGCCCATTCTAATGCCAGTCCTGATGCCAAAAATAGGTCCACCAGTGAGGGGACACGGTCAGTCTCAGTCTCCATGAATCTCTAGGGGAGGGCTGGACACCCAGATGAAATTGGGGCTTTGCCAGCAAAGAAGAAGGGAAGAATGGATGTTGGGTCACTCCCCAACCGATAAGTTTCAGCCTCAGACTCAAAGCACATGGTCAGCCTCCTTCCACACCTGTGTCCTGTCTGTCTGAGACCCACCCCGGCCAGCCCATCCTCTGAAAAGGCCCAGCCTGCATGACTGCCCGCCTTCCTTCTGTTCCAGGCTTCCCCTCTCGCCATCCCAGGCTCCTGGCTGGGACCCCTAACTCTGACCCCACAGTGAGATGGAAAAGGACAGCCTGAGTGGACAGTAAGGCCCCGTCAAGATGCGGAGATGGAAGTGCTAACTCAGCGTGTGTTCTGGGACCAGTGAGCAGGTTGGGAATTTTGGAAGAAGAGACACACTACAGAGCAGATAGATCGACCCACTTATTCAGAACACTTAGGTCGAGCTCCTGCCGTGGGCCTGCTGGTGTGGGGGCCATGATCCTGGGCAAGATGGCCACAACAGTCCCTGGGCAGATGTTCCCAGAGCCCTCTCCAACCCTCGCTGCCATGCCCGGGAGGTGACCTGTCGGGGCCATGTGTCAGCCCCTCCTCCCCCACCCCCCTACCCTGCTCCCTTCCTGGTGGGTTGGGGCCATTTGAGGCAACAGGAGGTGATCAGAGGAAGGAAGTCAGAGTGCATTTTTATCCTTAAGTTCTGCCCCTGTTGGATTTCTGCAGTTCACCTCAAGCCCTCTTAATGACACGCTGTCTGCATATTTGATTATGTTGTATCAGTATGTCCATTTTTTCCACATGACAATATTTTCAGGTGAAACTTTTGGATGTTATCTTTCACTGGACTTGAATATTCTCACTTTTGTGAAATGGCTCAAGAAAACAATATTTATTTCCCTTTTATTATTTAATAACATATAACTGCAAATTATGATGCCTAAGCAAGTGTCCCTCGGAATGCGTATCTGTGGGGGTGATGGTGTCGTATTCCTTCCTGACAAAAAAATGGGAAATCTAGACATCTGGGAAGTAACTGACACAGTGCAGTCTACATCAAAATCTTACACTCTGAATTATGAAAAGAAATGTGTTCACACACATGATGCTTTTAAAGAAACTCCTGTATAGAGTTTCAAAGGAACCATCTTTGGGTCAAATGATTTAAATGTAAGTCTTTTTTCTTCAAAGGAGATAAATATAGATGATAGGAGAAGGGGGCGACAGAGGATGAGATGGTTGGACAGCATCACGACTTGATGGACATGAGTTTGAGCAAACTCTGGGAGATGGTAATGGACAGAGAAGCCTGGCGTGCTGCAGCCCATGGGGTTACAAAGAGTCAGACATGACTGAATGACAAAGTTGGTTGATAATGCAGTTCAGCTCCACCCAGGGAGTTTGCGGAATCAGAATTCATTCCGTCCCTTAATTAGAAGCTCCATAATACTTTGTTTTTCACTAATTACTGGCTTTCTTTTTAAAAGAATGAAATGTGTATGACTCACCAACCTTCTGTCTTCTTTGCAGAATGCCCTGCCTCCTTGTTACAGGACTGAGCCACAGGAGGCCTTGGTATGTTGGCCCCAGCTTGTTCATTTCTTCACAGCTGCTGAGATGTGTTAGCTCAGAAACCTGCTGGAGCCAAACTCAAATGTTTATACATCCAGTTGTTTTAAACATAGCCCCAGTAAGCAGATTTTTAGCCATTTAGAACGTACTTGCTTTGCATACCCTGAGAAACTGTGCTTAACATCTTCTCACTAGAGATAAGATAAAGCTTCCAGCAGCTATATAAAGACCCCAGGCTGCTGTACCCTTTGGAGTTCTCTGCCTGGAGATGTCACCTACCATGTAACCCCTGTCTCCCTGGTGGAGTTTCCTCGCCCTCCTCATCTTCCCAGTTGTGGTCTCCTGCACAGGAGCCTCAGAGTGGTCCCAACCCCAGGGACTCCCTGGTGTAGACCTGTCCAAGCAGAGTCTGTGTGGGCTACTGCCACCTGGTGGTCATGTCTATTTACTTGCTCAACCCTGAAATCTCTTGAACCTTACACGTCTCTGTCCAAAATCTTATCCTCTATTTTTCCTTGAGAAAGAAAAATTCAAACCAGGACAGCACATTCAAGGCCCCCAAATTCAGAAACTGAGACCCACAGGGTGACTTCCAAGAGTCTGTGCAGGTGGCCTTGGTGACCCAGGAATGCCCAGGACAGCATTCTGGGCTTGGCATCTCAGATGGGACCCCAAAGGTAGATTTCAGCTGGAAGAAGATGTTTCAAAAATGTGAGGCTTAGCTCAAAATCAGAACCCAGAGAGGAGCTTGGAAGTTGTTGCTGTTTAAATTCACAGGTGAGGCAGCAGTCACATTCCTGGTCCTCTCATTCTGGAAAGCCCTGCTCTGTGGGGCCCGCAGGCTCTTCTCCACGTTTTTGGCTCAGCTGCTTCATTCTCTGTGTCAACAGGCAGGTGTTTTTCTCTGATGTGAGGTGCACATGTCACAGGTGGTCTCAGCAGCTTGATTCTGGGTGGTACTCTCAGCTCCTGTGCCTAAAACCAGCTTATCTGGAGTCTCCAAAAGAGGGCACCTGACCCACCCAGCTGGGCCCAATGTCCAGTTGGTGTAACAAGAGCTGCGGCTGGTGGTGAGGAGGGTCATGTGTGCAGGGTGGGCCCTGTGGACCCTCCCCCTGATCCAGTGCAAATGCCCACGAGGAGGGACCCCCAGACCCAAGGGGAAGGCAGGCAGCCTGGGGAGTGAGCAACCCACAGAGATTCAGGTGTAAGGACCAGACAAGGCCAGCAGAGCATGGCCCTCTGGGCTGGACCACACTTCCCATCCCTCCTCTTCTTGGCTGGCAAATGGACATGGAAAGGATGTGGCTCCAGCAGCCTACCTCCAAAGCTGGACACCACTAGACATAAAAGAAGTTGGTGATGACTCTAACCATCACCAGGGAGCAGGACTGAGCTCCTCACACAATTACACACATGTACACAGTGTGCACAATGCAACACACATATGAACACAACCATACACATGTACACAGAGGCAATACATGTGCACACACAATCACACATGTACACAAATCACACACACGCATGACATCACACATGCACACACAGTCGCACAGTACAGAAACCACATGACATATCATTATACATATTTACACATGCACATAAAACATATGTACACATAACCACACAGGTACACAGGTTACACCAAAGCACACACATGCACACACACATATACACAGCCACAGATGCACACACATGTACACACAATCACATGTGTACACACATACACATATAGATGTATGCACAAGCACACACATATGCACACATGAATGCATACACACATGCACACACAGAGCCTCTCAGCTGTCATTTTTGTGATTCTTCTTCCCTTTTAAAATACAGTACTGTTATTTTTACTTTTAAGCACAGATAAAATGCACACACATGGGTGCAGAATGGAAACACCAGTGTGCTTTTTCTGCGCCTCTAAGAGTGGATGCAGACCCCACATGTAAATAAGGACAGTCCTAGGTCCTTGGAAAAGTTTACCTAAGCAAGTGTGCGTGCCTGCCTGTGTGCTAAGTTGCTTCAGTTGTGTCTGACTCTGCAACCTCATGGACCGTGGCCCGCCAGGCTCCTCTGTCCGTGGGATTCTCCAGGCAAGAATACTGGAGTGGGTTGCCATGCCCTCCTCCAGGGGATCTTCCCGATCCAGGGATCAAACCCATGTCTTCCACGTCTCCTGCTTTGGCAGGTGGGTTCTTCACCACTAGCGCCACCTGGGAAGCCCAAGTGTATGTGCTTCTTTTCAGAAAAGGAAATAACGAGTTATTAAAGACAATGTAAAGATATTAACTATTGTACTGACTTTCAGATGACAGAACTGACCAGCTTTGGTAAACAAGGCGAATTTAGTTTTAGGATGTGGGCCAGTCACAGGAAAACTCAGAAAGGCCACGTGGACCTTGGGGAGGCCTCCAAGTCTCTCAGGCCCCTCCCACCTCACCTAGGCCCCACTCTGGGTGTTGATTTCAGGGCTTATCTCTTATCTCGCTCTGTTCCCAGTTCCCAGAGGAGGAAGGGGCTGTTATCTGCTGCTCCCAGAAAGAAAGAGTATAAACTTACATCTCTTTGTTCTGTTGCCAAATTCACAGGGATGCCCTTGACTTTCTTGGCTCCTTGGGGCTCCATCTTTAGACCACGAAGAGGCACAGAGGACGCAGCATCACCAAGGAGCCCGGCGGCCGTGATATAACTAGATTCACAGATGGGGAGGCTGATTCTCAGAAAGTGCGGACAGGTGGTTGAGATGCTGGGGGCGGTGAGCTGGGGAGACAAAATTACAGCCCTCCGCTTCCGCAAACAGGCAACACAGAGGGGGAAAACCTATAATCACACCATTAAAGATAATAGTTGGAGCATTTGCATGCCATTTTTTTTCTCACTGAGAAAGGGCACTTTCTATTCAGACTTTAAGAAATAGGGATAGGATAATGAAGGTATTTTAAAGTTTTTTCTTTTAAACATTTTTGTGTATTTTCTAAATTCTCAAGAGTTCACTTTTATAATCTAAAAAAATAACCTATATTTAAAAATAAGAGAGGTATTTCAAGAGACAGCCAAGTTTTCTGAACACTTGTAACTTGTGTTACCAGTTACATGAATCATGCATAGAACATATGACTCATGAACTGCCATCATGAAATAACTTTATCTGTCATTGTTCTTTTAAATTTCTCCAGTGGAACTAGCTTTTCTCTGTGCCTGGGTAAAAGCTGGGGCAGCCGAGCAGCATTCTGACTTCTGGAAGTCACTTTAGTCATGCAAGTTGTCTCAATACAGAAACAAGTATTTCCAGTGGCCTGCAATTTTCTAAACTCAAACTTGGTATCATTAAGGTGTTTCTTCTCTAGCAGGTGGGAAGCGTGCTGCTGGGGAAAGTGTGACAGTTTCTCAGCACCAATCCTACAGGTCAGCATCTTTGTCTGGAACCTCAAGTTGGCCTGTGTTCCTTCTCATCTTAGGGGCTGGGCCCAAACCTGCAATTTTATACCGTATTATACAGAACCCGCCTGCCAATGCAGGAGACTCAAGAGACATGGGTTCCATCCCTGGGTTGGGAAGATCCCCTGGAAATTGTGGAGTGTAAAATGTCAACCTGCTCCAGTGTCCTTGCTTGGAAAATCCCATGGACAGAGGAGCCTGGTCGGCTACAATCCATAGGGTTGCAAAGAGTCAGACACAACTGAGCACACACACACACACGCACTCACATACACTTCAAATTGACCCCTTTTTTTTCTTTTCTTTCTTCTCTTTCTTTCCTTCCTTCCTTCTTTTCCTTCCTTCTGGCTTGCGGTATCTTAGTTCTCTGACCAGGGATCAAACCTATGCCCTTGGCAGTGAAAGTGTGGAGTCCTGACCACTGGACCATTAGGGAATTCCCCCTTTTATTTCTTTAATTTTAAAAAGTAGATATAGGTGCACCCTTACAAGCTGCTTTTAGTCTAGAAAAATGTTAAATGCAAACTGACTTGGTTGTTAGTTGGTCCATCCATCCTTGAACATTGGACAGCTGAGGGCTGCATCCTGCGGTGCTTCAAACTGAAGTTAGCATGCCTGTAATGTCTGCACTCTGGGGTTTAAAAAGGAGTACATTGAAACTGCTTATTCTACACTCAGCTGTTCAGAATCAGAAGGCAGGAAAGGACTGCTGATGGCCTTATGAATAATGTATCCCTTTGTGTCCAGCAGGTAAGCAAATGAGAAGGTACACAAAGGATTTAAAACTTTGGAAGACTGTACCTCAATTGAGATTACGTTTAGTTTTCTTCTTTGTCTCAAATATTCTTTTACATGTATGTACTGATGTTCATGTTTTAAAGAAAATAAAAACAGCTTTCTCTTTTCCTTCCTTGAAAGGAAGCATTTGAACTTGAAGGTTGAACTGGACAGAGCTGTGTGTTAACACCACACGTGTTTGCTGGGGTCAGAGGTGCGGCCTGTCTGCTCTCCACATGAGGGCGGCCCCCAGTGACCCGCAGGGCGTCTGCAGGAAGGCTGGGTGCAGGACCCTCTGTCACCCAGACCACATGTGTTTCTCCTATCGCTGCTTTAACTTCATTTCCCAAGGCTGAGGTCACTGCTTTCCATGGGGACTGGTCATTTCATCTGGAATAGTGGCTCGTTAATGTGGAAGTGGGGCTTTCTGCCACAAAAGTTAATTTTTTGTATGCTTTCCAAACCGCACTCTCCCTACCTATTAGGAGGCTGGGCACAAATGCTCTTTGTAACACATCTTGAACGTGGGTGTGCAGAGAATCCTGACCACTCGATGCTGGTGCTGATGTGCAGAGAAGCAGCAGATCCCAACGACTGCCGAGCGTGCTCTGAATCTGTGAGTTACACAAAATCGAGTGTGAATGGTAGCTGTGCCAGGTGGAACATGTTGACAGAAGACAGGAATATTCAAGAGATCTTTTTAGATGTTTTCAATTTGCTTAGCGTTAAATGTGGTCTCTGAATAAATTTAAATTGTGCTTATCCCAGCACGTCAGAATTCTCACCGAAAATGGTAAATAACATTTAGTAGAAAATTGCTTTGCTTTGTGGGATTGCCTGTCCTACCCTAAATGAGGTGTAAATACTTTTCTAATTTAGGAAAAACAGTGAGAAGATTTTCCTGCTCCAGAAAGGCAATTTCACCTCCACTCGAAGGAACTGGAGTGCCTTATAGAGAACATCTCAGCAGGAGAACACGGAGTTCAGAGAATTTCTGGAATGTCGTATCAAGGCTACAAGGAGAGACGGGATTGGGCTGGACCTATAACTGTAAGGAAGAGGATGTGACTAAAAAGATGATGTCATTTGCAGCTGCTTCCACTGTGTAGGGAGATGTCCTGGGGTCAGCTCTTCCCTTGCAGGGATGGAGGGAGGGCTGTGGCTGCCTGCACTGCTTTGGACCCCTGACAACTTCCCCTGGGTTCCCGGAGCGTGCGCTGTGGCCTTAGCCAATTTCCCCTGAGATGGTGAGAGCAGGTGGAACCACAGGCCCATGTATCCCTGAAGCTCACAGCTCCGCCAAGAGCCAACGAGTGGAACCCAGCGGTTCTCTGAAGCACACAACTTCAATAAGCCACATCCTCGAGGGGAAGATAAATTAAGGATTCACAGATACACAGTACTCTGTATAACATAGATAAGCATATACACAACGGAATATTACTCATCCATAAAAAGGAATGCATTTGAGTCAGTTCTGATGAGGTGGATGAACCTAGAACCTATTATACAGAGTGAAGTGAGTCAGAAAGAGAAAGATAAATATCGTATTCTAATGCATATATATAGAATCTAGAAAAATGGTACTGAAGAATTTACTTGCAGGATAGCAGTGGAGAAACAGACATAGAGAATAAACTTACGAACATGGGGAGAGGTGAGAAGAGGGTGAAATGTATGGAAAGAGTAACATGGAAGCTTACATTACCATATGTGAAATAGATAGCCAACATGAATTTGCTGTGTGGCTCAGGAAACTCAAACAGGGGCTCTGTATCAACCTAGAGGGGTGGGATGGGGTGGGAGATGGGAGGGAGATTCAAAAGGGAGGGGATATATGTATATATATCACTGATTCTTATTGGGGTTTGACAGAAAACAACAAAATTCTGTAAAGCAATAATCCTTCAATTAAAAATAAATAAATTTAAAAAATTGTAAACATAAAAAAACCCAACATAAATAAGCAACAAGGACCTCCTTTATAGCATAGGGAACTATAATCAATACCTTTTAAGAACCTATAATAGAAAGCAATCCAAGAATAAGAATATGTATACCTGGATTACTGCTGTACACCTGAAACTAACAACATTGTAAATCAGCTATACCTCAGTTAAGGAAAAGAAGTGAAATCCGTCCTCCCCCTTGTTCACCTGAGGGACAGGTGACCACTGAACTTCTCCCCAGACGGGCCCCCTGGTGGGATTAACCAGGCCTGGCGGAGCCCTGCCTGTGATTACTGTTTACCTGGACTTCTGTGGTTCCCCTCATGACAGCCCATCTACATAATGAGAGGGGCCCCTCGCCAGGTCCAGTTTAGATTCTGACTCATGATGTTTCACTGAGTCAAACTCCCGCTGTGTCTGCTCCCGGCTGACCTCACCTTCATGATCACAAGAATGCAAGTCATTCCTGGTCCTTCCAGGTTCCCCTCTGGCCTTGCTCCCCCTTCTGCCACTTCCTCTCCCGCCCAAACTGGCAACTATCCAGGCTTTCTGCTTCTGCTCCTCAGTCCTGGGACTTTTCCTCTCTTTCCAGAGTAGCTTTCCCTCCCATCCATACTGCCCAGTACCTTCTACTCCACAGGGCTCATGTACCTTTCTAATGTTTTTAATTCCCTACCAAAAAGCAACTGCTCTTTTATTTTGTCAGTTCATCCTGTTTCACTTCTTTTGTGTCATTTTATTTTCTTCTCATGTTATTCTTTTTTTAAAAAAAATAATTTTAGGTATTTATTTTGGCTGTGCTGGGTCTTCACGGCTGCACGAGCTCTCCTCTAGTTGTGGCAAGTGGGGGCTATCTCTAGTTGCAGTATGCAGCGGCTTATCATGGTAACTTCTCTTGTTTTGGGGCACATACTCTAGGGGGCACAGGCTTCAGTAGCTGCACCTTCAGGGCTTTAAAGCACAGGCTCAGTAGCTGTGGCACACAGGCTTAGTTGCTCCTTGGCATGTGGGATCTTCCTGCGTCAGGGATCGAACCTGTGTCTCCTGCATTGGAAGACAGATTCTTTATCACTGAACCACCGGGGACGCCTTCCTCGTGTTATTAGATATCATAAGAAAAATATTGATGCCTTCTGCTTTCATGTATACAAGTCAGAGGGCCTTCTCCCTTCCGCAGAATGACTCAGGTCTCAAGGCCCATACCTGATCAGAGCATTCAGACTGCACTCTACGTTGCTGCCTCCGCCAGTGCAGGGGCCACAGTGGTCCTGTGTGACCCTCTACAGCACGATGTCAAGCCTGATGCCAAGAGGCACCCACAGCTTAGGAAGCCGGAGTAGACCATCCAGCAGCCCGAGCCACACGGTCTGCTTGAAGCAAACACTAGGGCCTAGCCTAGGTCTCCATGCCCTCTTGTTTCCATCAGCACTTGTTGTGGGAAGATGGGCCCATTGACAGTAGCTTGCGTTTTGCATGTGTGTCTGTCTTGCCTGGGAGAAGATGGTTGAGTTAAGGTACAGGCAGATTACTCTGAATGTCTAAGAACCAGAAACTTTCAGTTTCCTCCTGGGAGATGAAGTCTGGGGATCCTGGTATGTGGAGAAGAGGAGAAATGGGTAAGGTTAGGAGGGCGGAAGGGTGCTATTGGGGTCAGGGGTTAGGTGTGGACTTTGGGAGGAAATGACCAACAGACTTTGAGAGCAATGATGCTTCTCAAGTAACATCATTTTTCTTAATATTTATATGCTGTAAGTCACTTCTACATTAACATATATCATTGTTACTTTAACATTCTTAGTTTTTAGTTCTTTTTAAAAATAGTAATAATATAGCTCACACATATATTTTTTTACGGTTTTTAAAAAAATTTTTTTTTTTTTTTGGTTGCACCAAAGGGCATGTGGGATCTTAGGTCCCCAACCAGGGATTAAACTCGCACTCCCTGCATTAGAAGTGCTAAGTCCCAATGACTGGACCACCAGGGAATTCCCTGTGTATTACCTTTCAAATTTAGAACAGTCACTCACTTGCTTATTTCACTTTCAAAATAATTTCTTTTGTGAGTGCATCAGATATGTTCCTGAGTTGAAGACAGTCTAGGCAATGATTTATGCTCGTTGTGTGAATGATAACAAGGGCTGTGAGGTCACTGCTGGCGTCATGGTTCCCAGTTACTAATCCTATCCAACACTCAGTAAACAGCTTAATTCAACTTCGACAAAGGAGGCAAGAACATACAATAGGGAAAAGACAGTTTCTTCAGCAAGTGGTACTGGGAAAGCAGGACAGCCATATGTAAATCAATGAAGTCAGAACACACCCTCACAGCAGACACAAAAAATAAACTCAAAATGGCTTAAAGATTAAACAGAAGACACGACACCATAAAACTCCTAGAATAGATCATAGGAAAATCATTCTGAAATAAAGTGTACTAGTGTTTTCTTAGGTTAGTTCCTCAAGGCAATAGAAATAAAAATGGAAATAAACAAATGGGACCTAATCAAACTATCAGGCTTTCGCACAGCAAAGGAAATCATAAACAAAACAAAAAGACAACTTACAGAATGGGAGGAGATGTTGGCAAATAATGTGACTGGCAGGGCCTTAATTTCCAAAACATACAAACAGCTCATACAACTCAACAACAAACAACCAGACTGAAATATGGGCAGAAGACAAATTTCCATAGAAACTGCTCCAAAGAAAATATACAGATAGCCAATAGGCACATGAAAAAAATGCTCAGCATTGTTAATTATTAGAGAAATGCAAATCAAAACAACAATGAGGTATCACCTCACTCCGACCAGAATGGCCATCAGCAAAAAGTCGACATGTAATGAATGCTAGAGATGGTGTTGAGAAAAGGGACTCTCCTACATTGCTGCTGGAAAGGTAAGTTGGTGCAGCCACTATGGAAAACAGTATGAAGGTTCATCAGAAAAGTAAAAACAAAATTACCATATGATTCAGTAATCCCACTCTTGGGCATATATCTGGACAAAGTGAAGTGAAGTGAGGTGAAGTTGCTCAGTCGTGTCCGACTCTTTGCAACCCCATGGACTGCAGCCTATCAGGCTCCTCCGTCCATGGGATTTTCCAGGCAAGAGTGCTGGAGTGGATTGCCATTTCCTTCTCCAGGGGATCTTCCTGACCCAGGAATCGAACCCGGGTCTCCTGCATTGCAGGCAGATGCTTTACTGTCTGAGGCACCAGGGAAGCCCTATCTGGACAAAACTGTACTTCAAAAAGATACGTGCTCCCCTATGTTTATAGAAGCACTGTTCACAACAGCCAAGACATGGAAACAACTTGAATGTCTATCCACAGATGAATGAATAAGGTAGATGTGGGGCATATATACAGTGGAATACTACTCAGTCATGAAAAGAATAAAATAATGTCATTTGTAGCAACGAATGAACAAAACTAGAGATTATCACACTAAGTGAAGTAAGGCAGAAAGAGAAAGACTAATACCATATGACAACACTTATATGTGGAATCTAAAACATGATACCAATGAACATATCTATGAAACAGAGATAGACTCACAGACATACAGAGCAGACGTGGTTGCCGAGGAGGAAGGGGTCTGGGGAAGGGAAGGAGTGGGAGGTTGGGGTTAGCAGATGTAAGCTTTTATACACAGACTGGATAAACAACAAGGTCCTACTGTATAGCACAGGGTGCTATATTCAGTATTCGATGATGAACCATAATGGAAAAGAATATTAAAAAAGAATATATATATATGTGTGTGTGTGTAGAACTAAACAACATTGCTGCACAGCAGTAATTAACACAACACTGTAAATCAATATACTTCAGTTAAAAAAAAAGCCTCCAACAATTTATAAGCAGATGGGATTATTTCTAGAATTAAGTTAAAAATTATTTCTATGAGAAATTCTGTTAAAGAAGTAAACATTGAAACAGAAAAATAGATGTTACTTATTTTAAAAAGGACATCTTAATTTAGCTCAGCAAATTGTACAACAGTGTTGGAAAGCAGGAGCAGGTGGGGATCTATGTGGGTCTGTACCACCTTTGACCCTGGCGGTTCCTTGGAGGTTGAGACCCTGCCCTGTGCGAAGGGAGAGAATTGATCTCAATTAAGAAACTTCAAGTTAAGCAGCAGGGCACTCCCATAGCCAGATATGAAAGGCAAGAGATATTAATTCCATTTGGGGATCAATGCTAATATGCAACACCTCAAAGACGTTTCAGCCACCTATAAGAAGACACCAAACGCAGCTTACTATCTTTGTAATAATAAGCATTTGCTCTGGCTTCAAACGCATTCTTTTCTGATACACTGTTTTTTTTCTTTATCTGTTTTTTTTAAAATATAAATTTATTTAATTGGAGGCTAATTACTTTACAATATTGTATTGGTTTTGCCATACATCAACATGAATCTGCCATGGGTGTACATGTGTTTCCCATCCTGAACCCCCCTCCCACCTCCCTTCCTGTACCATCCCTCTGGGTCATCCCAGTGCACCAGCCCCAAGCATCCTGTATCCTGCATCGAACCTGGACTGGCGATTCGTTTCATATATGATATTATACATGTTTCAATGCCATTCTCCCAAATCATCCCACCCTCGTCCTTTCCCACAGAGTCCAAAAGACTGTTCTATACATTTCTGTGTCTTTTGCTGTCTTGCATACAGGGTTATCATTACCATCTTTCTAAATTCCATATATATGCATTAGTATACTGTATTGGTGTTTTTCTTTCTGGCTTACTTCACTCTGTATAATAGGCTCCAGTTTCATCCACCTCATTAGAACTGATTCAAATGTATTCTTTTTAATGGCTGAGTAATATTCCATTGTGTATATGTACCACAGCTTTCTTATCCATTCATCTGCTGATGGACATCTAGGTTGCTTCCATGTCCTGGCTATTATAAACAGTGCTGCGATGACCATTGGAGTACACATGTCTCTTTCAATTCTGGTTTCCTCGGTGTGTATGCCCAACAGTGGGATTTCTGGGTCATAAGGCAGTTCTATTTCCAGTTTTTTAAGGAATCACCACACTGTTCTCCATAGTGGCTGTACTAGTTTGCATTCCCACCAACAGTGTAAGAGGGTTCCCTTTTCTCCACACCCTCTGTAGCATTTATTGCTTGTAGACTTTTGGATTGCAGCCATTCTGACTGGCGTGAAATGGTACCTCATTGTGGTTTTGATGTGCATTTCTCTGATAATGAGTGATGTTGAGCATCTTTTCATGTGATACACTACATTTGAAACACAATATTGCAATTCTACTTAGATTTACACAGCTAGATCATATTCATTTCATTAAAACAGCAAAAACTTTTTCTATAGTTAACCAGGTTAAATGGACATGAGTTTGAGCAAACTCCAGAAGATAGTGAAGGACAAGGAAGCCTGGCATACTGCAATTCCATGGGGTCGCAAAGAGTCGGGACACAACTGAACAACTGAACAACAATAAAGATTAAATTAGCCCAGTCAAGAAGAAGAAAAGAGGCATTTTCCTCTTTCCTTTCTCTATTAGAGTTGTAACTGATAAAAGGCATTAAATACAAATTTCCAAAAACCACTGTCCTGGAATGATAGACACATTGACAGACTTCAAGAGGTGATGTCTGTCTCTGTGTAGGTGATCTCTGTGGTTATTCAGCTACTTTTATTTCACAGGACCTATTTAGTAAACTTAGAGATCATGCTTATAATACCTAAAAGTTGGTTAATTCAGAAGAAAAAACCCAGTCTTTCAATTACCTTATAGACAGACTACATTTTTATTACATTAACCCATTGTTTAAAAATAGGATGGTACAGTCTGTGTTCTGGTCCTAAAATAGCACAGCCGGTAACATGAGACAGGAAAAGGTGTTTGTTTGCATCCCTGTTTTTACCCATTTAACAGATAATTCTTCTTTTTCTGATCTTTCTTTCACTGGAGGTTGGCACTAAGTTTGCCAGACCTGATCCCCCATGCCAAGTCCTTCCCCCTTCCTACACAGACTCCTGGGGAGCAGAGTCGAGGCTTAGCTCTGGCCCCGCAAGGACACCATCCAAGCAGAATACACCAGCCAGTTGCTGTGGTAAGCTTCCAGGAGGATCCAGGACTTGTGGCCGACTTTAATCATTTGCCAAATGTTAACATTAAGAAACAGAGAAGGCAATGGCAAGCCACTTCAGTACTCTTGCCTAGAAAATCCCATGGATGGGGGAGCCTGGTAGGCTGCAATCCATGGGGTCGCTACCAGTCGGACGCGACTGAGTGACTTCACTTTCACTTTTCACTTTCACACAATGGAGAAGGCAATGGCAACCCACTCCAGTGTTCTTGCCTGGAGAATCCCAGGGACGGCAGAGCCTGGTGGGCTGCCGTCTATGGGGTCGCACAGAGTCAGACACGACTGAAGCGACTTAGCAGCAGCAGCAGCAGCAACATTAAGAAAAAAAGTAGGGACTTCCCTGGTGGTGCAGTGGCTAAGACTCCGCAGTCCCAAGGCAGGGGCCTGGGTTCGATCCCTCATCAGGGATCCCACGTGCTGCAACTAAAGATCCCGAATGCCACAGTGAAGATTAAAGATTCTACATGCAGCGACTAAGATCTGGTGCAGTCAAATTAATTAATTAATATTTTAAAAAAGAAAGTGCCACTTCATGGGAGGGCAGGCTTGAGGATGGTAAGGTATATGGAAGCTGAAGCCCGTATGAAGAAGAGCATGGCTTACATCTGTGAGCCAACACAGTACTGCAAAGGAAATACCATGTACCTGCTTGATGAGAAATTCACTTTTATCTGGGTCCTATAATTAGGAGTAGATGTTGCTATATTCAATAGCAAACCCCTAAAGTAAAAGGGGCTTAAAAAGTTAGAAGTTTATTTTTGTGCTGGAGTTAAATAACCTACACTGGCTAGAGTTAAATAACCTTCCTTTCACATGACGGAGCAACTTTCACTTAAGCACTTAATTGGTAGGCAATTTAATTTTGGCAACTCATGAAATTTTCCCAGGAAAAGTTTGCTGTCCTCTCCCAGTCTGAAGACTCAAAGTGAGGCAGTTAGCAGAGCCCAGAGCAGGCAGCACTGAGCTTCTAGGGCTGCCCGGTGGGAGCTTTGCATCGAGGGACCCAGCCAAGCAGAGCAATTTGGTGGAAATACACACACCTGTCCTTCTTCCCCTTGGCCCTCTGACCTGTGGTGACCTCCCTTTTGTGGCTGAACCTAACACAAAGCCAGACAACAGGGAGGGAGGTTGATGTTGGCTTCCAGGTCAGCCCCTGGGACACAGAACAGTGTGGAGAAGGTGTGGAGTGGGCTGGGGACAGTGGAAGAGATACATCTCCTGAAGAGATGATCAGGTGATATGCTTGAAGCCGAGATAGGAAGGAGCAGGCTTATGATTAAAAGAGACACGAGTACCCCAATGTTCATCGCAGCACTGTTTATAATAGCCAGGACATGGAAGCAACCTAGATGTCCATCAGCAGATGAATGGATAAGAAAGCTGTGGTACATATACACAATGGAGTATTATTCAGCCATTAAAAAGAATACATTTGAATCAGTTCTAATGAGGTGGATGAAACTGGAGCCTATTATACAGAGTGAAGTAAGCCAGAAAGAAAAACACCAATACAGTATACTAATGCATATATATGGAATTTAGAAAGATGGTAACAATAACCCTGTGTACGAGACAGCAAAAGAGACACTGATGTATAGAACAGTCTTATGGACTCTGTGGGAGAGGGAGAGGGTGGGAAGATTTGGGAGAATGGCATTGAAACATGTAAAATATCATGTATGAAATGAGTTGCCAGTCCAGGTTCGATGCACGATACTGGATGCTTGGGGCTGGTGCACTGGGACGACCCAGAGGGATGGAATGGGAAGGGAGGAGGGAGGAGGGTTCAGGATGGGGAACACATGTATACCTGTGGCGGATTATGTAAAGTTTAAAAATAAAATAAAATTTAAAATCTTCAAAAAAAAAAAAAACTCAGGTCTTAACACTCATTTAAATGCTCTTTCTGCTTCGCCATGGGGAGGAGTGAATAAGAGCTAATCAGAGTGTGAATGTGGCAGCGGAGATTTCTTGCTTCAGTTCACTATGAAGATGAAAATTACAGCGCATTGCTCAGGCTACAGCTTTAGGAAGATCTTGACGTGGTCATTTAAGCCTCAGGATTTAAGCCTCTAAATGCAAAGTGGCTTTAGGCAAGGGATAAAAGGAACAAACACACGTAGCACAATGAGCATCTGGCTCTTCATCTTTCACTGCTTCCTGGTTTCCATTAAAAAAAAGTTAAGTTTTAGAAGTAGTAGAAGGGAGTTTAAGTGTACGTGCATGTGTGTGTGTGTTTAAATCATTTCTGATTTACTATAAAAGAACAGAGATGGCTGGTTTTCCATCACAACCAACTTTTTAGCAGTCGAAGTACTGGATAACAGCTTCAGTACTGTCATTTGGAAGTTATGTGCTTTTTACAAAATTGTCCTAAGATTTTATTTTGGAAATTATAATACCCTAAGTGACAATAGTCAGTCGATTCTGAACCCTTCAGTGATATTTCACTGTGTTTTCTTTTTTTTTTTTAATTGGACTATAGTTGCTTTACAATGTTTATGCATATTGCTTTTATGGACAGTGGAAATGATAATCCTTTCTTAGCTGGGCTTGCATAGAGAGCACACACTGACCCAGACCTCTGAGTCTCCCCACCCTGAGCATCCAAGGGTGTAATGAAATCAAGGTCAGCTGCTACAGTTTCTGCCTGAACTTGACTAGAGGGGGACTCACCCAAAAGCAGAGTGTTGAGAATGTGACTAAAGTGATCGATTTCTGAAAACCGAAGTTGAAGCCCATTCTTTTTAAAGGGATCCCTATATATTTATATATATATATATAATATATATAGGGATATTTATATCTATCTATATATATAGGGACACTCTCAGAGCTCCAGCTTCAGCTTCAGCATCAGTCCTTCCAATGAATATTAAGGGTTGATTTCCTTTAGGATTGACTGGTTCGATCTCCTTGCTATCCAAGGAACTTTCAGGAGTCTTCCCAGCACCACAGTTCGAAAGCATCAATTCTTTGGCACTCAGCCTTCTTCATGGTCCAACTCTCATATCTGTGCATGACTACTAGAAAAACCATAGCTTTGACTAGACAGACCTTTGTCGGCAAAGTGACGTTTCTGCTTTTACTGTGCTGTCTAGGTTTGTCATAGCTTTCCTTACAGACCACCCACATACTCAGTCCATCACAACAGGACCCATGCAGCTCTCATAGGGGGAACTCCTAGCATCAGTAGCTAAGCAGGTTGGGCCGAGTGCAGGGTCCCACTCTGGGGGTCCTTGGATACTCTGCCTTTCAGCCCCTTCCCAGCTACAGCCTGGGGAGGGGGCTGTATCTGAGGTCAGATCTAGTGCACTGCTAGGAGGGGAACAGCAGGGAGGCTTGTGGATTTAAGGTTTACGTGTGCCCTTCGACCCTCTCTCAGATCGTGCCAATAATTTAACCCAAGATTTAAAAGGCTGGTTAAATGCAACAGTTTTATCTCTGCATGGCATTAATCTTCATCATGTTTTAAATAGTAAATATTATTTATTTTTTGTAGTACAAATTATCGCAGCCCCTAGGACGGAAACATCTGAAGCTGGAGAACAGAGAAAAGGAGAAACTGCTCAGTAAGATCAGGAGGGCTTCATGGGTGGCACAGTGGCAAAGAATCCACCTGCCGTCGCAGGAGACTTGGGCTCGATCTCTGGTCAGGAAGGATCCCACGTGACTCGAAGCTACTAAGTTCGTGCACCACTGTTGAGCCTGTGCTCTAGAGCCGGCGCTCCACAACGGGAGAGTGGCGCCTGCTCCCTGCAACTCGAGTAAAACCCTCGCAGCAACAAAGACCAGCACAGCCAAAAATAAAGAAAAGAAAGATTAGATTAGGAGGAAGAGATGAAATCTGATTTTCGAGGCAGACGTGAGCCCTCAAAGAGACGCTTGTGGAGTCTGTGGTGCGGGGGGTGGGGGCTGGGCACCTCCTGACCCTCACGGCTCCTTCACCTGTGCTGTCAGGACCAATCACTTCTACACTCATCACTGCCGGCATCATCACGACGCAGAGGATGGAGCAGAATGAGGGCAGGAAATGGACGTGAGCTACTGAGACTTGGAGAAGTGAGGATTAGGGGGTACCTGGTATCATAATTAGTCCCAACACAGCCAGTAAACAAAGATGGAGCACATCAAAGCAAGGCTTCTACTAAAAATCCCATGATTAAAAATACGAAAATTCTTGTCCTACAATGAAGCTGAAATCATTTTTTTAAAATAGACATTGCCTCCTGGAAGAGCTCTCCAAGCAAACTAACTTTTAATCCTGCTATAAATTCATGCCTAATATAATATTTCTTTTCTGCACGGGAGAATAAAATGATTCGGTCTGTGAGTAAATAGAAAAGTGAATTGGAGTTTGGCGTTCACGAGAAGTACAAATAAAGTCATAAAATTAATGTGCAGTGAGAGATAGGCCTTTATGACAGCATAGAAGAAAATGCACCAATAATAAATTTGCTCAAAGGATAAACTATTTTTTTCTGCTTAAAGCCCATCTGGCTGTCACCTTGAAATGAATATTTATTAAGGGAATAAAATAAAAGCATTTTAAATCCACTGAAGCAATGTGTTTAAATATATATGATGACAACAATAATAGATGATGAGATGGACTGGATTTTTAAAATAACAGAATAAATCACATGCTCCAGGAAAACTGTGTTAGGAATATGTCTTTGGCATCAAAGCCACAGGTCTTCAATCAAAATGGGAAGCCAGTGAAGGAAGAGAGGACCAGTTTTGGGGAATGGGGTCTGTGCTGGTACTTCAGAAGGACCTCAGTCCATCAATTAGCCGGATGCCTGGGCTGGTACCCCAGCCGGATAATGTATTAGAAGTTCTCCACATGACGCCCTGCACACCTGCTCTGGGCAACGTCCCCTCCCGCACGGCCCGCGGCTCTGCTCCAAGCCGCTCTGCTCTAAGACACTCGCCTCGCTCATCTGGCACAGGGCCATCACTGAGGAGCAGGGAGGACACAGGACCACTGACATGTCGTGCGCTGACACAGACACCACCCTGTGCTTCCTTCCCAGCAGCAGCTTCCACCTCCTGATGACATCCATGGGTTCCACCTGGTCATCCTGGCCCACCTGGCACTGGTCTGGTGTCTGTGGTGGGGGTGCCTGGCGGGGATTTCTTCCTCAGGACCTCGAGCCACACAAGTCTCTCTCTTCATCTGACTCTCCTCAAAGCCAGGCATGGATGACATTTTCAGTCCCTGGGAACCTGGACTCATCTTGCAATTAGCCCCCGGAGGTGCCTTGTTACTCAACACTGACCTGCCTGGTCCTTCAGTTTCGTCTTCTGTTGTTACCTTCATCTTCAGTAATCAGATTATGGTCCCTGTAGTGGACACCTGTTTGCTGCCAGAGCCCTCCCTGCCCCCTCCACTGACCCCCGCTCCCCCTCCTGATAAGTATTAAGTTTTCATTTGTTTTGTTTGGGTATTTAAAACCAGCCCTTCCTCTGTTCTCAGCCATGGGGTTTGAGTGGGCCTCACTCCATCTTCCAGTCTAGGGGTCAATTTGAGATTCCTGCCCCCCACTAGGCCCCAGTGCCAGGGATGTAGCTCAAGGAGGGACCACGAGGTCCCCCTGTCAGGCTGACTCACCCAGGGGTGGCCCACGGCCTCAGCTTGCCTGACCATAGAGAACTCAGGCCCACTTTGGGGAACCTACGTGTTTTGTTCTTGGGCTCAGGGGTGCACGGATAGGAGGCTTGGAGTTGCTGCAGCCATAAGGTGGAGTACCTGGAGCTCCACTGGAGGTTCAGTGAAACCCTGAGAAGGTGCCTAGCCAGTGGATGTGGAGCTCAGAGATGGATCCTGCTGACAGTAAGTCCTAGATCAAGCTATACCTGAAAGCATCCTCAGACTTTGCAGTTATGTGAATGGAAGACTGCCTTCTTTGCCCTAAGCCAGTTAGACCAGAGCGGTTGTCCATCACTTGCAACCTAAAGAATCCTGACATTTCCTTCTTTTAGCCACTTTCATGATTATTTCTCTCAATCTTCTTGTTTCCTGAAAGATTCATCATCATCATTCAGCTTTTCTGTCCTAACCTCTCACTTGATTGTGTTGTGCCCCTTCAGCTGTGCTGCTCACATGTACATTTCTGCTATCTGTAAAGTGATTTATCCTCTAGTCCAAAGAGCCCCTCAAATATTCCTTCCAATTGGAACTTTCAGGGATCAAAGGATAGTCCTCAGTTTTATAAAACCATAATGCTCACACTCATATCCACAAAAATCCTAACAAATGAGAAAAATTGGGAGAAAGATTGCATTAAAAGGAATCCAGCAAATACCCAGCGGGTGTGGTCCTGTATATCCCTGTAGAGTCACAGCACGGACCCTCCCGTTTAGAGACCCCTGTCCACCATCTCTGAGTCCCTACTTGCAGGCCAGAGGGTTGGGCACATGACCCAGGCTAGCCAGTCAGAGTAGTCCATTCTCTGTGGACACAGTGGTTGATTCAGGGATGGACATGAGGTCCAAAGAGGCTCTTTCAGTGTCTTCACTGGGATTTAAGATCTAAACTACTAGAATTGTACACTATGGTAACATATGTTCATGACCCTACCAGAGATGCATAAAGAAAGTTATACACCATAGGAGGGAAAGAGGCCAATGCATAAAAGGAGGATGAAAAGCAGAGCCAATAAACAGAGAGACAGAGAGAGAATTGAGATATAGCTTCTGGATTTGGATAAAAGCACTATATTCTTCAACATGAGCCAGTGAATTCCCCTTTTTCCCCCTGCCAGTTCTGTTCATTTGCCTGGAAAGGAAAAGTAGTTTAAAAACCTTTCTGTCTCTAATTTAAAAATTTCATGTAACTGTGGTATGGCATTAGAGAATTAATGTGTGATTAATGGATATACATCAGGAAGTCCCACTAAAGACAGGAAATTAATTTAAATGAATAAATACTTTGTAAAAACCAGGCATCTATTTACTCATGACTCCAGGTGAACATGGGTGTTAATATTTTATCATATTCCCTTCAAATTATTATGTTTTTAAGACATGAAACATTACAGTGACTGTCCTCCTCCTCCTTGTCCAGGAGTTTCTTCTGGTGAATTCTCCTATCAAAGCTATTTTAAACTGGTTTTCTGTCACTTGCAACTGAAAGTTTTTACTAATAAATATGCTTCTCATCCCACTTAAGACAGACAGCTCCAGAGCTGAGACTTGCTTGAATCTTCATCTCTGATGGTGTCTGACAAGCTGTTGGTGCATAACGAATATTAAATAACAGCAACAACTGTTGTTTAGCTATCTGCCAAGTCACAAGGTTGAAACAGCATAATATTCAGGAGTTTTTAGCTTAAAAAAACCAACTATATCTAGAAGAAAGATAAGAATGTCTTTTATCATAGCAGGAGATTTCCTCTTTGTTTAATTTCAAGGTAAGCTCTCTGTTTTTCTGGTTGAATTTTAAAAAGCAATATTTCTTTCATCAAAATCACAAATAGCAAAAGAAAAAAAAGTA
Source organism: Bubalus bubalis (assembly GCF_019923935.1). NCBI lineage: Eukaryota > Metazoa > Chordata > Mammalia > Artiodactyla > Bovidae > Bubalus > Bubalus bubalis. The sequence continues at coordinate 21,017,851 of NC_059178.1, forward strand.
AGTAAATTGGACTTTGTCAAAAGTACAAATTTTGTACATCAAAGGATACTATCAAGAAAATGAAAAGACAAACATCTGAATAAGAGAAACTATTTGAAAATCGTATATCTAACAAGGGAGTAATATCCAGAATATATGAAGAACTCCTACAACACATGCTGCTGCTAAGTCGCTTCAGTCGTGTCCCACTCTGTGTGACCCCATAGATGGCAGCCCATCAGGCTCCCCCATCCCTAGGATTCTCCAGGCATGAACACTGGTGTGGGTTGCCATTTCCTTCTCCAAATCATGAAAGTGAAAAGTGAAAGTGAAGTTGCTCAGTCGTGTCTGACTCTTATTGACCCCATGGACTGCAGCCTACAGGGCTCCTCCGCCCATGGGATTTTCCAGGCAAGAGTACTGGAGTGGGGTGCCATTGCCCCAAGCAAACCAATTTGGAAATAGACAAAGAAATGAATAGACATTCCTCCAAAGAAGATATACAGATGGCCTATGAACACATGAAAAGATGTTCAACATCACTCATCTTAAGGAAAATGAAAATCAAAACCACAATGACCTACCACTTCACACTCATGAGGCTGGTGAAGACTCTGGGCTCCCAGTGCAGGAGGCCCAGGTTCGATCTCTGATCAGGGAACTAGAGGCTGCATGCGCAACTAAGCATCCCATGTGCTGCAAGTAAGACCCAGCACAGCCAAATTAAAAAAAAAAGTAAATTTCAGTATGTATCAACTTATTCTACCATGGTAACAACAAAGCAAAGGTTCTTAAGGAAAACTTAGAGAGATAGGCAGCAGATTAGTGGTTGCCTGGGGCAGGGGGCTAGGAACAGGGATGAGTAGTCAATGGGCAGGAGAATTTGGAGCGGGTAGCAGGAGACAGAAATGCTCTAAAACTGATTTATGATCGCACCGCTTCCATTTTCTAAACAGCATTGAATTGTATACTTGAAATGGGTGAATTATATGATCTGTAAAATATGCTTCAATAAGGTTGTATAAAAGAAGCAATGTTTCCAGCAATATTTCTCAGCAGGATCCTATTTCTACAAAGTGTGAAGAGGAGTTCTGCAGTCAACTGTGCATGGGGCAGACTGTAGCTATTTCCCACTGAGAGATTGGCAGGGTCCCCGGAAAGGCCTGGGACCAGGGCACCCACCCAGCCTGCCCTCCCCCTAGGATGTCCCACACGCGTGGAACCTGCTCCATCCTCCTCCCTCCTCAGGGCTCTTGTTTTCATCACCCACTGAGGTCCATGGAGCACACTTCAGTGAGTGCTGATAGAAAGTGTATTAGAAGCCCCTTCTGTTGGAGGCAGCTACTCATGATCATCCCCATCATTCCGTCTGTGTCCTGGAGGTTGTCTCCCCGATGAGGCTGCCCCTGGGCCGAGAGGGGAGGAGTCCTCTCAGCTAGTGCAAGAGCCAAGGTCACTAGGTCCTCCAGGGCCTGCAGCTCTGGGACGTCACCCACCACCCTCTCCTTGGGAAGGGGGAAGGAAGGGGCAGCATGAGCTTAGCCCAGGCTCGTGTCTCTTCCTGCACCAGCCTGGCTCTGCAACCAATACACCCTGACTGATGGCACCCGAGGTAAAAGCCTGCATGGAAAGTTTAAAGGGGCTTGTGAGACTCCTGGTGGTCCAGTGGTTAAGACTCTACACTCCCAATGCAGGGGGCCAGGGTTTGATCCACGGTCAGGGAACTGAATCCCACATGCTGCAAGTAAAGATCCTCTGTGCTGCAACTAAGACCGGAGCAGTCAAATAAATATTAAAAAGGTGGGGAGGGGGGAGCTGTAAAACTAACTAGGAAGTAAAGAGCATTTATTAAGCACCTACTGTATACTAGATCTCACACCAGGTGAGTCCCTGTGCCTCATTTAATCCCCTTGGCAGCCCCTGTGACAGGTACTGTTCCATCACTCTCAAGGAGAGGATCTCAGGGTGGGAGGCAAAGTGGTGGTCACACCTTGAGTTACACAGCCAGGCTTGGGTTCAAATCTAGCCCAGGGCACCAAATATCAAAACTCCAGGTGAATGGAACCCAAGAAGGTCACAGATAATGGAAAAGAAGGTGTAAAAGATAGTATGGACAGGGCTTAATTTGGCAGAAGATCCTAGGTCAGACGCATACACACACACACACAGAGTTAACATTGTGACCACGTGAGTGGCCTGGGACACAAAGAGACAGGAGGCTGGGCACTCTGTAAGCGCACAGCTGGTGTCCAAGAGGCCCTGGTGGGGAGGGGTCACAGCAGCATGGCTGAGCCAGGGACACAGGCAGGAGGAGCAAGGGAGAGGCTGTAATTCACAGGAGAAACAGACCGCCCAGACCCACCGGAAGGCAGCTGAGACTGACGTCAGTCGGCATGTAATCAGGCCAAGCCAGGGAGAGGGTGGGGTTTCCTGCTCTGTCCTGGCCAGACCGGGGGCCCTGCTGCCCTGTGAGGCAGGAGGTCAGTCACTGCCTGCCCTCCCTCCAGAAATCAGGAGCAAAGTGACCCTGACCCAGGCCACATGGACCTTCCTGGCTTCTGGCGGTTGAGGTTACTGGGTTCAAGCCCCAAGACACTGGCCGCTGGGGCCCTGCTTGAGCGCAGACTGTGGTTAGAGCCGGGCCCCTGGAGGCGATCCCAGACGGCCACGCTATTGTCATCGCTGCTGTTGTAATGCTCCAGGAATAAAGCCATGAGCACATCACAGCAGCTACCTCATTTATTGCCAGCATCCCATCATCTCTGAAGCAGGCACCATTGCTCCACTCTGTGGAAGCACAAACTGAACATGCAAAGGTTAAGAACGTGCCTGAGTCTCAGAGCTAATAAATGTGCCCAGGTCGCTGCTTGTCAACCCATGCTCTCAGCAGCTTAAGAGACCAGGCCAGATGAAGTCACCGTGCGTTACCTTCCCAGGATGTTGACACAAGATCTAAGTACCGAGATCCTAAATCAATTCTCATCCCATCGTGAGAACAGCCGTCAGCTCTCTGCTTCAGCGCTAGCTTTATCCTCTTGGTTTCAGCGGCTTGCATCTGAGATCCAGTCTACCCAGCTGCCTCATGTGATTCTCTAGCTGGAGCCACTTCTCGCCTGCTGAAAGCTCAAAAGCCATGCTCAGCACATGGTAATTGCTTCTTCAATACTTCAGTTAAATGTACTGGGCTCCCCAAGGCATCCTGGCAAAGGGACTGGAAGAAGTTCTAACTAAGAGGTTCTCATTAACCATCTCAGCCGCCAGCACCTAGGTAACAGGAAACCACAGGTGCCCCCAGTCCTGGGCCTGTCCAGGCTGTAGTCCTGCTTCCCCTTGTTCCTTCCTCCAGCAAGGGCTCCTGGGGGACCTCAGCTGGGATGCTGGCCCCCCACCATCAAGGGTCTTAAAAAAAATATATATATATGTATACACACACACACACACACACACACACATACAAGTAAGCTCTCTATTCCTATCTTTTTCCTTACTGGAAAAATAATATATAATGTTCATTGTTGTGGGTTTTTTATCCAAAAAAAAAAGGAAAAAGAGAAAAGTAAGCACAAAAAAATTAATTTCACCTTTGATACCATGATTGAATCATAATTAAGGCTAAAATTTGGCTACATGCTCTGAAGTGTTTTTTTCTTAAATATACATATGTATATTCAGAAATGAGCTCGTTTTGTAATCTTTCCCCTTTTTAATTTTTGTTTAAAAATCTGTCTAAATAGTGAACACTTTTTCATAACATGAAGTGTTTTTCTACAATATAATTTTTGAGGTCTGCCTGTATTTCACCATTCTAAGTTATCTCTTACTGGTGGATGTTAAGGTTGCTTTTAACTTTTTTATTATTATGGAAAGTAATTTAAAGACGATTCAGATGATGTGGCAGGGCGTGGCCTCGGAGGGAACGACTTCAGCTGCAGAGGCAGCTATGCTGTGGTCCAGACCCAGGGAGGGCAAACGAGACAGCTAAGAACAAAAAGGAGGCTCCCACAGGGAGAGCGGTGGGGAGGCCAGGAGGCAGGCAGAGCCAGAGACCACGAAGGCCTCTGAAGCTGGTTAAGAGAAATGGGACCATTGTCCATTTTCCCAAGGAGAACAGAGAGTTACAGGCGGAACTTGGGCAGGAATATGGTGGGACCTGAGATACTCTTGTCAAAGATTATTTTGGACTCTCTGGAGGCTGCGGTGGGAGTGGATGATGCAGGAGGGAACTTGGGGGGAGCAGTCAGAGAAGTGGTCCAGGTGAAGGGATGGACAGGGTGAGGACACAGAGGGGCTGGGTGGGCTTCGGAGGGTCAAATTTGTTGATAAGCATTGATATAAAGTGGGATGGGAGGGGGACAGGCATCAAGGAGTCTAGCTGGAGTGTAGGGGATTGAACCCAGGCCCTGGCTGTGAAAGTACAGAGTCCTAACCACTGGGCCACTGGGGAATTCCCCCTAAGTGTAGATTTAAGCAGTTCTAGGTGGGGGTGTAACTTACGAGAGAGGAAAGTCTGGGGGAGGAATAGGTCATATTTGGGATGAAATTTCCTGCTAGTCCAGGGAGATGAAGGCTTGATTTGGATTTCATTTCCTTTAAGAAAATAAGAAATGGCATATCTGAGCCACCCTCCATGTCAGCTGTCTTCTTTCCTCTCCTTCCTCCCATCGTCCTTTGCAGCATTTATCACGTTCTAATTTTTCCTGCTGTTATTTTCTAAGACATACCTCTTACATTCCAACTATCGTTTTAAATTGGTTAAAAGCAGGTGCAGTTTTAGTTTCTCTTACGTCTCTGTATCTTCTTCACTACCTAATACAAACAGCAGACACGCAGTAACTAGGCTGTATTATTATATCTTAAATATTCACACCACCTCACTTCGATTTGACAGATGGAATGTAAATATTATGTTACATGTGTCAAAAGAGTAATTGGTTGACATAAAGCAGGGGCAGGAAAAACACATTAAGACCTTACCAAGTACGTGCCAGGCATGTTCCCATACATTAACTCTCTGATTTTACCAAGAAGCACTATTATGCCATCTTGATAAGAAGAGAGATAACCCCCTCTTCTCCCCAAAATCACAGAGCCTACCTGCTAAGGGCAGTGTGAGAAGCTAGGTCTAACTCCAAGCCTCATACTTTCCAGCAACCATTATTGTACATACTTAAGACAAAGTTGCACTTAGATATTTCTCTGTGTAACAATTAGCAGTGTTTTCTTTGCATTTGATAGCATGCTGCTGAATTTGGTTTGGTAGTACTTTGTTGAGGATTTTTGAAACAATGTTCATAAGTAATATTGGTCTATGGTTTTCTTTTCTTATAGTGTCTTTGTCTGGCTTTGGTATTAGAGTAATGCTAGCCTCAGAAAATGAATTAGGAAGTGTTTCTCTTCATATTTTTGGACAAGTTTCAGAAGGATTAGTATTAGTTCTTCTTTAACTGTTTGGTAGAATTTGCCAGTAGAAGCCACGGGATCCAGGGCTTTTCTTTATCAGGAGATTTTTGATGACTGATTCAATACTTATAGGTCTATTCAGATTTCCTATTTCTTTGAGATTTAATCTTGGTTGTTTTGTGTCTAGGAATTTGTCCATTTAATCTAGGTTAAGGAAAGTTATGACCAACCTAGATAGCATATTTGGAGAAGGCAATGGCAACCCACTCCAGTACTCTTGCCTGGAGAATCCCATGGGTGGAGGAGCCTGGTGGGCTGCAATCCATGGGGTTGCAAAGAGTCGGACATGACTGAGCAACTTCTCTTTCACTTTTCACTTTCATGCATTGGAGAAGGAAGTGGCAACCCACTCCAGTGTTCTTGCCTGGAGAATCCCAGGGACGGGGGAGCCTGGTGGGCTGCCTCCTATGGGGTCGCACAGAGTCGGACATGACTGAAGTGACTTAGCAGCAGCAGATAGCATATTAAAAAGCAGAGACATTACTTTGCCAACAAAGGTTCATCTAGTCAAGGCTGTGGTTTTTCCAGTGGTCATGCATGGATGTGAGAGTTGGACTGTGAAGAAAGCTGAGCGCCGAAGAACTGATGCTTTTGAACTATGGTGTTGGAGAAGACTCTTGAGAGTCCTTTGGACTGCAAGGAGAGCCAACCACTCCATCCTAAAGGATATCAGTCCTGGGTGTTTATTGGAAGAACTGATGCTGAAGCTGAAACTCCAATACTTTGGCCACCTCATGCGAAGAGTTGACTCATTGGAAAAGACCTTGATGCAGGGAGGGATTGGGGGCAGGAGGAGAAGGGGATGACAGAGGTTGAGATGGCTGAATGGCATTGCTGACTTGATAGACATGAGTTTGGGTAAACTCCGGGAATTGGTGATGGACAGGGAGGCCTGGCGTGCTGTGATTCATGGGGTCGCAAAGAGTTGGACACGACTGAGCGCCTGAACTGAACTGAACTGAATCTAGGTTATCCAATTTGTTGGTGTACAATTATTCATAGGATTCTCAGAATTTTTTTTTTAATTTCTATACAATTGGTAGTAATGTCCCTGCTTTCATTTCTAATTTTAGTAATTTGAGTCTTCTTTCTTTCTTTGTCCATATAGTGAAAGCTTTGTTAATTTTTTTTTTTTTTTTTAAGAACTGGCTTTGGGTTTCCTTGATTTTCCCTATTGTCCTCTGTTTCATTTCTTTCTGCATTAATCTTCATTATTTCCTTTCCTTCTGCCATCTTGGTTTGAGTTTGTTCTTTTTCTAGTTTCTTAAGTGTAAAGTTAGGTTGTGGATTTCAGATTTTTTTTTTTTTTTTTTTGCAGTTCAGTTCAGTTGCTCAGTCATGTTCAACTCTTTGCAATCTCATGGACTGCAGCACAGGAAACCAGGCTTCGCTGTCCATCACCAACTCCTGGAGCTTGCTCAAACTCTTATCCATCGAGTTGGTGATGCCATCCAAACAGCTCATCCTCTGACGTCCCCTTCTTTTCCTGCCTTCAATCTTCCCAGCATCAGGGTCTTTTCCCATGAGTCAGTTCTTTGCATCAGGAGGCCAGGGTATTGTAGCTTCAACTTCAGCATCAGTTCTTCCAATGAATATTCAGGACTGATTTCCTTTCAGATTGACTGGTTTGATCTCTTTGCAGTCCAAGGGACTCTCAAGAGTCTTCTCCAGCACCATAGTTCAAAAGCATCAATTCATCAGCGCTCAGCTTTCCCCATGGTCCAAAGCTCACATCCATACATGACTACTGGAAAAACCATAGCTTTGACTAGATGGACTTTTCTCAGCAAAGTAATATCTCTGCCTTTTAATATGCTGTCTAGGTTTGTCATAGCTTTTCTTTCAAGGAGCAAGTGTCTTTTAATTTCATGGCTTTAATCACCATCTGCAGTTATTTTGGAGCCCAAGAAAATAAAGTTTGTCACTGTTTCCATTGTTTCCCCATCTATTTGCCAGGAAGTGATGGGACCGGATACCATGATCTTAGTTTTTTGAATTTTGAGTTTTAAGCCAGCTTTTTCACTCTCCTCTTTCACTTCCATCAAGAGGCTACTCAGTTCCTCCTTGCTTTCTGCCACAAGGGTGGCGTCATTCGCACATTTGAGGCTACTGATATTTCTTGGTAGCCTCAATTTTTTTTTTAAATATAAGCATTTATAGCTATATTTTTTCCCACAAATTTGACAACATAAAAATGAAAACTTCAGTATGTTAAAAAATAAAATACCATCACTAAATATAGGAAGTAAAAGGTCATCCCTAAACTAGGAAAAAACATAGTTATGATGTACATGAAAATAGCTAATAAAAATATTTCTTTTAAAGCAATAAAAAAGATAACACAACTTTACAATAGGCAAAGGGCATGAGCAGGTATACAATTTAAATAACCAGTAACTATATGTACCACTGCTGCTGCTGCTGCTGCTAAGTCACATCAGTCGTGTCCGACTCTGTGCGACCCCATAGACGGCTCCTGGCTCCCCCGTCCCTGGGATTCTCTAGGCAAGAACACTGGAGTGGGTTGCCATTTCCTTCTCCAATGCATGAAAATGGAAAGTGAAAGTAGGAAGTCACTTGGTCGTGTCTGACTCTCAGCGACCGCTTGGACTGCAACCTACCAGGCTCCTCCGTCCATGGGATTTTCCAGGCAAGAGTACTGGAGTGGGGTGCCATTGCCTTCTCCGTATGTACCACTAAAATTCATTAAAAAATAAGATATCACCATTAAGCTATCAAATTGGCAAGGTTGCTTTTTTTCTTATAATTCTTAGTATTATAATTTAGATACATAGAAACTCTCATGTATATTGGTAGAATATGAATTGGTCTACTCCTAGATAATTTTTAAATTGCCTTTAAAATATGTATAACCAGATTAACTTCCCTGGTGGCTCAGTGGTGAAGAATCTGCCTGCAATGCAAGAAACCTAGGTTCAATCCCTGGGCTGGGAAGATCCCCCAGAAAAGAGAATGGCTACCCACTCCAGTATTCCTGCCTGGAGAGTCCCATGGACAGAGGAGCCTGGAGGGCTGCAGTCCATGGAGTTGCCAAGGGTCAGACACCACTGAAGTGACTTAGCACACTTACACACAATGTGATTCATTAGATGTAACAAATGTCCCATCTGGTGGGGGTGTGAATGATGAGGAAAGCTCTGCTTGTGGGGAGCAGGAGGTGTGTGGCAGATTGCTGTACCTTCCTCTCAAGTTGCTGTGAACCTAAAACTGCCCTTGTCTTTTAAAAAAGCTATTTAATTTTATATCGGAAGTTAGTTGATTGACAATATTGTCTTGGGTTTAGGTGTACAACACAGTGATTCAGTTATACATACACATGTATCTATTCTTTTTCGAATTCTTTTTCCAATTAGGTTGTTACATGATATTGAACAGAGTTTCCCATGATATACAGTAGTTAGAGAGTTTGGGCTTGACATGTATACTCTTCTATATTTAAAATGGATCACCAACAAGGACCTACTGTGGAGCACAGGGAACTCTGCTAAATGTCATGTGGCAGCCTGGGTGGGAGGAGAGCTTGGGGAATGGATTACATGTATATGTATGGCTGAGTCCTTTCACTGTTCACCTGGAAACTATTGAAACATTGTTAAGCAGCTATACTCTAATACAAAAGAATTTAAAGAAAAAAATTAGTGGATAACAGACAAGGACCTACCTTATAAAAAAAGTCTTTTAACAAAAACAATTTTTTAACATGGGTAACGTTCTCTGATATAATTATTCTATATCTAGAAATTTATTCTAAGGAAGTCATCAGAGTTGTAAACAAAATTTTATATATACACTGTCTTCATTGCACCGTTATTTTTAACTGGAAAAATACACACCCCAGGTTCAACAATTTGGGCATGGCAAGTAGATGTTGCTATGGCTCTCTGATGGGCTACTAAGTAGACATGAAAACTCATGAGCAGACTGTTAAGTGACAAAGGAAGTGGTTCGTGATCTATTAAGGCAGGGGTCTCCAAACTCTGGGCTGCGGACCGGCACCTCTTGTCGGAGCAGCAGCAGCATTCAATTAGAAATAAAGTGCACAGTAAATTTAATGTGTTTGAATCATCCCCAAATTATTGCCCCCCCTCCCAATCTATGGAAAAATTGTCTTCCCTGAACTTGGTCCCTGGTGCCAAAAAGGTTAGGGATCACTGTATTAATGAAAGAAGATTTCAAGGAGTATTGACAATACGATCTAACTTTGTGTGCATGGGATGAAGTGTGCATGGGTGTGGAGTACATAATTACCTGCAGAGAAACAGATTGGAAGTATACATCGGAAATGCCAACTGTAGCTATCTCTGGGTGATACCATTGTAGGTGAGCTGTATTTCCTTTTGTTATTTTCTGTATTGTTTATATTTTAATTTACAATGAACCTGTAATATTCCTTTTCCCCAAACAATAAAGCTAGCCAAATTATTTTCCATTGTATTAGTCATTTTTATAGAACCTATGATATTCTAGTTTTCAGCAAACTAAAATAATGCCAGAAAAATGCTATGCTATAGAAGTTGGATATTAATCTTTTTCAAAAAGGATCTGAATTATTTGCATTAAAACTATACTCTTGGGATCTCCCTGGTGGGTCAGTGGTTAAGACTCTGCACCTCCATTGTAGGAGGCATGGGTTCAATCCTTGGTAGGGGGACTAGATCCCACCTGCAACACAGCATGGCCAAAAAAAAGGGTTGCTCTTATTTTACTGGCTTCTGATATATTTCTGGGAGGTCTGATATGGAGACAGAAACTATTGTTTTGGAGGACAGAATACCACTGAGGTTATTTTTTAGCAAAGAATAGCAGCAGTAGTACTTAAGAGTCTGAAAAAAATCTCAATTAAAAAAAATCTCAACCATTTTCATCATCACAAATGGTTAGTGGAGACTCCTAGTAAGAGGATTTTCCTGAGCTGGAAGTTACTGGTTGTGTTTTGTAGTAACCTGTAATTTGAAAATGAAAATGATCTTGTTCGTTTTCGTTTAGGTAGCAGTTTCAGAAATTGAATTGTTTAAGATGAAAGTGCGTGAGTAAGCACCATGTCTTCTTTTAAATCCAGTTGTAGTTTCTAAATTTACCTCTAATATACAAAGAAGCTGGAAATTAGCCTGATACCCAATGGGGCAGAAAACTTACTTATCTTGATGAGAAAAAGAAAGATGCTGGGGAAGCCACCCAATTTTACATTAAAAAAATGACAGAATTGCTCACTGTATTGCTTACTGAATTACGTAATTTGGATCTGTATCCACTGTTGTTTGGACTTGCAGCTTTTCACTGTATGTGGGCAAACTCATCATTAGCTTGTGTTTGGTGCCTCTTGAAGAATCACTGAGGCACAAACAACCTTTGGTAATTCCCTCCTTCAGAAACGATTATGTTTTCTATCATTAACTGTTTGCTTACGCTTCATTAACACATTCCACCATGGAATCAGCTGTCAGGCTGTTTTAAATCATATCTTCAGTTTCCAGGGGTTTCAATAGAAACGTCTTAGAAACAAAAAAACAAGCCTTTCCTTGGGGTCTGGAGCACCTCTGGGTTTAACCAGGTCCCTGGCCTCATAGGTAGAAGAACTTCTTGGTTATTACTCACAGCTAGAGGAAATAGTGGGCCCCACTCCAGTGTTCTTGCCCGGAGAATCCCAGGGACGGGGAAGCCTGGTGGGCTGCCGTCTATGGGGTCTCACAGAGTCCGACACGACTAAAGTGACTTAGCAGCAGCAGCAGCAGCAGCAGTGGAAATGGTGAGTCACGTGCATTTTACTATGTTTTTTATCACTTTGTCCACTTTCTTTTGGAGATGCTCGAAGAACGGCAATGACTAGGGGCCTCCTCTCTCTCTCACCACTCACGTGGGCTCCCTCGGGGCTCAGCCCATCCTGAACCATATGGTCTCTTCTACCCACACTTTCTTTCTGGATGAACACATAGTTCAGTTCAGTTCAGTAGCTCAGTTGTGTCTGACTCTTTGTGACCCCATGGACTGCAGCACACAAGGCTTCCCTGTCCATCATCAACTCCCGGAGCCTACTCAAACTCAGGTCCATTGAGTCAGTGATGCCATCTAGCCATCTCACCCTCTGTTGTCCCCTTCTCCTCCTGCCTTCAATCTTTCCCAGCATCAGCGTCTTTTCAAATGAGCCAGTTCTTTGCATCAGGTGGCCAAAGTATTCGAGTTTCAGCTTCAGCATCAGTCCTTTCAATGAATATTCAGGACTGATTTTCTTTAGGATGGACAGGTTGGATCTCTCTGTAGTCCAAGGGACTCTCAAGAGTCTTCTCCAACACCACAGTTCAAAAGCATCAATTCTTCAGATGAGCACATAAGTTCTCCTGAATTTAAGTCCCATCCTTATGCCGCCATCTCCCCAGTGCATGTCACACCCTGGACTTCTCTGAGACAAAACCCAACAAGTCCAGCTGTAACTTCCACAGAGAGACACCATCCTCGACTGGAGAGCTGGGGTAAAGGCTGTTGGGGTGGGGGAGGGGCGATGGATTGTACCCCATCGTTTCATTTTCCAGAGTAGGAACCTGAGACCAGAGAGGATTCAGACTGTCTGGTTGGCATCTTCACAGAACCTCCAGTTATGCCTGTCTGAAACAGGGCAAAATTAACATGTCTTAAAAGTCTCTTGATTTTTCCCCCAAACCCGCTTGCAGTCCCCAGCTGTGCCTGTAACAGCAAATGACATCATGACTGGAAACCGGGCCCCATGCTGGGCTCCTCACTTGCACGCGAATCCAGCTGCCAGTCCTGTCAGTTCTCCCGGCAAAACACATCTTGAGTTCGTTCCCTTCTCTCCACGGCCACGGTCTCTATGTCATCCGAGTCGCTGTCCTCTAGTCCCTGGGCAACCAGAGGAGCACACTTATAGTCTTGCAGGTACCTACCCTTTTGCCGAAAAGCCGCAAAACTGACCATCTGAACTGGACTGGGTTGCCATTCCCTACTCCTGGTGACCTTCCTGACCCAGGGATTGAACCCTGGTCTCCTGCACTGTAGGCAGATGCTTTACCACCTGAGCCACCAGGGAAGTCATCTTAAAATGCAAATCAGAACCAAAGATTAATGAGATTGGCATCTCCAAGGCTCAGGGCAGCAAAGGTGATGGTGAATCTGAAGGACTAAGGAGACCCAGGGGCTGGTGGGCAGCCCAGGGGGCCTGGAAGCTGTCCTGTCCTGAGGGCTTGTGGTGTCCGGGCACCTGGGCAGTAAGCACTGACCCTCTCCTGGGGGTACCGATGTTGGGCATTACTTGTCATCGCACTGTCTCTGTTCCACTCACCACAGTGTCACGCCCTGGTTAAAGGAATCTGGACACAGCCCTGACCCCCGAGCTTGCAGGGGAAGGGTGGGTGAAAGATATAATGGTTCCTTTTAGCTCTGTCTCTCCGTCAACACATGACCCCAGGCAAGGGTGGGTCTGGGTCTGACTGCTCCACACCAAGGGCCGTTCCTGGGACTGTGAATTCATGGTGAGTTTTACTGAGGCCCTGTCTGGCCCAATGCAAACTTTTGAAGAAACAGTTTTTCTTTTGGAAAACACCTTTACCAAATACTGAATTTTTTTAAAGTTAATAAGAAAGTCCAACCATTACCCTATCTTTCTATCACAGTTACTGTGGATCTTGAGTTATTCCTCGTATTCTCTGCTAGCAGTCTCGGGATTATTTCAAGTGGTTCGAGAAGTTACCATGAGATTCCTTTTAAATTATTTGATAAAGGTTTTTATTAGGTTTTCTCCAGGCTTCACAGCAGTCATAATTAACAAACCAGCTGTCACTCAAATTGGAATCCCTCAGATCAGAAGGCCAGAGAGCACACTGGCCGGCAGTCTGCATGTGTCCCCCCAAAAAGCGAGATGATCCAGACCAAGCAAGGAACCTCTAGAGCCTGAGTCCCAGAGCCAGGATGGTGACCTGTGCTACGGGTAGAAACACAATAGTGCAAACACATCCTACTGAAATTTCTTTTCCCAAAGGCAGCCAGGCTTCGGGCTCTGAGAATTGTTAAAAAAAGTGCAATGTCCTGCATCTACCGTCACTGTTTTTTCGTCTCGTAGACAAGGCTAGGCGGCATTTTCTCCCAGCCTTAGCCGGGTGTCAGTTGTTAGGACCATGGATAGAGCATCTTATTCCTCCAGCATTAGACTTCCCCAGGCTCAAGTTCTCATCGGCTTATAAGCACCCTTTTTCCGCATTATCCATGTTCCCTTCCTTGGAAGCGGTCTGCAAACATGCAGCTCTGTGTGGAGGGATGGATGTCATTGATTACAAACAGGGATTTGTCTCAGCTGCATTTGAGCAGGGCTGTGACACAGAGAGGGGCTGGGTGCAGTGTGTCTCCTGGCCCTAATACTGCACAGCACCACGAGATGGCTCTGCAGCTACAGCCAAGGTTTTCTAGAGCCCACGATGTCTGGGTCAGAGGCTGCCAGCGGGAGGCAGGCACTGGCCGGCGCTGTGTGTGGTGCTCGTGGGGCAAATGATGATGCTATCCATCCCGGTCTAGAGATAGTGCTTTTCTCTTTTCCTTGAAAGGTTTCTTCCTTTGTTACCAGGAGGCTTTACTGGGTTAACCCTCAGGATACCAACGCTATACAAAAGCACATCTGGAAACAGGTATCTTGTACCCAGCTGTTCTAGGAACCACCATTTTTTTTTCTTACAAACTTTGTTTAAATAGAAAAAGAAGCTGTGCTTAAATGAGCAATTTTTGTCCTGTAAATCCCCAAAAAGACATTTCTCATGGCAATTTAAAAAATGGGTTGTTTTCTGCTCTTAATAGGCAGGATGCACTTATGAGATCAGCAACTCAAAGGCTCAGGGCAGCAAAGGTGATGCTGAATCTGAAGGACGGAGGGAACCTGGGGGTTGGTGGGGCACAGGGTTATCGCCGAGGGGGCCTGGCAGCTGTCTTGCCTCGAGGGCTTGTGGAGCCACGGTGCCAGGGCTTGTGGAGTCAGGGTGGGCAGTAAGTGCCGACCCTCTGCTGGGGGCACCGATGCCTGACATTGCTGGTCATCATACCGTCTACAGACCAGTCACCACCATGCCATTGCCTGGTTATAGGAACCTGGACACAGCCCTGACCCCTGAGCTTGCAGAATAAGGGTGGGTGAATGATGCTATGGTTCCTTCCAGCTCTGTCCCTCCATCAACCCACAATCCAGGCAAGGCCGGGCTGGGTCTGACTGGTCCCAGGGCCATTCCTGGGAACCAGAACACATATGAATTCATGTTTAGTTTTACCGAGGCCCTGGCTGGCCCAATGCAAACTTTTGAAGAAACAGTTTTTCTTTTGGAAAACATCTTTACCAAGTACTGAATTTTTAAAAGTTAATCAAAAAATTCAACCATCACCGTATCTCTCTATCACAGCTACTGCGGATCTCGAGTTATTCCTCGTATTCTCTGCTAGCAGTCTCGGGTTTATTCTGAGTCACCCCGACCCCATTCAAAGCTCTCTGCTCACAGCACCCGCCATGCAGCCTTCTTTCTCACCTCCTTACACCCCCCTGGCACCAAGGATCCAAACTCTGTTGTTATTGTTCAGTCACTAAGTCGTGTCCAACCCTGTGACCCCATGGACTGCAGTATGTCAGGTTTCCTTGTCCCTCACTATCTCCTGGAGTTTGCTCAAACTCATGTCCAAACTCTGCACCTATGGAAAGTCCCACATCACCTGAGTGAGCTCAGTTGGGAAGCAGGGGGTGGCAGGGGAAAGGAGGGCTAAATTAGGAATTTGGGATCAGCAGATACACAGTACTACACATAAAACAAATAAACAACAAGGACCTACTGTAGAGCACAGGGAACTCTACTTCACATCTTGTAATATCCTATAATGGAAAAGAATCTGGAAAAGAATATATATACACATATACATTTATATGTGCATAACCAAACTACTTTGCTTTACACCTGAAACTAACAGCAATGCACATCAACTAGACTTGAAAAAAAATTTTTTTTTAAAAGTCCCACATCACTTGAATGAGCTCAGTTCACCATGACAGATCTCTGCCCCAGCATCCCTGTGCCACGAACCCCAGGGACCTGAGTCTTGATTCCACATCAGAGTCATTCTGGACCTAAAACCTGGCTGACCCCAGCTGGGAAGCTCTTAAACGCCACTGTTCTTCTCAGACCCCTTAAACCCATGGCTCTCAAACTCCAGGGGAAATCAGGATCTCCTAGAGGACATGCTAAGACACAGATGGCAGGGTCCCACCCCGAAGGGCTGGGATGCAGCCACTGAATGTGTATTTCTGAGAGGCAGGCAGGCGGTGCTGACGCTCTGGATGTGGGTTGCCCTGGAGAAGCTCAGCTTTGGGGGCTTCTCAGCACCGACTGCAGATTCAAATCACCTGGGGAGCTTTAAAGCCCACAAGCCCAGGGCTCCATCCGAGCTTATTAAGCCAGAATCTCTAGAGACAGGTGCTCTTGAGCACTCTAAGTGCCCCAGGTGACTCTGCAACGCAGGCAGAATGGAGACTGCTCCATCCTGACCCCACGTCCGTCCCCTCAGCTTCTGCCAAGGCAGCAAAACCCCAGCCCCCGATCGTCCAACTCTCTGTTTCCACTTTGAAACCTGATTGCTGAACGCACAGCACCACTGGGTTCCAGACCATTAGCTTCACAGAGTCTCCAGTCCCTGCCGGGTACTCAGCACTGCTCAGCTGTCCCCCAGTGACTCCCTTGTCAGCTCTCTCCCAGCTCCTGCCACAGAACTTTCTTCTCCAGCTCCTTGAGCCCTCTGCTCAGATGCCACCAATGTCCTCCGAGCCTCAGTGGTCCTATCTGTCAAAGGGTGATGATAACTGCCCAGTAGAGGATGGTCCAAGGGTTAGAGATGAGGGGGCTGTGCCAGGCATGTGAGGGGGCTTGCTGACAGTCCGGTCACTGTCGGTCCTGATGTCCTGCCTGTTATCAGAAGGTGGTCCCATCACCAGCTGCATAATGGCCATGAAACCCTCAGTTTCCTGTTTGCCTCCTTCCACATTTTTATCATCTCCTCTTGTCTTTTCTGCCTGGATCTATTAAATATGACATCTTGTCCTGGAAGCATTTGGATGTTGGGAAGAGCCTCTCACCTTCTCCTCTTCCTCACCTCCCACCCCCTCTTCCACCTGCATCCTGCCTGCAGCCCTAACCATCAGGTGAAGCTGCTTTCTCCAAGGCCACCACTGGCCCCCTTGTCGCTTAATTGGGGGCTCATTTTTTAACGCTTCTCTTACTTCTTGACTTGACAGCACTTGACACCATTGACCAAACCATCTGCTTCCTATAGCCGACTCCATCATTTCCTTCTCAGGTTTTCCTTCTGAGAACTGCTTGACCTCTGCTTCCTTGACCCCTGGGAACCCTCCCTTTTTTCTCACTGCCCATTGAGTGCTGGTGTCCCCTGGGGTGGCGTCTGTCCCCTCTGCTTCCCACCTTGCCCCCTTTCCTCACTTGAGCATAGCCTCTCCTATGGCCCAAGGGCACCCCCAGGGCCAGGATCATAGATTTAGCAGCTGGGGGTCCCAGAGGCACCTCAACCAAACTCAGAATTGACCTGCCGAATTTGGCGCCCACAGTCCACCCCAACAAAAGAGAGCGCGCTTCAGCTTTGCCCAACTCCTACTTCAGGGTAGGGTGGGCCCCAAGGCTTAATGACCTTCCATCTGACCAGCTGTGGGGCCTCTTCCCCACCCACCCCAACTGGAGGCTTTGTGTCCCGGGGGACAGCCCCCTGGGGCTCACCCAGTGGCGAGGGTGATCCCACCTACCCAGCGTGGCCCTTCCCATGCAGCCTGCAGACTCAGCCACCAGCATGGCGTCTGTGAAGCCTCCAGGGGCCATCCTGGCTGGGGGAGTGCACCTCACGTGTTCCCCTAACACCAGCTGTGTGTGTACCTACAGAGGCCCGGGGCCTCTTGAGCAACTCAGGACTCCTGCCTCCTAGCGCCTGGCACAGAGCAAAGGACTGAGTTTGGCCTCCCCTCGAGGGGCCTGAGCCCAGCTGGGAGGACCGCATGGTCCTGGCTCTGCAGCTTGGCTGGGGGTCTTCATGTCTGATTCCATAGAGCGGGATGGTGGTTTTCACTGAGTCAGTGCTTGCTGAGCGGTGCATTGGTGGCCGGCAGTTAGCAAGCAGTGTATGATCAGGTGTTATCTAGGTTCTGAGAGTAGGGGTATGTTATCTAGCTGTGCTTGGAATGGGGGAGGCAGCTCTACTCAATGGGGGAGGAGGGAAGGGAAGGGAGCACAGGGTGAGCTCTGGGGAAATGGGGGGATAACATATCTTTAACTATGATGCTGAAGCTGAAACTCCAATATTTTGGCCACTTGATTAGAAAAACTGACTCATTTGAAATGATCCTGATGCTGGGAAAGATTGAAGGTGGGAGGAGAAGGGGACGACAGAGGATGAGATGGTTGGATGGCATCACTGACTCAATGGACTTGAGTTTGGGTCAACTCCAGGAGTTGGCAATGGACAGGGAGGCCTGGGGTGCTGAAGTCCATGGGGTGGCAAAGAGTCAGACATGACTGAGTGACTGAACTGAACCACGAAAAGCAAGAACTCCCACTTCTTCCCAGTGCTATCCTGGGGCATGCGTGCTCATGTGTCTGAGTGTGTGTACGTGTGTGTGTGTGTAAATGACCCGGTTTGCATTACAGGCTTTCTGACATCTGAAGTGTGGGCATAAGACTGTAAAAGGATATAGCTTGTGATTTGACCGCTTTTAGCCCTAATTCCTCATTTATAAATCAGGGATTATAATGCTGCTTTTATGGAGACACTGCAAGAATTAAGTTACTGTTTTCAAGATTTTCCTCAACCTCTTTTTGAAAGGTGTTAAGAAAGAATAGAGCATTAGAGTGATATTATCATGAGTCAAGCCTGTAAGCCTCAAACTCTGCATCTTGTTGAATTTTTAAAATACATTTTAATCCTTTTCCCACTGGCTATCAAAGACGCTGGGAGAACACTAAAGTATAATGAACAATGATAAAAAATAAATGGAATCTGAGTCAAACATTGAAACAATTGATAAGAAGTCATTGTGTATGGCTCTATTATAAAATGGATCAAAGATATGTAGAAGGTATTTCATAAAGTGACCACTTGTGGATTGTTTTTTTCAGATTAAAACACTCCCAGTCCCTATGAGAAAAACATCTGAAAAAGAATATAGATATATGTATAACTGAATCATTTTGCTGTACACCTGAAACTAACATTGTAACAACTATAGGTCAATAAAAATGAATGGAACCACAGAAACACAGTGCACCAACAAAAGTAAGAAAATTTCTCCCTCTTAGATTTGCGGGACTATCTTTCAAGATACCCTGACTGTTAGGGCCGAGGCATACGGTATGGAAATTGCTGATGTCACATTGGACCCACGTCCTTTTGCTTTACTGGGACAATGACACCGAGACATATCAAGCTGTACCACCTTCCACATGAAACCAGACTGCAGCATTCCTCAGGCTGGCTGGACTCATCCCACCTGAGCAGGTGGGAGTTGGGAAGCCAGATGACTCACCACCACCCGGAGCCACTCCGAGGTTTCTAAGATGAGACTGCGTCCTGCTGTCAATCAAGATACTCGTAGGAGAGTGACTCATTGTTTCTGACTCCTCAGCCTTCAAGGGACCATCAGGGGGCAGTGACGCTTCTCTGGACTTCCTTCTCCAGCCACAGCACCATCCTTGCTGAAAAGGAAGAGCAGATGGCAAGCGGGAGAATACGGAGAAGACCGACTTAGCAGTACTAGCAGGCAAGGAAATAGAAGGGAATAACCCTGAGGGCAGCCAGTGGGGGTGACCAGAGCTGCCTGTCCTAACCGGGACCTGGGCCCCATGAGGTGTGTCCCATGACATCATTAACAATGTTCATCAACCATGAACTTACCGTCGAGGCTTGGGTCAGGCCAGAGAGGCCTTCACCATTCATCTGTCTACTCATTCATTCCATCAACATCCCTGAGTATCACCTCCTAGGGATTATCTAACCAAAAAATAAAGTAAAATTCAAACTCAATGGCTGTTCCAGATAAATCCAGATATATTCATTTTTCTCGGGGTCGTTGGTATTTTTTCCCTGATGCTATTTGGCTCTCATCCTCAAAAGACTCAGCCTGGTTTTCCAAGATGATGACAGCAGGGTTGACGATGCAAATAATCAAAACTAGGCTGCCCTAGCTGACCAACTTGCATATTTGAAGATATAATAGCACAGCTTCCGGTCCCTGATTAGTTTAATGAACTAGTCTTCTGATGACTCTAAAGGAAACCGTATTCCTGAGTGCAGAGGACGGTCAGGTTCTCATTGCCTCCTGGAAGCTGGGTGCCCACTGAGGAGGGCTGTGTCAGCCTGAAGAATCTGTCAGCAGAGAAAAGCGGTCTAAATGGTCTGGGGCCATTTTTGTCATTAAAGGCACTGGAAAAAATTTAATACATAGTCTCATCATCAAAATAAGTGCCCCTCAACGTACCAGCTCCTTCCTGCCCCCTCTAATAAAGACCCCTCAACAGCAGGGGCCTGAACTGGCTTCTTCCTGTCCTACTTGTTCCAGCGCTGACACACACACTGGTATGGCCCCTTTTGAACAAACTCACAGTACAAATATCGTCTATCCTAAAAGGAGAGCCCGTTTCCTATTTTTCTATAGAGAATTGTGGATTTCCTTTTATTAAAAAAATGCTTTTTAATGTGAAAAACACCAAATAAGAGGGCCTCCTGATACATAGCAGCAGCCTAGAGCACACTACTTGATAAGAGACATGAAGGTCCCTTCCAAGAATCTTAAAATTAGCTCACTCTTTTCATCAACTGGCAGCAGCTGGTGGAACCCTGACGCAAGGGAATGGAAGGGAATTACTCCCCAGGGCAGCAGGTGGGGGAGACCAGAGCAATCTGCCCTACCCGTGACCTGGCCCTCCATGAGGTGTGTTCCGTGAGGGTGTCCCATGACGGACATGGGGACACACGGGGTTTTGCCACCATTAACAACATTCATCAACCATGAACGTACTGCTCAGGCTTAAGTTTTTATTTTTTATTTATTTATTTTTTTTTATCATGGTGGTTTATGTGCTGGAGAAGCTGTGTCAGATCAGCTGACATCGTGTCTGGGGAGGGGATGATGGGCTGAGCGGAGGCCAGGTTTTTATAACAGGGCACATTATCTGTTTTTCCTGTTGATCAGTCGGAGAAACAGGAGTGGCTGAGCTTCCTGCAGCTTCAAAGGGCTCAGTGACTCACATGATGCCTCATCCTCCTGGTGGGAACTCTCGGGCAGCCTGCCCCGGTCATGGGAATCATCCTGTAGTTCTGATACCTCGAGATTTCTCAGGCCTGGCACATCCCAGAAGGTGGCCCAAAGCCACTAGCACAGGGGTGCTCTTCCTTCTGGGAAGGACGGGGGTTTGGAAACCACTGTGCCCTGAGACAGTCTTTCCTCTGTGCTGAGTGAGACCAGCCTGTGGGCTGGACACAGAACTTCACTCATGATGTGCGTTTTCTCTCTTACCCCTCCCAACAAAACTGAAACTGGTATCCTTATTCAGATGAACAGATGAGGGGACTGAGGCTTTGAGAAGCTAAGTTTCCAAACCAAGAGTGCGCTGGTAACACACACATAGAACACACCAAAGTAAGATAACCCGACAGGCAGTGTTGGTAGATGTCCGTGGTGTCACATTGCACTTCTGGTTAGTTTCAAGGTATCAGTGGTTTACCACTGGCTACAAAGTCCACACACATTTAACCATCTGTTCCCCCAAACTGACAGAGTGGACCCAGGGGCACGAAGACACCTCTGAATGATCCCTGGGCACCAGCATGCCATGCTGGCCCTCTGCATAAGTGGACATGGGCTTGCTGAGGGCAAGATCTGTCTTTGGAGCCATTTCTTGCCAGATGCAGGAATGAAGGCTTTGCAATTCACTAATTCGGATAACAAACACTTATTCTGTTTCGGCAGTCCACCTAGTCACCGAGACCGACAGGATTTCATTTCCTGTGAAAGGATTCTATCTCATGTAAGAGGACGGACTGTGGGGCTTCAGTGAAGGCCTGACTGCCACCTGTGAGGACACAAGTGGCTGCCAAGCACAGGGATGGAGAGGCCAGCTAAGCAGCTCTGTCTGAAGCTCTGGCCCTTCTGTCCACGTGTGATTTTCTGCCTCACGCTGTGAGTTGTCTCCTGGTGTTGAAGGTTAGCCCTCTCGTGGATCCCCAGTTCTTGGCAGGACTCAGAGGACCAACTTTCTGAGCATCCAGCTTAGCATCTAGCACGAAGGACAGGCTCAGAAAACAGTTATGGGCCCATCAAAGTCAATCCAGAGATGCCCTTCAGTGAGCGTATGTGTGCTCAGTTGCTTAGTCATGTCCGAATCTTTGTGACCCCTCCAGTCTCCTCTGTCCATGGGATTCTCCAGGCAAGAATACTGCAGTGGCTTGCCATTTTCTCTTCCAGGGGATCTTCCTGACCCAGGGATCGAACCTGTGTCTCTTGTGTTTCCTGCATTGCAGGTGGATTCTTTTACCACCGTGCCACCTGTTTCCAGCTTTGATGGGACCTAGACAGGTTTGGTGTTGGCCTCAATTTTCCAGCTCAGAAGCATCACACACAGAAAAACCTCTCTGTTGTGACTGGAGGCAGATCACAGCATGCTGAGATAACCCTGCTGTAAGACAGCTTAGTCCAGGTGGCCCGACCAGTGTTGACAAGTCCCATTCCTGCCCAGCCCAGCCCTGGGGCTCAGACTTCCTTCCCTGTTAGCAACCACCCTGCAGAGCGCAGAGCAGCGTCAGTCCCCAGGCTGGAGTTAAAGTGTCCCTCTCATGGTGAAAGCAGGAAGCAGTAATCAGGAACTTGGAAGAAGGCTGGGATGACGAGGATGACAAAGCTACGGGGGAGAGGAGAGTACTCCAGAATGTCTGCATCTAATGAGCCTGGAGTCAAGCGGGAAGACTGCTGCTAAAAAAGCACAAGTGCCTGCAGCTGGTCTCCACTGCACACATGGCAGGGGTCCTTCTGCTGGCTCAGAAAGGAGCCTGGAAGAAGGGGTGACTCGGCTCTGACGCCCCCCGATCTCTGCAGCAGCGCCAGGTTGTGCCTCACTGGGGTTGCTTAGTTTTGTGCCTCGTCTCGCACAGAACGTCACCTTTCTTCTCACATATGGGGCTGAACCTGCTTAGCTCTGGTTTCCACGTCCAGAGTGGAGGCCACAGAGCTGAGAGCACGGGAAGCTCTCCAGGAGACCCTGTGATTGAGGAAGCCAGTCCAGCCCATGTACCTGCGGGGTGCCACCACCAAGCGCAGGCGACAGCGCATCCGGAAAGAACAGGCCACAGGTGTGCTGATGGCTGCTCCCTCGCAGGGTTTTAATTTGGCCCCCAGCCCAGCAGACGGAAATGGGAGGAGAACAGGTGTTAGGTCTGCCGTTCCCATGGAGTCTCACGCGGATTTAGCAGAGTGGAGAAAGTGGTTTCAGTGTCTCTGAGGGAAGATCCAGGGCCAAGCATTTCTTTCTCCTGTTAGCCTCATTTAATGATGTTGGATCCTGGCAGAGAAGTAGACTGAATAAAATGTATCGCATGTGTTGCTTGCTGTTGTTCAGTGGCTCAGTCCTGTCCAACTCTTTGCAGCCCCCACAGACAGCAGCACTGCAGGCTTCCCTGTCCTCACCACCTCTGAGTTTGCTCAAACTCATGTCCACTGAGTCGGTGATGCCCTCCAACCATCTCATCTTCTGTCACCCCCTTCTCTGCCCGCCTTCAATCTTTCCCAGCACCAGGGTCTTTTCAAATGAGTCCGTTTTGCTAATCAGGTGGCCAAAGTATTGGAGCTTCAGCTTCAGCATCAGTCCTCACAATGAATATTCAGGGTTGATTTCCTTTAGGATTGACTGATCTTGATGTCGAAGGGACTCTCAAGAGTCTTCTCCAGCACCATAGTTGGAAGCATCAATTCTTTGGCGCTCAGCCTTCTTTATGGTCCAGCGCTCACAGCCGTATATGACTACTGAAAAAACCATAGCTTTGACTGTATGTCATAGGTAGTACGTAGGAAAAGGCAGTTGCAGTTCCAGCATTTATCATGATCGTGACCCACCATCAAGCACGGTACCCTGTGTCAGGGAGGTGGACAGGGTGTGTGGGACAGCCAGCTGGACTCTTGCTTCTGAAAGCTTCTGATCCTTTCCGGAGAACCATCAGGGTGTCCACCCAGGCTCTTGTCATCACATCTTCCCTTCTGTTAGGGTTTGATTGGTGCAGAGGAACCAGCATCCACGTCTTCAGTTCAGTTCAGTTCAGTTCAGTCGCTCAGTTGTGTCCAACTCTTTGCGACCCCATGAATCGCAGCACGCCAGGCCTCCCTGTCCATCACCATCTCCCGGAGTTCACGCAAACTCACGTCCATCAAGTCGGTGATGCCATCCAGCCATCTCATCCTCTGTTGTCCCCTTCTCCTCCTGCCCCCAATCCCTCCCAGCATCAGAGTCTTTTCCAATGAGTCAACTCTTCGCATGAGGTGTCCAAAGTACTGGAGTTTCAGCTTCAGCATCATTCCTTCCAAAGAACATCCAGGGCTGATCTCCTCTAGAATGGACTGGTTGGATCTCTGGTCTATTTTATCCCCTCCCCTTTGGGCTGAAAAGAGCAAGTTCAGTGAAGAGCTTATTGCCAGCAACTCCCATCATCTGAACTCACCTTAATCACAAAAACGACAAGGCAGCCAGCTGCTGGGAGGCACAGCGTCTCTGAGAATAAGTGAAAACTCTGCTCACTGATGTGGGTGTCCAGACCTGCGGCTTTGCTCCTCGTGTTTGGAGCAGCCCGCCGTCCCTGCACCCACGGGGCAGGTAACAGCTCTGTTCCCAGGAAGAGGCTTTTCTGAGGTGACAGCGATAGCACGTGTGTTGAGAGGACTGTTCAGCTGTGTCCCCCAGGGTCTCCGCTCACCTCCTGCTCCGTTTCACAGTCCACTTCCACCCTATTGAGATCGATGCGCACATCAGCAAGTTCGGCTCTGAGCAGGCACGTCGGCAATCCGGGAGGCGGGCTCCCCGAGGTCCCACACTGCACGTTAGGCACCGGGCCAGCGGGTTCGCCTCCGAGAGAGCGCTCCATGTCATTAGCTTCTCCCGTACAGCAGAAAGCGTGGCCATCTAGGTTACGGTAATCAGGGCAGGACTGTTTGCAATTGTGAATGGTAGATACACCACTGGACTGCCAAGACTTAAGACAACGCTGCTCGGTGAACTGTAGAGTTTCAAAGCAGCACTAATGGTAGAATGGGAAGTGGGCTCATCCAGCCGCGAGGTTTCCATCCTGGGTACTTTGTTCTGCCAGGGAAGCGGGGAAGTGCTTGCAGGTGTCAGCACTTGATCATCAACAACCTCAAGAAAGCTCTTCTCGTGGCTCAACAGCCAAACACAAAACATCCCAGGAAAAAGCTGAAAATGGAGTTTGCTCTGCTCTGCATCCTAGCAGGGGCTTTCAAAGTCAAACAGGACTTGAGAGCCAAGAAATCTTTTTATCTGTAACATTAACCAACTGGGCCTGAGACCAAGGCTGAAATGATCCTGGTGTCTGGGCAGAAGTGCACAGATGGGGAGAAGTTGTTTTGAAGGCTGTTGTTGATCTTACTCTTCACCTGCTTTTCAGTGTATCACTCACTTTCTTACCCAACAGAAACCCAGGGAACCAAGTGGGTAGATGAAGGGCTTATGTTGGCAACATTTGTGGACATGGTATTTCACTTCTATGAACAGATCAGTTCAACACACTGACAATCCAGCTAAGTTTCAGTCATGGTGCTGGGCCTGAGAAACCTCCTGGTTTATGGGTTGAAAGGGGGCAAGGGCAGCAAGTGTCCTCAGGCCCTCCCCAGCGTGATGCTGATGTGGGAGACTGATGCCTGGGACACAGGTCTATTAAAGAGCGCCTAAGCTCTTGGCCAAGAAAATATGAGAACATAAATCACGTGTTGCTTTACATAGAAATTGCACATTAAATTTTAATAACTGCACAACCTTTCTTCCTTCTTCCATCATGTGGCGAGGAGAACAGCCCTGCCTCCTGGCCAGCAGCTGCCTCCCCTGGGAGGGACCGGAGGTTGGTTTGTCCGGCTCTCCCAAGGTGATATAAAAATAGCAAAGGCTGTCAATAGTGATCAATTAATTTCAATAACATAAATAATGATTGTAATTGCAATTTATGATAGAGAGAAAGGCTTTCCTCTTTGATTAATCTGATCCTCTGGGCCACCATTACCACGAGCGCAGTAGAATGCTAATCAGAAATCACGCGGAGACATGGAGGCCATCTGTTAGGAGCTTGACCCTCCTGGTCTCCTGGGCACTGCCCACTGCTCTCTGCTCCGACCCTTTTATTGGCACCACAATCCAGATGTCCCTCCATCAAACAGGACACATCACACCTCATCTCCTCTCTGGGAGCTGTTACCACTGAAAAAACTTCCTGGTTGAGACTTTGGAAGTTGCCCCGAGTGATGTGAAAGCTTTGTGTGACCATCAGCCGCTGGGGGAGTTGGCCAAGTTGCTGGGTCTTTCTCCCCATTTTACAGATCTCTGGTAGGAACACTGAGAGGTTAAGCAATGCCTCTGAGCAGCCAGCAGGCAAGAGGAATAGCGGAGCAAATATGTCCCTTCACCACGCACCCCCCTCATTCCAGCCCCGCCTCTCTGGTCACCCGCCAGGAGCCTCCAGAGCCGCCTCCTCTGCTCTTCCCTCTTCTGGGTCATCCTCAGGACTCCAGGCGCTCACTGTCCCCCTTGCCCTGTCCACCTGTCACGCCCCAGCCTGCAGAGACGCTGCTGGGATTGGCGCCTGGGATCTTGGCAGGTTCCTCTTCTGTTACAAAGCTCAGGTCCCACAGTCTGGGACAGTGTCCAGAGGACTGACCCACGAGGCCAGTCGGCTCTCACCACTTGTGGTCCTGCTTAGAGCTACTGTTACTTTGTCCCTGTGCCCTGTCAAAGCTGGGTCAAAGGGCAGAGTCGCAACAGAGATGGGACAGCAGGCGAACGGTGTGTTTGGAGTGGAGACCTGATCCCTGGGTGCCCACAAGCTCCCTGGGAAAGCCTGCATTCAGGGCTTGGAGCTCTCCTTCCTGGGACTCTGACCCTGCTGCCTGCAATTTTAAAGAGAGACAAGTCTCTTTTTTTGCAAACACTCAATAAATGTAACCATCATTTTTTTTTTAATTGAGGTATAGTTAACATTTAAAAACAATTAAAAAAAAAACAATGTTAACATATAACATTATACTAGTTTTAGGTGAAAAGGAGTCCAAGTGTTAAGCTAAAGGAATACATCTCCTAGGGAGAAACTTCTGGACCTCACAGGGAGGAAGTCACAGAAGGATTTGGGGGCTGTGAAGAGCAGAGTGGCTGCTGTGGTCAGGAGGGACCAGGGAACATTTGAGGAGCCTCTGGCCTTTCCAGCATCCCTGAAACCACACATCCAAACAGCCCCTGATGATTTTCACTACATTTCTTTAGCAGTGCTGTGCCAATGTTTAGGGATTCTTCCCCCCCCCCCCCCCCCCCCCAATCAATGAACAATCAGTGTGAATGTACCTTTCATGATTTGTTCAATATGTATCAGCTTCTATGCACTGGGTTCCAGAGGATCTGATAAAGTTTACTGGAGGTCCCACTGTTATGTGCAATATTTTTATTTGAAAAGGCGGGCTTTGGAAGACAGGTGACAGGTGGTGCCAGCTCTCCAAACGCCTGCTGAGAATCCTCAGTATGTTTCAGTGAGGGAGAGAGAAGACTTTCCGGTCTGTGCTTTGAGCTTAAGGCCAATTGAAACCAGTTTTTGTTTTGCTTGTTTTTTTAACCAGGAAATCCTGATGCTCCCGCTGGTCTTCATCTTTCTCAGGCTGCCTCAGCTTCTCTGCATCCCGTTCATGCCTTTCCTCTCTCGATTCCTCCTCCCTGGGATTGTTCTCATCTGTGTCCACTCTTGATTGATCACAAGAGATACGTAAAATTCACAGAAAGTTTTTGCTTTTATTTTACACATTTTTCTTAAGTTACAAAAGATGAATTGTTGTTGTTCAGTTGCTCAGTTGTGTTCAACTCTGTGACCCCATGGACTGCAGCACACCAGGCCTCCCTGTCTATCACCATCTCCCAGAGTTTGCTCAAACTCATGTCCACTGAGTTGATGATGCCATCCAACCAATTCATCTTCCATCACCTCCTTCTCCTCCTGCCCTCAATCTTTCCCAGCATCAAGGTCTTTTCCAAAACCACTTTTATTCCTCTTTCTGTCTCACAAGACAAACCCCCACAACTCCATAAGGTAACACTGTTGGTAGGAGTGGCCCCTGTGGGGTCTCTGCCCACCATGAGTCAGTTTCTAGAATCAGTTCTTCCATTTGATGGGGATATTTGTAAGTACATTCCATGGAGAGTGCAAAGGCTTGTGATTTCCTCGAATAACATTATCTCCAAAAGGAACAGAGTTGATGACACAGCAAAGAAAGGATGAGCAGTTGGTGAGAAGTCTTCATTCTGATGCTCAAGGGCCATTGGAAGTGTTCGAATCGCGGTTCAAGGGGCAGGGCAGGATGGACCCAATGGACCTGTCTGCCCCTCAGGCCTGGGTCATTGTCACTAGGAGTCAACTGTTGATTGTTTCCTTTTCCACTAAGGCCAGGTTCCAGCTGGCACTGTAGGGAACTTTCACAAGAGCTGACTCTAATTGGCAAAACTAGACAAAACCCACTCTGCCCACCACATTCGCACACTCATGCATTCCACAGTGAAAGTTCTCAAAATCTAAAGAGGTTACTGTGCTTATGCCTTCATATCCAAGAGGCATAGAGACCATCCCCCTGCGTCCTGCCATGCACTTCCACCCTTGTCTGATGGTGTAGGATCAAAAGTTGCTATGTTATCACCTTTGGAAAGTGACAGCTTACACAATAACCCGAAAGTACTTTGCATGGAAGCATTTTCAAAGGCTACAGTTACATTCAGAGATTTATATCTTGCATTTTTTTAATTAAAAAAAATTTTTTTCAGCTGCACCCTGCAGCATGTGGGACCTTAGTTTCCTGACCAGGGATCAAACCTGCATTGGGAGGCAGAGTCTTATCCGCTGGACTGCTGTGATAGTCCCTGTATTGGTATTTCTATCAGTAAATGAAAGCTTTAAAAACGGATATGGTTGTGCAAATGTGTTCAATTTAACTTAGGGGACAAGTGGATTTTTCTCCAAAGGAAAATCAGAGCGAGAACACTAATTGGGTAATTCTATACCTTGTATAAAGAGGCAGAATTTTAAGTACGTCAGACTGCATAATTCACCTTAAAGTCATTTGAAGTGATTTTCTTTAAGGAGGCGACAACCAGGATTTGCCATGTCCAAAGGGCAGAGTGGCTGCCCTTGTAATTTCCAGCAGTCAGCTCCACGTTCCCTGTTACAACGCAGAGAGAGTGCTGTGCGTTTCTGCTGCACGGGCTGATTTCTCACTAAACCATGACCAAATGCCTGTAGCATTGACATGATTATTTTTTTGTTACCGTCAAGCTCCCAAAAGATGATTTTTCAAGATCACACTTATCTATGTCTTAGATTCCATGTGTCAAATTGCAGTAATTTCTTAGTTTAGTGCAAAATAGTCATTGCTTAAAAATAACACCAGAGTGTTTTTTGTTCCCCCTTCTGAGCAATCAGTAAACTTCAAATAGCCACTGGTGAGTAGTAGCTTTCCTCCCCCTCTTTCTGTCAGATTAGAAAACAAACAAACAAACAAAAAAAACCCACCAAAATCTTCAACTAGCATGAAATATGACAACTGCATTTAAATTCAAGCCAAGAGAAAAGTCTAGGTTGTGTATTTTATTCTGCTCAGGGCTAAGAAAAATACTTCAGCAAATAAATGTCCCCTATAAACAGTAGTTTTTCTTTCTTTTCTATTAGCCTACCTTCTTGGGGAAGATTTCTTCCTTAAAGTTAGAGTATATTAAAAGGAAGCAGGGGACAGGACATTTTTCAAAGGAGATCATGCTAGTGAAGTGACACAACTCTGTGGAGCACTGCACTGCTTTGAAGTTACCTAGAACATAAGAAGTCTCTCTCTCACTCCAGGTTCTGAAATCCCAAAGCCAAGGATCTTAAGCAATCCCATATTCCACCAGCAACTGACAGGTTATGTTTCTAGCTACTCCCAGAATTCCTTGTTGCAATCCTGTACCATCTCCCCTTCCTGGAAAATGTTTTAAATTGGTCACCCACAACAATCTAGACAAGGATTCAGAGTTAAGGAATTGCTGTAAGAACTCCATGGTGACTGAGATGTTTTTCAGTCTTGTGGTGCCCAGCACCACAAGGAAGTGAGCCGAGGGCAGACACTGTCCCTGTGGGCAGGGATAATCCCTGTACTGGTATTTAGGGACTATCGTGGCATGACCAGCAGGGAGACTGGGAAGTGGCCCTGTTGGTCTCAGAGGGAGGAGAGCCTTGGTCACCCAGAGAGGGAGGGCGGAAATGGCAGGACCTTGGTTAATGAGACTTTCTGAGAGTCTCCTGTACATGCATACGTGCTAAGTCTCTTCAGTCATGTCCCCATGGACTCTTTGTGACCCCCATGGACTATAGCCTGTCAGGCTCCTCTGTCCATGGGATTCTCCAGACAAGAATACTGGAGTGGGTTGTCATGTTCTTCTCCAGGGGATCTTCCCGATGCAGGGACTCAAACCTAGGTCTCCTGCATTGCAGACAGATTCTTTACCCTCTGAGCCAGTAGGGAAGTCTGTACAGAAAATCACCCAAGATGGTGGGAAAATGCAGCTGTAATTCCCCGGGTCTGGTATAATCTGCATTTCTGGCTGCTTCCTGGCGATGCTGATGCTGCTGGCTCTTGGACCCTCCTGGGGAAGTAGGAGAGGACTGCAGTGTGGGCCCATCACCTGGGAGCTTGTTAGAAATGCAGATTTCCGAGCCCCGCCCAGACTGAGGGGTCTGGAGTTTCTGGGTGTGGGCCCAGGTCTCAGAGTCTACAACCTGCTGGGGGGACTCTCATGGACACTGAGGACTGAGGAACTGCCCTGGGGCCACGCCATTCAGAGGGATCCTGGATGGGCAGCATTTCTGTTACCCAGAAGCTTAGCAGGAATGGACGTCTCAGGCTCCACCCCAGACACTCTGGATCAGAGTCTGCATTTTATTTAATAACAAGGTCCTCTGGTGACTGGTCTGCTCCTCAGAAACGGGAGCTTCAGGAAAGCTCCCACAACCCCCGGGTTCAGGGTGGGGACCCACTTGAGCCTGAGGTGGGGATGCAGCCTGCTTTTGTCAGCCTGCTTCAGCCTTGACTCCAGGTCTGTCAAGATGGCCTCCTGCCAGCGCCCAGGCTGCTCAGAACTGAGCCTCCCTGCCGGGCAAAACCAGGTCCCAGAGGGTCACCCGCGTGCTTGGCCATGTGCCTCACCCGCCACAGCCCACAGGCACTGGCATCCAGGTAACCAGGCTACCAGGCCACAGGCCATGAGGCCACCAGATTGCCAAGCCAACAGGCCACTAGACCACAGGCCACCAAGACCCCCAAAGCCACCAAGCCAACAGGCCACAAGACCACCAAGTACCAGACCACAAGCCACCAGGAGTTTCACTCAATATGCTTTTTCTCCTTTTTTTTCCTAGTTGGAAGAATAATATATGTCTATTGTGGGAAATATAAAGTGAAAAGAAAACACAGCCCCCCACAACCCCATCACCAGCGAGAACCACTCCATTTTGGTGCATTTTCTTCTGGCCTGTTTTTTCCCTACGCATTCTTAGAATTCCACTTTTTAACTAAGTATTGTTTTAGGCCTTAAAAGTGCCTGATAGACATAATTTTAATGCCTATAAATACTCTATTGAAATAACAAAAATTAATAACATTTTATACCAACGTTAGACATTTGGGTCACTTAAAAATGCTTTTCTTCTACATGCAAAGAAGATCTTTATTTCTTATTTCCCTTGGATGGAGCCCTAAAAGTATAATTACAGTAATTACTGAGCCGTGCTGTTTCAATACCTGTGAGGCTGTTGTTATCTGTTGCCACTTTACTTTTCACAAGGTTTTGAACAACTGGAATGCTCCTAGATCAGGGCGCCCATCTCGTGGCACCCTCCCAGTTTCGAGTACCACTGTCTGTGGGATTTTTACTGATATTTGCTGGTGTGATGAAATGCAGCCTGCCCATCCGTTCCTGTTCTCTACAGTGGTGAACCAGCCCCTTGCTGCACAGTGAGGCCTGGTGGGCTTTGCATAACACCAGGACAGCTTTACTTTCTCCCTGCATCTGCCCTTGAACCCTCCTCTGCTCTGGGAAGCCAGCCTTCTCCTCAAGGGTCTCCTCAAACATCCAGAACAGGCCCGCAGGCAGGGACTGCTGCCCCCAGGCCAGGCCAGCCAAGCAGGCCCACATCTACTGCTCCTCTCCAGCTGGGCTTGGACGCAGGCTCTTAGGCCATGCCGCCATCTGTGACCCACACTGCAGCCCACCCTTCTCTGGCCCCCTTGCTCCCCTAAGAGGGTCTGAGAGCCAGCAGCTTCAGCATCACCTGGGAGCTGGTTGGAGATGCAAATAACCAGGCCGTGGGAGTGTAAGTGATGCTCTCGGCAAATTAGGAGGCGTCTTTCCTCCCGGCAACATAGCGGGGTGTGCCGGGCTTGGTGAGGGAACAGGGCTTTCAGCCCCCACTTACCTCCCGGCCAGGTGTCAGCCTGCAGCACTCAGGGCAGTCCAGAGGGTCAAGCTCTCCGAGGGTTCTTCCTGAGACCTCCTCCATCTCCCCGTCACCAGCAAGTTCTCTGTAGGATTCCTTTCCTCTCAACATGGCGCCAGCTCTCACCCTGCCGAGAGGGTTGAGCTGAGGGTTGAGCTAAGGCCTGCACGACCACAGGTTTTCCTCGTCTCATCCTAAATCTGGACCCTCCAGCTGATGCTGTCTCTGAACGCCTCCCTCACCTACCTCCTCCCTCCTCTCACCTGATGCTTCTGGCCCCGGAGCTGGACCAGCCCACATCTCGCGGGAAAGAAGTAGCTGCTATCGCGAGAGGTGTGCAGGTCTCTACTCCGAGCCCAGGAAGAAGGACGAGAAGGATGGAGTAGGAATGCTTGCTTAGCGAGAAAAGAATCCACTTGCCTTGAAGTGACAACTGGAGAAATGGAGAAGCTGTGGGCCACCGGGTCTAAACGACCATCACCCAGGAGAGGAAGTTGGGGCGGCTCCTTCCGGGGGTAAAGATCATTAGGAATAAACAGAAGTGACAGTCAGGGTTGCACACTCTGCTGCTCTCATCCCAAAATGTGAGAGGTGTGTTGCTCAGACCCCGATAAGGGTCTAATAGTGGTGATGTCTGTTCTATTGCCGTGAGGAGCTAAAAGCGGTACAGAAAATTGTTAGGGTCATGCTTTTGTTCTGTACTTTAGTTTCTAAATGGATCTCCATGCTGTTTATAAGCATCACCAAAAGTGATTAGTCTTCTGTGTAGATCCTGGAAGAGGGGGTGGGGGTGCATGGCTGCGGTGTGGGACAAATGAGGGGGAATCTTCCTGGGTGGAACAGAGTACCTCCCATCTTTAAGCCAAGGAGAGTGTGTGCTCTGTTTCAGCTTCTTCCCCAAATGACATCAGGCTTTTATGTTGATGGGCATATCAGAAGGCTATGGCGGGGGGATGGTCACTGCACAAACTTCCTTTACATCAGACATAAACAGCTCACTCAAAAGTGAAATATAAACTCAGGTTCAACAGAAGACCCCAGAGCCATTCCCACTGATGGATGGAGTCTAAAAAACAATACGCAACAAAGAAACTCAATGGGAAGTAGGTACAGAGACTGGGTTGCTTGCTTTGGTAGCTGCATGCAAATTTCTTTCTTTAGACGAAGCAGCCTTCAAGCAAATAAATACTTGAATAAACTAATGAGAAGAGAATTACAAGCCCTCTTAGTGGCTGGGTCATTTCACAACAGGCTTCCACAGAGCCACATTTCCTCCCTAAACCAGCATCCAGCGCAAAGAAATCAACATTCTGAGTGATCATTATTTTTACCCAAAGGAGTTTTCCTTATAGTTATGTCGCTCTCCCCCAACCCCCAATTTCTCCACACAGTCCAGATAGGTATGTCTTATTTATGTTTTACACATTATCAGGTTTACATTTGACAATGCTTGCATGCATGTGTGCTAAGTCACTTCAGTCGTGTTTGACTCTGTGCAACACCATAGACTGTAGCCCACCAGGCTCCTCTGTCCATGGAAGTTTCCAGGCAAGAATATTGGAGTAGGTTGCCGTGCCCTCCTCCAGGGGATCTTCCTGACCCAGGGATCGAGCCCGTGACTCTGCATTGGCAGGTGGGTTCTTTACCACTAGCGCCACCTGGGAAGCCCCCAAAATGCTTGACAATCATATAATTCTCTTTCACCAACGGGTGACACTGTGTAACACAGAATCATATTAGAACACCGTTAACATGTAAAAGATTTGTAGATCACTAAGTGGCACTAGTGGTAAAGAACCTGCCTCCTAACGCGGGAGACGTAAGAGACTTGGGTTCAATCCCTGGGTCAGGAAGATCCCCCCGGAGGAGGGCATGGCAACCCACTCCCGTTTTCTTGCCTGGAGAATCCTATGGAGAAGTCTGGTGGGCTTAAGTCCATAGGATTGCAAAGATCTGGACACAACTGAAGTGCTTAGCACGCATGTAGCGAAGACCAGCATCACTGAAAGGTGTTGACTAGGTTCTGCACAGAGGTGTTCCGGTGGCCTTTTATGAAATGCACAAAACCATGGGAGGAAGGTCAAGCTGACTCCCACCCCATCCTGAGAGGTGAGCCTACATTCACCCACACCAGGGTAAGTCAAGAGACTTCTGATATGCAGAACCCATGTGAATTCGGACAGAGAATGGAAAGTGGGGGGTAACCCCTAACAGCACAGCTCCCTGTGGTGACACCAGCCACAGTTCTGCTGCATTGCATGGGTTGGGGGGACTGTGACAAGGCTCCCTGTGGAGCGGGACCAGAACTCCAGCCCCATTAGACATGTGGCCAAACTTTACCTGTGCGACATAAAAATCTGCATCACAGCAGGACCCAAGGAAGTGGGTGACAAGACTTCCAGGGGGAAAGTGACACATCAGAGGTGACATGCATTTCCAATCTGGCCAGGTTTCATTCACATCCCAGAGGTCTTACACACAACATCTTAGGATTGTCCAGATGCCAACAGAAGGTCTGAAGCATGGTGTCACTCTGGACCCTGGAGTAGGCAAGGTACCTTTTCCATCCCTACAACACATCATTCCCAGGGAGGGAATCACTGATCTGCGGGTGTCACTTAGCCTCCAAGGTAATTCCCTCTGTGGTCGACCATGCTATTGTAAATCACCCTGGATGTTGTCATGTGATTCCTCTTTTTTAATTTAAATTTTGCTTTCTTGAAAGTTCTATTCCTTGGCCCTAATGAATCAACCTAAAATATAGGTCTACTTTTCTTCTGTTCAATTGTTTTCAAAATCTTTGAGGATAGCCATAAAATTTAAATATTTTCAAGTTTAACACATGGAGTTTCCCCAACTTTTCTTCCCATGGCATGGGTTCTGTGTACACTTTACAATCAGACAGTTTGAGTTTGAAGACCTTGGGCCAATTACAAAGTCTCTCTGAGCCCAACATTTCTGTTTTGTAAAGTGGGGTTAATGCTGTATTGATTAATATTATTTTGTTGTTGTTGCATAATGTCATGGGTGAAAAAGATTTTATTTAATTTTTTTTAACTTTTTGGCCATGCCATGTAGTGTACAGAATCTTAATTCTTCCACCAGGGATGGAACCCGTGCCCCCTGCACTGGAAGCATTGAGTTGTAACCAGTGGACTGCCAGGGAGTCTCCAAAAAGCATTTATTTAAGCTTGTGATTCTGGTGGGTGGTTCTTCTGGTTTAGACAGAGTTGGCAAATCTCCACTGGGCTTGTACCTGTGTGTGAGGTCAGTGGGCTGGCTGGTCCAAGGTAGCTGCATTCATGTCTGACACTTGGACATAATGGGGTGACTAGGCTCCATGTCTCCTAGGCTGGCCTGGTGATGATGTTTCAAGAAGCCAGTGTGCACACCTTTCCAAGTCTCTGCCTATATCCCACCTGTTCACATTCACCAGAGTAAGTCCCATGGTCAGCCAGACCTCAGGGGCTGGGGACTGGACCTGCTTCTTTACAGGAAGGCTGGAGAATTGAGGCTATCTACAATCTGCTGTAAGCATCAACCATAAAGTGAATTCAATGAGAGAAAAAATGCAAATGGCGAGACACAGCCTGGCACATGTGTGTCCTGGCTTCTTCACCCATGACCCTTCACGGGCTGTTCACTGAGGACGGCAGACACCTTCTCCACAGAACCTATGTGTCAGGATGACGATGGGATTAATCAGATTTTAAAATTGCCTGGTAAGAGTCAATTAGTTCTTTAGAGACACAGAGGATGTAAATTGAAGGTGTTATTACATGATTATGGCTTTCTCATCCCGGCTGGGGCTGTGAAATCAAGACAATCAAATATTATAGGCTTTCTGTCCTATTTTTACAATCAGAGTACTGGATAATAAATTTAAATGGAGAG
The DNA here is from genome assembly GCF_019923935.1 of Bubalus bubalis. Lineage (NCBI taxonomy): Eukaryota > Metazoa > Chordata > Mammalia > Artiodactyla > Bovidae > Bubalus > Bubalus bubalis. The sequence continues at coordinate 21,053,983 of NC_059178.1, forward strand.
ACAGAAAAGTGAGATGACCTCTTTCCTGCCAACTGTATCAGTTGAGAATTCAGGTCTGAGAATTTTGAGAACTGTGCATCTTTTGTTCTGGGGAGAGAATTGAGATTCAAGGGTTTCTGCAAAGGTGGTAAAAAATAAACCATTTATGGAGCTCAGCCCTGCTTGCGAATCTTTATTGAATGGAACTTAATGGCGACCAGTTTTAACCAAACTAAAAATTTTTTCCCTTTCCATCGTGTCTAAGTACATATCTTTCTTTTTCTCATCTATTTCAAAACATGATTTAAAAATATTGAAGTAATATTTCTTTTTCCCTTTAAAGATGCTTGTTCCGAGCTGAGAAACTCAGGTTCACCCCACAGCCCCTAGCATTTAATCTGTAATTTTGTAGGTTACACTCATTTGCAGATTTTAGAAAGTGCCTTTTATTCTTCTCTAAGTGTTAAAGCAATTTAGATTAATGGGCCTTGGACTCTTTGATACACATTTTTAAAGCATTTCAAAATGTGTAGAAGACGGTACCCTTTCATATGTGATAAGTAAAAATCTTGGCAGATGAAAGGCTCTTTTTTTTTCCTTTTTGTTTTTGCACACAAAAGAAATCTTTGGAGCTGCAGCTATAACGGTGGAATTCCATGTTGTCATTTTCTTCTTTTGGGAAGGCTGCCCTTTGCAGCTGCTCACAGGAGGTGGGGAAAGAGACAGCATGGGACCAGCTCTGTAGAAAGGGGACAAGCAGGCCGAGGCCACTGGTTCTGGGAGCCATCCCATGCTCTGTTCTGGATGGTCACAATTTGCATCCGAAACCAGATGTTTACAGAGACATATTCCATCTCATACTCCTTGCATCAATGCAGGATGACTCCACGAGGACCAAGGTTCTCTAACAAAGAGAGAGCCAGTTCCCATGGAGGGGAATTGGTTGATGGAGGCCCCGAGGGATGCAGTGATGGCCGAGGGGCAGGCCCTCTGTGCAGCCCCGTCAGCTGGGAGGCTCAGAGTAGAAGAGATGCCCACAGCTTCCATTTGCTTCTCTGATTAAGGACTGTCATATCCTAGGTCTCCACTGTGCTTGAAGGGGGCCCCTGGGGAGACCTGGGTGACTCCTGGTCCAGTTCATCTTCCTGAGCCTCTCTGTCTGAGTCTCTGTGTATGTATCTCCATCTGGCAGGAAGGATGGTTAAGGGTAAGGGCAAAAAACAGCGAAGAAGTTGCAGCCTGTTTTACTGCACCTGGTCACAGACTCATGCTTTTTCTTCTCTTTGAGACAAATAGCAGGATGCAGTGGACTGTGATTTGGCACCCTGTCTTGTGTTAGTCAGTTAGTCGTGTCCGACTCTCTGTGACCCCATGGACTGGAGCCGGCCAAGCTCCTCTGTCCATGGAATTCTCCAGGCAAGTATACGGGAGCCATTCCCTCCTCCAGGGGATCTTTCCAACCCAGGGATCGAGCTCGGGTCAATTTGGTGCCTATGAGAGCAGAAACGCCCCAGCCAGACACCCAGACACCCCCAGGAGCAGAGACTGAGGGCCACCTGCTGGGACAGGACTGTGTCTACTCCCCTGAGCTCAGTGCCTGGGGCACCCCCGCCTCGGCTTCATGGTGGGGTGGACCGAGTCATGGGATTTCAGAGTCAGGAAGGGTCCCTCCAGAGATTCCTGAGGGTGACACTACCGGGCACACATCTCATTGCTTCTCCCTCTGAGGACATCAGGTTCTGGGAAGCTTTGTTTATCACGTGGCACTGAGTTATGTTAGAACCAAAGACCCTCCCAGAACCTCCGAGAAGCTGAAAATCATTCTAATACATCTCATTTTGCTGGAAGGTTTTTAAAATTTTTAAATACAAGGTAAATTTTTTCCTTTTATATTCATCCAGAAAATATCAAGGATTCTGGGCAGTTGAAGTAACAGCAGCTTCACACATCCAGATCTTCCAGTACGTCCTCCCCAAGCCAGAGGCAGACAACAAGAAGGGCAAATGGAACCCAGCTTCCAGCAGAGAGGGACAACGGAATGCCTGGGCTTTAAATAAGGCTTTGAGGGACTTCCCTGGTGTCCACTGGTTAAGACTTTGCCTTCCAAAGCAGGGGGACGTGGGTTCAATCACCGGTCGGGGAATTAAGATCCCACATACCTTAAGACCTAAAAAAAAAAAAGAAACCCCACAAAAACAAAGCACAAATGACTTTGAGTAGCAAAATAAACACCCAGCCTCTGTAGTCTGTTTTCCACATCCCGCCTCAAGACTCTTGAAGGCAGGAGTAGCCTGGGATAAACTGAGTGGACGACAATCTGGGAGCCTAGTGGTAGGACCCAAAGTGAAGTCGCTCAGTCGTGTCCAACTCTTTGAGACTCCATGGACTGCAGCTTACCAGGCTCCTCTGTCTGTGGGATTTTCCAGGCAAGAGTACTGGAGTGGGTTGCCATTTCCTTCTCCAGGGGATCTTTCCGACCCAGGGATCGAACCTGAGTCTCCCGCATTGTAGGCAGACTCTTTACCCTCTGAGCCACCAGGAAAGTCACCTAAAAGCTCTGAGGTACAAACATGCCCCGGGAGTGAATGTGACTGGAAGGGGCAGTCTTCAAAGGCGAGAGAGAAGTTCTTTTCAGGGGAGAAATTCTAAAGGAAGGAAGAGGCACACTTTGGAGGACAGGCAGGGTGGAAGGAAGAAGCCCAAGAAGTCTATGGGCTCTGAAGGGCAGGAAAGAGGCAAAACATTCACACAATCCCTTACTCAAACCCATCCAGAAAAACTATTCATTACAGAAGCCACACTTCCCTACACTGACAGGAGAGGTGCTCTTGAATGAGGAAATCTTTTTCTTTTTTTGGCTGCACTTCAAGGCACGTTGGATCTGTTTCCTGCCTGTGTGCTCAGTCGTGTCTGACTCTTTTCGATCCTATGGACTGTAGCCTGTCAGGTTTCTCTGTCTGTGGGATTCTCCAGGCAAGAATATTGGAGTGGCTTGTCATTTCCTTCTCCAGGGGATCTTGCCCATCCAGGGATCAAACTTGAGTTGCTTGCATCCCCTGCATTGGCAGGCAGATTCTTTACCACTGAGCCACTTAGGAAGCCTTTAGTTTCCTGAGCAGGGATCAAACACAGGTCCCTGCATTAGGAGCGCAGAGTTTTAACCACTGGACCACCAGAGAAGTCCGTAGGGCTAAAGAGGAATCTTTAAGCCACTCAGGACAATGAATAGGGAAACAGACTAAATATATGCAAAACTACCATAACATAAAGAAGTCCTCAGCCGCTAAAAATCTGCTTCCACCAAATGACCCCAAAGCAGAAGGTAACTGTAACTTCACCCTCAGCACTGAACTAAATGTCATCAAGCATTTTAGGATCTATAATCCCACTCTGAATCAAAAGTTCCAAAGTCAAAGCCAGAATCAGGCAGACACAGGAAGAAATGAAGAGTTGATTGATCTCCAGAAAAAAAGGACGAAAAAGACAAAAGGACCTCAGAAATGAAAAATGAGTTGCAAGGGGCGAAAGATGCCCATGCATATTCAATAAGGTGCATGGAAGAAAGGTGGGGACATTGCCTGAAGAAGAAAAACGGATGTACAGAAAAGAACAAAAAGGCTCTTAGAGAAAGCCATCGAAAGGCAAGTGTGGCAAACAAAAACCAACATACATCATCAGAAACCATGACAAAGAAAAACAAAACAACGGAAAAAACCTAATATTTAAATTAGAATGTGAGGAAACCTGCCAGGAGCAAGAGGAAACCTGAATCTGCATATTGAAGGAACTCAGTCCCTGGGGGAATTGACCAAGAACAACAAACTCCAAGACACATCTGGTGAAATTACTAGAATTTAAAGACAAAGGAGAGCTTCCCAGGTGGCACTAGTGGTAGAGAACTCGCCTGCGATACAGGAGACATAATGAAACATGGGTTTGATCCCTGGGTCAGGAAGATCCCCTGGAGGAGGGCCTGGCAACCCATTCCAGTGCTCTTGTCCGGAGAATCCCATGGATGGAGGAGCCTGGCGGGCTACAGTCCACGGGGTCTCAATGAGTCAGATGCTACTGAAGTGACTTAGCACGCACTCAAAGATAAAGGCCCCTGGTGACGCAGTGGTAAAGAATCTGCCTGCCAATGCAGCGGAGAAGGAAATGGCGACCCACTCCAGTACTGTTGTCTGGAAACTCCCATGGACGGAGGAGCCTGGTGGGCTGCGGTCCATGGGATCGCTGAGGATCGGACACGACTGAGCGACGTCACTTTCACTTTTCACCTTCATGCACCGGAGAAGGAAATGGCAATCCACTCCATTGTTCTTGCCTGGAGAATCCCAGGGACGGGGGAGCCTGGTGGGCTGCCGTCTATGGGGTCGCACAGAGTTGGACACGACTGAAGCGACTTAGCAGCAGCAGCAGCAGCAGCAGCCAATGCAGGAGACATGGATTCCATCCCTGTTTGGGGAAGATCCCACATGCTGTGGAGCAGCTAAACCTATCGGCCATAACTACTGAGCCTGTGCTCTAGAGCCCAGAAGCCGCAACTACTGAGCCTGTGCGCCCTAGAGTCCAGGGTCCACAACAAGAGAAGCCCCCACAATGAGAAGCTGGAGCACCGCAATGAAGAGTTGCTCTTGCTTGCTGCAACTAGAGAAAAGACCGCGCAGCACTGAAGACCTAGCATAGCCATAAATAAATAAATAAAATTATATTTAAAAAATAGAGAGAAAGGAAAAAATAAAATCCTCAAGGCTTCCAAGCCGAAGGATCGAGTAATTTAAAAGGGCAAGAAGTGTTAAGAATCGCATCATTGTTCCTAAAAAACGACATAGCCTTAAGGCTGTTATTTTCAGAAAAAGTTGTGGAATGTAGGAATCAAAGATTTTATATTAAGCCAAGCCATTCTTTACGTATGAAGTTTACAGAAAAGAGAATTTTAAATAAACAAGCATGTAGCAAATCCTCTGTCTAAGGAATGGACCACAGATAAACTGTATCAGTCAAGAATTAAGGGGAGAGGGAAATCTAGAAACCCGCATATGTTGTTTACTAGCAGATGACATATACAAAAGGTATTTGAAGAACATCCAAAACTTGTGTTTTTTTGTAGACTAGCTAGCAGGTCCAATATTTTAAAAGGCACTTCAGCTAAAGGAAAGTTTACTTTTTCTACTTCAGACTAGCTTGATTGTAAAGTATATGAACTGTAATTTTAAAATTTATACTGCCACATGATTGTAAATTTTAGTTGTCTTAAGTTAGGTGAAAAGCTATTTATGCTGGATATGGGTCAAAATGACTATTATTTGCAAAAAAAAAAAAAAAATAACGGGAAGAAAGGGCTGCATAATGAGATACTGTAAGACTCAGATACTAGTTGGAAATGATCTTCAAGTTTCAGTTTCTCAGAAAGAATGAATGAAATGAAATATAGCAGAATGTTAACCCATATAAAAATAAAGTGTACCCAAATATTGTAAAAGAGAAAGAACTAAGGGGAGAGCGTCAGGATTGGCAAACAGACAGAGATTTAGGGAGATGCTCTATTGCTCTCAGGGGCACAGCAGCTCCGTGTCTTTCCCCCAGACCTTGCCCTGTGCCTCTCTTCCATCTCACTGCTCCTGAGTTAATCCTCTCACAACAAACCCGCAATCTAATCGCTTCTGTGATCCAGCAAGTGGCCAACTTCCTTGGCTTCCTGCCAGGAGATTACCAGGTGGAATGCATCAAATCCCACAGGACGTCACAGTGCTGAGGTCAGGTCTTTCATCTCCAGCCACAACTCCTGACCCACAACCCAGAGGACTGCATCCAAAATCCAGCCCGGAAAACCCTATATTCGACCTGAGGCAGTGCTGGAAAATGATGGTGCAAAAACTGCAGAACTCACAGGAGAGGCTTACCCCTTTGAGGAGGTGAAGGGGGCCTCAGAGGCAGCCTGGTATAATGTCAAAGAGAGCCATAGCATCCTCTGAGAATTTGTCTCTCCCTAGCCCATCTCCCCCCAGGGCTTCCCTGGTGGCTCAGATGGTAAAGAATCTGCCTGCAATGTGGGAAACCTCGGTTCGATCCCTGGGTTAGGAAGATCCCCTGGAGAAGGGAATGGCTACCCTCTCCAGAATTCTTGCCTGGGAAATCCCATGGACAGAGGAGGCTGGCGCATTACAGTCCACGGGGTCGCAAAGAGCCAGATATGACTGAGTGACTACTGATGCTTTAAAGATTCTGATTTTCAATGAATTAAAGCAAATTAAAGGAAAAAAAAAACACACCCTAAACAAAAAACCCCAGTTATGGCCTTCAAAAAAAAAAAAAAAAAAAAAGAAAGAACTGAAGGGAAAAACTTCAACGAGAGGACTTATAGTAAAGCAACTTAATATATATATAAATATAGATTCATGAATACAGAAAAGTCACAACAAGGGCGGAAGAATAATATTTTATGTGCTACATGTTATTTTTATTTATATGGGCTTCCCCAGTGGCTCTGCCTGGAATATAAGAGATGTGGTTTGATCCCTGGGTTGGGAAGAATGGCTACCTACTCCAATATTCTTGCTTAGGAAATCCCAGGGACAGAGAAGCCTTGCGGGCTGCAGTCCATAGGGTTTGCAAAGAGTCAGACACGACTGAAGCAGCTGAGCATGCATGTATGTTGCTATATATTATCACGAAGGAGACATGAGTCAATCAAAAGTGGAAGGAGAAAGGAGCAGAAAAGAAGAAAGCAAAATAACCTCACTGATTGCTGTCTAGGCAATTAGCGGGAGACAAAGTGAAAGATAAATAAAATAACTGGAGACTGGGGACAATTAAAAAGGTGTGAGTTACAAAGGTAAGCACTAGAATAGACTATAAACCTTCCGAAATAGCAAAAGATAAAAAACTAAAGGAACAAAGAAAATGAAACATAGCCCCTTCCACATAATGTGGTCATTTGAACATAAAATAATTTGAAATTATTAAATTTCAGACTTCTAAACACAGACTTCTCACCTTTGGAACAAATACTAAGACACCCCTTGCTCTTGAATAGTACAACTCAGCAATATAGCAAGAATACTGGAGTGGGTAGCCATTCCCTTCTCCAGGGGATCTGCCCAACCCAAGGACTGAACCTGTGTCTCCTGCGTTACAGGCAGATTATTTACTATCTGAGCCACCAGGGAAGCATAGATATGCCAGTTCTATTTTAATTCATACATTGAACACAATCCCAATAAAAATACCAACCAATTTTTAAAACTCAGACAACCTGATACCAAGTGTCATTTATTCATTCAGCCCTGGGTGTTCTTCGGAAGGAATGATGCTAAAGCTGAAACTCCAGTACTTTGGCCACCTCATGCAAAGAGTTGACTCGTTGGAAAAGACTCTGATGCTGGGAGGGATTGGGGGCAGGAGGAAAAGGGGACGACAGAGGATGAGATGGCTGGGTGGCATCACTGACTCGATGGACGTGAGTCTGAGTGAACTCGGGGAGTTGGTGATGGACAGGGAGGCCTGGCGTGCTGCAATTCATGGGGTCGCAGAGTCAGACACAACTGAGCGACTGAACTGACTGAACTGATGGGTTTATTTATTGACTCCAGTGCAGATTTACTATGAAACTCATGAAATAAAACCCTGGGGGGTGGTGGCCCCCTTGCTTGCATGGGCCCCTTCCAAGGCCCCTTCTGTATCTCTAGGTTGCATTCTTTTTCTTCAAGTGGATCCCCCCAAATAGCACAATAACTGTTGCCATCTGCAGAGGGGGGCAGAGGCCTGGGGAGACCGAGTAGCCACTGAAGGTCGCCCGATGAGTGGCTCAACCAGAGTTCAACCCGGCGCTCCCCCCCTCTCCCCCCAACCACCTCCCAGTCTTTGAGCAACCCACGCTTAGGGCTGCTGCACACTTGGCTGTGTCACTGCCGTTGTGTTAAAACCGTACCAGCAGTTCATTCATCTTACACCGCAACACACTGCCGCCACGTGATGAAAAGCGAAACAGGGTCTCTGTGCCTCTGTAGTTGGGCTATTTACTGGTTTGATTGAGATTTAATGAGTGGACATAAAAAGTAGTTTCAGTATCTATACGTCATCAGGTAATATATATTCAAAACAGGATAGTCAAAAATTAAACATCTGCTCAGATACATTAATTTGGGTGGGAACATTATCGCCTCATTCTGACATAAACTGACTGACAAAACCCATCACTCTATATTTACATCACTCTGCTTTTCAGTTCTGGGCAGCAGACTTCCCCGTAGGGAGGAGTGCGTCATGTGGCGTCTGGTGGCTAAAATGCTATTAACCACAAGGAAGATAGGAGTTGGAGCAGGGCCTTGGGTACAGTGATCAAGTTATGGGTAAGTTCTATGCTTGTTGATGGGAAAATTTATATTGGCAGCCATCCTTCCTGGTTGCCATGGTGAGGTGCTTCCTACTCTCACCAGTGGAAGCCCTGCTCTCTCCCACTAACTGCCCTGCCCCCCGCCCACTGCCGTTAACCCCCCACCCCCGACACACACACCAAGGAAATGGACTCTCAACCACATCAGTGATGCTGTGACCTCTGGGTGACACAGCGTATGCAACTGTCATGACTCCAGCAAAGCAGGTGATTTTACAACGGAGTTGGGCCACAGAGCTCCCCGCCACTGCAGCAGGGCTCAGCCTCCTCCAGGGAACACCAGCCATAGAGTGTGTCAAGAGGAAGCTGTGGGCTGTTCTCTCCTTCCTAGGAAGGAAACCTGAGCATAGAGAAGCAGGGAAGTAGGTCTTGAACCTCTTTCACTGTGGAGACCACACTTCCCCCCTAAAGACGGACTTAACACCTTCCTCTCTGGAACAGGCAGGCCCAGACGACTGTTCCCACAGAAAGGACGTGGGATGTCCAGTCCAGACTTCGAAGGGCCAGGTCCGGCAGGAGAGGCAGCAAACTTCCTATTTCTACACTTAAGCTGGGGGAGAGATGCGTTTGAGTCAATGCTTTATATTTCTATCTATATTGGATATATCTACTATCTCTCTCTTTACAGCTGTACATCTAATATAGGCCACAGAGGATGAGATGGTTGGATGGCATCACTGACTTGATGGACATGAGTTTGAGCAAACTCTGGGAGACAGTGAACAGGGAAGCTTGGCATGCTGCAGTCCATGGAGTCACAAAGAGTTAGACACGACTGATCAACTATTTTTTTTTTAATATAAAGAGACTGATTGTAACTTAATGAGACTCACAATCAATGATAAAAAGACACTGGGTGCCTGTTATGTGCCAAGTATCCTACTAGGCTCCATGGGAAGTTAAAACTGAGGTCAATATGCTCCCAATGCTTTTTTTTTTTTAAGTTGAAGTATAACTGGCATAAAATATTATAGTAGTTTCGGGTGTACCACCTAGTGATTCAACATTTATATACATCATGAGCTGATCACCACAATGAGTCCAGTTATCGTCTATCACCATTTAACACTATTACAATATTATGGACTTTATTTCCTATTCTGTATATGACATCCCCGTGACTTAATTATTTTATAACTGGCAGTTTGTGTCTGTGAATCCCCTTCACCTATTTAGCCCAACCCTCCACCCTGCCCTCTCTAGCAACCACCAGCTTGTTCTCTGTATCTATGAATCTATTTCTGTTTTGATGCTATGTAAATTTTCTCACAACAGCCACAACAAAAAACTCTTTTTAAGTTTCTGACTTTTTTTAAGCCGAAGTAAAAAATGTCCTATTCTGTGTGTGGACAACAAACTTAGCTCTGAGCTTTGCAGCGGCCAAGTCTCAGGCACTTTTCCTTGGAGTGAGGGGCTTACCTGACTTACAAAGCACAACACTTAGCTATAATGGCCACTTAAGTACTGACAATTAAAACCAATACCCATTACACGGTCATTTAAATGTGTGACAATTTGCTAATGCTTTTATAACCTAATGGGATTGGAAAGAGAAGGTGAATTATGTTTAAACCAATGTACATAATTGAAAATGAGGGTAATATCTGATAAATTAGTGTTTTACAAAATAGATGGAGATGCTGAGATAGCATGAAGAAGGGAGGGGACTTGGGCAGATGGACACAGCATGCCTGTGTGCTCAGTCACTCAGTGGCCTCTGACTCTCCATGACTCTGTAGACTATAGCCTTTCAGGCTTCTCTGTCCATGGGCTTCTCCAGGCAAGCATACTGGAGTGGGTTGCCATGCTCTCTTCCAGGGGATCTTCCTCACCCATGTCTCCTGTGGCTCCTGCACTGGCGGGTGGATTCTTTACTACTGCACCACCTGGGAAGCCTCAATGGACACAGACCCCTCGTTAAATCAGCAGGTGATGGGAAACACAGAGTCCTGCCCCAGGCTGGGCTGGGGAGCCAGCTCTTGGGTCATGCACACCCCAAACCCAGTCAGTTTCCAGGGCTGGGACAACCTCTCTTCAGCCCAGGGAAGGCTGCCACCAGTTTCTGGGCTTTGCTAAGCAGCCAGGAGCCCTTAGGTCAGATGATCTGGGACCTGATGGCACTGAAAGGATGCAGAACACTCACGAATGGCTCCTCAATGGCAGGTTCTCTTGCCAGCCGGGAGCAGACCTCCAAGGAGCACAGCTGTCCAGGCTGGCCTGGACTGGGTGCTGGCTGGGCTCCAGCATGGGGGTTCTGGGGGTGGCGTAAGAGGTGGCCTCACCTGCTTGCTCGTCCCACAGTCCTGGCCTCTTGCTGGAGTCACCTCTCTGGGGAGCTCGAGGCCGATTCCTCATGTTGCTGGCTCTCACCCCCTGGAAGTCACATATGGGCCCCAGTGCCATCCCGAAGCACCGTCACCTGCTCTCCCCTGGAGGCCAGGATGCTCCCTGAGCAGGTTTCAGACAGTCTGGCCTTGCCGACACCTTGACTTCACACTTCTAGCTTCCAGAGCCTAGACAGTACTTTTCTGTTGTTTTAAGCCCCCTGGTCTGTGGTGTTTGTTACAGCAGGTCCAGGACCCTCACCCACCTGGGCTGGGTGGGAGGATCTCGTAGGTGGACAGACTGGTGGGCAAGCACAGAGCCTCCCTCAGTCACAATCCACATTCAGGGTGTTTGTCTTACCCCAGTAATATTATTTGCAGTGTCTTTTTAATTGCTTTCCATTTTAATGTTAAATATAAAAGGAAGCATTATCTCCCCACTGTACATCAATCCTGGGGAGACAGTCTTGGTGATTTTTAATTTTTTGGTTGTGCCTCGTGGCATATAGGATCTTAGTTCCCCAACCAGGGTTCAAACTCTTGTCCCCTGCAGGTGAAACACAGGGTCATAACCACTGGACTTCCAGGGAAGTCCTAGTCTTGGTGATTGATGGAATCAATTAGATCCATTATTATTATTAGAGAGATTTGGGTAATTTGATTATACACTAACTTTGAGAAGTCAACATATATATATATATATGGACTTAAATACCATTGACGTTTCTGTTGGAAAAAATGTCCCAACAAGAGAAATGGCATTTCTTTGAATATTTGAAGCTCATGGACGCTTGTGGGGCCCAGATTTTGGTCTCTAACACTCTTTTCCAATGGAAAAAAAAAAAAACTGAATTGGGGATTGAAGGCATGTTTTGGAGCACTCATATAAAAAATATCCAGATAGGCAATATAAAAGATAAAAGAATGAAGTTATTCAAAGAAAGTGAATTTGATGGAACATGTCTCACCCTTGTTATTTTTCATAATGTAAAAGTGTTATCTATGCTACCTGTGGATCTCATGTTTCTTCGGAAAGCTCCTGTCTGTTTAAGATGTTAGATATGGACCAGCAGAAGCAGAAGGAGTGACTAAAACTGGTGAGTCAGCTACAGTAACCCCAGTGAATAAAGGAACGGTGCCGAGAGCAAGAGTGGATGGCACGTGGGAAGTGAAGTAGCCATCAGTGAGCTTCATTGATCTCGTCAGTTAACAAATATCCAAACACGTGTTCCCAGATAAAAGAATAGCCAAATGTCCTTAACAGAAGAAAGCCCACTCCAGACTTACTCCGTCTTTTCTCAAGGAATGAAACCCTTGGCAACACAGGGAGATCCTAGTGAGCACACTCCAGGAGATAGTGAAGGACAGGGAAGCCTGTTGTGCTGTATGTAGTTCATGGGGTCGCAAAGAATTGGACACAACTGAGCGACTGAACAACAACAGATAAGACATATGTCCAATTATGGTAATAGACCAGACTGGTACATCTCAATGATTGCACAGTGAGTGCACACGAATTTAAGAGGCCACTTTATTCCTGGAAAGACTCCAAATCTCAAAGTCAGCATGGTTAAGGAAGAAAGGAACCTAAATGTTCCCTGATAGAACAAGTGCAGCTTCCTTGCAAGAAAAGGAAACTCACCCCAAAGACCACTGGCTTTGGTTTGAATCAACTTGGTCTGTTCAACTGAGTCCCCACTAAGAATCAATAGGTCTCCAGCTCAAAGGCTGGATCCCCCAGGGCAGTCAAGGCAATAGTCCTTTACTTTGGGGTCTGGTAAAATTTCCAAAATTCTAGAAAGGTGCAAAATATTGGTTATTGAGCTGATATTGAAATCCTAGAACAGTGTAAAGCATGTGACACTGGGAATATACAATAAAAAGAGTGAGGACCAAAAAAGAAAACCAGTGAAAGCCACAGCACCAATATCTTTGTAACCTCTCTTAGTGTAAGGACATTAATTGATTCTATAGCTTTTATACTTTTTGTGTGACCATTTTGCATTTAAAGAGTCTTAGCATATTGAAGGGAATTAATATGTTGGAGTTGAGATTTTAATTAAATGCCTAAAAGTGCTGGGGTAAGTTTGTAATCTAGGGTTTTTATCGATTGGGAACATTTATTTTGTTGAATCTATAATATGTTATTTATTAGTTGTAAGTGAATATAAATATTTAGGGCAAAGCTGATTGTTTAATATCTAAAAAATGCTAATTGTCTAATAAATTCCTAAGATTAATAACTGGGGTGTAGCCTAAATTACAGTGTCTATTCCTCTCCATGCACAGATGCCCCTCCAATACTAAGAATTCCATCAGCACTGAAAATGGAAAGCCAGTACTTTTCTGGTACATACTGAAATACTCAGAACTGTGATCAGAATAAATGCTCATCTTTGTACCAGTTACAATTGTCACGTGAACCACCTGGGGTCTGTGTGCCATACTTCAGGAAATAATCCCTGAGCAGAAGGTTCTAGAACCTAGGGGGTAATAAAGAGCAGTGATCTACACCTTAAATTTCTTGGCTACAAGTACCTCTTCCTGAGGAACTTTAGACAATTAGCATTTTTTAGATATTAAACAATCAGCTTTGCCCTACCAACAAAGGTCCATCTAGTCAAGGCTATGGTTTTTCCTGTGGTCATGTATGGATGTGAGAGTTGGACTGTGAAGAAAGCTGAGCGCTGAAGAATTGATGCCTTTGAACTCTTGAGAGTCCCTTGGACTGCAAAGAGATCCAACCAGTCCACTCTGGAGGAGATCAGCCCTGGGATTCCTTTGGAATGAATGATGCTAAAGCTGAAACGCCAGTACTTTGGCCACCTCATGCGAAGAGTTGACTCATTGGAAAAGACTCTGATGCTGGGAGGGATTGGGGGCAGGAGGAGAAGGGGACGACAGAGAATGAGATGGCTGGATGGCATCACTGACTCGATGGACGTGAGTCTGGGTGAACTCCGGGAGTTGGTGATGGACAGGGAGGCCTGGCGTGCTGTGATTCACGGGGTCGCAAAGACTTGGACACAACTGAGCGACTGAATTGAACTGAACTGAACTGAACCTCTTTCTGAAAGCTCCTATTAGGTACTAGAATTATCCTTGAAACCCAGTAGCTTAAAATATGTATCATCTAACAAACTTTCCAAGGGTCAAGAACCTGGGAGCTGCTTAGGTGGGTAGTTCTGAAAAGCTCAGATTTCCTGATTAAACAACTTGGGGAACAGGGGGTCAAATACAAAGACAGTGAGAAGGATCTCCCCAGGAGAAAGCAAACCCACTGCTTCATCCCTGATATAGTCCTATGCCTGAGACTTCAGAGATGGTTCCTGCCCCTCAGAATCTGTCTCTTGAAGGCTTGTTTCTCTTAATTTGGTGAAAAGGAGGTGAAAATGGGTGTAGAGATAAATGCTTCTATAGATATGAGGGTGGACAATTTATTTTTCCCTTGAAGGAAGAAATAAAGCCATTGTTGCAGTATACAACTTGAGTGTATACAGTTGAGTGTAGCCAGTCCTGGATTATTGATGGGGAATTGGAAAGGAAAGATGGACACTTTGGATATACTGCAGCAATAATATGCCTATTTGCATATATTCAATATATGTATACATTTTATCTAGCAGCTCTCAGTAGTTTGGTTATATTAAAGAAAACAGATGGATCGATTTCTCTCTTTGTTTATATTTAAAGTGGGTTTCTTGTAGGTAGTATGTAATTGGGTCTGCTGTGTTTAATCCAATCTGACAATCTTTTAATTGGGGCAATTCAGTCCAATTACATTTTAATGTGATTATTGATGTAGTGGAATTTAAATCTACCATCTTGCTCTTTGTTTTCTATTTGTCCCATCTGTTCTTTGTTCCATTTTTTTCTCTTTTCCTGCCTTCTACTGGATGAATTGAGCCTTTTTTTATGATTCCATTTTTATCTCCTTTGTCGTAGTCATAACTTTCTGTTTGTGGCATGTTGGTGGTAGACATAAGGTTTAGAGTTTGATCTTTAAATTCTCACTGTTCACCTCTAAGTGACTTCCTACCATTTCTGCACCAGAGGAATCTTAGAGCAGAACTGCTGTTCATCCCCTCCATCTTCACTCTACTGTTTTTGTGATACTTCTTCCTTTTACCTATGTTATAAACTACATAATACACTGTTATCATGTTTAAATTTAAACAGTCAATTATCTTTTAAGGATATTTAAATAACAATATGGAAAGGCTTTTAGATTTATCCAGGTACTCACTCTTTTCAATGCTCTTCATTTCTTTGTATAGATGCAGATTTCCACCTGCAACATAGCTTCATTTCTTATACCCATAGATCTTCTGGTGATGAATTTTTCAACTTTTGTAATGTCAAAAAACATCTATATTTAGACCTTTTTTGGGCAAATATTCTTGCAAGGTATAGAATTCCAGGCTGACAGTTTTGATTTTCACTCAGTATTTACATTATTGCTCCACTATGTTCTGGCTTGCATTGTGTCCAGAGTGAAGTCTGTGGTAAGCCTCATCTTTCTCTGCACACAACATTTTACCCCATCTGGCTTCTTTTAAGATTTTCTCTTTGTCACTGGTTTTAAGCAATTTGTTATGATGTACCTTGGTGTAGCTCTCTTTATATATCTGGTGTTTGAGGCTGATTTGGTTTCTTGGATCTATGGGCTTATAATTTCCATCAAATTTGGAAAAATTTTGCCATTCTTTCTTTCTTTCCCTCCACTTTGGGGAGATACCAGCAGTTCACTGATGCTTTGATCATTTTTGTTCAGTCTTTTCTATGTGCTTTATTTTGAATGATTTCTATTGATGTCTTACATTCACTATATTTTTCTTCTGTGGTCAAATCTGTTGTTAATCCCATTTGGAGTATTTTTTAAAATCTCAGGCTTTGTAGTTTTCATCTCTTGTTCTCTTTGGCTTTTTAAAAGTATCTTCCATGTTTTTTGCTTAAATATGCTAAATATTTTCTCTGGATTCTTCGTCACCTGGAATAAGGTTATAAAATAAGTGCTTTAATGTATTTGCCTACTGTCATCCATATTATTTCTGAGTTAGTGTCAATTGATTAGTTTTCTCCTCTTTTTGTGTGTGTCATACATCCCTGCTTCTTTGTGTGCCTGCTAATTTTGAATTGGATGTCTGCTTTCTTGGGTACTGGATATTTTTGTATTCCTATAAATATTCTTGAGTTTTCTTCTGTGGTGAGTTAAGTTACTTGGTAACACTTTGATCCTTTTGGTTATTGCTTTGCTAGGCAGGACTACAGCTGTGTTTAGTCTAGAGATAATTTCCCCACCTACTGAGGCCAAACTTTCTTGGGTTCTCTGTCCAATGGGAACAGGAGCTGTATGGCCCCATGTGAACTGAGTATTCTTCACTCTTGTCTTTTTGGGTGGTTCTTTCTTCAGCCTCAAGTCCTTTCTTGATGTTTATCCTGATCAGTACTTAGCTGAAGACTTGATTGGGACTTTGCAGATGTTCAGAATTCCTTCTCTATGTAGCATTCTTATCTCTGCTACTCTGCTCTGCAAACTAGGCATTCTGGCTATTTTGAACTTTCAGTTCACACAATAAGGGGGTCCATTGGGCTCCATCTGGACTTCCCCTCTGTGTATCCATTATCTGGATATTCTTTCAAGTCTGTAAGCTGGGCAATCCTAGGGTTCATTTAACGTGTTTTCTGTTCCCAGCATTATTTGATGTCCAGTGTCTTGAAAACCATCTTTTCTTTTTTCTTAAGATTCTCTTTTGATGTGCATCATTTTTAAAGTCTTCATTGAATTGTTGCAATATTGCTTCTGTTTCAAACGTCAACTTTTTGACCACAAGGCATGTGAGTTCTTAGCTCCCCAACCAGGGACTGAACCCACACCCACTGTGTTGGAAATCAAAGTCTTAACCACTGGACCACCAGGAAAGTCCCTTGAGAATATCTTAAAAGATATTTCACACTCCCCTCCCTCTCCCCATCGCTTTTTTTGGTTTCAGTTAGGAGGATAAATCTACTCTTTGCTACTCTAGCTCGTCTGGGACTTGAAGTCCTGGATGCTAAGTCACTTCAGTCGTGTCCGACTCTGTGCAATCCCATAGACGGCAGCCCACCAGGCTCCCCCGTCCCAGGGATTCTCCAGGCAAGAACACTGGAGTGGGTTGCCATTTCCTTCTCCAGCGCATGAAAGTGAAAAGTGAAAGTGAAGTCGCTCAGTTGTGTCCGACCCTCAGTGACCCCATGGACTGCAGCCCTCCAGGCTCCTACGTCCATGGGATTTTCCAGGCAAGAGTACTGGAGTGGGGTGCCATTGCCTTCTCCGTGAAGTCCTGGATAGATTTCTCTAAAGCTGACCATTTGTAGGACAGACATGATGCTACTGTAAGGAGTCAAGAGCACCGAGGCTGTTGGATGAAGCACTGCATTACGAGGCTTAGGCTGTTTTGGGAAAGAAGGTAAGAAGGGGAGCCTTGCTCAGAGAACGGCCTGAAGGGCTTCATACATTCGAAGAGCAAGGAAGGTGGCGACAAGGGCAAGGGGAAGCTGGCAGCCGAAGAGGCTGGGGTCAGAGTCTGGCAAGCTGGAAGATTTCAGAGGCGAGGCCATTCGAGGTGACCAGCTGCAGAATGTGGCCATCCGTTAGCTCAAGTGGTGTATGAAGGGCAGCTGCTGAAGATGAGTAAGCACCTGGAATGTGGAAGAATGAACTGCTTCTACTTGGGGGGAGGGGTGCTTCCTCGGGAGGTGGGAAAAGAGCGCCTCATGGGAATCGAGGCTGTGGAGTAGATTCCTTTACAATGGAATAAAATAAAATTTCCTTAGGGCACAGCAAAGGCGACTAGAGGTAATGTCAGCAGAAGCAGCAGGTAGGATAAAGACGTACAGCAGCAGGGAGTGTACCGCACATGAGAGGAGTGACCTTGACTGACAGGCTTAGCATCCAGGGATAAGATTTACTGTGTCCAGCTGACCAGCCCACTGGAGAGGTTCCAGCTGAGGTGGGGGTCCAAGGTGGGCTGGCAGGGGGGCAGCCAGCCTCCAGGTGGCCTCAAGGACTCTTGTATCCTGGGACTGGTGCCCTGGTGTGTCCCCTCCCACACGAAACAGGGCTGACTTGAGTAAGCAATAGCATACAGTGGAAATGATGGCATGACTTCCAAAGCCGGGTCATGAAAGACCTCTGCATTGCTTCTTGGATCACTGGGAGAAGACCTCATCATGCTGCAAGGCAAGACCAGCCTGTGAAAAGGCCCATGTGGAGAGGACTGGGGCCTCCTGCACCAACTTGTCAGGTGTGTGGGGCCACCCTGGAAGCGGGTCCCTGTCCCCTGCAGGCTCTCAGATGACCACAGCCCTAAACTAACACTTGGACAGTCTCTGCATGAGTGAACTTAGAGCCAGAACCATCCAGCAAAGCCACTCCTGGATTTCTGATCCATGGAAACTGCATGAGATAATCACTGTTTATTGGTGTTTTTAACATTTGGATTTTGGGATGATTGTTTATCAGCAGTAGATAACTGGTGCTGATTTTGGTACCCAGAACTGGGAGGTCTGAGAAATACCTAACCATACAGGCATAGGTTTGGATCCAGATGGTGAGCAGCTCATGCTGGGCGCCAGTCACTGCAGGGTCACCCAGTCAGTTTGGGGCAACTGCTGGGCCTCTGAGGGTAAAAACAGCAGAGCTGGCACCTCACTCCTGCCTCTGCATCAGGCACTGGGTAACCCCAGGGGCCCACCTACCTGGAAACACAGAGAATGGAATCCTGGGAAACGTAGTCCACTGAGGCCAAGTTTACACATTACAGACACCACAGCACCCAGACCCAACGCTATGATGAGGCTGTCCTTGAGCAGGACCATATCAGAAGTCAGGGAACTGGACCTCATTGTCACTGGATGCCACAGGGAGGGGGACCCCGGGTCCTGAGAGAAGACAGAAAGGGACACAGTCGAGCGGTCGGCCTCTTTCGTCTGCAAAGGGCAGGGACTTCTGCTGTGTCCAGAAAGTGGCAGGAATCCTGACCCTCATCCACCCACGGGATGAGAAACAGCCTCCAAACGTCACTGCTCCTCCAGCACTATTTCTGCTAAAGACAAGCGAAAGGAGGGTGAAAATCTACCAGGTTCAAAAGTCTGGTGGAAACCACTGCTCCCAGGTGAGACGGCTTTGACCTAAAAGGGAGGGACCAAGAGGTAACAGCATTCCTACACCCATGATCTTGGGCCCTCCTGGAATGATTCCTCCTCCCACCCTTCGTGGAGTAAAGACCACCACGACCTTGTCCAAGAGGACCAAGGGCACCACTTCTCTCACAACCCAGCGTTGGTACAAGGGCGCCCTGGACACGGGAATGGTCCCCATTCCTGAATCCCAGAGAGGTAGACAGCAAGAGGCTTTACATCTTTCAGGAGCTTGTCCAAGAGGGTTGGGGTGGTGATGCATAGAGGCCACTTTCCACGGGGACCTGGGAGACCTGGGTAGTGAGTTATCTGGTTCAGATTCAATTGGTGGCAGCTAGCCCTTCCCGAGCACGTATGGGTTTCCTTCCCCTGCAAGGGGGCTGGGGGACAGTGCACTCAGAGTGCAGAAGACGGCAGGTCTCAGATTCAGGGTCAACCTCGGGCCCTTGATGGACAACCTCTGACCTTGTCAGTCTTCGTCACCGAGATGCCTAGAGCAGGCAGTGGGCTGTGTCCTGTCTCACAGGAGGGGCAGGTCCTACCCTGTGGTAGTCATTCAGTCGTGTCTGACTCTGCGACCCCTTGGACTGTACCCAAGCAGGCTCCTCTGTCCATGGGATTTCCCAGGCAAGAATACTGGAGCGAGTTGCCATTCCCTTCTCCAGGGGATCTTTCGGACCCAGGGATCGAACTCGCGTCTCTTACTTCTCCTGCACTGGCAGGCAGATTCTTTACCAGCTGAGCCACCAGGGAAGCCCCTGGGCAGGTCCTACCCCGAGTGCTGTATAAATGACACAGGTGTGATCCTAGGACGCTGCCCCCACCTCCCCTGGGCCCTGCAGGCAGCCGGCACCCACCAGGCCGGGTGACTGTGGACACGTTGCTCAGTCTCTTGTGACCAAGTGTCTCAGCTATCCGATGGCTCAATGGCTCCAAACTATGTCCAGTCCTACCGTTGGGGGGAAGGACCTGCCACCACTAGAGGAAGCCCCTGCTGTTTTCAGCACAGATGGGTGTTCTCGAAGGACCGTCCCCGTCACCCACGGGTCACACAGCCTGGGGCTCAGCTTGCACTCGGTGTGTGACCTCGCCCAGCTTCTTCCTCCTTCAGAGGCCAGCAGAGCCCTCAGGCTGCAGTCCCTTCTGCAAGAAACGTCTGTCCAGCATGGTGTCCAGCTCAAACACACTCTAGTCCTGCCACTCTCTAAAGAGTGTTCTGGCAGCGAGTTTCAGGCATGAATGAAGCCTGGAAAGGATGGAGATGATCCCCCCGAGAAAGGCAGAGGCTTCTCCTCCTGCTCAGAAAATCACCACTCTGGAGTCCAGCCCAGAGCTCCTGTCAGAGCCTGCCCGCCAGGTCAGAGCTCACTGGCCAGTGGCCTCTGGGGCTCAGAGGAGCAGCTCAGGATGGGTCTCGATTTCTCCCTGACAAAAGATCTCTCCGAAATCCTACCTCCACCTGCTCCAATCCAGCAGACCAGCCATGGTTTCTCTGCCCGAGGCCAGGAGTGACCAGAGCTGCCCCGCGGGGTGTCAGGACACCAGGCAGACACCACACTGCTCACGCGTCTTTATTTATTGAGCTGAGAATTCACACAGGTAGCATCATACAGCGAATCATTTCCAGGGCTGGATAAAAATGATTGTCACTCACCGCGCTTCACAAAAATTTCTTTTAATGAATAAATAATCTGATGAAATCAAAAATATTTACAATATAAACACACAGGAAGAACTGAAGAACCTCAGATCTGTGAACCTGATCGCTGACCTCCGCCTTCCCGAACCGAACGCCTCCCAAGCTTTTCCCTTGGAAACGATACAAATCTGATAGAAACAACAACTCATACAACATCTCTTGGTTCATTATACGTTTATCTGTTAGTCTTGGAAAGCTACATATATTATGCGACATGTTAAAATACAAATATTAACTAAAATAATATATTATCATAATGCCAGGTAGCATTCTCCACAGAACGAAAATGTACACTCAGCTGTGACAATAAGAAACGTTCACGGGCCACAAAATAATACCCCAAAGGTACAAATTCCTTCATAAGAATATAATTGTGCTCTTCAATTTACCATCTGTCCGCGCTGCTCGAAGGGGCCGGTGCCCAGGACGACAGGGTTGGACCGCTGGGTGCTGTGGGTGGGTTTCGGTCAGGCAGCAGCACTATTGGGAATCGGGCAGTGCAAGCAGTTTTATAAACACTTTTTTTTTCTTGGACTCTTTTTTAAAAAGAGCCAATTAGGCAAAGCAAAATAAGCATATGGAGCTGTCTTCATCTCATCGGCACAAACACCGTGGCACTTCCTGGCTGTGCAGGATGGAAGGTTGGTGTGCGGGGCTCTTCACGCCGTCAGCCAGTATTCAAGTACTCTAGGGCTACCTCATAGCAGAACTTGTACTGATCCTGGAACACAGAAGGGACACAACATCAGCGCGGCCATAGAGAGCCCCATTTCTCTGAGAGCAATGATGCTGTGCGTGAGTGCGTGCTCAGTCACGTCCGACTCTGTGTGACCCCATGGAGTGTAGCCCACCAGGCTCCTCTGTCCGTGGGACTGTCCAGGCAAGAATACTGGAGTGGGTTGCCGTTTCCTTCTCCAGAGGATCTTCCAGACCCAGGGATCGAACCTGCGCCTGCTCTACTGGCAGGCAGATTCTTTACTGCTCAGAAGCCCCAATTAGGCTTTAATTGGAAGCAATCAACCTGAGAAGAGGTGAATCAGAAACGAGCTCGGACATCACAATCCTGGACCACACACGCATTCACTGTAGATATTTCACACAAGGCCAATGAAAGAAATATTCTGACATCTACACTTGTGAGACTTCTTGGAAAGTTCCAGACAACTGGAACACATCTGTTTGTCCACACGTGTAAGTGCACCTGTTATATCAACATCCTGAGGACAAATTATGGGAAAGCGAAGAGGTGTATTGGGAGGGAGGCTGGAGATGTGCCTTCATGATTTGCTCAGTGAATAAACGTGGCTTCATGCCTGGCCTGGCTTTACCTTTGTCAGTCAGCAGGACTCCCTCCGGTTTATGAGCAGTTATTAAGCACCTCTTAAATACCAAGTACCTTGACCTGGCTCCTGACTCTGAGAAGTCCATGGTCCAATGAGGAGGATGAGACAGGGACCCAAGGGCCCCCAAGAGGCAGAGCTGAGTGGGGCCCACGAATGGTCCCCAACATGGGTGCAGTGGAGTGGGGAGCAGCAGTTCTCAGGGGAGATGTGAGGGGGTGGCAGGTGATGGGGAGCTGGAGGAGGAGCATGTGGACTGGGGGAGGTGGATATTAAGTGCCTTGGGTTGCCCAGGACAGTCTTGACTGATGCCTGTTTTCTTGGCGGAATGGATAGTTGAAGCCTTGTTTGCTCTCAAAAGTGTCCCAGTCTGAATGGTAAAGCCTGGGGGCCTCCTGACTGTGGTCCTCCTGGCAGGCTGCCCGGGTAAAGATGGCGGAACAGGGACAGGCACTGGGGGCAACATCTGATGCCCCCTGGGAGCCACATCCCAGTTCTTAATGGGGCAGCGAACTCATTTCTCTTGAGTGCAGCTTTCTCAGATCCTGGACCAGCACCTGTGCAAGCTTCCAATCCACATTCTAGGATTTATTATTTCAGGATCTGATACTTCTATTTTCAGAATATTTACAAGAAATCACTCGAATTTCAAAATCCTGATGCTGTCAGCTCATGGCTGACACTGGCTGAAGCGAGCTCCAATCATTGCTGTTTTTGTGAATTGCACAGACAATTCTTATTTTCTTTTTCGTGGAAACCTAAGAGGTCAGTTCCGTCTTGCAGAAACGTGATTTTGTACAAAGCTAGCTGTGCAGTTAGTTTCAATGCCAACTAGGGACTGTCTTCTTAACAGAGTGTTATGCATGCTCAGTCGCTCAGTCGTGTCCAACTCTCTACGGCCCCATGGACTGTAACCCACCAGGCTCCTCTGTCCATGGGATTCTCCAGGCAAAAATACTGGAGTGGCTTGCCATTTCCTGGATCTTCCCGATCCAGGAATCAAATCTATGCCTCTTGGATTGGCAGGCAGCTTTTTTACTGCTGATGCTTAACATAGTAAGATGCACTTAAAGGGCCACGTGGCTGCTGCCTTGGGTCAAAGGTGAATGAGGAAGCCAGGAAGGGGTTGCGGGTTCATCCCAAGGGTCGGCTGTTGAGGGGGGAATCACTGAAGGTGCCCCATCATAGGCATGACTACAATTTTTCAAAATGAGTTATCTCTCTCATCTCATCCTTCCTAAATAGGCTGCTAGCTCCACAGACTCTGTGATGACTGGTTCCGTACAGGGAATGAGCAGAAGGATCACAAATTGCTGGTCCCCTCCCCCAGGCACCTCGAAAAACACCTGAAATCTTTCCACTTGGAACCTGATTACACTTGATCACCAGATACAGCCCATCTTTGGCAGTTTTCTCGCTTTTGAACAGTATAATTAAGCCACATGAACCATCTCTGCTTCAGGGAAGAAAGGGCGTTTATGCTTTGGTCCCAGGATTTCCCAATCTGGGTGACATTAGCTGATGACGTGAGCATCTTTGTGTTGGACCGCAACCAGAGTAACTGGCAACTCCTCTTCAAGCCCCCACCTTCACTTCAGATGCCCCTTGCTCTCACAAAACAGGGAGAAAGTGCAACTTGAAAGGATACCCCACATGAGGTCATGCTGTAAGAGTCCCTGCCCTCAGGGAGGGCATGGGAGGCCTTGGTGCCAGCGGGTGGCTGCAGGCGGCTCCCCCAAAGGCCGGACAGTGCCTTTGTCTGCAGAACGTGGCCCCATAGTCAGCCTGTCACTTCAAACACCCCACGTCGCCTGAGAAGTTTCAAAGAGATTGTGCACTCACCTGGGGCAGAGTTTTCCCCTCCCCACCCCTGCACACACACACCTGCTTTTGGAAATGAACACCAGCTTCAGTCTAAGCTGGATCCTTGCTGACAAGCAGAAAAACGCTTCTGCCCGACATGCCTGCCAGGAGGGGAAGTGGGCCCATGTGCCAATAACCTCAGGCGGGACTGTTTGGATCAGTGTTCCCAGGGGGTCGCACTGGGTGACCAGCCTATGAGACCCCTGGGGGGCAGCTGCCTGTCTCTGATGATAGATGGATGGGTCATTGCACTCAGTATAGCTTTGAAAGAGTCTGAAGCCCTTTCTCCCTTTCCAAGGCCACATGCTGTCTGTGCATCTGGTTCTTTAGTCAGACCCATTGGCCTGTGGCCACTGCCTTCCCTGGTCCTGGAAGCAGCTCAGATCCCTGTTCTTGGGTCCAGTAAAGAGAAGAAATGGGAAGTGGGCTTGGCCTGCCCCGCCACCACCGTGGCCATACTGCAGGACTGGCCTCTTGTCCTCCTGAGCTGTGTTTCTCACCTGTGGCATATCACACGGGCTCTGTCTACTCCCGTCTTCGGGGGTGTGGCCTGGCTCCTGTACCTGTGAAGTGCCCCAGCTGATCCAACGTGTGGACAGGCCGAGGGCCTTTCTAGACCACCCATGAACTTTCTTATCCTCGGTTTTGCACATCAGGTCACCTGGGGTGCTTGTCCCACGGCTGCTGAAGCCAGGTCCATGTCACCTGGATCAGTCTCTGCGGTGGGCCTGGGGCTCAGAATTTTTTAAAGGTCCCATTACAGAGAAGTCAGTATCATAGAGATAGAGACTAGACCTGTCATTATCAGGGGAGGGGCAAGTGGAGTGATGCTGGTGAGGGTACAAATTTTCAGTTATAAGAGCAGTGAATTCCACAGCTCTACCATACAGCACGGCGACCAGAGTTAACGATACGGAACTGTACCCTTGAAACTTGCTGACCACGGATCGCAAGCGTTCTGACCACTTAGAGTCAGCTGCACTCATTCCGAGAGCCCACAGTTGTGCTGATCACCGTGGTCTAGGGAACCACTCCACAACGTGAGTGTGTCAAGTCAGCATGTTGGCCAGAGCTCCCATTGCCTCCCGGGGACAGTAACTTTCTCGGGTAAGATCTGGCTCCTAAAGGCTGTTTCTCTGTTAACACAGAGACCTGGGAACTTCAAAGCCAAGTGCAGAAGCAAAGGTGAGAGCGGACTGTGTGTTGAAGCAGCTGGTTTCCCAGCAACCGTACGAGAGGCAAAGTGGCTCAGCGTGGGGGACCCCGTCTGCATCTGACCAGGTCAGTAGCGCCAGTCTCACTGTGGCAGGAGGCCCCTCAGGGATCCAGGCCTTTGATGAGGGCTGGGGGCTGGCTGAAGAGGTGGATCACTGAGAAGTTCGGCAGCAAGAGGGGTCAGGAGACAAACCCAGTGGCCCTGCTGCATCAAAACATCTTGCTGTTGTTTAGTCGATCAGTCCTATTGGACTCTTTTGTAACCCTATGGACTGTAACCTGCCAGGCTCCTCTGTCTTTGGGATCTCCCAGGCAAGAATACTGGAGTGGGTTGCCACTTTCCTCCTCCAGGGGATCTTTCCGACCCAGGATCGAACCTGGGCCTTCTGTATTGGCATTGGATCTTTTACCACGGTGTCACCAGGGAAGCCCATCAAGACATCTAGTCTTGTGTTAGAATGATTTTGCTTCCTGGCAATCCACTGCCTTTTCCCTGGAGCCTCCAGACCTAAGCAGTTGAAGAAATAAATCCGTAGGCCCTCTGACTCTCCCTTGAAAGTGCCATGCTTCAAAATGGATGGGGAAGTTTCTAACTCAGACACAATTTTGAAAAATAATCAGAGCCTCAAGGGGAGATGGAGATGGGCCCACTTTGAGCCCCTCTGAACATTCATCCTGCCCTGATGGAGGGATGGGGGTTGTGGCAGCATGTTTTGGGGTCTGAATAGAAGGATGAGCAGACCCAGAGGGGTCTGGCCCTCCTGCCTCCCCACGCCCATCTGCCTGCCTCCTGGCAGCCAGCATGGGGTCTGCTCTAGGGTGCCCTGGCTCTAGCCTCCTCCTGCAAAGAGACAGCTAGGAGCGAGCTTCTCAGCTACTGAGAAGCTACTCACTCAGCTACTCACATTCTCTACTTAGGAAAGACTCAAGTCTTGGGTGGTCTTTTATGCCCAATACAACTGTACCAGGTTTTATCACCCTGACCTGAATTAGTTATCTCAGCCAACACACACACACACACACACACAAACACACACACACACACACACACGAGCGCCAAACTAAACAGAAACTATACTCACAGCAAAAACAAATATGCCAGCGACAAGAGCCCTGATTCAACTCAAGAATCTTCAAGCCCACTGAAAAGAGGACCGTGACATTTTCCCTCTGGTCACCAGATAAGCTCTATTATCCCGTCAGGAGGCACCGTGACAGATTCATCAGACATTTTCTTCAGGAAATTGCAGGACTTTCTTACATTTCTCAGCCGCTGAGCTTATCATAAAACTGGTGTGGATCTCTGGGGTTCTGGGAATCCAAGAATCCTGTTTCTCCCTCAGAACCGCACATGAATAGAGAAACGCCCAGGTTATGATGGGAACGTGGGCTGCAGTCAGGAGCTGCCTTCATGGAAAAGCACCCCATCCTGCAGTCTGCACCATGGATCTGGGAAAAGCCTCGCTGCTTCTGCCCAAAAAACTTGTGAGTGAAGGAAGCTCAGCAGAGCCATTCAGGGAAAGGCCTGGAAGGGTCTGTTTCTAACGATGTGTTTAAGTCAGGCTGCAGTGAGAAGGGGATTACACTTTTTTAAAAAGTCAAGGTCACTTTACTCAGATGCCAACTAATGTTTGGAAGCTACATGCCTGTCCCTGAATCAGGGCATTAAATACCGAATGATGTCTCAGAATGGTTTCATTTATGCATTTGTTTCCAGCCTCTGCCAATCTGCTTATCTGTCCTAAACTCGGGCCCCCTCTAACAGCCCAGAAGATGGAGAATTCCGGGTGGGGGAACACTAAAATTCAGGGGGGTCCCGAGGAGTGGTTAGATGGCATCCTCAACTCAATGGACGTGAGTCTGAGCAAACTCTGGGAGATAGTGAAGGACAGGGAAACCTGGCATGCTGCAGTCAGTCCATGGGGTCACAAAGCATCGGACATGACTTAGTGACTGAACAACAACCCGGGGAGTGAGACGGTCCTCTGACCAGTGAAGTCTGGGCACAGCACCTGGCCCATCCACGTGAAGTCTGGACTGTGTGAAAGGCACTTGTAAGTACCACGGGTACACATGCTCCTGCTCCTGAAGCCTCCTCGCTTGCACCTGGTGCTTTTTTTTTTTACCTGCATCAGGTGGGCTGCTGGTCACACTGTGCCCTGCAGACACCTGCAGTCTTAGGGACGGGCTTTCTCACCTGGGGCACTTCCAAAACACTTTCATGCATGTCGTCACAGTGGATGATCTCAACAAACCAACATCATCCCTGGTTACAACTCAGGCTCAGGAGAGTTGAGTGACATGCCCAAGGCGATGTCAAGGTTATCTGTCTGAGGTCACTTCACTTGAATGAGCAGAGCTGAGAGCAGAAGGCAGGTTTGAGGGACATCCCCAGGGCAGGATGGGGAAAAAAATGGAAACAGTGACAGATTCTATTTTCTTGGGCTCCAAAATCACTATGGACAGAGATTGCAGCCATGAAATTAAAAGATGCTTGCTCCTTGGAAGAAAAGCTATGACAAACCTAGATACCATATTAAAAAGCAGAGATATCACTTTGCTGACAAAGGACCATATAGTCAAAGCTATGGCTTTTTCCAGTAGTCATGTATGGATGTGAGAGTTGGACCATAAAGAAGGCTGAGCACCGAAGAATTGATGCTTTTGAATTGTGGTGCTGAAGAAGACCCTTTAGAGTCCCTTGGACTGTAGGAAGATCAAAGCAGTCAACCCTAAAGGAAATCAACCCTGAATATTCATTGGAAGGACTGATGCTGAAGCTCCAAAACATTGGCCACCTGATGAAAGCCGACTCATTGGAAAAGACCCTGATGCTGAGAAAGATTGAGGGCAGGAGGAGAAGGGGGCAACAGAGGATGAGATGGTTAGATAGCATCACCGACTCAGTGGATATGAGTTTGAGCAAACTCTGGGAGATAGTGAAGGACAGGGAAGCCTGGTGTGCTGCAGTCCATGGGGTCACAAAGGGTCGGACACAACTTAGTGACTGAACAGCAACCACCCAGGGGAGGGTGGGGAGTAGTGGTGTGGGGGGTACAGCCCTTTTTTTGCAGAAGCCAACATGGTAATTGCTGATGGTTTTGAGAGTCTGCACCTGGCCAAAGAGGTTCCTGTTTGTTAAATTCCCAGGGCAGCACATGCATCTGGAAACTACAACAGCTCACGAAGCACCCAGCACGTCTGTGGGGGAAGCAGATGGCTCTGGATGCTGAGCAGGGCTCGGGTGGGTCCCAGGAGCTGGCCATCATGGGTGGGGCCATGGCTGTTTCCTCAGCTTCAGCTTGACTCTCCACTCCCCATGTATAGCAGCTTTCCAAGCTCCTCAGGGACTCCACCTTGTCTTTCCCTCCCCATCCCAGGCCACTCTCCCCACCTTGGGATTAATCCCCCTGTCTCCTTCAGATCCTTCCTCCACTAACAGAGAAATACAAAAACCTCATTGAAAAGCTTCCTCCTTTAAACTGCAGCCGGCATTTCAACAGCTCCGCACAATAAAGAGATTTCACGAAATTCCTGAAGAAAACCATTCCACCTCGTCCTTTGTTTCTCCACCTCTTTCATCCTCTCCTCAGATACCCGCCGTAATTAAATGCAATCGTCCGGATGTCAAACTCCAATTCCCAGCTTTGATAAATATTAGGTGATTAAGCTATTTATAAAATCTGTAATTTGAAAATCTGGCATTTCATGTGCTATGATTATTTCTTCTCTGTGAAGACGAAGTGCTTAGCCATGTGGAAGGTGCTGCTGAGAATGGCAATTAATCAGAATGTGCGCTTGTGAGTTTCAACTATTTCTACGTGTCAGATGTGTTGAGAGAAGCCTACTGGTGAAAAGGCAAGAGGAAGGGAGAAGGAAGGGGAAAAACTCGGATGAGCACAGCAAATGCACCGTGAGCACGAGCCTCTCCCACCAGGGATCAGACTGAGCTAACCAGGAATGGCTCCCCATCCCCACCCCGCCAACTCCAAGTGGGACGATAGATAGACAGGGGCCTACCAGCAGGTCCACCATGTTGGGCTTGTTGTTCCTCAGCGTCTTCACGGCGTGGAAGACATCCACCGTCCGCTGGTGCCGGAGCATCTCGCAGACGATGCTGATGGCACAGAAGGTCCCACTGCGGCCGCCCCCATTCCTGCAGGAAGAGAGGCAGGTGGTGGGTCTGGGTCACCATCACAGCGCATGGCTCACACCACCTGGTCACACCTGCTGCCCAAGCCCTCCTGACCAGGATGCTTCACCCGAGCAAGTCCCTCTACCTGATGCAAACAGAGCCCAGAGCCCAGAGCCCACAGATCACCTGACCAGAGGTGATGGGAACCTGGCCTGCTCTCTCAGCTCCACCTCTGCCCCCACGGCTGCATAAAACCCGCAGGAAAATTTTTAACATACAAACATCTCATGCAGTGTCTGCAGGAAAACTGGGATGGGTGTGGGTTATGCTCAAAGATGGATTTGGCCTCAATCTATTAGCATTTCATGCTTTATCTCTAAAATATAAATGAAACAGGAGGGAAGAGGGCAGCACACAACCTTGGAAAGAATGACACAGCTAGAGAACCCAGCATAAACTGATTAGATCCAAATGGGTACTAGAAGGCAGACAAGTCAACTTGACTAAACCTTGATCCTCAGTTCAAGCTCAATGCAAAACATCAGCAAGCTAAATGACACCCAGAGGTGCCATGGCAGTTCCAAAGTGGACCATCAAAGACCAAAAAGTGGGTGGTGGCCCAATCCCTGGAAATCCCCGCCCCTTCTCCAAATAGTTGGAATAATTCTCCCACTCACTAGCCTAGGAAAGTACCCATCCCTTAAAAGGTAATCATAACCATAGTTTGAGACTGCCACACTCGCTTTCTGCTATGGCCCACACTCTGTCTGTGGAGCGTGTTTCTCTCTGAATAAATACACTTCCTACCTATCACTTTGTCTCGCACGGAATACTTTCTGTGATGAGAAATGAAACCTGAAAACCTGAGTTTCATTAGGTCCTGAAACTAGGTCTGTGATCTCAGTCGGAAGACCGTGGATTTTGGCTGGGTTCCAGTCCCAATTTGAGATAAATGGCTTCATAAGGGCTCTTTCAAAATAAAACTTTCTATTTTGGATTAATTTTAATTGTACAGAATCACTGTAAAAATAGCACAGAGAGTTCTCTGTATGCCCACCTTCCCTGATGTGAAGGTCTTACATAACTGTAGCAAACGGTCAAAACCAGGAAGTTACTGCTGGTATAATGCTATTAACTAAATTACAGACCTTGGCCAAGGTGTCCAGTTTTTCTACAACCGTCCTTTCTTCTGGTCCAGGATTCAGTCCAGGACCCACCTAGCATTTAGTGTTTCCTATGAGCTGCGTCCTCAGTGTTCCCTTGTCTTTTTTGAACTTGACACTTTGAAAGAGGACTGGTCACTTGTTTTGCAGAATATGGAATACAGAATGAGATGCAGAAGACAGCCATGGTCCCCCATCCACGATTTGAGAAGTCATCACAAAATACAAATTGTAGAAAGTACCTTCATTTTGATTCATCTGATGCTTTCTCATCATTGAACATGAGGTTATGCACTTTGGCAAGAAAACCATGGAAAGGCTGTCGCCACCTTCAAAGGTTCATGGTGTTGAACTGTCTTGTTGCTGGCGATGCTGGCCTTGGTTGCTTATTAAGATGGTGGATGTCTGGCAGATTTTTTCACCATGTAGTCATGATGCTTCTCTTTGTAGTTAATAAGTATCTTGGGAAAAATACACTGGGATTATGTAACTATCTTGTTCTCCTCAAAGCTTCATCCGCTGTTATTAGTGCCCATTTAGGGATCCTGTCTGCAACAGTGTTCACTGCGCTGCTTGTTCAGTCATTAAGTCGTGTCCAACTCTTTTCAATCCCACGAACTGCAGCATGTCAGGCTTCCCTGTCCTTCACCATCTCCCTGAATTTGGTCAAACTTACATCCATTGAGCCGTAATGTCAACCAACCATCTCATCCTCTTGTCCCTTTCTCTTCCTGCCTTCAGTCCTTCTCAGAATCAGGATCTTTTCTAATGAGTCAGCTTTTCGCATCAGATGGCCAAAGTATTGGAGCTTCAGCTTCACCATCAGTCCTTCCAATGAATAGTCAAGGTTGATTTCCTTTAGGTTTGATCTCCTTGCTGTCTAAGGGACTCTCAAGAGTCTTCTGCAGCACCACAGTTTCAAAGCATCAATTCTTGGGCGCTTAGCCTTCTTTATGGTCCAACGCTCATATCCATACATGACTCCTGGAAAGACCACAGCTTTGTCTCTACGGACCTTTGTCAGCAAAGTGACGTCTCTGACATCTGTCTAATTGGTTTCCATGTCCTTCTTTCCTTCTACATCCTGCTCTAAAGAGAGAACTCTCAGGCACTGTTTGAAAATTTATTTGCTTATTTATTTCTATTATTTATGTCACTTTAGACTTATACATATCAATTTCATTTCTTTGAGCTAAAATAAGTATCCATGTTTATTTTGTTGCTGAAATTGTTCTGGCTTTGGCCAGTAGGAGCTCCATCAGGCTGGTTCCTCCAACCTTTTTCAAGCACATCCTTACTTTCTAGAACCATGAGATTTTCTAACTGGTCCTGTAACTTCTCCCTTGTACCAGCTCTGGAATCAACCACTTTTCCAAGGATGTAAAGGACTTTTTTTTTTTTTTTTAAATAAACACAATACCATTGTTGCTGCTGCTGCTGCTGCTAAGTTGCTTCAGTCGTGTCCGACTCCGTGCGACCCCATAGACAACAGCCCACCAGGCTACCCCATCCCTGGGATTCTCCAGGCAAGAATACTGGAGTGGGTTGCCATTTCCTTCTCCAATGCATGGAAGTAAAAAGTGAAAGTGAAGTCACTCAGTCGTGTCTGACTCTTAGCGACCCATGGATTTTCCAGGCAAAAGTACTGGAGTGGGGTGCCATTGCCTTCTCCCATACCATTGTTATTACACCTAAAATAAACACTACAGTTTAATGGAATCAAATTTCTAGGTACTGTCCAAATTTCCCATGTTATTTAAGACTTTTTCTTACGGTTGACTTTTTCAAATCCTCATCCAAGCAAAGTCCACACTGCATTCGGTTGACAAGTCTTGCAAGTTTATTTTAATCTGTGGGTTCTTTTTGCTGTCTCATTGTTTCCTCTTGGCAATTTATTTGTTGAGGAAATGGGGTCATTTTCCCTGCAGACAGCCCCACATTCTGGGTTATTCTCATTCATTGCATCTCTGAGAATCATTTAACCTACCAATCTCTCATCCTGTGCTTTCTGTTAATTGGGATTTAGCTCCAGAGTTTCATAAGAAATTCAGGATTTTTTTCTTTCTGGATAAATATACTTTATAAGTGAACTTTCATTAGGAAGCAGGCATAGGATATCACCTTGTCTTGTGATTTTAAGATTGATCACTGTGTTCCAATGCCAGCTTGATCATCCCATGCTTAAGTTCCAAATCAGTTTTTTAAATAAAGTATAAGATACCTACAATTAAGTCCACAAGTGGTTGAGTATAGATTCCAGTTAACTTTTGCAAATGCATATACGATTAACTACCATTTGGATCAAGATACAGACCACGATCAGCCCCCTGGATCCCCTCTCCCCAATATTCCTTCCTCACCAAAACCACCAACACCTTCAAGATAATCTCTGTTCTCAGGTCTGGCATCATTAGTTTCTTTTGTCTGTTTTTGAATTCTGTACACATGGCATCATACAGCATATACTCTCTGAGTCTGGCTTATTTTGTTTAACATCAACTGTGTGGGAAGCTCCCACGTATTAGCAGTTTGCCCTCCTACGTTGTGTGTGTTAGTTGCTCAGTCGTGTCCAACTCTTTGGGACCCCCATGGACTGCAGCCCGCCAGGTTCCTCTGTCCATGGAATTCTCCAGGCAAGAATACTGGAGTGGGTAGCTGTTCCCTTCTCCAGGGGATCTTCTGGACCCAGGGATTGAGCCTGGGTCTCCTGCACTGCAGGCAGTTCTTTACCATCCGAGCCAGTAGGGAAGCCTTTTCTTCTTATGTTACTGAGAATAATTCCATTGAGTGGATGTACTACTGCATAATTTCTTTATCTAGGAGCTGACGAATGTTTGGGCTGTTTGCAGTTTCCCATATTATGAGTATGTTTGCTATAAGCACGTCTCCTATTGCATTTATGAGTCATTTTTGCAGTCACAGACCTCACAGCAGAAGAGCTCAGAGGATATATTTATATTTGGCTTTGGTAAATGTTGTTAAAGGGCATCCCAGGTGGCACTAGTAGTAAAGAATCCATCTGTCAATGCAGGAGACAGAGACATGGGTTTGATGCCTGGGTTGGGAAGATCCCCTGGAGGAGGGCATGGCCACCCACTCCAGTATTCTTGCCTGGAGAATCCCATGGACAGAGGAGCTTGGTGGGCTACAGTCCACAGGGTTACAAGGAGCTGGACACAACTGAAAGGACTTAGCACACATGCACGCACACACATGTGCTATTTAAATGGCTCCAAAATGGTTGTACGTGCTTACTTTGTTCCAACAGTGTTTGGGAGTCCAGTTACTCCACAGTCTCCCAACGCTCAGAACCATTTATTTGTTTAAATTTTAGACATTCTGGTGAGAATGTAGGGGCACCCAATTTTGCTGTGTTTTAATGCATATTCTGAAAACTAATGATGCCTTTTCTATGCTTATTGGCTATTTGGATATTCTTTTTTGAAAAAAGGAAGTTCTCATCAAGCATTTTGCCCAACAGTTGGATTGTCTGTCCTCTTCCTGTGGAATTCAGCAGTTCTTTGGCATCTGGCTAGGAATTCTTTGTCAGATGTATGGAGCGCAAATGTCAGTGTCCCGTCTTGTGCTTCCACGCTCCTTGGATGAACGGGAGTGCTCAGCTTTAACGACCCAATTTACCAATGTCTTCCTTTACGGCCGCTGTTCTGTGTCCTGCGTAACTCATCTCTGATTACTCCTTCGGGTGAAGATTTTCTGTAGAAGCTCTGTTGTCTTCCTTTGCAAGTCTGCACTGAAGACAGCATGCACTGGAGATGCTCTCTGGGTAGCGTGAGAAGGGAGATCACTGCCCTGCAGGTGGTGTGCTGCTGTGGGACCCTGCTGTGAGTCAGGGGACCCCGAGGTGTGGCTGTTCCTGGATTTTCTCTTCTGCTCTTCAGTCTCTTATCTCTCTCTGCATTGACACCTCACTGTTTCTCCTCCACTGGCTTTTCATCTAACGCTTTCAGCAGCTGTCGATGACCACTGTCTACATCCATTACTTTCATCAAGGGTTGAAAAAGCATGAGACCTTAATTCTACCCATTTCGACTAGTTTTATTAGCTGGAAGACGTGTATAAAGAAAAAGAATTCCCTGCTTGCTTTCTGTGAACCATCCAGTTCACAGCCCTGAAGGGCGTCCCGGGAATGGATACCCTGCCCACGGCCAGTAGGTGGCACTGCGCTATACTGAATAGGAAGAAGGTCTCATCTCGGTGGCGGCGGGGTGGACAGCAGGTTGCCTGTGGGTCAAAGCAACGTCTCCTGGCCTGAACTGAAGGATACCGATTTAACCTAACTCTGTTCCTACAACTAAAAAACCTTAGATTAAGATTTTAAAATCTTGACAACAGTCAGCATTGAGCCCAGCCTGGGTCTCACGCCCTGCCCCCGTGATATGGAGAGAGTAAATGGCAGCCCCATGGCAACAGCTGGGACTTCAGAGTTGTGGGGAGGATGGTTCCCAGGGAGAAGTCCAGGATCTCTCAGCAGGAGAAGGGGCCGGGGGCTCGCCTGGCAGGAGGGCAGAAGCAGCAGGTGCCCGCAGTGTCCACTGGGTGAGAGAACAGCCACTGTCTTAGGTATCCCGTGGGCAGGGGGTGGAACTGTTCAGTCTGGGGTCATAGCTGTGCCTTGGAGAGTGTGTCTACATGGTGGTCTACGAGGTGCAGTGAGTTAATGGGTCTTTGCATCTTCCCCCCAAGTCCCTCCTGGGGCCTCAGATCTCCCACTACTGGGATGTAGCCCCCTCCTTTTTTCTGTTATGATTAAAAAAAAATTTTTTTTATTGTGGTAAAAGTCACATGACATAAAACATACTATTTTAACCGTATTTAACTGTGCAGTTCTGTGGCACTAAGTACCTTCACAGTGTACAACTCACCATCGTCCATAGCCTGAAAACTTTCACCTTCCTAAACTGAAACTCTGTCGCCATTAAACACTAGCTCCCCATTCTCCCCCATCCTCGACCCCTGGCACTTACCGAGGGACTAATACTTTATGACTCTATGAGTCTGACTCTTCTAGGTACACCTTGTATAAGTGGAATCAAACAGTATTTGTCTGCACCTACTGTATACCGGAATGCATTTTTAAGGTGAACTTAATACATGTGGGATGCAGCCATTTGGGTCCCAGGGCTGGCCCTGGTCAGGAAGCTTCTAGAAGTGTGATGTTCCTAGTTTCAGAGGCTAGCAGGCTCCTGATGCAGAAATCGGTAACTGCAAACCATTTTTGCATCCCCAAGAAAACCTAATCAATTGAATACAAGCTCTCACTAAAATGTCGATTATCCTCGCCGGGGCTGTATCACCTCACACAGGTGACCTTCTGATCAGAAGTTAAGTCTGCAAGTAGAGGAATAAAAACGGGGATGGGAGCAGTTCATTGATCCTTCTGGACGCTTTTTCGGTGGAGATGATTTTAATGAACTGGGTCCCTGAGAAAGAAGGGGAAGGTGGAGGGGAGGAGTTGGGGGACTTCTAATGAAGGGCCGGTGTTGGTTGCTTCATAAGACTGTTTCTGAGGGGACAGCGGTTTCCTGCCACATTTGGTGCTGAGAGTTGGCAGAGTCCTGGGTTCCCAGATCCGGGGTGGGGACTGGGGGTGGGGCATCTCGCAAGATACGGCAGCGAGCAGAGAGCAACGAGCCCTCGGCCATGCTGGTTGCTATAACCAGGGTCAGTGTCCCCGAAGCAGAGCTTTGTCTTCCCTTCAATTTGGGAGAGAGCTCCCTGGGAGCTTGTTAACAACGCTCCACTGAAAAGAGAAGGAAGCTCATACTCAGTGTCCACAGACTCTCCCCATCTCCCCAGACTGCCAGGCTTTCTAATCGCTGCCCATTGAGCCACCTCCAGCTGGTTGATTAGCTCCTCTCCTCGCCCATGAGAAGATGCAGGTGAAGGTCTTTGAAAAGCACGCAGACTCGAGCCACAGCTCACAACCTCGGCCTCACGCTGAAATAATCCGGGAGTTAAAAAAGCCCTGTTGCCCAGTCTTCCCACCCCCAGAGATCTGGATTTAATTGTTTTGCTGTGGCCTGGGCATTGTTTGTTTGTTTGTTTTTTAAAGCTCCCCAGATGTGCAGCCAAGGTTGGGAACCATTATTCTGCAGCCAAGGATCTCCCATTTTAGCACTTGTTAAAATTGCTGGTCTGGAGACCAGTCTGCAGACCCTGGCTGTAACCAAATCTTCCCAATATATATCTGTCCCCAGGCAAACAAAACAAAATTCTCTTAAAACCACAAAGAAGAAGGAAACAGTTCCTTTGAAACCTCTGTCATGAAATCCAACAGAATCACCAATGAGTGCGCTGGTAAACCAGTTCTGCCATAACGGGGAGGGCCCCCTGACTGTGGCATTTGCTGACGTCTGTGACATAAACACGTCTGCCGCTGAGGATTTCAGGTTACCAACAGTTTCACAACCAGCTCAGAAAATTCCCCGAAGCTTAACAACGTGCTCTCAAGAGCTGGAAGGAGCTCACTGAACCCACCCAGGTATTTTTTTCGGGAGGCAGTGGCTTCCAGTCACAAGGTTGGGGCTCAATTTATAGCAGCGACATTCCCTCCAAAGGTAAAATGCACATGTGCTTGTTTTCTGCAAACTAAGCTGTCGCCCAGATCTGCTTACTTCTTCTCCGTTTATAATGAACAAGAGGCAGTGAGCCGAGGCGTTAGGGCTGGTGTCCGTCTGGTGGATGTGTGTACTCACAGGCAGTGCACGACCGTGCGTCCCTCCCCGCCATTGTACTCCTCCTGCCACTTGTCCACCTGGCGGATGAGCTTCAGGAAGGAGCGCTTGGACACCGGCGTGTCCCTGTACATCGGCCAGCCTAGGAACTGGAACTGCTGCACCATCCGGTACCCGTCCTGGGGCTGCAGAGGGCCAGGTGATCGGAGGGGAGTGGAGAGAAAAAAAGCAGGCGTTACTCTCAGGGCCAAGCTCCCGCACGCTGACCCCACCTCCTCATGCCAGTGGGCCCGAGGGAAGGAGGGCCTGCCTGTAGTTAATGAATGGACCATCTATGGACCGAGGAGTTAGGAGTCTGAATCGCGAGCTGATATAAAACACCAGGTGTTTCCAATGGGAGGGAAGACAGAAGCAAAGTGGAATGCTCACAGCTTTGCAAACACCGTGTGAAAAACAGCACACGACCTGAGCACTGACCATACTGGGCTGAGAGTGGTAAATAGGCTGGACTTTAATAACAGGTAAACTAAAGGTAAAGGATAAATTGTGATGTGGCAATGTCTGTGAGTTCAGAGTGTTACAGATGACACCCTGTGTCCTGGGAGTATAACACGGTTCTGCTCACTGGCATGACTCTTGCTAAGATATCAATAGTTAATCTTTCACTGTAATTAAATAGAATTATGTGTATGTGCTCAGTTGCTCAGTCATATCCAACTATGCAACCCCATGGACTAAAGCCCACCCGGTTCCTCTGTCCATGGGATTCTCCAGGCAAGAATATTGGAGTGGGTTGCCATGCCCTCCTCCAGGGCATCTTCCCGACCCAGGGATTGAACAGAACCTGTGTCTGTGTCTCCTGAGTCTCCTGCACTGGCAGGAGGATTTAAATAGAATTTTAGGAGTCAAGAAATAACCAGGCCACATGATTTTAGTCTGACTCTCTTGGGCTAAATCTTCTGTGGCTGCCGGTAGAACCCGACACAGGGGATCACTCTTGTTTCCTTCCTGGCTGTACCCCCACCAAACCCCACAGCTCTTGGCCTCCCTTCCTGTCAGACTCTTTCTGATGCAGGCCCCAGGCTCAGTCCTTGGCTCCCTTTCTCTTCTCCACTTCTCTCTTGAAGGTTTCATTCAGTCTCATCCAGTGAGTCCTCAATCTGGGTCTCCAGACCTTGCTCCTGAATTTCACCCTTACAGATTCCAAGGTCTCCACGATATTCCAGTGCAGGCATCAAACAGTCACTTCAAACCCAGCATGTACCCAGCTGACCTGCCTTCTGTCCATGTGTGCTCCAACCTCTAACAATCTTACCTGCGCAGCTTTTCCTAACCTGGTTAATGTCTGTTCCATCCAGTTCTCAGGACCAACACGCTGAGAGCTGCTCGTGAGTCCCTGGGATCCAACCGATCAGCCCATCCTATCCTACTGGCTCTGAGGCCAGAATGTATCAGAGTCCCTCCACCTCCCCTGGCCACTGCCACTCTGTCTACCCTTGTCCTTTCCCACCTGGATTATTACAACAGCCTGCTGACCCGCTCTCTCACTGTCTGTCCTCAGCACAGACGCCAGAGCGTGCCTTCTAAAAGCTCGATTAGAGCACAAGACTCTTTCACTCGGGACCCTGTGATGGCACCTCCTTTACTTCAGCGCGGAAGCCCCAATCCTGGTGGTGGCCTGCAGGCCCTATGTGACCTCTGCCCCCTGGACCCCAACCTTGGCCCCAGCAGCTACTCCCGCCTTCTCCTCCTGGGCTGTGGACACATCAGCCACCTTGCTGTTATGGGACTCACCAGACAATCCCCCCACCTCAGGGCCTTTGCACTGACTGTCATTTCTGCCCCTAAAGCCAACTGCACGAGAGCACGTGGCTACCCCTCACGCCCGCCAGGCTGCATTCATACGGCCCCTCTGCTCACACTCTGGTCCAGGCCTGGCACCTTCTGCTTTCCCATTTTTCTCCTACAGCACACAGTACCTTCTAGCAAATCTAGCAGGCAATCTTTGTGTCCATCCTCTCCTGTCTCCTCCCTTTAGAACGTAAGCTCCACAGGGTCAGGGAACGTTGTTTTGTTCACAGACTCCTAGATGGGCCTTCAGGCTCCCAGAACACTGACTGACCCAGACCATCTACCCAGTCAATTGATGAGAAAATAATGAAACCGCAACACCAGCCGTGGTGGTTGCGGATCTTACTCGCGCTGCGTTGTAGATTCGGAATATCCTACTGATGATGTCTTCTTCCAGGTCAGCAGAAACAAACTCCACCTGGATGGGGCCATGTCGGTGGACTCCGTTCTCTGGCCAGTACTGTGGACACAACTGGATTCAAAACACAGAAACGTGAGGTTAATGGTCCAAATACATTTACTGCTCACGTCTGGATAAGGTCACTACCAACATCAGGCCCCAACACCCCTCATTCACTTCATTTCCTTTCTCTTTTCCTTCCCCCCAGTTGACCTGTTGACTTTCTTGTTGGCTGAGCCCTTAATTCCCCCGTCCATCTAGTACTTTTTTCTCTATTTTCTGTGAAAGCATCACTAAGCCACGAGGAATTCTGCCTCCCAAGGAGGTCACGTGGGCACTACTGAATACCATCGCTGTAAGATCTCTTTTGCTGCTGAAAGGCACTCTTTTCCAGCCCTGGGGAGATGCCCTGAGCTGCCGTTACAAAAGCAAAGACATTTGAGATGACCCACTTGACACCCCAGTCTCCAGCCTTCCATCTGGGCCCACCTAGTAGTTTGTAATCACTTTGAGAACAGGGCTGTTTAGTGACAAAATACTGATAACAGTGTTGGGTTGCATTTTCTCACGCTCTGCCCAAACCCTCCCAGCTTAGACTTAGGAAACATGGCGGAATAAGAGTAACCGCTTTGGGCTTCAATTAAAAACTCAATTTCCTAGCGTCTCACGCTCCAGGTATTGGTGACACCGGGGAACCAGGAGTTCTGCTGAAACGTGGAGCAGCTGACGAGTGTGGCAGGCAGGGTGCCAGGCACGATGGCAGATGTCACTGCCACTGCCCTGCAGCAACACTGAACTTGGGAGACAGGTGAGAAAAACCCCTGTCTGTTATCACAAATCTGTT
Source organism: Bubalus bubalis (assembly GCF_019923935.1). Classification (NCBI taxonomy): domain Eukaryota; kingdom Metazoa; phylum Chordata; class Mammalia; order Artiodactyla; family Bovidae; genus Bubalus; species Bubalus bubalis. The sequence continues at coordinate 21,094,067 of NC_059178.1, forward strand.
CTAAAGCTCTGCAGGCATGCATGCATGCTCAGTTGTTCAGTTGTGTCTGACTCTTTGCAACCCCACAGATGTAGCCCGAGAGGCTCTGTTGAGTGGGTTACTCTGCCCTCCTCCAAGGAATCTTCCCAACCCAGGGATCGAACCCACATCTCTTACATCTCTTGTATTGGCAGGCAGGTTCTTTACCACTGAGTCACCTGGGAAGCCTTCTAAAGCTCTGAGACCCTACTTAATGTCTGAAATGAAGCTTCTTTGGGGACTTGGTATGCAATGATGTTTTGGGAGCAGCATTTAACTCTTTTTTTCCAATTTACCAGAGGGACAAATGGCTGGGGGGCAGGGCAAGAGGATAACACTTCATTATTTTACAGTCTCTTTCTTCTGAGCCAAGAGTAGATGAAAACATCTCATTTTAAGCAGAATGATGTACAATGAAGGTGAGAATCTACTGCCTGAAATTCCTTTTTCTGATGACTTTTCCAAAGGATCTAAAATTTCATCATGGAAGGTTACAAAGGTTGATTTATATCCAAGATTGCAAGATGGTTTCCAGTGGATCAAACAAAGACATCTCCCTCCCTCTGTTACAGAAGCTAAAGGTTTGAATTTCATGATCAAGAAGGAAAGTAGGACAACTAAGGGTCCTTTTTGCATGAGCTGAGTCTATAGTATTTTAGAAATTACATTTATTTATTTGAAAATAAGGCTTCTGGGCTTCCCAGGTGGCTCAGCAGTAAAGAATCCACCTGCCAATGTAGGAGATACGGATTCGATCCCTAGGTCAGGAAGATGCCATATACCGTGAAGCAAACTAAGCCCCCATGCCACAACTATTGAGCCTGTGCTCTAGAGCCTGGGAGCCGAAACTACTGAAGCCCATGCACCCTAGAGCCTGTGCTCAGCAACTAGAGAAGCCATCAGTGAGAAGCCCGTGCACTGCAACTAAAGATCAGCCCCAGCTCACGGCAACTAGAGAAAGTCCTAGCAGCAACGAAGACCCAGCACAGTTAAAAATAAAAATAACTAACTATATAAAGAGCTTTCCTGGTGGCTCAGTTGGTAAAGAATCTGCCTGCAGTATGGGAGACCTGCGTTTGATCCCTGGGTGGGGAAGATCCCCTGGAGGAGGGCATGGCAACCCACTCCAGTATTCTTGTCTGGATAATCTCTATGGACAGAGGAGCCTGGTGGGCTACAGTCCATGGGGTTGCAAAGAGTTGGACACAACTGAGTGACTAAGCACACAACTATATAATAAATATAAACTTAAAAAAAGATATTGTTTCCACGAAATTTTTCCTTCCTCACCAGAGCTTCCCGGTGACAAGTTATAAAACTGCCTTGTCAAAAGACAGCTTGCTGAAGTTTATTTTCTCTTTGACCCCCAGGGTACCCATGTTAAAATTAACAGGCATATGATGGGAAGCTGAGTTGGGAAGAGAAGCCCTAGCATGCACATCTGAACTGTCCTGCCCGTTCTCTCCTGACGGAGCCAGCCTTACTTTCTGTTCGTCCTCCCAATTCAGCCCTCAATCTAAAGCTCGTCACTTTCACCAGAGAAACACGAATGGCCCGGCTGGCGCGGGCCCCTGGATTATGGCATTCTGCATCCTGCCCAAGGAAACCGTGCGGAAAATGGCTTAAATAGTGCATAACACGTCCATGAACTGGGCCTATAAATACTTAAAGCAGCTGAGTGCTATTCTTGCGTGATTGCAGAGACTTTCAGTTCAAATGCTCCGTTTAGTGCTCTCTAAAAGGCCGAATCCCAAGAGCATCCTTTCTCCAAACCAGCACCAGCTCCATCTGCTGAGCGGGATGGGGACCTTGGTCTCTCCCACCGGGGAAGCCAAGGCTCGGTAAGAGCCCAGACAACTGTGGGTTAGGACGCGACTTTAGAATTCAAGCGTTAGTTGCTTAGTCATGTCCGATATTTTGTGACCCCATGGACTGTAGCTGCCGGGCTCCTCTGTCCATGGGATTCTCCAGGCAAGGACACTGGAATGAGTAGCCAGTCCCTCCTCCAGGGGATATTCCCGACCCAGGGATCGAACCCAGGTCTCCTGCATTGCAGGCAGATTCTTTACTGTCTGAGTTCACGGCTGAGTGACTAACATGCTTTAGAATTCAACAGTGTCGTCCAGAAAGAACGTGTGTAAACCACTGATCTGGTTCACTCATACGGTAGAAAAAAAAACCAGTCTATCACTGCATTTCAGTATTCACATTAGGGGAAAAAAATGATTCTGAAGAGGGAACACTCGCTTAGCCTCTGTCTGTGACTAAGCAACCCTGAATGAGTGGAGCCGCACGTGTGGTATTGTGAGTTAGAAACCTGAACCCTCGGTCCTACTTCTGGTTGTGTCACGGAGGGTCCCCAGCTGTGGTGTCTGCTTGTTTTTATAAATGGTTGCCACCCATTCTTCGGAGAGGAGAAGATCACCATGGAAGACTACTGAAATATTTAAGCTCCGTAAGTAAAAAGGACTAGATGAGGACAAGCACGATCATTATTATTTCATTAACTAGCTTTTGGGCTACAGCCTTAACGAGACAATGCATTGTTTCAAATGCAATGAAAAGCATTACAGGACTGAAGTGAAGGTCCATGGCATTTTTGGCAGATTGATGACAATAAAGTGGATTTTAGGAAGGAAAATTTTTGTCCACTTTGGCTGCTGCAATATGTCAGACTTTCATTTTTTTTTTTTAATTTGTCTCTGTGAGACAGTAAATTAATTCCATTCCAGAACAAGTTTATTCTTACAACACACCAAGTTCAAACTTCCCACAAGGGCCTCTGTCACGGCAGGTCAGCCCGTGACTAGAATAGCCAGGCCCTAAAGTGATAAATCCAGCTCCCAGGGCCCCCAAGCTCACTCTGGCCTGACAATTCCCTTTAGGAAAATCCTTCTAACCCCATTACTAATACTGAGTCACCACCGCCCAGTTCTATCTCTCTATGTATAAGAAGAGGAGCTACGAACAAATCACGTTCATCATTCTCAGTTTTCCTTATCTTCCAGTCTCGGTTTCATTTCTCTTTAATATATCTTTACCAAAGAGTTGACAAAAGTAATTGCTATCCCTTAGATATGAAAAAGTCTCCACTCTTTTCACCCTGCTAGGCCAACTGCCACCTGTGGGCTCAGGGTGGGCCATGCCAGGAGGCTCGGAGACACTCCCAGCCCGGATCCGGGGCTGTGTTAGAGGTTGACGGCCTTTCTCATCGTCTCTGGTTGGCTTGCTCTATGTCCTTCAGCCCCCGGGTCAGTCCTGACTGCCTGTTACCCTGCATCTCTCTCCAGTCAGCATTTCCATCCTTTGAGAACAGCCCAGATTATGACCCTCTGTTTCCCCGTCACTCACACGGTCTCTGAGTTCAGTCCATCTTTTTGGTCTCAGACTATTTTCTGCTGCCATCCCTAATTACACCTGATTTTTATTATTTTTTGTAAAGTTTTTTTTTATGTGTGTGTGTGCAGACTATTTTTAAACTCTTCACTGAGTTTTTTTTTTACAACATTGCTTCTGTTTTATATTTTGTTTTTTTTCATCATGAGTCATGTGGGATCTGAGCTCCCCGACCAGGGATCGAACCCACAGCCCCTGCATTGGAAGGTGCAGTCTTAACCACTGGACTGCCAGGGAAGTCCCCCGTCTGGTTTGTAACACAGGCATCTTTGCCTCCCTGTCCTCGCCTGGGGTTTGTAACCTGCTGCCAGGAGACTGCATTCTTGATGTGCAAACACAGAAAACACAGACCGGACCGTGGGCCGGGCTCTGGCGGCCGCAGTCCATGCATCTCACCTGGGCAGGGTCCACGTCGTTTAGCATCACCACAGACGTGCAGTGATAATCCAGGACCAGCCTCCAGAAGTCTTTCACCGTGTTTGGCAGAGGATGCTGGGTGACTATGAAAGCCGAGGGCTGTTTATAGCTCTGCAGATGAAAACAAGAGAGATCCAAATGGACCCGGGAGAACGCGACAGGAGGGAGCAAAGTTATTTTGTACACATGGGAGCTCGTGACACAAAACACTGAACATATTTAACAACTGGTGAATTCTATCACCATGGTCCATGCCAAAACAGGCCAAAAATAGACTCATCTGCAGAAAAACAATGCTAAAGTCACCTCACTTTGATACTCAGAAAACTTAATAAGTACCTCCTACAATTTGTTTGGTATTTCTGGTAGAAAGGCAATGTCGACTCTACACATAACTAATTTAATGGAGAAAATTTAACTTTACTTTAAAATATGCATGATTAAGATAGTTCCGTTTCTCCTAAAATCTGTGCGCTTATTGTTTAAATGTGTGAGATGGTGTTACTTATTCCTGCCATCCAAGGACACACACGCTTTTGACAGCTCTGCAGAGCGTCAGACAAGCTTAAATACCTTTTTACCGATATCGCACCAATAGAATTAAAATTTCTGCATTAGCACTGAAAATCCCCATTCACTTTTCCTATCAATTGAATAGCAAATGCTTATTCAGTTAGAAGTAAATAGACTGACAGGAGGTAATGGGTTGTGTACTATCTGTGCTGACAGGCAATTTCTCCCCCATGTTAATTACTGCCTAAATTAGGAGGAATGGGAACTAAAATAATGCTGCAAACCATATTATCCCACTTCACTGCCTTCCTGACTTAATAGCTGTCTCTTGCTCTCTGGCCAGCAGGTTAAAAAATTGAAGTGCTCAGAGCCCCGCTGACACACCCCTTATTTATCAGTCCTCCTGGACTGGGGTCTTCCAGAGACCAAGAACGTCGGTCCCAACACAGAAGCAGATATGGAGGCAGAAGTGCACTTCGCTGAAAACACAGTTCACGGCTTTAAAGGAAACCAGGGAGAGGTGCTGCCCCTAAAGGAACATCCCGCCGTGTCCTGCCCAGGGAGGGGGTGCGGGGGTTGGGGGGCTCACGTCCATAAGGGCCGCATTGATGTAGTTGCTGCTCTCGCCGTCGATGGTGATGAGGAAGGGCAGGCAGCGGTCAGGCGGCAGGATGTCCATGCAGCGGTTCTTCTCATGGTTACGGGGCAGGAGCGCGATGCTGCAGTCTTCCACGCGCAGGGTTGGCGTCACCATGTTCAGGGTCTGGGGGACAGAGCAGGCACGCTCGGGAAGAGAACCCCGTCTTGTGTGCAGACCTCAGGGGACCCCCTGTGTCCTGCAGCTGACAGCCCCACTTCCCACTTCCTGGACCCCACTTACACAATGAGATTTTTATTTCCTCTTTAGTCTTCAGGACTCTGTGCACGGGCAGAGCCCATCAGACACAAGGACTGCTGTGCGTATGCCAGATCAGGTGCCAATGAGTCCAGCTAGGACTGGACACCGGGGTTTGGAGGAAGAGGTTGGCAGGGGTCAGGCTGGAGTTAGGTGTGGAATCAGGTGCATTCAGACCCAAGGCAAGCATGAGAAATGGCACAGGGCACTCGGGGGGCACTAGTGGTAAAGAACCTGCCTGCGAATGCGGGAGACCTAACAGATGCGAGTTTGATCCCTGGGCCGGGAAGATCCTCTGGAGGAAGGCAGGGCAACCCACTCCAGTATCCTTGCCTGGAGAATCCCATGGACAGAGGAGCCTGGTGGGCTACAGTCCATGGGGTCCAAAAGACTCGGACACGACTGAACGACTTAGAACACGTGCACTCTTGCCAGCAAGCACCCTGAATGTGCCTGGCTTGGTCTAGCCGTCGGGGTTACACTGTGGGTTTGTCTGACATCTGCTACCTGAGCAGGGGTAGGGGCGGGGAGGGCCTGGCTCTGCTAGACCAGTGGATCTTGATGTGGGGACACTAACTACATCAGCACATGGTCTGGCTGTCAGGGTGGTGTGTAGGGGGGCAGGGCTCAGGCATTCAGTGGGCAGCGGCCAGGGATGCCACTGAACACCCGACAGAACAGCCCCGTGGCCACGGACAACTGAGCCCCCAGCGTCAACAGTGCTGAGGCTGAGAGGGCTCAAGGGTTCTGGAACCGACTCTGAGGTTCTTCTTAGGAGCAAGGTCACAGCCTTGTCCCTTTAGCACGACCTACCCGGAATTCCTCCTTGATCTGGCTCGAATTGGTCTGTGGGTCCAGCTTGTTCATGTCATAGTAGAGAGACCTGACCTGGGAAGCGGGCACTGAGGTGTCCCCGCAGAGACAGGCTTCCAGAATGGCATCGTGGATGAACACGTACTGCTCCTGGGGAAGCAGAGAAACCAAGGTAACTCCCAGGAACCAGAGGAGGAGGGGAGGTAGCCCCTCGTGGACCAGAGAACAATGGTTCACCCATCACAGAGCACGCCTTCCTTCTGGAGAGAGGCTGGGGAAGGGACCTGGCCGCTCTGAGTGGGCTGTCCCAGGGCCAGTAATCCTGTCCCCCTCCAAAGGAAGGGCAGGCATTAGTGACTGGCCATATGCGGAGGCCAGCGGGAGGAGAGGTAAGCAGGGGCTCAGTGCAGAAGGCTTCAACACACTGATGGAAACCACTCAGACACTGGGGCTTCCCAGGTGGTACTAGTGGTAGAGAAACCACCTGTCAATGCAGGAGACGTTAGAGATGTGGGTTCGATCCCTGGGTCAGGGAGGTCCCCTGGAGAAGGGAATGGCCACTGACTTCAGTAATCTTGCCTGGAGAATCCCATGGACAGAGGAGCTTGGTGGGCTATAGTTCATGGGGTCGCATACGGTTGAACACGACTAAAGCGACTTAGTAAAAACATTAATTTCCTAGGAGCAGGGTGGGATACTTTTTCTCAAACACTTAAGTTCCTGAAACACCTTGAATTCTAATTTAGAGAAGTTCCAGACTGCTTCCAGAAAGTGGGCAAATTCCCATGATGCCAGGCCACTCACTGGACAGAATTTTTAAGTACAGTCAGAAGAGAAGGAAATGCACAGAGATTACCCTTAAAAATCACTCTGCAAATGCCTGCCTATTCTCAGGGGTGGTCTCGCTCTGGTTACCAGCTAGTTTAAAAGACACAATAAAAAGAAACAGTATTGAAATCCTGAAGGCTTCAAAGCGGAGCCTCGACCGGGACCCTTGACGCAGAAGCAAGGGGAAAGCTGGGCTTGGGGAGCAGATTCTGTTACCTGGCAGACTCCTGGCCTTTTTCATGTGTTTATGAGAGAAGAAAGAAAAGGAAGGAAGGAGGAGGGTGGGAAGAAAGGATGGCCACGTGCCTTGCCTTTTCTGCTGGGGGTTTCTGAAAACAGAACCACGACTTCTGTCCGCCCCCCATCCCCACCTGCCCCTTGGCCCTGGGACGTGGGCGGCGGGGGCGGGGCCTGAGGCTGGGCGGGCATGGACGCGGGGTGGGGGGGAGGAGATGGGGGACACGGGTTCACTACCTCGGTCTGCACCATGTTCACCCTCCGAGACCGCAGCTCCCGCACGCAGTTGTAGATGTCCACCACTCCTTCCCGCTCGGCCATGTCCAGCATGATGTCAATGACGATGAAACAGCCGGTCCTGCCCGCACCAGCACTGCCCGGAGAGGGGGGCTCAGTAAGCGGGGGCAGAAGGGACCCCGCTGCTGCTTCCTCTTAGATCCTTGCTGGGGTGAAATTCACAGAACGTGGAACGACCACCAGAAGGTGTACAACTCAGTGGCGCCTGGCACCCTTGCAATGCTGTGCGACCATCGCCTCTGTCTAGTTCCCAAACATTTCCATCACCCCAAGGGGGCTCGCACCCACTGCCCTCACTCGGCCCCCACTCACCTGCAGTGCACCACCAAAGGGCCTGCGTTGGGCGGGCTCTTGGATTTCACCTGCCGGACAAAGCCCAGCAGCCCAGTGGCGTGGTAGGGGACCCCATGGTCCGGCCAGCCCGTGAAGTGGAACTGTCTGATCTCTCGGATTTCGTGGACGCCTCGCTGCCAGGGGCCGGTCAGCACGGGAGAGAACACAGGGAAATAGACAATGAGGGGCCAGGAGGGCGCCAAGGACCCTCAGCGTCAGGGAGCCTGGGGCTGGGTAACTGACTGCTGGGAAGAAAGTCATTCTCCAAGGTAACACAGACTCTGAGAGCTCATCACAGGGAGGAAGATGTTTGTAGGGGTGGAAGGGGAGGTGATGCTTGGGGAACACGCGAGTTTACAGGTGCAACGGCAGTGAATGGATAGTGGTGGGCGCTGAGACTCCTTGAGCCTCCTTTCTAAGCCATAGCCTCTGTTAACAGTCTGTGTCACTCATACCCTATGGTGTGAGGAGCAAGCCCTGGGACACAGATTGGGGGCGGGAGGGGTCTAAGGCGTTTTTGTCTCAAGACAAGCAGCTGAGATGCAGACTCCTGCTCAGCTCTTCCGTGTCCTGGTGCCATCTGTGCCGGGCACTTGGGCTGTGCACACGCCTATGTGTACAGGAAGGCTCCTAGGACAGCTTCCATCCAGACAGGCCAGAGGACCACTTTTCATTGGAACTCAAGTTTGTTAGACTTCTGTTTCTAATTGGGGTAAACACTGAATCCATGCATCTGGTCACCAACAATCAGATGCAAACGCAGCTCTTCAGGTCTGACTCCAGGGTCTAGAGTGGCAGAGGTGTCTTCAGTGGTTGGCTTTCAGGAAGTAGGCATGTCAGCATATTCGGACCATGGAAACCAATAGGTATTTTTGCTGGAATTCTATGTTAGATCAGTAAACTGAAGAGGGAGGGTGGTCTGCCATACAACTGAAGGGGAGGCAGAAGGAAACAGACTTCAAGCATTTTTTTTTTAATTTACTTTTGAGAATAACTAAGTTGATTTATGGGCTTCCCTGATGGCTCAGGGAATCTGAGCTGCCAATGAAGGAGACATGGGTTCCATCTCTGGGTTCAGGAAGATCTCCTGGAGAAGGAAATGGTAACCCACTCCAGTATTCTTGCCTGGAGACTCCCATGGACAGGAAGCCTGGTGGGCTATAGTCCATGGGGTTGCAAAGAGTTGGACGTGATTGAGCAACTAAGTACTTTAAATTGATTTTTATCCATTTTTTTCTTCCTAACTATGAATCTATGCAGGAAGACTGTGTTTTAAAACAAGAGTCTGTTTTGAAAACAATTACTTCCAGAATCAAGGCTGCAGGTAACCTGAGATAAAACTTGACTTTCCCCTTTCTCTCTTTCTAGCACTGTTTCCTGGACACCATCTCTGTGTTAGGCCCTGGGTGTGGTCTTACTATCTCAACACAAACTGTCCAGGAACCCTTTGTTCACCATCAGTCACTGTTTGTGGAAACTTAGCCAGGAAGAAATTTATGTGCTTTGAAAGAGCAGAAGAGGCAAACAACTATAGGTTCTAAAGATAAGAGTTGTTTGCTATCAGGGTGTTCATCTGTCTTGGTTTAATAACACAAAAGAGCGGAAGCTTCATTTCTCTTAGAAAATCATGCTGTTCTTTAGTTGGTTTAAGCATTAAGGAATTAAGCCGTCAGGGATTCACAAAGGAAAATCAACACTGTTATCTGCTTAATACGCTCTGTGACCCCAGAGCAAGATTCCTAGGTGGTTAGGAGCCCACGTTTCCTCTTGCTGAAACCATGATGACAGTTAGCCAAAGCCTCCGTCAGGAGACAAATGGTGAGGCTGTGTCACCCCTGAGTGCTCCCCTGGATTTACGTAGAACGACGGGGCAGGGGTGGTCCCAGGAAAGGGGATAGCCTATAATAAATATTTCTTCATTCCAAAGAGGACAAGAGAGCACTTATGTCCCCGATACGCTGTTAATTTTAATTTTTTTGAGCACTTCTTTTTCTAGGTTTCAGATCTAGCATCCCTAGATTCTGAACTCCATCCATCATGGGGTGGGAAAGGGGCGTCCAACTGATGCAAGGCTTATTCTCTCAGCAGGGTAAATGTCAGTGTCTGGGATGCAGCAAACCTCTTTCCAAAATAAACCTTGCTCTCTAATGTGCTCACTACTGATGAGACGAGCAATGGAGTGGCTTTTGAGTCACTTCTCACTGTTGTTCACGGACGCGGCAGTTCCCTCTTATGCTGTTTTGTAATATATTTGGGGGGATAGATCATAGATATGATTGGTGATCACAGCCCCAACATGTTGCAAGTTGATATCAAGTATATTTTTGTTTTTCATTAACAAGATTTTTGTTGTTGTTCAGTTACTAAGTTGTGTCTGACTCTTTGTGATCCCGTGGACTGTAGCATGCCAGGCTCCTCTGTCCTCCACTGTCTCCCAGAGTTTGCTCAACAAGACTTAATGTGGTATAAATCAGTATCATCATTATATATATAAATTGTAATAAATATTAATGCTATGTAAAGGTGTCTGTATAGCAAAGCTATGGTCTTTCCAGTAGTCATGTATGGATGTGAGAGCTGGACCACAAAGAAGGCTGAGCGCCAAAGAGTTGATGCTTTCGAACTATGGTGCCGGAGAAGACCCTTGAAAGTCCCTTGGGAAGCAAGGAGATCAAACCAGTAAATCCTAAAGGAAATCAACCCTGAATCTTCATTGGAAGGACTGATACTGAAGCTGAAGCTCCGATACTTTGGCCACCTTAGGTGAAGAGCCAACTCATTGGAAAAGACCCTGATGCTGGGAAAGATTGAGGGCAAGAGGAGAAGGGGGCGACAAAGGATGAGATGGTGGGATGGCATCACTGACTCAATGGACATGAGTTTGAGCAAGCTCTGGAAGATAGTGAGGGGTAGGAAAGTCTAGATAGGAAAGTCTGTTGCAGTCCATGGGGTCACAGAGTTGGACACGACTTAGTGACTGAACAACAACAACAACAACAAAAGGTGTGATATTTACTTCATTCTCCTTGTACTTTAATGGGAAGGAAGACACCTAGTAGAGCCTAATCCAGAGAGGGTGCTTGATAAATAAGTGTGAGATGATGAATCCCTAGGTGCGTGTTCTTTCTGACAGGTTTCAGGCCATATTCCTGCTTTTCTGAGCCCCAGGCACCTCCTTGCAGAGGGAATTTGGTGTCTGTAGCCAACTTCCTTGCTGCCAGCATCAGCGAGGATAGATTCCCCTGACAGCTTAGATCCACAGAAGGTTTTCAGCTGTCTTCCTCTAGCCAGGATGGGCACTTTGTCATTTAACATCTGTTCAGCTCCGGGTCATCAGCCTCATGGGAAAGGAGAGAGGACCGCCCCATGCAAAACAGGCATTGATCAGTTTCAAATTGCAAACTTTCCTGCTTGTTTGCAGAATGAAGCCCAAACCTGTTTTTCACCTTTAGGTCCCTTGATGTAAATCCTCTCAAAATAGAATCAGAACTGCAGGACTCTCAAAGCACACACTTCACTTGGCTGTTTCTCTGTTTTTTTGTTTTTTTTTTTTAAGTTTCCTTTCTAATGAGGAAGTTTAAAACCTACAAGAAGTGCTCCGCAGAAGTACTAACGATTTGTTTTCCTTAAAGATTCCAATTGCCTGGTTAGAAAATCACTAACATGTCATTCTGATTTCCCCAAATGCTTTAACAAGCTCCTTATCCTTCCTTTCCTTCCACCAGCTCTTTGCTGGCTGTCTTAGGACTAAAATACCTGGGTGTTTCAGAAACATTTCTGTGCAGCTGGGGATAGAGAACACTAAGAGGTTAAAAAAAGAGCAAAGAAACAAACAAATCCTTCCTTTAGCCACTGAGATGCATTTTCAGCTTATTAGAGAGCTGACTATTGTTCAAAGAACTCCATGTTTAAGTGATGGCTTTCGGATGATTTTTTTTTAAAGAAAAAAATATTCGGGGTCTTTTATCACTATCTGTTTTAATGCAGTTATTCATGAGTGCTCTTGCCAAGAGCCATACAAAAATCCTCCATATGCTTTTCTTTTTTTCCCTCCTGATTCTGCCTAAAAAGGAAAAAAAAACCTGACATCAAAGTGTGAGGTTCAGAACTTAAAGAATTGAGTCAACCAGAACTCCACATTCTTTGAAGTCTTCAAGCCTCCTGTCTGCTTATTAAAAAAGACAGGCTAAGGGAAAAAAATGCTAAATAGTATGAGAAACAGATTAAAATAAACGAAAGTCTCTTCAGCTTTGTGATTCTATGACAAATAGGGTTTTGAAAGTCAGGAGAGGTGTTAAAAACATCAGGGTAAATGAGCCAGGAAGCAAACGCTGCCATTTCTTCATTTCCCACAACTGGTCTCGTTAGTCTGGAGACTGCGTTGATATCCAGGGGGAATAAGGGCTGGAACCAACTGCCCAGAGGTTCATTTACAACGCTGGGGTCTCTAAGGGAACCCACCACTGGGCAACTCGTGCTAGCATCGCTAGGTGCAGCGTAGGGCTCGGCCGCAGAGAACTAGCTCTGGACAGAAGCCTGGGGACTCCAGAGACAACACCAGGGGTCCCCTTCTTGGAGGACAGCAAGGCAGAGAACTCGCCGGACACATCATCTCCACTCCCCGCCCCCCGCAGCCTACCTGTGACACTTCTCGGGATGGACTGCAGTGTGCTTCTCCTCCGGGCCCTCCCTATGTCGGCAGAAAGAGGGGGGTAAGGAGATTCCCTGTTATGCTCAGAGCAGCAGCCCCATCCATGCGCATGGGATGAGCATTTGGGATGCCGCACCCGCAGGGACCGAGAGCTGAAACCAGCATGGGAGTGAGTGAATGGAGAAGCTGGTTCATGCAGAAGCATCCCACGTCTCCTTATGTATGTTTCCAGGCAGACACTTCCACCTGGAAAGTCCATCATCTGCATGAAACCACAGGCTGAGAAAGGCTTGAGGACGTGAAGGGTATCCAGGAGGAGTTAGAACCCGTGTCTCCACACTGATGCTAACTCAGTACCGGGGAACCCACATGGACATACAGCATGAAGGACATTTATCAACTGCCTCTGAACAAGGAGAGAGAGACGGGCTGAACAATACCAACCAGGTTGAAAAGAAAAAGGAAGTGGACACCTAGGTGTATCTTTTGGATTAGCGGCAAAATACATATTCCTATGAAATGGGAATGATTTGCTTCAAAGATGGAAGTGAGGTGCTGCAGGACCAGAGGGTAGAATGCAGTCCTGAGTCATCACTGGCTACAGCCTACCTGCGTTCAGGTGAGACCACAGATGAATTATCCTGGATAAGTTAATGAGGCTGGTATCACTAATGTCTGACTGTAGCTTTTCAAAAATAGTGTGAAAGCTTACCTTTTCAACAGCAAATGTTCTTATCACATATTCTGCCAGTAGCTCTGTTTCTATTAGGGTAACTTTAATGTCTTTATAGATCTCCGTGTCATCTGGCCAGTATTTGCAGCATTTGACCTTTAGAAAACACAAAGGAAATGAGGCTAAAGTGGGTTTTGTTTGTTTGTTTTTTTTTTTGGAGTTCTCTAAATGATGGGTCACAGTACAATTTATAGGATACAATTTGTGCACAAAATCAGAAATATAGCTTAACTTGGTTCTTTTTAGATCACCTGTATATTTTTTTCTCTCCCCAGAATAAAACACAATTTGAGTCATGGGAGGAATAAAACCTAGGAAAATGGTCTAAAGTTAACAGATTGTATTTATACTACAAATATCCCAGTTACAGTAACCATTCATTTCCTGTCTATTTCTACTCAGGAGTGGCCTGGAAAAATAAACTACAAAAGGTGGCTTGCAATATTTTAGCTCCTCTGAACTTTAAATTTCTTCTAGTTTCAGAAATTGATGGAACATTTTGTAGGAGACCAAGCAGGAAATTGGAGCCAAAAGTCAAGATTAGAGATTTTTTTTTTCCTGAAGAAGGCAATAGCTATGTGGTTTTCTCAAGTTACAATTGCAGATTCATTTTTTGTCTAAGTAAATTCAATGTACAAAACCTGGTGAACTCCCCGTGTTAATGATTTCTTCAGTCACCCAAGCACAAAACCTGGAGATCCTTCTCCAAAACCCAACCAAGTGCCAGGTCGAGCAAGCGGTTGAAACAGCTTTCAAATACGTTTTCCGGCTTTTTATTCCCTCCGCCACCATCTTCGTTAAGGCTCTGCTAACTTCCTGTGTGGACATCCCCTCCTCAAGAAGCTGCAAAACCCTTCCAAGTGTGGTCCCTCTGGCACTGACTTGCTCTGCTCAGTAAACTTCTATTTCCAATGACTGCCCATGAAATTAAAGAGAAATTAACTTTGGCCTGGCATGTAGAGGTCTTTTTTGTACTTGGCTACAACTAGACTAGCATCTTCATTCTTATATTTTTATTACCCTTCTTTCGAGCCACATGTATTTTATGTTCAGAGACAAGCGGTCTGCCTGATCCCCCAGCAGACCTCACACAATTTGTCCAGCTGGACATTTCATCTGTTCTTTGAAGAGTATCTCAAATGCCACACCCCTTCAAAGTCTTTCCTCCATGGGTGTGAGCTTTCTGTTGATGGTTCGATAGGACGTGCCAGTTCTGTTGCTATGACACTGGGTGATGGCCTGCTTATTACCTGCAGGCAAGCAGAGGGCTTTTTATTGCTTATTTCTGCCCCTGGGGTCCAGAGGAGCGGTCATTAGGAGAAAGGAAGCCTCCTTCCAAAGAGATGCTTGTGGGCAGCCTTCTTCGAGCAGAGGCACCTGGCTGGGCGGGCCCAGAAGCGGCAGCCGAGCCATTCTGCATCCCGCCCTCCCATCTCATCTCCCAAAATATCCTGAAATGGCTTGCCACATCTGTTTCCAGCCTACTCAAAAGCTTTCTAAATTGGGTTCACTTTAGTATCTTTTTAACTGCTTGGACTTGTGTCAAGAGGAAAGTATGTTTCCTTCTGGATGCAGGCTCTCCAGTCGAAGGAGTTGGGGCTTAAGTCGCCTCCTGGCCTCTATGTTCTGCAGACATGGATGTTTAGACCAGTGGTTACCGGGCGTCTGTTGGAGCCCAGGTGTGGAAGAACCAGATGCTCCTCTCCTCTGACCATGCTGCCCCATTGCAGCCCAGTGCTCCCCGCACGGCCTCACCACCTAAGGCACCAGACAGTCTTCAGCCCAGAATGCCAGTTACCTGGCATCTCAGCGCCGCTTCCATCCGGCCATCACTCAGGCACCCCGTGGCCGAGGCTGCTGCCAGCCCGTCATTGTGGAGGGTGGCGGGGGTGCATGATGGGCTCCTGCCTCCAATGGGGCATGGTTGCCGGCTTTAAAATTCACAAACGCGAAACAGTACAGGAAGCAGAATAACTCCTGGATTTCTAACTGCCTTCACAAAGGGTCATTTTTAGCCAGCAGCCCAAATGATCCAGGTACAATAAAGTCAGAGACCCCCGGACACTCGGGCTGTAGCTCCCAGGCTGGCCACACATTACTGTGACCTTCAGGGTGTCTTTGGAAGAGGGCATGGCAACCCAGTCCAGTATTCTTGCCTGGGGAATCCCACAGACAGAGGAGCCTGGCGGGGTTGTAAAGAGTTGGGCATGACTGAGCACGCTTGCATGCACGCAGGAATTAGGAAAGCGTCCTGTGACGTGGGGGTGGCGAGAGCTTCACACCCAGTAGAGCTGAGAGGAGCCACAGAGACAGTTTCCAAACACTCCTCTTCCAGAGTATCACAACTGTCAGACCCAGCTCTTCTTGCCTGGACTCTGCTTTGAGACCCTGGTTTCTCATGATCGTGACCTCATCAGTGGCCAGCTCGAAGGGAGAACCAGCAGGGGCCAGGGCCGGCCTACCCGACCCCCGCTTCCTTCTTGCCCTGGCTCGTGTCCTGAAAGGAGGGAACGAGAGGCTGGCCCAGGGACTGAGAGGGACTCACTCCAGAGACGAGTGGATGGTGGCTGGGAGAGGCTGTGGACAGGTCCCAACAGCAGAGCTCTTTGGAGGAGGAGCTCACGGTCAATTATGCTGTCTTCAGACTCCCCAGGCCCGGCTTCAGGGACAGATACTGAACAGTCAGCCCTGAAATGACTTTAGCTGCCTTGCCTCTTGGGGTGGGAGGGGTAGGAGGGGAAAGGGCAGGAAGAAAAGACACATCCGATGGCCACATCCTCCATCCATATCCCTAATCACAAGTGGCTCCGTTTCATGGATGCTCCTGTATCACCAGCTCTTCGGGCGGCAGGACGGAGGCTGGGGAAGACCGTAAAGGTCTGTTTCTGTGCTCTGTGCTGGGCCAAGGACTCATTTTGCTAAAAAGCCTGTGAGCATGGAGGATAAAGTCAGCCCTTCATTGTGGCCACCACTGCCCCATCAAACAGACACAACCATCGAGGAGGCGGCAGGCAGGAAAAAGACAAAGGCACTGGTACAAGTTTTGATCCACTAAGGGATTTTCCGCACACTCTTTCTAAAAAGACATCCAGAGTGACCACAGTTCTATTAACAGCTGTGTCAGGGGCCGGCTGAGCGTGGCTTTGCTGGGGACGCTGTTGACAAGAGTGGGGACGTTGCAGGGAAGCACAGTGACTGAAGAGCCCTGGTTAAGAGCCGCCTGCCAGCGAAGCTTCCAAGGGAACAGGTCTATAGTGTGCAGGATTTTTTGTCTTCAACAGAGATCTCACAGCAATTAGAACATTCACTCAGTTAAATATCCAGATTTCTCTGGCCCTTGTGTGATGAAGTCAGATGGAGGTGGACTTGTGTTTTTCTTGCTGACTTGTGTTGCAGCTGATGATGGGTACCCCTGAGCCTCAGGTTTCTCATGCACAAAATGGGACTGTAGCATTGTTTTTAGGGAGACTGGAGAGTAAGTGAGACCGTCTGCCTAAACAGTACCTGGCCTGCCCTAGGTTCCCAGCTCCTCCCTCCGACACCTGCCACATTCGGCCCTGCCCTCTCCTCTGGGAAGCACATCTGAAGCCTGCTCTAACCAGACCTGCTGGAGGTCTGGATGGTGTGAATTGGGAGAATCACTTCACGGCACCAGCAAGTCCCTCTTCAGGCTCCTGCCTCAACCTCCTCCTGAAGGGCTTCTGGTTTTCTATCTGGTCTTCCATTAGCATCTCTTAATGAGTGGATATACAATACTTAGAATACACACAACGTCACATCCCTATCCGTAACATTTCTTTTCATCTTCTGTAAAGAAACTCGTGGCCCGATGCCTCCTGTGGAATTCCAAGTGTCATCTTGCAGACTTCCCTGGTAAATGTCCTGTTCCTTTTCTCTCCTACCTAACTAGATGACAAACCATCAGCACTTTGAAGAAACACATATACCCAGGCTGCTTGTTCCTCACCTTGTTCAACAGATTGGCCTTGACTTTTAGCCATTCCTGAAATTTAAATCATCCTGCGGAAGGACGGACACTTGCTACCACCAAGGACAAAGATTAGCGTGTGTCCCTCTCTTGGTGCCTCCATTCTTCAGTTGTAAAATGGGATAATGCAGACTTTTCCTGTTTTCCTAGTTTTATCTTAAAGTTACAGAGGAAGGCAAGGCTTGAATCAGCTACATTAATATGATGGTTGATGGTGTATCAAAATGCAGAGGAATACTTACTGAATGAGTATAAGTTCATCAAAGGTTAAGGCTATCTTTACTCAGGTCACAAAATGTCAATCTTAAATACCCAATTCGTTAAAAAAAAAGATCGATGAAAGTTCGATCTTTTTGAATCATGAGAGTTCAAGACAGAAAAATTTCAGTAATGCCTACAAAAATAATCTCTCTTCCCTTTCACGTACGAACTGGATGTCTTGGAACAACTTAAGAGATTCTGTAAAAAAATTATTATTTTGTACTGCTACATATTACCTACGTTATTATTATTTTTTTTTTACTGTTAAACTATTTCCACATGTTATTAAGGGGAAAATCTTTCCTCTCTCTTACTTCTTCCATTGATCTTGGATCTGGTGGGTTTTTGTAGAAAAGCAAGTGTTCTTTGTATTAAGGCTCCAGGTACACTTGGAACCTTAATACATCTTCCTTGTAGGTGAAGAAGTGAAAGTGTTAGTCGCTCAGTCATGTCCGACACTTTGTGACTCCATGGACTATAGCCCGGCAGGGTCCTCTGTCTATGGGATTCTCCAGGCAAGAATACTGGAATGGGTAGCCATTCCCTTTTCCAGGGGATCTTCCCAACCCAGGGATCAAACCTGGGTCTCTTGCATTGGCAGGCAGATTCTTTACCATCTGAGCCACCAGGGAAGCCCATCTTGTATGTGAATTAGAGCTTATTCTGACATCCAGTGTTCATCTTAACTTTTTTCTTTGTTACTCTTTTAGTGACACACGTGAAAGGAATTTCAAGACAATCTCTTTGGGAAGATGATAATCTTTAAAGCATCCATCAGTTCCCTTGCATCCATTATATATTGATGGGGGTGAGGATCTCTGGTTTCTGCTTCTCTTGGCTCCAAGACCCTTTACCACCTGTTATCAGAACTATTCAGGGAACCTCAACAATCATCTTCCTACATGACTCCGAGATCTCATTTGGATTTTTAATAAACAGTTACATCCTAATGAAGTCTTCATCAAACTGACTAAATATGTTTAGAAATCATTAGCTTAAATTACCAGTGCAAAAAAGAACCTCCTTTGGGAGAGCCCCAGACTGGGTTCCCAGACTTTTGGCAGATGAATTAGTACAACAACACAGCGGAGTCGGTGGGAGTTCCTGGGAACCAGGCGTTGGATAAAGAGCTCGGGGTCCCTCCGGTGGGTTCATTAAAGAGGGAAAACAACCACAACACATCCGACGCAATTTACATGCCAGGTGTGCCGCTGTCGGCAGGTGCCAAGGAAACTGACAAGGGTCCCTTCCCACAACACATGGGCTGCGGGGGATGCGCAGGGGCGACCAGGAAGCCTTAGATAATGACGGGTCCTAGCAGGTGTATGGGGGGAGCCCTGCAGGAGGGAAGTGTGTTTCTGAGTCCTCTGCACAGGTGCTGGGACCAGAGGCCTCCCAGAGGCTCCAACAGGGGCAATTACAGCGGCCTAATGCAGGGCGCTCCGGGGCAGAGATCCGGGGAAAGCTGCCGGGCTCTGACTTAATGAATCAAGTCTGTGTAAACAAACAGCGTCGGCCTGGCTCATGCCTGATTCATGAAGCACCCGCTGTGTGCAGTCAACATGGTAAGCAGCTAGTTGCTGCCCTTAAAAACCATGTCATTTTCATTTCTTCAGTGGTTTGTCATCGTTGTTTCCAAGCGTGGAACGTGGGCATGTCGTCTCTTGACAAATGTGCAGGAGGAACAATGGGAAATGGCCTGGAATGAGCTGACCTTTTCCCGGAGGGCATGCGACCTCTTGTCAACACCCCCAGATCGCACCAGACGTTTCAAGGACAGACGCCATGAAGCACATGGCTAATTGAATTCAGGCCAGTCCACGGGGCTGACGGTGGCAGGGCAGGACTCTTCGAGCTTACCACGTCCCTGCAAACTGGGTGAGGATCTGGAAGGATTTTTTTTTTTTAATAAGCTTACCAGACCTAAAATTCCTGAGTTCTATGAGGCTGTGGGCTTCCATTTAAGGCTGAACTTGAACCGTGGCCCTTGCTCTCCCCTTCAGCTGCACACTATTAGCTGAAGTGTCCATGGCTATTTGTCAGAAAGAATTGTTTCCATCAAAAATATCAATAAGGGCCACCTTGTATGGGACGGGTCCTGATGGAAGGAACAGAAGCCACCTATTTATTCCAAGGCAGGCAACTCAGAGTGAAGCCTGCATCCCACTAAAAGCTGCCATGTCCAACAGACAGTGGGCTCTAGTGTCTGAGGCTTTTTCACTGGAATAATTTCATAGCATGGTCTTCCTTTGATCTGTTAGCCAAACACCATGCTGTCCCTATTTTTCCTTAAAGAAAGAGGGTTTATCATATGAGAACAGCTCATGTCTAGTCACTGGGTCCTGAGACAGCACATTTTGAAATTTCAATTAAGCAAAAAATACGCACATGCCTTTATTTAAAAAAAAATCCAGTAGTAGTTGTTATTTTTAATAATTACTTACTTTTCAAAATAATTTATCTTGGGATTATTTTAAGTGAAGTGAAGTGAAGTTGCTCAGTCATGTTCAACTCTTTTCGACCCCATGGACTGTAGCCTACCATGCTCCACCGTCCATGGGATTTTCCAGGCAAGAATACTGGAGTGGGTTGCCACATCCTTCTGCAGAGGATTTTAAGTGAGCTCTGATGCAAATATGTTGTTGTTCAGTCGCTAAGTCATGTCTGACTCTTTGTGACCCCAGGGACTGCAGCACACCAGGCTTCCCTGACCTTCACTAGCTCCTGGAGTTTGCTCAAACTCATGTCCATTGAGTCAATGATGCCCTCCTACCATTTCATCCTCTGTCGCCCCCTTCTCCTCCTGCCTTCAGTCTTTCCCAGCATCAGGGACTTTGCCAATGAGTTGGCTCTTCACGTCAGGTGGCGAAAGTATTGGAGCTTCAGTTTCTCTATCAGTCCTTCCAGGGATATTGAATATTCAGGGTTGATTTCCTTTAGGACTGATTGGTTTGATCTTGCTGTCCAAGGGACTCTCAAGAGTCTTCTTCAATACCACAGTACAAAAGCATCAATTCTTCAGCACTCAGCCTTCTTTATGGTCCAACTCTCACATCTACACATGACTACTGGAAAAACCATAGCTTTGAGTATACATAAAATCTGGTAAATAACTCAATGAATATTGTTATCGGGAAAGCAAAGCAGTGTGAAGCAGTCTCCATGTCTCTTCCTCCTCAACACACGAGGCAGTCAACACGTGTGTGTGAGATGAGTGAGGACTCAGAATCAATCATACATTTCAGGGGAAGAAACAGGTAAAACATTGAGCTTGGCTGTTTCGCAGTGAACTTGGTGGATACCAACTGCTCTAGGTGGGGCAAATTCTCCTTCGTTAGCTTTGTTGGGCATTTCCTGAGCTCTAGGAGGGAGAGACCACAAATTTATAATGCTGTCTCTGTCTCCTCCCTGAAAGGAGTTTGTTGCTTTTATGGCGGAGTTGAAAATTTGTTTCTTTCAGTAGTCATTACTGCTTTTATAGGAAACTACTGATTTGGGGGTGAAAAGGTAATTTATTTATTTTTAACTATTTATTTATTTGTTTGCTTATTTGGTTGTGCCCAGTCTTAGTTTCAGCATGTAGGATCTTTAGTTGTGGTACATAGGATCTAGTTTCCTGACCAGGGATGGAACTTGGGACCCTACATTGGGAGTACGGTCTTAGCCACTGGACCACCTGGGAAGTCCCAAGGAAGATAATTCATAAATGCCACTAGAGGTCTCAGTTGTGCTGGAGAAAAGGTAAGGGTTACCTTAATACTTATGTTTAGGAAGTCCTCAGAATGGGGCGGGAACTTCTCTAACCACCTGCCATGTAGAGACTCATTTAATCTTTACAAGATCCCTATAAAACAGTGGCATGATATCTACACTGCCCAGGTGGGGGCGGGTGGTGGGGAGCTCAGTGACCCCTTCTAGGCTGGTCACACAAGGAGCTCCCCACATCCCCCCAGGCCAGCTTCCCTGCTCTCAGCATCTCCCAGGAGACAGGGAATCAAAAGGCATAAATGGCTTTTACACGGTTGGCAGTAAACCTGTGCTTTTTCAGTTTTTATACTTTATCTAATAGTCCCGTGGCTTCTCCCCTCTTGTCTCATCATTTTACTAATATCCTTTACAGAAACTTTTACATTTTAATGGTCAATTTTCCCTGTCCTTTTCTTATGGTCTCTTTGAAACACTTCTAAAACAAAGGACATAAATGTGCCCTCCATATTTTCTTCTAAAAGTTTTAAAACATTTAAAACTTTTGGTTTTATTTGGTATTCAATTTGGGGCTTTTCTTTTAGTTTGGGGCTTTTCTTTTAGTCCACATGAATAACCAAAAGTGCCAGTTCAACTGATGGAAAAGCTCATGTTTTTCCCACTAATTACACATTTTCCTACAAATGCCTACATCAACATCTGGGCTCTCATTTTTTGATCTGTTGAAATATTTATTTCTTCCTGATTCACGGTGTCTATCATTTCTCCTTTTGCTATGTTCTTGTCTGGTTTTGATATCAAGGTTGTACTAGCCTCTTAAAATAAAATGGGAAAATAGTCTCTCTTTTTCTCTTCTCAGAATAATTTTTATAAGATTTGAGTTACCCATTCCTTGAGTATTTAGCAGAATATATCTATAATACAATTGGGAGTAATGCTTTCCATGGGTCACTTTTTAACTATAATTCACTTTTTAAATAATTTTTGTCTCTTCAGAATTTGTTTCTTTTTGAGTCAGTTTTGGAAAATCAAATTTGTTAAGAAAATTGTTGATTTTATCTAAATTTTCAAATTTATTGTTATTCATATTATCTGTTACGTTAAAAATGTATCATTCCCACTATTTGTTATTTCTGATTTCTTTTCTTCTGATTGCCAGATGGTTGTCAATTTCATCAGTCCTTCCACAAAACCTTTTTGATCATGGTGATCTTTATTATTGTTTCTTTGATTTTTATTTAATAACATTCTGCTCTGCTGTTACTGTTTTCTTTTTTTAGTTTACCCTGTTCCTCATTTATCTTCTTGAATTAGATGCTTAATTAGTCTTCTAATAACAACCCTGAAGAACATAGATATACTTTGGGTACCATTTGCTTGGCATCCTACACGTTTACTACATGATGCTTCATGATTCACAGTTCTAAGTATTTTCTGAGTGATATGAGGGTGTTGTGCTTTGACCCATGAATTAGTGGAAGCGTTTTCTCACCAGAGCCTAAGTGAGGACCCATCTGCCTCTGTCAGTTGCCTGTTCTGGTGCCTGGCTGGCTTCCCTCTCCTTTGCCCCTCCCCTATTTCCCCCTTGGCCCTTTATCTGAGCATCTACCCTTTGTGAGTTTAGGTTTCATGTGGCTGTCTCAGTTCAAATTCTTAGCACTGTACATGTCCAAGGCGTTACCTCCTGTTCTTGGTGGGCTTTAGAACTCAAGATCCAAGCTCATGAGACTAAAGCCCTACCCCACTTGTCAGGACCCATGGGCACCATCATGTCAGCCTCTAGTGGGAGCCTGTTGCCCCCTCCCCCCTTTCTCTGGTCTCTAGTCCTTGCTTCTTCTCTGTTCTCTAGTAGTTTACTTTCTTAAGAGCTAAGTTAAACATTTTTAACATTTATGTTTACATATACATTTATATTTTATATTAAATACATTAAAACCCATTTACATTTTATCTACAATTTCAGGATGTTTGTAAGAGGAGGATTTTCAGGTTCTTTGGCTTATCATCTTTGCTGGAATTTTAACTACCTCCCACTTTTTAAGTCTCTCTTCTTCCTGGTTTGTGCTTCCTGAGACCTTCTGAAAATCCATTTGTAAGAACAGCTTTATTGAAGTGTAACTGATGTACTGAGTTGGCCCAGAAGTTCGTTTGGGTTTCCGTAGGATGTTAAGGAAAAGCTCGAATGAACTTTTGGGCCAGCCCAATACAGATAGCTTCAGGCGCACAACTGGATGGCTTCTGACATAGTGAACGCCCTTGGTACAATCTCTACAACCCAGGTCAGGGGCAATATCCACCACCTCCTGCGGTTTCTTATATGCCTTTGGGCTTTGTGCATGTGTGTGCGTGTGTGTGTAAGTGTGTGTGTGTGTGTGTACTGAGAGCACTTGACATAAGGTCTACCCTCTTAACAAATTAAGTGGGTGATGCTGTATTGCTGACTATAAGCAAGCTTTGTACAGCAGATCTCTAGAACTTGTGCCTCTGGTGTAACTGAGACCTTATACCCACTGAACATCAACCCCAGCTTCCCCTCCCCAAATCCCTGGCGCCCACTCCTGCACTTTCTGCTTCTGTGACTTGACTCTTCTCCATCACTCACGCCTATGGGTGGAATAGTCCAGTGCCTGCCCTGTTTAAGTGGCTTACTTCACCTGACCTGACATCCTTCAGATGCAACCGAGTTGTCAGTGGCAGGATTTCTTTTTTAAGGCTGACAGAGAATCTTACGAAACAACCCCTCTATCACTTCTGCCCCTAATATTTCAATTGGAGGCTAATCTCTAGGCGCAGAATAAATCTCACAATGTCAACGTCTCTAAGAAGTGACGGGTCCTTCAGCAGAACCATGGAAATGGCCTCACTGTTCAACAGAGCAGCTGCATCCTGTGTGTCTCTTCTCTTTCAAATTCCCCTTTGGGAATAATCCTGTTGAATCCTATGACTGAGATCTTAACTACTGAAGAATTTCCTGGTTAAATAAAAATAGCTCATCCGCAGTTAATACAGATGAAACAACCCAAGGCCTTGGGGGCGGCGTGTGGTCCCCACTTCACAGGTCAGGAGAGGGAGGAAAGGGACGATCTAAGCGAGAGGAGATGCTGGAATTCTAAGCCTGGGATTGACTCTGGGCTTCCGGCTGTTCTCAGGGAGGATTCTCCCCCAGGTGGGGAATGCAGGCCTGCCTCCTGGGGCTCCCCTTGTGCTCTGACACCCAAGCACCAGCACGCGTGCTTCACTACGTTTTTGTGTTGTTGTGTGCTCAATATATCCGGGCAACAACTGCTTTTAAATCCTGAGTGCCTTTCCTGTCTGTTGCTATCGCAACACATGAAAGCAATTCAGGCTATGTTTACTGATAATGTATAAGCAAGGACAGCAAGCCAGAGGAGGAGCCTAGTGGTTAGCATTTTCGGAAGGACACAACACTGCATCCAGGGCTGGCTCCTGCCCTCCTTCACACAGGTGTCTAAGGAAGGAACAGATGACTGGGAAGCGGAGAGGCACTTACCCGCCCCACTTCCACCAGGTTGGTCACCATGACGATGCTCGCTGTGTTCTCGTGCCACACCATCCTCCAGAAGTCAGAGATCGTCTCCTGCATCGGCCCTGCAGCAAAACACAGTAGAGACGTGTGCTGTCTTTGGGAGCTTGCACCTGCGGCACTTCCGTGGCTCACAAAGAAATCTCCAGACAGCGGCAGGCAGTCCCCTCATCCCTCTAGGTGGACAGAGCTCTCCCTTCTAGTGTGATGTGGCGGTGGGGGGCACTCTTCCTATAATAGCACCCTTGGAAACACAGAATTTTTCACTCATGGTTTAATTTTCTCATGTCATCCAACGCATCTGTATTTTTTGCCCTTCTTAAATGACTGCTGTGAAAGAAAGTTGTTTCTTCATCATTTAGCTATTTATCTGTATAATACTCGAGTGTGATTTTTTAAAAAAAGGGGTACCATCACTCTTCCTGCTAACAACTGGCGATATCCAGGGAAGCAGTCTATAGAATGAAATGAGCCTCTATAGGAAAGATGGCCTTTTCTGGTTTCTAGTATTTTTCTTAATCTGTGCTATCTGTCAAATTAATCTTTTCTAGAATTTTCACCTAACACCTTCCAGCGAGTTTGGAGTTTCGAGCACTTGTACTTCCTGTCACTGACCATGACCTGCTTTCCCAGCTCCTGGGATCTGAGCATTAAGGAGCTCTTTATATGGACTGGAAAAAAAGAGGGAAAATCTGTGTTACAAAATGCCAGTGCTATAGACACTGTAAAGGCACAGAAAGCTGGAATTTAAACTTTCTTTAAATGCAGATTTTTAAAAAAAGACCCAAACTCTATGTTCAAACATGTTTGAGGGTTTCCATGTAATAGAATAAATCTTTTTTGGATAAATCTTCATGGTTCCTATTTATTTCAGTGTGTCAGTAATACATAATTAAAAATCTAAGGTTAATTAGTATATTAGCCTTTTCTACTAAAATTACAAAGGACTTATCTCTGACCACTCCCAATTTACATGCAATTTTTCTATAGTGTTTATCACTTTTTGAAGCCCACCATGGATGCTATTTTAATACAATGTTTATATTTTCACATTTGTCAACTTCTTTGCTCCCTTTCAAACAATTTTAGAACTTTTGTCTAGCTCATCTTTTAATTTTTCACAATCATGAAATATATTCTTCAGGAATTTCTTAAGGTTCTGCTGGTGGCAAGCTCTCAGAATTATTTGCTGAAAACATATTTAGACAGTTTTATTGGGTGCGTATTTCTAGAGTGACGTTTACTCTATGGCTTCCATTTTAACAGCCTAAGTCTTTATATGACCAGTAGACATGTGGGGATAGGAGAGGAAGATGCTTTCAAAGGTGGACGGGCTGGAGAGCTGTGCTATTGGATCTGGACGTTGTAGATTCCCAGGTTTGGAGTGTGAATATGTGAATATGTAAGTTTGGGATCTGCCTCTGGCTTTGAACCGAGTGTGTGATGTGGGGCAAGTTACTTGGTCATGAAAAAAGACAAACAACCCAATTTACCAATAAAAATGGGCAGTGCACTTGAACAGATTTCTCTAATGCCCATCATCATTAGTTATTAGGAAAATGCAAACCACAGCCACAGTAAGATACCATCTCATACCCCCTGGGATGGTTATAATTAGAGAAAAAAGCCAGAAAATAACACTGCGACCTTAGTATCTACATCTCTCTTTATCTACATACTGATTTCAGGAACACGGCTGAGGGTTATTTTGAGAATCTGTGGAATGAGCGCTGACTCAGGCATTTTATACAGTCATGTGTCAGAACAAAAACCAGGTGCAAAAAAACCCCCAAAACAACAACAACCCAAGGTGCATTTACATTAAAATAGAATGAGAAATGGAGAGGATAAATTGGAGGTATATTTAAAGCAATTTGGGCTGTAAGTTGATCAATTTTTAAGCCAGATGATGGCTACATGAAGATTCATTGTACAATTCTGTCGATTTTTGTTCATATTTGAAGTTTTCTATGTCAAGATTAAAAAAAAAAAATCTCACCAAGAGATGTATTATCACTGACTGTAGAATCTGGTCAGTAAAAACAGAGATATTTCTCCACAAATTATTTTGCAGAAATCAGTAGGTTAAGCCATAGGTTAGGAGGAAGAACTTCCAATCTTCGTTTGCCTTACAAAATGAACATTAAGGAAATTAAAGCTTCTAAAGCCCAAGGCCATAAAAGAGCTGAAGATGCAAAAAACCAACAGAAAAGCCAACAAAGAAACAAAAAAAAGGGTGCATTTAAAGTTATTTATTGATGGTCACTTGCTGGCTGAGCAAAGGGGGCATACCTGACCCCTTCAGTCACTGCCCATTCCTCTTGACCAAGTATCAGCTTCTTCTTTTTCTTCTTCCTCACTGTCAAGCTTCCTTCCCTTTTCTCTGAATACAAATGTCTACTGTTCCTCCTGCTGCTGTGTGATGACACTCTTCCCCTCCTCGTGAGAACCCCTGCACCTCCTGAGCCTCTGCGTCGAGTCCCTTTATGGGACCTTGAGCGCTGCCCCCACGAAGCTTTGCCTGCTGCTTGCCCAGTCCCTTGGCGTGTGCGTGCCATTCTCCTGATGGACGGGTTGAAGATTTCAGTGACTTCAGTCAAGGTTACCGGGGACACAAGTAAACATCGGATCTCATCAATCACTACGCTTCCAGCTCACGGGAAGAGAGGTGTCTCCATTGTGTACTTAATGGCTTGTTACTTATTCACAAGGAAAAAATAACCCGAGTCCATCTTTGTGCAGACACACACAGTCTCTCCACTGCGACCCGGAAACAAAGGGGTGACACTCTTTGCTTCCGCTGGACACACAGGCCTGTGCCACCTGCTCTGAAACTTCCAGAACCAGTTCTGATGACAATGGCTACCGTGGATGAATCTGGTGCCCCAGCATTGCAGATGCCATGTGCTTTCAGAAAGAAATCATCCTCTCCCCTCAGTGCCCAACAGAGACATTCAAGGCTGGGCAAGTTCCCAGGTGCAACTCACTGGCCTTTTCTCGACTCTAGAGCCCCTGTGATGACTTATCTCAAGTTCCCCTGGGAAGAGGGAACGAGGCTGTCGTGCTTATTGCTCTTTCCTTAGGGTCCATGGAGTACCCAGCACAGAGCATGGGCTCATAAATACATGAATGAATGAGTACTTCTGTATGCATTGCTATAAGCCATATTATTTACTATTAAAGTGTTAAGAGTGTGGACTCTTTGCCACCCCATGGACTGTAGCCTGCCAGGCTCCTCTGTCCATGGAATTCTCCAGGCAAGAATACTGGAGTGGGTAGCCATTCTCTTCTCCAGAGAATCTTCTGCACCCAGGGGTCAAACCTGGGTCTCTTGCATTGCAGGTGGATTCTTTACCATCTGAACCACCAGGGAAGCCCCATAAAAATATTAAGTACTATTAATACATAATACTTGTAGGAGTCTCATCCTGACATCTTTTGGAGATTATCTGTAGAAGCTTGAAAGAACATTGTCTCTAGTTCTTCCTGATTTATTATAAAGGGGGGCATCTTTTGCAAGGGCTTCTTCAGAGTGAGCGTGAGGGTCCCCCGGTCTCCAGAATGCAGTCGGGCAGTGCTGCAGAAGCTGGTTCCAACCGCTGAGCCGGTGGCTCCTTGGAGTCCCCCTGCTCCCAACACTTCCCCTCCAATCTCAACCCAATCCATCATTTGGAGCCTGAATGCAATTCTGGCTTCCACCAATGGTTCTCAACTCTGGCTGCATATTATAACCACTGTGCAGCTTTACAAAATTCTGATGACCTAACCCAAGAGTTTCTGGGTTTACTGGCCTGGGAGGGTTGGTCTTGTGGGGAAGGACCACAGAGAGTCAGCATCCAGGCATTTGGCTACGCCTCTGACCTAACGGTCAGGTAGTCTTGTTCAGAGGTAGAACACCCAAGATTTGTGGCTTTTGAATCTACTGAACAGTCTAACCCTCATATAAGTTCTTTGAATCAAGAAGTCCCAATTCTTTCTGATTTAGAAGGAACTTGACTCATAAGAGGGGGCTCCTCTGGTGGTTGAGACAGTAACGAATCCACCTGCAATGCAGGAGACCTGGGTTTGATCCCTGGGTCAGGAAGATTCCCTGGAGAAGGGAATGGCAACCCACTCCAGTATTCTTGCCTGGAGAATTCCATGGACAGGGTAGCCCGGAAGGCTATGATCCACGGGGTTGCGGAGAGTCGGACATGATCGAGTGACTAATGCTTTCACTTTCACTCATAAGATATCATCTGGGAACATGGCTGTACTATTTTACTGAGGGGCAAAGCAGTAGTCAAGGTGACAGGTTTTTTACGATATTTACTTAACTACTTTCGGGGTATCTTTAAAACAAAGGGCACGATCCATGGAGAGGTCACTGGCGACTGCTCTCGGGGTGGACAAACAGCTAAATTCCTATGACAAGGAATCCAAAACAGTGGCAAAGGATGCCGTAAACCCTGTCCCTCCGGCATCAACAGCTGGGATGACAACCCTGGAAGGTATCTGGTTTCTGCAGTTGCTGGCTGGGTAGGGGCCCATGATCAGTGTGGCTATGCTTTTACAGACGTTGGTACAATAGGCGGGAAGGTTATTCTCAGCAGCTGTCCTAGGGGGACCAAAGCGTTTGAAAGTAAGGTCTTGAAATTTCAATAGCATCAGGCCAGCACTACATCCTGTTTCCCTGATGACCATCGGCACACATAGACCTCTCTTGGCAGAGAAGGAGACATGCAGATGGGTGGTTCTTACACCATCCAGCCCCCAGGGGAGCAGCAAAAACAAGGGGCAGAAAGAATGAGAGCAGAATAAAAACAATGAAAAGTCATGAGTGAAAGACATCCAAGGATGGCTCTATTGTGTGAGACTATTTCTCCGGCTCATGGGCAGTGAGAGATATTAAAAATTACAATGTCAAGGTCTTGATAGATGCCTCTGCCCTCTCCCTTTCACATTCTCATTTCTATGCAGTATGTTTTCTGCGTTAATTAGAGCCACAGGAAGTCAAGGTCCTTGGACCTCACAGTGACGCACGAGAGTTTTTGGAAGGGAAGAAAGAGTTCAGATATGCCCCAGTATTCCACTGTAAACAGGATAAAACCTAACTTCTTTTGAGCTCTTCCTATTTCTCAGGTCTCCTTTGAGTGTCTTACAAGATATATTATGTCAGGCACTACTATTCCCCCACTTGGGTGGCTCAGCTAGTAAAGAACCTGCCTGCAATGCAGGAGACCAGGGTTCGATCGCTGGGTTGGGAAGATCCCCTGGAGAAGGGAATGGCTACCCATTCCAGTATTCTGGCCTGGAATATTCCATGGGCTATATAGTCCATGGGGTTGCAAAGAGTTGGACATGATTCAGCGACTTTCACTTCACATTCCCCCACTTTACTGGAAGGACACTGAGGCAGAGAGAAGTCAGCAGAGTTGTCCACGGGGCTGAGCCTGAGGTCTGGCCCCACCAGTCACAACGCCGCCAGGTAAGCATCCACGGGCGTGACAGGTGCACGTGTACAAGTCATCACGGTCCCGGCAAGAATAAAAAAGAAGGAACCCACCATCAACCACCTTTTAAATGCATTTTTTATGACATCAATGTTCTTTCAAGAGTCCCATGATCCCACTGCTACAGAATAAAGTCCAAGTTCATGAGCATGGCCCCTCCCAAGTTCAGGTTCATGAGCACTGCCCTCCTTGGCAGTCCCAACCTCCCCTGTACCCAAGCATTTCTAGAACCCAGCACGTCCTGGTTTACTCCCTCCATCCCCCACCATCCCAGCCCAAGTCACGTGCCCCGAATGACCAGCCCAGCCTCACACTCGGCCTTCCTCACTCTGTTCTCTCCATCTCAGCCACAGCTCACCTCTGCAAAGCGTCATTTTCCTGCTTAAAAACCTTGCAAGGGGTTTCCACTGAGTAAATCCCAGATTCTTGAATGAGGCAGACTGGCCCCCCAGTTCTGTGCCTGGACCGGGTCTCCACTCTTGGCTTTGGCTGTTGCAGGTGCCGTGTCCTTGGGACCCCCTGCAGGATCCCCCACCAGGACCCCTCTGAACTTGCTTCACTCATTCACCCCCTTCGCAGCTCCTGGGGGAGATCTGAGGGTGTGACCTGTATCCACAGGTGAGCCTGCTGCATGCCAGGATCCTGGGATGGTGAGGATGCCACAGTGAATGATGGAAACACAGCCCCTGCTTCACAGAAGCTTGAGGCTGTACCAGGTGCAGATAAGGCAAGAACACACCACGTGTGCACATAAAGCGTGGTGAGGTCAGCAACCCCGGACTCCTAACTTTCAATGGAGATGTGCACACCTCTGCAGACACACGGATATTTTCCAGGGGGGATGTGGATAGTTTCCAAAATAGTATTAATAATTTTTATACACTCAGTGGCTTTATGGACTCTGCCTATACTGATCTCTACAAGAAGGAGTCTAGGAACAGGGGTCTTTCTCGAACATGACAAAGCCCTCACTCATCTCCACTATTAGTACAGGGCACTGTCCACGTGAAGAGACCTGCAAGTGTGAGACTGAGGGATGGACAGAAACACGGACTGCAGAAACCCACAACGCTCCCGCCTTCCCTTATGAAACGAATCTCTGTGAAGGACAAAATCTGGTGTTAAAAATGGGATATTTTGGTTCATGCTGAGATGCTCTGAATTCACAACATCCAAAGTGGCAGAGCCTGGGAACATTTATTCTTTTAACTGCAGCTGGGCTGTTCTGTGGGACCCCTGAAGTTTTCCTGGATACAACCCATGGATGAAAGTTTCATGTGTTTTCTTTCAGATTTGGCATGCTTTAATCTGTAAGGTGATTAAAGTCTATCGTAATATCATAAAATATTTATTCTCATTTCTTCCATTCTCATTTTACCTTAGAAAATAATTTAATATTGTCTATCTCCTATTAACAAGTAAACTTATATAAACTTATGATGAAAATTTTAGATAGCAACTTAAAATGTTCAAAGTGGGTACATAATTTTTTCAAACTTCTTTTGGGGATTCACAAGCAAAACCATTTGAAGACTATTGTCAGCCTGCGATGTATTTATGCCTGCGTGCATGCATGCTAACTTGCTTTAGTCATGTCCAACTCTTTGTGACCCTATGGACTGTAGCCCGACAGCCTTCTCCATCCATGAGATTCTCTAGGCAACCCATTCCAGGGGATCTTCCCACCCAGAGATTGAGTCCGAATCTCTTATGTCTCCTGCATTGGTAGGTGGGTTTTTTTTACCACTGTTGCTGCTGCTGCTGCTAAGTCACTTCAGTCATGTCCGACTCTGTGCGACCCTATAGACGGCAGCCCACCAGGCTCCCCAGCCCCTGGGATTCTCCAGGCAAGAACACTGGAGTGGGTTGCCATTTCCTCCCCCAATGCATGAAAGTGAAAAGTGAAAGTGAAGTCGCTCAGTTGTGTCTGACTCGTAGCAACCCCATGGACTGCAGCCCATCAGGCTCCTCCGTCCATGGGATTTTCCAGGCAAGAGTGCTGGAGTGGGGGGCCATTGCCTTCTCCCACTAGCACCATCTTATCACTAGTGCCACCTGGAAGCCAGTATTTATGTCTACAATAGTCAAAGTCAGGAGGAAGTTGTATTTCTTCCTGCAATATTGTTTTTCCTGCAGTGCTGAACTGTTGAGTGGATGTTGACTTTGCCGGGGGGAATATGGGGGGCAGGCCTTTGGGTGGAGCGTCCAGTACGGGTGACTCGGTGCCACTTGATGGGGGAGGGGACACACATGCAGCCATCTTCAGAGAGAATGCAAAAATTTTACAAAAATTTTGGGTTCAGATTTCATTTTGGGTTCAGGCTTCAGATTTCAGAAAAACACAACTAGGAAATCTTTTAGATGGAAAGCCTGCCTTCCAGGAAGAACGCAGAAGAGGAAGTGTCTGGTTGTCTCAGGCTGACGTGTGATGAGGTGTCCACAGCCACAAGGAAGAAAGAGGGAGGAAGGGAAGAAGGAAGAGGGGGAAGGAAGAGGGCCCAGAGGAGGGGACCCAGTGGGCTGGAAAGCTGAGCCAAGTATCCAAAGGCCAATCCAGAGGAGCCTCTGAGCTCCCCGAAGGTGCAGATAGATGGATGAGTGTCCAGAAAGGATGGATCTAGCCTACTGAACAAAAGCTCCCAGGAAACGGAAAACACTGACTATGAACAGTAAACAACAGTAAAGAGACATCCGGGCAGAGAGTCCAACCCCAGGGCTCACAGCACGTGGCTCCCAGCGGTGATTCCGGGACAAGAAGGTCATGCAGGCTGGGCAGGCGGTAGGGTCCCCTCTGGCCTCCCCAGTGCCACTTGCCAGGCTCCAGGTGTGGAGCAGGGGCTCGGGCCTGATCTGGGTGGGCTCAGGAACTGGTGGGTCATGGATGAGCTGACCTTTGAGTCAGACTGTGGACGAGGGGGGCTGCCCTTAGAGGGCAGTTCTGGATAAAACCGAGCAGGAGTCTAGCACAAGACTTGTGGTATCAGCAAAGAGGCCAAGGGCTCTGGGCGCTGACCGGGCATGGCCTGTGTCAGGCTCTGGGGCTTCTGGCTCACTCCATGGGAGGAGAAGACCCTTGATGGTGGGATACCGAATGGAAAACAGGGGTCTAGGATTTATGCATTCATTTTCAAGCTCTTACTCATAAATAAAACTGGCCCTAAATTTCTGATCCATTATTGTTCACTGCTGCTGGAGATAATCTACATAAAGTATTATGAAGTCAGTTACTCAACGTTTGGAGCATTAGATGTCCCTTCAGCGGCTTCTGAGTAAGTTTTTATTACAAAACTTTACGTGCTTTTTCTTTTTTTTTCTTTTTTTTTTTTTTTCGTGCTTTTTCAATATGATGCTTCCATAACACTTACGTCTATAATTTTACATTTAGTATCCCTTCATTTTTGCAGTAGTGAAATGTAAAAGTTAAAATATGCCACCATGCTTTACGGACTGAATCTGGTACACCGCAAAAGGCATAAGGGCGACACAGAAAACAGTCAGCTTTTGCATTAATAATTAATAAACCTCAACAACACTTATTTGATAGGTGCATTGGCTCTCCCCTGAAGCAAGATAAGCAAAAATCATGGAATTTTTATGAATAATTTTTGGTTTCAGCTGCAGAAAAGGAGAAGCAAAGCTGATATGGCTGGTTGCATGGGATTCAATCTATTTTCCTGAATTGTTAAGAGCATCCCCGTCCCCCAATTATCATTTAAAAGGAACAATAAAAATCAACTAAAGATTTTGAAGCAAACACAGAATTATTCTATGATGGGGGAAACATGAGAATACTTTATGTAATCTAAACTCAAAAATATAACTGGCAGTGTTTTCTAAGGGCAACTCTTACGTGAAACACCCTTCATGTCCAGAATTATAGAATAAGGATGTTCACCAGTCTACTAGAAATTTTATTTAGTGACCAGTCCAGTGGAATTTCAATTTGAATGTAGTAACAAGAAGAGAAATTTGGCATTGGCGCTGTTATGAAATATGCCTTGTTAAGAAGTAGTGTCAAAGGTGATGACTAAATTAATGATGTTAAATAGTGCTTTTTTCCTTTCTTTTCCTTCCTCCTTTTTTTCCTTTCTTTTTTGTTACTATCTTTCCTATATTTACATGGCTCTCACACAATAACAAATCCCTTTTTACACAGCCCAAGTCTTTCTTTTTTTAATTTTCTATTTGTTTTCCTTTCTTTTCCTTTATAAGTTGAAGCACAGTTGATTGGTGAGCAGGAACTTGCTGATCACCCTACTTCTCCTGAATTGGCTCACAAGGTGCGTGTACTCCTCTTACATCTGAGAAAACTTGGCATCCACAGTGTGTGCTCTTCCGTCCCTCTGGGACATACCATTCTCATGGATGGTACACTGCACTCAACCACGCCCTAAAATTCTTTCAGACAGAATGAAGAAAGTGTGCCAATATGAGCTGCGCAAATATCCGTGGCTTTCTCTAGATAACTAGTCATGGGATGTTGGTTTTCAGGTGCAGCACAAGAACATGAGAAATCCTGATTGGACCCTGAAAGGTCATGTCAGACTTACTTAGGAGAAAACTGGCATAAACCAAACACTAATGGACAGGCTACATATAAAATCTACAAGAGCCTGGAAATCTTTGTAGTGTCTGTCATAACCCTTCAATCTCTGGCTCTTTTCTGGTTAATACTCTGACTCTCATCTTATTCACTTATTCAGCTAGAAGTAATTATGAAATATTTAAGAACAACAGAGAATAATATAGTAGGCATTATTTAATATGGGGCTTCTCTGATGGCTCAGAAGGTAAAGAATCTGCCTGCAATGCAGGAGACCTGGGTTTGATTCCTGGGTCTGGAAGATCCCCTGAAGAAGGGAATGGCTACCCACTCCAGTATTCTTGCCTGGAGAATCCCATGGGCAGAGGAGCCTGGAGGGCTACAGTCCATGGGGTTGCAGAGTCGGACACAACTGAGCAACTAATACTGGCACGCTAGCATGAATAAAGATATGTTAAATAATACCTACTGTATTCCAAAGAGATGCCAGGAACTTCCTAGTTAATTCTAATCGTCACCTTTCCATTTTTCATCTTTGTGTTGCCTAGTATCTTAGTTCCAATATGAGTTCATCCTACCTTGATTAGTCATTATTATAGTTTCTTTTCTGTTATAATTTTCTAATAGCTTTCATAATTTTTATTGTGGTTTTCCTTAATTTATCTTTATAAGGACAAAGTTCATGCATTTCCATACCACTTTTAACTATGTCTCAAGTCAACAGCAAAAACAGATAAAGAAGCACATTTCCAAAAAAAGTAAACTTAAAATGAGTCATGTATTCTGAATACCCTCTTCCTTTCTTTTATCCACTACTTTAGGATCGTGAAACAAAAATAAATGAAAATAGTGGCTTTGAGACCAAAGTTTGAAATGATATTTTTAGAAGTTTTCTTTTTTCTTAAACAAAAGCAACATGGGTTAAAATTAATTTGTATGAGACATTTCAAAGGAAAAAATCTACAAGACCATCTTTAAAATAAATTATTTCTGATACACAAATAATCCTAACCATTTAGATACACTCAAGTGGTAATAAAAATCCATAAAGGCTAAAAAATAAAAAGTCATATTAGAAATAACATTGGTGCTCCCATGGCACATCTGCCATGTGATGATTTAAATTGCTAGCAGGGTTTTGTTAAAACCAACAAACATATTTTAAATTATAAAACACTGACATACTCAAAATTAAGAGATTCTTCAATGTGGTACCAATGTTCTCAATGTTAAGAAAACTTACAACAAAATCTCTGTTAGAAAAGAAAAGCAGAATAAAATTAGTCTCTGTGTTGCTAGAAAATTTGTTTTGGAAACTTGCTAATAAATTATTGGAAAAATTGTTACTATCCCTTTTACTTTCCTCTGTGTGAACAGGGGGGCTTGGGGTGTGGGGTCAGGATGGGGTCACCTGCAAGGACTCAAAGCCACAATTACTTTCTAGTGTAATGTTTGCATTTGATTATTTGCATGTAAATGTTTCATTGGGTTTTTATTTTAAAGAACATATTAACCATGATAATGTTATTCCACTTTAAAAAGAACACTAATTTTAAAAATCTTTGTACACACATCAATGATGGACTCCATGGTCTTTCTCTAAAGCTAACGTGCAGGGATCAAGGAACCCCCACCCTTCCTGGGCGTCCACTATGTGATGCTGATCCCAGTGGCCTGGAGCAAGAATTCCTCTTTCTCTAGCCCTACTCTGTCTCCCAGCTTCCTGGTGCAGATTGGCCACTTTGAGGCATCTGGTCAGCCAAACAGAAGCTGGAGTCTGCCTTGCTGGCTCCACCCAACACAGGCTGCAGAAACAGGCCTAGAGCACAGGTCTTCCCTACGTCTTCCTCTAACTCCCGCTCTGCTTCTCCGTCATCTGTTCTCTTTCCCAGATCACTGCTCAGCTCCATTTTCTTCTCTAGTGGTTTCTTGGCTTCCAAAGCTGCTCTCTAAAGTTTCCTGTGTGGCTCTTAGATGAGAAATTGGTTTGGATGAAGCCTGTTGGAGAGGGACTTGTTCAGTTTGGAATTAAGCTGTTTCACTTACCTGTAACCTGACCCTAAGGATGCTTCAGAGAGGCCTGCAGGACCCCACACTGGTGTCCTTTGTTGCAATCAGAAATGGTCAATGTCTGCAAGACTTCAAAAACCAAAGGCAAATATGCTTTCTGCAGTGGATGACAGCTTATTGTCTTTGCAACCCACATCTGTTTAAAAGTCAGTAACAGTGACGATTGTTTTTGTACTCTGGAGGGGAATGTGGGATGCTGGTGAAAACCTAAGTGGTTCCCTTTGGTACATCCTGGAAGAAGCACGAACAGGTGTAGGATGTACTAGCTTTTATGAAGACGACGTGAGCATACGCTACACTTGGGTTAAAGCCTGGCTGTCTATGTGCTTTGAGAGCTGTGTCTTTGGAATCAACGGAATGATGACAAGAGTTTCAGCTAATACCTGGCAGAGCTGCTGCTGGCAGAGCTGGTGTCTGAGCTCCAACAGTGTAACGTCAGTGTCTACTCTCTAACTAACCATTCTGCTCCACCATCTCTGGGAGGGGTAAAATCCACGTCCTGGTTACTGACATAAAACATGTTTGTATATGAAGGAATCTTAGGGCCAAATGAAATCCATAGAATTAAAAAATTGGATTGTGACCATGTTGCAAAAACAAAGGAATATTTGCAAACAAAAGCCAGCAACAGGGTGACTCTTGCCAGGACTAGAATGTTCCAAGGCATTTCTGAAACCCCCTTTGCTTAAGTGAACTGTTGAAGTGAAAGTGAAGTGGAAGTGTTAGTTGCTTAGTCCTGTCTGACTCTTTGCAATCCCATGGACTATAGCCAGCCAGACTCCTCTGTCCATGGGATTTCCCAGGTAAGAATACTGGAGTGGGTAGCCATTCCCTTCTCCAGAGGATCTTCCCGGCCCAGGAGTTGAACCCATGTCTCCTGCATTGGCAGGTGGATTCACTGAGCCACCTGGGAAGCTCCATCTCTCAAGGGTGGTTGTTAACTATTGTTTTGCCACAGGTTTCACTTTGAACTGAAACTGGATTTTGTTCCTTTTGGACTACACTCAGCCCTCCTCTAGAATCACACATTCCCAGCAGTTACATAAACATTTCCATCTTGCAGTGGTACCACTGTGAACAGGAATGCAAGTCTGGGTGTGTGGTCAGTCGTGTCTGAGTCTTTGTGACCCTATGGAGTGTAGCCTGCCAGGCTCCTCTGTCCATGGGATTTTTCCAGGCAAGAATACTGGAGCGGGTTACCATTTCCTACTCCAGGGGATCTTCCAGGCCCAGGGATAGAATCTGTACCTTCCTGCATCTCTTGCATTGGCAGATGGATTCTTTACCACTGTGCCAACCTGGGAAGCCCTACCACTGTGAACGAGAATGCAAAAGCTGCTATTGTTCTTGACATAGAAACTGAAGGATACAGCAGATAAGTCAGATCCGAGTGGTGGCAAAGATGAGGCCTCCAAAGAACTCGTGGTAGAGGAGAACGGACAGGTGGCTGGCAGAGAAGGGCAAGAGCCCACACTCAGGTACAGAAATGCACTCTGGGGATCTGCTGGTCCCTGATCCCCGCAGCAAGCTGGATGGAAACACCACTTGAAGAGCTGAGAGGAGGCAGCTGAGAAAGTGTTTGTAGCCTCGGGAGGGAGGAACATGACAGATGCTCACAGCACAAGAGTCTCCTGCAGGCTGAGTCGCAGAACATCCATCAGGCCCGTCTCCAAAGAGAAGCCTTGTGTACTCATTCTGAGTGCTTGTTCATGCTCCAAAGAGGGGCACAGAGAGAAGCAATCAAGGAGAAAAGAAAGAATGGCAGCGTTCAGCATGGAGGGGCTGGGTGACCCAAAGGACCCGCCTGCCTTCTGTCAAGGAGAAGCAAGACGAAGGGAAAAACTTCCCTGCACATGCTTCAGGGGCTACTGTCAGAGACATTAAGGCTGTTGTTAGTCACTCTCTTCTTTAATTAAGCTTTTCTCAGTGCACAAGTGGGATCCGCTTTTATTTGAGACAAAAGAGAATAAATCTGATAAATGAACAAAATAGAGGTAAGTTGACTCCCTAGACAGAGCAGACTGAAGGCAGTCTCGAGCTTTCAATGGTATTGGGAAGTTTCCAGAAGTATCCTTTTGAGTGAGAAGGGGAGAAAGAGAGCTCGCAATGGCTAGACACTTCCTCGTCTGCTGCCTTGAGAGACTCATCCAAAACCACCCTGATGGGCAATAAAGGATCCTGGTCCCGAGACTCAGGAAGAGTGATTCTTGGGCTGAATCAGGGCTCACTTCTCCACCTGCTCAACGGTTTAGGGCTGGGAGAGAGAAATAGCTGAAGTCCTGCCCAAATCTGACACTGCAGCAAACTCACAGGTTGGTAACAGCTGGCTGCCACGTTGTCTAATTCCTGAGGCATGCTCTGTCCCCGACTCCACACTTGGCAGGCCCTTGGTAGATACACAGAAATACTGGTTCGGTTTTCAATGGACTAAGCCTGAAAGCAACAGCTTGGCTCTGCAAAAGTGGGTGAAGGTGAGGGAATGCCAGTCCTTGGAGCAAAACACTTGGGCACTAGTCACTGCTCCATTCTTTCAGGGCTGAACCTGGGAGAATGATGAGACCTTCTATCTCTTCCTCACAGTTGACTGAGGCACCTTAGGATGCCAGAAACCCAGGATGTTCCTCCTAAGATGAACCCGGCATAAGCCCTATTCGAGTACGAATGCTCACCTGTGTAGTTCACAAAGCCTTCTGCATATGTGACTCATTTGAGCTGACATGGATGAGAGTCACTTAAAGCTGTTTGTGCTTTAAGTTCCAACTGCTTTGATGACAAAAGAAGGGAGTTGGACTTGAAGATTTTTAAAGTTTTTACCAGCTCTAAAAGGTGCTATAATTTTTCTACTTTAAATGAGGAACATTTCTGGGAGCTTCCTGGTAGTCCAGTGGTTAAGAATTCACCTTGCAATGTAGGGAACACGGGTTTAATCCCTGGTCGGGGAACCAAGATCTCACACGATGCAGGGAAACTAAGCCCTCTCGCTACAGCTACTGAGCCCACATACCACAACTAGAGAGTCTGTGCTGCAACGAAGATCCCACGTACCCAAACTAAGACCTGATGCAGCCAAATAAATAAATATTAAAAAACAAAACAGGAATGCTTCTAAATTACTCTGAAAGATTTGAAAAGCAGTTGGTTCAAGAATCCAGAGCCTGCAGGACATCATCTCTCTTCCAACTGTTCTGTATCAACTTAGGTTCCCTTCCTGGAGGGATGTGTTTCCACCGTAGCACCTAGGACAACACGGTGGATGGTATCTAACATGGTCTAATTTCGGTTTCATCTCTTTATTCGCAAGCCGGCTTTAAATGTTCTCCCTTCTAACGACTGAGTTTAAGAAGAGCAAGTACAACTTTCCAAAACTGGACCAGGAAGAAATAGAAAATCTTAACAGACCCATCACAAGCACGGAAATTGAAACTGTAATAAAAAATCTTCCAGCAAACAAAAGCCCAGGTCCAGACGGCTTCACAGCTGAATTCTACCAAAAATTTAGAGAAGAGCTAACACCTATCCTGCTCAAACTCTTCCAGAAAATTGCAGAGGAAGGTGAACTTCCAAACTCATTCTATGAGGCCACCATCACCCTAATACCAAAACCTGACAAAGATCCCACAAAAAAAGAAAACTACAGGCCAATATCACTGATGAACATAGATGCAAAAATCCTTAACAAAATTCTAGCAATCAGAATCCAACAACACATTAAAAAGATCATACACCATGACCAAGTGGGCTTTATCCCAGGGATGCAAGGATTCTTCAATATCCGTAAATCAATCAGTGTAATACACCACATTAACAAATTGAAAAATAAAAACCATATGATTATCTCAATAGATGCAGAGAAAGCCTTTGACAAAATTCAACATCCATTTATGATAAAAACTCTCCAGAAAGCAGGGATAGAAGGAACATACCTCAACATAATCAAAGCTATATATGACAAACCCACAGCAAACATTATCCTCAATGGTGAAAAATTGAAAGCATTCCCTCTAAAGTCAGGAACAAGACAAGGGTGCCCACTTTCACCATTACTATTCAACATAGTTTTGGAAGTTTTGGCCACAGCAATCAGAGCAGAAAAAGAAATAAAAGGAATCCAAATTGGAAAAGAAGAAGTAAAACTCTCACTGTTTGCAGATGACTTGATCCTCTACATAGAAAACCCTAAAGACTCCACCGGAAAATTACTAGAACTAATCAATGACTATAGTAAAGTTGCAGGATATAAAATCAACACACAGAAATCCCTTGCATTCCTATACACTAACAATGAGAAAACAGAAAGAGAAATTAAGGAAACAATTCCATTCACCATTGCAACAGAAAGAATAAAATACTTAGGAATATATCTACCTAAAGAAACTAAAGACCTATATATAGAAAACTATAAAACACTGGTGAAAGAAATCAAAGAGGACACTAATAGATGGAGAAATATACCATGTTCATGGATTGGAAGAATCAATATAGTGAAAATGAGTATACTACCCAAAGCAATTTATAGATTCAATGCAATCCCTATCAAGCTACCAACGGTATTCTTCACAGAGCTAGAACAAATAATTTCACAATTTGTATGGAAATACAAAAAACCTCGAATAGCCAAAGCGATCTTGAGAAAGAAGAATGGAGCTGGAGGAATCAACCTACATGACTTCAGGCTCTACTACAAAGCCACAGTTATCAAGACAGTGTGGTACTGGCACAAAGACAGAAATATAGATCAATGGAACAAAATAGAAAGCCCAGAGATAAATCCACGCACATATGGACACCTTATCTTTGACAAAGGAGGCAAGAATATACAATGGATTAAAGACAATCTCTTTAACAAGTGGTGCTGGGAAAACTGGTCAACCACTTGTAAAAGAATGAAACTAGAACACTTTCTAACACCATACACAAAAATAAACTCAAAATGGATTAAAGATCTAAATGTAAGACCAGAAACTATAAAACTCCTAGAGGAGAACATAGGCAAAACACTCTATGACATACATCACAGCAGGATCCTCTATGACCCACCTCCCAGAATATTGGAAATAAAAGCAAAAATAAACAACTGGGACCTAATTAACCTTAAAAGCTTCTGCACATCAAAGGAAACTATTAGCAAGGTGAAAAGACAGCCTTCAGAATGGGAGAAAATAATAGCAAATGAAGCAACTGACAAACAACTAATCTCGAGAATATACAAGCAACTCCTACAGCTCAACTCCAGAAAACTAAATGACCCAATCAAAAAATGGGCCAAAGAACTAAATAGACATTTCTCCAAAGAAGACATACAGATGGCTAACAAACACATGAAAAGATGCTCAACATCACTCATTATCAGAGAAATGCAAATCAAAACCACTATGAGGTACCATTTCACACCAGTCAGAATGGCTGCGATCCAAAAGTCTACAAGTAATAAATGCTGGAGAGGGTATGGAGAAAAGGGAACCCTCTTACACTGTTGGTGGGAATGCAAACTAGTACAGCCACTATGGAGAACAGTGTGGAGATTCCTTAAAAAACTGGAAATAGAACTGCCTTATGATCCAGCAATCCCACTGCTGGGCATACACACTGAGGAAACCAGAAGGGAAAGAGACACGTGTACCCCAATGTTCATCGCAGCACTGTTTATAATAGCCGGGACATGGAAGCAACCTAGATGTCCATGGGCAGATGAATGGATAAGAAAGCTGTGGTACATATACACAATGGAGTATTACTCAGCCATTAAAAAGAATACATTTGAATCAGTTCTAATGAGGTGGATGAAACTGGAGCCTATTATACAGAGTGAAGTAAGCCAGAAAGAAAAACACCAATACAGTATATTAACACATATATATGGAATTTAGAAAGATGGTAACAATAAACCTGTG
Source organism: Bubalus bubalis (assembly GCF_019923935.1). Taxonomy (NCBI): domain Eukaryota; kingdom Metazoa; phylum Chordata; class Mammalia; order Artiodactyla; family Bovidae; genus Bubalus; species Bubalus bubalis. Next base: position 21,136,692 of record NC_059178.1, read on the forward strand.
TAAGAGACAGCAAAAGAGACACTGATGTATAGATCAGTCTTATGGACTCTGTGGGAGAGGGCGAGGGTGGGAAGATTTGGGAGATTGGCATTGAAACATGTAAAATATCATGTATGAAACGAGTTGCCAGTCCGGGTTCAATGCACGATACTGGATTCTTGGGGCTAGTGCACTGGGACGACCCAGAGGGATGGTATGGGGAGGGAGGAGGGATGAGGGTTCAGGATGGGGAACACATGTATACCTGTGGCGGACTCATTTTGATATTTGGCAAAACTAATACAATTTTGTAAAGTTTAAAAATAAAATAAAATTAAAAAAAAAAAAAAAGAAGAGCACAGGGCTGAGCAATGTCTGTGATCAGACCTTTGAGCATATTGGCCAGTAGCTTTGAAATTAACCTGGTGAAGAAAAATTATTGTTTCAGAGGAAGTTTGTGGACAAGTTGTTCCTTGCGCCTGTTCATTTTGCCTTGAAGATCTGCAGATAGAGAGTAAAATGCAGGTGGGCCTGACGTGGAGGGCATGGCCCTGGGTGTCAGGGATACTGAGACCTCCTCAGAGGTCTGCATGTAAGTCACACTTCCTCACAGTCTCCCTCCTGAAGTTTGCAGATCAGAGAATATTCCACTTTACTGACCGATACTTGTAAACCAATCTTCAGTAGGATATGATAAGTGAATCCAAATGTAACCTACAACCCCTTGACAATGGGGGAACAGCTCAGCAGGAAGAACAATAGCAGCTAATGGAAAATCTGTACTTGAGGAGCGTGCAGAGCTGGTGCTTGGAGGGATAAAAACAAAAAATGTTTACTGAAGGCTTAGCTTTGGATATAAAAAAATGTTTCAGTTCTACTGAGAAATAATTTCAAGTGTTCATCTCTACCTGGAAGCCAGAACCCAGGAGACAAAAGCTCTTTACAGAGTGTGTGGGACTTGCGTTGACCCTCTGACAAGTCGACCTGCTGAGTGAAGCAGTGTCCTGTTCTAAGCACTGGTATTTACTGCTTCAGATGCCTGGGAGAACATAACCCATAGTCATCTTTCTGAAAACCTTTATTAACAATGTTCATACCACACAGGGTATGTGGATGAAATTCAGAAGAAAAACAGATGAAGAGTAAGCAGAATGAAAAGTTTCAACAGCAGCGAAGTTTCAACTGTTCTACAGTAGTGGAGGACCTGGAGGTATTTTCACTGTAAACTTTCATGACCCACATTTTTATTATTTTCCTTTTCTGTATTTTTAAAAAAGCCTTATTTATTTATTTTTTGGCTGTGCTGGGTCTTTGTTGTTGCATATTGGCTTTCCCTAGTTGCAGCAAGTAGGGGCTGCTCTTCGTTGCAGTGGGGAGGCTTCTTATGGCAGTAGCTTCTATTATTGTGGAGCACAGGCTCTAGGGCACGTGGGCTTCAGCAGCGGTGGCACACGGGCTTAGTCACTCCAAGACAGCTGGGATTTCCCTGGATCAGGGATCGAACCCGAGTCCCCTGCATTGCATGGCAGATTCTTAACCACTGGACCTCCAGGGAAGCCCCTATTATTTTCATGTGAAAGTCTGCCCCTAGCTCAAAGTCTTGGGAGAAAATCTGTCTCAGGTTTCTCCAAGTTAGTAACAGATTATAATTATGGACAAATAAGACTGACCATCTAAGGTGTAGATGGAGGTGATTATATATGCACCAGTCAGAGGGGAGCTAAACAGTGACTTTGACAAGATGGACTGTCTACAAAAACAGTGCCTCAATTTACTGACACGTCGAAAGAAAAAGTGTCCACCAGAATAGGAGTTAACCAGTCCTTAACTTAGAGAGGAATCACATATACTGAAGACAAATATCCACCTGTGTCAGCAGACATGTCATCAAGCCAGCAGGAGGCGTCCTGTGGCCTGGGTGGAATATTCCAGTCCTGACTGGTGTCGGGCACATGGCCGGCAGCCCCCCATTTGCTCGTCTGTTCTTCCCTTCATTCCCTCCCTGGCTGCTGCCAACCCACTGGTCATCTGCTTCATTCCCGCCCTCCACCAGGCCATGGGCAGATACATGCTTGTGGATCAGTGGATGAACTCTGTGGTTCTTCTTCAGATGCAAGCCAGGAAGTGGTCTTCTGCTGAAGCATCTGCCTCTCTGGCTGGCCTGAGATGCAGACTGCCCTTGACAAACGGTTCTGTCTGATGGACAGTAAGTATCTGGTATCGCGTTTTCTCTATCAGTTCCTGCGTCTATGCCAGTATGACTTGGTGCCCTGAAACTCTGAACTCTGAGTGTTCAGAGTCTCTGAGCAGGAAAGATGAATATCTTTCTAACCCTTGTTAGATTGTGAAAATTCATACAGTTAGGCTCCCGACAGCTACTTCATTATTTCTTCTTTCCTGAATTGGGTGGGTTGGCCACATGACTGGAATTCTGAACTTGGCCTTGATCTGGCCATGTTGAGTCTCTTTGCCACCAGCAGCATTAGCTCCTTGGACCAGCTAAGCCCTGGACCAGCAGGTCTTCCAGACAGGTGTCCAGAGGCCCACTTGGGAACAAGGCAATTTCAAATACCCAGAGTCATATTTCAGGACATTTAAGACCATTTTAATTAAAAGGTGTTTTCAGATATGAACATATCATAGAAAATTTGCTTTTAGAGAACTGCTACATAGAAAGGGCTTCCCTGGTGGCTTAGATGGTAAAGAATTTGACTGCAGTGCGGGAGACCTGGGTTCATTCCCTGGGTCTGATCCTTGGGTTGGGAAGATTCCCTGGAGAAGGGAATGGCAACCGACTCCAGTATTCTTGCCTGGAGAACTCCATAGACAGAGGAGACTGGCAGGCTATAGTCCATGGGGTCACAAAGAGTTGGACATGACTGGTTACTTAGAAGGAAAGGGTTGGATCCTAGATTCATTTCATAAAAGATTCATCACGTGACTTTGAGGGGTGACCTTCATGAGGCCCACATAAGCGGCAGCACACAGTGCCCAGTGGGGATCACACATTATCCAGACATAGAGAGACGTACACCGCACGGCACAGGCACTCAGCTATGCATTAGTTCTGTATTCAACCCCTGCTTCTCTCCATGGGCCTCAAGTCTTCTACTATGAAAGGAGACAAGTAATATCTTAAATGGTCGGAGGATGGAAATTACATTAACTTAGTTACAGCACAAAGCCTAGTCCATAAATGGCACTTGATATTGACTGAACGAATGGACAAAGAAAAAAGCTGTGTTTCAGAAAGAATAGTATTATATCAACCCTAACTACTAAAACATAAAGGAAATATATTGATTGCATTTTCTTAAATGAGAAGGAATCATGCTTAAAAATGAACAGTTTTGAAACCAGAACATATTGTGTTTAATATTAGAAAACATATTTTAGTCATATGCAACCTGGATCGTTGAATAAAATAAAAACTACAGCTATATTCCTGTCATTACTGTTGTCTGAACTATTCATCTCTACCCCAAATTTTCTTATGGTTACTCCCTGCTATCTTTGTTTCCAGGTTTTTCTTTCCAGGATAACTCCACACTAACTAATCTTCTTAAAGCACTGTTCTCACCACCACACAGCTTAGAAACACCCTTCCTTTTCCCTCCCTGCGTCTCTGCCATTCATTAAACAAAGCTCCTTGTTCAAAGCCTTTTAATCAGTGTCGTCACTTCACCTGTTGGTTCTTTGTTCTTAGCACCCCCAACCCCCCAATTCAAGGGTTTTAATCTGGAGGGCATAGAATTTTTCAGGCTGGACTGTAGAAAGTCAGAGCATGCCTAAACTTCCATGTAAAACTGTGTGTCTGTGTGAACTTTTCCTGAGTGGCGATCCATTTCAACCAGCAACTAAGACCACCCCAGGTGCCACGCCCCTCTCAGCCATCTCCTTTGGGCTCCTACTCCTCTTGGATCTCGGGTGTCCTCCCACTCGGCCTACCCTCTGGATTAACACCTGTCTCCCTATCCACCTGTCTCTATTCCTCCGAGACCCTGGCCAAGTGCAGGTGCCCCACCCCTAAACTGCAACGTGAACCCCAGATTTTGTGATGCAGGAGGATCATCTGGGCAGGATCCCCCTGTGTTTCCATGCGTCTCCAGCCCACAGAGTAACCTGGATGTGAGTCAGAGGGAGCGGACAGCTGTGTCTACCACAGACTTACAGCCATTTCTTCGGTAAGTACCTCGCACTGCCTTTCCTGAGTTCTCTGAAGCAGGACCCTTGAGTCAGTTTGAAAAATAAACCTAAATAATAGTAAAGAGAAACTTTTTCCAGGTGGCTTAGACGATAAGGAGGCCCAGTAATGTGGGAGGCCCAGGTTTGATCACTGGGTTGGGAAGATACCCTGGAGGAGGGCATGGCAACCCACTCCAGTATTCTTGCCTGGAGAATCCCATGGACAGAGGAGCCTGGTGGGCTACAGTCTGTGGGGTCACAAAGAGTGGACACAACTGAGTGACTAACCCTTTCCCTTTCCTTTCTCTATCACCCCGAGTTCACGAATGGTTGTGGAGGAGCGGTTCTGATGTGCACAGCTTCCTCCAGCTCACGGCCTGTGTGGTGGTCTCTTCAGTGGTCTCTATGGGGCATCTTCTGATTGATTATGATCCATTCTGGGTGACTCCACCCATCTGAGTGAGTACTGCCTCTCTCTGTGAATCAGCTTTTGAACCCCCAGCTCTACCCTGGCTCTGAGTGTGGACTGCTGCTGCTGCTGCTAAGTCGCTTCAGTCGTGTCCAACTCTGTGCGACCCCATAGACGGCAGCCCACCAGGCTCCCCCATCCCTGGGATTCTCCAGGCAAGAACCCTGGAGTGGGTTGCCATTTCCTTCTCCAATGCATGAAAGTGAAAAGTGAAAGTGAAGTCGCTCAGTCGTGTCCGACTCTTCGCGACCCCATGGACTGCAGCCTACCAAGCTCCTCTGTCCATGGGATTTTCCAGGCAAGAGTACTGGAGTGGGGTGCCATTACCTTCTCCGTGAGTGTGGACAGGTGGCTACAAACATGAGTTTCTGTCCTTTGACCCCTGTGTGGCAGGTCCTTAGTCCTAAGTTTATAACTGTATTAATATCTGGCCAGGCAGATGTGAAGCAGTGAACAATGGGGCATCAATATATTCGCTGCCAGATGGAGAACAATTAAAAGGTGGGGAGACGGGAAGAACACACTCAAAAAAGCCACCACTCTGGCTTGAATGTAGTCCCTTCAATCTGCAGAAACATTACCGTTATCACCAAAGGTCAGAGTCAGTTACTCGTAGAAAAATCAATAAAGTGGAGGGAGGGGGGAGAGGCTGAAGGGATACGGTCATGACATGCCCTCTGCATTGAGGGGACTTGCTAGGAATCTATGTATTTCCAACTCCTGGGGATAGAACTGGTTGTCAGGAAAATGGACCATTCGTGTAGTTTCAGGGGTTCCTGCTGTGAACAGATTTTAAAGACTCGTCTCAGTGCAAAGTAGAGAGGCAAAAAGAGCAAGGAGGGATTTAAACATGGCATCTGCCTGTTAGTCTTCATCACTCCATTTGTTGGATTTAGAATCAGGCTGTTCGTGATGCTGTTGGCCACCCATGAACATGTTCCATCTTGTCCCGGTCGATTACTGCAGATGAGTAGAAATCTTTATCACTGGCTACCTGAGGCCACCAGTTCCACTGTGCCTGTGGTACACTGGAGAAAAGACATTCTGACTTTTTAATCCGAACATCATGGTCTGAAGGTATCACTCGTAACAGGACGGGTACTATCTGGACTGAACGTTAGATTAAAAATCAGCTCATTTCCTCCTCTTCTGCCCCAGCAACAGTGATGCAAGAACTGCCAGGTTGTAAAGTCCAGCCTGCGGCCCACCAGTCACCGAGGAAAGGGCCATGCTCTGTAGGGTGTGGGGGGGCCCTTCTCTGCTAAAGGGCACCGTGGTGGTCTCCTTCAAACTGAGGACATCTGCCATTTCTCATCTGTCTGCAAATATATCTGTTCATTAATACTTGATAGGGTGAAGGCTGCCAACGATGGCTGCAGAGCAAATAAGTATCATTCAAACTACTTCTAATGGGGCCAGAAAGTGACTTCTGTTATGGCATTTTTTTCTTCCAGGGGTGACCTCCCTTGGGGACAGAGGGGCAGAAAGGATGAACGAGGGAGGGGGCCCACATAGGACTTTGGGGTCTTCAATCTGTACTTCCATTGGCTATTTGGTCACATGAATCTACAGCCCTCAACTGTGGACATTTAAATCAGATTTAATTTTCTGGTTATACTTTCTATGAGAACGCGGGCTGCTCGACAAGAACTCAGAAGTGTTTTGTATATTTTGCAACAAAATGTTCATGTAAATTTGTAAAAACTGCAAATGTCCGATAATCATCCCATGTATAAAGCAGAGCTGTTATGACCTGACTTGGGAACATTCTGGCAGTCTGGAGGACAGGTGTGAAGCCCCAGTATCGGTCCACTCTGTGTGGAAGCTCCCAGGGCTGGACTCGGGTCCAGATATCCTCGCTCTGTCCCAGATGTGAGACAGACCAACTGCGTGCTTTCTGGAGCCCTTAGCATCTCCTCCCAAGGGCCGGGCTTCTGCCAGGCTCACAGTGGGCGCTGTCCGTGCGGTTCTCCTTCTGACAACAAAGTGACCTTGGAGGGAGGCACTGCTGCTTTCATTCCAGGGAAGGACGCACACTGGACCCAAGTGCAGCATCTGGACATGATGACACAGCACTGGACTCTGAGAGTGGTGCCCCCCAGGATTTTGCTGTGGCCGTGGGGATCAGGAGGATAATTCCGGCCACACCCAGAGATTGTCTGCCCCAGAGCTCTGCTGCCTGACACCTCCAATGGGGAAGAGCCAAATGCAGCTGTTTAAACTTGAAATCCAGTCCCTCTTCGCAGTAGATACACTCTGAGTATCAGTGGCCACGGATGACTAGTGGTCACCATACCGGACGACACAGACAGAGAAGATTTCCACCAGAGCAGAGAGCTCTGCCGGACACTGCTGCTCTAGGCGCCGGGACTCTGGTGTCTGGCTACGACCACCTCTTCTACCTCCTGACTCACCACTGACCTTGGCCTCAATCCTTCAGTGCCTCCCCATTCCTCGGGGCCCAGTGGACACTCACTCCCTGCCTCCAGTTTGAGACTTAACACTCACGATTTCTTGGTATCCTTGACTTTTTCTCAGGCACCTCCCTGCCAACCCCTAACTGGTGGCAGGTTGCATCCGTTTGGTTTCCCCATGCCTGTTTCTGGGATATGATGTGTTACCGAAACAATGATTAAGTGATACAACACAGAGAACTCACTCTTCACTCGTCCCTAGCGCTTCAACCCGAGTGGGTGTCTCTGTTTCCCAGCACTTCCTCTGTTCACCTGTACTGACTCAGCAACCTCTCCTTGAAAGCCTCAGTCTCTCATGATCCTCACTCTCCACAGATGACCCGCCCCATCACTGGTGGGGAAGACGGTACCGAAACCATACCATGTAAATGTGTGCAACTGAACCACTTTGCTGTACAGCAGAAATCACCACAGCACTGGACGTCAACTGTACTTGAATTAAATAAATTTAAAAAAATCACGCCATGAACTTCCCCGACACATTCCTCTGGCCTTCCGTTTCCTTTAGCCACGGTGAGCCACCAACTGCCTTCTACCCAGGAGCACGGACTTGTTGCTTTCAGATTGTCGCTCGTGATGTCTCTGCCAATCACACCTTCCCTGCCCAGGCTCACCTCTGCCACAAGGCTGCTTCTGAACCATCCCACCTGAAAGTGACCTCTTTCTCGTCTGAATTTCTGAATTTCCTTAACACCTTATCTGTACCTCTCACAAAAGGTGTTTTTAAAATAATAATATTAATGTTTATTATAATATTTACATTAATGTTTATTATATATTTTCCTTAACACCTTATCTGTACCTCTCACAAAAGGTGTTTTTAAAATAATAATATTAATGTTTATTATAATATTTACATTAATGTTTATTATATTTATATATCAATATAAATTTAGTAGATATTAACTTTATAGATTTAATATATTGATTTTATATCGATATATTAATATAAATATGTATTTATGTAATATCTATTATATTAGTCATATTTATAATCATATACCAATCATATATTTTATATTAATCATATAAATATTATAGTAATAATAACAGTATTGAAATAGGTGTCATTTATCTTATTTAATTTTCACAAAGGACCCATGATGCTGGCATTTGTTTTCTTTTAGGCTTTTAAAAACTTCTTAATTGGAGGATAACTGCTTTACAGCGTCGTGTTGGTTTCACACAAGGTTTTAAGTATACAGCCTGTGCACATGTCTTCCCTACTAACTCACACCGATGTAATAAGCTGCCTGCTGGATTCGGCTCACATCCCCAGCAGCGATCAGCTAAGGTCTTTATACACAGAATATCCAGTATCTATTTCTTCAACGAATATCTATACATCTATTCTAGCAAGTGTCAGATTAATTGCTAAGGCAGGCAGAGTTAATTCAATAATTAATTGATGAACACATTTCCTCTACTGATCTCAATATGAAGTTCTAACTGAATGATTACATCGCCAGGACCTCTGATGGGAAACCAAGAGTGCATGTGTTGATGGCTGGAAATGCGATCAGCCCCCGGGTCTACAGCAGCATGTGATAGAGTTCCTGGGGAGGGTGAGCTGGGTATGAAATGACCGAGAATGGGCAAACAACCAAAAAAGACATCAAAGCTGGAATCAACTTACCTTGTGTAGCAATATAATGATTGGGTCGATGATAACCCTAAAAAATAAATGAGAAAGAATATTAGACAAACTTGAAAATCAATAAGCAGCACAGAAGTCACATACTAAGTTTGCCAAAATGAATGCACTTTCAAATATCAACAGCTGCATCCGGGAAGTTACATTACCAGACTCGGGACCACTGAGCATCTCTTAATAAGCCAAGGCGCATCAGTGTGTAACAGTTCTGATGCCTGCACAGTGAGGAGTGGGTGAGTAACTTAATCACACACAGGCTAAGAGATGACGGATGAGCAATAAACACTAACAACGTATGGATTTTCTGAAATAACATGACCACGACTCTGATTAGAGTGCAAACTGGCTAGGAATATGCAATAGAATTTCATTTCTGTTTCGGATGTTATTGGCAATGTGACAAAGCCTTAACTTATATTCTGTTATATCGGTATAGACAGTCACATCAATAGTAATGTGCTGTGTGCTGTGCTTAGTCGTTCAGTGGTGTCCGACTCTTTGCAACCCCATGGACTATAGCTGGCTAGGCCTCTCTGTTCAAGGGATTCTCTAAGAAAGAATACTGGAGTGGGTATACCAAACATCATTTTTAAACATTACAGATACCAAGATATGATGCTGTACCAGGACCAGGAATTTAAAGAAGCAGAAATTCTGCAAGACCCCTTCCTTTTATCATGACTCTACAAGAAGGGGTAAAGATGAAAATTGGCACCAAAGCAAGAAGGGAACAGGGACATTGCAGGTTAGTCAACAAGTTAAGTCAACTTAGAGAAAATGACACACAGGTAACACACAATATCCTGTAATAGGAAATGGCTACTCACTCCTGTACCCTTGCCTGGGAAATCCCATGGACAGAGGAGCCTGGTGGGCTACAGTCCATGGGGTCACAAAGAGTCGGACACGACTGAGTGACTGAGCACGTGCACGAACATATAATGTTGCCATAGACTTTAACACTTCCTCTTTCTCTCCCCTGAGAAGGCACAAAACACTGCCCAAAGCCAGACGGAAAAGAGAGCAAAGAGACTGGAGAGGAAATGCCAACTTCTCAGACCACTTAGGTCTTTTTGTTCTTGAAAGCAAGTCTAGAAGAGTGAACAACTAAAGCAGACACATTCTTCTCTACCCCGACCGGGAGTAGGTCTCTGACACAGAGGCACAACAGATACTAAGCAGGGTTATTTTGATGGGCACTCATTTCCTGTCAGCTGATAAGCTCCACGAGACACGACCTCGTGGGACTCACCACTGTCTGTGTGGATCTGCAAGGTGCTGGGAGAGGGGAGGGTCATTTGATGGGCCAGGTCACCATCAGCCAGTCTTACTTTGACTCCCGCCAACCCACAGTTCACTCTCCTCTCACTTCCAGATCCAGTCACTCCTCTGTGCTGACCCTCTGACCTCCTGGTTCACAGGAAGAGCCCAACTCCTCACTGCCACGAACTCACCTGCCCATGACCTCCCTCACCCCACCACCTGGATGCTACCCCCTTCAGATCCCTCCACATCTGCCAGGCGCGCTCCTCAGCTGGGCCTTTCCTGGGGCTGCTTCCAAGCCTGGAGGCTCACCCCCTTAAATACCCACCTGGCCCGGACCCCCACCTTCTCAGTGGAGCCAACTCCAGCCACTCTATTCCTCCTGATGTCCAATATACCAGACTTCAATGACTTGTTTCATTTATGGTCTCTTTCTCCCCATTAGGCCATTAGGTCCCTTATGTCAGTGCTTAGTATTCTGTTTTGGCCTGAATTGTTCACAATTACAACACCAGCAACTCAAACAGTTACTGACATGTAATAGACGCTCAATAAAATCTCACTGATCAAGTGAAAATCGGTCCTGAATACTGACTCTTTTTCTATTAAAAACAAAAACAAAAACTAATGAATCTAGTATGTTCAGGACTTTTATGTCCTCTCCTCTCTGCGTCCCTACTCAGCCATTCTTTTTTTTTTTTAATCTTTATTTTTGGCTACTCTGGGTCTTTGTTGCTGCACATGGCTTTCTCTAGTTGTGGTGCACGGGCTTCTCATTATGGTGGCTTCTCTTGTTGCGGAGCACACGTTCTAGGGCTTGCAGGCTTCAGTAGCTGTGGCTCACTACTGGACCACCTGAAGCCTTACACAGCTGTTCTTTAAAGCTTAGTTCAAAAGACCCCCTGCTGCTGCTAAGTTGCTTCACTTGTGTCCGACTCTGTGTGACCTCATAGACGGCCTCCTACCAGGCTCCTCTGTTCCTGGGATTCTCCAGGCAAGAACACTGGAGTGGGTTGCCATTTCCTTCTCCAATGCATGAAAGTGAAAAGTGAAAGTGAAGTCACTCAGTCGTGTCCGACTCTTAGCGACCCCATGGACTGCAGCCTACCAGGCTCCTCTGTCCATGGGATTTTCCAGGCAAGAGTACTGGAGTGGGGTGCCATTGCCTTCTCCGCAAAAGGCCCCCAGGACAAGCCTAATCTGATCACAGCTACTGCTCAGATGGTGACTCAGAAGACGCTGAGGGCTTACAGCATCCTAGCTCGTGATGGGGCAGAATTCAGCAGGACCAGACACTGTCCCTCTGCTCAAGGACCCCAAGGGCTGGAGGGCTGGACTGCAGTATGAACAGGGCTCCCCTGGACTCTTCCCCAGGGAAGTAGCATCACAGCATAGACGGTTCTTACTTCAGATTCTAAGTTGTGAGACCTCGGGGAGAAGGTAACAGGTCTCGGGCACCTCTGGGCATTCCTGTCAAGTTCTCCCTAAACATTTCCTGAACAAAGGAATAAGTCAGTGTGCCTTAGGAGGAAACTTTGAGTTAATAAAAAGTTCTACCTTGGGTTGGGTATGTTTCTGGTCATTAGCAAAAGGAGGGACTAGAGGTGTATGAGACTGAGATATGAATTATTCTTCAAAAAATCTTCTGTCAGCCCCCACCCTCAACTCTATAACCCCCAATGCCAAAACTTCCCGATGAGCACTACCCAAATAGCCTGTAGAATATTGTTGTTGTTCAGCCGCTAAGTCGTGTCGGACTCTTCGAAACCCCATGGACTGACTGCAGCACACCAGTCTCCCCTGTTATCCACTATTTCCCACTAGCTCATGTCCATTAGTCGCGATGCCATCCAACCATCTCATCCTCTGTCATTCCCCTCTCCTCCTGTCTTCAATTGTTCCCAGCATCAGGGTCTTTTCCAAAGAGTTATTTTTAGATAACTCTTAGTGATTGTGATGCTAATATTCTTAGTAATACTCCACAAAGACAAGAAAGGAACCCACATATCTGAATAAAACCTGTGCAAAGAGATGCTTGTGGATTAAGAGCCAGCATGAAGTCCAAGCGCAGAGGACGATGCCTCAGGAGCTGAGATCTCTTCAGTCTAAACTCGGCCTTGGAGGTAACGGCAGCGTTCCCTTGATTTTCAGTCTACTTTTGATTTCATTCATTCTTTCAAGTGAAAACATGCTGTCTCCCAAAGAATTTATTCTAATGTAAGACATTCAGTTAACATGATGCAGAATGAACAAAGAAGCAGGCTTCAATAATTAAGCAGCCTACATATTTAATGACACGTCTTGCGTGTGTCAGAAGTCCTGGTTAACAGCTGCAGACGACTTTGAAGGCAACTTAAAAGTGCCATGATGACAGGAGATGGCAAATCATCGAATGAGGAATTAGAGAGTTTTGTCCTATTAATATGCAAACAGATTTCTTTAAATGTCAAATAATCCAAGTTATTGAAAAAAATGGAAATGCCATTTTCTTAGTCTGCGTAAGCATGGAGTGGCCAAGAGGGCAGAGACTGTCATGGGGGTTGGTGGGGGAGGCTCATCAACCCGAGGCTGACGTGTCTTCACGGTCAAGCTCTGCACATATGGGACAGGGCTGCTGTGTTTGGTTGAACCTGTGTCTACCTGTCTTGGAGCAGATACACAGGATGCTATGTGCCAGAACTGTTGGGTTTACTGATAGGTCAGAATACGTGTTAGTCACTCAGTTGTGTCTGACTCTTTTTGACTGTGGCCCACCAGGCTCCTCTGTCCATGGGATTCTCCAGGCAAGAATACTGGAGCGGGTTGCCATTCCCATCTCCTGGGGATCTTCCCAACCCGGGATCAAACCTGGGTCTCCTGCATTGCAGGCAGATCCTTTACCATCTGAGCCACAGAATACGTACATCAATATAATTTCCATTGATGTAGTCTGAGTTGTTGTCTCCTTCTACGGTCTGCAGCCTCACCCGGGAATGATCATCTGCAGAAGGAAAAGGACAAGAAAACAGCAATTAACAAACTGTCTATGGGGCTGTGCAGAGCTGCAGAATGCGAGCATGTTACAGAGAGGGCATCCACATTCTGCCGCTTTAGAGATAAACAAAGAATTAAACGTTACACCCTTATACTTCTGTTAAGACGGGGAAGGGTTTATATTCCTCTGCATTTCACAGCAAATCTCATTAACACATTCTTTGATCATTTACAGATGTGAAGCGCTGGCAGAGGTCTGAAACTTTTACTCAGTCCTGTGAATCATGGCAGGACGAGTTCTTGGACTGGAAGTTTAGCAACTCCATTAAATCACACGTGAGCCCTGAGATTCTGAAGGCTGTCTCTGACATCCACCTTGATGAACAACGATTATAAACCACCACCCAGCTTTCTGGGAGTTGTGGACACGGTTCTAACCTCAATCATTGGACCAGGGTTCTCTCCTCCTGCATCAAGGGCATAGCTGGTGGAGCCAGGCTGGCCCCCATCAGCCATGCCACCAAGTCTTGGCCACTCATCTGGACGAGGGACGACAGCACCTGCCTCCAACTGGGCTGTTTTAATGATTAAACAAAAACATAAATTCTCAAGCACAGAAGTCCCATCTAGGGGTCGTGATGGTGGTATTAATTAGCCACATTAAACATTTTTTCTGCATGGAAAATGTTCTCTATAAATGCTACTCAGACATCTCAGTTATTTCCTTGAAAATCTATCTTTTAAAAAGGAAAGTGCTAGAAGCCCTAAAAGGGGATAGATTTTCATGTTTTGCTCACTGCCCCACCCCCAATCCCTATGTTTGTGTCTGGAACATTGAGTTTCTCCTACTCCCAAATATCTTTCATTTTTTAAATATTTATTTATTTGGCTGCACTGGGTCTTAATTGTGGCATGTGGGATCTAGTTCCCTAATCAGGGATTGAACCCAGGGCCCCTGCCTTGGGACTGTGGAGTCTTAGCCACTGGACCACCAGGGAAGTTCCCCAAATGTCTTTTAAATGAGTCAAAAGTGAATTTTTTTTTTTGTAAATGTCCTTTAAAAATTGCTTTTCTAAATGAATGTTCTTTGGGGTAGATGAATCTTCCTTCCAGTGAAAGCTCTTACCCACCCTGTATTTGGAAGACAAGGCCAGCCTCTCTGAGAGGGAAGGACTGCAGGGTCCGAGAGGTGGGTTGGGGAAGTGCTTTGAGACCCCACTTGCCATGACCCTGGGCAGGGGAGGTCCTGCCTCTACACTGTTGACATTTCTTCTGGGTCAGTGGGTGAGAAATGACACCCCCAGATTGAGGCTAGAGTCAGGGCGCCTTCAGGTGACAGGCATTTGACCCGAGATCACCGGATGAATGGCTGACTGGAACCTATTTATTGTAGTGACCCGTTAATGGGAGAAAGCCAACATTTCAGCTGGTCCCTCAAGTTCAACCCTCTGTGGAGGACCGTTGTGCTTGATTCCACAGGAGGAACTCTGTGTCAAGTTTCTAGCTTTCCTTCAAGGGTGGGACTTCTCGCTCTAGTTCCTGACAGATGGTCACACCATTTTCTGTCCGAGCCTTATAATCAGCCTGGGCTCAATACCTTTGGGCTTTCCTGGTGGCTCAGTGGTAAAGAACCCACCTGCCAACGCAGAGATGCTAGTTCTATCCCTGGGTCGTGAAGATCCCCTGGAGGAGGAAATGGCAACCCACTCCAGTATTCTCGCCTGGAGAATTCCATGGACAGAGGAGCCTGGGAGGGCTACAGTCCATGGGGTCACAAAGAGTCAGACATGACTTAGTGACTAAACAACAAAAACAGTAACAACGCATTTATCTGGAGAATGGGGATAAGATGTGTCAGAGGTCCTCCTGCTCTGCTCTGAGAGAACACGGGCAGTGGGCATGTGTGTGGGCTCCAGGGCCGGGGTGCCAGGGGAACCCTTCCGTGTGGTTCCAGGTAAGTTGCTTCATCTCGCTGGGCTTTTCTCCCCTGATCTGCAAATGGGGTGTTACAGTGCCTCCCCATGGGGTTACTGTGAGCATGAAACTAAACCACAGGAAGAGAGGATGGGAGAGCCTGGTGTCAAGCGAGTGATGGAGAATGCCCGCTGGCGCTCTCACCACGTGCTGGGGTCAGACGTGCGGGCATCTCTTCTCACCACCTTTACAGCTGCTGCCCAAACTGACAAGAGTGACCCAGGAATGGACCCCCGGTTGAGCAGAAATTCTCCTGTGGCGGACATGCTCTAAGAACTAGTATCCTGGAATCCGTTTTGCTTAAAACCAGAGGCTCTGGTCCAGAATTGGCCTGGGTCATGGGGAGGGGAGTTCCTGGGGAACGGGGTACATGTGGATGGTCATGGCTCTCGTCTGTGTCGGAAGAGCCAGTGCCCACACACGTTGTCAGAGGGGAGAGCCGAGCAGTTTTCTGGGTAAAGCCATTTGAGCTTCCGAAAAGAAAGATGCTACAATAGGACCAAACCCTGCTCTGCTGCAGCCCCTGGCCTTCAGTCAGCTCCTCGGATGGTCAGCTTTACTCCCTGACTTTCCCTGGGCCGTGCTTTAAAAGGCAGGCACTGCATCCGAGCCTCTCAAGCTTCTGACCCGGGGCTGTCTCAGACTCTGCTGTGCTCCCTATCAGAATCCCTCCTCTTCCAGGCTTTATTTCCCTGGGAGCCTCAGGGTGAGTACTGCCCATTCCCCACAATTTACCGCCACTGGGCGTCTCAAGTAGTTCTGGAACGTTCTCATTAGGGAATTCGATCTCTGCAAAGACTGCACTCTGATTTCCCATAAACAGAGCCTTTGAAACAATTTTCTCACCATCTCCTACTATTCACACAAAGTTTTGTGTTTTTTTAAACTTCACTGCTATTTCTCCAGTTTGTTTTTTTTTTAAAGACGAACACATGTCAAAGATTTTTATTTACTTAATGACAGAAGCAGGGAGATGTTATAACTGATTCAGGGAGAATTTACATAGCAGATGTAAAGACTATCTGATCTAGTCATCTAGATAGATACATAGAGACTGATCTATACAGGTGTAGAGCTACAGATAGGTAAGTAGAAGTGCTGTGCCATATTGCTTCGGTGGTGTCTGACTCTTTGCGACCGCATGGACTGTAGCCCAGCAGGCTCCTCTGTCCATGGGATTCTCCAGGCAAGAATACTGGAGTGGGCTGCTGTGCCCTCCTCCAGGGGATCTTCTTGACCCAGGGATCGAACTCTCAGCTCTTATACCCCCTGCACAGGCAGCTGAGTTCTTTACTACCGGTGCCACCTGCGAAGCCCAGGGAGAGCGGGAGGTATAAATGAGGGATTTGGGGTTAACAGAGACACAATAGGATATAAAAATTAAACAAGGACCTGCTGTATACCACAGGGAACTACATTCAGTATCTTGTAATGACCTATAATGGAAAGCATCTGAAAAATAGTATATATGTATGTATAACTGAATCAGTTTGCTGTGCACTTGAAACACTGAAAATCAACTATCTTTCAGTAAAAAAAAGGAAATTACTCTCTTCTATGAGTAAAGGCAATAGCCTTGCAGGAGTCTGGCAATTCACAGCACAACCAGCCCTGTAGGCTTGTTTGGGGACCAGCAGAGCAGGGTAGAACTGAAAACTCCACATAGCCACTTTCTGGGGAAGATGACTTTAGTGAGTTTTAAAGCATAAGCAGGTAAAGGTTTGGAAACAGGCTGAATCATTCCCAACAACCCCTTCGTCTGACTCCCCTGGCATCTACTCAACAGCTTTCCTTTTCCACCCGTTTGTGTACAGTGTTGCACAGAGGTTAAGATCACAGACTTTGGAGTAAAAATCTCTGCGTTTGCTCCTAATTCCGTCACTTTCTAGTTTATGCCCTTGGACAGAGTATTTAACCTCTGTGCCTCAGTTTCTTCCATTGTAAAATGGAAATAACATAGTGCCTACCTTGCAGTGCTTTTGTTCAGACTGAGTTGATGTAAGTCATGCATGGGTACACAGCTCTGTCACTCGTATCATTACTGCTGTGACTTCAAGACCTGATATTTTCACCTGAACCATTTCATAATTGCCTTCAGATTCCTCCCTCCCAGTGAATCCATGCCAAGAGCTCCTTTTCCTTTCCTTTCTTTTCATACTTTTTATTTTGTATCAGAGTATAGTCAATTAACAAACAATGTTGTGATAGTTTAAAATGAACAGGGAAGAGACTCAGCCATACCTATACATATATCCATTCTCCCCCAAACTCCCCTCCCATCCAGGCTGTCACATAACACTGAGCAGAGTTCCCTGTGCTTATATAGGAGCTTGCTGGTTATCCATGTTAGATAGAGCAGTGTATACATGCCCATCCCAAACTCCCTATCTCCCCACCCCCTCCCCCTGCATCCTTCCTCCTGGCAACCATAAGCTCATTCTCTAAGTCTGTGAGTCTGTTTCTGTTTGCAAGTTCATTTGTATCACTTCTTTTTAGATTCCACATATAAAGGATGTCATACGATATTTCTCTCTGTCGGATTTATTTCACTCAGTATGACACTCTCTAGGTCCATCCATGTTGCTGCAAATGGCATTATTTCATTTTTATGGCTAATATTCCACTGTATACATGTACCACATCTTCTTTATCCATTCCTCTGTTTATGGACATTTAGGATGCTTCCATGTTTTGGCTATTGTAAACAGTGCCACAATGAACATTGGGCTGCATGTATTCCTTCAGATCATGTTTTTCTCTGGATATATGCCCAGGAGTAGGATTGCAGGGTCGTATGATAGCCCCAAACTCCTTTTCTAAGACACAATTTATTCTAGCCCCACCCAGTTTAAACCATTCACTATCATATCAGCAAAGAATTGGTCCTCAGTGATCTTATGAAACAATGGAATCTGAAACGATCACTATAAAAGATTATTCTAAATTTCTTTACTTGGGACAATCTCTGTGACATAATATTAAGTAAAGGAGAGTGAGTTGCAAGCAGCATGTCTCCTAAGAGTCTGTTTCTATGAAATAATCGAATGCACTTGGATGTGTGTGTAGGAGCATCGTGAGCAACCAGAGGGATGGGACATCTGCTGGGTGGCAAAACTGGGACGGATGTTTCTTCTTCCATTTATGATTTTACGCACCACTTCAACTGTCTACATAGTTTGCACTGTCTTAGGAATCAGAAAGAAAACAATAAAAATCTATTTTTATTGCTCAAAATAAAGCCAGCAACTTCAAGCCATAGAAAAAAGAGATTTGAAGGAAAGAGAAATAAAATGTTAGCAGAATTTGAATTTTCTGGGTGAGGTGCTGGCCAATTTCCCCCTCTTTACTGCACACATTTTCTTGACTGTGTACGAACTGTTTTTTAATTGGAAAAAGAAACCTATTTAGCCATGGATGAATGGAATAGGATCAAACTCCAACTAATGTTTATATAATAGCCACAACTCAATGTTACCCCATCCAGAAGGGTAATAAGCTGCCATTTTGAGAAACTCGATCTGCATCAAAGGTCTGTGCCATTCCTCTAAGTTCTTCCCTGTTTACTACATGAAATAGGGCAAAAAAAAATTTTTGGTTAAGAGACAGGTACATTAAGACTTGGTCATAACAAACCATTGCTTACTGCTGAAAAATTATAATCTGCTTGTACTTTCCTGCTTGTATGTCTGCATGTGTGTATTTATGTATGTGTGTATATACTTATGGCATGAGTATATATACATGTATATGTGTATACATTATGAATGTGTATGTATGTATTTATGTGTGTGTATATACATATGTATTTATGTGTGTTTATATATGTATGTATGGGTGTGTATGTGCTCAGTCACATCCAACTCTTTGAAGCTCCATGGACTATAGCTTGTTAGCCTCCTCTGTCCATAGATTCTCCAGGCAAGAATACTAGAATGGGTTGCCATTTCCTCATTCAGGAGCTCTTCCCAACCCAGGGATCGAACCTGCGTCTCCTGCATTGGCAGGCGGATTCTTTACCACTGAGCCACCTGGGAAGCCCATGTATGTATGTACTTGTGTGTAAATAAGTCAGTCTTATTTGTGTATCTGCGTGTACACGTGTACACACACATATAGACACACCATATATATGTGTATATATGTGTGTTTGTGTATATATGTCTGTCTGTGTATGCATGTATGTGTGTGTGTGTGTGTGTATGACTGCCTTTGCACATCAGAGGCAGGGTCATTAGAGATTTAAAGCAGGTCCCTCAATCCCTAAACCACGTTGTTTATGCCCTTTTTATCAAGTGATATTATGTTTAAAACACCTCTACGTAGCTTCAAATATTTTAACATTTTCATATTGAACACGATGGATCTGGGTCACAGCCTTGCAGCTGGAACCTGTAAGTGATTAGATGTTACTGCAGCAGCAGAGATGGCGTCTGTCACGACGATCTTTCATCTCTAACCAGTTCTCCCCTTCTGCTAAATATTGATGACATGTTTAAGGCAAACTGCAATCACGATGATCTAAGTAACATTTGCCCTCTGACAGGAGACTCAAAATTAATTTTAATTATTATTGATTGCTGCAAATAACAGCCTTGCTCTCCCCGTGGTTACATCCTGCCAAGGGCAGGTGCTGTACTGGTTTCAAGGTACAAGAGGCAGAGGGGCCGAGGTAACTGAGAAGAAGTGCTGGGCATCCTGCCACCCCTGCCCCCTGCTCCAGCCTGGGGTCTTTGCCACTGCCCGTTAGGGGGTGGGGGGCCCAGGTCCAGCCATGCAGGATCAGGGTGAGAAGAAGGAGCTCTGAGCTGAGTGCTGGAGGCTCCATGCTGAGCTTCCCTCCGGCTGCGGGTTTTGTGTTGCTCACTTCTTAGTCTTGCCTTGTGCCTGATTTTTTTAAATGAGACCCTCTGTCAGGGATTCCTACTCTTTTCAGGCTCCTGGCAGATCCCCTGACTCTAATTTTATTTTGCCGAATTTTCCTAGAATTTACCCTTTTCTTTTCTACATGTGTTCGGTGGGTGTGTTTCTGTCTTAGTCTCATCTGCTGGATTTTTGACGCTGGATGCTCTCCCGGTGTCTTATCCCTCTAAACTCACCTCCAACTCTCTCTCTCTCTCCTCCCTTGCTTGCTTTTACACCTAACCTGGATCGCGACAGTAGTCTGTCCCTCAGAAGTGACACGGGGACTGTTGGAGTCACTCCATTAGCAGGAAGAAGCATGCTGATTTAAGACAAAGTCCTGGGGATGTGCAGCCCTCTGCACGGGCCACAGAGACGGAGACGAGATTGCTGGTAAGGACCTGGGCGGGACAGACCGGTCTCCCTGTCCTCTTAGTCACCTCACAAAGCACGGGGACCCCGAGTGCAGACGAAAACTAGACTCAGAAGGGCCCCTCTTCACGTGAGTGTCGAGGGTCCCCCACTGTCAGGGCTGCACCCCCTTGCCCTCCCCCACCCACCCCAAGCAGCTGTGGGCAACTTCAAAGCAGCTTTGGGCTACTCCCCACCTTGTGACACCCCCATCTTCCTAGTACTAGACCCCCAGCCGGCACCACGCTTGCCCCGCCCCTCCGTGACACAGGCTCCTTTGTGCATGTCAGTGCTTTTGTCTCAGTAGTTCTCACTATTAAAGTCCCTCCAGGCTGGGTCCAAGGCCCTCCACACCCTCCATGCTTCCTCCACAGACAAGCTGACAACCACCAGTCCTTTGCCTGAAGATTCACTACTTTACATCTCTTTTGGGTTCCAGGCCTGTCCACATGGCTGCCTACTTGAAACCCATCTGAATATGTCAAAGGCATGGCAATATGTGTTTGAATTAAACTCACAAGCTTTCCATGCTACCCCTGAGCTCCAAGTCACTTTCCCTTCCAGGGTTACACATCTTGTAAATGGCCCGTACTTCCGTCTGTCTATCTGTTCGCTCACTCATTCTCCATCCACCCAAGTCAGGAATACAGGAGCTGCTTCTGACTCCATGCCTTCCTGGAAGCCATCTATTTCTTCTATTACATCATGTCATATCATATCATATCCTCATCCTACCATTTATCTACACATCCAAGCATTATTCTATCATCAATTCAGTAGAAGTATAGTTGATTTACAATATTATATTACTTTCAGGTATATAAAATAGAGATAGTAAATCAATATTTTTTATAGCTTATACTCCATTTAAGCTTATTATCAAATATTGGCTGCATTCCTTGTGCTGTATGTGACATCCTTGTGGTTTATTTATTTTATACTTAGTAGTTTATACCTCCCAATTCTCTACCCTGTCCTGCACCTCCCTCTTTCCTCACCCCCACCCCACAGGTTGTTCTGCGTATCTGTGAGTCTGTTGCTGTTTTGTTATATTCGTTTGCTTTATTTTTTAGATTCTACACATAAATGAAAATATACTGCATTTTCCTTTCTGACTTATTTCACTTAGCCAAATACCCTCTAGGTCCATCCAAGTGGCTGCAAATGGCAGAGTTTCATTCTTTTCTTCTGATTTGCATCTTATTTTCTCAATTGTAATTGTTAATTACAATTAAGAACTGCTGAGATGTGTTATCGTAAAAATACAAAAAATTTAAATTCGACTCTTTGTGAATTCTCCAGGCCAGAATACTGGAGTGGGTAGCCCTTCCCTCCTCCAGGGGATCTTCCCAACCTAGGGATTGAACCCAGGTCTCCCACATTGCAGGTGGTGGATTCTTTACCAGCTGAGCCACAAGGGAAACCCAAGAATACTGGAGTGGGCAACTTATCCCTTCTCCAGTAGATCTTCCCAACCCAGGAATTGAACCGGGGTCTCCTGCACTGCAGGCATATTCTTTACCAACTGAGCTATTAGGGAAACCCAATTTAAAAAATAAAAAAGATAAAAAATAAATAAAATAAAATAAAAAAAGAGTGGGATGAAAAAAAGAACTGCTGAGAGTATTAGGAGGGCTCTGCTTGTGTGTCTGTATGCATGTGTCTGTGTGTGTGTCAATGGTGGAGGGAGTATTCGTTTATACTTGGAAGGGCTAGCTCAGCAAATGTGTTGTGTAAATAAGGGAAAAGTTCAACTTACTTAAGAACAACAGCCAATAAACAGTTTTTAAGCACCATTAAAACCATTTTATATGCAAACACTGTTGTAAAACAATGAATGTGATCATTAAAGCACTTTTATGTTCTCTGAAAAGCAATAACAAGAATCTCCAGGACCCGTTCCCTGAATCCCCCAATTCCTCATCCCAGTTAGAGTGCTATTCCCAAAGCCTGGGCTCCCTGGAGCAGGCTTCCCAGCCAGGGAGACTGAGTTTTCTACAATCACAGGATTTCTTAGGGTGAAAGGGAGATGTAATACTCTTCTCTATGCCTTTAAAGAAACAACCAGTATGAGTATATACATTAGAGTGATTTAGGGAAGTATTTTTATTCTTCAAGTCCTCCTACAACACCAACAATATCAAAGATTCATTTTTGCTATAATTAAAAACATGTGTGTTAGTTGCTCGGTCGTGTCAGACTCTTTGCGACCCCATGGACTGTAGCCCAGCAGGCTCCTCTATCCATGGGATTCTTCAGGCAAGAATACTGGAGTGGATTGCCATTCCCTTCTCCAGGGGATCTTCCAAACTCAAGGATCGAACCTGGGTCTCCTGCATTGCAGGCAGATTCTTTGCCATCTAAGCCACCAGGGAAGACTAATTAAAGACATACAGAGTCTCAAATGAAGCAGTTCCAAATGGTGATTGTCAGAAGGGTGCTCAGCATGGCAGTGGCTTCATCAGACCTACCGGGGAGCTCAGGCTGAATTGCCCACACTCCCAATGAGGGGCTTCCCAGGTGGCTCAGTGGTAAAGAATCTGCCTGCCAATGCAGGAGACGCAGGTTCAACCCTTCGGATGGGAAGATTCCTGGAGGAATAAATGGTAACCCGCTCCAGCATTCTTGCCTGGAGAATTCCATGGACCAAGGAGCCTGGCTGGATACAGTCAATGGGGTTCCAAAGAGCTGGACACAACTGAGCAGGAGCACAAGCCCCCCAATGAGACAGTGCTCAGATGTGAGTTCCAGCACCAGACTGGACACGCAGTATCAGACTCCTGCTATGTAGCTGGGGTGGATGAACAGTAGCATCTAAAAATCAGCAAACCCTATTTTGGGAGCCCTAATAATCTTTTGTAGGTGGTCTAAGTGGTTAATGTCTCAGAATGTGCCAGTGTAGATGCTTACAGACAATTATATAAACAACCAGACAGTTCTAGAGGGATTCTTTTAGAAGGCAACAAAAAACTAGAAGAAAAGGTAACCATTTGTAACTACAAGGAAACGGCAACCCACTCCAGTATTCTTGCCCAGGAAATCCCATGGACAGGGGAGCCTGGTGGGCTACAGTCCAAGGGGTCACAAAAGAGTTGGAGAGGACTTAGTGACTGAACAAGAAGAAGGATGAACTTGTACGACATTATTATGCTGAGTGAAATAAACCAGACACAGAAAGAAAACCCCAGCATGATCTCATCTGTATATGGAATCTAAAAAATGTCGAATCTATAGAAACAGAGAGTAGAAGGGTCATTACCAGGAGCTTGGGAGGTGGGGGAATGGCTTTGATGGGGGTTGCTGGTCAAAGGGGACAGAGTGACAGCCAAACAGGATGACTAAATCTAGAGAGGAAATGTACAGCATGATGATGAGGGTTACTAATACTGTACTGAATGCAGAAATTTGTCAAGAGAGTGGATTTCAGGTGCTTTCATCACACATGAAACATGACAACTATGCGAGGAGATGATACTGTACTTCACTAGCTTGACTGCGGTCATCATTTTGCTATTCATAGATGTGTCAGTCACCATAGTGTGGCCTTCCCTGGTGGCTCAGTGGTAAAGAATCCACCTGCAAGGCAGGAGCCGCAGGAGACTGAAGTTTGATCCCTGGGTCTGGAAGATCCCCTGGAGAAGGGAATGGCAACCTGCTCCAGGATTCTTGCTTGGAGAATTCCATGGATAGAGGAACCTGGTGGGCTACCATCCATGGGATTGAAAAGAGTTGGACATGACTTAGCACATTCACAGCAGCAGCAGACGCTGTTACAGGATCTCAACCATCCCACCAAGAAACGTTAACCCAGGCAGGTGAAATCTAACCGCACTTACACAATCAAGCAAGCTAGTACATGGCTCCCTGGGACTACCTGAACCTTTCAAATTTGTTCTCTTATAAGTAATAGGGCTGGATGGGCTAGGTGCTCTGTATTTCACACTGGTATTGTTTGTTCTTTAAATTAACGTATCTTTAGAAACATCATTAATTCTGTGAGTACCCTGTCGGTACTCGTGTGGCTTTGAGCAGTGCAATGCAGGGATGGATGGCTTCAGCCCTGGAAGAGGGAAGCTCATCAATCTACCGGGCCTCTCCGCATCGTTATGGAACATTAATGAGTCTGGGCTCGATTTAAGAACCGACTGAGACATTATGGATTGGTGGCATTCCGCTTCATGGGAACTGGGAATTTCTGAGTTATCATCTCAGCTCCGTTGCTAATGAGTGTTGTGATACGGGGACGATCATTTAACTTCTGCGTTTCAGTTTCCTGTCCTCAAAATGGGGCTGTTACTGACCTCCTTACCCCAAGTGTCCCAGGATTAATGAGCTCGTGTCTGCTGCGAGTCCCAGGCTCCTGGCATCGAGGCGTGCTTTGAGTTGTTATTTCTATTCCTTCCCAAGAAGCAGCTGGGAATCATCAGATCTGTTTTGTTTACTCCTTCCAGAATGCATTTTCTTAGCATTTGCACATTACCTAGGTTACCCAAACCTTATATCTAAAAGTAAAACTAGTCCCACAGCAAGACACATGGACGTAGCGGGGGTATTTAGGTAGCTTTTCTTTTCCTTAAGGAAAAGCGTCACACCAGCTTTTCCGGCGAGAGGAAGGCAATAACTGCACTGCAAATTCTCGCCGCGTGAGGCCGGTGGTCAATCTCAGCAGATGTGAAAAGAAAGTTACATCACAGCGCAATGATGCTGTCAACACTTACAGGCAATAATATTCCCATATCTGTTCTTCATTCTGTTTTCATCTTTCTTAGCGGAGTCCCATGGTGCAGACTGCCCTTCAAAGAAGCTCTGGAAGAAAGAGAAAAGTGACATGACAAATTACAATTCGGTGCAGTAAACAAACGCAGGGATTTTAACGATGGAGGGTGTTCTTAAAAAATGTACGAGGGTCAAGGAAGGAAACGAATGTTCACAGGAAAGAGATAATGGATTATTAAACTACTTTATATATTAAATATTTAGTTTTTTTTTGTTTTCCTTTAGTTAAAATGTTACAAATATGGATGGGGACTGAAGAATAAGCCCCGAATTCATCTGTAGGATGTATTAAAAATGGCTGGGTGTTTATCTCTATTGTACTTGAGTCTTTAACAGAGAAAACTTAACATTTCTTTCAACTTCTTAATTATGTCATCATCTTTCAGTGTTCTCCTGTGAGATATAAAGATATCATTTTTCTTCCCAATTGCAAACTGAAAGATTTATTTTTGGTTAAAATTGAAAGTAGGTAAGCTAAGACTTCACAACTTCAAGCTTAAAATCCTCTAAGAACTTCTGCCAGAGTTTTCCCTTCATTTGCAATGGAGCTCAGATGTCCATTTATTTAAGGATTTGGCATTATTAAGCCCAGGGTCTTTAATCTTTGGGTTAGTAGTCAGATATACATTTTCCCATTCAAGTTATAATGAAAATGTCCTCTGCTGTCAGCTGACATGTGAAAAAAAATCTGGGATTTTAGTTTCCACTTTAGTCCACATTCTGTTTCACCTTCATGTAGTCGACGCTACGAGGAAGTGTTGGGAGGAAGGATGGTAGCAAGCAGCATTTGGTGACACTGATCTGTTGTTTCTCCTGTACCTACTTTTACATTTCTGGCAGCAACTGGGAAAGAAGAGACGAGCAGGAGGAAGACATGAAGGCAGAGCAGGTGCCTGAAAGCATCGTCCTGAAACATTCCGGGGCCAGAGAATGTGCTGCCAGGAACTCATATCCTCAAACACACCTCAGGGCGGCCTCCCAACTTCCCTCTTTAGAACAGAAAGCTCCTTTCCACTCCCTTAATCTCCATCCCCCCAGAGCATCTGGCCATCTTGGCTATTTACACCAGTAGCCTCTATTAAATGATCAGTCTGGGGTTCAATGGAAACAATTTCTGATCCCTTTTCATGGGTCCAGTTGTGCCCGATCAGTTGAACTGCTCCTTAGTACGACTGCGGTGGGGACACATCTGCTCACAGACCCCATGGGAAACAGTTTTTAGTGACGGCTGACTTACGATGTGGTGTTAATTTCTGCAGTATAGCAAGGTGACTAGTTATATACATTCTTTTTATGTTCTTTTCCATTATGGTTTATCTCAGAATATTGAATCTATTAATAGTTCCCTGTGTTATATGGTATGACCTTGTAGTTTATTCATTCTGTACACAACAGTTTGCATCTGCTAACTCCAAACTCCCAGTTCATCCCTCCCCACTCCCAATCCACTTAGTATAATCCTTAGTTGCATTTGATTTGCTACAGATGACATTATTTTGTTCTTTTTTAATGGCTGAGTAGTATTCCACCAGAGAAGGCAATGGCACCCCACTCCAGTACTCTTGTCTGGAAAATCCCATGGACGGAGGAGCCTGGTAGGCTGCAGTCCATGGGGTCGCTAAGAGTCGGACACAACTGAGTGACTTCACTTTCACTTTTCACTTTCATGTATTGGAGAAGGAAATGGCAACCCACTCCAGTGTTCTTGCCTGGAGAATCCCAGGGATGGGGAAGCCTGGTGGGCTGCCGTCCATGGGGTCGCACAGAGTCGGACATGATTGAAGCGACTTAGCAGCAGCAGCAGCAGTATTCCACCATATATATATATATATATATATAAACACATACAAATACCACATCTTCTTTATCCATTCATCTGTTGATGGACATGTAGGCTGTTTCAATGTCTTGGCTACTATAAATAGTGCTGCTATGAACATAGGGGGTGCATGTATCTTTTTGAATTACAGTAGTTTTATCTAGGTATATGCCCAGGATTATAGTAGTTTTGTCTAGGTATATGCCCAGGTATATGCTGGCTAATATGGTAGTTCTATTTTTAGTTTTCTGAGGAACCTCCATACTGTTTTCCAAAGCACTTGCACCAACTTACATTCGCATCAACAATATTAAATTGCCCATCTAAAATTAAGGTATCTTAGTCATAGTCATTGTTGACTCCTCGTTATCTTAATAGTTTTTACATTGTATTTATCATTTTAAAAAAAATCATGGAGGCAGACCAGGATTAGATGAACTACACATTAAGAGCTGTATTAGCAGATTCAGAGATTCAGGAAGAGAAGGGGTGGCAGAGGATGAGATGACTGGACGGCATCACTGACTCAATGCACAGAACTTTGAGCAAACTCTGGGAAATGGTGAAGGATGGGGATGCCTGGAGTGCTGTAGTCCATGGGGTGGAAAAGAGGCGGACATGACTTATCAACTGAATAACAACCACAGATTCACAATGTATACTGCTACTGAAGGGTAAGATGCCATGCAATGCAGGGCAAAAATAAGAAAAAACATTTTAAGGGTTATTAATAAATTAAATCAATAATACAGTAAAATCACGAGTTAATCCATCTAGAACAAGACCATTATAGGATAAAGGATTTATTCAGACATGTAACTTCTGTTCCTCCATAAAATATGCATTTAAAATAGCTTCAGGGATTTAAAAGTCATCCTCTTTTTCTGAATTGTGTCATTGTTATTCTATGAGTGACAGTTATTTTACCGTTGAGTAATGACTATTATTTAACTTCCCTTATGACATTTTAATTCTATTAATACTTTGAGTCTGTCGCGATGTAATTACCAATTTCATTCCCCTCTGCCTTCTCCACATGTGTGAAACTTTCCACTTTGTTTTTTTCACGGGAAGATGAAGAAGGGACCTGATTCTGGGAAAGACCTGGGTGTCTTCCAGGAGATCCCTGGCTACTAGTTAACTCACCAAAGGATAAGAGATAGATAGATAGGAGGGGGCAACTATGGCACAGGGAGGAGGCACTGGCTCCATGAGTACAAGGAGATGCTCTTGGGCCATGGGAGGCAATGCCACCCTGAGCCACTGATGCCAGCTCCTTCCCACTCTTGACAGACAGATGCTCTCCTGTGGAGACGGCGCTCACATCACACTTGTGTTTCTTTAGCATTGGTGGTGATCACAGGAATTCCAATAGCCCTTGCTTTAAAAAAAAGTTATTTAAAACATTTTATTTTATATTGGAGTATAGTGGTGTGCTGTAGTCCATGGGTTCCTGAAGAGTCAGACATGACTGGGCAACTGAATAACAACCACACAGCTGATTTAGCAAAATTGTGTTGGTTTCAGGTGTACAGCAAAGCGATTCAGTCATACATATACGTATGTCTATTCTTTTAAAAATTCTTTCCCTCATTTCCCTATTTATCAGAACATTGAGCAGAGTTCCCTGTGCTATATGGCTGGTCCTTGTGGATCATCTATTTTAAATATAGCAGTGTGTACATGTCAATCCCAAATTCCCAATCTATACCCCACCCCCCAACCCTTCACCCCTGGTAACCATAAATTCTCATTCTCTAAGTCTGTGAATCTAAAAGTTATCTTAATTTGGCTGTTTTCGTGTACCTGGTGACCAGGAAACAGACAAAAGCAATGAGATGATAACCAATCTCCCTGCACTTGAGCTCTGCATGTTTTTACGAGGGTGGGGCCCATGCTCTCCCTCTCCCAGCACTGACCACACGGGCGGGGGTATCGATAAGTGAGTAGGATGAAGAGTCCATTGCCTTGACTAATATTCATGAGAGCAGCAGCCACGGAGGACTGCCTGCCTGCTTTACATTGAGGATAGGAGAAACAGAGAGACCTTACCACAGACCAGCTCATCACAGACCAGCCTGGGCCAGACCTCAGTGCTTCCTGACTCTAAATCCATGGCTCTTCCGGCGCCCCTCCCGACAAGGACTTTGGAGGGGATAACAGTTAAATTCACACATGGCCAAGGACTGCTTTCCAATCTAGGTCATACCTTCTTGTCTCTAAATGAAGGTTTACAACAAGAGAATATGAGATGTTGGATTGCTTCCCCAAAACAGGAAATTTTAACTCCAGGTATAATGTGATTGTCACAGGGAAGGGACAGCAGGAGTGAGTCAGCAGAAGTGACAGTTCTTGCCATGAACCTCCCAGCTTCCTATCCAGGAATAATATGAATAAGTTTAAGTGGCAAGATGTATTTTCTCTAAACAAAAGCAAAACAAAGCAAAACAAAAAGCTGCTTCAAGGAAACGATCGGACGGCTGGTACCACCCATGCTCTCTGAACTCGTGGATTTGCTGACTGGGTCTAGCATATTCTGGCGCAGTTTTGCTTCCAATTATGCAGCCAATCTCCCCCGGAATTCACTCATGATGAAAACCATGTGTTCTTGTCTTTGGCTTGTAACATCAGTAATATACCTAATGGGGAACTCAGAGAGTACAAAAGGACTTTCTAGATTGATAACTTGGCTTTATTTCTTTTTGTTATGGAGATGATCATTGTAAAAATTTCTAAGATGGACCCAGTTGTAAACGTCACAGCTTTCCATTAGCGTACATTAAAATAGTTGAGAAAACATTTACCTTAGACTGGATTCCCTCTTATTCCTGCAGTAGGATGAAAGTCAACTGTTTAAATTTCTACTTAGAAAATAAAACTTTGTCTGTAGCTCTAGAGCCACTTGGCATTCAGAGAAGCTGTGACATGAAGATGGGTCTTTGACAGAGTGAGTCCCTGGCTGCCTTCCTGGCCTGTCAGGGACATGGAACACAGTTTCCTGTCTGGCCCCCAGCGAGGCCCAGCACAGATCTGAGACTCCAGGGACAGACGTGGCTCTTCCTCCAGGCTTTGTCTTCCTGAGGCACCGAGCCTTCTGACTACTCTGTGACATACCACTTTTTTTTTTTTTTGCAGACCATGAGTTGGACAGATAGCTGCTAATAAACCCACTAGTGAAATGCACCCAAGGAAAATTAAGTAATTTTGCTACACAATCATTCTACTATGTCCTTTTTCACAGCCCTTTTGGCTTCTAAATATCTTCTAATAAATGAAGCAAATCGACACACATTTTAGAAGATTTTCTGCTGGGCATTTTTCTTGGGGGTAAGAACAAAAGGTTCTTTGGCTATCTTTTTTATCTGCAAGGAGGTCAAAAGTTGTATGTGTTCCAATAAAGCTACATCAACTGAATCACTGAATGCTTTCAGAAGAATCCTACTTGGAACCAGTCTTCCTGAGAAGGAAGAAATCACATCGTTTATGAGGCTCTAGAGAAGAGCTGCTACCCTCACATTTACTGGAAGGAAAGCCAACCAGGTTTTGAATCCTGCAGTGGCTGAGACAGAGAGAGCTTGGGTTCTTGACGAAACACGAGGATTCCTGAGCACAGGAATTTTGGGGGCGATACTCAGCTTGCCCACCCTGAAGTTTACATTTAAGTACAACCTTCAAATCCTCCTTAATCTCTCCAGTCTTTGCTTGACTAAAGTTATGAGCAGGTTGTGGTTAAAATCCAATTTAACCAAAGCATAGGAGAATCTTTAAAAAAGAGGACCAGTGAGACATAGCAAAGGCAATGCAAGAGCATCATTAGCTGCTGATAAGGCCCTGTCCTCGGAGCAGCCGCATAAAGACCAGTTTGGGAGACACCTCGGCAGTCCAGGTCCCAGGGTGCTTTTCACAGCAGGCCTTTTTAAATACAATTTGTGCAGTTAGGCAATATTTAATGTTCAGGGCCTATTTTTAATATGCAGATACAATTCAATGCACCAACTATGGACTTTTTATTATTTAAAAAAACACTTTATGTTATTTTGGGGATTTAAGTTAATGGCCTTGCTATACCGTCTGTTAGAATTTTCATAAATAGACTTAGGCTTTGACTCTACTTAAAATGTAATTAAAGTGTTTCCTCTGACTACCTTAGCTCATATATACTGAGAAGAGGCAGCAAACCGGGGAACACTCTGAAAGAGTAATAAGTCTCAGAAACAATAAAAATGAAGGCAGGCAAGCTCCAGCGAATACCAATGACTCCACGTGAAGATGCCACACGGTCCCCAGGCACAGAGCAGAAGGACAGGGGACATCTCTCACACAGCCGTTTTTGTCTGAACAGGAAACATGTTTTTGCGATTCAGTAACTTCCTCCCCAGTTCTCATCCCACCGTCACTTTCCGCAGGATTTAATGGTACATCTCAGTTGCCCACCTCAAGAGAACTTGACTCCAAAATGCTGCAGTCTGTTAAAAATGCCAGATACAAAAAAAGGAAGAAAAAACCCCTATTGAACAGAAAAGCTGCCTGGAAGAACAGGATGCAGGTCAGGGCTGTACATAATGCACAGTATGTTCTCAGGCAGTGTGGAATCGAGTTTTTTTTGAAGCTTCTGAAATCGAATTTTTCCTCCCTTTCTCATATGAACTGAACCGGGCACATAAAATGACTAAGATCATCATGCTCAAAGAAGGAAGATGCACCCCCTGGTGTGTGCCAAGTCCCTCAACTTTCTTTGTTTTCTGTCCATACGACTTTTTGGGTTCTTCCAAGTGTTGTACTTTATTTGGCCCATATAAACTATTTATTGTTATTGCATGAAAGCAACGGAAGACACAACTATGGCTGCTGGACAGGCCGCAGAGTGGAGTGCCGATGGGAAGGTGGCCCAGGAGCTCGGGGCCAGAGACAGCGGTGGCCACCGGTCCCTGTCATCATCAATGTCCTGGATGGAGGCAGCCAAAGGGACTGTGTGAGGCTCAAGAGAGGTGAGCACTGGGAGGAACCAGAATCTTGACTCATGTTCTGTTGTTGTTCTTGCTCACTCACTAAGTCATGTCTGACTCTTTGCAACCCCATGGACTGCAGCATGCCAGGCTCCTCTGTCCTCCAGTATCTCCTGGCATGCATGCAGGCTTAGTCGCTCAGTTGTGTCTGACTCCCTGCCACCCCACGGACTGTAGCCTGTCAGGCTACTCTGTCCATGGGATTCTTCAGGCAAGAATACTGGAGTGGGTTGCCATTATTATCTCCTGGAGTTTGGTCAAATTCATGTCCACTGAGTTGGTGATGCTATCTAACCATCTCATCCTCTACTATCCCCTTCTCCTGCCCTCAGTCTTTCCCAGCATCAGGGTCTTTTCCAATAAGTCAGCTCTTTGTATCAGGTGGCCAAAGTATTGGAGTTTCAGCTTCAGCATCAGTCCTTCTAGTGAATATTCAGGCTTGATTTCCTTTAGGATTAACTGGTTTGATCTCCTTGTAGTCCAAGCGACTCTCAAGAATTTTCTCTGGCACCACAATTTGAAAGCACTGATTCTTTGGCACTCAGCCTTCTTTATGATCCAACTCTCATATCCGTACATGATGTATGGAAAAACTGTAGCTTTGACTATATGGACCTTTGTTGGCAAAGTGATGTCTCTGCTTTTTTATATGCTGTCTAGTTCATGCACTGTTACTTCTAAACAAATTGGAATCTAAATGTCAACATTCTGATATCTTTAAAAAAGTTGCTAATTAATCTCAGGACTTCAAATGGCCATGTTTTCTTGCAATTTAATTCAACTCCATTTTTGAAGAATTTTTCTATTTTGCGAGATTCAGTGGGTGATGACCTTCTCAGTGGTTGCTCTATGGCCTTCCTGCTCTCTAACATCTCTATTTCATGTGAAAATGGAATTGACGTTTGCAGCCTAAAAAAGTTATGTGATGTTTCAGTGCCCAGAAACACTACCCCTGACATTTGACTGAGTTTAAAAATGTTTTTTATTCTGTTGGATATTGCTCTGAATGAGTGACTTTTTACAGCAATGTCATATATGAATAATATATGCTTATGGGATCTTTGAAGCTCTACCAGGTGAGTCTTTTTATTTCTACTGTACCAAGAAGGGAATTTAGGATCAAAAGGTGTGAAGTGGCTTGTCTGAGATCAGACAGTGGAGAAGCC
Organism: Bubalus bubalis; assembly: GCF_019923935.1. Lineage (NCBI taxonomy): Eukaryota > Metazoa > Chordata > Mammalia > Artiodactyla > Bovidae > Bubalus > Bubalus bubalis. Next base: position 21,169,740 of record NC_059178.1, read on the forward strand.
GAGACTGAGGGCTGTTGGTTCTGAACTCTGTCCCTCACACTTGCCCACCGAGCTGGCCACATCTCACTGTGCGTGTAGCTTTCTGAAGCCATCCGGCCGAGGGTCATAAGCTGTGAGGCATTTCTGCTTCCCACTTTTTGTGGAATAAGCTTGTTGGACAAGGGAATGACGGAGCATGAAACGGCTGGATGGTATCACCGACTCAATGGACATGAATCGAGCAAATTCCAGGAGAGAGTGAAGGACAGGGGAGCCTGGTGTGCTGCAGTTCATGCAGTCACAAAGAGCCAGACACGGCTCAGCGATGGAGCAAGCTTGTTGGATGACATACAACTCTGTTGCTGTCTGCACACTGGTTTTCCGGGCATGGGAAGCCAGGTGCACCCTGGAGGAACCCGCAACCTACCTGCCTTTCAGTCAGCATGCCCAATTTCAAAACCCTCTTTTTTTCTACCTTGAGAATCACTGAAGTACTAAGTTCCTGCTAATGATATGACATATCCCTCAAGTGAAGTGAAGCAGGAAAAAAATCTGAAAACCACTGATCAAGTGGGCAGAGGAAAAAATACTCTTCAGTTGAGTGATGGAGAAAAAGAGGTAAAAACAGTCACTTTGAAGCCTGGGTTGTTGCTAAACATTCCACAGGCATGGCCAATGTCCTTCGGGATTATAGAGACTGAGGCATAGTAAGATGGCTTTGCTGCTGCTGCTGCTAAGTCGCTTCAGTCATGTCCACCTCTGTGCGACCCCATAGACGGCAGCCCACAGGCTCCCCTGTCCCTGGGATTCTCCAGGCAAGAACACTGGAGTGGGTTGCCATTTCCTTCTTCAATGCATGACAGTGAAAAGTGAAAGCGAAGTCGCTCAGTCGTGTCCGACTCTTAGCGACCCCATGGACTGCAGCCTACCAGGCTCCTCCGTCCATGGGATTTTCCAGGCAAGAGTACTGGAGTGGGGTGCCATTGCCTTCTCCAAGATGGCTTTAAAAAGGGGCTATTTTGTAAAAAATGCATTACAGACTGAAATATGGGACTGGAAACCATAAAACTCCTAGAAGAAAACTTAGGCAGGACTTTCTTTGACATAAATCATAGCAACATTTATTTGGATCTTTCTCCTAAAGCAAAGGAAATAGAAACAAAACCAAATGGGACCTAATTAAACTTAAAAGCTTGTGCACAGCAAAGGAAACCATCAACAAAATGAAACAACAACATACAGAATGGGAGAAAGTATTTGCAAATGATGTGACTGATAAGGGTTAATATGCAAATATATAAACAGCGCATATAACTCAGCATCAAAAAAACAAACAACCTGATTAAAGAATGGGCAGAAAATCTGAATAGACATTTTTCCAAAGAAGACATACAGAAGGCCAACAGGCACATGAAAAGATGCTCAACATCGCTAGTCATCAGATCAGATCAGATCAGATCAGTCGCTCAGTCGTGTCCGACTCTTTGCGACCCCATGAATCGCAGCACGGCAGGCCTCCCTGTCCATCACCAACTCCCGGAGTTCACTCAGACTCACGTCCATCGAGTCAGTGATGCCATCCAGCCATCTCATCCTCTGTCGTCCCCTTCTCCTCCTGCCCCCAATCCCTTAAAACTACAATGAGATATCACCTCACACCTGTCAGAATGGGCCTCATCACAAAGAACAGAAATATCAAACCTAGAGGTTGTGGGGCACTTACATTCTTACCAACAGTGTGCACTTGTCCACTGTTAGTGGGAATGTAAGTTGGTGCAGTCACTGTGGAAACAGGACGGACTTTTTTCCTCAAAAAAACTAAAAATAGAACTACCATATGACCCAGCAATTCCACTCCTGGCTATGTATAAAAAAAAATGAAAAACTAATTTGATGTGCACCCCAATGTTCATAGCTGCATTATTTACAGTAGGCAAGACATGTAAAAACCTGTGTCCATCAACAGATGAACGGACAAAGAAGATGTGGTATGTATTACAATGGGACACTGCTCAGACATTAAAAAAAAAGATAAAATTTTGCCATTTGAAATAACTGGGTAGACTTGGAGGGCATTATGTTGAGTGAAATGAGTCAATCGGAGAAAGACAAATATTGTATGATATCATCTACATGTGGAAAAACCAAACCAGTGAATACAGCAAAAGAGAAGAGACTCACAGATATAGTGGTTACAGGGGGGAGAGGGAAAAGAGGACAAGATGAGGTAGAGGCTTAAGAGGTACAAACTACTAGGTATAAAATAAATAAGTTACAAGGATGTGTTGTTTAACACAGGGAATATAATCAATATTTTATAATAATTATACATGGAATATAACATTTGAAAACTGAGAGTCACTATGTTTACACCGAAGACTTACAAAATATTGTACATCAGATGTACCTTAATAATAAAATATATATACATAAAAGGAGGCTATTTTGATATATTTGGGGATTCAGCTGAGTACTAACTCTAAGAGGCAGAGGATAGCTGTTCAGGGATATTCATTCTCTTCCTGGTATTCATTCCTCTTCCTTTGTTCCCTGGAAGAAGCTTAGTGACAAGATTCCTGGTGCTCGGCAGGGCCCAGCAATCCCTCTCATCTGGGCAGCCTTCTAAGGCCTGGGCACCCCTGTCCCACACACGTGAGTGAGATGGAGCGGGCCTCTATGGTCCTTCCCCACCGTGTCCTCCATCTGCATTTTGTGTGTAGAAAAACTTTAGCCAAAGAATAAGTTTAATCAGAGAAGTGGGAAGATGCAGAAACAAAGGAAAGCAATTCAACAGGACTCAACAATAGTAGTTTAGTTACTAAGCAAAGGCAAAGACCTTTAGTTCCTTCTCAGGGCAATAGATAATATTCTCAGCCATATCCTGTGAGCTGTCTAAAAATACTGAAACCCCACCAGGTGGAAGAAGTTAATCACATGATGACCAGACTGTAACCATGACATAAGCTGCCACGGTTCTGAGAACTAGCCTCAGGAAATGGGAACAAACAGACCTTGGAACTGAATACTAACTGCACCTAAAACAATCAAGGTGATGTAGGTCAGACCACTGATGACCAATTTCAAGACGACAGTTAGAGCTGACTGTGCTGTTTCTGCATGGAGCCCTTCCCCCCATCTATAAAAGCCCTGGCCCACTGGTGGTCAGTGGAGGAGAGTTGGTCTTTGGACAGGAGTCCATCCTCTCTCAGGTTGCTGGCTTCCGAAAGAAAGCCAACTTTTCTTTCCACCAACCTGGCCTCTTTACTGGCTTTCAAGGGGAAAGCAGCCAGACCCCACTTTCAGCCTCATGAGGATGTTGTCACCCACTGATGCTGCAGAGGCAGCTCAGAGTCTCAGGGAATCTCTGGTCCTGTGGCACTGGTCCCTGAAGGGGGCTCTCAAGGGCCATCACGAGGAGGCCATCCCTCAGTTTGAAGGTCAAAGGCTGCATTTGCAGACTCATTCTTGTCGATGGTCCTGATGGGGCCTCTGCTGCCTCTTGTGCACCTGCCCCCCTGGGGGCGCGGCAGGGCTGCACTGCAGGGATTTAGAGCACTGTTCATAGTCACTACAAAGAACTTGGTCAGAACTTCATTTTCTGACTTCAACACTGCCTGTCTCTGATCACGGTGGACATCATGAGATAAGCAGTTTTGCAAAGGTTCTGGAACTTGGACCTGGCCTGTCCTCACTGTATTATCCTGGTGCATGGGGTGTCAAAATTGTGATGCCAATGAGCAGCTCGTCACAGCTCGCACCAAAAAGCGGACTGCTCTGCTTTCCAGGTTGGGGAGAGTGCCTGAAGCAGTTGCCTTGCAGACTCTCTAAGTCACTGTGGGTTTGAGTCTTCCTCGGAGATTGCTAGCATCTCTCAGAGAGAGAGCGGTTTTCATTTCCCCTCAGATGCAGATACTGCCGGGGTCTGAGATGATAATACCACTCAAGGACTGTAATTTCCTCCACCTCTGTACCTGCCTTGGAAGAGTGATTTGTTGGTAAGCCTGTGCCAATGGTGCCCACATCTTCAGAGATGAGCAAGCATCCCTTCTGGAAAAAAGGAATCCCTGAAACGTCTAGAGAATAAATGGATGCTTCTGCAGAAAGTGAGCTGCTCCTTTCCTTTCAAGACCAGCCAGAAATTCTGACTTCCATGCACCTCTGGCCTGCATCACTGCAGTAGTGTCCTACCTGGCCACTCCACTGCCTTCTGGTTTATACCCTTCTCCTGGGAGAGCTTTCACAAAAGCATGTGGGTACCTGCCTCTGTCCTATTTGAATACCTAAGAAGTCTCCCTGCTGAACAGGGTGGTGGTAAGGACTCAAGGCTCCACACGTGCAATGCACCAGGAAACAGGAAGTGCTCAGTCAGCTTTAGCAGTTACTGTTCTTGTTCTAACATCAGAGCTCCAAACTTCGATGATAATCAATCCTTACTGACTTTGCAGCCATTTTTTGGTACTGTCTCCCTGATAATATCCTTTCCATTCTTCTCCATCCGTCTTCCCTCCATGGGTTCTGTATAGCATTTAGAAGTGGGGTGATTATTGTTTCATCTTTCCCGTCTGTTAACAAACATCTTTTCCAAGGTGTTTCTTGGAGGGCTGTGAATTTTAAACTGTCCTCACCTCACGAATCACAGCACAGAAGCTCCATCAAATGTGATGGAAAATCTAAGGATACTTTTTTAGACATGACAGGCTTAAGAATGAACAAGTGTAGCATAAAAGGGAATTTTAATGAGAGGTTTCCGACTCTCTTTTTGACATCTATTCATTTACAAAACCTATCAGCACCATTCCTAGGCTCTTCCTGCAGAACCCAAGACATGGAGATTCACGGTAAAAATTTAGAAGGGAGGATTATTTTAGAAACTTGGAAATCAAGGCAGTGGAGAATAATTACATCTCAATGTATTCTGTAAGAAAGTCCACGTTCTTTTAGAAGCAAATATTTTTAGTGAAAATTATAATCTATTTTGAAATTGGAGTCATAGCTGCTTTCCTTTACTGACTGATGTTTGGCCAAGTGTTGTTTCTTATTGAGAGTTGGGTGTGGAGGGTCCTTACAAAACTAAAAATAGAGCTACCACATAACTTAGCGATTCCATTCCTGGGCATATGTCTGGAGAAAGCCATAATTTGAAAGGATGCATGGACCCCAGTGTTCATTGCCGTTATTATTAGTAGCCAGTGGTGCTACTGCATCAGTATTATGCAGTAGCCAGGACACAGAAGCAAACTAAATGTCCATCAACAGTAGAATGCATGAAGAAGATATGATCTATACACACGCACACACGGGAATATTGCTCAGTCATAAAAAAGAATGAAATGAGATGTGGATGGACCAAGAGATTGTCATACAGAGTGAAGTAAGTCAGAAAGAGAAAAACAAATATTGTAATATTGTATAATATGGCTTATATGTGGAATCTAGAAAAAATGGTACAGATGATCTTATTTGCGAAGCAGAAACAGAGTCACAAATGTAGGGAACAAACTCATGGTTACCCAGGGCTGAAGAGGGTGGGAGGAACTGGGAGACTGGAATTGACATAGACACACTATTGATACTATGAACTAGATAACTAATGGGAACCTTACTTGATGCTCCATGGTGACCTAAATGGGAAGGAAAACCAAAAACGAGGGGACATATGTTTACATAGAAATGATTCACCGTACTGTACAGCAGAAACTAACACAACATTATAAAACCACTATACTCCAATAAAAATAATAAAAAAAAGAAAGTTGGTGACACCATCATCCTAGACATTTGGAGACTTCTTGTGATGAAAGACTTGGCTCTGAGCCTTGCCTTAGACTCTGGGTGTAAGGGGGAGATTAGAAATGAAGTGAAAACAGTGAGCCTGCACCAGGCAGGGTGGGAGTCTTGGCGGAATTTTCCACGTGCTGACCACCCCTCCAGAGAAAGGGGATCCTGAAAGAACGGCAAAACTAATACAGATATGTAAAGTCTAAAAATAAAATAAAATTAAAAAAAAAAAAAAGAACTAACTCATCTTAAAGCAGATCAAACATCACTGGCTACGACCACCTTACCATTGACCTTGGGGTGGGATGCTTCATTTATTTGAATGTGCTCCCTACAGACTGTTATCTTCTGAAGATGCTCTGGGTTTGGGGAGCTGCAGGGAGGTGGAGGGGAAGATGAAACAAGGATCCCGAAGGGTCGTGAGGATGACCCAGCAGCCAGGATCGCTCCATAAGCTGGTCCTGTCTTGGTCTGTGCGTCCCCGCTTCACCATCTCCCCTGTCTTCTTACCTCTTCCCTCTAATTTATTTAGTTAAAGAAGCATATATTTAAATATGGGCTTCCCTGGAGGCTCAGTGGTAAAGAATCTGCCAGCAATGCAGGAGACCTGGGTTCAGTCCCTGGACTGGGAAGATCCCCTGAAGGAGGGCATGGCAACCCAGTCCAGTATTCTTGCTTGGAGAATCCCATGGACAGAGATGCCTGGCCAGCTACAGTCCATAGGGTTACAAAGAGTTGGACACGACTCAGCAACTAACACATTTTTCATATTTAAATATGTCTATTTGGAAATGAGATTTTGTATCACTTCAGTAAATGGAAAGTCAAAACATACACCACAGGTATGGATAACAGAAAAAGGAAAGGCAATGAAACCACAACAGAGCTATTGGCCTCGCCTGGCAGCGCTTGGGCCACGTTTGGAGCCCGAGGTCTCTGCTTCTCAGGTGAGAGAGACGCACTAGCCCCAATCTAGGTCATAGAGGAACTGAAGGAGTGAAAGAACCAGCTGGATAGGCAACCACTTCCTCACCCTGTGTCTCAGCCTGTTCATTCATCGTGAGTGGACCTCCCCAAAGCCACCAGGCACATCATCTATCATTTGCATCTCACACTGTGGTTGGGGCACAGGGATCTCTGAATTCACCCCCAATCTTGGCTCCCAACACAGGGTGCAGGAGAAGATAGAGCCTGGGATCCAGGACTCAAAGGGTGGTGTTGAAACCCCAGGTCTGATGGATTCCTGAGCACGAGGCCACAGGCCAGTTCCTGAACTTGCTTTTTAATTTATCCAATTGGAATAGTCTAATAATTTAAATTACTTAACAGAATTGCTTTCAGTATTCAAACCAATGGATATCAGTGACAAGAACACAAAGGATCCTTTACACATTAAGTGCCAGCCATATAACAGTGGAGCCTAGTGGGCTACAGTCCACAGGGTCTTAAAGAGTTGGACACAGAACAGCAGCTGAGCATGCATGCACACACACACACAACTGTCATGTCATCAGTATAATGCATGTCATGCACAGGGAAGCAGAGCGTGAAGGTCTGTCTCTTTCTCACACGGTGGAGCTGAGCCCCTCTGCATCCTGGCAGGTAGGCGGTGTTCTGTGTTAGTGAACGCACAGGTGACACATAAATCAGAAGATTCCTACATTACAAGGGTATATGAATTTAATATTTTTGAAGCTTGGTTCTTAAAATATTTTCTTAAATTATATGCTTTTATTTAGGTTTAAATAAATTACTATCATGATTAAATAAGAGAGTGCTACTGACCCAGGGAACCATGTTCAACATCCTGTGATAAACCATGATGAAAAAAGAATATGAAAAGGATTATGTATGTATATGGATCACTTTGCTATTCACCAAAGCTAACACAACACTGTAAATCAACTATACTTCAATTATAAAACAAAGGGAATACTACTGAAGAGGCACCGCTTACATGGAGGGCATTGTACTTAGCGTTTTAAAAACTCCATCAGTGTTCTACAGGGTAATTTTTTTTTTAGGATCATAATCTGCTGAAAGGACACGAATTAGTTTAAGTGAACCAAGGTCAGGTGCTAAAAGGAAGTAGCCAAAAGTGTATTTGGAATCTGCTGATGTTTTAAAAAATGACGAGTTGGCCCTAATTCAAGGAACCAGATATTAGATTAAAGCCTTGGGGGCACATAGTTCCATTTTTTATTTAGAACTACAAGGTTTGGGATTAAACTAAAAATGGGACGCTTCATGCTATCAGAAGTAATGCCTCCAAACATTTTAGAGAAGGCAAGAGAATTGAGAGTAAAGTAAAGGCAAGGGTCAATTTTGAAATGCAGAGAGCAAAGATCCAGTGCCCTCAGAGGACCTATATTACCATCTCCATCACAAGACAGAACTAACTTTCACATAACAGGCAGACACGGGTGTTGTAGCCAAGAAGATTTCTGAAAGGGAAGCTGAATTTTTGCCAAAAAGAAGTGTAGTAAGGAAAAAGAACTTTGGTTCAAAATATTTTGATTACATAACAATTCTTTTAGTGAAATCACAAGAAACTCTCAATATTAATTAAAAGCAACAGATAATAGATGACATTATTGTTATATTAATTAAGTTCTAAATATTCTTCTAGGTGCTTTACCCGTAATGTCTCATAGACATTATCATTATTTTAAGTCTTTATTGAATTTGTTACAGTATTACTTCTGTTTTATGTGTTGGGTTTTTGGCTGTGAGGCACGTGGTATCTTAGCTCCCTGACCAGGTATTGAACTTGTACCTTCTGCACTGGAAGAAGGCAAAGACTTAACCAGTGGACCCCCAGAAAAGTCCTTAATATCGCATAGATATTATTATTTGTAACATTACTGCTTTATTATTATGCATAATAACACATGTTATTTATCTAAAACATCTCATAGATGTCTCCTCCTTATAGATACGACTCCTTCATTCCTTTTCTTCTTATAGTTTAATTTACGCTCAGGAAGAGATTTCGGTATATTCATGAAAGTCAACCTGATTATTACCATCACCAGTGAGTTCAGGAATAATTATGTTAATAATTAATAACTTTGAATTTTAAACTATACCAAAGAATAACTTTTTAAAAAACTTTTTTTATCTTGAAATAATTCTAGGCTCACAGGGAGCCTAGAAATAGCTCAGAGAGGCCCTGTGTACCCTTTAATTTTCCCAGGGGCTACCAATGGAGAAGGAAATGGCAATCCACTGCAGCACTCTTGCCTGGAAAATCCCATGGACGGAGGAGCCTGATAGGCTACAGTCGGTGGGGTCACAAAAGGTCGGACACGACTGAGCGACTTCACTTTCACTTTCACCAATGGTTACCACATAACTTCAGTGCCATATTAAAACCAGGAAACACAAGCTGGACCAATGTAGGTGCCATTTTATGGAAGAAGTTTAAGTTTTGATTTCTCTAGAATGAATGCCCAGAATGGGACTGCTGGGTTGTATGGTAAATGTGTGTTTAATTTTTAAAGAAACTGTCAAACTATTTTCAGGCGAGGCTGTCCCATTTTACATTCTCTGGCAATTTACAACTGAATTCTAACCAGCATTTGGTATTGTCTCTACTTTTTATTTCAGCTGTTGTAATCTGCACGTAGTGATGTCTCTTCGTGATCTAATTTGCATTTTGTTAATGGCTGTTCATGGTATCTTTTCATGTGTTTATTTGCCCTCCATTATCCTCTCTGGTGAAGTGTCTTCTATTTTCTAGTTGGATTATTTGCTTTTTTACTGTTGAGTCTCAGAGACCTTCTTATTTTCTCAGATACAAGTCCCTTGTCAAATATGTGGGTTGCAAATACTTTTTCTCAGACTAGAGCTTGTCTCTTTATCCTCTTCACATCATCTTCTAGAGCAAACATTTTTTACTTTAATGAAGTCCATTCTCTTGACGGTATTTCTTTTATGGATCGTGCTTTTGATGTGACGTCTAAAAACTGTTCACCAAACCTCAGGTCCCCCCAAACCAAAATTACTTTTATTGGATTGAAAACATTGCAGGAGTTTGTAATGTCCGATAATTCAGTTACTAAAATGAACAGTAATGAGTGTTGAAAAGTTGACATTGCAGAGTTGGTGTCAGCACGTAAGCTGGGAGGCGTATGTGAGGACGTATGTGGACCCCACAAAGCTCTCCAGGGCGACTCAGGAGCCTCCCTTCCCTGCTTCTTTCTCTGCCCCTGAATGAACTGGGAGGCAGCCCCCTTTCCCAGGGTTACTGTCTGTGACCTGCATCCTTTCTGGGGAAAGGAGGATGCTGCAGATAAGGCTGAGGGAAAAGAAGATGTTGACCCTCAGTCCCTGGCTCAATCGAGCTCCCTAAACAAGGCAGAGTGGCTGCATCCTGTCCGCTCGGTCCCCTGGGGGCACCAGCCACACAGGAAGCATGTGCAGCACAAGGGGTTGTGACCACGGCACTGGAGGGAGCATCTTCTGTCCTCCCAGGGAGAATCACGCTCAGCTGCCATGGGGTCAGGGAGGCAACCCCTGCAACACGCATCCTACTGTAGGCTGAGGAGGAGAGAGCAAGGAGAACACCGTCTTCTAAAGGAAGACAGTGGATGGAAGGAAACCTTTGTGGACTTGCCAGGACATGCAAGAGCCCAGGGAAAGGCCGAGAAAGCAACAAGGAAGCTTAGAAGTAAAATGGAGAGGAAAGGCTGTCAACGGGCTTACCGTGGCCGTCGCCCCACTCCTCAGCTGGGGTACGATCTGCAGTGACACAGGGTGGGCAACTCTGGCAGCCAGAATTAAAAGAACTATACCCGGCTGCTGAAGAGGAGCAGTTATCTGCAGAGTCCTGGCTGTTAATCAAGGGTCTTCCGGCTTTCTCCAGCTCTGTGAGCTATGAGGGGCCCCAAGCTACAAAGGCTTATATGTGAGTGACCTTCACATTTCATATTCCTGGCAGTAGATGGTGACTTCAACAGATGTCATTACTGCACGTCATCCTTTCAAAATGTTCACATTTAGATCAGCTTTGACAGATGAGAACATTTTCCAGGATATATGATCTTGGAAGAGGAGATTTTATAACCTTCCTAAAGAGTCTGTCTATTCAGACATGCATCCAAAGCAGCAGTTACAAAAATGCTTTGGAAAAGAAGTAAATGGACATGGATAGACCTAGACACGATCTTATTAAGAGAAGAAAGCCAGAGAAAGACAAAACTCTATGATATCACTTATATGTGGAATCTAAAATATGACACAAGTGAAATTATTTACAAAACAGTGAGTGACTCAGACATAGAAAACAAACTTATGGTTGCCAAAGGGGACAACAGAGGAGGCAGGGAGGGATAAATTACAAGTTTGTGACTAAGGTACACATATTACTATATATATATATAATAACCAACAAGGACCTACTGTACAGCACAGGAAACTCTACTCAGTATCTTATAATAACCCATAATGGAAAAGAATCTGAAATATATATATATATATATATATATATATATATGTATTAGTTGCTCAGTCGTGTCTGACTCTTTGTGACCCCATGGACTGTAGCCCGCCAGGCTCCTCTGTCCATAGAATTCTCCAGGAAAGAATACTGGAGTGGGTAGCCATTCCCTTCTCCAGGGGATCTTCCTGACCCAGGGATCAAATCTGAGTCTCCTGCATTGCAGGCAGATTCTTTACTGCCTGAGCCACCAGGGAAGCCATATATATATCCATATATATCTGCAACACAACACTGTAAGTCAACTATACGTCAACAAAAAAAGGGAAATAAATGGTGCTATCTACAGAAGTACGTCTCTGGGTGGAAAACCACAGTAAGAAAGAGTGATCATTTCAATCCATAGGAGAGTGTGGGGCTATCCAGGACATGCAGACTCCAGCATCACTGGGAACCCACTTCTGACTTTCAGGCCCACCATGTCTGAGGGTTACATGCAGAGTTCACAAGAATGCTATGTCCCACGGCTCCTTTCTTAATTCTAGCAGCTATGATTTTTTTCCCTTATTTCTAGCAGCTACCCAAGAACTTCAAATGAATTTATAAGCAATTACCTTTCCACTGAAATGCATAATGTGATCAGGTCTTTCATTTATTTATTTTTTCATTTGCCTCTGCTCTCACCGACTCCTGCAACAATCCCTCAATCAGAAGGGAAGGTGGAGGCTTAATGACTTTATGTATAATTTAGTTTTCTGCAATGGGCCCCTCACTTACTGTTCTACAGAAGCGTAGGAGAGCATGGCACCTTACCAGACTTAAAAGGACACTGAAGACATGTATTTCAGCTCTGCGTTTTTGTCCTGTGACTTCTTTCATTTGGACTGTGTACTCAGGTTAAATTAGCTGCTTTAAAATGTTACAACGTTGAGCCCAGGAGACAGCAGATGTTTTTGATTTTTTTGCATTGCACCCCAAATAGGAGACTAATGAGTCTCAATCCTAAAGGAAATCACCCCTGAATATTCATTGGAAGGACTGACGCTGAAGCTGAAGCTTGAGTAACTTTGGCCACCTGATGTGAAGAGCTGACTCACTGGGAATGACCCTTATGCTGGGAAAGATTGAGGGCAGGAGGAGAAGGGGGTAACAGAGGATGAGATGGTTGGATGGCATCACCAACTCAATGGACACAAGTTTGAGCAAACTCCAGGAGATAGTGAAGGACAGGGAAGCCTGACATGCTGCAGTTCATGGGGTCACAGGGAGTTGGACATGACTGAGCAAGTGAACAACCAAATAGGGAAGCTCTGTTATATAAATATTATCTTACAAAGACTCTAGCCTTTCCTATTCATTAGGTCCATTAGAGATTTATTTAGATGGTTTCTTGGCTTGGATAGGAGGTATGCATTGAGATGCAGATACAGGATGTTGTCCAAAAAAGAGCTCAAGAATGAACGTGTACTGCCTATCAGAATGTCATGACGAAACATTTACACATCAAGAAACCAAATCCTATGTGCAGACATGCTCATGGTTTCCATAGTTTTTCCCTGTCCCACTTTTCTGCCTACACATGTCAAGTTATAGGCACACAAGATATGTTGTCTTTTCCATTTAAATCACTGTTACCTGAAGGCTCTAAAAATACTTACTGTGCTCGAGGCAGAAACTATTTTAAAAGCTGTAGCACTTCTGGCTGCCCACCTACGAGTGATCCCAAAGACCACTGCTGGCTCATCGTGCCACAAGAACTTTAAACACACAAAGCACACACATCCACATCCACATGAAACAGCATGCTTTTTAACAATCCTGATCACTTTGAGCTTTGCCTTTAGTCTTGAGGATTTGTCTTACATTCTGAAAGTTGTAAAGCTGGAAGACTGATTTTTGAAATATTTATTTTTACATACTGAACACTGACAAATAATTTCAATGTCTCTTTCCCACTGTTCCTTTACTTGATCACACCTCTTGCACTTGTCAGGAAAAAGTATTACAATGTTTAAGTGCAATATGGCACCCCTTGGATGGCCAGTGCCAAAGGACAAATTTCTTGGGTCTCTTTAACCCTCCTTCCTCTGACTCCTTGAGTGTTAACTGGACCAAATCTACACTTTTGTCTAACTCTTAACATTTTCAAATCAACTGGAAATCATAAACGTGGTATGAATAAAGGTCAGTCCACAAGGTGAAAGTTCTTACATCAACACCACATAGTCATGCAGTCAATAAACTTAATTTCCAGCCTCTCTACCATTTCTTTGCTGTTGTTGCTGTTCCTTCACTAAGTCCTGTTTGACTCTTTGTGACCCCATGGACTGCAGCACACCAGTCTTCTCTGTCCTTCATTATCTCCCAGTTTGCTCAAATTCATGTCCATTGAGTCAGTGATGCCATCCAACCATCTCATCCTCGGTCGCCCCCTTATCCTGCCTTCAGTCTTTCCCAGCATCAGAGTCTTTCCCAATGAGTCAGCTCTTCGCATCCGGTGGCCAAAGTATTGGAGCTTCAGCATCCATCCTTCCAATGAATATTCAGGGTTGATTTCCTTTAGGATTGACTGGTTTGATCTCCTTGCTGTCCATGGGACTCTCAAAAGTCTTCTTGAACACCACAGTTCGAAAGCATCATTTCTTTATGCTTTAGGAAATGCTGACCTGCCATTTGTCCCAATTAGTAGCAAGTTACCAAGCTTTCTGGGTACCTGACATATATAGGATCCCTGTCCCAACTGTCTGATCTCTACCTCTTCATGTCTTAAGGGTTAAAGCATGGTGGGAGGGAGATTCTGACCCTGATTGTACCTAAAAGGTGCAGCTGTCCAGGTTCAAATCCAGCTCCCCACGTGAACTTTGTGACATGTGTAAAAGATGGACCTCTCTAAGCCTCAGTTTCCTCTTGTCCAGAGTGGGAGGGTGTGGTGAGCTTTAAATGAGATAGTATGTGGAAGGGCTTAGACCAGGGCAGCCCATGGCTGATGCCCAACCAATGTCAGCTGCTATTATGATAAAAAGGTTGATTACTCTAACCACCACCATGACGATGCCCACTACCTGCTTCTCATGATTTTCAAAACCATGAAATTATAATGATTGGTTGTCAAACTTGGGCACCACTGGCCTGCGTTGACACACCAAAAGAAAGTCCAGTAAAGGGTTCCTTGTCCCAGCCAACCAGCCTGCCTCCTGGGGGCTAAGCCCAGTGCCGAACAGTGCAGAGACCATACCAAAGAGCCAGTGGTCTCGTCCCTGGAGAACTACAGTCTGGGGTCACAGTCATGAGACAGACAGCAGAGAGTAAAAGGGATGTACAAAGAGACACTGAGTCATGTTGCATGGACTCTCATGTGCTTTAAGGTCTGGAAAAATCAGGGAGCACTTGGTGGGTGGGTGGGTGGGTGGGCAGGGAGGCTTCAGGGAGACGGGACTGGACTCAGAGCACAAGTGAACGACACCAGCAACACAGACAGAGGCGTGGGAATGAGGGAAGAGGAGATGGTCTGATAGAGTGAGAGATTTTTATCACAGAGAAAAAGGCTACAAGAGCTGAGCTGAAGCTTGCTGGTAGCAGCCCAATCACCCTGGGCTTTAAATGCTGGGGGTTTCCCAGCAGAGGGAAGTGAGTGCTATTTCAATGTGACTTAGGAAAGCCAAGCCTGATGGTGGTCAAGTAACTGATTCCATCAGAAATGGTGGCTCAAAGCTCTGGCATTGACTCAAGAATGTAGGGGCTCAGTTCCAGGCCACAGCAGAAAGATCTACTTACATATTATGCATAACATGGATGCACACACAGAACATTGTTTCCACAACAGTCCTGTGGGGAGACACACATCCCTTCTTCTAAAGGAGGGGCTGGAGGCTTTGAGAGGCACCCTGTAAGGGGCACCCATCACAGAGGGCATCCTCTGTCAGCAGCACGCACAGGACACCTGGAAAAGTTTCTTTAAAAATATGGGTGTCTTCACTACTATATTTAAAATAGATAATCAACAAGGGCCTATCATTGTACAGCACAGGGAACTCTGCTCAATATTCTGTAACAACTTAATGGGAAAAGAAGCTTGGATATTTATAACTGAGTCATTTTGCTCTACACCCAAAACCAACACAACATTGTTAATCAACTATAATCTGATATGATAAAAATTTTAAAAGGGCGTGTCTTGTATTTAGTAACTAGCACAGCAAAGGTGACAGAGACAGTGAGATGACAAAGGCCTGAACAGATGTAACATGGGCCTTGCTTAAGCGTCCTGAGATGTTCAGACTTCTTGCCCTCACTTATGTCTCACCCGAATGGCCAGCATTTCCTTTACTCACCTGTTATTCTCTTTGCTTTCCTGCAAAGGTCTAAACACAAGAACGTCTCTGGGAGGCATTAAAGTCTTTTCTTTTTCTTTATTAGCCTCCTCATAAAGCCAAGGGACATATCTGAGAGAAGATGCTGTAATTTTTATTATCAATTTAATCACAACATTAAAGTCTAGTCCTACTTTTAAAAAAATATTTTATTGATTGATTTGGCTGTGCAGTTCTTAGTTGCGGCACGTAGGATCTTTAGTTGCGGCATGTGAACTCTTGGTGACGGCATGTGGGATCTAGTTCCCTGACCAGTGATCCAACCTGGGCCCCCTGCATAGGTAGTGCAGAGTCTTAACCACTGGACCACCAGGGGAGTCCCAAGTCCCAGTTTTTGAAGCATCACCTTCCCACAGAACATACCACTGAAGGCTGCAGAAGAAACACATTTTCCACAATGATTTTGGACTGAAGGAGAATCACACATGTCCCACAAATTATGGGAGACCCTGCTAGTGGTCCTTCAACATGTGATGGTGGAACAGTGTCTGATGTCAATCAAAATCCCAATGAGCTCTGCCTTGATGCTGACGCTGCAGGAACGGTTTCCTAAGGACAGAGAACTCCAACTCTTACCCATCCTTGCTCAACGTTTTCTAATTTTGCCCAGAAAGGTGCTCAGGCACTTACGGTGGCCCCCTGGCTCTCCCTGAAGGCTCTGAATGTCTACAAATACTTCTGAAGGTCCTTGTAGGCAAAAGGGTTTCTAGGTCTAATTATAGAACAAATGCTCAGAGGGATGTCATTCTGAAAAATGGTCTTCTAAGAGTAACGCCAGCCCAGTTCAAGCACTGATTAAATTATCTGACATTAAGTGCTAGTTCACAGGAATTGTGACAACCACTATTCAGACAATTTTGGGGAGAGTCGCATGGGAAAAGCTTTGGAAAGGCAATTATAAAGAATCACTTATTTTATGGGAACACTGATGTCAAATATCGGCCTTTTTTAAAAATAAGAAAAGTATTAAAGTTACCTGACCAAGGCAGCAATCATGACTAGGACTCAAACTCATAAATTAAAAATTTTATTTAGTGTGGAAGAGATCAAATGCCGTGTTATGCAACCCACCCTATGCCCTTTAAAATGGTTAAGGGGTCAGCGGTGTTAATGAGATCTGTGCCAAGTCATAAAAAAACAGCTTGTCGAGAAAACTGGACATCTAGAGCCTAAACAAAGCATAAACCACTGAAGTCTATATGAAAGATTTACTCCCCACCAACCAGGCATGGTGACTGCAGCCATGAAATTAAAAGATGCTTACTCCTTGGGAGAAAAGTTATGACCAACCTAGATAGCATATTGAAAAGCAGAGACATTACTTTGCCAACAAAGGTCCGTCTAGTCAAGGCTATGGTTTTTCCAGAGGTCATGTATGGATGTGAGAGTTGGACTGTGAAGAAGGCTGAGCGCCGAAGAATTGATGCTTTTGAACTGTGGTGTTGGAGAAGACTCTTGAGAGTCCCTTGGACTATGAGGAGATCCAACCAGTCCATTCTGAACGAGATCAGCCCTGGGATTTCTTTGGAAGGAATGATGCTAAAGCTGAAACTCCAGTACTTTGGCCACCTCATGCGAAGAGTTGACTCATTGGAAAAGACTCTGATGCTGGGAGGGATTGGGGGAAGGAGGAGAAGGGGACGACAGAGGATGAGATGGCTGGATGGTATCACTGACTCGATGGACGTGAGTCTGAGTGAACTCCGGGAGTTGGTGATGGACAGGGAGGCCTGGTGTGCTGCGATTCATGGGGTCGCAAAGAGTTGGACATGACTGAGCGACTGAACTGAACCAAACTGAACCAGGCATGGAGTAGCATGACAATGAGCGATGCCAACCAGCTCCACCCACTGGCTCTACCCACCAGCTCCAGTTCCACCCACCAGCTCAAACAACCACCTCCATCCACTAGCTCCATCCATCAGCACCAAAAGACGCTCCAGTCAGTGGGCACCCCAATGATGGTCAGAATTAACTAAGGGCAGAAGCTTTTAATTTTAATTGGATCTAATTAAAATTAAAAGCTTCTGCACAACAAAAGAAACTATAAGCGAGGTGGAAAGACAGCCTTCTGAATGGGAGAAAATAATAGCAAATGAAGCAACTGACAAACAACTAATCTCAAAAATATATAAGCAACTCCTGCAGCTCAATTCCAGAAAAATAAATGACCCAATCAAAAAATGGGCCAAAGAACTAAATAGACATTTCTCCAAAGAAGACATACAGATGGCTAACAAATACATGAAAAGATGCTCAACATCACTCATTATCAGAAAAATGCAAATCAAAACCACAATGAGGTACCATTTCACGCCAGTCAGAATGGCTGCGATCCAAAAGGTCTACAAGCAATAAATGCTGGAGAGGATGTGGAGAAAAGGGAACCCTCTTACACTGTTGGTGGGAATGCAAACTAGTACAGCCACTATGGAGAACAGTGTGGAGATTCCTTAAAAAACTGGAAATAGAACTGCCATATGACCCAGCAATCCCACTGCTGGGCATACACACCCAGGAAACCAGAATTGAAAGAGACACGTGTATGCCAATGTTCATCGCAGCACTGTTTATAATAGCCAGGACATGGAAGCAACCTAGGTGTCCATCAGCAGATGAATGGATAAGAAAGCTGTGGTACATATACACAATGGAGTATTACTCAGCCATTAAAAAGAATACATTTGAATCAGTTCTAATGAGGTGGATGAAACTGGAGCCTATTACACAGAGTGAAGTAAGCCAGAAAGAAAAACACCAATACAGTATACTAATGCATATATATGGAATTTAGAAAGATGGTAACGATAACCCAGTATGCGAGACAGCAAAAGAGACACAGATGTATAGAACAGTCTTTTGGACTCTGTTGGAGAGGGAGTGGGGGGATGATTTGGGAGAATGGCATTGAAACATGTATAATATCATATGTGAAACGAATAGACAGTCCAGGTTCAATGCAGGATACAGGATGCTTTGGGCTGGTGCACTGGGATGACCCAGAGGGATGGTATGGGGAGAGAGGTGGGAGGGGGGTTCAGGATTGGGAACATGTGTACACCTGTAGCGGATTCATGTTGATGTATGGCAAAACCAATACAATATTGTAAAATAATTAGACTAATTAAAATAAATAAATTTAAATAAAAAAAGATAAAAAAATAAAGTTCAAAATATTAAAAAAAAAAAGAATTAACTATGGGCAGGGGAAAAGAGGCAAACTCCAAGGGGTTACTGAGCAAAGCACTTTTCTGTCAGTTTTAAATTTCTTATCCAGCTCCATTTTCTCCTCCTTCCTGCTCACCAGTTATGGTACAGGCTGGATTATTTCTAAATGCAGGCAGCCTTGACCTACACATATAACTTATAAAAAGACCAATCCTAGACCAGCTGTTACCAGCATACCTGCTGATCCCCTCAACCTCTGACAACTGATTAGATATTTTCAGAAGGACAATCTTGCTTAAAAATTAGAGCTTTTACAACCTAAATGTTCATCAACAGATGAATGGATAAAGAAGATATGGTCTATACGTATATACAATGGAATACTGTTCAGCCATAAAAGAAAGAAAAGAAATTAAGCCATTTGCAGCAACATGGGTGGACCTAGAGATGAGCCTACTAAGCCATGTCAGAAAGAGAAAGACAAATACCATATGCGATCACTTCTATGTGAGATCTAAAATATGGCATAAATGAACTTATCTACAAAACAGAGTCAGATATAAAGAACATGTGGTTGCCAAGGGGGAGAGGAGATGGGAGAGGAGGAGAGTGGGAGGTTGGGGTTAGCAGACACAAACTATTATATACAAGATGGATAAACAACAAGGTCTTACTGTATAGCACAGGGAACTCTATTCAATATCCTATGATAAACCATAATGGAAAAGAATATTAAAAAAAATGGCATTGCAACATGTATAATATCATATATGAAACAAGTCGCCAGTCCAGGTTCGATGCACGATACTGGATGCTTGGGGTTGGTGCACTGGGATGACCCAGAGGGATGGTACGGGGACGGAGGAGGGAGGAGGGTTCAGGATGGGGAACACGTGTATACCTGTGGTGGATTCATTTTGATATATGGCAAAACCAATACAATATTGTAAAGTTAAAAAAAAACACAACAAAATATATATGTGTATATATATATCTGAGTCCGTTTGCTGTACAGCAGAAATTAATACAACATTGTAAATCAACTATACTTCAATAAAGTCAATTAAAAAAAGAAGAAAACACCAAAAATATTTAGAGCTTTTAGACACAGCGTGAAGACTCAGAAGTGGAAGGAAGAGAGGAAGGAACGAAGCTGCAGTGGGAGACAAGTGGGCTTGGCTGAGGTCCAGGCTGAGGGCAGAGATGAGAGAGAGGAAGACAGATGAGAAAAGAAAGAAAAGCAGAGAAAAGCAAAAGAAAGAAAAGAAAAGAAAGCAGGAAAGAAGAGGTGACAGGGCCCAGGGAGTGGAACATATAATCCCATTTTTCAGGATCACCACGATTCAGAGGAACATCAGAACTAACATGAATGATGAAGACTAGGGAGATCCATGTACTAAAGGGAAATTCGATAGGGAAACTCAGCCCATCGACACGTCTGTCCTGTGCGCAAAGGCACTGAGCAGAAATAGGGGTCTGCAGTCAGAGAGGAGAGACGCAAGCGCTACAGCAGAAAGCATGTCGGGTAACAGGAAGATGGTGACTGAGCTTGATGACCACCATCAGTAACCGACAGAAAAGGGGGATGGAGCCCCGTGGTACAGGAAGCATGGCCATCATGGTCAGGAGCCTGCAACCCTGCAGCTGCTGGAACTACGTGATGACCAGGTTGAAAATATGGTTTCAGGATCAAGAAAGATATATGGTCATGCTGTTGCTGCTGCTGCTAAGTCGCTTCAGTCGTGTCTGACCCTGTGTGACCCCATAGTCGGCAGCCCACCAGGCTCCCCCGTCCCTGGGATTCTCCAGGCAAGAACACTGGAGTGGGTTGCCATTTTCTTCTCCAATGCATGAAAGTGAAAAGTGAAAGTGAAGTCGCTCAGTCGTGTCCAACTCTCAGCAACCCCATGGACTGCAGCCTAGCAGGCTCCTCCGTCCATGGGATTTGCCAGGCAAGAGTACTGGAGCGGGTTGCCATGTGGTCATGGGTAGATGCCTAATTACTCCTGGAGGAGAAAACAAAAGGTTGGTCTGCAGGATACACACTGATATCTATTCATCTTTTAAATCCTAGGGTCTACCTTTGAGGGTCCTTAGCAGATATCTGCTGAATTCATGAATGAGCAAATTAAAGAAATGCTATTTTGTAGGTGCTACAAATCCCAGGAAATCTTTGTTTTCACGGGTTCTCCTTATCATGAGATATTTAGAGGGGAAAAAAGGTATCTGAGAGGAGGTTAAACAATTAATTCTAGATTTTAAAATATACAAGCGAACATTTCTATAGTGACTAGTAAAAGAAAAAAGTATGTAATTTCCAAAACAGTAGGAAAAATATGAGACAAAAATTCAACTAATTAAAAGTAGGCAGGAAAAAGTGGGGAAGAAGCATAAAAAGATGGAACAAGCATAACTCACAAAATAACAAGACAGAAATGAATTCAAATAAATAACTGAAACAAATTAAAAATGTACCAAGTGGCAAATTAGTCGATTTTAAAGGTAAAGCTAT
Organism: Bubalus bubalis; assembly: GCF_019923935.1. Classification (NCBI taxonomy): domain Eukaryota; kingdom Metazoa; phylum Chordata; class Mammalia; order Artiodactyla; family Bovidae; genus Bubalus; species Bubalus bubalis. Next base: position 21,190,987 of record NC_059178.1, read on the forward strand.
AAGACTTTTAAAAGTAAAAACTGAAATAATAAAATCCAGCTACATGTTATTTTTGCAAAAGGTTGCAAAGAGTCAGATACAACTTAGTGACTGAAAAACGACAACAATACGCTATTTATAACAGACACAATTAAAATATAGAGATTGAAAATATATATCCAGGAAAATACTAATTAGAAAGTAACTGGCATAGTTATATTGAAATTAGACAAAATAAATGAACAATAATGATATTACTGCCTAATGAGGAAACGGTCAATTCACTTGGGGGAGATAATTCTAAACTTATATTTACCTAATAACTTAGATTCAAAATATATGACTTCTTTTTACCCTCTTTCTATTGACTACGCCAAAGTCTTTGACTGTGTGAATCACAACAAACTGTGGAAAATTCTGAAAGAGATGGGAATACAAGACCACCTTACCTGCCTCCTGATAAATCTGTATGCAGGTCAAGAAGCAACAACTGTTGCTTTAAGAATTGGACATGGAACAACAGACCGGTTCAAAATTAGGAAAGGAGTACATCAAGGCTTTATATTGTCACCCTACTTATTTAACTTCTATGCAGAGTACATCATGAGAAACGCTGGGCTGGAGGAAGCACAAGCTGGAATCAAGATTGCCGTGAGAAATATCAATAACCTCAGATATGCAGAGGACACCACCCTTATGGCAGAAAGTGAAGAGGAACTAAAGAGTCTTGTGATGAAAGTGAAAGGGGAGAGTGAAAAAGCTGGCTTAAAACTCAACATTCAAAAAACTAAGATCACAGCATCTGGTCCCATCACTTCAAGGCAAATAGATGGGGAAACAATGGAAACAGTGACAGACTTTATTTTTTTGGGCTCCAAAATCACTGCAGTTGGTGACTGCAGCCATGAAATTAAGACACTTGTTCCTTGGAAGAAAAGCTATCACCAACCTAGACAGCATATTAAAAAGTAGAGACATTACTTTGCTGCAAAGGTCTGTCTAGTCAAAGCTATGGTTTTTCCAGTGGTCATGTATGGATGTGAGAGTTGGACTGTGAAGAAGGCTGAGCGCCGAAGAATTGATGCTTTTGAACTGTGGTGTTGGAGAAGACTCTTGAGAGTCCCTTGGACTGCAAGGAGATCAAACCAGTCAATTGTAAAGGAAATCAGTCCGGAATAAGGATGGATGCTGAAGCTGAAGCTCCAATTCTTTGGCCACCTGATGTGAAGAAATGACTCACTGGAAATGACCCTGATGCTGGGAAAGATTGAAGGCAGGAGGAGAAGGGGACCACAGAGGATGAGATGGTTGGATGGCATCACTGATTCAATGGACATGAGTTTGAGCAAGCTCCAGAAGTTGGTGATGAACAGGGAAGCCTGGTGTGCTATAATCCATGGGGTCGAAAAGAGTCGGACACGATTGAGTGACTGAACTGAACTGAACTTCTTTCATTAATAGATTAAATAGACAAAAAGCTAGCACATATACAGAAAATTTGAACAGCAAATTTTTTAAAAAAGTTGATCTAAAGAATATACAGAACTTGGCACTCAAGATGGTTGTTAAGAATACATAAAATATTAAAAAAAATTGACTACAAGGAAGTTTAACATCCTTGTAGTCAAGGATTCCTTTAAATAATGTCCACAAATCCCAATGAATCTTCTCTAATTATCACACATTTAAGTTAGAAATCATTAATAAAAAGACAACCCCAAAATCTCGCATGCCCTGAGCACTAAAGCACACACATTCAAGCACTCATATGCTCTAAATAATGCATGGGTCAAAGAAGTAATTGTGATAAAAATTTTAAAATACTTAATGATAATGATACTTGACTGTTACATAGGAGGCAAATTAATAGTTTTAACTAAATGCTTCTCATAGAAAAGACTGAAAATTAATGTATTCAGCGTCCTGTTTGAAAATAAGAACAGCGTAAACTCAAAAAAAAGTAGAAGGAAATGAGTAAAGATCAGGAATAGCAAAAGTTAAAAAAATGCAATATGAAAGGTTATTTCTTTCATAAGGCCAGAGGTTATTTCTTTGAAAAAACTAATAAAACCAACAAAATGCTGGCAAGTAAAGTTAAGAAAGAAGAAAGAGAAAAGGCACAAATAAATACTATTAATGATGATAAAGGAAAAAAGGAACACAAGTACAGATAAGTTAACAATAAGAAAATATAAACAAACTTGTACCCTTGAGCAAAAGAATTAGACAAAACCCACAGTTCTTATGAAAGATAGTTACTATAAAATTAACTTAAGAAAAACTACAAATCCAGAATAGTATTATAACTATTGAAAAAATAGTAACTGAAAATTTTAACAGGAGGAAAATGCCAGACCTAGCCAGTCTTGTATAGATGACTTCTAAAGATAATCTGAAACCTACATAAACTCTTTGAAGAGAATAGAAAGAATACAGAATGCTACCTAATTCATTTAAAAAGCAGATATATTGCTCATTCTTAACATGAGGAAATAGAAATATAAGAAGGATCATTAAGAGACTAGTCACTCATGGACATAGATGCAAAAATCATTAGTTAACAGTTTTCAGCAATATTTAAAACACACCATGACTAAGTAAGGTTATCCTAAGAAAGAAGGGTTGGTTCAATATTAGAATGTTAATTATATTAATTAACCTACCACACTAACATACCAAAAAAGAGGAATAAACTAATCATTTCATATAACAATAAATGCTAAAAAAGCATTGTACCAAATTCAATATTTATCCAATGGAATAAACAGTTTTAATAAATCAGAAATAGAAGGGAATATCCTCAAACTAATTGTAACTAGTTGTTAATCATGAAAAGCCTTTTCTCTGAAAATCAGGACCAAGACAAGAATGCCTGCCAACCTAAGTTTCATTCACAATGTTGTGTTGGAGATTTTAGTCAGCTTTATAAATAAGAAAAAAACAAATAAAACGTAAGGATGAAGACTAAAGAAAAGTGTCAATAATGAAAGTTGACCTGGTTCTCCATGAAAAACTCCAGAGTAATCTACAGAGAAATGATTGAAATCAATATTGATGAGAAATGTTTCTGGACAAAGGAGCAATATACAAAGGGAATAGCATGTGTGTGTGCTTGTGTGTGTACATATTATACACACATATACTTACATACCCACATCTCTATATATTTAATACACATACTATTATCTACTTGCAAATAAAAAACAAAACTACCAAAACAAAAAAGGACACATAAATAAAAGATGTATGAGATTTTATGAAGAACATTTTGAAACTCTGCTGAAAAATATAAAAGAAGACCCAAATACATCAAGGCATAAACCATATTAAGAGATGAAGATCCAATATTGCCAAGAGGTCAGTTTCCTCAAGCTTTTATACATGCAGTTGCAAACACCATTACACAGAGCTTTTCAGGAAGCTGACTGTATAAAATGTCTACATTTTTCATGGACAAGGTGACCCTAAAATGATGGAACACAAGGCTTAAGGATGACCAATCCATTCTTGAGAATAACAAGGCAACCACGGAAGAGGTTGTACAGGTTAGTAGTAGATATTAACACTCAAGTAAAAAAATAGAGGCACAGTGTATGAACGGTTGACAAAAGACCATTTTCACCCGATTGGTGAACATATAAAGCATGTCCACCTTCAAATGGAACAAGAATGAAATATTCTTTTTCCACCTATCAAACTGGCAAAGATGATTTAAAAAAAGAAGACTAAAACTTATTTGAGAGCTGGTATGTTGAGGTTAACATTCTCGTGGAGACTGTTTACGAGTGTGAATTGGTTCAGTGTTTCTGGAAACCAGGTTTTCAATATGCATAAAGAATCATAAGCATTTTATATACTTTGAACCATTAATTCCACCTCTTGAAGTCTATCTGTAAAAAATAGTGGCGGTAAATCCAAAGAATTATCCATAGCAACGTTCACAGCAAAGACAAGATATGACACTATTTATATAAAGATTCTAGTGCATTAACATATTGGATGGAAAGCTACTGAAAACTGAGAGTAGGTTTATGGGTGGCTTTTATTGTCTTTTTCTCTTTACACTTTTCTTAAAATTTCCAAATTTCTTTCAAAAATTATGTGTTGTTTTTAGAGGAAAACAATGATAAAACTGGGACTCAGAAACCTATAAAAGCGTATTTTGTGACTCTGCCTCCCTACAAGTGTTTTTCATCATTAAAATAGAGAAAAATAAAAGAAAGCATTCTCTTTAGGCAGATAAATTATGTTAATTGGATTTATAGTATATTCTCTTCATGTTTCAAGAAGTAAGCTTAAAATACACTTAGTAATCAGCCAAGTGAAATATTTTGGTCATAAAATTGGCAAGGAACACAAATGCATAATTACCTAAAGAGCATAAATACAATACATATAAAAACATATGCTGTACATTTCAATTAACACTGAATGCATTATAATTATTCAGTATCTCTTGTATAATTTCCCTGAAGTAAACAGATAAAAGGTTTCCCGCGTGCCCCTAAAGGGCCACAATAGAAGATAAAGGGAGTGAAGAGGTGTTGAAAATTTTCCAAGATGCTGAATAATAGGTGAAGGCCATCGTGGACATAAAACTTTGTTCAGAAGATGCAACAGAAGAAGTTAGAAAAGTCAGCAGGTTCTCTTTGTTTTCAGAGGTAGGACAGGTCAAAAAAGCCACAGCCTCTGATTCAATATTATTTTGGTCTGAATAATACATGTAACAATAATGTAGATTTACATTACATAAAGTGTGAAATAAATTAATTCCAAACATCTAATTCATATATTTCTTTATTACTCAGGGGACAGTGGGAGTTAGAGATGGAACGGAACTCTGATCACAGACATTCTACAGGCGTGGTGAGAACTTGATACAGAAATGTCTGACGTCACTACCGCATCCTCTCCACCTGGCATTCCCAGGGTTTTGGAGATGGGGTGGGGGCTGGCAGTGGGAGTAGGAGATGGCGAGAGGAGGAAAAGCAAGGAAGGGCACACCAGGATAGAAATGACCTCATTTAGAAATGCTGAATAAACTCAAAACTGGAAAGAGGGGGCCAGAGAAGTGCCCGTGGGTCCCAGGTGATGCCCTCTACACACCAGTGACAGCTGGTCAGGGCGGCCCATTAGAGGCCATCCCATCCATGGAGATGGAGATACATCAACCAGAAACATCCCGTTCATGGAGGTACATCTACCAAGCTGGGAGTCCAGCATCACCAACGCAACAGCTCGCCTAATGCTACAGAGACTCTAGTGACCACGTGATGTACAGAGACTCTAGAGAACATGTGGTCTTCAGAACCGATCCAGTTGCTTCAGTGAAGATGATTCACTCAAGGGCCCAGGTCCGGGTCTCCCAGGGACTCTTCAGTGACATGCAAGGTTGAAGACGTGGGACCCAGTTTCCCCATTGCCAATCCACTGTCCTTTGAATTTCCCAGAACTACTTTGAAAAAAAGTAATTGCCTTTTCAACTCGTTATTTTTCACAGCATTTAGTCAAAGATGAGAGGTGTTATCTTGGTTCTGCCTGGCAGTCAGAGATCCAGTTCACAAGGTGGTCACTGCTGTATTGTATAACCTCATTGGAAAAAGAGTACACCACTTCCAGAACCTTTTCAGAGAGGATCTCTGAGAAAATTATGCACAGCTTGCGTCTACACTTCCTCTTCTCCCTCGCTCTCCTGGGCTGGTTGGCGGTCATGCAACAATACAGGGAGGCAGGGTATGGGGTCCAAGCCTCTCAAGAGTGGCAGCTCAATGTGAACTTACACCTGGTCCTGGTGGGTCTCTGATAAGCCAGGTGGCTGATATTGTGCAGGATAATTTCTGTGCATTTCATTACAAGGAAAAGCTAGAGCAGGAGAGGAGCGATGTCAGAGTGACCGTGCTCTCAGAGTGGAGACACTGAGAGAGGTTAACAGGCAGCATCTGCTGATGCAGAGATTCTGAAACGAACCAGAGCTGGCACTGTCAGCAAGGCCCCCAGGGCTGGTTGGATCCTCTGCCAAAGGACAGAGCACTTCAAAGCACAAAGAACTGCTCAGAGGAGGACAACGTTCCTGCCATGAAATCACAAATCTAATCAATAAAACACAAGGTTGCCTTCTGTTGGGCTGAATTTTGCAGGAGGAAGCTGGTGGTGCAGGGGAAACAGCAGGGAGCCAATAGAGTCTGGGGGAAATCCCCCCACTCCAGAGTGGGATGATCTTGGGCAAGAGACTTAATTCTGAGTCACTCCCTCATCTCTAAAATGGGTGTGATAATGACAATAGAATTGTGATTAGAAAGATACATCTTTCTCCCTGTTTACCTGTGTGTGTGTCTTTGTAGAGTGAGTTTACATAAGGTGTTAGACCAAGGCAGGCACCATCAACATCTTTATTGACATTCTAGGAACCACGGGAAATTTCATGAGAAGTCCACCCCTAGAAGCTTCCATAAGCCCACGGTAACACAAATTACCTTTCTGAACTCTGAATCTGTGATATACACAGTCTATGATTATACACAGTTTCTCTCCTGCAGTAGTAATGCTTTGAAATGTACTGAAGTCACTAGATAATTCTACATTATTTCTATTAAGGACCAAAAAAGCATGAAAGCATATATAGAATAAAATACTCTCACTTTTAAAATATGTGGTTGGCATACAGTGAGTAAAACCATCAGATGGAACCGTGCCATTCACCTTCCCATTTTTAAGCCATCGGTATTGATAAGGTTCAAGTTATCCAGCAGAGTTTTTTTCTGGTTGAATGTTGCTAAACCCGCTGGATTCTACGTGATGATGTGTACCATTCTGAGCATGTATTTTTAATAGTTCCATCCATCTGTAATTTCATTTCCCCTTCTAGGAGTGTATTTGTTGAAATACACAGAAATCAATTCAACAAATGTAAAGGAACATATTTACCAGTTTTGTTCAGTGGCTCAGCCGTGTCCGACTCTTTGCAACCCCATGGACTACAGCATGCCAGGCTTCTCTGTCCATCACCAACTCCCAGAGCCTACTCAAACTCATGTGCATTGAGTTGGTGATGCCATCCAACCATCTCATCCTCTGTTGTCCCCTTTTCCTCCCGCCTCCAATCTTTCCCAGCATCAGGGTCTTTTCCAATGAGTCATTTCTTTGAATCTGGTAGCCAAAGTATTGGAGTTTCAGCTTCAGCATCAGTCCTTCCAATGAATATTCAGGACTGATTTTCTCTAGGATGGACTGGTCAGATCTCCTTGCAGTCCAAGGGACTCTCAAGAGTCTTCTCCAACACCACAGTTCAAAAGCATCAGTTCTTTGGCACTCAGCTTTCTTTATAGTGCAACTCTCACATCCATACATGACTACTGGAAAAACCATAGCTTTGATCAGACGTACCTTTGTTGGTAAAGTAATGTCTCTGCTTTTTAATATGCTGTCTAGGTTGGTCATAGCTTTTCTTCCAAGGAGCAAGCATCTTTTAATTTCTTGGCTGCAGTCACCATCTGCAGTGATTTTGGAGCCCCCCAAAATAGCCTCTCACTGTTTCCATCAGTGTTTCTTAAATATCTATTGGATAATCAATTAATATACAGCTTACCCTATTTTGTTAATACACTGCCCACTGTATTATTACTACCCACTATGTTATTCATATGCCAAGCTATGAGACCCTGGACAGACTGGTGTCTCTGACTGGGAGGTCGGGGAAAATGTCAGGAGGAGGTACCATCTGCACTGGGTCTGAACGGGTTTGGCAGGTAGAGAGGGAGCTGGGAGTCCCTCCAGGCAGAAACCAAGATGTGAAGTGTGGCTCAGAGACAGCGAGGTGCTGAGGGGGTGAGAGGGGCAGGGATTCAGAGGAGCTGCCCTGAGGTGCACAGCAGGCAGCACCTGCAGGCAGTTACAGAGAAGCCCGGAGCATGGGCCGGGCCCATGACCTGCGAACCGAGCACCTCTGCTAAGGAGTGCCCATTTTTGTACAGAATCCAGAGCAGGTGGTTTAGTCTCACATGGGATAACATCTGTTTCCCAAAGAAAACTCGTTGCAGAGTGGAGGGTGGATATGAACAGGGAGATTAAATGTCAAGAGATGAATTGTTGTTCAGTCCCTCAGTTGTGTCTGACTCTTTGAGACCCCAGGGGCTGCAGCACGCCAGGCTTCCCTGTCCTTCACTGTCTCCTGGAGTTGCTCAAACTCATGTCCATTGAGTTGATGATGCTATCCAACCATCTCATCCTCTGTCGCTCCCTTCTCCTGTCGCCTTCAATCTTTCCCAACATCAGGGTCTTTTCCAATAAGTCAGTTCTTCCCATCAGGTGGCCAAAGTATTGGAGCTTCAGCTTCAGCATCAGTCCTTCCAATGAATATTCAGGACTGATTTCCTTTAGGATTGACTGGCTTCATCTCCTTGCTGGCCAAGAGACTCTGGTTAGGGGACTATTGCAAGAAGTGGGGGGCAGCCAGTGGGCTCACAGAGGATGGGCTACTGTTGGACACGGTGGGAGGAGAAGCAGGCAGGACCTGGGAGGTGCGAGTGGAGGTGGGTGAGGGGCACTACAGTTCTGCTGAAGCAACTGGGCCAGGTCAGTGGGCGGTGACAGCATCCAGCTGATGCCTGGCACCCTTGAGGCGTTGGGACACCGGCTCCTGATGTCCCTGCTGGGCCAGGTCCTGAGATCTAACAGCATCTGACACTAAAAGCATGTTAACCAGTGGGGAGAGTGCTCTCCCCCTCCCAGGGGAGATGAAGACAATTCTAATCACCAGTTTCAACATGGAAACCAGACAGCTGATGGGAACTACTTCAAACCAACTGGAAACTGTCTCCCACCATGAATTGAAATCAGCAGGAGGATGGAGGGTCAGAAGAAATAATAATGCTTGCAATGCAGGAGACTCAGGTTCGATTCCCGGTTTGGGAAGATCCCCTGAAGAAGGAAATGGCAGCCCACTCAAGTATTCTTGCCTGGAGAATCCCATGGACGGAGGAGCCTGGTGGGCTACACTCCATGGGGTCTCAGAGTCAGATATGACTGAACAACTAACACAACAACAAACTACATTTTCTGATTCCATGCTATTATCAGGGGCGTGGGCAAGAGGAAGCCAGATTAAAAAAATTAACCTAACACATCAGAGGTCCTGAAAGCAAATACGACACAATGGAGCCAGTGACAAATTAAAACACTTTTATATTTGTAGTTTAGCGGAAAACAATCTACCAAGTATTCGAAGAAAAACCAACTGCTGCTCTTATTTAAATTATGCTGAAATTTTTACCTGCTAAGAAAGTATTCTCAAACTCATACATTCGACTTGCCCCAAACAGCTTGAAGCAACCTTGAAATCTGAGATGAAAGTTTTTATCTTCTTATGGACCTGGCTCAGCAGCCCCATAATAATTAAAGGAAAAAAACATGTCAGAACTCACTTGGCTGCGGCAGCCATTGGAGGCGCAGCTGTTGTGATTCTTAATGTATCTGCAGCACTCGCCAAGGCTCCCCGTCTCCCCATCCTTGGCTTTCAATGGTTTTGTTTTGTTTATTTTGTACCCTGTGGGACGGAAAATAACCTGCACTGATTGTGGCAATTGATGGGCTCAGCTGGTGCCTTAGAATATGAAACGGGAACTGAAAATCGCATCTGAAGAGCGTGTGGGCTGGAGGTGAGCGTGGGGGTGCCTCCACCCTGGACAGTGCACAAGCATGGACTAGCTGCGTTGGCAACAGTCCCAGCAGGTAAGAACACAAAAGGCACCTCTCATTCCCCCTGCCCGCCTCTGCTTTCAAAACCCAACAAAGGGGGCGCTGGGCACTATTCTTAGAGCTTTTCTAGAGGTACCTGCAACTGTGCCCACTAGTCCCCCACGGGGAGGGACCAGGCCCGGGGTGCTCTCCTCGCCAGACCCGCTGTGCCCACCTGAGGATGCAGGCTGTCTTCCCAGCTGAGGGCCTTCCTGTCTCATGGCCTCTCCACAGGAATTAGAAGTGGAATGGCAACCCGCTCCAGTATTCTTGCCTGGAGAATCCCATGGACAGAGGAGCCTGGAGGGCTACAGTCCACGGGGTCGCAAAGAGTCGGACACGACTGAGCGACTGACACTCTCCCAGGTGAGGAGGTGGGTTTTCAGGGAGTGGTGTTCCCTTTTTAGTTTTCACTGGCTTTCTTGACATGAGAATCAAGTAAATTAAAAAGAAAGAAAGAAAAGATACCCAGATATGAGAGGGCGAGTGAGGCTTTTTAATGACAATTCCTTCTTAGCTTGTGACTCTTTGCCAAATACGTTGCCTGTGTGCTCAGTCATGTCTGACTCTTTGCAACCCCATGGACTGTAGCCCACAAGGCTCCTCTGTCCATGGATTTTCCAGGCAAGAATACTGGATTGGGTTGCCATTTCCTTCTCCAGGGGATCTTCCTGACCCAGGGATCAAACCTGCATCTCCTGCACTGGCAGGTAGATTCTTTGCCACTAGCGCTACCTGGGAAGCTCCAAAAAGAGATGCTGGGCTTCCCCAGTGACTCAGTGGTGAAGAGTCCACCTGTCAGTGCAGGAGACATGGGTTTGATCCCAGATCCGGGAAGGTCCCACATGCCACGGAGTAACTAAACCCATGTGCCACAACTATTGGGTCTGTGTTAAATACAGAAAAAGGCATCAAATATAACATTGTGCTTACACTGAAAAAAAATCGGCTGTTTTACTCAGAAAGCAGGGAAGGATGAGAGGGGAAAATTTACAATCCATACATTTTTAAAAGATTTACAAGGAGCTGTAAGGTGTTAGACACATTAAAAAAAAAATGCAGGTTCCTCGGGAAAACGCATAGGTTGTACTTGAGCCTGAAGGTTTTGGCATAATGTCTCCAATTCCCCAGTGTAAACTGAGCAAAAAACCAGTCTCCATGTTCAATTACAAAATTAATCATCTGTGTTTGTGCCCTAGAGAAACACACAGGAGAAAAGTCGGTGGGGTGAGGATAATACTTTGCTAAATAAATTTAGACATATGTACACACACACATATTTTTCTGAGGAGTAGCTTCCATGAATTACTTAGGTTTATACACTTCAGAAAGCGTCCCAGGTAGCGCTAGTGGTAAAGAACCCACCTGCCAATGCAGGAGATGTAAGAAACGTGGGTTTGATCCCTGGGTCGGGAAGATCCCCTGGAAGAGAGCATGGCAACCCACTCCAGAATTCTTGCTTGGAGAATCCCCTGGACAGAGGAGCCTGGCAGGCTACAGTCCATGGGGTCGCAGATAGTTGGACATGACTGAAGCGACTGAGCACACACATACATTTCAGATCCAGTCATTGGAAAATAAATGTTTGTGCACCAGAGCAATATTAGTTGTCAGCTGATAAAACAATATCATCTGTGCTTTCCAGGGGGCCCTAGGTGGGAGTAGTTTTAAATTGTTGTCCTTCCTTTATCTTAATTTTATGATGATAGCAACATACATTCTTTCAGAATTACACGACTGGTTTTCCCACTTCAGGTTAATGTTTTTCTGCTTGGATCGTGGAAAACACCTGGATTCAATTCAAAAATTGAGGGCCAAAGAAGGCCTTTGGGGGACAACAGAGGGACAGGAACTCCCTCTCTGTCTCTGCAGGGTCACCCCTGAGGCTGGGCCCCGCTCCATACCAGTCGGGCAGGGAGGAGCAGCCCCCATGTCTGGGGCAGTGCTTCCCAGCCAGGGGCAGAGCTGGAGAATCTTCATTCCAGGTGATGAAGGCCTGGGAGTCTGCAGGGGTGGCTGGCGCAGGGCTCCAATGCTCCCCGAGTGCAGTTCCCTCCTTTCTCCACTTCTGGGAGACCCGTGGCTCCTCCCCAAGGGCTTAGCACCGACTGATCTGTGCTCTAGGGGAAGGATAACCAGCTCGTTTTTGGCAGCAACGTAAACAAACTTGCCCTCTCCGCTGAGTCTGTCTCCTGAGACCCTCTGTCCCGTCTCCGCTGACAATGTGCCGTTTTCTGTTCAATTCTGCCTGTTTACTTTTTTATTGTGATTCATGTCTGAGTTTCTTTGGAATCAAATTATTGCATTTCCCTGGTGAGAGATGCCATATGACGATCTTGTTAGAACAAAATCAAATAAAAAAATCTGCACCCGCTGCTGCTCTCTCTTGTCCCCACCATGTTTTCCCTACAGTTTGGACACACTTCTGTGTCAGCTCCTCGAGTGGTAATGAACCCTTCCAGGGTTGAGGCCAGTTCTCAGACAGTTCTTTCTTGGAAAAGATAAAGACGAATTGGTTCAGACAGTGTCAACAGAGAGAAACTCACTGTTTCACAATTATTTTACAGTTTATGAGGCTGGTGTTTTTTGACATCTGTGAATTGAAGGAAACCGACTGGCTGGGTGATGGTACTGAGTCATGGGGGCAACCTGAGGCTTTCTTGACATTCTTCCCCTAGAAATGTTTCAGCACTGGAGTAACTCATGGCTAGGACAAATGTGGAAGCCAAGCTTTCACACTGCAGTCTTCCCCGATGGGTCAGATGGTAAAGAATCTGCCTGCGGTGCAGGAGATACAGGTTCACTCCCTAGGTTGGAATAAGGCCTTGGAAGAAGGCGTGGCAACCCACTACAGTATTCTTGCCTGGAGAATCCCATGGACAGAGGAGCCTGGCGGGCTACTGTCCATGGAGTTGCAAAGAGTCAGACACGACTGAGTGACTTTCATATCACTTTGCTTTCTGAATGGGGAGAGAGGGATGCAGTTGCTGTTACACTTTTACAGTAAATACATTTCCCATCTCCCCTTCACTTTTGGGGTGTGGATTATTATCTTTCAAGCCATGCCTGTGGGCCTTGTATGACAGCATTTAAAAATTAAGCTGTTTGTATGACCAGATCTCTATCCAAGTACAGATGAGAATGAGATGCACGCGTTACTTGAACCTCCTTCTCTTCCCACGGCAGCCAGAATGATGTCTGAGCTTCTGGGAGGGACTCATAGAGCCCTGACTGCTCAGGTTCTCTGGCTTCCATGTCTACCTGGAACCGTGCTCTTTCGCTTCTCCAGACCCACTCCAAATCATCCTTCAAGGAACAAGCCATCCTTGCCCAGATTTGGGGATGGAGGTGAGACACAGAGCAGGCACCTCCTTCTCCCCGAGGCCACTCTGCAGGTCTGCCCCGGTGCGCATTACTCATCACGTCCCGTTGACTCTGTCCCACCACAGTCCTCCCCCGACATCCACTCCCTGCCCCCGGGAGGGAGCACTTAGTAACCTGAAGATTCCCGAGCACTGGGAGCCTTCCTTACAGAACTTCCCACCTCATCTTTCTTCCAAGAGCCCGTTCCCATGTACTCCTGCTTTCCTCTCTGGTACATATTCTCTTGCGTTTTTTCCTTTCCTTTTAAAAAAGAAAGCTGATAATGGTTTTGTCACTGAAAAGTTTTTACTTTCTCCCTCAGCTTTAGTGAGATATAATTGACATGTAACATTGTATAGCTTGAGGGTATATAATGTGACGATAGCGTACCTGTATATATTCATTTTAAACAAGCCTCTCTGGATATGGAGAAAAGGGAACTCTCCTCCCCTGTGGGTGGGAATGTAAGTGGTGCAGCCACTATGGAAAATAGTATAAAGGTTCCTCAAGAAACTAAAAATAGAGTTGCCATATGATTCATCAATCCCATTCCTGGGCACATACCCAGACAAAAGTATAATTCAAAAAGAAACACGCACCCCAGTGTTCACAGCAGCACCATTTATAACAGCTAAGGCATGGAAGCAGCCTACATGTCCATTACCAGATGAATGGATAAAGCAGATGTAATCCACATATATAGTGGAATATTACTAAGCCATAAAAAAGATGAAATAATGCCATTTGCAGCAACATGGATGAACCTAGAGATGATCATACTCCGCGAAGCAAGTCAGAGAAAGACAAATATATGATATCACTTACATGTGGAATCTAAAATATGACACAAATGAACATATATACAAAACAGAGGTACAGAACAGACTTGTGGTTGCCAAGGGGAAGGGGGCTGGGGGAGGGTTGCATTGGGAGTTTGGGATTAATAGATGCAAACTGTTATATACAGGATGGATAAACAACAAGATCCTACTATGTAGTACAGGAAACTATACTCAATATCCTGTAATAAACCATAATGGAAAAGAATATATATATGTGTATACATATATGTATATATGCATAATGGAATCAATTTGCTGTACAGCAGAAATTAACACAACATTGTAAATCAACTATACTTCAATAAAATAAATGAAAAAAAAAACCAAACAATCCCCTCGGATCCACTTAATAGCTAGCATGGGAAAAAGAGGTTTTTGAAATGTAATTACTAAAACATTTTATTTCAGAGTATAACAACTCTTATTGAATCATTAAACTATAACATGCTTAAAAATTATACACTGTATCAGTTTGCACTTATAAATCATATTTATTCAGGATAAGGATATCTGAAAATGAAATAATTTTCTTCATATTTTCAAATATGCATCATCTATAGTGTGCTATTGGAAGTCCTAAGGTAGGTATTTTAAAATAGTCTGTGAAAAATTGGACTCAGGTTATTTCATAAATTGTTATTTGAGCCTATAACTAATCTCTTTGACATTAACATCGTTAATAAACTTTAGAGCAATATCTGCATTCGGAAGACTGGATAGAACTAAAGACGTCATCTCTATTCATTAGGCTTATATTTTCTCAATAACCTAATTTTGTCTTTCATAAAATATTAATGCTTTTGGAAGTCTTGCTCTTAATCCTATTAATTCCTAAGCCAGCCTTTTAAAGTGCAGGAGGAAATATGCAAAGGCAGTCAATTTCACTGAGTTATAAATTAAATCACAAAAGGTAAACCTCAGAATTTCAGCATGGCTAAAATGCAGAACTTCATCTGGACATATTTTATCGACTTAAACTAAGCTATGAGGGCCTGGTCCAAGTTTCTGTCCTTGGTTTTGCAGACTTTTGATTTGAGGTCACTGGCAACATGTGAGACACATGTGTTAACAGAAGAAAGTCTGTGTATTTGCTTGAGGTGGACAAAGATCTGCTCTTCTTTTTAAAAATTTTTTGGCCGTGCTGGGTGTCATGTGGGATCTTAGTTCCCCAACCAAGGATAAAACCCATGCTCCCTGCATTGGAAACGCATAGTCTTAATCACTGGACCATGAGGAAAGTCCGAGACCTGGTCTTAAAATAAGCAGAGCAGTGGTGGGGCTCTGACTGCTGCAATGAGTCTTTGACAGTTAAACCGAAAAGTACAGCATCTGCACTGCTAAAATTGAGGTATCATGAGGGACGCTCAAGAGGAGAAAGAAGCAGTTTGAACCTTGAAGTACAGGGAGGTGGTAGACACTGATTTTAAAAATACTCTAATTTCAGACATGATGTTTTCCAACTTGGAGCTAGCCAGGTAGACAAAGTACAGAAACATCTTAGATTTAAAAAGCCACATGGTTGTATAATCCTATTTTTACTATAAGCACACTGCTACTTTATCTTCACCAATGACTGTGAACTCATAAGGTAACAGAGAAATCCAAGCCTCCTCCTTCACCCAGTTCACAAACTCACACACAGACACACACATACACACACTGACACTGACGGTGTGCTCTTCTGAACCAGTCTTCATCCAGTCAATTAATTCTCTCCAGTTCGACAAAGACTTTCCAATAGAATTGGCTAAGGCAGAGGCTGTGAAAGGGGTAAAGCCTACTCTGTTCATACGGTGTCAGAGTATAAACCACTGCTCCTGGAAGGGCCCTCAAGGGCTGCCCACACTGGTTCCAGGACGGTGACCTGCTCGCTGAGCTGGCGGGGCAGTGACAGCTGTCACACCATGACCCTAGCTGGCCCCTCTACTTTCATCTTATCTCCAGCACAAGACATCACTGGCTGGCCTACAATGGCTCTGCTCTAGCTGGACAGCTTCTTTCTGAGCTAACACTCAAAATTCCTGGAGTTTAACATCAGACTTCATTACAGGAAAAATCTGGAAAGGTATGAGGAAGGGGGATGAGAGCTTGCAGGCTTCTGTTTTCAAGGTGTATTTGTGTGGAATAAGGAAAGAAGTGAAGAAGCAGTCCTCCTTTTTCCATTTAAAGTAGGCCAGCTTTCCAAGTCTCACCGGCAGATGGAAACGGATCCAGGGTTGAAACAGCTGATCCTTCCCCACCCGTTTCATGGGTGCCCTGGCAGGGGGAGATGGACGCACAGCCCCCGGCGGCTAGCCCAAGGAGGCAGAGGGGAGCCTGGGTGTAGGCGGGGTGTGTGCTCACCTCATACTCCTCCTTGAAGCCATAGCCCTCGGCACACTTCATCTGCGTGATGTGCTGGAGCAGGTCGGCCACCCGGATGGCGGGGTGCAGCTGTCCAGTCTGGTAGGGCACGTCCGCTGGCTCACGCTTCTTGTACGTGTGCGGCTGCACCAGGCTGCTGGTGTCGCTGGCCATCGTGTGTGTCTCGTCTGGGAAGAGAAGATCATGGGGAAAGTGAGGGGAACCAGTGGCTATGCTGGGGTCGCTGAGAATCTGATATCCCCTCAACCTACAGCTGCCACGATCCCCACGATGATTCAGCAAAAAAGAAAAGTTAAATGTCTACAGGTTTAAATGGGGTTGGCGGTACTGGTGGGGATGAGGCAGGAATCTGTTTTTACAAAGCAGTCCAAACGATCTCTAGTTTTCACAAAGCTGATCGGTAAGAATCCTTTAGCCTTCAGGCGCTAAAGTTCACCGAAGTTTCACTCGGAAACTTCGTCAAGGCCTGGTTCCAAACCAGTCTTGTTGTCCTCTGAAGATTCGTGAACTAGTTTGTATGAAGATGGAAATCAACAAAGTACAAATGTTCTGTGAGCAAAGAAAAAGTGCACAGAATGGGTTGGCTTATAAAGCTAGCGATGAAAACGTGAACTTGATACATGAGATCCAAGATGAATGGGGTGGGGGAAGAAAGGAATTGGGTTGGATGAGTTACTTTGCATGCTCCAGGATCACAAAGCTGGAAAGACGATGAATGGACACAGCACTCATGGGATGTTCGATGAGAGCGAACATGCAGGCCAATGCACAGCAGAACCAGCTGGCTTTGTCCGGATCTACAGATAAGACACACACCCCCATTCCCTCCACACCTTCTCCATGGGGTGGGTGCATGGGGGAACTTACCATTTATAGGCACTTTTAAGAAGATACATATCAGGAGAAAAGAGGAGGAGAAAAAGGAAACAGGGCATAAGCAATAATACTACGTGAATAAGTACAGGTATTTTTTATTTTGTGCTTTAATTTTACAGTTTTCTATTCATAGGTGGTCAGAGGGCAAAGCCTCATTTCTCCCATCACATAAGGATGAAGGTGCTTAATTTAAGCACTCAATAACATTAGGAGGTTAAAATAGTATCATAATTGCTTTTCATCCCCTATGAACCAAGTAATGACTAAATAAGTTTTAGTTGTGCTCGACACATTTTCTCACTTAAATTTCTTGAACAAGTCAACCAAATTGTGCTATGAAATTAATGTCAGAATTTGGTCAAATAAGCCTTAAGAGGCTATATTTTAATGGAAGGCTCCTAGTAAATTAGATTAATGAATTGCAGAAATTGTAGCTATTAAAAAATGTCTTAGGCAGGACGATGTTATTAGGTTAAGAGTTCCACATTTTACAGGTTAACTCATTACAATGCTGAATCGCTTTAGCCATTTTGATTCAGGGTATGACACATCAAAATATAATGAGAAAGTCACTTAAAATGAGAACATTAAATTGAAACTGGTTTCAGGCATAAAGAGTGAAAACATATAAGAAAAGATGTGTTCAATTAAAAAAAAAAAGACCGGATTGTTTATCAATAGAGAATTCAGCTGCGGGTTTTTGTCTGTTTAAACTGAGAAGTTCAGCTCCCAGGGAAATTTAGTTCAAGGGCACTTGGTGAGCTGGGCCTGGGTTTGGGACCTTCTATCTGCATCGCAAAGCACCCGGGATGCATGGTATGAAGGGTGGCACACAGGTGTGTAGCTATGCGCTGCTGCTGAAATGGCACCTGATCACTACAAGGTGGCTACAGACACAAAGACGAAATAAAAAAGGTGGTCAGTTGATTTTATGATCTTTTTCCATTTGGATTTGCTTTGAAATTTAGAAATTTATTTGTTCCCATCTCTTAGAATAGTTGCAAATAAACCAGGACATTTTCACATCCGATTTGTTCATTGGCAACCGCCAAGCTCATAGAGGGGCGCTAGTCTGCCTCCTAAAGCCCTGAATCCCTGGAGCTTTCAGCTGCTCCAGCAGGAAGGTTTGCTCTTTATACTCAAATAAATGGAACATTAATTAGTTTCCCCCCGTGCCTCTCATTCTCTCAGTTTTGTACCTTTTGGGATGAACATAATTAAATGTCCTCCATTGTGGATGGACCTTCTGTTCTGACCTCTCTTAAATGAATCATGTGAGTCTTTCACGTAGATCCACTGGCAACCAGGCAGTGCTCAGACCCCAAGGTGAGGCATCTTGGAGTTTTAGGTCTACAGAGTGGCCACTACTGTCGCCTTGCATGTATCACCCACACTGCATTAGACAGTGTGATCTCACGACCATGTGGACACGTCTCAGAGTATCTACACACTACCCAGACCATCTAAAATGAGAATATTATTATCAAGTACATAGATACTGACAGGGAAATGGAAGGTTTCTGGTGTGATATCTGTTCTGAAATCAGGTCACCCACACCAGCAGAAAATCTTGATTCCACCAAAATGAGTGATTCATCAGTTACCTCTGCCTTCTTCAAAAAGAATGATTACAGATAAAATATATCATTTTTCCTTAACTTCCTATAGTTGTTAAAAATGACCCACCTATAAGTTTTAAATTAAAAATTATGTGTAAGAGGAAATCAGAAATAAAGTTTCTCACTAACATTTCTGATGGTTTTCAAAGAATTGAGAATTCATTCTACCTACATTCTCTTGTAAACTTTCTAGAATTTTCAATGAGCCAGCTAGAAAAGTCTTGAAACAAATGCTGTTTTTGAGGTAGGGAGAGGTCTGACTTAATCTACCTACCTACTTGTCTATCATCTATCTACGTGTTGCAAGAAAATGATACAAAGGCATACTAAAGCTTTATACATTAGGGCTGAGCACCTTAGCTTGTGTGAATAAAAAGCACTAAAGGATTTAATTGTGCCAAGCTCTGAGTCACAACAAAACATGCCTTCCTGCAAATTATAATACCACTATTCCCCCAAAGTGCCAGAGTAGATGCACAGCTTAACTTCTTTGCATGGTTTCAAGTGATAACCTACATGACACACAGATTCACCTTTGCACCCAGTAATGGGGAACGGACAGTCCCCAAGCACTGCTGTTTGACACACTGGCATGTTGGTACCAGTTCAACACGGTAAACAGCTACTTGTTGATCTGGCTGACTTATTTTTCCCAATGTGTATTTTTTTTTTTTTTTCTATTTGAATCATCTGTTCCAGTGACTCTTTCCCTGTAAAGAAGCCTAACCAACTTTAAAAGATGTCATTAGTGTTTGTAATAACAAAGCCCCGACTTTAAAAGATGGCATTTGTTTAATAAGCTTATCTAAATCCTGCTGTGAAATCTGAACATTGTCTTGCCTCTGATAATGTGCATCTCAGCCCTACCCCCTCACAGCTCCCCCAAGGTCAGAACATCTACCAGAGGAATCGAGGAATGAATGCCAGCCACACAAAGAAATTGCAAATCTTTGCTTATCAAGAGATTCTGCAAATGTCATCTGCATATAGATTGCATTGTTCGGGTGCCTACGATTAGCCCCTCACTCACGAAAAGGCTAAAAATGCAGCTTTCTTTCCCTTACTGTCACTAGTCAAAGGTGCTGGCATTAGTGGGGTTTGCTTATTAGCCCTCAAAACAACGCAGATAAAAAAAATTCTGGTTTAGTCTATTCTTCACCTTCTGTCTGAATTCTTTTTTTTCCCTCAGGCAACAAACTGGCTTAATCAAGCCCAGAAAACATCATACCGGGGAAAAAAAAACACCCTCTACATAAAAATCGTAACAACTTAAGAGAAAGAGAAGCACAGGGGGAAAAATTATGTTGCCAAGATATAAACCCTTGATAGGAGAGTTATGAAGAAGGAAATGGCAACCCACTCCAGTAGTCTTGCTGGGAAAATCCCAGGGACAGAGGAGCCTGGAGGGCTGCAGTCCATGGGGTCACAAAGAGTCGGACACAACTGAGTGACTCAGCATGGAGAACTAGGAAGCAGGCCTGGCACAGCGGAGGCTGGAGCCCTGTCTACGATGGATGGTTGTGCACCTGGAAGTCATCCGTATGGTGCTCCTTCTTGGGAAGGTTAGTGATAGGAAGAAAGCAGCCTGGTACACCTGGTTATGGTCTCAAAGACAACAGCAGCTCATGCTTGTTTGGGTCCATCACGGCTAGGTAACACCATTTCTCCTCCCCCTCCTTGTATTTGGACAAATGGGATTTTTTTCTTTATCTCCCACTGGGAACACTTCCTACTTTCATTGCATTCTGCCTGAAGGGGCTAACATTTTATTTCATTTCCAGTGACATCCTACACCTCGTAAACCATGTGATTATAAAGTGTCACCTTGTCATTCTGCTGTTGAGACCATCAGCTCCTCTGAAATCCCACTGCGTGACAGACACTTGGAAACGCTGGGGGTGCCCTGGGTGGCTCTGAGGAGGGGCAGGGGGCCTAAACTCTACTGTGATTATTTTTTTTTTGCATAATGTTTGGCATAATTAGAAAAATGCTATTTTTGAAACAGCTGTTTTTAGTGCTCAGCAGTAAGTGACAATAATAATGAGCTATTTCCATTTATGGCTGTCACACTGGACAGACTTCAGGTCTTACAGCTGAGTTTGGACATGCTGTGATTTTTCCTTGGGATCAAAACTGACTGCAAATTCTGAACCTGGAAAAGGAGAATGCTAGAGCTGGGTTCACTCATTGGAACCTTTCGGAATCATTCCCAGAACACACGCAGCAAACCCTTCTGATCAATGGGGACTGTTTGGAGAAAGTCTTTTTGTTATGCGCCCATCCCCGCCCCTCCAGACCAGCCACCACCCGCTGTCCTGGTTACAACTCCTGCATCAAACTCCCGTCTCCTATAGAGCGGCCACTGACTTCCGAAATTACTCCTGTAATGAACTGTGACAAACGGAAATGTTCTCACCTAAAATTGCAGTTGGCACAAATGGGTCTGTCATACACCGTAAGCAGGTCAATGCAGAGAAAGTAAAAAGAGAGAGAACAGTGAATGATTGATGAAAGGCCCCCCCTCCCAGTCTTCCCGTAGAAGCCACAGAAAGCATCGGGTTACAGCACATCAAACATAGTACTAGCTCCTCAAGCATCTTGGGCAGCAAAGTGAGCCCTGGGTGACTCTGAGTGCTCGGGGTGATGAAGAGATGCAACAGCGGAAAGATCTGTTACCTGGGTAATAGGAGTTGGGCACCGATGTGCTCAGGGTGTTGGTTTTCATGGTGAAGGACGATGGTGAAGACACAGCTGTAAATGAGAGAGAGGCGTGTCAGCGGGGGCAGAGAGGCAATACCTGAAAATACGGCCCTGAGGTCATGCATGGGGAAACCGGGCTGGGTGGACTGTGGACCACAGAAACATCAGAAGTTCACCTGTGTCTCTGTGATGGATATTGTCCCTCTCCACCTGCTCTGCGGAGTTACTTGTGCTTTAGAGCAGCGGTCCCCAATCTTTTTGGCCCCGGGGACTGGTTTTGTGAAAGGTAATTCTATCATGGACTGGGGGTGGGAGGGATGGTTTGGGGATGATTCAAGCACATTGGATTTGTTGTGCACTTCATTTCTATTATTATTACATCAGCTCCACCTCAGAGCATCATCCTGGAGGTTGGGGACACTTACTTTAGAGGACACGTACCCTTTCATCACTTAAAAGATTTTCTGACCCCACAAATGAAGGAAAATACCCACAACCACAGCCCCTTTCTGGATGCAGAAATTCATTACTCTCCCTTTTGACTCCTAGCCTTTGCTTGTAGGGGGTTTCCCTAGTGGCTCACACTGGTAAAGGATCCACCTGCAATGCAGGAGAATGAGGTTGGATCCCTGGGTTGGAAAGATCCCCTGATGAAGAGAATGGCAACCCACTTCAGTATTCTTGCCTGGAGAATTCCATGGACAGAGGAGCCTGGTGGGCTACAGTCCATGGGGTCACAGAGAGTCGGACAGAACTCAAGCAATGAACACTTTTTCACTTTGCTTGTAGAATTTTACCAAATGCTCAGCTGATTATTTACAACTAAGAGGATGAGAATGTGTCTACACATGGCTTTTGGAGAATATTCCAAATGTCAATGTTTTTGTAATTTTCTAAATCCTCATCTTTCTCCTATTGTGGACACTGAGACAACATTTCACAGTATTGTATTTTATGAAAAATAAAGATGTTCCATATGTGTTATTTTTAACATGAAAGCTGCATGCCTACACATTGTCCTATTAGGCCTTAAATCCTTAAAAACCTGCTTATTTTCCTTTGAAATCTTCCTCTGAAACACTCAAGCTTTAACTATTTACACTTTCTCTTTCCACTGTTATTAAGAGGTAAAGCCAATCCCATCCAATTTATCTGATCCCATTGAAAGTGGATATTTCCTATTTTTAAAGTAGTTTAACTCTCTTCAACATCTTAATTGATTAGTGCGTTAAAAACACTTTAATTTCATTAAAGCATAAGGATAAATGATTTGAATGTGCTTAAGTGCACAGGCTGGTTGATATAAGTCTAAACTTTAATTCCTCCAATGTAGTTACATGGCTTATTTGATGCTGACATCCTGATCAGGACACTAATTAATACCACTTGTGTGTGTGCTCAGGCATGTCTGACTCTTGTGACCCCATGGACTGTATGTAGCCTGCCAGGTTCCCCTGTCCATGGGATTTTTCAGGCGAGAATACTGGAGTGGGTTGCCATTTCCTACTCCAGGGGATCTTCCCCACCCAGGGACTGAACCCACATCTTCTGCATTGGTAGGCAGTTTCTTTACCTGCTGAGCCATTGGGGAATCCCTTAATGCCGCTTACACAGGTGTTAAATGGGCCACTACCAACCAAGTCCCTGTGGTGACTGCATCTTATCTTTATTCTGATGACACGCTGATATGTTTTCATTCTCTTGGAGTAGTTCCCTTTCAGACAATGGTTTTTCCTGTGTTTATGTTTTTAAAGCACCGAATTAGTAAATGACAGAACTGGAACCTAGGCTGCCTGTCATTTATATTTTGCTAAAATAGAGAAGTGTCACATTTATGATGTATATTTATGGTAAATCTCCAGGAAAAAAAAAGAGTGACTGATAAAAATAAGGACAAAAAACCCTGAGTAACATGCCAGGGTCAGGAAGTAAAATGCCTGTTACCTGCTGACATTTGTATTTGTTTCGTAAAAATGTGCAAAATACAATGTGCAGATACAAAATAACTATGTCTATTTTCACCTTTAAAAAATGTATTTAGAAACTTTTTTGTATAAAGATTAAACCCACCCCCACTCTCCATAACTACCTCCCCCTTGCTTTCTGCACATCTCCTGTTTGCTTTGGTGGACAGATTATTCCACACTGTTATAAATGTGCTCAGACTTATTTTTTAAATTCTCCAACCTCAGTTTTCTCACTGTCTCATTCTTAAAAGGTACTCACCTCCCAACCCTGAAAGATCTCAAACATGCCCAGGCTTGCAGTGGTTTAAGGCTAGAAGTCTAGTGGTCCAATGAGTACATTTCCTGAAAGTTTCCTCCTCCAGTAATTGTTCTCATACGATAAAGGCATTGGGCTTCCCCGGTGGCTCAGTGGTAAAAAATCTGCCTGCAATGCTGGAGCCACAGGAGACACTGGTTTGATCCCTTGGTGGAGAAGATCCCCTGGAGAAGGGAATGGCAACCCACTCCAGTATTCTTGCCTGGAGAATTCAATGGACTAAGAAGCCTGGCGGGCTACAGACCATGGAGTCGCCAAGAGTTGGACTGAAGCGACATAGCACACATGCACGCATAGCACACGTTAAAGGCGTTAAGAGAATGTGGTGATGACGGAGTTTACCATTAGGGTCCCTGTGGATGGGATTCCATGAGACCCACCCATTGCTCAGAGAGTGGGAAAGAAAGCTTCTTCCTGTATCTCCTTCATTGGCTGCACTGATGGGAGAAACAAGTAATTCCTCATGGCCAGCAAGCCCCAAGCTGCCCCCAAGTCTGCAGCAGCCCTCTCAGTAGGAGCAGTTTTGGATTCCCACAGATACATTCATTTTTAAAAAAGGCAATGCCAAACTAAATATCCTACCCAGAGGCAAATACCTTCTATTGCTCAAACTTCCAAAGCCTAGAAACTCTTAACGTAGGTTTCTGCTCTTTGGGTAGGTAAGCCCAGGTAAATTTATTTGTGAGCAATTTCACCATGACACAGAAGATTTGGAACATAAACAGGTGATCCTGGAAAGAGAGGACGTGTATCTGAACGGTCCCTCCACACCGATGTTCAAGAAATAACTTGTTCAGTCGTTCAGTCCTATCTGACTCTTTGCAACCCCATGGAATACAGCACGCCAGGCTTCCCTGTCCTTCACTATCTCCTGGAGCTCGCTCAAACTCATATCCATTGAGTCCATTGAGATGTCATCTAACCATCTCATCTTCTGTCACCCCCCAACACAAATTCTTATCTTGTCTGTAGTGGGAAGGACTTCTCCCCTCAACCCTCCCATCCAACAAATGCATCCTCAGTTGCTTTATTTTGGCAGTGAAATGCATTACATACTTTCGAAATGAAAAAGATAGTATTTGCTACAAAAAAGCAGAGAAAAGTCTCCAAAAAAGGAAGGAATTTGTGGTAAACCTAAGGAAGGAATTTGTGGTAAACCTAAGTACCCCAGCAGAGAAGGCAATGGCACCCCACTCCAGTACTCTTGCCTGGAAAATCCCATGGATGGAGGAGCCTGGTAGGCTGCAGTCCATGGGGTCGCTAAGAGTTGGACACGACTGAGCGACTTCACTTTCACTCAAGTACCCCAGATTCTGCCACCTACACTGAAAATAACACAAAAGGGCAAAGGACAGTGACCACGGATGAGGAGTGCGTCCCACCCGCCCAGGTGAGAGCGGCGTGTGCTGAAGTCCCATGCCAGAGAGTGGGGGTTGCACGTGGATAAATAAATGTAGGACCTCTACCTGGCACAAGGTGGACAAGCGTAGCCACTGTGGAAAGAAAAAAGCAGGCCTTTCTATGAAGCTTTGTTGAATGTGGCGGAGAAAGGCAGGTGTGGGAGGAGACGGAGAAGAAGAAACCACATTGTGTGTGATGTGGGGAGGGCGCTGGCGGAGATGCTGATCAGAACACCCCAGGAGGGTGGTCAGGACAGGCGTGAGCACTGCACTGGGACCAGCCCTCTTCCAGCAGAGGCTGAGGGTCTGTGCCAAGCCCCGCCTTTATTTTTATTACTGTTGGTGACAGCTCCCTTTAATCCATCCCGTTGTTGTCCAGCATCCTGATTTAATGCAGCTAGGGTCAGCAGCAGCCTTTGGGCATGAATTTCATGAAGCGAGGAGACCTCTGACATTGAACCCAGCAGGGCTGGGAACCACATCATCAGGCACAGCTTGTGGATTTATCTAGGTCCCCAAAAAGATCACTGGGGGATGAGGCCAGAAATACTTTCTGTATTTCCAGCAATCCGTGTAATTGTTAGCTTCCTAAAATAGTGCCCTGTACCTGGATGGCAGGTGGTAGCACGGGAAGGTGTTAGCTGGGCTCCCTTTACCCACCTGGTGTGAGACGTAAGCCTTCTGAAGTGGAAATACAGTTTAACTTATTAATTGCCACTAATAGCCCTGTAATAAAGGCAGAACGTGTCAGCTAAACAAATAAACAATTAGCTTGTTACTGCCATTTAGTGAGCTGTTTTATAACAGGCTTCCCCCGTGTGGTTCCACACCTGGCTTGCTCACAAACAGGAGCTGAGAACAGCAGGGAGGGTGGGAAGCAGGTGCTTCTGTGGGCGGGGAGGGCCGCCTTGGTGTCAGAGCTCTCAGGTCTTTACAGACACGTGGCCGTGGTTGCCTGTGCTCTGACCTGGTCCCATTCCCCGCTCCCGCAGCATCGTTCCTAAGCCGCCGTGGCACATGGGGATGTGTCCAGCATCATCTGAAGGGACTGGCGAAATCAACAGAGACTAAGGATTGTCTAGGGAGATTTTGTTTCCTAACCCCCGGACCCCAGAGGTGCCCCGAAGGTGGGAAGGGTGCCCACTCACATCTCCCGTTGAGGTTGTGTGTGTCCATGAAGGAGAAGGCCTCGTCGCAGCTGGTGCCCTGCTCGGCATAGCTCTTGTCCATGGAGCTCACCATCACCGTCATCTCCTGCCGTGTGCTGCTCATTGTCTCCTTCCGCTTCTGGGCCAGTTTCCTTGGGACAGAGAGTTTGTTATGTAGACACACGCAAGGATGGACCAAGTGCCCTGACCGACGATTGGAACCAATGGTGTTCACGCTGGAGTGCATGCATGAAAGGAGGAGGCTGCCAGGACCCTGCATGGGACACAGCCCTCTGACCCTCAGATGGCTGTGACATTGGACCTAACCCCAAATGAACCCAGAGTGGTTCTCCAGCAATGCTGGTCAGCAGGGCAGAAGGATAAGAAGAAAAGGCAAG
Organism: Bubalus bubalis; assembly: GCF_019923935.1. Taxonomy (NCBI): domain Eukaryota; kingdom Metazoa; phylum Chordata; class Mammalia; order Artiodactyla; family Bovidae; genus Bubalus; species Bubalus bubalis. The sequence continues at coordinate 21,217,691 of NC_059178.1, forward strand.
TTGTTGGCTTTCCTGCAGGTCTGCAGAAGAATGAATCCCCGGGCTTCCCCCAGCCCCTCGGTGAACAAGATGCAAAAAGGCCTTGGAAGGCAGGGAGAGCTCCAGGTCTTTGGGAGACAAAGGTTAAACCTTGGCCTTTGAATCATTCTCATTAACCACCAGAAGCTCATAATCTTTTAAGTTACAGAGACCAGGACAAAAGCTATAAAACCAAAGGGAAACTGACATTCACATACATGCATAAAACACACTTTATAGCTCTTACTACTGGAGGTTTTTGATGCATCCAGGACAGACAAGAATAGAATTAGTGATGCTTAAGAAGGTATAAAGCGAGAAGCTTTAAGAAGACCGTAGCACCGTAAAACCAAAAGTACGATGTCCTAAATATTCTAATTCTGCTTAAGCACTTAGCAGCATTTACACAAGGAAGCAGCAGCTATTTCCAGTAAATCATCTTGACTCTGACTGACCCAGGACATGGCACAATTTAAAATGAGCCGCATAATCAAAATCACCCCCATATTCGGTGATTACTAATGCAGTGTGAGGCATTGACAACATCAGACCATATGGATAACCTTTATTTTCATTTCCAAATGCCACATAATCCAAATGCTTTCTTGCCTGTAGTTATAATAATCTTTTGATTCATACTTAGAAGGCAGAACATTAATAAGTTGCCCCTTTTTTATTGCTAAAAGTTGTTGTGAAAAAAAGATACATTTTTAAACAGAAAAATGAAAATGATCTATAACTTCTATGACAACGTTAAAGTTGTAAAGATGGGAATATAAATTGGTGTAGCTACTGTGGAAAATGGTATGGAGTCTCCTCAAAAATCTAAATAGAGCTACCATATGATCCAGCAATCCCACTCCTGGGCATATAGCTGATGTATGCATTCTAATTCTAAAAGATACATACACCCCAATATTTATAGCAGCACTATTCACAACAGCCAGGACATGGAGGCAACCTAAATGTCCATTGACAGATGAATGGATAAATAGAAATACATAATCACAGGCAAGAATACTGGAGTGGGTTGCTATTTCCTTCTCCAGGGGATCTTCCCAACTCAGGGATTGAAACCTGGGTCTCCTGCATTGGAGGTGGATTCTTTACCATCTGAGTCACCAGGGAACTCCTCCCACCACACACAATATCTGAATATTACTCAGCCATAAAAAAGAATAAGATAATGTCATTTGCAGCAACATAGGTGGATGTAGAGATTATCATACCAGTGAAATCAGTCAGAGAAAGACAAATATCACATGATATCGCTGATATGGGGATTTCCTGGTGGCTCAGATGGTGTAGACTATGCCTGCTATGTGAGACACCTGCATTCGCTCCCTGGGTCAGGAAGATCCCCTGGAGAAGGGGATGGCAACCCAGTCCAGTATTCTTGCCTGGAGAATTCCATGGACAGAGGAGCTTGGTGGGGTACAGTCCAGGGGGTAGTTTATACATGGAATATATAAATGATAGAAATGAACTTATTTGTAGGACAGACATAGACTTACAGATATAGAAAACAAACTTACGGTTATCAAAGGGAAGGTGGGAGGGATAAGTTAGAAGTTTGAGATTTACATATACACACTATTATATATAAAACAGATATCCAACAAGGACCCACTATATAGCACATGGAACTATAGTCAGTATCTTATAATAACCTATAATGGAAAAAATCTAAAAAAGAATATGTATATTCATATCTTCATATCTATATATATATAAAACTGAATCATTTTGCTGTACACCTGAAACTAACAAGCATGGTAAGTCAACTATATTTCAAAAAAATTTTTTGAGATGATGTGTTTACAGTAAAAAGCTGTAAAGATTTTGCAGGGTAAGCGGCATGGTTCCTCTAGGTGCCAGCTTACCGAACCTGTTCGTCTTCCCCAGGGCCCCCCTTTTCTCCAGACCATCACGTGAGTCTGAGAGGCAGAATTCGGGCTTGGATATTCTCAACAGGTGTTCTGGGCAGAGGCAGCACTGAGTCCAGGTCCACAGCTGCAGTTATGACAACACGATTTCTCTCCACCTCCGAGTCTGCCATCTCACTGGAAAAGCACTCTTAAGCCAGGTTTCCCCAGCAGCGCTAAAGTGGACGCCAGAGATAATTAGCGCCATTATTCAGGCATAAACGTCCCCTTTTTGCTGGAATTTCTTTAACGTGCTTCGGGCTGATTTATGCAGATAATTGCCTCGATATTCTCTTCTGTTCTGCCTATGAAGAGAGACACGGTCAAGTTTGCCAGATCTCTCTCCCTCTCTGTCTTCTCTTGTGTTTCTCTAATCCTTTCAGGCTAGGAGATGGCAGTGAAAGTGCTTCTTACCCCTGGTGAGATGAGGTGGTGGAGGGGGTGTGTGTGCAACAATAAAAGCCAAGCTTGTACCAGAAAGATCTTCTTTCTTACCTCCCCGTGTGTGAACTAACTTCAGTGAGGTCGCGCTACACACCCCACTGCTGATCTTCCTGAAGCACAAAAGAAGGCCATTAAGCACTGGTGAGAACCTACTCAAACCAAGCAGAGGTCCAGCCTGGAGACTCACTGCTTTAAGCTCATGTCCGTTAACCATACACTCTGTGCCTGTGAATTGTTAAAACCCTCCTCCCACGTCCTCAGCAAGCCTTCCTGCATTAACCTCACCATTTGACCACAGACACAGATGTCACTGGGAGCCAGGCAGGCCTCACAAGGGAGTGAAACAGGTCTAAGACGATAAAGAGGGGGTGCTGGAGAAGTGGAAGGGGAGACAGCCACTCAGCTCCAGAGGCTGGATGCCCCATAGAGGGCCCAGACGTTGTAAATCAGGAGAAACCCCAAATTCAGATTTTATAGGAATTGAATTTTAAGTATTGTCAAATAATTCAAATTAAAAAATTAAAACGACTATGTGGTCCAAAGAAAGCATGTTTTTGGACACTTCTGCTCTCCACTAATATACACTTAGGAACTTAATTGTGTTGGAAAGGAAGAGCGTGGAAACCGCCATATAATGCACAGCTACTGTGTGGCACTGCTCTGCAAGCGTTCTCTCATTTAATTCTGCTGCTGCTGCTAAGTCGCTTCAGTCGTGTCTGACTCTGTGTGACCCCATAGACGGCAGCCCACCAGGCTTCCCCGTCCCTGGGATTCTCCAGGCAAGAACACTGGAGTGGGTTGCCATTTCCTTCTCCAATGCATGAAAGTGAAAAGTGAAAGTGAAGTCGCTCAGTCATGTCCGACTCTAGCGACCCCATGGACTGCAGCCTACCAGGCTCCTCCGTCCATGGGATTTTCCAGGCAAGAGTACTGGAGTGGGGTGCCATTGCTTTCTCTGCATTTAATTCTAGTAACGGTAAATAATCTGCCTGCAATGTGGGAGACCTGGGTTCGATCCCTGGGTCGGGAAGATCCCCTGGAGTAGGAAATGGCAACCCACTCCAGTATTCTTGCCTGGAGAATTTCATGGACAGAGGAGCCTGGCAAGCTAAAGTCCATGAGATCGCAAAGAGCAGGACATGACTGAGCAACTAACACTCTGACTTTCACTTTTTTCAACCTGGTAAGAGCTATTCTTACTTCTCATTTTATAGATGAAGCTGAGTCTCAAGAAGTTAAACTGTCCAAATTGTGGAGGAGCTGGAATCACACCCCAAGAGTACCTCTCTTGACCCCAAAGGTACTCATTCTAGAACAATGTGCTTTGTCTAACAAAGTATTTCATTAATTTACATTTCCACACAAGTTACATTATAATTTTCACCAAATTGCATTCAGGTGTGAATACTCCATCACCTCATGACTAAATATTATGCACTGTAAAAAGTAGGAATTAACAAAAAAAAAGTAGTTGAATTAACAATTGTCATAGCAAAGCATTAGAAAAGAGTTTATCTACAACCTACTAATCAAAAGTAGCTTGCTTGGTCACAGAGATTATGAGTCATTGCTTGGGATTTTTGGTTTTTCCTCATATACAATTAAATGCTGTATTCCATAATTAAGATGGTTGAGGAAGGTTAGATTTAGAATTGAGGGTTGGGAATGACTGGATAAATTGAAATTTATTCTCTTTCTTTTTTTCTCTATTTCTCTTTTGGACTTTGTGTTTCAGATCTGTTTTTGTTTTTTTTTCTCCTCAAGTGAAAACTTTTAAAACTGTCAGAAAAACATTGTGAACTTAATGAAATAGTGTTTTGTGCAGGAAAACTCCTAAAGTGGAGGCAATTTTTCTTTGCGATCTTATCTAAAGACACAGGTAAATTTATTTTCCATTTTGATTTTAAAGAAATGGTTTGTCTGAAATATTTAAACCTCCAATCTCTAAATTTGGATTGCATGAATCTCAAAGACCTTACTAACAACAACAACAACAAAATGTTCTTATAGCCGTCAATGGAGCATAAAAAATTAAGGAGAAGACTTCGGTTTCTTGTTGGGTATGAAGGAGCTTGGAGGTCATTGCTCTGTCCTAAAAACAAGTAAAAGAGCTGAACAGACAATTGTTTGACTTAACTTGTAAGATAATTGATGTCACAGGGCAAATGACTGTCCCTCGAATTACAAACATGCGGATATGGAGAATCACAACTCACCAGAGCAGAAACGCATGAGCAGAAATCTATGTGAGACAGCACTGAGGCAGAAAAACCCAAACTGTAATTGAATTACTGGAGGCTCAGTGTGGATCAGTCTGAGACTTAAGAACTCCAGCAGGGTCCAGACTTAATGGGGACCTCACACCTTTTTGAATTTTATCCTCAGGAGCCCTACCTGGTTCTCAAAGTAAAGATTGGAGGAAAAAAAAATCACCTCTGGCTTTCATCAGCAGGAGGAGGAAAGTAGCCAACTTGAAATATGTTCAAAGCATTCTATGCTTTTTAAAATAGTTGCCCTCAAGAATATTATTTTCCTAGAGGCTAACCTGTTGTGATTTTATCAGAGCCCTAACCAATCTAGGGGAAGGAAAGTTATCCAAACCCAGCCCCTTCCAGTCATCCTGTCCATCCAAGGAGGGGGCTACTGAAGTGCCTGTGAAGGTCACAGCTCAGGACACAAATTCACTAAAAGGTTGAGACCCAATTGTGGGTCTCCTTGCCTCTCCAATACCTTACTATCATGTGACTAAAGACCTATTTGCAGATATCCCTTTTCCCTGGTACATCAAGTCTGGACATCAGTAAAAAAAAATTACAAGGCAGACTAAAAGGCAAACAACACAGTTTAGAGACAGAGGAACCATTGGGATAAGGCTCATATGGCAGGGATGGTGGAATTATCAGACTGGGAATTTAAAATAACTATGAGTTATAGGCTAAAGGCTCTAATGGATAAGAAGACAACACTCAAGAATAGATGGAAAACAAAAGAAGCAAAAGCATATTACCAAGTGAAAGAGACCAATCTGAAAAGGTTCACTATACTTTATGCTTGGTTTTGCTGTAAACTTAAAACTGCTCTAAAAAATAAATTCTATCAAAAAACCCTGTATGCGAGACAGCAAAAGAGACACAGATGTATAGAACAGTCTTTTGGATTCAGTGGGAAACGGAGAGGGGGGATAATTTGGGAGAATGGCATTAAAACATGTATAATATCATATAAGAAACGAATCACCAGTCCAGGTTCGATGCAGGATACAGGAAGCTTGGGGCTGGTGCACTGGGATGACCCAGAGGGATGGTATGGGGAGGGAGGTGGGAGGGGGGTTCAGGATGGGGAACACGTGTACACCCGTGGCAGATTCATGTTGATATATGGCAAAACCAATACAATATTGTAAAGTAAAATAATAATAATAATAAAATAAAAAATAAAATAAAAGGGAGGGAATGTAAAAAAAAAAAAACCAAAAAACAAAAAACCCTACAATACTGCTTGGGAAAAAATTAAAAGGGAGGAAAAACATAGTTATAGCCCTAAATTTCCCAACTAGAACAAAAGAGAAGGAAAGAAATGTGGGATGAAGTCAAATGAAAAGGATGGCCCTTCATGAATATTCTATTCAAATATTTCTCTTATATTTCTTTCCTGGCATAAAAATAAAAACAAGAAACAAGGGCAAGGGAAAGGGAAGAGAAATCCTTGGCAAGTTATTAACTATGTGACAGGCATGAATCAGAGTCGGTAAAGAGAACATGGTGAAGAACGATGTCTTCAGCGTCGTGTCCTATGGGAGAAGAGTAGCAGGACAATGGCCACCAGTTAGGAGACCCAAGTGTAGCACGGGTGGGGGAAAAACAGAAATAACTCTTCCTTCTCCTCCTTTCCCCCCGAACCTGAACTGAGTGGCGTTTCTCAGAGGATCAGGATGGGAGCAGATTGAAGGGGAAGGAATACAAAGGTCAACTTCAGTTCAGACCTAAGTCTCACCCATGGTTAATTGCAACTCAGGGTTATAGGACATGATTCTCCAACGAGCCTGACTTGTCCATCTCTATTAGAGGCCCTGCCATGTTGGGTTACACCAACAGAGACTGTGACAGACAAAAATTGGTAACACTGACCTGAAGGTCAATGCTTGGTTATAAAAAAGGCGTCTTCATTTTAAAATGATCTGTCATTTGAAACTCTACAGGGCAGGCAAAACTTGAGGATTTGCAGATCGCATATAGACATAAGAAGGGAAAGGCAAAAGGCTTTCTGGTTCTGGATTCTACAATTAAGTGTGTGCTTCGACTTAATTAAGGATGGGGGCAGAGGCTGGAACGGAGAAGAAGTATTTAATTTTTCCTCACAGTAGGGAAGAAATAGATATTGGTTGAGTCAAAGAATGCATACATTATACCAAATTGCCCGGATTCAGCTGAATAAACCTCAATGAATAGGGAGCTGTCACCTCAAAGATGGATCTGTGAGGGCTATCAGATGATATTGTTTTTAAAGGTAAAATGTTAAGGAAAAGGAAACAAATGGTCCTATGTTTTAAATATCAATATTTTCAATGCAAAAGTACCATCACTACAATAGCTGATAGAAAAACAATGAGGGTAACAATTACCAAAAGTTCTGTAGGACTTGAGATAAATCAGAGATGTTACATGCGTTACCTCTTAGTTCTCACAACAACCAGTGAGGAAATTGCTGTTATTATCCCAGTCTTAGAGAGAGGGAAATTGAGGCATGGTGGTAAGTTGCCCACAACCACACAGCCAGACGACTTGAGACCTCTGGCATAGTTTCCTGCATTGAGATAAAACCATCTTCATAAGACTTAATGGCATCACTAAGTGAACTTTATTGGTTGCTTAAATTCAGACACAGAAAATAAAGGCTGGTTTTCTTTACCAGCTAGGATTTGCAGCTGTCAACCAAGGTAAGAGCGTTCTTTTTTAAAGATTTTTTTTTTTTTGATGTGGACTATTTTTGAATTCTTTATTGAATTTGTTACAATATTGTTTCTGTTTTGTATTTTGGTTTTTTGGCTGCGAGGCATGTGGGATCTTAGTTCCCCAACCAGGGATTGAATCCGTGTCCCCTGCACTGGAAAGCAAAGTCTTAACCACAGGATAGTCAGGGAAGTCCCTGGATTGTTCTTCTAACAAGGCTGCTCACTGCATCATCCCCTGAGAAACCACTGCACCCATGTCTTGTAGATGCTCATCATCCACCCAGCTGCCTTCCAGTTCTCACTGACTAGTACACATGGCCTGTGTCAATCACAAAGAAAAGAGTTTCACGTTGAGACAAGTCAGCCTTTGGATCTTGGTTAGGTCTTTTTCAGAGTTCACCTCTTGACGTTGTGATGAGATGACCTGATAGGCTGCTGTGGCTGCTGGCAGACTGGGAGAGGGCCTTAGACATGGCTTTCCTCCCCAGCAACTGAGAAGTGGGGACTGATTTCATTAGTTCAGTTCAGTTCAGTTGCTCAGTAGTGTCCGACTTTTTGTGACCCCATGAATCACAGCACGCTAGGCCTCCCTGTCCATCACCAACTCCTGGAGCCTACTCAAACTCATGTCCGTTGAGTTGGTGATGCCATCCAACCATCTTATCCTTTGTTGTCCCCTTCTCCTCCCCCTTCAATCTTTCCCAGCATCAGGGTCTTTTCAAAGCAGTCAGTTCTTCGCATCAGGTGGCCTAAGTATTGGAGTTTCAGCTTTAGCACCAGTCCTTCCAATGAATACTCAGGGTTGATCTCCTTTAGGATGCACTGGTTGGATCTCCTTGCAGTCCAAGGGACTCTCAAGAGTCTTCTCCAATACCACAGTTTAAAAGCATCAATTCTTTGGCACTCAGCTTTCTTTATAGTCCAACTTTCACATCCATACATGACTACTGGAAAAACTATAGCTTTGACGAGACAGACTGTTGGCAAAGTAATGTCTCTGCTTTTTGACATGCTCTCTAGGTTGGTCATAATTTTTCTTCCAAGGATCAAGCGTCTTTTAATTTCATGGCTGCAGTCATTGCAGAATCTGCAGTGATTCTGGAGCCCAGAAGAATAAAGTCAGTCACTGTTTCCACTGTTTCCCATCTATTTGCCATGAAGTGATGGGACCACATGCCATGATCTTAGTTTTCTGAATGTTGAGTTTTAAGCCAACTTTTTCACTCTCCTCTTTCATTTTCATCAAGAGGCTCTTAAGTTCTTCGCTTTCTGCCATAAGTGTGGTGTCATCTGCGTATCTGAGGTTACTGATATTTCTCCTGGCAATCTTGATTCCAGCTTGTGCTTCATCCAGCCTGGTATTTCACATGATGTACTCTGCATATAAGTTAAATAAGCAGGGTGACAACATACAGCCTTGATGTACTCCTTTCCCGATATGGAACCAGTCTGTTGTTCCATGTCCAGTTCTAACTGTTGCTTCTTGACCTGCATACAGATTTCTCAGGAGGCAGGTGGTCTTGTATTTCCATCTCTTGAAGAATTTTCCATAGTTTGTTGTGATCCACACAGTTAAAGGCTTTGGCATAGTCAATAAAGCAGAAATAGATGTTTTTCTGGAACTCTCTTGCTTTTTTGATGATCCAGTGGATGTTGACAATTTGATCTCTGGTTCCTCTGCCTTTTCTAAATCCAGCTTGAACATCTGGAAGTTCACGGTTCACATATTGTTGAAGCCTGGCTTGGAGAATTTTGAGCATTACTTTGCCAGAGTGTAAGATGAGTGCAATTGTGTGGTAGTTTGAGCATTCTTTGGCATTGCCTTTCTTTGGGACTGGAATGAAAACTGACCTTTTCCAGTCCTGTGGCCACTGCTGAGTGTTCCAAATTTGCTGGCATATTGAGGGCAGCACTTTCACAGCATCATCTTTCAGAATTTGAAATAGCTCACCTGGAATTCCACTACTTCCACTAGCTTTGTCTATAGTGATGCTTCCTAAGGCCCACTTGACTTCATATTCCAGGATGTCTGGCTCTAGGTGAGTGATCACACCATCGTGATTATCTGGGACATGAAGATCTTTTTTGTATAGTTCTTCTGTGTATTCTTGCCACCTCTTCTTAATATCTTCTGCCTCTGTTAGGTCCATGTCATTTCTGTCTTTTATTGTGCCCATCTTTGTATGAAATGTTCCCTTGGTAGCTCTAGTTTTCTTGAAGAGATCTCTAGTCTTTTCCATTCTATCATTTCCCTCCATTTCTTTGCATTAATCACTGAGGAAGGCTTTCTTATCTCTCCTTGCGTTTCTCTGGAACTCTGCATTCAAATGGGTGTATCTTTCCTTTTCTCCTTTGTCTTTTGCTTCCCCTTTTCACAGCTATTTGTAAGGCCTCCTCAGACAACCATTTTGCCTTTTTTTCATTTCTTTTTCTTGGGGATGGTCTTGATCACTGCCTCCTGTACAGTGTCACGAACCTCCATCCATAGTTCTCAGGCACTCTGTCTATCAGATCTAATCCTTGAATCTATTTGTCACTTCCAATGTATAATCATAAGGGATTTGCTTTAGGTCATATCTGAATGGTCTAGTGGATTTCCCTACTTTCTTCAATTTAAGTCTGAATTTGGCAATAAGGAGTTCATGATCTGAGTTCATGATTTCATTAACCTATCACTTAAGACTACAGCTTTGTTTTGGGTCATCCCGTGGCAAAGATGACCTAGACTGCTCCACTGACTGGTCAGGGTGTCTGCAAGGGACACAGGCCAGGAAAGAGGAACAAATTCAGTCGACCTCTTAGGCAAGTAGCTGTTAGGTTATCTGTCCACACGTACACACACATAACCATAAGCATTTCATGGTGAAAAGGCTCAAATAATGAGTCATATTCTACAAACATGATGAAAAATTAGCCTTTCTCAAACTTAGAAGTTGTAAAAGAAAAATTTGGAAAAGGTTGACTTTCATTTAAAAGAAGTTGAAATTACATGTATTACAATCTAGAATCACTTCAAAAATCATGTATATCTTTCATAGGACTCTGATGATGTCAATTATCACAAATTACAATTAAAAAGGTACTAGGAATGTATTGTTTATTGTGAGAAAATTCACAGACTCATATGTTGAACAAACACGTGGGGACAAAATAATTCCAATACCCTGTGTTTTATTTTTGGCATTAACAGAATTAGGAATGGAATCTGCTATTTTCTGGAGGGAGTCCAAATACCCAAAGCTTTTTAACAGTAGAGTGTTTGATAAAACTTGTCCACCCCCTTGAATTTCAAAGGAACCTCTGATTGGAAAGCATTATCTGGATATGGTTAGGGAGCCATCATTTTTATGCTCAGCCAACAGGTATTTTACTGTGTTTCTCAGCAAATGTTAGTGTCCACTGTATGAGGGCGAGGCTTTTAATTCTTTTGCTTGCTGTATATCCTGTCCTAGAACTGTACTAGGACAAATATTTCTAGGGGACTTCCCTGGTGATCCAGTTGTTAAGACTCCATGCTTGCAATGCTGGGGGCATGGGTTCGATCCCTGGTTGGGGAACTAGGATCCCACATGCTGTGTGGTGCAGCCAAAAAATAATAACATAAAATAAAGAGCTGTCTTCCACTAGAAATCTAAAGACTTGTCTTCCACTAGAAATCAGGTTCTACTGTCAGCTAAGATCTGTCGATCAAAGGCAATTAAGAAAAAAAAAAACATACTCAACTTATACTTGTCTATATTTGTTCTTTTTTTTTTCTTTAAAAAATTTTTTATTGAGGTATGGTTGATTTACAGTATTATATGTTTCAGGTATACAACATAGCAGTTCACAATTTTTAAAGATTATGCTCCATTTATAGTTATTGTAAAATATTGGCTATATTCCCTGTGCTGTATAAGGTATCCTTGCAGCTTATTTATTTTATACACTGTGGTTAGTATCTCTTAATCCCCTACCCTTATCTTGCCTCTCCCCACTGGTAACTGCTTTTCTCTGTATCAGAATCTATTTCTTTTTTGTTATATTCACTAGTTTGTTGTATTTTTTAGATCCACTTATAAGTAATGTCATACAGTATTTATCCTCTGCCTGACTTATTTCATTTAGCGTAACACCCTCCAAATCAATCCATGATGTTTCAAATGGCAAGATTTCATTTTTAATGGCTGAGCAGTATTCCATAATATATACACAGCTGTATGTCTGTATATGCATGTGTTTATACACCACATTTTCTTTCTCCATTCATCTGTTGATGGACACTTACACTGCTTCTCTATCTTGCCAATTGTAAATAATGCTACCGTGCACGTTGGGGTCATGTTTTTTTTTTTTTTTTTTTTGGTTGCTTGTTTTTAAATTCATTTTTTAATTGAAGGATAATTGCTTTATAGAATTTTGTTGTTTTCTGTCAAATTCCAGTTATCTGATTCAACATATTATTTCCTAATTATAGAAATATAGGATGAACATAACTGTGTGTGAGAGGGAGAGATTAAGAGAGACTCTGACTCTGATGCACATCTAATGAACCTGAAGGTCCTGGGTCAGTACTCGGAACTGACACGTACTGCCCATGGCAAAATCCTCTAGCTTCTAGTTCGTGTTAAGAATGGAAAGGACCCTTGGCAAATGTAGCAGCTTGAAAACATATAACATGGATGAAGATGTTTTCCTTGAATTTTTCTAAGTGATAAAGAGGAACTGAAAAAACTCCCACAACTCTTGCTTTGGGCTAACTTGAACTTAACATTATCCCTATAACAGCCCAGAAGGAAAAACCATTGGGTAAAACCTGAAATACACTTAATGATCACTCTCCATTCTTCCTATCTGCTCGGGTTTCTTCCCCACTTCCCTGGTTACTTTTCTGACCAAACAGAAATTCCCTGTGAGCCCAACTTTTCCCTACACTCCCACCCCCCACTCTCTATCTGGCCTGGAGCATGAGAGCTCCTGTTTTGTAACTGTTTGATGACAGTTTCAGCTGCCTCCTCTGAAAAGAGGCTTCAGAGAGGACCAACACACACACAGAGACACATCCACAGGCACACACACACTCTGCTCTTCTGACATACATCTTCCACTTGGGAGTAACTCACAGCTCATACAAGCATCTACAGTAATTTCCCAGACCAGCTGAAGATTCTGAAACATTAAAAAAAAGTCAGCAGTAAAAATAATAGATGTAGTATCTGTCATCCTTAGTAATATTTTTGTTTAGTTTTATTTCTCACATCAGGGCCATATGAATCCAGGGGGACAGGGACCAGCAATAGCACAGAAAACAGGAAGCGGGTACAGCCCACAACAGAGCAAAATGGGAATAGCGTGGCATTAGTGCGAGCCGGTCCCTGCTCAGTTGGCTAATGTTGCTGAATTCCGTGTGTGCACATTATCTTGAAATTTAATGCTTTCAAAAATGTCACTCTTCCGCAAGACTAAATTGGTATACTGTTTATCCTCCATCAGACTATAAATAAGAGTGAGAAAGAGGAATTTTTAATGTGTGTCATATCAGAATAGCACCTCCAGTTTCCTCTTGAAGAAGTTTGTTAAGCTCACTAAAAAATCAGAGTGCTTGTCTAATAAAAACAGAGCAAGCCATTGGTGTCTGCGCGCAGGGAAACTGAAGTCCAATAAACAAGAAAATTGTGTGTTCTGTATCTGAATTAAGCAGGGACTTTATCATAAAAGCCAGGTGACCTCTTGGAGACGCAGAGCTAAGTATCCAAGAAGTTCATAAACATGCAGGATGAACATTTTCCACAAAATAATTCTATTCAAAGTTAAATAAATATAATATAATATAAATATAAAAAATAAATATAATATAGATAAAATATAGCTGCTGGTTAATTTATTCAGGGGTAAATACAGCCTGATCCTTTAGGGGCTCTAGCAACCTGCACAGAACACAACAACAAAGAGCAACTGTTTGAGAAGCACCAGCTTTACTGTTTCATCACTTACAGGCATTACTATGGTCAGCTGGGACTGTGCAGGTAGCTCAGGGGTAAAGAACCTGCCTGCCAATATAGGAGATGGGGGTTTGATCCCTGGGTCAGGAAATGGGTACCTACTCCAGATTCTTGCTTGGAGAATCCCACCAATAGAGCAGCCTGGCAGGCTACAGTCCATGGGGTTGCAAAGAGTCAGAGAGGACTGAAAGACTAAGAAACAACAACAATGGTCAGCTGACTAGTCATCTGACCTTTCTAAACATCAATTTATATACCAACCACTCTTCCCAATTCAGGTCTATCTTTTCTTATTAACTGATTCTAAACAATGGTCACTTTATTGAAAACAATCATTTTCCTAATGGAAAAATATAAAAGTCATTCTTAAAACATTTTTCATCTGATTTTTAATTCAGTTCAGTTCAGTTCAGTCTCTCAGTCGTGTCTGACTCTTTGCAACCCCATGAATTGCAACACGCCAGGCCTCCCTGTCCATCACCAACTCCCGGTTTTGAATTAAGTTTCTCTTTTTTATAGAACAAGGTAAGGCTAACTACTTTGTTTTAGTACTTTGGTACATTGGTAGGGAAAGGTTCTTACTTGTTATGAGAGATGTGAAAAGGAAATAATCTGGCTTTTATATATTATTTCTTTATTAGGTATGTGTATATGGGGGTATGATGTGAAACTGGAATTTTTTTCAAAATTAAAATGAATTCTCCAAAGGAATACAAAAGTTGTACTAAACTATCATATTTAACCAAGTTGTGTTTCCCCACGTACTCACAAACGCTTGATTTCAGTCAAAAACGTTTGCCAATTTGATGGGTAAAACAATGGCATCTCATGTTGTACAGATCTGCATGTACCTGATTACATGTAAGGTTGAATATATTTTCAAATGTCACTTAGCCATACATTGATATTCTGTAAGTTGCCTATGTATATTTCATATCCATTTTTACATTTCAGTTTGTCTTTTCTTATTGATGTCTAGATTTTTTTTTTATAGTTAGGCCACTAGTACTTCAATATATAAATATTAATAATATTTTATTCTAATCTGTAGCTTGTTTTAAAGTTTTGTTTATGGTGTGCTTGGGTATATAGAAGTTTATGATTATTTCCATGATGGTTTTAGGGCACTTCTTACTCTGAGATTACTTTATTATATGCAGTGCTCTTTCTCTTCTTAGTGACAGAGACAAAGGGGATGGGTTAGATGCTAGGCTTCTCAGGTTCTGCATAAAGATAAGCAGACAACAACTTTCAAGAAGGTGGTGAAAGCAGCTGACACAGGTCTAGAAGAAACCAGATTCACCGAGCACCCCTGTAGCCAGATTGTGTTGTCTAAACGCCATCACCTACTGAAAAACCCTAAGGTTTCTTGGGGAAATGTCCATTTTCACAGGGCAGACAATGCACTAGATGAGTTGAGACCATCCTGTTGGACCAGACAACATGGGAACTCACAAAGATTTCTGGAGTCATGTTGAAAGGACACGAGAGACAACCTGAAGGGGATCCTCCTGGCCAAAGAGGAGATGCTCCGAACATGCAAACACTAGTTACTATAAAGTGTTCAAACACATTAAATATGTTAAAATCCCTCAGCCCATAATGGTACTACTTGTTATGATACCAATTCATTCTGAAACTGGAAAATAGAGGGAATGAATTAAATGTTTATCTCAAGTTTCCTATAGGAAATATATTTCAAGATAACCAAACATTTGAGCCAAGACAGCATTTAATAAATATGGATGCAGTGATGGAATTAGGATGTCACCATTTTGAAACCCCTTAAAAAATAATAGATCTAGGCAATCATCATCAGTAACTTAAAAAACCATTAAGTGAAAGGCTGAGGTGGAACTTTATAATGGATGGATCAGGTTGGCAAAAACAGCACCCAGTAATCAATCTGAGTGCTGCGTACTTTTCCATGCAGCGTGACCGTGAGCAGTTCCAACCAAAACAAGGAGCCGATTCAGTTCCCGCTCTCGCCCAGATCACAGGAAGCACGGCTGATGAGAGGGCAGCCTAGATGACAGGCTGAGAACGCGTCAGCCAAGCTCAGATCATGGGCGATTCCACAGGACGAAGGGCTCATTCAACAAACAAACGAGGGCGGGCAGAACAGGGGAGTCCACGTTATGAATGAAGACACACCTGTGAAAGGCTAGGTGAGCAGAGCAAAAGCCAGGTCTCCAGTCCTTTACTTCATTTATTCCAAACCATTCTGACCAAGACCTCCAGCTTGACAAGCTCAGAGTCAGAACTAACTTTCATGGGGACAACTGGGTTTTTTCTGTGTTTCTGTGGAAATTCTTAGAAAAATGAATTGAGATGCATCTGCCATATGAAGCCTCTGAAGTGACTGTTCTGAAGGCTGAGTTCAGAAGTAACAAAGAGGTTGATTTCTGCAAACAGAAAGATAGCCTTCCTTTTAACTGAGCACTCATCCTGAAAGGCAGTTCTCCTTTTCCTCATTAACCGTCTTTCCCCTTTTCTTGTGATTGAAGAGTCACGTGATTTAAATAAAAAGCGAGAAACTGAGCCAGCTCAGGTGACGGCTGTATGATTCGTAGGAGCAAATAACACAGACATGAAAGACATTCTTCGGCAAAGTATGACAGACTTTCAAATTATCCTTCTCTAACAAATTAGCATTTTAGAAAAATTGGGTTTAATCATTAAAGAAGCCATCTGCTTATCCAGGAGCTGTCTAGTGAATACTGCTGGCAACTTTCAGGGGAGACGTACCCGGCAGGTACTGCATATTCTTTTGATTTCTGAAGCAAAGAGAAAGATGGCCATCCCCTTCCCACCCCCAACTAATTCAAACATAGTGACCTATCTGTGTTGTGCTATGGTGTGCCTCACACACTTCAAAGAGTTAAGGGGGAAGAGACAGGGTGGGAGGTATTTGAAAGCTTCCCTTTCATAGATTATACACACAGAAGAGATTCGTGGCTTTGTTTAATTTACAGATCACCTACCTCCCCATGAAATGGCATGACACAGACTTATATGGCAGTTGACGTAAATCACAACTGGTATTGTGAGGGGTACTGTCATGAGCAGTTGGAACAGTGAAGACCTCCTGGGGGTGGTGCCCTGCTGTGCTCAGTTGCTAAGTTGTGTCCAACTCTTTGACTCTCTGAGACCCCAAGTACTGTATGGAGCCCGCCAGGCTCCTGTGTTAATGGGATTTTCCAGGCAAGAATACTGGAATGGGTTGCCATTTCCTTCACCAGAAGATCTGCACCCAGGGATTGAACCTGGGTCTCCTGCATTGGCAGGTGGATTCTTTACCTCTGCACCACCTGGAAAACCCCTTGGAGGTGGGGGGAATAGCAAAAACAGTCCAAATCATCCTCAGTCACACACATATTTCTTTCTCAATGCTGTGATTTGGGGTTGTGTGCAAAGGAATGTTCTACCATGAAGGGTCTTGCTCCTTGGGTCATAGGGAGAATGCTTAGGATTTCATCTGCTGAGGAGGTAGAGACCTACAAAAACTATGCGAAAATTCTCTGCGATATTTGGGGCTCATATGAAGATGGAGAGCCTGGACAACTATTTGCTAAAACATCTCCTGGAAAGATGGGTTGAATTTCTACCCAGCATCTCTAGGCCACTGACTTGAAGCTCCCTTAACATTTCATTCTGACAAAATACAATCATTAATTCTTATAATTACTATCATATGGCTATGCATTTCAGAGTTTATAATTAGTCAACCAACTTTTAACCAAACACATTGGGTTTGAGCTCTCTACATACATAGTGAAGGTCTGGAGTCATTCTGTGGAAGGCTTTGGAGGTGAAGCTGAGAAGTTGAGATGTAATACTTAGACAAGAAAAGTTATGCTGAGCAGAGAAAACTACTATAGGGATTGAAAGTGAAAGCATGGAAGAGTTAGTTGCTCAGTTGTGTCCGACTCTTTGCGACCCAATGGATTGTAGCCCGCCAGGTTCCTCTGTCCACTGGATTCTCGAGGCAAGAATACTGGAGTGGGTTGCCATTCCCTTCTCCAGTGAATCTTCCTGATCCAGGGATCGAACTGGCGTTTGCTGGTTCTTTCTTGCAGGCAGATTCTTTACCATCTGAGCCACCAGGGAATTCTCTCTCATTGCTTCAAACCTCCACGAGTCTCTCCCTCTCTTCTGTCAGGCGAATGCCTCTCATTTCACCAACTAAATAGCAGCAACCAGAGGACACGACATCCACACCCCACTCCCTACTCCTTCCTCCCCTCCCCCACCCCACACACAGTTTGCCAGTTCTGGGTTTCTATATGAAAGACACAGAACATTTCTGAAGTCTGGGTCTCCCCACGTGGGGAGAGCAAACACCTACTTGTAGGGTGCTTCTGAGGATTAAGTGAGAATAACAAGTGAAGTGCAGTCCCTGATGCTTGGGAAGGACTCAACAGTTAAGGGGAAAACAAGACAGATCCATTTCTAGAAGCTGATTGCTACTTCAAATAACTCGGCTCTTCTTGGGTATTTAAGAATCCATAAAAGACATCTTTTGCTCTTTTCTAATATCTATTTATTCAGCAGCTCATAAGCACTCTCTGTGAGCCCAATCATGTGCGAGCAGCTTGGGATACAGGTGAAGAAGTCAGTTCTCATGTCTAAGAAACTCAAAGTTGCCAAGATAGATGGGCACAAAAGACCAGCACGGAAGTGATGAGAGCAGTGATGAAGCGTGCTCGATATAGACTCTACACAGCAGCAGACAGCACAGGCAGATGGATTACACTCTGGACCGTCATTTCAGTAGTGCTCTTCTTCAAGTCTACTCCTACCCTCCTCTTCTATTACGAGTCCCTCTAACTGTAGCTTGCACAATAAACACCCTCTCTAATCAGCGGCAGCTCTGGAGGGATGCACAGAAGAAAGAGAGTTCAAGTTCAGGTTAAGCAACATGTCCCTATTTTTCAAGGCAATCACTCAACTATTATTTCACTTGATTACTGTAACTTTGCTCATTGGGATCTTATCTCCTAAGAGCGTCATGCAGTATTTGATGAACAAACTGCCCTCATTTGGATGGTTCTAGTAGTGATTATAAAGAAGATGCAGCATCCATCAGTACATCAATGCTTACATATCATCCAAAGTGCAATTGGACTTCCTTGGTGGCTCAGCTGGTAAAGAATCTGACTGCAGTTCGAGAGACCTGGGTTTGATTCCTGGGTGGGGAAGATCCCCTTGAGAAGGGAAAGGCTACCCACTCCAGTATTCTGGTCTGGAGAATTTCACAGACTGTATAGTCCATGGGGTCTGGAAGAGTTGGACATGACTGAGTGACTTTCACTCACTATCATCCAAAGTGCAATTAGGTATTAGAGACATCAATGATCTTCAGATACATAATGCAAGAGATCATCAAAGACCCCTTTATCATCTTAGAAAATGAAGCAGCAATTATAATCACAGGTATCAAAACAGATAACCATGAGCTAGAGAAAGTCTTGACTCTTCCTCAAAGGAGGCTTCTTCAGGAGAGACTACAGCTTTTTTAACTCAAAATAACAATATGGATTTAGGGAACCCATTCAGGTTTCCCAGGTGGCTCAGTGGTAAAGAATCCACCTGCCAATGCAGGAGATGTGGGTTCAATCCTTGGGTTGGGAAGAACCCCTGGAGGAGGGCATGGCAACCCGGTCCAGTATTCTTGCCTGGAGAATCCCATGGACAGATGAGCCTGGTTGGCTACAGTCCAGGGGGTTGCAGAGAGTTGGACATGACTGAGTGACTGAGCACATAGGGAATCCATCCACTGCATGCTGTGTTTTTCCTGATTCTCTCTTGACAGTTGCTCCCAATGCGAGATATCTACACGAGGAATGCCCCAATCTGGCCATAGTGAGCACCGAGTATACATTGTTTAGCTTTCTCAAAACAGCAAAAGAAAAATGAAACTCTGTGTGTGTGTGTGTATGTGTGTGTGTGTGTGTATAGTGAAAAGCAGGAGTATTTTATGAGGAATGGTATTATACACAAGGATTCTGATAAATGGCTTGTTTTATATAATATCTGCATTCCACATCCCCCCCCCCCAAAACAAAAAAGCAAGGTGATACACATACATGAAGACTGTAAGTTCAGAACCGGTAGAAATACTTCAAAGTTCCTGAAATTAACACTCGGTTTCCACATTTTCTTGGTTTTATTTTTCCCTCCCTCTCCCATCCTGGTCTCCCTGTTTCCCCTTAAGTCACACTGTTTCTTGAACAATTTCATATGGAAACGTGCGGGTCTTCTCAAGAGGAATGGCATCACCATACCATGTAATGCTTTCTCAACACAGCACAAGGTGAGCATGAGATGAGCTACAAAACAGGTAAGCAGTAGGACCCACTGTAGAGCACCAGGAACTCTGCTCAATACTCTGTATTAACCCATAAGGGAAAAGAATCTAAGAAAGAATAGATATATGTATGCTTAACCGAATCACTGTGCTTGCTGCACATCTGAAACTAACACGACGTTGTAAATGAACTGTACTCCAATTAAACAACGACAACAATAACAAAACACCAAGCTGAGGAATGACACCTTCCCTGGAAAGCTTCACCCACCCTGTGAGGCTGTGTATGGGGGGTGGGGTACTCCCTGCTCAGCATCCCTTCCACACTTTCAGGAGGAAATTCTGGCTCTGATCACTGATGGAGACACTTTCTCTTGTGAATCCTAAGAACCCAGAGTCAGAGTTCTCTTCCACAGGGCAGGTACCCAGCCATCTGGACCTGGCTCACTCTTCAGAGAGCCTTCCACCAGGGTTCCCAGCAAGACCAACCAAGAGATACATCAGGGCAGGGCCGCTGCTCATGGCTTATCCTCAAAACCCATAGAAAACTCTGACTACTTCAACAGACCCAAACAGAGAAAGTAGAAGACGGAGGAAAAAAAAAAAACCAGAGCTTGAAAATTTCCTCCCCACTGAGCATCTCACGGCCCCTGTGCCCTGGCTCCCCGAGTCCCCACGAAGTGCAATGGTTAATCGGCTATTTAGTCAAAACCGCCTGCAGAACTTAATAGACAGTTATCAGCTAATTGAGTGTGGGGTCTCCTCATTCATCTTGCTGATTCGATCTAACCCCCTTCATCTTCCAGACGGCTCAGGGTCCCTGCTGCTCTAAACGGTCGCTGGCTGCAAGAAGGGCCTAGGAACGACGGGAAGCTAATGGCCTCACTGTTCCTCTAAATTTGTTTGACGAAACTGACATTTAGTGTGTTCTGTCGTGTTGTGGGTAATCTGCAATTTACCCCTGGGCGTGTGGTGGATGCCCGTTTTATTTACCTCTTGTACTTAAAAGCGTAATTAATATTCCGCCCTGTAACAAAGATTAGAGATTTGACAAACATTGTAATTTAAATTCTCCATTATAGCAAACATTAAAATCAAACATCTTCTGCACGGCCCATTGCGTAAAGGACACATGTAGCTGTAATTTAACTTTTTAGTTTTTAATACCACAAACTAATTTCTGCTGTCAGTTTAATGAGCTGGAAAACACAAATCTTGCTCCTCTCCGTGTGGGCACAGACTGTGAGAGATGAACCGAGGGGAGGAAGCCCAGTGATGGCTTTCAAAACATATTTCTAATACACCAAGCAAACAGAAAGTGTGTAACCTTATCAATGCAATGAGATGCTATGGGTTCCTGAAACTGCTTTAAGGCTTAAAAAATAGGAGCAAAAATAAAACATCTCAAGAGAGAAATAAAGAAATTACTCTAGTATTTTCTAAAGCAAAGGCGTGTCTGTGTAAGGGATATAGGAGAATATATGCAGATACTGACGGCAAGCAAAACAAAACAAGCAGAGCCACCCACACTCCTGAAAACTGAGGCCGGATAAAGAGCAAAGAGATCAAACTAGTCAATCCTAAAGGAAATCAACCCTGAATATTCATTGGAAGGACTGATGCTGAAACTGAAGCTCCAATACTTTGGCCACCTGATGCAAAAAGCCAAATCATTGGAAAATGACTTGACGCTAAGGAAAGATTGAAGGCAGGGGAATAAGGGAAAGAAGGGGATGACAGAGGATGAGATGGTTGGATGGCATCACTGATTCAATGGACATGAACTAGGGCAAACTCTGGGAGATGGTGAGGGACAGAAGCCTGGTATGCTGTAGTCCATGGGGCTGCAAAGAGTCAGACACGACTTGGTGAACAAACAACAAAAACAGGAGTAAGGTGGTCCCTGGGATGTTCATCACTGGCCCAGAATCCTTTCCAGAACACTAACGGTGGAGCGAGGTGGCCAGCAGCTCAAGGAGTCCTCAAAGAAACTCTGCTCTAATTCGTGCTAATTTTCACTGGAATTGCAGCTTCATAAATTTTATGTGACTGATTAAAATGATTGTATGTAGAATACCTTCAGGCAGCTGAAATGGCTCATTAAACAAGGAAGCTAGCTGGGAATTATCAGTAATGTAACAAATTTGTACACTGCAAATCTGATGTCTTTAGAAAGAGCGGAGGAGGGATGTTTAAGTCTCCCTCCCCTTCTGGAGCTGGGCTCAAGGGGAAAGGGAAGAAGCGCCTTGATCTCACAGAGGCTTTGGCTACTCCCGCTCATCCTCCCTGATATGCAGAAACCTACTGACTCGCTGATGTGTGCAGAGACTTCATTAGTCACTGCCAGCTTCAATCTGCTTCAGTTACTTTGCATCCACATCCCAGGAGGAAACAGACTCTACTGCAATTTCAGGCTACAGCAAAGATAAACGGATTCACTTTAGAAATTGACAAGCTGGCATGGCCCAACTTACATGTCGCGACACAGAGAAGGAAAACTATGGGTACATATTATTAACCTTGCTATAGCCATAAACGAAAGAGAGCGATATTGCCAAGGCAAAAGGTTTCTAAGTGGCTGAGAGTCAAGCACTCTCCACAAAGGGGCGTTCATCAGCAAATGGTTGGGTCAGAGGGAAGCACAGTCAGTTCCTTACATGAGGGATATATATAACCAACCCTCCCTAATCCATGTTCCAGAGAGAAGTCGGCTAATCTCCTGGGCATCCATGTCAGCTGCTTTGGAGGAGTTCCCTGAGAACTCTTGATGGACATCAACAGCGTACTGGTTTGCGTACAATCTTTGAAATAAAAAATCTTTGCCAGCTCTTTGCAAAAAAAGAGCAACCACTTCTACGAAATGCCTATAATTACCCTCAAAATGCTTAGGCATAGGCATGCCCATGGAAACAATATGTTGCCATATGACTCAGAGACAGCTTGTAAACCAGTTAGGCAAAAAATTAAATCAGAACATACCTGGTATTTAAACAATAACATTTTGTAAAAGAGTAACCAAGTGAGTTTCAGAACTCTGTCATCAGTGGACGGCAGGTCTCAGAGGACCCACTCGTGCTCATGACGCCCCACAGCCTGCTAGGTTTCACTACGCTGAGACTTTACCATAGTAAATCACGTCAACACTGCTTAAGCATTTAGGAAAACATTTTCATGCAAGGACTGTGCTCACAGAATATACTTAGCATGAGGGACCTCTGTTATCTGTGTGATTCAACAATCCAAAACGAAAACTTGAAATTCCCAGTGACGTGTTCATAATTCACAAGAAAGAGGTTAGGGCGCCAAGCCCTGATAAGCTCCATCATATTGTTCTTAATATTGGTATGTGTTATGCGTGGGGAACCCACATGAAACACTAGAATTTTGAGTCATATTTTCAAGCTGGTCTTCTGGAATACTGGCAGATGGAGTCACATAAAGGCCAGAAGAAGAGGAATTATCCTGGAAATGGTGAGAAGGGTGCTCAGGAAGTCCGAGATAGGAGGCTAGGGTGAAGCAGCTGGTGTATGGGCAGGGGGAAAAGGGAAATGATGCATTTTTGTTCTGTGTTTATGAACTGTTCATGTTAGTTAAAAATCTTATATATATATATTACATATATAATTTATACAATCAGTTTTGTATATGAGTTACATATAACAAATTATCAGTGCATGAGTGCATGCTCTATTTTGTCCAACTCTTTGCAATCCTGTGGACTGTAGTCCTCCAGGATCCTTTATAAAATTTTCCAGGCAAGAATACTGGAGTGTGTTGCCATTTCCTTCTCCAAGGGAGTCTTCCTGACCAGGGATTGAACTGAAGTCTCCTGTTTCTCTTATACTGGTAGGCGGATTCTTTACCATTGAGCCACCTGGGAAGCCCATAACAAATTATATATACACACAAATGCACACATACTGAAGAGGATGGAGAATCATTAAATTTGTAATTAAAAAATATAACAGCTACTGTCAAAATCCAAGACAGAGAAGACACTAATTTCCAGGTCTATTAATCAGCGCATTGCCTGCCAAGCGTTCCTTGTCACCCCTGGGGGTCCCGTTTGCACTGAGTCCTCTCTGCGTGCCTGCCCTTGCTCACCTGCCCATCTGTCTATCCTCATCCATTCTTGATGAATTCCTCTCTGAAGTTACTCCTGGTCCTCCACCCCTGGCACAGGTGACCCCACTCCTCCGGGAATATTCCTGTCACTTCTTCTGTGGTCCCTTTTGTATACTTGAGCATAAACTTGTTTTTTATGACTCTTTTCTTTACGAGACTGAATTGTCTGAGATGACAGTTTTCTTCTTTTCTTAAATCTTTGTTTATTCTTTCAGCAAGCTGTCCATATCTTCTCGTGTTCTTGCTTCTCTTTTGACTCAGGCATGTCCCCTGGGAGTCATGACAGTCCCTCCTCATGACCTCAGCTTCTTATCTCCCTGGATCCCCATCACAGCAATGTCACTCCAGGCTCTGTCTCTGTCTTCACATGGCATCTCCCTTCACATCGTCTGCATCCAACTTTCCTTTTCTATAAGGACACCAGTCACACTGAATTAGGGCCCACCGTAATGACCACATTTTAATGCGATTACCTATACAAATATCCCATTTCTAAATAAGGTCACATTCTGCAGTCTAGGGAATAATAAAATACTTAGGAATAAACCTAACCAAGGAGATGAAAGATTTGCATGTACCGACAAAAGATACTAGAAAAGACGCAGGAAAGAGATTAAAGCAGATACACATAAATGGAAAGACATTTCATGTTTGTGGATAGGAAGAACTAATATTGTTCAATGTCCACACAATTGTAGTCTGGTTTTAGCACAGCGGCCACATTTAGTCTTTTAAGAGGAACTGAAGACAAGTGTAGAAAACGCTTTTGTTTCAAGACAGAAGTCTGATGACCACTCTGTTTATAAGACTAGCCTCTTCCAACTTCCCTCCCTCCCTGCCCCTCCCTGGCTGCCTCTGCAGCTTTAAGTTACTTATCTCCTTCATGGTCTATCTCTCCCATCAGAAAGCAAGCTCATTCCATGAGAGAAGAAATTCTGTTGATTCCTTTCTGCAGAACTTAGAACTTAGCTGCTCACAGCTGCTCATTTGGCATCTGCTAGATGAATGAAGGGACCCATATTCAGTATCCACATAAGTACTAGCCAACGTGAGCCTGTTCACTGGAGGGTGGAAATAAGTCACTTGCACTGTGGAGTGCTGCGGCTGTACACTGAAGAAGGAGGCTGCACATATGAGCGCCCGCAAGTCTAGACCGGCAGGTGCGTGACCGGATCTTGTCCCGTGACCGTGCTGTTGATAGGGGCCCTCACCTGTGGCTCTAATGCTGTTTATCTCCTCTGAACTTGGCCCTTCTTGTTTTTCTACTCAGACACAATGCCTAAGGTCCTTAAGACATAACATCTAATTTCTGGGAGTTTGTTGATCAAATACCCAAGTGTTCCTCACCAGTTGTCAAACAGTTTTTTAAAGTTTACATCCTTTATTACAAATTTTACTGTTTGTTGTGAAAGCTGGAAAACCATATAGCACTAGTATTAATTCTATCTTGCTCTTCAGTTTATTATCTTTACACATTTTCTAGAGTAAAAATTGTGTTTATCCTAAGGTTATCCCTTTCCTTTAGTTTTTACCTATTTTAATTTTTAAAATTGTGTTTAATTTGACAACATGCATACTGATCATTAACTAGGGTCTTTTTTTTTTTTTTTTTTACTTCTTTATAATAAACATACAGGTATATTTCAGGTGACCGGTAGAATTTCAACTAAAAAACTTCTACAGAGATCTCTACTCCTTTGTCATCTAGGGTCTTGCTGATATTTGATGGTGACTATTTGGAAGAACCCAATCTCTCTGAAACTGAGGCCAGAATCACTTCAGTCCCGATGTCACAGTGCTGAGATGTGACCATGCCAGGCTGACATACTGGCAGGTCAGGCTGAAAATGACCCTGAAGGGGGCACTGAGTTCTTAAGTGCAAAGTCATTGGAACATATTTTGTGTGTAAACACACGGCAAGAAGTTTCTTAGAATAATTGCCACCTTGACTACATTACAGTTCTTCCTATTCTCCATTATCTTTTAGTTATTTTAAACAGTGCTGGTTCTTATTAATCTTGTACATCATGTTCCATCTTATTCTGGCTCCCACTAACATTTCTGACCTGGCTGTGGAAACTCCTTCTGTTTAAATGTCTCTGTAGCTCCTGGACTGTACACCAGACCCAGACTTTCCTCAGCAGAGTCTCCAGTGGAAAATTTTTGTAGGTCTTACAATACACTGATGCACACACACACACACACACACACACACACACACACACACCAACACACACAAACTTGTTATTTAGCAACTTCATTTCACTAGCTGGTCAAAAGGTTAACACTGGCATTTATTAACTTCCAAAATCCTCTCTTTGAAACCTTTACCCAACTACATTATTTGTCCTGTTTCAAAAAATTAAGATAAATGAAATTTTAATATATTTTTTCTAAAAATAATTCATTTTCAATTGAACAAAATCTAGAAAATAGAAAGCTAAAGGAAATATAACCACTTATAATTTTATACTCAGAATAACAAATGCTAACAATTCAGGATATTTTAAAGGGCTTCCCAGGTGGCTCAGTGGTAAAAGAATCTGCCTGCCAAACTGGAGACACGGGTTTGATCCCTGGGTCAGGAAGATCCCCTGGAGAAGGAAATGGCAACTCACTCCAGTGTTCTTGCCTAGAGAATCTCATGGCCAGAGGAGCGAGGTGTCCATGATGTGGTGTCACAAAGAGTAAGACATGACTTAGTGACTAAACAGCAGAAGGGTATTTTAATTTAGTCTTTTTTAAAATACATATTAACTTTTAAAATATTTGGAATTTTCTGTACCACTTATTTATATGACTTCCAACTTTTTAAAGTTTTATGTCATTAAAACTTTTTTGAAAACAAAGGTTTTCATGACTAACAATACTTAATCAGAAGACAGGGATCAAGACCATCCTCATGGAAAAGAAATGCAAAAAAGCAAAATGGCTGTCTGGGGAGGCCTTACAAATAGCTGTGAAAAGAAGAGAAGCGAAAAGCAAAGGAGAAAAGGAAAGATAAAAGCATCTGAATGCAGAGTTCCAAAGAATAACAAGGAGAAAGCCTTCCACAGCGATCAATGCAAAGAAATAGAGGAAAACAACAGAATGGGAAAGACTAGAGATCTCTTCAAGAAAATTAGAGATACCAAGGGAACATTTCATGCAAAGATGGGCTCGATAAAGGACAGAAATGGTATGGACCTAACAGAAGCAGAAGATATTAAGAAGAGGTGGCAAGAATACACAGAAGAACTGTACAAAAAAGATCTTCATGACCAAGATAATCATGATGGTGTGATCATTCACCTAGAGCCAGATATCCTGGAATGTGAAGTCAAGTGGGCCTTAGAAAGTATCACTATGAACAAAGCTAGTGGAGGTGATGGAATTCCAGCTGAGCTATTTCAAATCTTGAAAGATGATGCTGTGAAAGTGCTGCACTCAATATGCCAGCAAATTTGGAAAACTCAGCAGTGGCCACAGGACTGGAAAAGGTCAGTTTTCATTCCAATCCCAAAGAAAGGCAATGCCAAAGAATGCTCAAACTACCGCACAATTGCACTCATCTCACACGCTAGTAAAATAATGCTCAAAAATTCTCCAAGCTGGGCTTTAGCAATACGTGAACTGTGAACTTTGATATGTTCAAGCTGGTTTTAGAAAAGGCAGAGGAACCAGAGATCAAATTGCCAACATCTGCTGGATCATGCAAAAAGGAAGAGAGTTCCAGAAAAACATCTATTTCTGCTTTATTGACTATGCCAAAGCCTTTGACTATGTGGATCACAATAAACTGTGGAAAATTCTGAAAGAGATGGGAATACCAGACCACCTGACCTGCCTCTTGAGAAACCTATATGCAGGTCAGGAAGCAACAGTTAGAACTGGACATGGAACAACAGACTGGTTCCAAATAGGAAAAGAAGTACATCAAGGCTGTATATTGTCACTCTGCTTATTTAACTTCTATGAAGAGTACATCATGAGAAACACTGCGCTGGAAGAAGCACAAGCTGGAATCAAGATTGCCGGGAGAAATATCAATAGCCTCAGAAATGCATATGACACCACCCTTATGGCAGAAAGCGAAGAGGAACTAAAAAGGCTCTTGATGAAAGTGAAAGAGGAGAGTGAAAAAGTTGGCTTAAAGCTCAACGTTCAGAAAACTAAGATCATGGCATCCAGTCCCATCACTTCATGGCAAATATATGGGGAAACAGTGGAAACAGTGTCAGACTTTATTTTTCTGGGCTCCAAAATCACTGCAGATGGTGACTGCAGCCATGAAATAAAAAGACGCTTAATCCTTGGAAGGAAAGTTATGACCAACCTAGACAGCATGCTGAGCGACTTCACTTTCACTTTCCACTTTCATGCATTGAAGAAGGAAATGCCAACCCACTCCAGTGTTTTTGCCTGGAGAATCCCATGGATGGAGAAGCCTGGTAGGCTGCAGTCCATGGGGTTGCACAGAGTCGGACACGACTGAAGCGACTTAGCAGCAGCAGCAGGCAGCATATTAAAAAGCAGAGACATTACTTTGCCAACAAAGGTCTGTCTAGTCAAGGCTATGGTTTTTCCAGTGGTCATGTATGGATGTGAGAGTTGGATTGTGAAGAAAGCTGAGCGCTGAAGAATTGATGCTTTTGAACTGTGGTGCTGCAGAAGACTCTTGAGAGTCCCTTGGACTGCAAGGAGATCCAACCAATCCATTCTAAAGGAGATTGTGAGTCTCAGTGAATTCCGGGAGTTGGTGATGGACAGGGAGGCCTGGCGTGCTGCAATTCATGGGGTCACAAAGAGTCGGCCACGACTGAGTGACTGAACTGAACTGAATACTTAATCAAAATGACATGTGTCTTTTAGAAATTTAGCTAGCTTCTAAAGTTTTCACTGTCATAGATAATACTGTGATGAATATCTTTATCTATAAATCCGAAAATTCCCTTTGAAAAAGTTCTTAGTGATACTGGGTTAATTGGAATGTCCATTTAAAATAGCAGTGCTACAAACTATAAATGGCTTTTTAAAAATTTGTATTAATTTCTACTCTACCAGAAAGTACATGAGGCCCTTCTCACTGTATCTTACTGTATTTCAAAAGTAGTTGTCAATTTGATATGAAAAAATAGAGTAATTTGCTTTCTAAATTTACATTTCATTGCTAATGAATGAATGAACAGCATTTAATGCATATATTGACCATTTGCATTTTCCCTTCTATAAATTGTGATTCATATCCTGTGCCCATTTTTCTATTAAAATCTTAGTGCATCACCCATTCATGGATTTGAATGGCTTACATTAAGAGTAGCAACCATGTGTTACAAAATAACTTGAGTAAAGTCTCTGGTTGCCTCCACTGTTCTCCCATCTCATCATGCATTTGCTCTTTCCTTCTCCTACAGCAGCTCATTTTTTCCCATCCTTCAAGGCTGGGTTCTTTGATGCATCTAATCTTTTAGTCCACAGTGATGTCACTTTTCTCTGAACTCCAAAGCAGTCATTATCTTGACCTCAGCCTGTCTCATTTGATTAATTGCCTTTCAATATGTATACTGTCTTATGAGATTTGTGAGGCAAGAACCATTTCTCACACTTCTCAGGCTTAGCACGTTGCCACTAAACAACAGTGATTCTAATCACTGGGCATGCTGAATATATCATAATGCAAAAAAAAAAAGCACTGGTTTTAAAAATATGTGTCGATTTCCTCTTTCTGAAATATATTTTCCCAAAGTAGGAGAAAGTCATCAAACATAAAGATAATAGAAATTCATTATGTGTCTAGATGAGATTATGTCATATTACATAGTTCAAGCTGACATTATGTCCTGAGATGAACAAGAAAGTAATTATGTATGGAAGCTGGCCGTGTGCAAGTGGAAATATTTCTGGCAGACACGCTATCCACTGAACATAGTGGATGTGTCAAATTACTTCTGTAACTCAAGCATAACATCATTCCAGATATAACTACACAGACCGTCCTGACTTGTGATAGGGTTACATCCCGTTAAACCTATCATAAGTTGAAAATACCCTAGTCAAAGATAGATTTACTACATCTAATCTACCAAACATCAGTCTACCTTAAGCATCCTGAGAATGCTTCTATTAGCCTGCAGTTGGGAAAAATCCTCTAACACAAAGCCTACTCTATAATAAAGTGCTGAACATCTCATGTAATTTAGTGAATATTGTCCTGGAAGTGAAAAACAGAACGGCTGTGTGGGCACAGAATGGTTCTGAGTGCATCAGGTTTTTACCCTCTGGATCATGTGGCCAGTGGGGATGCTGCCACGGGGGAACATCATGAGAAAGGATCACACCGCAGAGCGTGAAAAGCTCAAAATTCAAAATTCCAAGGAGGTTTTCAACTGATTGCTTTTGCATCATCGTAAAGTTGGAACATTTCAAGTCTAATTGTCCTAAGTCAAGGACTGTCTGTATATGGATCTGTAAATATACTGCTGTGTGTATTCTAAAATGCCAAAATACTGAAAATGAAAAAGCACGTATAACGAAATAAACATAAAGAATAAAGAAAGCAGATCCATAGAACTCAGTGTAGGTGATTTTTAGTAATGGAAACCATGCATATGCTTGGTAAACATTTCTAAAAATGAAATCATATAAACATAACCTAAAGTAATACATGTATGCAAAAATTTGGATGTTAGTTTGGCAAACCCCTGCCCCCCAAGGTGGCCTAGTGGAATTTTTTTGATATCAAATGATTAAACTTGATGTATTTTCCTTTCATGGACAGAAACAAAACTGATAGTGGTGAGAAGTCATGATTTTTTTTTGCAGACTAAGTGCAGAGTTCTGAAAGCTTTCTACTAACTAAATGGCTAAATATTCTCGCTTTGAACTTTAGAACACATTCTTAATTTTTTTATGATGAACATATTTTCTTCCCAAGGCTAGAATGGTTGTCTAATTATCAAGCAAATGAAAATAAACTGAAATCATTTAGCCACACAATATTTTGGCTTCTAACAATGTAAGAACAACTCCACTGGAAAAAAGAAAAAAAGAAAAACCTAAGCACACAATAGCAACTCAAACAGTAAAGTACCAGTTTATGTTTGCAAATGCTTAGGTAGCAAATAGAATACAGCACATGCTGATAATCCGAATTCTTTCCACACTTGGACCTGAAGAATCACAAAAACATTGGACAGAAAACAAGAGGGTGTAAATTCTCACTTTTTTTCTGGTTTTATGATGGGAAGTAGTAGGTAAAAATGCTTTTTTTTTTTTTTAGTTACTACAAAAGAATTACTTATTTAGCAAAACTAATACAATTATGTAAAGTTTAAAAAAAAAAATAAAGACGTAAAGCTTTTTTCTATCTAGGAAAAAAAAAAAAGAAGAATGCTCTCAATCCAGTCACTTTCTATATCAAGCTCAAATGCAGCTCTGGACAGCTCCTACGTGAAGTGGCACAGGTGAAGTGGCCCATCTGTCACCCTTCACACTGATGCCACCCTGAGTGGACGTGGTACAGGCTGTGACTGGTCCCTTGTTTCCTTCCTCCTCAGAGCTATTACTGACATCAGGCAGAGACTTCACTGTTTTCTTTCCGTGCCTCCCTCCTCCAATTTTTTTTGTATTTGTAAAGATGGTATTGTGTTTTCAAAATGAATCTGCCCTTTATTTATATATCAATTATAACAGTGGTCCCCAATCTTTCTGGTACCAGGGACCAGTTTCCTGGAAGACAATTTTTCCACGAATGGGGTAGGGGACGGTTTCGGGATGATTCAAATACATTACAGTTACTATGCACTTTATTTCTATTATTATTACATTAGCTCCACCTCAGATCATCAGGCATTAGATCCCAGAGGTTGGGGACCTCTAAATTAAAAACCTCTTTTGAACTATCCTTGGAAGAAAAGATATGACAAACCTAGACAGCATATTAAAAAGCTGAGTCATTGCTTTACCAACAAAGGTCTGTATAGTCAAAACTACTGTTTTTCCAGTAGTCATGTATGCATGTGACAGCTGGACCATAAAGAAAGCTGAGCGCCAAAGAATTGATGTCTTTGAACTGTGGTATTGAAGAAGACTCTTGAGAGTCCCTTGGACTGCAAGGAGATCCAACCAGTCCATCCTAAAGGAAATCAGTTCTGAATATTCATTGGAAGGACTGATGCTGAAGCTGAAGCTCCAACACTTTGGCCACCTGTTGCGAAGAACTGACTCACTGGAAAAGACCCTGATGCTGGGAAAGATTGAAGGCAGGAGGAGAAGGGGACAAAAGAAGATGAGATGGTTGGATGGCATCACCGACTCGATGGACATGAGTTTGAGCAAGCTCCTGGAGTTGTTAATGGACAGGGAAGACTGGCGTGCTGCAAAGAGTCGGACACGACTGAGCAACTGAACTGAACTGTTTAACTAAACAACTTGAGGGATTTAGAAAGAAAAGGCTATTGTATTTCAGAATGTTGAGACTCAATTTACCTTCCTACACATTTCAACACACCTTTAAAGAAGAGGGTCACATATGCTCCAAAGTCAGGCAGGCAATGATCCTAAGAAGTGTCAATGAGGACACCGATACAGAGACGGCAAGACAGTCCACAATGCTGACTGCAATTCCCCTCCACATCCCCTCCTCTAACAAGCATAAGACTGGCATTCCAAAGGCTGGCAACCCTTTGGGGATCATTTGACACCAAGTGTTTAAATTCCTTGGGTTCCTTTTCTTAAGAAATAGCAGAGGGATGTCGCCTGCAGTTAGCAGGTATGTAGGTGAATGTTGCCCGTAGTACAGAAGGGATGACTGCGGAGGGTGAGGACACACGCAGTTCACGCCATCACTCCCTTTAGTTTGTCTCCCAGAGCATAAGAAAAACCTCTCACTCATCAGTAGGACAGTTAACTTAGAAAACTATCCTTCACTCCTTTAGAAGAAATAAGGAATGACAGGAATGAGCTTTTGCAAGTTCCATCTGTGTGTGTGTGGTGTATACACAAACGTATGAACATATATATCCATACATGTAATATGTACATTTATTTTGCTGAATCATTTGAAAGTTGGTTGAAGACACTATGATAATTTACCCCTAATATTTAGCATATGTCACCTGAAAATGAGGATTTCTCCATAACTACAGTATTATTACTACTCTCAAGAAACCCAACCATGATTCAAAAACATTATCTAATATATAGGCATATTCAAAACTTCCAAATTGTTCCAATAATGTCCTTGACATTTTTTTTGTTTGCTTGAGAATCCATCAAGGAGCAAAAACTCCATTTATGTGTCATGTGTTTTTAGTCTCTTGAATCTAGAGCAGTCTCTGAATTTTTCCCTTTCATGATACTGGGCTTTCGAAGAATACAAACCAATTGTTTTATAAAAACTGTGTTTTTAAAAAAACTGTGTTTTTTTTTTCTAATATGACATATAAGGAAGAATTCACTCCGTAGTAGTTTGTATCATACTTCTCTGAGTTCCAGTTATTTTTAAGAGGCCAAGAAACTCTGAGTGTTAATATATGCAATACCAGTTACATCCTGCTGCCTTCAAAAGTTCAGAATGACACTATGCCAGGAGCTGTACCAAATATCAATTGTATCAGATGCGAGTTCCTCCCTGCATTTCCCCAAGAACCATCGGAACTAGCAGTAATCACATGAATACACATTCAGTTAAGTTCGCTGTAAACAAATACATATATTTTATATTTGCAAATTAAAGTGCACACTCATGTTTAGGGGTGATGAACAGGAAGGTAATCACAGTTCTGGGTGTCTGAGCCGAGGTAAGCAGGTCCTTTACCAGGCAGAGGAGACTGCAGGGGTGTTGAGTACAGGAGGGAGGCAAGCTGGCAGGTGACGTGGGGGGGGGGGCGGGGGTGGTCTTGGGTGCAGAGGGGGGCCTGCTGGAACTCTCTGCAGCTCCACGTGTGCTTTAGTAAGAGGGAGGGGCTTGCCCAGGGGAAAGGGAAGAGCAGGAGTGGCCGAACAGCGTCCAGGAGAAAAATAATAATAGGATGATGGTCGTGGTCTTCAGAATAGCAGACGTTACCCTGTGGACGACCTTATACTGGATCCTTCTGCTCACCACTGCCAGACCAAACCTGGGAGGGTGCTGAGCACTAGCAGGGGCTGGGTAAACAGGGGCCCTGTCTTTAATTAAGAAGACACAACTCAGTTTCAAGTTATGATCCAATTCCTCAGTCAGTGGCGAAATTTTACTTCAGTGCCTGTGCTCGTGCTCAGTTGAGTCCACCTCTGTGTGACCCCATGGACTGCAGCCCACCAGGCTCCTCTGTCCATTGGGATTTCCCAGACAAGAATACTGGAGTGGGTTGCCATTTCCTCCTCCAGGGGATTTTCCTGACCCTGGGATCGAACCAGCAGCATCTCCTGCTTGGAAGGTGGACTCTTTATCACTAGCACTACCTGGGAAGCCTCGTAGTTTTGTGAAAGGCACCTGTCTTTTGAGTTCACACCAAAGGAAGTGATCTTCCAACAGATATCCAGTTATTCAGAGTTCCAGAAACAGAGTGGACATGGAGGAAAACATGGCCAGAGAGACAGTGTGACCTGTCTCCACTCATTAGACCTTGAACCTTCTCATTCAACCAGTCTGATCCCTTAGAGGCTGGGATTCCTGGAATGAGCTTCCAGTTGTTCGAGAAATCCTCCCTGATGTTTTCAGCATGGGTTTGGCAGCCAAATGCCTTGGCTCTATTTTCCTATCATACCGTTTAAAGAACATTATCTTGCTCACCAACCATAACAGAAAAGCTAAACTTCATCTCTAATTATGTCTGAACATTTGCCTGGTAGGACTGTTTATGCACTGCTCTGTAAGGCGTTTTGTGTGTGGAGTTACAGAGAAAATGCTGATGTAACTGAGAACTGTATTAGTGAAACCACAGGACCGCGTGTGGCCTGATGAATCTTATGAACTCAGCATTAACATACTGCTGGAACATAATGCAGATGATAAATTTATGAATGTGCAATACCAGCTCCCAATAAACACAAAAGCTGACTCCTAAGCAACTTCTTAATTCAATTTCCCTTAATCGTAACCTCGTTTTAGGAACAGAAAGGAAAGTGCCCAAGTAATGACTCATGAAATTCCACAAAGTGATAAAAAGTAATGTTTTTAGTTTTCCTTATGTTTTCATTGTAAAAACATCCTTCCAACAATTGGGGTTGATGATCACATTAAAATTCGTAAGTAACAATCAACTGGGTGAACAGCCAGGAGGCGGCTTAGTGCCAGAGCGTGTGTCACACACTATTTCCCATGAAAACATACAACACATAAACAGGGACGTCATCGTCATCATTTAGTTGCTAAGTCATATCCGACTCTTGCGACCCCATGGACTGTGGCCTGCCAGGTTCCTCTGTCCATGGGATTCTCCAGGGAAGAATACTGGAGTGAGTAGCCATTTCCTTCTCCAGGGGATCCTCCTGATCCAGGAATCGAACCCGGGTCTTCTGCATTGCAGGCAGATTCTTTACCGACTGAGCTATGAGGGAAGCCCCATAAATAGGGACATTATCACCTAAAATAATACATGATATGAATCATGAAAATAATTAACTCAGATCATCACTTAGAGCGCATACCACCATGACTGCAACATTATCTGATGCCCTGATGTTCACCCAAACACTCAACAAATATTTCTAAGTACCTGGTGGCTCAGACGGTAAAGAATTTGCCTACAATGCAGGAGACCCAGGTGTGATACCTGATAGGGAAGATCCCCTGGAGAAAGGAATGGCAGCGCACTCCAGTATTCTTGCTGGAGAATCCCATGGACAGAGGAGCCTGGAAGGCTATAGTTCTTGGGGTCACAAAGAGTCGAACACAACTGAGCGACTAACACTTTCACTATGTATAAAAATCATTCGTCTCTCAAATCAAAGCACAATCAAATAATGTCCTCACTGCGAAGTGCTGCAAGGCAGCATTGATCTAGCTTTCTACACGACACACTCCTAATTAGTTACTAAGAAGCAGTCAACAGAGTTATTAACGGCCCCTCTGTTTGCCTACTTCTACATCCTCACGTCAGATATTCACCAAGGTCCATACAGCTACACCAGGAGCTCTTTCAGTCCCATCATGCACTCCGTGCAAGTCTGAGCTTCTGAGTGATTGCACAGCTCCCCGAGTGACATCATGGTTCAGAAGGACAGTGGTTCCTAACCCGAGCTCGTGACAGCACAGCAGGACCCGTATGGGAACATGGCAACATCACACACCATTTGCAAACATCCGTGCTAGAGCCTTTCCAGCGGACAAATACTTGTCCAAACTGCTTTTTCACATAATCTAATGATTTTCTTAATGTAGTTACTGTCAAATGCAAGAAGCGATTTGAAAGGCAGCTCCAATGAGAAAGCTCCGGTAAACGCCACCCCCACCCCCCCAACATGGGCACTGATGCCAGGTGGCTGGCATCCTATGCAAATGCTGCCTGCAAACAGGGAGCTTCTGAGCCTTGCTGCCCCTGATGCCAGCCCGTCTTCTGGCTGCTCAACGCTCCCTGCAACGACAGCACTCTTCTTCCAGGAGATAAACACAGTTCATCTCACTCCCTCCTACTCCCATATCTCTGCAGTTAGAGCAGTGAACTTAGCCAGTAGACTTTACCTGAAAAGAGACAGTAGCTGACAGCTTTTCATTACATCCCTGGTGTAAACCTTTGACTGAACTCAGGCATCCTAAGGTAGGCTTCACCTGTACGTACACCAAGGAAGAGCCTGATGTATGAGGCCTCATCCCAGGGTTCTTAAGAGATGCTGATGCAAGGGAGCCCCCCAAACCTCCCTGAATACCACTTCTGCCCAGCCCACATTATGGCTTCAACACTGGAGGGCTGCTAAGTCAATAGGAGTGTGATAATTGCTCAGTTGTGTCTGACTCTTTGCAACTCCACGGACTGTAGCCTGCCAGGCTCCTCTGTCCATGGGATTCTCCAGGCAAGAATACTGGAGTGGGTTGCCATTTCCTTCTCCAGGAGATCTTCCTGACCCAGGGATTGAACCCAGGTCTCCTGTATTGCAGGCAGATCCTTTACCATCCTAGCCACCTGTTGCTTAGTTCCAAAGCTGACCTGTTATAAGGAGGAGGATTTAGTAGGAAGGTGACATTCCAGGGTCACTGAGGAAATAAACAATGTCAGTACAAAGCAGTCATCCCAAACCAACACCACTGGGTCGGGGGCCCCCATGTGGGGGCCCTGTCTCTGCAGCCCTGAGTTTGAACCAGAGACGGGAGCGGGGTCCTCCTTTGACCCTGGCCGCAGCCCTGGTCTCTACCCTGGGCATCTCTGACTCAAGGGCAGAAGGCCACCAGCTGTGCACTCACTACTGCTCTCTGCCTCCCCCTCCTCGCAGGGCCCTAAAGACAGCAGTGCCACGTGTCTGCACAGGTGCGCTGGGGGCTGGCGTCTGGCTGGGTCCACAGGTGGGCTGCCCTCATTCAGCACAGCTGGACCAGCTCGCTGGGGGCAGCAAACCCTTTTGCTGCCTCGTAATCGTATTTTATAAAGGGTTTTGGGAGTTACATACATTCTGTTGACTCAACTTTTATACTGGAAAGAAGAGTAAAAATCATGCAAAATCAATCTACGAGCAGCTGGAAAAGAAAGTGCAGCTGTACTGCTGTATGACCGGACAGCTTTCTTCCCCACGACTTCTTATCTTGAAAATTCTCCAGTCTACGGTAGAAGCTAAAGGACAGTACAATGGACGTGCGAACACCCTCTCCCCAGACTGAGCAACTGCAAGCGTTTGCTTGACGGCTCTGCTGTTCTCCACGTCTGTATCAAGATCTTACACAGCCTCCCCCGAAGCCTTTGATAGCCTTTGCAGACCCTCCACAATCACAACTGAAAGAAACACCGATTCTGTAACGTCATTTAATATGTTGTCTATTCATCCAATATCCCCAACTGTCCCCTAAATGCTTTAAAAAAACAAAACAAAACAAAACAAAAACTTGGCATCCAGATTCAGACAGTGCTTTGGGTTATATTGCTTCAGCCTCCTTTAATGAAGAACAACCTCTTTTCTCCTTTATTAAAAATAATTTTATTTATCTATTTACTCTTGGCTGTGACGGGTCTTCATTGCTACATATGGGCTTTTCTCTAGCTGTGGCGAGCAGGGGCTACTTTCCTGTTGCAGAGCACAGGCTCGACAGAGCTTTGGGTTCTATTCCTTTGAAGAAGTGAAGCTGCTCAGTCGTGTCCCACTCTTTGCGACCCCATGGACTGTAGCCTACCAGGTTCCTCCGTCCATGGGATTTTCCAGGCAAGAGTACTAGAGTGGGTTGCCACTGCCTTCTTTAATGAAGAACAGTCTCTCTTTTCCCTTTTTAAATAATTTTATTTATCTATTTATTTATTTTTGGCTGTGCTGGGTTGTCTTGCTGCATTCGGGCTTTTCTCTAGCTGCGGTGAGCAGGGGCTGCAGCAGTGGGGGACTCGGGCTTAGTTGCTCTGCGACAGTGCGATCTTGTAAGACAGGGATCAAACCAGCATCTTTGGCATTGGCAGACAGTTCTTCACCACTGAGCCGCCAGGGAAGCACCGCCGCTTTTTTTTTTTTTTAATGTTGACTTTTGAGGAGTCAAGCTTAGTTGTACTGTAGAATGTCTCATCTAGACAGACATTTCTGGTTGTCCCAGAGTAAACATTTGTGTCAGAGCTACAGCTCACGTGACTCTGTACCCTGCTCACCGCACCCCTCGGGGCGGGGGCATGTAATGTTCAGCTGAGCTACCACTGCCTTTGCTAGACTTGATGAGAAAGGTGGGGCCCGACAGACCTTCCCACTGCAAAGGCTCAGTTTTTCCTCAGAACAAAATCATCTGCAGGGTGACAGTTCAAAATTGTGTGACTCTTCTCCCTCTCAGATTACCTCTCACCCACTTGTTTTTATTAATAGTAAACACTGATGATTCTTACTGAAATCAATTATTACACTGAGCTTAGCAAAATGGTGATTTTCTAATCCTCCCATTTCTACATTTACTCGATGGCATTACCCTGCAAAGAAAAACTTCCCTTGTCCCCTTCTTTTTATCTCTTTTTTGGTTTTTAAGTGTTTACCACAAATGAATGTGTTTTTAAAAAGTCAGTGCTTCATAATCAATTACAGCCATTATTCTTTGGGCTGATCGAACTGTCCCAAAGTTGGCATGCAGCAGCCCTTTTAGGCTGGCTTCTGTGTCCCTCTGACATCATCCCATTAGTCACTGGGTACGACCTTGCTTCCTGGCATTAGATGTTACAAGACCCACCTGGCTCTTCTCTGACCTGCAGCTAGAATGAGTCATTTCTCCAAGAAGCCCTGGTGTTTTTACTGGGGAATAGCATTTAGAAATCAAGACCTCAGTGTCACATGTGCTCCCTGCAACCAGAGTTTCATTGTTTCTAACTCTTGAGTGAATAAAGCTTAGGAAATTGTACATGTATTATATACTCTACATAATTAAGTCATGACATCATACTGATATGGCTTCATACTGATAGTTCCATTAACATTACAGAGCTTTCTTTTTAAAAAGTATTTGTATCTCTTTTCTTACAGTGAAAACTTTGGGGCTTATTTCCTTATCCTATTATATAAAAAATAATTTTAGAATAGCAATATGAACATTACTATGAAAAATACATTGACTAAAAAAGTCCACAATTTCATTTTAGCTCCTTTTGTCCTTAGAATATAGCCCACTGTCACTGAGCAGGACCCTATCGGGTGTCCCCATGTCTTCTGCTGCCTTTTGTTTGTAGAAAAGCTATAGTCTCCAGGTCTCCCTGGAGTCACAAAGGCCTGGCTCAGGAATTAACCTCTGAAAGGATGTGAGCATGTAGTGACAACAGCTGGGCCAGGAGAACCGGTAACAATTTAAACAGCAAATCAGCCATATGATAGTCACAGAATTTTTAGTTCCTCCCTAACAGTATCTATGCACATTTCTGAGTTGTTTTACAGATACTAAAACCTCTGTCCAATGGAAGAAGTTAATTACATGAGGCCCAGGACCATGTAGACCCCCAAACCAATGGCAGCCTGAGGACATGATGAGCCTGACAATGACTTTTGACATCACCCTGTTACCTCACCCATCAACCAATCAGGGAACTATGCATAAGCTGATCACATACCGTGCAACTCCTCCCCCTCACTAAAAATGTTTCCCTGAAACTCGTCAGGAAGTTCAGGCTTTTTGACTACGAGCTGCCCCTCACTCCTCGCACAGCACCTTACAATCAACGCTGCACTTTCCTCCACCCCAACCTGGAGTCAGTGGATGGGTTCACTGTGCGCTTGCAAGCACACCCAAGTTTGGTCCCGTAGCAGCACTAACAGTGCACAGAGACTTGTGTTCAAAAGTTATTAAAGGTTTTTTCTGGCCTATAATATTACTAATTCATGTTTCTATCTATACTCAATCTCCAGATTGCCGTTTCATACTTTCAATTTAACTTAATTTTTTGAATTCACAAAAAACATTTACATGCTTCAAAAGTGAAAACTATAAACATTTATACTTAGAAGAGTCTCTTGCTCATTATCCTTTACTCCTTCCACCCTGTTCCCACATACCTACCCCATAGTAACCAGTTTCAGGCCTTTTGGGCTTACTCTTCTTGAGTTCTCTTTGTAATAATAATGTATGTGTGTTTTTATAGGCAAATGACACTGATGCTGAAGCTGAAGCTCCAGTACTTTGGCCACCTGATGTGAAGAGCTGACTCACTGGAAAAGACTCCGATGCTGCAAAAGATTGAGGGCAAGAGGAGAAGGGGGTGGCAGAGGATGAGATGGTTGGATGGTATCATTGACTCTGCGCACGAGTTTGAGCAAACTCCAGGAGATACTGGAGGACAGGGGAGATTGACATGCTGCATTCCACGGGGTTGCAAAGTGTTGGACACGACTTAGCACCTGAATAACAACAATGCCAGCTATAACTGTTGACCTATAACCTATCCGTGTGACATTCTCTGCCCTCCTCCAACACACACACATTTCTTTTTCACTAAAAGAAAATTCAGTCTAGTTACAATGTTTGCTACACAATCAGTTTATGTGCCAATGCTTCCCTGGTGGCTCAGACGGCAAAGAATCTGCCTGCAGTACAGGAGACCCTGGTTTGATCCCATGAAGAAAGAAATGGCAACCCACTCCAGTATTCTTGCCTGGCGAATTCCATGGACAGAGGAGACTGGTGGGCTGCAATCCATCGGGTCACAAGGAATCGGATACAACTGAGCGACTAACATTGAAGATATATTTACTGACACTATCTTGTTGCATCTTAAAAGATGATTCTTTACAGGGCGATGGGCAACCCTGTAGTCACCCTGGGGTCAGGTCTCCCAGATGAGAACTTCCCTGGATACTTCAGGTCAGGAGACCTGGAGGCGGGGGAAAGGCCGAATCCTCCTTCAGGTGGGTTACCTTGCCCCCTGCTCCACTCCAATGAACAAATCAAGACCCGACGCACTGACTCTGAAGGATACTGATCTAATGCATAGAGAAAGAGATCTCAAAATTTCTTTATCATCATCTCACTTCGGGCTGACAACACAAGAAGAAAGTGGGCTTACTTGGCGGGGTGCTTTAACTTTTATAAGGCGTATTGGGCTGTCAAGGTCCTGACCTCGGTGCTGGGCAGGGTCAGTATGCCCTTGCCTGGACCACTTAAAGACAACAATATCCACCCCTGTGCTGGTCTCTCTAAGAACAAAGGCTGTTTCCTCCATTTATCCTGGAACTCGGAGATCTTTGAAAGAATAAAACAAAAATAACTTATAACCAACAATCTTCAGAAAGGCATTTTCTGAAAAATTGATTCAATATAGCCACTACACTTATTAATTCAATAGCTTTTAACTAGAAGGAGTGTAAATTTTTTTTAAGTTATAAAATTTTAAAGTACACATTTGCATATCACCCACGGAGACTCTGGGTTGGTCTGTGGTGGGGGGATGGGGAATCTAAATCCCTGTATTTAGATGGGGAAAAAAACTTTCTGGGTGCCTCTGATCCATACTCCTTCATTTTAAGAAAATTAGGTTTTGTCCATTAAACTAATACAATGAAACTAAGAAAAATTTCATGGTAAAGACCATCAGTGTAATGGTCTTCAGCCTTAAGTTCTATGCTGCTCACCAAGTTAAATACAGAGAGCATGATTGGGTTTTAGAAGCATTCAGCATTTGCTTCATTACATAATAGGACCACCGTGTTCACTTAAATATTTTCTACAGTGTTGGCTTCAAAATCAAGAGTTAGTTCAGTGTTAACTATGCAGGAAAATGTTGGCTGTAGCTTCAATGAGGGTCTGTAAAAACACCAGCCGCAAACATCTTCTGTACAAAGCACAGGAAGAACCTCCCCTCTGACAGCATGGTATTCAAATTTCACGCACAACTGTGGTTAGCTTTAATCTGAACTGTGTGCCTTCTGGACTTCTAGGGTTTGTTTTACCTTTTAAAAATGATAGTAACGATAACCCTGTATGAGAGACAGCAAAAGAGACACAGACGTATAGAACAGTCTTTTGGACTCTGTGGGAGAGGGAGAGGGAGAGGGTGGGATGATTTGGGAGAATGGCATTGAAACATGTATAATATCATATATGAAACGAATCGCCAGTCCAGGTTCGATGCATGATACAGGATGCTTGGGGCTGGTGCACTGGGATGACCCAGAGGGATGGTACAGGGAGGGAGATGGGAGGGGGGTTCAGGATGGGGAACATGTATATATCCGTGGCAGATTCATGTTGATGTGTGGCAAAACCAGTACAATATTGTAAAGTAATTAGCCTCCAATTAAAATAAATAAATTTATATTAAAAAAAAGTAAAAAAAAATAAAAATGAGATGGTCTGCTGGAAATTCCTTTTCACTTCTTTATCAGAATCCGAGAAATAATTAATGTAAGCAAATTTTTTTTTTTTTTTTGGATTTAGCAACCTAGACTTTCTGACACAGTTTCTTCTGTTTACAAAATGAAATGTAATTTTAGCTCACGGAGTGAAAACCTTTGCATGCTTTTAAGAATGGTTGGAAAGGGGACTTCCCTGGCAGTGCAGTGGTTATGATTTCACCTTCCAGTGCAGGGGGTGCTGGTTCAATCCCTGGTCAGGGAGCCAAGATCCCACAAGCCTCACGGCCAAGAAACCAAAACACAAAACAGAAGCAATATTGTAACAAGTTCAATAAAGACTTTAAAAATGGTTAAAAAAAAGAGAGAGAGAGAATGGCTGGAAATAAACAGGAAAAATACGATATGAAATGTGTTAATAAGCATCTGAAATGTTCACCTGCATACAAATCTGCAAAAAGCAAATGGAGTAAAGTGGAATCTACTGCTCAACACACACTGGAAGCTGCCCTTCAAGGGTAAAGTAGGTCACGGGGACTCATGTGGGGATCCTGCGAGATCTGAGCTGAGGTCCACACCTGTCTGCAGGTGGGTGCAGGTCCCACACCTGGGATTTCCCTTCTCTGCTATGTTTGGCCAACTTGGTGAGCAGCACTGCCATGCCTCCTGCATTTCCAAATAGGATCACCTGTGGTGTGTTTTTAAAAATAGAGCTCTCTGATTATTCTCTCTTTGGGGCAATGTGGGGTGGGTGGGGCAACATATCTGTGTATCTAGAAAGTCCCTTCATTGATTCTGATTTGGAGGTAAGTTTAGCAACAAAGAAGCTCAAAGAGAAAAGGTCCTATAACTGGTATGACATTCATAACAGCTCACATTATCTTTAAAATTTTTTAAATGCATTAAAGATCAGCTGATGCTGAAGCTAAGGCACCAATACTTTGGCCACCTAATGCAAAGAGCCAGCTCATTGGAAAAGACCCTGATGCTGGGAAAGACTGAGGGCAAAAGGAGAAGGAGGTGGCAGAGGAACAGATGGTTAGATAGCATCATCAGCCCAATGGAAATGAATCTGAGCAAACTGGGAGATAGTGAAGGACAGGGAAGCCTGGCATCCTGCAGTCCATGGAGTCACAAAGAGTCGGACATGACTTGGCGACTGAACAACAACAAAAAGATCAGCTGAAACAATATCTTGGAGCCTCAGCCCCACCTTGGAGGTGAGACATCTCTAAAATAAATGAGATTCTTTTATGTGCTCGGCACCTATAAACATGTCCTGCTCCTGTGTGGTTCTTCTTTATGGTGAACAATCTGAGGGACTGTCTTGCATGATAGAATCATTGCACAGGAAAGACAACTCCATCAGAGGAAGCACTAAAAACGTCAAAGGAGACTCAGAAGGTGAGCCAGAGACCCACTGCAATTAAAGCCTCCAACCAATGCCACTCAATTCCATCTGAAAATGGTACCAAAGCACTTAGAATGACAAGCTCCCTTCGTTGTCCAGTTCTTCTCAGTGAGGAGGCATTAAGCGGCTGACTTGCTCTGGGGATCCTCAGCCACAGAGAATGATCTTTGTCGCATGACCAGTGCTGATGGAAGGAGTGGGTTAATCTGGAGAGAATCTGGTGCAGGCTCACATCCCCTCAGAGGTTCTGTGTTTGTCTCATTCAACCGAGGGTCAGGAGAAGTAGCAGATGGAAAGATTTGAGAACACAATTTCACTCTTCTAAGATGCATCAGCAGGAGAAAATCACACTAACCCAGCTGGAACCCCAGCTGCCCGAGGCAGTCCCCTGGCCTACACAGAGGTCACTGCCCTCTTGGCTTAGCCCAGTCTGGCCTCATCTCCCTCCAACCCCTCCAGGCTCTGGTGCCCTTGGGCAAGGACAAGAGCTGTGCTGGGCATTCCTCTGTGAGGCCCCCTATCCTTCTGTAGAGGTCGCTGCCTTCCTGTGGTTGGCTGGAGGTGGGGAGCGGCTCTGCTCCCAGACTGGTCCTCCCCTTCCCCTCTGTTTTTGCATCCCTCCCTTGTCCTGCAGAAACTCCGACTCATCCTTGCCTGTAGCAACTGCATGTCTCCTCTGGGCTAGTCTTA
The DNA here is from genome assembly GCF_019923935.1 of Bubalus bubalis. Lineage (NCBI taxonomy): Eukaryota > Metazoa > Chordata > Mammalia > Artiodactyla > Bovidae > Bubalus > Bubalus bubalis. The sequence goes on from NC_059178.1 coordinate 21,262,446, forward strand.
GTGGACTGTGGTCATATAGCCAACGTTAACTACAATGAAGAAGGTTGCAGCGTACTTGGAGAAGAACAAAGCACCCTCAACTCTCACCTTTTCTTCCTTGATTACTGCTCACACAGCAAAATTTCTGAGTAATTTTTGGATCTCCAAAGAGGTCAAGACTTCTGTTTGTTTTGTCTACTGCTATATTCACAATGTCTAGAGCAGTGTCTGGCATGCAGTAGATTCTCAAAAACTTGTTGAATGAATAAGTAAACAAAGAAGGTGGCATGGAAGACTTTGTAAAGAGTTACTAAAGAAACTATTTTATTGGGTGGATGACGGGCTGAGAAAATATAGACCGTGAGTCTAAGAAAAGCTTCCGTATTTCTATAAAGGTTAAAAAAACAAAAACCTTAAAAATCATTTAGCTCATTCCAAAGGCTATCAGTATTTGAGTGAGTCCTAAATAACCACACCCCCTCTACCCCAAAGGGCAGAAGAATGGGCAAAAGAAAAGATAGAAAAGAAATAGATGTATTTCAGTCCCATCTGATCCACAAATAATCAGAGACAGGACTGTCCACAAGGATTTTCAAGCCACAGTGAAGAATGTTATTAATCAATCCTGTGTGGGCTAGGCGTGGAGGCCTGATTGATGGTGGAAGTCTTTGTTTATTACTAAGTTGACTTCAGTTTCAGAAGGTTCCTGGACTTGATTTTTTTCCCTTGACTGGCCTTGGTGTTTTGCTCATCAGAGCAAAATCCTTCTTGAGTAACAACTGGGTATGTGTGGAGCTAATCTATGCGACCTTCCTCTCAGCCCTTTATGCCATGGTCATCCGGACACTTAAAAGACATCACAAATGACCATCCTGTTGGTGATGAGGTACACTCTGGTTTCCTTCATTAACAAAGACAGCTCTATGGGGTGAAGCTGAAGAATTGACAGCAATGTTCTATCATGGGACTGCTGAATTCTAGGCTTTTTTCACACAGTGAAAACTGGCATAAAGAAAACCATGTTGTCTGAATTTATATTTGCACGCATAATCATGAGAATTACAAAAAGTGGAAGGGACTTCAGAAGTCACCAGACCCCACTCCCTGCCTCCAGGCATATCACTCTGAAATCTCTGAAGAGAGATGGTTATCTGGTCTATTTTTAGAGATTGCAATAGCTAGAGATTACAAGGCTCCCTTGTTAGCTTGTTTCCAAAAAGAACTTTAGATTGTGTTTGACTGTACGCTTTCTCTCTATTATACTGCCATACAACAAGAAATTCATTAATAGCTCAAAATACTGGATGGATTTGCCCTCAGGAAACTATTAACAATATAAGCTCATCAATTTTTAAGTTTCCCAATTTGACCCTGGATGGACTAAATCTTAAATTTTTAATACTTGGTGAATATTGCTTCTCTTAATTAACATGCAAAGCCTTTACTCTTAAAAATGCTGCTTTCCCCCTTTTTAGTCCTAAGATTGCATGTTGGTGCTTTTGTCCTCAGCTTCACAGAGATGAGAAACAAGGCAGAAAACATGTAGCAAGGAGGGGTGGACAGTTCACAAATAAATCTGCTTTCCATTTCCAGGGAGAAAATGCAATTCTCTGCCCACGAAACAATCCTGATGCTCAAACACAGAATGTTTCAAAGTAGGAATCTTTGTAATTTCTAAATCCAAACAATGTGCAACCAACAAAGTTACCTTGAAGATGCCTATTTGACTTGGGGGTTCAGCCAGGCCACCATGTTCAAGGTTACCCCCTCCTTAGAAGCTGAATATAACCAACCTTAGATCATTGGCTTTAAAAGTCTGACCTTGGTGAGGGGATTAAAAGGTGAAGATCTTAAAACAGGAAAATTATATACTGTCTGATTAAATTCCCAGTTGCAAATGCTGAAAATGGTAGGGGAAGTGGGTATGTACAGACTGCTAGTTAGATGATACTGCAAGATGCATGAGTGAGTGCTGAGTTGATTCAGTCATGTCCGACTTTGCGACCCCATGGACTGTAGGCTGCCAGGCTCCTCTGTCCATGGGATTCTCCAGGCAAAAATACTGGAGTGGGTTGCCATGATCTCCTCCAGGGGATCCTCCCAACCCAGGGATCGAACCTGCATTTCTGTGTCTCTTGCATTGGCAGGTGGGTTCTTTACCAGTAACACCACCTGGGAAGCCCACTGTAAGATGGGCATATTACAAACCAGCACCTTCTAAAAACATACCTCCAGTAAAAGTAAAGTAAATATACATTAAAGCTTTTGGAGCACAGGCATTTTTGGAGTCTTTTTTTTTTTTTTTTTTTGGTTAAAAATTTCAAATATTTTTCTTTTATCTCTAATTTCCTCTTGGGGCCAATACTCATTAACTCCAGTGGTAGAAGTCTTTCCCGAGCACCAAACCTCACGTCCTCATTTTAGACCTCTGCAGGTCACCGAAAAGCCAAATAATAATATTACAAATTGATTTTTCTTGATGGTGGTATAACAACCATAATTAGCAGTAAATCCTTTTGCCCTATTTGCATGTGCTGAATTTTCCTTAATTACTCCACAGTCTAATTATGATGCTCAGTCTGGAGAACAACTCACACATGCCAGCTCTGCAGAGAGCAGAAGACCCCTTATTCCACCTTGTGGATTTACTGCTTGGGAATCTGATAGGAAACCAGTTGGAACAGACTGTATTCGTGGAGGCATTAACATGGAAGCAGTGTCGGAGGCAGACGCATGGTCCTGACTGGCTGTGCTAATGGAAAGTGATACCGAGTTTACTAATTCAGATAAGAGTGCCCAGATTGCCTTTTCGCTATAGCACAGGGACTGTCAGAGAAACAAATGCATGGCCTATGTTGCAATTAATTTGATCCTTGTTCTTTTAAGGCTCTACTTGTAGATTTAATTAAAGCTTTCACACACTGTGCATATTCAGGAAGTATGTGAGTTTAACGGCTTCTTTTCAATGAAAGCAGTCGTGAAAGTTATGATTCAGACAGTGACAGATAATCCTCAGACAAAGATATTTTTAAGAAGAAGATATTCTCATCCTTACTCAGGCAGCAATGCATTTTTAAATTTAATAAGAGGCAGCAAATTGCCCTTTCTTGGTGGATATTTTTCCCCTCTTTTTTCTGCTTCACCATTTCTGAGCTGAACACTTTTCCACGCTCCATCAGCATTTTACTTCCTACCATTAGCTGATAACTTCTTTCATCAAATTAACAATAATATATTTCCAATTGGTAGGCTGTGAAACTCCCCATCCCATCTGTCTTTGCTTTGATCTTTAAGTTTACTTCCGAAATCACACTTATGTTATTTTCTTTTATAAGTGGACTAATATCCTTTATGTTATTTTCTTTTATAAGTGGACTAATATCCTTTCCTGGAAAGCAGTACTTTTTTTACTTGACCTGTTACTATCACTCGGTACGTGAGATAAGCAAGCTAAGCGCTCTGTTAGAGCAAGTGGAAAAGACACTGAAGCTGGGAAAGAATGAGGGCAGGAGGAGAAGGGGACAACAGAGGATGAGATGGTTGGATGGCATCACTGACTCAATGAACATGAATGTGAGCAAACTCCCAGAGATAGTTAAGGACAAGGTCGCAAAGAGTTGGACACGACTTATCGACTGAACAACAACATGAAATATTATGAAAGCAACAGTTGTTAATAATAATAGTACTTACTCCCACAATGCATGCTGCCACCTGTTTTAACTCTTACGTCTGAAAATTACAACATAATTGCCACCTCCTCCTTGAAGTCTTCCTGATTCCTCCTGCTGAAAGCAAGTTTTCTCTTTGAACTGACAGAGACTTTATTCATACATTCTAAGGCATTTTATTATTTTCAACCCAATGGTGTCTTTATGTCCATGGCTTCTGTTTCCTACTAGACTCTCATGATCTTGAGGTCCTTGGGTTAGTATGATACATGCTGTCCCCAAGACACTTGGCTTAGTACATTGAATAAGGAGGATTCAGGTATTCACTGAATGAATTCATGTGTCATAACCACTCCAAACCTCTGAACTGAACACAATGCTTCATTAAGGATGATGAAACCTTAAGTACACCGTTAATTAAAACAAAAGTACGTGTGTTTCTGTGTATTCATACATGTGCATATGTACACACAGCTTTATTTTATGAATGTCACAATTAATTAGGACGTCAGGTGAGTCCATCAGGGGCCACTCAAGACCAGCTGCCTTCATCCTAAAAGGTGTTTGTGGATTTCCCTGGTGGCCCAGTGATTAAGAATCCGTCTTCCTGGTGGCTCAGATGGTAAAGAATCCACCTGAAAAGGGGGAGACCTGGATTCGATCCCTGGGTTGGGAAGATCCCTTGGAGGAGGGTATAGCAACCTACTCCAGTATTCTTGCCTGGAGAATCCCCATGGATAGAGGAGCCTGGTGGGCTACAGTCCATGGGGTTGCAAAGAGTCAGACACGACTGAGAGACGAAGCACAGCGCACACACTGCCAATGCAGGGGACGTGGGTTTGATCCCTGGTCCTGGAAGGTCCCACAGGTCAGGGTGGCAACTAAGCCCGTGTGCCCCAACTACTGAAGCCCCCGTGTCCTACAGCCTGTGCTCTGCGACAAGAGAGGCCACTGCAATGAGAAGCCTGTGCACTGCAAGGCAGAGCAGACTCCACTCTCCACAACGAGAGAAAGCTCACACGTAGCACCAAAGACCCAGTGCAGCCAAAACTAAATAAATAATAAGGTGTTTGCTATTAGATGGTCACATGGTACCTGTAGAATGAGGACCACAGATTAGGTTCTCTTGAAAAGTTCCTTCCACTTCCATGGGCTCTCATGGGGTTGAGCAGCTAGTTCTCGTGGTGTTTGAGCCAATTTGCTGTGGTCGAGAACCTGCCTCACACATTTAAGGAGTGTCAACAGCTGGTCCACAGCCCAGGGCAGTGGTCTTAAACGTCAGAAAGTGTCATCACTGTATCACACGTTCCTCCCTCCTCCCCACTGCATGTGGGGGTGTGGCCTGAAGTGTCCACACTGAGGCAAGTCTTGAGTCTGGAAACCGCTCCGACCTGCCCAACACTGAACCCTGCAGTGCTCTGAAGACCTCGCTACAACTGGCTGTGAATCCCAGCAAGACCATCGGACGGGCTGGGATGGTGCCCACTCTGCATGTGCTGTGGGGAGAGGGTAATCCAGAAAGTGAGAGAGGGTCAAAGTTGAAATGTCATGTAGGGACAGTCAGGTTAATCTGCACCACGTGCCATCTTTCACCCATGTGAGTGATGTCAGGGAAAATGTCTAAAAACTTATCAGTCAATTCTTTGTTTTTTAATTCCTCTTTCCCCTTTAGCCAACAGAGCTATAAGCATGTGGCTGGGGCAGCAGTGAGTCCGTATTACTCTACACAGAGTGTCTGAGGGCAAGATGGGGGCATGGAGAATACAATGAACAAGTTGCAAACCTCACTGGTAGCCAAACAAAAAGTGTTATGGAAACAGGCTTCCCTGTACATCTAAGGCTATAGATCTGCTGGACTAGAGTGAGCGTCATAGAAATGGACAAGCAAGTAAGTGGATTAGGGTTCTCACGAAGGCTACTTGAGTTTTAGTTTAATTATTTCTTTGTTGGAAAGATCAGAGCTGGTAGTATCAGAATCAGACACCAGTGGTGCTGAGGAACCCTGTGTTTTATCCGGTAGTTCCTAGACTTATCAAACAAGAGAGGTCAGGAGAGTCCTAGGACTTGACAAAGGTCACAGATGACTTTATTATCCTCCTGGAGTCAAGATCCAGGACGCTGGACAAAGCCTGAGGCTTTGGCTTCCAAACAAGGATGAGCTCAATCTTTTTGAGGACTTTAATGATTTTACTCCACTGGTATTCCCTTAAGTAATCTGCAAGAAGAGCTACTACATTATATCATCAAATGGGTACAGATTAATACGTACAGAGCAGGCATGGAGGTTTCTATGGGGAACTTGACACAGGGAGGTATCTTCTTCCCTTTGGCTTCCGACCCTGTTCCTAGGATCAGCTGTTAAGGCTTGGCCCAGGACCAGACAGAACTACACAAGCAGTGTTTCTAACTATGTTGTCTACTTCTGTCCAAGGTAGTTTGAGAAAACTGGGTGACTTTCAGTTTCTCATTAAAAGCTAATCCAGGTTACACAGGATATTTAATTATCTAGACAGAATCTCCCCATGGACGTGAACCCTTATGGACTTGATTATTCATTTTTAAACTCACGGTTTTTGCTTTAATTGGCAAGTACATTTTCATGTTTAACCCAGACCTATGCCAGACCTTTCTCACTGTGGGTGGCCCTCTGCAGAGGGCTTTTAGGTGCTGGTTAGGACAGGCTATGCAGAATTAAGAAGCCTCTTTAAAATAAGACAACCAGAGGCACATTTTAAATGTAAAAGTAAAGTAAAATCAACCAGATGATGCTCAAAAAAGTGTTTTAAGTTGGAATGAGTACTCATAGAAGAGAAGAAATATTTAACAATACCTGCCTGTCCTAAAGAGAAAAATAAAAATTTGAATTCACCAGTTGAATATTTTTTTGTTTTTGAGAAATGAGCTTCTTGTCCTGACCACAGTCATGAAGAGAAAAAAAAGTCCTAAAATGTTAAGGCAAACTCCTAAAATGTTAAGGCAAGAGTCTAATTGTCAAGGCTCTTAAAATGATGTGTACGAATTCCATTCTGAAGAGTCTGTTTTCTTGGCAAAAAATTGTCCAGTTCAATCTTGATGCCAATTAGCGGACAGTATTATTGAAAATGGGAATACACCACGAACTTATCTGGGGGATTACAGGATCATGCGGATGGTGAATGCATGGATAATAATGACTAATAATGACACAGAAGAACCTCAGCCCCTACTGCCTGCCTCCAAATACGGACCATGTTCTGGGCAACAAAAGGCCCCAGGCTAGACACAGCTTCCTATTCTAAATGAGCACAGGCCAGAGACATAAACTCATGGACTCAAAACCAGCCCCCTTGTCTCTGGGCTGTGACTCTTGCTAACTCACACAAGCTGGTTCCCCGCCCACAGAGGTCCGAGCTGTTTACAAAGCAACACTTCCTCATTCCTCATAGTCCCACCCATGGCAGACCAGTGGCATCTGGTTCAATATTTCATTAAATCCTCCTGAAAACTAACAGTTCAATCTATGAGAAAACTACAGTCCCTAAGCCACATAAATTACCTCCAGGGCTGCCTGGGAGCCGCCGTGCAGCCCATTTGCCACCAAGACATTTATGGCTGCGCACTTTCCACACATTCTGGATGCAGGAAGCGTATCCTTGCCTCCAAGCCTCCCTCCAACGGTAAACACGGGAACTTCAAAGAAAGAAAGTTTTTTGCCAGAAAAGTTGACTGAGGTCTACAATGCACGATTTTTGTACTTTGCATTAATTATCCAGGAATTTAACGTGGCATCTTCTCTCAGGAGTATGAGTTTCTTGGTACTCCTGTAGCCTGGCTGGGGGTGGAGGGGGAGGGCGGCGGAGGGGGAGGGCTTCTGAGTCTCTCTTCGCCCTCAGCAAAATGACTGAAGAATATTCACAAGATGCCCAGTCAGAAGACTCTGCTCAATAGAAAATTTAGAGCTAATTTATTTCTGCTGCAGGGCATTTGCAGATTGTGTGACTCAGAAGTAAACAGGGATGAGCGGCTTCATTCTGAACTCATTTCGACAACTGGTGGTCACTCCACACCATCTTTAAATGTAGATGTCACAAGAAAGAGAAGCTTGGACATCCCTCTGTGATGGCTACCAGGAGGGATGGAGAGAGAAGAGCCTCAGTTCCAGTGGCGGTTAATAATGCCTGGACTGGCCCAGTCTGATCCTTTAGGAATCTTCCTGTGTGTTGCCCCTTTAATGAGTTTCTCTTCCTACCCAGGCTACGAGTGTGAACTTTTATTTGTAATAGCAAACAGTTGTTGCTGTTTCATTGCTCAGCCGCATCTGACTCTTTTGCGACCCCATGGAGCCCGCCAGGCTCCTCTGTCCATGGGATTCTCCAGGTAAGAATACTGGAGCAGGTTGCCATTTCCTTCTCCAGGGGATCTTCCTGACCCATGGATCAAACACGAGTCTCCTGCATTGGCAGGTTGCTTCTTTACCACTGAGCCACTGGGGAAGCCCCATAACAAATAGAAAGGTAGGCAAATCTTTGCAAATTACTTTTAAAGGCCCTAAATAAACTAGCTAAAGGCCCCACACTGCCTAGATATAATTTTGAGAGCTGCTTTTTATTTATTTATTTTTTATCCTCGAGTTAACATTAAATGTTAAATGTTTGTTGCCTACGGAAAACAGTTAAGATGAAGCTTTAATAATAGTGAATGCTCGGCTCGGGTTCAAATTTATGGCTTGGAAGTTGCAAGGAGCACAGACTGCGATGGCTGTAATTGCATGGCTGGCACAGTGATCAATCACACGCTTTCTGTCCCCGGCTGGACCCTCTGTCCCCGCATTTGGGCACTGTCACAGATTAAGACTTCTTGCTTAGCGGAGCTCACCTAGATGCACCGGAAAAATACAGACGTCCTCAAATTAATCATGTGGCCCTTGCATTGTCAGTGACACATCCCGAAATCAGCAGAGCTGACATCACTCAGCTAAGCTGCCACCAGAAAAGTCGAGTTAAAGCAATCTGTACAGAAATTGCCCACTGGGATTTGCAGCTGTGGGGGCTCCCTACTCTACCCTCCCACCACCACCACTGAAGCATTTAGCTTATCTGGGCTCTGCTTCCTCATCTATCAAATGAGAGGTTAGGAAGAGATGAACTCCAAAGCTCCTTGCAGCTCTTGAAATTCTATGCATCATTTAGTTTGAACAATCTTGTGCATTAAATGCATTCCAAATGATAGGAGAGGAAAGTGAATTCTCGCATACTAAATCATGTTTCCAAATTACTTACACTGTTGTGTCAGGAAAAAGTACTCACAGAAAACACAACTGCACTCAGTATGAAAAGGAAAATCACATGGCAGGGAATTAACATTCATTCAGCCTACATGAATATATATATATATATATATATATATGCTTTGCAAGAAAAAAAAGCAATCATAATCAATCCCTGTGATTCCTGAAGACCGAATAAAAGTATACACATGAACCACACTGAATTTCTGCCTTGGGTGAAATTCTTACCAGTTCTATGAATTAGACAGAATCTCATGATGGCTACAGATGAGTGAGCTAAGCTTTCTTTCTTCTTTGCTGTTGAGAATGTTGTTTCTATGTCTAAGGCACTGCTATTTGGAAAAGTTAAGTAGAGGAAGCTTTATGCATTGTTCAGAGACTGCACCCAGGAGTGGCAGGGGTGGGGTGGGGGGAGAGTTTTATTTACTTATTTATTTAATTTTTTGGCTGTGCAAGGAAGCTGCACAGCAACTCCCTTTAGTTGCAGTAAGCGGGCTTCTCATTGAGGCAGCCTCGCTTATTGCAGAGCATGGGCTCTAGGGCGCATGGCTTCAGTAGCTGCAGCTCCTGGGCTCTAGAGCACAGGCTTAGTAGTTGTGGTGCATGGGCTTTCTTGCTTTGCAGCATGTTGGGCTTTCTTGCTTTGCAGCATGTGGGATCTTCCCAGACCAGGGATCAAACCTGTGTTTCCTGCATTGGTGGGCAGATTCTTAACCACTTGACCACCAGTTAAGTCCAGGAAAGTAGTTTTAAATAAATCTATTTAAATCTATGACTTTAACCCTTCTCTCTTTCCTGGAAAAACAAAAAGTTTTTGTCTTATAACTTTAATAAGCAATATTTGCCTTAGTCAGCGAGATATTTTTAGAGGTATGATTTGGGGGCGGCGATTGATGTAACTGGACTTCCCTGGTGGCTCAGACTATGGGCTTCCCTAGTGGCTCAGATGGTAAAGCATCTGTCTGCAATGCAGGAGACCCGGGTTCGATCCCTGGGTTGGGAAGATCCCCTGGAGAAGGAAATGGCAGCCCACTCCAGTATTCTTGCCTGGAAAATCCCATGGACCCGGCGCTTGGTAGGCTACCGTCCATGGGGTTGCAAAGAGTCTGACATGACTGAGCAACTTCACTTTCTTTCTTTTACTTTATTGATGTAACTAACGTGTGCCTGTCACACATTACAATAGGCCTTTCTCAGTTAACTTTTCTTGGGGAAGGAAAAGAAAATAATGAACACAGAAAGGCAGGGGAGGAGAATGAGGTTTCTGTTTTTCACTGTGATATGTCAGTGACATTTATTCTTTTCAGTCTGGATTCTTCTTCCACATATTCACAATTTAAGGAAGTTCTTTCTAGGGCTTCCCTGGTAGTCCAGTGGTTGAGATCTGCCTGCCAATGCAGGGGACATGATTTGATCCCTGAACTGGGAAGATTCCACCTACTGCAGAGCAACTAAGCCCGTGCGTCACAACTTCTGAAGCCCACGCGCCTAGAGTCTGTGCTCCTCAACCAAGAGTAGCCCTGCTTGCTGCAACTAGAGAAAGCCCGCACAGCAACAAAGACCCAGCGTAGACAAAACAAATGAGTAAAACAAGGAAGCTCTCTCTAAGGGTTGTTGACAGGATGTTTATAGAGAAATTTAATTCAAAAGTCAAACAGGAACGAGTTGTGTTTTATTTGACTTCTTCCACAGAGTCCGGGCTTACTTGTATGATGCCGGATGGATGTGGGTCATGTGAGAACAGAGGTTCCTACTTATACCTGCGAATGGTGACGGGGGTCTGTGCTGTCCCGAGGTGGGACACACACACCTGGCAGGGCCCTGGCAGGGAGGCGAATTCTAGTGTAATGGTCTTTGTCACTATGTAGATCTGCACCAGTGACATCTTGTTCCACATAAGCTAGGAAGAGAGGGTTAGTAACAGCCCATATATCAGCTTTGTTTCACAAAACTCAGCGCTTTCCCCCTGTGTAAACAACTTGTGATTATCCATTGTTTTATATGAACCATCTTTCTCCTCCATTAACACAAATAATTGAGTGCTGATTCTACTTAGAAAGGGAACTTGAGAAAATAGTTATTTTAAGAAAAATGAATATAAAACTAACTTATTTTTCTCACTAATGTAGAAGAAACAGCCTGCAAATTACCAAATTTAGCAAATTTGCTAGTGAGAGGGAGGAAAAAAATTAAAACTCGGAGTACCACAGGCACTAACTGTGCTTTATGCATTTCATTTTGCTAAGTTTAATTTAAAATATTTATGATGCTACTTCAAAGCTTATTTTGTAAGAATTACAAAAGATGTTATAAAGACCTTGTTGTAAGTGTCCTGTTATTTTGGTTTGGCTATAAAGTGGTCTGGGGCTGCCAGGTTTAATGTGAAAACCACACAGTTTGGCATCCAATTAAGATTAGATGTGATCAAACTGAAAACATGTCCTGGTCAAATTCATTTAAGATATGCAATAGCTCTCAGGAAATACCTTTCAGACTAAGATTAATACTGTGAAATGATGTTGAAATAGATGCAGATGTCAGTAAGTATTTTTAGCTGAGTGCTAGAAACATGGCAGTGTTGTCCAGGGCTGGGGGGCTGGGATGGTTTCCTGCCAGCAGAAGAGAATACGAATGGGAAATACAGCTGGGGATAAGCAAGCAGGCATGGAATGAAAGTCACTTTAGAGCCCCAGGGCCAGCCAAAATAGTGAGACATAAACCACTGTAAAGGCTCACCATCCCATTCTCTGCATCACTGGAAGGTAATATTTGTCTCACTTTCAGATGCTACACAGGCTTCCCAGATGGCATTAGTCGTAAAGAACCCATGTGCCAATGCAGGAGACGAGGGTTCGGTCCCTGGGTCGGGAAGATCCCCTGGAGGAGAGCATGGCAACCCACTCTAGTACTCTTGCCTGGAGAATCTCCACGGGCAGAGGAGCCTGGTGGGCTACAGTCTATGGGGTCACAAGAGTCAGACAGGACCTAGTGACTAAGCTACTACACAGGATGCTACATGATGTCAACAGAGACCAAAACGTAAGAGCTGCTGTGTCACATTCATCTAACCCAACTTTCCACACACCAGGACTCCAGCCAAGCCTGCCAGCTTTTGAAGGGAGACTTGGAGACCCCATTGGAGAGCCTGTGCCTGGTTGGTTCAGGTGCAAACCTCAGGCTGCATGGACTTCCTTCACTCAGGACACTAGCCTCCTTGCCTTTGGACCCCAGAGGCCTCCACCAGCCGCAAGCAGCTCCTCCTCAAGAGAGGCCGGCAGCACTGACGTGCAGGACACACTAGATCCTGTGTCCCCACAGCCCACAGCCTCGCCGGTCCTCTGAGGCTCTCACAGGTAAGACGTGGGAAGTGAGAACCCAGCTGGAGCCTCGAGGTCCGGGCTTTCCTATGGGTTGGAATCAGGGTCGACGTTGTGGACTGTGTCCTAAACGATGAGCCCAGCTGATGAGGGCATGCTGAGGAGCCAGACCTGGCCTCAGGGATGACACGGGGCCACACGCCTGGCAAGGATAGGCTTTGTGTGGACTCACGGGTCTAAGGTCACATGTGGCAGAAGCAGGGGCGGCGGCAGGGTTTCCAAGCTGGGTATTCACTGCGTTTGCATGAGAGAGGCTGCAGGTCCAACCTGGATTCCTACAACGTGTGGACAGTGAGCCTTGAACATTACATAGGCATGAACGTGGCCATTCTCTGTGGCTCATTTCAAGCCCATTGAGCCGCTTGGTTAGTCAAAGGCTCTGAAAGGTGCCTGAGCCACCCAGGTCCACTCTCTGCTTCCTGAGCTCAAGTGGCAGAACTGGGTTCTCGAGGCAGTTCTAAACTTTCCCACCTTGCCTCGCCCTGCTCCTGTCTCACGCGGGGCACAATTTTCTTCTCTCACCAAATGCGTGAGGTGGGAAATATGAGAATGCTGCTTACAATGCAGGTCATAGGGTTTTTTTTTGCAGCCACTGAGCTGAAGCTGAGAGCCGAAGAACTGATGCTTTCGAACTGTGGTGCTGGAGAAGACTCTTGAGAGTCCCTTGGACATCAAGAAGATCAAACCAGTCAATCCTAAAGGAAACCAACCCTGAATATTCATTGGAAGAACTGACTCACTGGAAAAGACCCTGATGCTGGGAAAGATTTGAGGGCAGGAGGAGAAGGGGGTGACAGAGGATGAGATGGTTTGATGGATCCATGAACATGAATTTGAGCCAACTCCAGGAAAGAGTGAAGGACAAGGAAGCCTAGTGTGCTGCAGTCCATGGGATTGCAAAGTCAGACATGACTGAGTGACTGAACACCACCACCACCTCTGGGAGGAGTTGGGGGACGTGGTGCGAAGAGGGTCCAGGGCTCATGTTGGCAGGATCTGCTGTCTATTCACTCAATTTTATGTTCCTAACCTCAGGGGCTTCCAGTCAACTCAGTGACAGTAAGTCTGCTTAGAAACAGGCAAACCAAAGACCAACTCGGGACCTGCCCACACAGGCTTCATTCAACTGAGAGGAGCCGTAGCTCTACATTTAAGGCAGCATGCACTGAATTTATTTTCTTTGTTTTCTGTTTTTAAATCAAACCCCTAAGGCTGAAATTGCAAAAATTCTGCAGCCTGCACCGGGGAGTGATGTTGACGACCTGAAGTGCTGGGAGCTTCTAGAACGCTAGACACACTCATGTTCTGCTTGCTGGTGATCTGTGCAGAGTTGCCGTTACTAGTCAGGAAAATAAAAAAAAAATTTGACAGCTGTGAGAGCCTCCGCCAGCACGACCCACATTCCACTCGCTGGTGTCTAAAAATAAGGCATGCACATTGCTGTCTTCACTTATGACTGAAATAAGCAGTGCCTCCCCGGCAATCTGGGCACATGTGTTCTGGCTGGTTCCAGGCTGATGGCCGTCCTGCCTGGCTTTAGGAGGGTATTAAAGTGACAGTTCAGGAGGTGCTTTTCAGAGGCAATTTGGTCTCCTCGCTGTCACTGCTGTCGGTAACAAAGCAGGAACACTTCGGGCTGCCTGCTCTCAACGTGGCTAAATGTATTTCTGCGGCCCTCCTAGCCTCAGGTAAGCATGCACAATCACATCCGTTTTCTCCGGCTGTGGGCCAGACAGAGCAACCCTCCCAGCTTCCCAGGCCTATGAGTTCTCAAGGCAGACACTCCATCACAGCCTAGCCCCCAGTGCCAAGACTGGTCCAAGGCTCTAAGGCTGACTGTTGGGTAGAAAGGTGAGGGCAGTCCTTCAGAACCTGTCCAGACATCCTTTGTCTGTTGCTGCTGCTGTTTAGTCACTAAGTCATGCCCGACTCCTTGTGCCTTACGGAATGCGGCCCGCCAGGCTCTTCTGTCCGTGGGATTCTTCAGGCAAGAATACTGCAGTGGGTTGCCATGCCCTCCTCCAGGGGATCTTCCCGACCCAGGGATGGACTGAGCCACCTGGGAAGCCCCTCAATGTATCATAGTCAACAATGATTTAGAATCCAAAAATCTACTTTAATTTGTCTTTCTCTACCCTGCTTAGTTTCTTTTTTAGTTTATGGATCTGTTGTTATGGCTCTTTTCTTTTCTTTAGCTTCAGTCCCTGGATTTGTTATTTTTCAAAGCTCCCAGCTTAACTGTTGTAGATTCTTCACATATTACCATTAAAGTTAGCAGGGTCACATCTGAAAGAGAAATGATTGCTGAATGCCCTCAGTTAATCTACAAAACATGGAGGCTGATGTACTGGTCAGGATAGTAATTACAAGATATTCAGAGAATCCAAAATTTTATAAGTCATAGAACACATGGTATTAAAATAATTGTTGGTGATGCCCTTAGATGCTCTGTGTTAGGCAAAGGACCTGAACACCACTGAAAAGTGTCACCTCGTATGTCATCAGATCTATAATTTTGACCTCTGCAACTGTGAACTTGTTAATGAAGCTCATTAATCAACCACATTCATACTAGAGTTGGTTTCTTCGTTCATATAATGAACCATCATTTTACTCTGTGACTTCTAACTTCAATTAAATTTCGTTGCTGTTGTTGTTCTTTGCATCAGTGTAGATCATAAGAGTAAAAATGTATGCAGAATAAGAACACACAGTTTATATTGCTTTCCTTCCTTAAAATATCGTCAGGGGCTCTGTGCCTGGAAGGCTTCCCTTGGAAGTTATCACCGCCAACCTGGGTATAAACTGTGGATGGTAGGGTGCTCAGGATGGGGCGATAGACCTCACCACTGCCACACTGGTGGGTATCTCACCATATGTGTGTGTTCACGCGTTCAGTTGTGTCCAACTCTTTGTGACCCTATGGACTATAGCCCGCCAGGCCTCTGTCCATGGAATTCTCCAGGTAAGAATGCTGGAGTGGGTTGCCATTTCCTCCTCCAGGCAATCTTCCTGACCCGGGGATCGAGCCTGCGTCTCATATGTTTCCTGCATTGGCAGGCGGGTTCTTTACCACTAGCACCACCTGAAAAGCCCATGTCACCATGAGAGGGGTGTTCAATAAATTAGAATTGATCTAGAGCTAGGTGAGGTTTACAGAATCAGGCCAGCACCCCAAGGTTCCAGATTAAAAAAAAAAAATCACCATTTTAGAACTTAGGGAGGAGTCTCAGGGTGACTTAGAAGCTCTTTGGAGATCCTAATGGATGGATTATTTAAGTCCAGACACCAGCACAGTGGTCATTAAGACATTAAACTGCTTTGGAAGTGAAGGCAGTGAAGTTCAGGCACGGAGCAATTTTCTGCCAGGGAGTGACAGTGGGTGGTCCTGGCCCCAGAATGAGAGTGGCAAGCCATGGAGTCACTCTGGGCTCCTGGCAAAGTGCTAGATGCCCACTGAGCAGAGCGGGCAGGGCTGTGGTCTCAGGTCTGCCTGGTGTGCTGTGGAGGCTCCAGGAGTCACCACAGCCCAGGCAGCAGGACAGTCTCATGACTGTGGTCTGAGGTCAGCACTGACTGGGGTCTTGGGAGGGACACTGGGTCAGCTCAGAAACTCCAGGGCCCTGGAGATTATTTACATTTGGATTCTCTTTCTTAAAGACAGGTCATAAAGATGGATGTGTGCTGGGTTGGAGGTAAAGGACACACAGGGTAACACACGACCTTTGTATTCTCAGATGATAGCAGATCCATAAATCCTATTCCTTCTCAAACCCAGCCTACAAAGTCAACAGCCACAGTGCTAGCAGGCAGCTTGGTTCTGTCACCTGGGCTCGGCAGTGGGAGAACCCACGGCACTCCGGGCTCTGACTGGGTCAGCCAGCCGCAGTCTATTAGGAGGGCCTTGCTGATGGGGGCCGGCTCCCCTCAGCCCTCTGTCATGAGATCGCATCCACATCATGACCATGACCATGACCAGGCGTGAAAGCCAGCAAGGCCCTGTGGGCCTCTTGGGCACAAAAGCCTTCCTGTGTCCCCCATTCCTTGATTACAGGAAGTAGGCTTCATTCAGTTCCCAGGACCTTCCCTGACAGAGTTCCAAGGGGCAGATTCAAACAGATGCTAATCAGGGAATGGAGGAGATAAAGAGACAAGGGAGGAATAGCCAAGAACACCAGTGCTGACTTGGGGCAGGTACTGGTTCCCCTTAAGGGATACACATAACAGTAACTCTGAGCTGTTTAGCAGGTACTGAAACCCCCACCAGGTGGGAGAAGTTAACGGTCTACTGCCCACAAGCAGGGAGACCCCAGACCGGTTGGAACCAAAATGCTGATGATGCTGAAGCCCACTTATGTCATCACCACCCAATCAGAAGAAAGTCTATAAGCTGACCACGCCCCTTTTGAACCATGACTATAAAGAGCTTCACTATCCCCTCCAGGGTGGGACACATAATTCTGAGAGCATTAGCCTGCTGTGGCCCCCCTTTACCTGGCAAAGCAATAAAGCTACTCTCGTCTACTTTATCCAAAACTCTCTCTGAGATTTAATTCAGAGTCGGAGTGCAGCCGCCAGATTCGGCTTCAGGGGCAGCCTAGGAACCTTTCTCCTATACAGGGGAACTGTTTTGAAAGACCAGGAAGATGATTAAAATAGAAACAGAATTTAAAAAATTTAATGTTAATCTTCTGAATGATAGTGCTCTAATAGATGTTGCAATCTGAAGCTCCTCTAGATTCCAACGTTTCCCGACCTTGCTTAGAAAGAGCAATACAGAAGTCAACAGCCATTTTATGCACAGCCATTGAGTAGAGATACAGAAGTCAACAGCCATTCTATGTGCAGAAGGATGGGACTGCAACCATTCTACGTGCAGCCACTGAGTAGAGATACAGAAGTCAACAGCCATTCTATGTGCAGAAGGAGGGGGCTGCTCTTGTCACAAACTGGGGACCCACTATCCAAACTACTGTCAGTATCACAGACAAGATAAACGAAGCTTGAATGATCATGTATTTCCAAGCAGGAGCCACCTATTCACCTATTTGAGGGCATCTCAGGAGCCGAGGTGGAGAAGGAAATGGCACCCAACTCCAGTATCCTTGCCTGGGAAATCCCATGGACAGAGGAGCCTGGCAGGCTATAGTCCATGGGGTCATACAGAGTTGGATGTGACTTAACGACTAAACTACCACCACCACAGATGCTAAGGACGTGGACAAGGAAGGAGTCCATTGTCTTTTCCTGGTCTAAGACATCATCTACAGCCAGAAGCGGGGTAGGTGAATTTTTAAATAGGGTCATTTTCACGTCTCCTGCTTTGTTTATCTTCAAATAGAATTGGGAATCAGCAATTGATGATTGGCGATTGGATACCCATTTTATCTGGCCAACGGAGTATCAAAAAATGGTTAGTTGCCAATGATAAAAACTTTAGTAGATTTAATAAAAGAAATGAAGACTTTTGGCTTCTCCAGGGGCTGAAGGGAAGAGGACTGTCTGTGACATTTCAGCACACCTGAGGGACCCAAACAGCCCAGATCTTCTCTAGACTTGCTCCTCTCCAGGCCCCCCCCCCCCACTACCTGGTCAGTTTTCCTGGCCCCTCGGGAGGCAGTTTTTGACTGTGATGCTTAAACTAGGCCTCCTGAGACTTTTAGGCCTGAACTCCGAGTCAGCCACATCTTGATAAATTATAAAGAAGAATCTTGATTATTGTGACTACGGAACCATGCAGATGGCAGATGTGTACACTTAAGCCATTCCTCATGCAGACACCCTCAAGCATGTCCAGGCGTCCCCTAAGGCGACAACACCAGTCCCAGATGACAGCCGCCGAGCCAAGAGTCTCAGTTAATGCCACGTCACCAATTTGTTCCTGTGGTCTTAATGTGCTTCTGAGATTTCCCCCCCTTCCGCTTTTGTTTAGCAAAGGTGAGGACTAGTCCTAGGAATCAGGCAGGATCCACTTTGAGGAGTGGCCAAGTTCTTCCACGACCGACTTTTGACTCCAAACCCACCAGCCGGTTTAGACACATCAGGTGAAAGGATGAAGGATGTTCTGACATACGGACATTAAGCCGCTCAGGAAACGGCTGTTCCCTGATTTTGTTTCTCTTAATGTTTTCCTTCTGACGTAAGGCCGGTGAGCTAATGTTTATCATAAATTCTCATCAAGTGCACTCGAAGGAGCAGAGCCATGTGTGGATACAGTGGGAGTGCTCTCAGTGGCCACAGGGCTGCAGACCCACGTGAATTACCAAGACACGAGGCTGAGCATTTCCATCGTGAACCCGCTGAATGGAAGACCTGGAAAACTGGATATTCAATTTATTTAGGGCAGGTGCTCATTGTATAGAGAAAAATTCATCCTGAGGCTCTTATTCATTTTGTAAATATAATAATTTCTATCTCAATTGATGTTGCTTGTGAAAAACATGCAAGGCTGTTTATGAAAAATGTTTCAAAGGTGGTTTAAAAATAAGTGATAATTTAAGTAAATGATAGATATGAGCCCATTTTTCTTTTAATTAAGCTGTATCTGAATTTAAATATATCCCTATTCATTTAAACGATTTTAATACATCAAGTTGAAAACCTAAGTAATTGTTATTCAGACGTTTAAAAATTATACTTTTCAAAAGAAGGAATCTGTTCACCAAAAAACCTACAGTATGGAAAAATTAATACAGTATCTTACATTATAAAACTTACACATCCCTATAATAAAAAGCAATTCGAAGTCCAGGGTGGCACTGAAGGGCTTGCATGAAAGGAGTGTTTTCAGTCTTTAATTACTAAATATACTACATGTCCACTAGCAGCAAAGACTGTGCTGGGTGTGAGAAGGGTGTCAAAGATGATTAGAAAGGACCACATCACAGCCAGTAACATGCTAGGATCTAAGAGCAGAGGCAGATAGCACCCAGGCAATTCAGGAGGCTGAATGCATGGAGAGGGCAGTCTGAGCACTGTGACAAGAGGGATTTGGGAAGTACCGAACAATAGGTCCACGCTGGAATTCTGGCATCGGGCCATAGGGCTCCAAGTCATCTCAGGAATATAACTAACATAAAGAAGTTGTATTCATGCTTGGGTGTGCAGGAGAGAGAACATGGGCCATGCTTAGATGGGATTACCTGGCCTACCTTTTTGGCCAAGTTTTGGTTTTGTGTTGTTCTTACAAATAAATAGAAGGAGGTTGGACTTAATAAGTGAGTCAGTTTTTACTTATTGCAGTAAAACCCATAAAAATAGCTTTACTTTAGTTGCACCATGTCAGTGCCAAGAGGGGAGCTATATATGAAAATAACCCAAACTCCTTCCAATGGACCTAATGAAGCATGATGCACCTTGAAGGGCACAGTCTGTGAGGATGCTGAGCAACAACATGCCTTTCCTATTTGTCAATACATTATTTACTGCAGCACCTTGTAAAGCTGAGATATGCAAAAAAAAGAAAAGAAAAGAAATAACATCCTCTACTAATTAACACGGTAGCTCCTCTTTATCTTCTTCATAAATGATTAAAGAAGATTAAGATTTCAGCTATAATTTCTTTCCTTCTTGAAATTCAGATTTATGTTAGAGGGATCATGAATTTTGCCTAAAGAAGTCAGGTTAGACACTAGTTTGCTCTTAACCTATATATATATTTCCTATAGTCAAAGTATTTTTCATTACTGTTTTAGTCATTAATACAAAACGAGAAAGAATTGAAGAAGTGATAATATTAAGTTTGAATCCACAGATTCACTGACCAAGAAGACAGGTTTAGTGATGTCTGTCTTAGGATGATGGTTGTCATCCTATCATCCTAAATGAAGCATCCTCAGTTTTCATGTCCTGGGTGTTTCCTACTCTACAAACTAGAATGGAAGGTCATGTCAACATGAATGAGATGGTCGCCCTCTACAGAGCACAAAGAACCTGGGGGGACAGAGCTGGGAGCATCGACACAGGCTTGGGGGCCAGCCACCTCAGGGAACCATCAGTTTCAGTGGTAAACATGCAACCCCCTTATAGGTTCTGTTAGACTTGAACCTCAAGGCTAAGATATAGAGAAAGAACATGTTTTGATAAGCTGTGCTAATGGATACAAGATACAAAGGAGCTGTGGTGGAAAGTTCCAGGGCACTCAGGTAGGCATCAGTAGGACGGCCGCGCCCTGAGGTGGCAGAGAGAGCCCAGCTCAGGGCTGGTCTCATGGCCAGAGGGTCCACCCTCAGATGCTCCTGTGAGAGCTGAGAGGCCGGGGCTGTGAAGAGGGCTTGGGATCCCTACAGATGCAGGGTGCTACTCCGGATACAGGAGAGAGAGAACCCCGTCCTCTGTCCTGATGACCGGCCCTGGACCGGGTCTGGGTCTGACAGGTTCAGATACCCATAGAATCTGTGCTCAGCGCCCAGGCCATGCCCACTCACATGGCCTTGGGGCTTAGCAGGAAACTCCCAAGGGAGGTGCTGTCCGGGCCCCAGCACCCGGCTTCCTTCCCTGTAGGGAGTAAAACCCCGGATGGAGCAGGGGCCGCTGCACGAGGAAGACAGTTGGGCCAGTTTGGTCGGGAGCAGTTTCCTCTGTGCTCTCGGCTCCACAGTCTCCGCTCAGACCTGGCCCTGCTGTGGGGACCATGAGCTGTGCCCCTGGTGGCCTTCCTCCCAGCCACCTTCTCAACAGAGACCCATGTTCTCCAAGTGGACGCCACACTCCCTCCAGCTCCTGGTCCTGCTGGCCTCTGGGGGCAGAAACTAAGACTTTAAGGTGTGTGATGAGACACACAGCTCCAGCTCAATGTGCAGCAGCACGGTGTGTGCACTGACCACATAGTTAGTACTGGGGCCGGCACCACAATGCCAATGACACATCGTTTTCTCCGAACACTCTAGGAAAGGTCTGTTATGACTTCCGGACACTGCGTGCAGGCATGCTAAGTTGCTTCAGTCATGTCCAACTCTTGTGACCTCATGGACCGTAGCCTGCCCGACTCCTCTGTCCATAGGATTCTTCAGGCAAGAATACCGGAATGGGTTGCCATGCCCTCCTCCAGGGGATCTTCCTAACCCACGGCTCGAACCCCCATCTCTTATATCTCCTGCATTGGCAGGCGGGTTCTTTACCACTAGCACCAGCTGGTACCCGTTCGGGGCATTACACTGAGGAAACTGGGGTCACAAAGCCAGCAGCTTGCAGGCCACATAGCTTGCAGGGGCCCATGTCAGCCTCCCATCTCCAGGGCCCTGCAGACCCTCCACAGCCCCCAGACCCTAGAGTTTGTGTCTGAGAAGGAGGGAGTGAAGCTCAATTGCTGAAGGCTTACTATAAAACTCAACAAAGCTCTCTCACTCACTAACCAGACGAGGACGCAGCATCTTCTCTGCTGTGAGTTCTCAGGAGAAAACCGATGGCTCCAAGAATGCCATGAACACACACATTCAAAAGGATTTACAAAACGCTTCTTTTAAGGAGGAAGAGGAAAAAGTGATCTGGCAGCTATTCTCCAGTGATAGCTCAGAAAGGAGATTAAAACATGCTGCCAGTTTGAAATACATGTAGATTTCCGGCAAGAGTAAATGGCAACAAGACGATGACTGTTCGGTGTCCCTAAATATTGGTTACAAAGAGCAGCTGAGGTTTACTGAGTGAGAGGCACCTCTGAGCTTGACTGCTGCGACCAGGGCAGCAGGTGGGAACAGTAAGACACATCTGGATGTACCCCAGGCTCTCCGAGTACCACCCACGTGATCTTGAACAGCTTCCTGAACTTCTGGGCTGCTATTTATCAAGCACCAACTATGTGCCTGAGTCCTCTCACTTAATTTTCCTACCTCCCCCCCCACCCCCAGCCCCATGAAGTACAAGTCACCATCATCACATTTCACATCTGCAAAGTGAGTTCAGAGAGGTTACGTGACGCCCTGAATTTACGCCAACACGGGGTTATGTGACACCCTTGAATTTACGCCAACATGAGGTTACATGACACCCCTGAATTTATGCCAGCACCAAGTAGGAGCTGTGAACCCAGGTTGTGAGATTCTAAAGTCCGGTGACTGCCTCTTATCATTCTGACACTTTCTTCCTGTTAAATTAAAAAACAAACAAACAAACAAACAAACAAAAAACCTGGTGCCTGTATTCCCTACTTTCCTTTTTAAAAGAAAATATTTATAAGCAGCCCCCAGTAGAACATAGTTAAATAAACCAATAGATCAAACCCAGAAACAGTGCTATGGGAGCTATTAGAGTTACCACATAAAGTCCTGGTTAGAAAAGAACTGACAAAGGTCAACTTAAGGACTTCCAAGGCGGTCTAGTGGTTAAGACTTTGCCTTCCAATGCAGGGGTTGAGGGCTCCATCACTGGTCAGGGAGCTAAGATTCCACATGTTGTGCAGCCAGAAAGCCAGAACTTAAAATAGAAGCAATATTGTAACAGATTCAATAAAGACTTTAAAAATATTCCACATCAAAAACAAATCTTAAAAATAAGATAAATTTATATTTTACCACTGAACAAGGAGCTCATTCAGTTATCATTAGAAAACCAAAGTACACTAGTTAATTAATTAGGAGGGCATTTCCAGACCAGTTGGGTACATGCGTGTCCTGTTTCACGTGTGCTGAAGCATGTGCTACGGCAGAAGAGTCTCAGCACCTGATTATTGTTTAAACGACTACATGTCAAGTACACATAGTCTAAACAGTCACAAAGACATGGCTACACAGGACTGTCTCAGTACGGTTTCAGAAAATGTGATTTTGAAACAGGACTTTGAGTAAAGCATTCAGACTTGAGACATTTTTTCATATGCAACTGACCCTTAAATATAGTGGAAAAAATTCTATCTCAAGTGTAAACAGGTTTAGTAAGGGAATTACAGTTAATGTCAACTTACCTCCACTCACACACTGCAGACATCTCTTTAGAAAGTGGACTTTCATCAGATTTTTCTCTCTCATCTTTTTGGTTTCATGTTTTTGGATACTCTTCCTACAGTATTGAATTTTTTTTTTCTTGGTAGTTACACTGTTTTTTAAATACAATAGAAAGGTGCTAAATATTTAATGACATAAGCTGCATTTGCAAAATGTTGTCTAGCCGCTAAGTCATGTCTGACAAAAGATTGCGACCCCCTAGACTGTACCCTTCTAGGCTCTTCTGTCTGTGGGATTTCCCAGGCAAGGATACTAGAGTGGGATGTCATTTCCTTCTCCAGGGGATCTTTCTGACACGGAGATCAAGCCCACGTCTCCTGAATTGGCAGGTAGGCTCTTTACCACTGAGCCACCTGGGAAGCCCACATTTGCAAAATGCACATCTGTTAAAATGTTTTATGGAAAGGAGAGTGAGGTATTGTGCTACAGAATGAAAACAGTCATATTTACCTATAACAGGTGTTCATGCAGTGGGAGAGCTAACATTTGCTATTTTGACCAAGACTGTATTTCTTTAATGATTTCCATTTTGTCAAAACTTCTGTAATTTCTATTTACCACAATGACTGAGACAGAAATATTACTGTAATTGATATAAATGTTCTCAAATTTCTAAAAGATCTATAGCAATTTTAGAAACAATAGTAAATATAATTAATCAGGATAAAAATCGATGGTGTTTATATACTAAATTCTGTCAAACATGTTATTGAGATAAATTATTCCTTATGAAAAAATGTTGAACATGCAGGCATTTTCATTTATACAAATATATTTAATTATACAGGGATGAAAATGATAAAAACTAAGTATCTTCTACTCAACTTACATTAATTTTGAGTGTGTTGTCATGTGACTCTGCAAGAGATCTTTTTATTTCATAGATATTCATCTTAACACCCTTTCTTAACATTTGCTTCATCAAAATACTGCACCCTCAAAAAAACTGGGAACAGGAAAATACTAAGAAATTGTTTTGCCTAAAGAATAAAATAAATAAAAATACATGTAAAGGTTTTGTAAAGGGCATTAAGGAAAGTAGGTTTGTTTTCTAGGCCAGGCTCCAGTATATAAATATTCACAAACAGGTAACAACTAATCTGTGATAGGTTATAAAACATTATATCTATATAAAACTGAAGGTCATCTCAGTTTTCAGTCGTTATGACTTGGGTGTGAAAGGATTCCATGAGCTAGTATGAGCTGAGCAGATTTTGGGCTTCCCTGGTAACTCAGCTGGTAAAGAATCTGCCTGCAATGCGGGTGACCTGGATTCGATCCTTGGTTGGGAATATCCCCTGGAGAAGGGAACGGTTACCCATTCCGGTATTCTGGCCTGGAGAATTCCATAGACTGTATAGTGCATAGGGTTGCAAAGAGAACAGATTTTACAGGTTCTGTTCCAGGCCTACCTTCAGTAACTAATTTTTAGAGATGGCTAGCCCTTCAGAAGCCCACAGGATCTTAGTTAAGACAATAATTGGCAACATCTTCAAGGGAAATTTGCTGTTTCCCCCTCCCAAGAGCTCAGGCCCACGTGGCCCAGCACATTGACCCATCCAGATGGTCACTACTGACTCTTCCCCGGCAGCACAGACTTCTGCCTATATTCCCAGAAGTACTGATGCATTTGCTTCACCCACATTTTTTCCTTGGCTCAGGCTGCCTTTATGACCAATGACACAAGCTCATGTTGGTGACTGAGTCTAGCCTGGGCAGGAGTGGGTCTCCCAGTTTGATGAGCACAGGCTTGAACCAGCAAACATGACCAATACTACAATGAAAGCCGGCTCTTTATTGCTCATTCTCTCTCATTTCATCTTTCTGCTGCTTCCCTTTATCTGAGTACCTACTGTATGACAACAGGAAGCATGTGGCTGAAAGATGAACCTTCACCAGCCAACACTCCATGGAGACTTGAATCCACTGCACAAAGTGAGCTTTGGAGGAGTGACCGGGTATGTTTATAGCATGAGATACATAAGGAGCCCTCACTGCCCTTGTAGGACTCCAGCATCAGCTGCCACGTAATAGAAAGCCTGCGAGTTTGGGCCTGGGTGGGACTTCAGATGTGGTTGAGTGCAGTTTGCTCAACTTACAGATGAATAAATTAAGGGGCAAAGAAGTTCAGAATCACAGAGTTGGTTAAAATACAGATCCAGGAATTCCAAATCTAAACTCCCTGTCTGCTAACCAAATCCTGTAGCTTGTTTATCAGTAACTCTCCAGCCACTTACCTGTGATTACTATCATGTTTTCCCTGGTCTGTTAAAAACACATTTAAAATTCTAGGCTTCAATTTGGAGGGAAAACCCTGAACAATCAGAAGTTTTTGGAATTTCTATTAACTAGGATAGTCTGAACCACATGATTGTTCAGGTCAAAATCTTACAAGTTTCTGACAAATTTGCCTTACAAGGCAGCATATTCTATATTTCAGAAAGAGCAAATACCAAAGTGGCACATGCTCTGAAAATAACCCTTTTAAGGCTATCATCTAGTAAATAATCATGCAAATTTGATATGAGTTATTGGAATTTAGTCTAAAGTTGTATCAAGGCCGTATGTTACCATCGGCAATTTCTTCAAATGCATAATTTATAACATAACCTCTGTGTCTGCCTGAGAGTCCAAGGTAGAATAATAAATTAATCCAGCAGAATCAGACCCTTGGAGGATGAATTAACATTTAGCTAAGGTCATGAGGGCAACTGGATTGGTGGTTTCAGGCAATTCCTCATGGAGAACTTGCCAGATGACACGAAAATCCAACACATTCCCGTGACTAAAAATCAACTCTCCAAAATGCTTAGTTTGAATATCTAGGCATGCAAGGGCCCAGGGCTGCTTAGAATTTATACTGGATCATATTTTTAAAAAATAGTACAAACTACCCGTACCAAAGATAAGCTTTCTATATAAACATCGAGGTGGGAGAGAAAAAGAGCATCCAGGAGAAAGTGGATGAAGGGTGATGAACAAGTAAAAGAGGAAGAAAAAGACAGAGACGTAAGGGAGAAAGAAATAGAGGCTGACAGCTAGAGATGCAGAGAAGATAAAGAAAAGGAAGCTGGGGATAAGCGAAGTGAAGAAGGAGGAGGAGGCTCCCAGCTACAAGGTAAAGAAGTTCTGGGGATGGGATGAGTACAGCACGTGACTGTAGTTAATATCACTATACTGCTGCTGCTGCGTCACTTCAGTCGTGTCCGACTCTGTGCGACCCCATAGATGGCAGCCCACCGGCTCCCCCGTCCCTGGGATTCTCCAGGCAAGAACACTGGAGTGGGTTGCCATTTCCTTCTCCATTGCATGAAAGTGAAAAGTGAAAGTGAAGTCGCTCAGTCGTGTCTGACTGGGATTTTCTAGGCAAAATTACTGGAGTGGGGTGCCATTGCCGTAAGTAAGTAATGAAGAAAGTGTTAATTGCTCTGTTGGGTCTGACTCTTTGCAGCGCCATGGATTGTAGCCCACCAGTATCCTTTGTCCATAGGATTTCCCAGGCAAGAATACTGGTCTGGGTTGCAGTTCCCTTCTCCAGGGGAATCTTTCCTGAACCAACAATCAAACCTGGGTTTCCAGCATTGCAGGCAGATTCTTTACCATCTGAGCCTCTATGTATATACAACACTATAGTGCTATATATTTAAAAGCTGCTAAGAGAGCAGATCACAAAAGTTCTCAACACAAGAAAGAATATTTTAAAAATGGAGTGAAATTAAATGATGTGTGACCAACAAGAAAGGAAGAAAAGGTGGATGACAAGAGGGAGGAGGAGCTGAAATGATGGGCACCAGCCAGGCCAGTATGAGCTAGGACAGAGCCTCGTCCTGAGGCCTCACCGGACCAGTAAACAAAATACAAAAGAAGAAGCAAGGAAAGCTGTATATGTATGCCTATACATTCAGATATTAGCTCACCCCTTAAATATCCCTGTGACCCAAGGTTTGACCTTTACCCTCGACCTCCTTCTGACAGTCGCCCTGGGCGCCCACGTTCGAGCCCCAGCTTCAGCTGGGCACACGTGGATGGATGACTCTGATTGTGGATAGCACTGCATGCCAGCACACCCCACCTGCCCAAGGGACGTGTCCACTCCATGGCACAGGAAGACTGGACATAAAAGTGCAGAGCTGAGCTCCCCTCTTCATGCCCCACACATCCTAGCTTGTATACACCCCATGACTGGGGGAGTGGGGACACCCCCACCAACGGCCTCACCAACAACAGGTTCTTTCTGTGTTACTTCAGCTCCCCAGATCGGCCTACAGTTGGCTGCAACCTCCTGATGTTTCTGGTTGCTGGTCTTCCTGCCTCGAGCCTTTTTCTCTCCTTGCTGGGTTCAACCTTAACACTGAGTGATCTTTCTAATAGAAAAAGCACATCCCATTACTACCTGCTTAAAGGCCACCAGTGGACTTAACAACCAGGTCTAGCTCCTTAGGTGACCAGACAAGACCTCCCTGACTTGGCTTTGTCAACCTCTCGATCTGCACTTCTTGTCATCTATAACTTTGCTCACACTCTATCATTGTTTTAAATTTTTCTTTAAATTGAAGTTGGTTGATTTACAAAATTGTGTTAATGTCTTCTGTATAGAAATGTGATGGTTCTTTACATGTATATATATATATATATGTATGTATATATTAATATATTCTTTTTCATATTCTTTTCCATTATGGTTTATCACAGAATATTGAATATAGTTTCCTGTGCTATACAGTAGGATATAATTGTTTATAACTAATTTTAAACTACATAAAAAACAGATAATTTATCTTACTGCTTTTTGCCATCTATCTTTTATGTTGATCATTTTTATATAAAATGAACACTGTATTATTAAGCAAGTTCTCATCTCCACAAGACAAAAGAGATTGTGTATTTTTCATGTACTGGAGGTGACGATTGCTTTCTGCGGCCATATGTGTTTTTCTCCTGCTTTGACCACCCCTGGCTAGAAAGGGCAACCTTACTACACCCAACATGTTACCGTCCTTGTCCTTATGTGTCCACGCCCTGAGTTGCTGTCTGTCTGATCCTGAGAGTCCCTCTCTCGTGGGATATTGTGCTGTTTAATCCCCTGACATGGTGCCTGCACATAACGCAGGGCCAAGAAACTCCGTCATTGTCATTATCTTCCTTATCATGAGAAGGAGAAGTCTCTTTTCTTGTATTCCTCAAGATCTATTGTTAGTAATAAGTATTAATACTGAACATTTCCTGGTGAACAAGTGATTTTACCGATTCTGCTGAGCTTTAAGTAAGTACCAACTGGTGGGAAGACACCTGATCCTTAACGCTGACCTGGCATAAGAAGCTCTTCACAGTCACACAAAATCCAGCTGTGGACTCCGAATGTTTTCCCATAACCTTGACTGCTACATGATGCAAAATACGAACCACCAGAGCCACAGGTGTGGCTCGGTCATCCAAGACAAGGGACTAACAGAACGCTTTCACGCCTGAGAAGCCTCTTGGCCAACAGTGGGCCAGCAGCACCTGCACGGCAACAGCCAGGGGCTCACCTTTTCTTCATCACCAGCACGACCCCGAGAAATATGATCACAAACAGCAGGATGCCAGCGATGACCCCCGCAATCTTGACTGTGTGGTCTGTTTGCTTCTCGGGTTCTGGGACTGGTTTTGGAGTGGCGGCTCCTGCAGGAGGCGGGGAGACAAGAAAAGGGACACGGTGGGTAAGGGAGAATAGAAATGTTAGCTTTTTAAATTTTCGCCACCTTTAACAGAGTCGTAAGACTTATCAGAGCCAGCAGACAGACAGGCTTTGATTTTTTTCAGCAGCTTTCACAGGCGCTGAAAGGGGTGTAATTGTTCTCATTGTTCTTCCATATTTCACTAAACCCCAACACAAGTTGGAAAGCACACCCACGCCTGACCCTTTTATGAGAGACTCTTCTCAAACACAGTTTTAAAATATTTTTATTATCTCTATGAGCTCCCTGATCTTTCTGCCTTTTTAAAAACTTGCTAACAACACAATAGACATCCTCAGCCTTTATCCAAATTTGATTTGCTGGAACATTTCCCCCAATTATTTTTCATAAATGAAGCAGTAATTCCATAACATATTAGCCCAAACACCTGGAGAGGGGAGATAAGCTCACTTACTGTGCATTTTACCAGCAATTGTTTTTTTTTTTAACACAATAGAGATACTGCCCCCCCCGCCCGCCTTTGAAAAGCTAAATCTAGGTCACATCTGGTAGGCAAAGACTCCTTCTAAACAATTTATTCACAAAGTGGGAAGCAACCGACGATCACACTACTGTCGCCCACGTTTGGTATCTGTTTAAATGAGATAACCAGGGCCTGCCAGTGGCTACTATCTTAGCTTTCCCATTTCCCAAACACCGTCCGGCCTGTTTACAGTGTAATGCAATGGAATGTCAAATCTGTGTCTGATGAGATATCCATTACCTCTGCTAAATGAGCTCGGGATGAAAAATATTAGGATTCTATCGTTCTATTCACTAAACAGAATCCACTTTCTAAGGGCTGCTCCCTTTTTCATCAGAACACGACCGCCCTCGGCATCTGAGCCATCACGGCCCTCTCCCTACTGATATAGCTCATTGGGAAAGTGGAGATTTTATGTCCAAATCTCCCACGTTAGAATTTTCTTCTTGTTGGTAAAAATGAAATTAACACTGACTCTTGGTACCAGCCCTTTCTACCCTTCCACTGGGTTTTGCATTTATGGGTCATCTGATTCTTGAAAAACTTAACCATCATTGTGTCCTATGCGCTCCACATGGGGCTTGGTCTGAGTCACAGCAGGGAAGTCAGGGGTCAGACTATAAACTTGCCATCTGTTTCCATTGGGAACATATTAACGCTTCTTTAAAAAGTTATTCATATTAAGATTTTATATGAGACTCTGGACCCTGAACATGGCTGTGGCCATCAGATAGATGGAACTGGTCAAGATCAGAGAAACACAAGGCAGGAGACACCATAGCCTGAGGTTCCACGCACGTGTTCTTTCCAATCCAATCGACGATAGCAAGGAGAGTAGTCGTGATGCAAAAATCACACCTTATTAATACAAGCCCTTCTGAATAGAATGACTCTTTACAGGACATTTTTATTTCTGACCACTTCAGGGAGATGTCCTGCTATTCTGTTTGAAAGAATGTCCCTTGAACAGGTGTCAGATGAACCTTGAAGATATCACTGTTACCATTTTTTATTGTAATAACATCTGAAGTATACACCCCAATACTGGAACACATAGCCAAGTGGTAGATTTGGAGGATAGTACTTCTGTAACTAAACTGCTAAGAAAAAATTTAAGTTAAAATGTGTATGTTTTAAAAAATGAATAATAGGCGAAAACAGCCATCCATGTAAAAATAACATAGCTCAACTTCACGAAACTGACAAAAAGCCCAATGGTTTTCAATTTTGATTTTTTAAAGATAATTTGAAAACTTAAAAAAAAATCTATTCGGTTTTATTCTTCCAAATGCTGGCACACTGGGCGCCACTCCATTTATCTCACTAGAGATAGATTACAAGTTCTCCAGGTACACTTTCTCCCATCCAAGTACTAACCAGGCCAGACCCTGCTTTGCTTCTGAGATCAGACGAGATAGGGTGTGTTCAGGGTGGTATGGTGATAGACGACTCCCTAAACAAATGATTCTCTAAGTTTTTTGTAGCTAAATTATGCCAATAAATACTCAGGGAATAAATTATTTAGAAAAACTGGATATGGCTTAAAAATTTAAATATAAGCAATTACAAGGATTGTAAACGCTCCATGAGAAGAGTTGGTCGTGTTAATGGCCTCATGTCTGCTTCTGTTAACTAAACAACTAGTCTTGTACTTTAGTCTCTTCTCTAAGCTCTGTGAGAACCGGGGCGTGACTCTGCCCATCCTCGGGTCAGGGAGAGACATCAGCCCAGCGATGCCTCGTTTCCTGTTGCAGACAGGCGAGTGCGCTGCCGCGCAGCCGGCGAAGCTCAGCATCGTCGTTCCTTAGCACTTACTCAACTTGTTTCATGTTGAAGGCCAAGGAAATGCAACGTTCAGCCTCCACAGGACACAGGGGCGAGGTGATCATGGCAGGAATCATGCAAAATGGGGGAGCAACTCAAAAAGGGCGAGGAGGGCTGCCCTGCAGGTTTCCCCACACGGTCACTGGCTTACTACCTGGGTGAAGGGGCTGAGTGAGGAGTCTGGGTTTACAACTACTCTGGAGAAGCACCAACATAAACACAAACTGGGCTGAAATAAATCACGACTCCAGGACAATCTCACGGAAGTGTGTCACTAACTGCAGGTGCCCTCGGGGACACACCATCCCTGCCTTCTGCGTGCTCTGCCCTCCATCCTGCCTGAAGTGGACCTCCTTCTGTCCCTCCCCCTCAGGACACGCTTCTCTCCCCTTTGTCCCTTTGGAAACCTGGGGCTGTGACCTGTCAGTCAGCCACAGACAGGATAATCTGTGACAGAATGTGGTTGCAGTTGGTAGCTTGTTTCTTTCCCCCGGGGGCTTCCCTGGTAGCTCAGTTGGTAAAGAATCCACCTGCAATGCAGGAGACCCCGGTTCGATTCCTGGGTCAGGAAGATCTGCTGGAGAAGGGACAGGCTACCCACTCCAGTATTCTTGGGCTTCCCTTGTGGCTCAGCTGGTAAAGAATCTGCCTACAATGTGGGAGACCTGGGTTCAGTCCCTGGGTGGGGAAGATCCTCTGAAGAACGGTAAAGGCTACCCACTCCAATATTCTGGCCTGGAGAATTCAATGGACTAAATAGTCCATTGGGGTGGCAAAGAGTCAGACGGGGCTGAGCTACTTCACTCACTTCTTTCCCCCTCACCCAAATCTACGAATGTAACAGTGTAACTTAACAAACTTCTTGGCAAGAGGTTTTTTTTTTAACAATATTTTCCCCTTGTCTTGTTATTTTCGTGCCAGGTTTCTAATGTTACAACCTTTCATTCCTTTTTTTCTCTTGGTATAAATTCAAATTCTTCATGGAAAGGCATTTTTTTTTTCTCTTCTACTGTGCATTCCGCTTAGAGGTTACTGCATGTGTCCGCACGTGTAGCTCCTTTTGAAGAGAATAAATTCAAATGCATGCATCTAAAAGTGTGTATTATGTGGGCTTGGACAGTCACTAAAATGATAAATATGCTAAATATTTCAGGGGGAAGGAGGGTGAATATCACCTCCACGGATGTGCAGGCTGCTGACTCCTCGTGACAGCGCCAGGTGGACTGTTCTAATGACCAAGAAGAGCATTTCCAAAAAAAAAAGGATGGTGTTCCAGGTTTCATATATAACATCCAACGTGAAAAAAATCTCTAAAGAAAAGGAGTGATTATCCACGGCAGTGGTTGGTTGGTTTTCAACTTGGCAGGATCCAGTCTGTCTTGGCCCAGTGTTGGATGCTAAATTCAGTAACAGAAGCTTGCCAGGTTGAGAACTCGATGTACTCAGCCATTGGCTCTAGGGTCTGGGCCCAGTTCTGACCACTACACAGACCGTACAAACTTCCCCTGGAGGCCCACAATGCCAGCCCAGCAGGATATGAAGTAGGTGTTGGGCATAAAGTGGAGAAATCTAGACTCGGGGCAAACATTTGGGGGTTGCCAGGTGATATTTAAAGCCATGAGACTGCAGGAGAGTGCTTGGGAGGTGAACTGAGAGGGTGGGTCATAAGGAGGGCCAGTAATAGGGACAAAAAGGAGCTGCTGATCTAGGGAGGAGGGTGGGGAAGGAGGAAGTCAGTGTGATACGGAGCCAGAGAGGAGTGTGGGGATCCAGGGAAACTGCTCTTTTTTAAGATGGGAGAAATGAGGGCATTTTGAATGGTGATGCTTCTGGACCCCTGGAGGGGAAAAAGTTGATGATGCAGGAGGGAAAGAAGATGCCTGTTGGAGTAACGACCTTGATGGGACAGGAAGGGATGGGCCTGGAGAGGGTCGTACAGAGAGATAAGGGGATGAGGGCCTAGGGAAGACGGGGGAGCTGGATGCCAGGGCTTTATGAGAAAAAGGGCCTCGTGAGATGAATCCTGGTGATCTCAAAGCAGGTGGCAACGGAGATGTGAGGGTTGCGGTGGGGCTGGGAGTTTATCAAGGAGCACAGAGCTGGCCCCCTCCTCCCTCCTCATAACAAGAAGAAGGAGGACAAGGGAAGAGGAGGAGAAAAGGCAGAGGGTGACATGGCTCCGAGTTCCACCCTAAGTGATCCATGAGCCATCAGAGGCGGGAGCGTCCCTGGGACAGACACAGAACAGACGCTTGCTTGACCCATCCCTGGGACGCAGTCAAGCCTGGTTTTCAGTCTCAGATATACAGCTCCTCCTGTGCTTCAGGACCCATAATGAGGCCCTGCAGGACACTCAAGATGAATAAGACGAGTGAGAGTTCACCTTTCTCTGCCAGACACAAGAGGCTGAGAGAGGGACCATGTCTGACTATGTCTTCAAAACCCAACTGGAGGAGAGAAGGACAGTCCATGTGGAGAGCAGTGAAGGCTACTGCCCCCTGGGCTAGGGGCCTCCAGTGTCTGGCCCCAGGGGGTGACTGGAACTACAAAGAGGAGGGGCTCACAAAAGGCACCCACTGGCCACACACAGGCCCTCTGGCCTTAGAGCCGGGCACTGGACACCGGCACTGCTCAGGGAAGAACCTAGCCTGCTTCCTGGTGACAGAACTGGTGTTTGGGTAAAATGCCTGCACTGAATTCAAACAACAAAATACTCCATTCTCACAACATGCAAGACCAAATACCAAAATTCCACTCTGGTATTTGTGGTTGGGGGAGAGAAAAAAGGGTCAGGAACAGCCATCCTGGGAAGGTGCTGAAAAGAGAAACAGGAGGTTGAGAAACCTTATGAGAAAAAATGAAATGGAAACATGAGGATATTGTTTCTCAGAGTGTGTTTCAAAGAGCACTGGTCCTCAAAGATGTTCTAAAATGTCCTTCGAGGAAGCCTCAGCCACTCTGGACTAGCATTTTATGACTTTATGGAATAGAGAATCTATTTCAATTAATTATCATAGTTTTTTTTCACCTTTTGCAGACATCTTTTCTTTTTCTTAAAAATAGCAACACCCAGTTTTAAAGATTATTGTAGTTCACTCAAGTCTTATTGCTCAGAAAATTAGAATTCCTTGTCATTTGTGTTTGGTTTTTCCGGCTGTACCTTGATATTATTATATATAATCACGAAATATCTCCAAGATTTTTCATTTAAATTACACATCACTGTTTCTCTTTCTGGGAATGCAAAGTCAATCAGCACCCCTGGAATAATCTCTGTTCACATTTTATGTATTGTTTGTAACCTGATTATGCTTTTGAATTTATAACTCTTCCCTTATACCTAATTTCCACTGCAGGGTGCACAGAGCATGTACGGCATACAAGTAATAATCAGAAACATAATTTTTCATATAAAACTGAGACGCTGGATTGTTTGATATATACCGTCCCTAAAAAATTAATCTACTTTTTTATTTTTGTTCTAATTTCATGACAGTTACTGCTCTCATTGATTGATGGGTCTACATCCTGTGGGTAAGATGATCTATCAAATCCTGATCACTTATTCTCTGGGCACTAGAAGTTTGCAGAGAATTATGAGTGCCATTACTGGTCTGATGAAATGGCTTTATTTCTTCCATTTGCATTTCTCAAATCATGGTCAAGTAATAAAATGAGTGAACTGCTTGTCAATAAGATGGCATCAGCTGTGTTCACCTTTCATACAAACTGAATAATCAATAAAGGGAATGTGAATGGGTGATTTTGAAGATATCAGTTCAGAGTGTATATTTCCAACAGCTTGTTTGAAACTAAACTTTGAAGGCATTAAAACAAAACTCTATCTTGGGTTGAAGGGTAGTCACCTAACACCAGGTCAGTTTACCTCCCTACCCAATCTCTAAAAATTAAAAACACACTGTATTTTCTTCATCTCTCTTCCCACTGCCACAGACCTGGTTTATTTCTTTTCTGTATTTTGTACTTGTCTCCTAGGGAGACATCCCGTCTAGCCTCTTGCACACTGATTTTCCTAAAGAACAGGCCTAATCAGCTCACTCTTTCATTTAAAAAACAAAATAAAAACCCCCAAGCTTCCAAATGTTTATTTCAAAAGGCAGCTGGGCCTCCCATTAGCTGCCTCCCAACTCTTTTCCAAACTTCATGCTTCTTCTCTTTTGACTTTCCTACATCCACCTGTGCTCCAACCAAACAGAGACGCCCAGTCCTCTCCTCCCCCTCTAGCTCCACAGCCAACATCTCCCTTCTCAGGACCCTTGCTGCTGCTCCGTGGACCCATCCCCTCTCATACATCATAGAGGCCTACTTGTCTTTCAAAGGCCAGTGAGCCCAGCACTGTCCCTGTGGCTTTGCAGGAAGTATTCTCTCTCCTGCTGAACTGCTGGAGCCTCTCCTTGTCACCCCTCTTGACTATTTCAACTGCAAGTTCCATTATTTTGGTAAGTCCTTTATATTACATCTTAACATAAGTTCCTTGGGACAAAGCTGGTTTTAGTTTTTAGTCTTCACGTGACCAGGCCCAGCATCTTATTATGTGTCTGAAGTTCACGCTGAATCAAAGCTCTCTCACAATAATCTCACTTTAATTTTTCTGTCTTTCTCATTTGCGCTCTTTTCATAGCCAGGCTATTCTTTCTCCATTTGCACTAGAGTTCCCATACATAGGGTGATGGGTATAAAAGGAAAGAAAACAGGAAAAACTAGAAGTGTAAAGACAAGTCCTGTTTTGTGGTCTTTCCTCTGCCTCTTCCCAGCATTTATCGAGGGCTTACTAAGACAAATGGGGTCTGTGGCTGCCTTTAGA
This sequence comes from Bubalus bubalis, assembly GCF_019923935.1. Taxonomy (NCBI): domain Eukaryota; kingdom Metazoa; phylum Chordata; class Mammalia; order Artiodactyla; family Bovidae; genus Bubalus; species Bubalus bubalis. The sequence continues at coordinate 21,298,526 of NC_059178.1, forward strand.
TGACCTTCCGTGGCCATTAAGACAATACCCCGAGAAAGACAGACCATCTGGGCCTGGGCTCCAGGGACTGTGAGCCAGCCAGGCACAGGAGGTGTTCCTCAGAAGGTTGATGACAGATAAAAGTCTTTGCCAGTAAATTTACTGACCAAACTTTCATCAATGATAAAATGAGATTACTAGAAAGAGTATGAAAATAAATACTAGTGGCAAAATGTTATATTTCCAGCACCAAAGCAGTGAAATATATATCCATCAATGACGAGAAAGTTAACTGGGTTCATATCAGGGAGACAGGAAATGAGTATCTGTCAACAATAAAGTGTTATGAGCTCAATATTTGTAATGATTAAGTAGCTGTAGACCATTTTTCATGATCATATGTCGAATTTGTTTTACAAGTCTTTAAAGGAGCCAAAATTTATGCTGGAGAGTAATTACGATGGTCTGGGACTTTTAAGAAAGCGAAAAAGGAGAAATTTCTAAGATAATGCTACTATGATTAAAATTATTGTAAGTTTATTTAATAAAATGTTTATATAATTCCTATGACCTTACTTTAGAAGCATTTTCTAACTTCTTTGTTACTCAGAGAAGAAATAAGGTAGAAATCTGAAAATTCCCTTTGTTTTAAGCCTTTAAACTGGCCAAAAAACACACATAACTCACTCTGATGTAGTGTGTGCATGCGCATATTTGTATGCAAATATACTCCAATATCTAAAGAAATTATTCAAAGACATATAAGAAGTACCCACCAAAGTGACAATATCACACGCTTTTTATACTGTTTCCTATGAAGTTAGACACAATCTTGAGTAAAAACAACAAAAACCACCACAAGGACAGCACATATGCAAAAATTCCAGACAAAAATTGGTATGCTAATATGTGTTTTGACCAAGAACTCTAACTTGAGTAAACTGTTATAATTAATAATAGGCCACAATTAATAACTGCATCATTAGCAATACCAATAATACATTATACAGATTAAACTGAACATCAATTACAGTGCTAGGGTGATGTATGGCTTGGATGTTTACTGGAGGAAATGGGAAAACTCATCAGAGATCCTGACAGATGTGTTGAACACATGTCATTTATTAACTCCCAGGCAGGTGCCAGGCTGATTTTCAAAGATGTTTCTCAGAGATAGTCGCTCACTCTTCAAAATGAAAACAACATGTGGAAGAAAACTTATGTGGCTTCACCTTCCCTTGCCAACTGCTCCATATTTTTCCAACTTCATAGCAAGTGTCTGAAAAAGGTACTCAATGAGATCATCTATCATCCCTCTAGATAGAGTTCTGCTAAAGTGCATGGTCTTGGGCTCCCTTGAGAACCGGTATAACTGAAGGACGAGCACAAAGAGAGGTGCTCACATCAACACCAAGGACAGTGAGGAGGGGCGATGGAGCCCCATTGGCCAGGACAACAAAGGGGAGCCTGGCGCTTTATTCCGTGCTCTGGGCCACAGGGAGGTGCAGAATAGGTTAGACACTGCTCTGGGCTATTACAGCTTCAAATAAAGCAGCTGTCTTTGAAACTGTGGTGATTTTTTTTTTTTCATCACTAGCATCATCACCATGGTCACCACTAGCAAGAGAATATAGCTTATATTCTGATGCACCTATATCTCAAAGGCAGGCAAGTGGGAAATACCACCCATGGGGGAACTCATCACAGATCTCGGCATATAAGAAAATAATCAGATTCCTCCCACACTCTGGGGCTCTTGGAGACCCCAGCAGCCACATGGTATTCATGTAAATAATACCCTACCTAGCATCAAGAAAGCCATTCATTTTCTGGGAAGTTCAATTTTGCATTCAAGCTTGGGAAGAGCAGTGGCCTGGATTAATTACCATGGGCTTCTGAAAGTCCTAGGAGGCATAAACAATCCTTTATCAGGACAACAGTGAGTAACAAAGTCATGACAGAAAGTTACGAGCAACTGCCAACTCCTCTGCCTTGGCCCTGACTCAGCTGGTGAAAGGCCTTTTATATATGTCATTGGGGTAATTCTTCCACTGCCCCCACTGGGGTTAAGAAGCAGTATTCTCCATGTTTTATAGACATGGAAGCCGAGACTTGGAATTTAAGAGATTTGCCCAAGAAGTCTGAACTCACGACCTTGTATCTCAAGCAGATACTTTCTGAATTAGGTGTGTGGGATCCACACTTTCCCTGAGAACTGCCCTATTGAATCCAGGACAAAGACTCTGAGGCCCAGATTCCTGTCTGACATGTTTGAAAACAGCCCTAGGAAGAGTGCCAGGTGGTTCAGAAGATGAAGTTCAGAAGTATAGAAGATGACCTGGAGTCTAAACTCTAGGGCTTTCCCTGCTCCCTCCAAGCTGGTCAAAGGGAAGCCGTGACTCTTACAATGAGCCACCATTTGTCCCCAAGAGTCAGGCGGGCAAGGACAAGCAGGAGCCTTATCCTAAGTGGTCGATCATTGGCTTTAAATTTCTTTGAAGTCTGTTGCTTGATTTTTTTGAATATAGCACATAAACGTTGCCTGTTCCTCCATGATACACTGATGTTTAATACAAACAATGTTTGAAATGGTTTACCATCAAGGAAAGTGGTACCTTCCCTCCAAACCCGGTACTGCCCCCTTCTAGGGGCTTCTCCAGTGGCTCAGCAGTAAAGAATCTTCCTGCCAATGCAGGAGATGTAAGTTCAATCCCTGGGTTGGGAAGATCCCCTGGAGAAGGAAATAGCAAACCATTCCAATATTCTTGCCTGGGAAATCCCATGGACAGAGGAGCCTGGCGGGTTACAGTTCATGGGGTCGCAAAGATTCAGACACAACCGAAGCAACTTAGCATGCATGCATACATGTGGTTCCTAAGCCAGAAAAGCCATGGCTTGAGAAGGAATCAGACATTCAAAGCCAAACCCAAGATTCTCTTATATGAAAACAACGACAATTCTAAAAGCAGTGCATGTGTGTGCCTGTCTGTAGCAGAGGTGGTGGTTAACAGGCTAGAATTTTAGGAGTCAGTCTTTTTATAGACTCCAGGTCTCCCTGTCAGCCCTCTGGAGACACTGATATTGAACAAGTTTTGATACTGATATCATCAAAAGGGTAAATAAGATGAGGCACTTGGATTGAAAGGACTGAGCTTTTTCAATTTTCTGGACTTTCCCTTGATTATCAATACAAGGTCAGCAGAGTATTTAAAACAATAATTCTCTCCCCAGAAAAGAGTTCTGTTTCTCTGAGCTCTACCCTTTAAGCTTTCTGGATTTGCTGCCTCAACATCTGGCTCTGTTAAGACATTGGGGGAAACTCTGACTTCTTTTCCATTCTGACTCAATATATTGGATCACACCCATAAATACTTTAAAAAACCTCTCACAAATACTAAGCATTTTACAGTATTCTAAAAAAGCTTATTTACAAGAGAGACTAGTCCAAAGTCAACCAAAAAGCACAGCAGTAAGACATGGCCCTTTGCCTGCAAATTCTCAATGGAATTCACTGGTTTCTTAGACATGAAGCTGTTGGAGTTTATCTTGATGCCTTCTGTTCTAAATTGTGGTCGTGTTTTTCTAAGGCAAGTGATGGGCTAAAAATGAAAGTAGCACAATTGGTATCTATCAACACGAGTCAATGAACGATTATGATGTTGCCTAGTTCCATGCTAGCCATTGAGGTAAAAGGAAAGACCTGGTAAAACAGCTATTGTCATTTAGCCTTAATAAATATTTTTAAAATATCCAAAGGGAAACTGGGTGTGGGGTATATAGGAACTTTTTATTATCTTTGCAATAATCCTGTAAACCTAAAACTGTTCTTAAAAAAAAGTTTATTTAAAAAATAAATTAAAATATCCAGGCTTTTTCCATGTTTACTAACATCAAATATGAACCAACATAATTTTACTATAAAATTGATATTATATATTCCTTACAGGAAAGGCAAGAATAATTTAACTCATTAGCATAAAATCTTTCATGCAAAATCCCTATTTTTTAAAACTACAAGCATTGTTTTCTCCCCAGTATTTTGCATCTTTTGCCAAAATTTTCGTTTATTTTAAGCTCAAACCTTTACCTTCAGCATTCATTTTGGATATGCATAATGCATGAGATTAATAACAAAATTAAAAGGTAGATTTCCTAAAATATAAATTCCAATTTATGCTTTTCGAGCCAGGAAGCTCTGTGCCTTAAGCAAATAAAAGGCACTTAAATGCATTGCTTTGGTTTCCTTTATCACACTGCTGATGGAAAGAGAAAACACAAAAGGATACTGAAAAATTAAATTGCTCTCTTGCTTTGAAAATCTTTTACATAGAAATTCCAAAGTTTATTTAGTAAAAATGGAAAAAGCAACACTATTTTAGTGCAATATATATCCTTTAAATTATATTATGTTTGAAACCAAATGCTTGACATTTGACTCAGTATTTCCTTACAAAAATGACAAGGAAGAAGGAACAGAATCTCCCATGGCAGTGCTGTATCCTCTCACCATTTTCTTGTAACTATACCATTTTATAGATGAAACTGCCACAGCGAAATGACAAATATAACACATAAAAGAACAAAAAAGGGCAATAAATCACCAGTGACACTACAGCCTATTAAAATGCATTCAGCTGGTGTTGCAGGAAGAATAAAAATCTCCCTTCACTTTACATTCTTCTACCTGAAAAGGAAAGTTTAGAATTCTCAAGCCACACTTCTAAGAGATGCTGAAATTCTAACCAAATTTCTCACATTAACTGTTCACATTGGCCTCCAAAACACACAGCACTGATACCCCTGGTCACTGTTTACTATGAAATGCCCAAGACGGGGCATGTGAATTGCTAATCCCCCATACTGAAACGATACAGAATTGAATAAAGCCAGGACACCTCACCAGCTGGAAAATGGTAGGTCTTATTCAGCCACTATTTCCAATTATCAGCTTAATGAAGAGTTTGGCATTTTAATTCATAAGGAAGTCTAACGAAGGCATTTTCTTTGCTTAATTTTCTCCCAAAACTCCTTCGAAAGGTCAAGTCGAAGCTCCTGAGACTGAAAATGTCTCTGGAATCATATGATACTACATTTTAGAGCACAACTGAGTATATGTGTATGTTAACTTAGTTCATGATGCACTTATTGTGCTACAAAGAGCCCAAGATACTGGTGCATTCATTGAAGTGGGATAATTACTGGACGGCTTATGTCAGTCCTAACAATGATGGTAAATATAAGTAAAGAGTTCACGTTACACTTCCTTGAATTCCCATCTCTTAACACAGAGCTGGTTATACATCAAGCTTTCCAAGGAGGTGAGAGGCTCTTCAGTGTGATGGATGAATGAGAGGACCTCCTCTCCTAAAGCATCGATGGTAGATGCTCAACCCTGCAGCCAAGGGCTTCAGAGACTAAAACACTGAGACTTGCCTCTACCAGAATTAAATAAAAGTGCTGGATGGGAGTCTGGGCATTGGAGGCCCATGGGACACTCTGTACCTCCCTGGTCCTAGACCTGACAGCAGAGACAGGAGATCCTTTGTGGGGGATGTTATTTTTTAAAAAGTGGCGTGGAAATTAGCTCACACCTGTAAGGCAATTACATCTTTTCCAAGTGAATTCATTCTATCAAAAAATGAGAGCTGGTCTCTGAGTGCCCTTCAAGTGCCCAGCTCTGAGTGGCAGGTTGTGGAAAGTATAAAGAGATATAAAATACAGCCCTTGGAGTAGTAGATACAAATATTTCCACACCTGTTTCATAGTAGACACAGGTAACCATCTCCAGTACAACACGTCGTAAGTCTAATGACTGAAATCTTGGAAGGGCCAGGTACAACTGTCTGCAACTGAAGATAGTGAGATTTTATCTCAGGGCCTGAATATTGCTGAGCTTTATTATCCTTTTTGTTCTTGGCCAGTTTTGATTCATACAAAGACCCCAGTAAATAGCCCTCAAAACACATGAAGTGGAGACCTGGGGCCAGACGCTGAAGGAAACCACCCTGTCTTAAAGGTCCACAAAGTGCCCCCATGACCTATGTGAACCTGTGCCTGAAGTTTCTATCACGTCTGCTTTCACGCTGATGATAGAAGATCAATAACCCAGGGCAGGAACTCAGACTGAATCGGCTTCCTGGCATTTAGCTCTTCTAGTCACATCGGCTCAGTCTGCTCTTTTCCTCCACTCCTGCTCACAAAGGGCACCAAGGACCCACTGGCTGGGTCTGAGGCAGAGAAGTGGACAGACGCAGCCTGAGACTGGGAACAAGACAGATAACGCTGGTGTGAGTGGGTCAGCCTCTCCCCAAACAGTGACATGATAGTGAAACCTTTCTATGACTCATACCAAAAGAAATGGCTGATTAAAACTGTGCTTTTGTAAATGGGCTGAAAACCCATGAGTCTATTTTATTTGCAATGGAAAGGGCAACTAAATTAGAAATTTATACTACAGGTGAGAACTGAATATATGACAGTATGGCCTTTCTGTGAGAAAGTAATTGCTTATCTAATGATGAAAGCAGCCTAACTGCTTGTTTCTCTGAAAAAAAGCCGGACCTCCATCCTGAACACACTTCAGGCCAACTCTGGAGTAATTTCTAGGTGGATTCAAGAGCCAAGCAGAGAAAATACCAAAAATTCAGGGTCCCGGCTGGCTGACCTAAAGGATGAGAAGACTTCTCAGGCAGAACAAGCTCTGGAGGGGCCGGCGGGATCGGTGGGCTGGTGCGGTGGGGGAGCCGGCTATGTCGGGGGGTGGGGAGCTTCTGCCACCGCTTAGGCAGGGGGCGGTCACTGAGGGCCAGGTCATGGTACAGAGTCTAGCATGAGTCAGCCTGTTCCTGCTGTTTCTCCAGCAACTCTTGGAAGGACAAGTAGCCAAGAAGGCAGGCTGTGGGGTTACCTTGGGAGTCAGTGAACAGGTGGAGTCGGACCTCTGCCCAGGATCTAGAACAGAAGGTCCTCCATAAACAAACACTGCAGCCTCTTCATTCCTCAGTGGGGACCTGCTTCACTAGCTTCCATGTGTTATGTGTTGTTCAGCTGCTCAGTCGTGTCTGATTCTTTGCGACCCCATGGACTGTAGCACACCAGGCTTCCAAGTCCTTCACCATCTCCCTGAATTAGCTCAAACTCATATCCATTGAGTAGGCTATCTCTCTGTCTCATGTCCATTGAGTCGGCTATCTCTCTGAGTTTGCTCAAACTCATGTCCGTTGAGTCGGTGATGCCATCCAACCATCTCATCCTCTGTCGCCCCCTTCTCCTTCTGCCCTCAATCTTTCCCAGCATAATGGTCTTTTCCAATGAGTCAGCTCTTTGCATCAGGTGGCCAAAGTATTGAACCTTTAGCTTCAGCGTCAGTCTTTTCAATGAGTATTCAGGGTTGATTTCCTTTAGGATTGACTGGTTCAATCTCCTTGCTGTCCAAGGGACTCTGAAGAGTCTTCTCCGGCACCACAGTTGAAAAGCATCCATGTGGTATATATGACATTAAAAAAAGATCTCTATCTGCTTTAAGTGTCACATGAAGGAGAAAGAGAAATTCCTTGGGGCTTATTTCATGAGAGCTTTGCTGATATACTGACAAAGATTCTCTCCACGGCCAAAGCCTAGCCAGACTCTTCTGAGTCCCTCTGACACAAAGGAATATGTGTGTCCTGAGGATGATGTCCAGAAAAGGCTGATCACACACTCTCATGTCTTTTTCCATGTGTCACCAGTCCAGTGAGTCACTGATGGTCCCTTGGGAAGGAGAGGGAGTGACAAGGATGCTGCTCTGGGACGAAACCCCAGGAGGCTCCTCTGAGTGTCTTCCCACCAGGACCCCACCTGGGCCCACAGAGACTTGAACAAAGACGAACATAATTTCTAACAGCTCAAGGCTGCATCCCTTGGGAACTCTAGGCCCCTCAAAGTGCCCACCACAGAAACTCAAGGCTGCCCGAAGAACTGACAATGGATTCCAGAGACCCCTGAGGACAGGGTCCCAGCTCCTAGCTTCTGTGCGACGAGAGAAGTCTGACAGACGCCAGTCAGATGGTGCCGGATGGTGTCACATGGACCAGCATTTCATCTCCCTGACCCTACTGAGTCCCCATCACCTGCTCCCCACTCTCTCATTTTCCTTGTAAAGTCCAGTCACCTCTGAGCAAGTCAGACTGGAGCTCAGCTCAGTCCCTTACAAGTTAGTAATTACTGAATAAAATCTGTTTTCACCACTTTGGCTGATGTTGGGCTGTGTTTATCTTTGATAGTACAGGCATCTGGTACATGTACCTTTTTCAAAAACTTCAAATTTTATGTAGAAATAACTGTTGGCTAGTTCTCTATTATATTTAGTACTAATTATATCTAGCAAGTAATTCTCCATGGTCTGACATATCTCAATTGTACTCAAATCCCAGAAGTCACTTTGTTTATAAACACTCTACTATATGGATCTTATCATTTTAAGATGTAGGGCGTAAACAAAACAGATGATAAGAAGTATTTGTTGAAGGAACTCATTCTCCACAGCATCTCAGAGCTGATCAGGGTTTTAAATCCTAAACAGAAATATATTAATATAAAATAAACAGCCTAGAGTTATTTATAAAGTAAAGTAAAAAAAAATCTTAAAGAGAAATATCTAGCATGTGTAGTTGTTACTTTCTTCCCAAAGCAGTTCTGTATTACAGACAATTAATAAAGGAACTAAGAGAACCAAGTAGAAAGCAGAAGCATTTCCAGTTTCTAGAATTTTCTCTGTGTGCTCTCATTAGAGTATAAATTTTGAGGTAAGACAGGACCTTTATTCCAATTATATATTCTGTTCCCTTTCACAATTCCCTAACTATAGTGGTTTAGTAAAGCGTTTTTGTTTTTTTAACTGTGTGTTATAACCCATTAGTGGGAAATGAAATCAGCTTAGTAGGTAGCAACTAAATTTTTTTTTAATAAAGATGAAACAGAATAAGATAGGACAGAATAGAACAGGTCAGAGTGCAGCTTATCCAGGGAGCGGCACTGGTAGAATGATTTCTAAATCTTTTGCTTCAGTTAAATGTCTGTGTCCGTGTGTATACTGGTGGTGATGTATTCTTACAGTTGATTGAGTCAAAAATGTTTAAGAAACAGTCCCAGCGCGATGCCAGACCAGCATCCTGCATCTGAGCTCCATTCATTTAGTGAATTAAACCAGCTAACTCTCATGGGCTGTTTGGTTGTGTCTGACATGGAGGCCAGTGGGTTGCTGATGTTCTCTGTGCAGAGAAGGAAGGGGCATACTATATACACTGGGGTGGACCAAGCCAGCATGGATTACATCCCGGGATCCGGGCTGTGGAAGACTCATTGACTTATCACTGTTTCCTCTACCTACAGCATCTGACAGCATTTGTAGCAGCGAAACATCAGCACAATTAAAACAAAACAGACCAGAAAACTGCTGAAGACACCATTCAGAATGCATCCCTTGTGACTTCCTGCTGACTTCTGGAAGGGCCTGCATTGATCTGGTAAACACTGCGTCAGAGATGTGAAAGGTTCAGAAGAGCCCCATGGACCATTTCCTAAGCAACTCAATACCACAAGAAAGACTTGGAAATTCGTGTCCTTTCCCCCCATTGCTACAAAGCCGTTGCCTCTTCTCAACTGTGCAAAAAGCGTGAGAGTCATTTTTCATCCATAAAAGCATGTGTGTGTAGGTTTTGGTGTCACGTGTGCAAATGTGTCTGATGCCAAGAGTCTGGGCAACCCTAGAAAGTAAATGTATTTGTGGGAGTCAGTGCCCTCCCTTGACCTGGCACACAGAAGTTGCTCAGTTAATGTTGATCAGTGATTGAATGAATGAGCTCTCAAGCTTGCAGTACAACTCATGAATAAATCTATTAAAAAAGACAGAGAACATAAGCTACTTGCTATCCAATGGATGGGCTGATGCAAATGGAAAAAGAAAAAAAAAACTAATTGAGCCTGAATTTATCTGGGTAAGAGGAACCATCACCAACAGCAGCAGGAAGTACTCTAAAAAAATGACAAGAGTAGTTTTGCACTAGTTTTGGGGGCTTCTTCCAACACTCCACCATTTTCATCCCTAATAAACCAAAGTAAACGCTGGCGATCACCTGCAGCCCTTAAAAGAATGGCTACCATTATACTTCAGCTACATCTGTTTCCCCTGCAGACTAGTTCCAAAATGATAAGGTGCCCTGGATCTGAAAGCCTTGTGAAAGAGGCTGATTAATGAGGTGTCTTCTTAATCATGCAAGTTTTAGAAAGAACATGATATTCAAAATGTCCCTTACTTCATTCCTAGTAAACAATGGGCTAAACTCAAAGGTAGTGGCTTTGGGGAAAATCTCAAAAAGGGTTATTTAACTGTATTTCCTACAGGTATTGGTTTTACAATAGAGGGGCTGACTTGTTTTTAATGTTTGCTGGCCAGGGACTGGTGCCAACTCGGACAATGGGGAGGTCAGACTTGCTGAAGAGCCCAGATTACCTTCCAGGTGATGGACACTGAACCCTATGCAGAGAACCATGGGCCAGGCCTGACATGTAAAGGTTTTCGGAGGAGAAGATCTATATAAGAATAGACATGATCCCCTAAGGAAATTTACTGTTGGCAGGCACATGTCACAGATTCAGGATAAGAGCATATCTGCGACCATCAGAACTCCACCCAGTAAAAGAAACCCGCTTAAAAGAAACTTGAAAGCCAGGGCAGCAGAACTGCTAACAAGTTTACAGCTGAAACAGAGGCCTGAAAATATGTATGGAATTACAGCAGGGAAAGAAGTAAAATTATCCTACATTTCTTTAAAAAGCAGTCTATAGTTTTCCTGAGTCTCAGCTGCTTGATTTTCCAAAATACTAAGCTCACAGAACAGTTTAAACCTCCATCAAAAATTCTTAGTATGAGTTAAGCTTTACTTTTTTTCCCCCTGAATGGTAGGGTATATTCCTTAATTTCATACACACGAAACAGTTGCAGGAGTGGGAAATCCTACGGAGAGCAGCTGTGTTTCTTACTCGGCTTGCATCATGCCTACAACTCATGCAATGAACTCCCACACTGGTGATGCTCTGAAAGCACACTTAAGAGTCCTGCCCACGTGATGGTGTTAGAAATCTTGATGATGGCGTGCTTATCTTGCAGGACCAAAGCTGGTCTTCTGGCATGCTCTAACTACTCACCTTTGATGTGCAGGAATCTACCGGATTCCTTTCCTATGTGAGTTTATGTGTTTGTCCACACACCTTTAGAGGGATGGACAAGCTAACTCTTCCTGGTATAAAGAAGCAGGCAGTTCAATTATGCAACTCTCAGCCATTCAATTTTTTAAAAACTTCCATAAATTATTCGGTGCATTTGACTTGCAGATTTGTCTCTGCTGTCTATAAACAGTGTGCTTTGAAACAAGGCTCTGTAAGGAATGCAATCGACTCTGCTCTACTGGTGAGAACTCAAAAAGCCGTCTGAACGGCATCACCCAAACAGTTTCGAGTGGCTTCATTTAATGAAGGCAGACGAGCCTGTGGATTGCTAAATGCGTGTGCAAACTAGACCCTGCAAGGTGAAAACAGACCTCTTATGCTCAAATCTCGATGCCTTTCTAGATTAACGTGGATAACTGGGGAAACACCTTTATGTGTTTTGATAGAGATTGACTTTGATGGCACTGCCATGGCAAATCCAACAAATTTCATTCCGTATAACGTTAAGCTAGAGAGGAGCATACCGACAGACAGACAGACAGACAATGAGGTCATGCTGCGGGGCTGTGCTGGATGCAGGGGACACAAGTGCACACAGAACAATGAGCACACCATGGCATCAACGCGGGCACACGTCGGCACCGAGAGTCGGAGACACTGTCAACGAGCCTTAAAGCGAAGGAGGAGATGCAGAGGGGAGACAAGCTGAGAAAAATGAGCAGGAGATGGGCAAGATGACTCGTCTGTACTTGAACGTCTGACCTGTCAGCTGGTCGTCGCCTGCGGCAGGGGCGATGCGAATATGAGGTGTCGTAAGCTGAGTCACGATTATCGCAGCTATGGCAAAGGAAGATCCCCAGGTCAGCATGCATGAGGGAAGAAAAAGCCAGACTGAAGCTAGGCTAGCAAGGAGAATCTCCATCCGCATATCACATCGTCTCAACTTTCTTCCAACAACAACAAAAAGAGAAGGAAAAGAGAAAACAACCGCAGCGAGCTGTTGAATGTTCTGAATTCGTTTCCCTTAGACAGGCTTTCATCAGGCAGTTAGCTTTCTATATAGTTGCAAGCTTGGGCTGAGATTCTGGTTAAATTGACTATAGGAGAAAATAAAAACAAAAAGTAAAAACATGAACTCTAAAGAAAGAGCTAGACTGAATAGTGTCTTTAACTGCTACTGAGTAGAGGGTAGAAAGATTCATTGCAAATTCTGATGATCCAAACTTGCAGCTTTCAAAATGTATTAGGTTATTTAAAATTCTTCTGCTTAAATCACAATATTTGCTCTTCTTGCTAAAATCCCCTTTGTGGAGAACACTATCTTCCTTCACTAAAAACATTTTTATGTTGAGAAATTTCTCTGATCACTAAATTTTGTGTAGAGCATTTCCATTTAGGAAGTTTATTTTGTCACATGCAGGGAAAGAAAAAAAATGCATCTCAAAACACCAGTTGAAAACAAAAAGACTAATCATAGCCTTTGCTCTAGTTATCATGGTTAACATGTGACCAGAGGTGTGATTAAGAGCCTTGAAGCACAGCAGGCGGGCTGCTCAGTTTGCCTAAACAGCTCAGCAGCTGAGTTTAAATGGTTAACATTTATGACACATAGATATTGAAAAAAAAAATAGAGAAAATTAAAACGTCAGTTCTAACATGATACAGCTGGAAAATGATGCAAAGAAAAAATATTGGAGAATTAAGGACAGGCTTACATGAACGATTACTAATTTACACGGAACAGCCCGGGTGCTGTTAGAAATGTGGCAATGAGTAAGGGACATAGATCATCTACCATCTGCAGACAATTAAACCCAAAACTGCCAGTGCATAATATTTGAAATATCCCTCTGCACTGTTCAACTAGTGCTTCTCCTTATAACCAAACAGCAGCAGCCACTGGCTTTAAAAGTGTATCATCGTCTTTCACGTGTTATTAATGAAAACTTTTTAGTGTTGCTCAGTGATATGAATAAACTTAACAGTTTGGTCAGAGAAGGGAGAACGCTCAAAGTATTACAAAGAAATTTTTTTTTTTGGTTTGACACAGCATGAGACTTTGTGTACTGATGTAATGAATTGCAAATAGTAAAATGATATTTCTAAGACTTGTGACAAAGTTGGTAATAATTCCAAGTTTATACACAGAACACTTGCTTGGTCATAGATACTGGTGTTCAACCAACATTCCTGTGAGGTTTTCCATTAACTACAGGAAAATCTGACCTACTCTACTTCTAAGAAAAATTATATTGTATCCATAAAAACTGAACATATGTCTGATACTGAAATTAGTAAACAATAGTGAACAAAAAGATTTTTGAGAGGACCTATGTCAGGCAGCCACGCATTCACAACTCGAAGGTAAGCTGAAGCCTGTGGCTCAAAACTCAAATGGAAAAGTCCAGGATTTTCTATCTGATTATGTTCTGCTTTGTAAAATGTTCCTTTGTGATGATTATTCTTAGTTATAAGGGATGTCTTGATTTTATTACAAATTACTATAAAATAGGGGTAAGCCAGCCCGCTGCTTGCCTTTGCAAATAAAGTTTTATTGGCACAAGGCCATGTTCCTTGTTGACCCATGATGATGGCTGCTCATGCACGTCAGAGGCAAGGTTGAGGGGCTGAAATGGAGATGCTGTGGGTTGGTCAGGAAGCCTAAGATATTTACTGGCTACTCTTTACAGGAAAACTGGCTGTGCTATGTCTTAAATACCAAAAGAATGCACTGTAGAAGAGAATACTGCTAAATCCCGGTGCCTTAAAGATGGCATCCGGTGCTGATAAACCTAGGGTCTCCTTTAGGGACAAAGGTGCACACAGCACAGTAAGCATCACACTGGTGTGTCAGTTACTGGTGGTGGAGTCTTCTGGAATTTGATGAGCCACCAAACTACGTTCTATATAACTCCAGGGTTCCTTGAGAAGTGAGTTTGGGTCAAATAAAGTTAGAAACTTTTGGGTTGAACAAAGCTATAAACAGGTTTCTTTTTCCTAGGAACTTCTTGGGACCCTTAATACACTCAAGACATACATTATGAAGACTGTTTCAGACTGAGAAAAGGAAATATTTTCTCTGTAAAACACAGAGCAGCAAATGTGTATCATATTTACGTTTCTATTTCTAAATCCATAGCTAAATGCTAGCAGATTAGCATACATGAGCAGCCTTGCTATATAATTTGTTTTCTCGTGTGTTGAATATGAGTAATTAAAAGGAATCTTAATTAGCTTTACATCTCGACAGACATTCTTTTCAGATCTTCTTTTCACTGTACTTTCATTCTGTAGCACTGTGGCCTAGAAAGGATGGCATTTTTTTGAACAAAACAGTGAACAGAAAAACAGTCTAGAGGAACTTCTCAAAGAGCCTAGTGATTAAAAAAAGAAACATTCACATTTCTGAATATAGTTAGAAATTGTATCAGGACAATAGAAATCCTTCAAAGTTTCCTGAAGGTCTCCCAGCAAAGCACATTGCCATACAAATGTAAGTGAAAGACTACACTTAGAAACAGTGAAGCATTTGTGCACAGAAAATTCACCTTTAAAATATGACATTAAAATAATGGTTTTGTTTTCTTTTTCTTTAGGGTTTATATCTGACTACTATAATACTTTTGGAAAGAATTCAGCATATGTTTTCATGCAGTTTTTGTCTTGATTTCTAGTTATACTGCTGTTATTCAAATCACAGCAAGGACAGGAAGACAAATGACAGCCTCCCCCAAACACCAAAAACAAACAAAAAACCTCCAAATTTTTATTAACTCAAAATCTTTAAAATTTAAAAAGTGATACATTTATACTTGGATATACATCTATACTTAGAAGTCTTCTAGATTACACTCTGCCTGATACAATAGGCCCTCAAATATTTTTCATCCTCTTAAATTTGCTGAGGCTTGTTTTGAGTCCTCGAACATGCTCAATCTTAGAGCATGTTCCATGTGCACTTGAAAAGAATGTGTACTCTGTACTCTGGTTTTCCGGATATTTCCTGAAGATATCGATTAAGTCTAACTGTCCTATTGTATCATTTAGGATCTCTATTGCCTTATCAATTCTCTGTCTGGAAGATTTGTCCATTGATTTGAATGGGGTGTTAAAGTCTCCTACTATTGTTTTATTCCCATCAATTTCTCCCTTTATGTCTGCTAGTATATGTTTTATGTATTTAGGTGCTTCTATATTAGGGGCCTATAAGTTGACAACTATAATATCCTCTTCCTGTATTGATACTTTAATTATTACACATATCCCTCTTTATCTTTCTTTATAGACTTTGTTTCAAAGTCTATTTTGTCTGATATGAGCACTGCGACCCTCCCACTCTCTTGTCATTTCTGTTTGCATGAAGTATCTTTTTCTGTCTCCTCACTTACAGTCTATGTGTGTCCTCTGGATGCTTGGGGCTGGTGCAATGGGACGACCCAGAGGGATGGTATGGGGAGGGAGGAGGGAGGAGGGTTCAGGATGGGGAACACATGTATACCTGTGGCAGATTCATTTTGATATATGGCAAAACCAATACAATATTGTAAAGTTAAAAAATAAAATAAAATTAAAAAAATAAAAAAATAAGAAGTATAACAAGTTTCCAAATGTATATATTGTCAAGGAGAAACATAGCTGGCATCATGTCATGGAAAACATTATTTTATGGGAGATTAAGGCAAAGTATACAGTTTAAACTAATTATTGTATCAGTTGCAATGACTATACCTCATTTAAGACAAAAATTCTAACCGACTAACAAAACAGATTTTTACTTTTAAGTGTATCCTCTCAGTTTAGAAATATCAACAAAGTCTTCCAAAATTAGCAGAAAGGAGTTTCCACCCTACTAGTTACTATAAGGCAGCCATAAGGGATGTACACTGATTCCTAAGACACAGTTGGATCAAGTGGTCTTAAAAAGAATTCAACTATAAACATGTGAATGTGATTAAAAATAAAAAATAAAAACTTGGAAAATTTCTATGTATTCTACCATAAAGATTAAAAAGAATTCTATGAATTGGGGGACTAACCCTCAAACATCAAGTATTAATATAGTGTCATCATACAATGTCTTTTTAATGTAAGAGACAGAATATTCCGGAAAGAGTTTGCCTATAGCTAATAATCAAAATAAAGCTACATATACTTATGAGGAAATTAGATATATACATTAAAGGAGGATACATAAAAATGCAGATGATTCTTCAATATATAAAGACATGTAATAACACATCTTAGGTATTTTCCTGTGTCCAGTTTTTACGAGGCTTTATATTTGAGATAACTAGTACCAAAACATACCCTTGAAATATGATTAAAATAATCACTACATTAAATTTCAAATTATCATGAAATACATCTTTAAGAGACATATCTGTGTTTGAAATTACAAATTAGTTCCTTGTGGGAAAAAAATCTACTTCCATACTTGCTCTATAAAGATACATGTCAACAGTTGTTTCATGAGAACACTGAAATCTTTGTAAATTCAAAATGCTGCTTAGGATAGTGGTTTAGTGTCTGAAAATTCAGTTAAGCCACTATACTGTCAGCAATATGTGGCAGGAACAGTCAAAACATCTGAACTCTTTTAAATTTCAAACATCTTTACGATATGGTGTCAGTAACATTATCAGACCTGCCTGTTTCTGTTTTGACTGGTCAAGACAGAATAGCTTCCTTCATTGCAAAATCAATTTTAGTATCAATCAGAAAAAATTATCTGATTATAAAGGTGAGGAAACATTAGATGGTGCAGTAAAGGAAGGTTGCTGAATCTGTAACTGTAGAAATTAATGAAGTAAAATAGTACCAAACATTGTAGTTTCACCTCCAGGAGTGTATTTCCCAAGGTCCCCTCCTTGGTGATGATTTTATGAACAGGAATAACAACGGGATGCAATGAATATTAGAATCTATTTCCCTCTTTCTCCCCAAAGTTTATTTGATAGAATAGAGTTTGTTGCTGTGTAAATGTTTGCAAATTGACTCAGAAAATCTGAGCGGGGAAATATTTAGTCAATCAGGTCATCTGATTGCTTAATCATCCTTTGGTGAATTGAAAAACAAATTACAATATTGATTAAATCTAGTTGATGATGGAAGAAAACCATCCAAATCACCATCTAATTCAATCTATTGTGAAAACAGCAAACATCAGATTTCCATATTTACTAGTGTGTTATTTATATAATTACCTAACTATGCAAATGAACAAGATAGCAGATATTTTGTTGTTTTGAGTCAACTGGGCACTGACTCAGTTTTAGTAAAAATGAGGACAGATACTCATACACTGCAAAAGCACAAGTGGCCAGAGGATCTGCCGGGTGAAAGCCAGGAGATACAGGGAAACTGGTGTAGGAGTCCAAACACTTGGGATCAAGCCTTGACCCACAGATTATTAGATGAGTGTCAATGGCAGGTCAATTCGTCTCCCCAAATATGCATTTTTTTCATCTCAGAAAAATAGCAATTTGTGTCTCTGTTTTCACAGTAATTTAGAAGAAATAAATGAGAACATGCATATGAAAGCAATTTTAACTTTCAGCTGTGACATGAAAGGCAAGGCATTATAAATTAGGCATTCTGGAACTGGGTTTTCAGAATTCAGTAAAGCAATCTGAGCATGGGTCACGATCTGGAGGCCTAAGACGGTCAACACCTCACACAAAGGCCTTATCATTCTGTAATAATTAATAGTTAAAAGTGAATTACAATTTAGAAAACATATCAATGTCTGTAGCTCCATTTTTTAAAAATGAATTTAGCCCTACAAATAAAGGCTCTTAATCAAGTATAATATGATATAAAGAATTGAGTATTTTAAAATCAATATAAGGAGATTCTTGGAAATAGAGCCATGAGCCCATGAGGACAAAGAAAATATAAATGAGCTAAGTACATCCCACAAGGCCTGACACATAATATGAAACCAAGAATATCTGTCAAGTCAACGGGATAAAGAGGTCATGTATCTTCAGGACATGAGAATTTTGAAAATGCTGATGGGCACCTGTAATCTATTTAAACTCTGTTGCCTGAACGCCAAACGACAAAAACAACAAGATGTTTTCATCCAACAGAAGTCATCAAGGCAGTCCCTGTGATCTGACGAAACCTGGGGCTTTCTGCCGTCCTTTCTAAATTCAGCCTCACAGCACTTGCTCATTGTCCTCATGTCCCGTCTAATGATTTGAAAGGGTGTATTTAACTACAAGTGTTAATGTATGCTGCCTTGTTCTCATGTAGCTTTGGACATTTCTAAAGGCATTTATACACTTCCACGGGATGGTTAAAAGCAAGGTTGACAAGATGAGGTCACAGGATGTATACACACACACACACACTCCTGCAGTCTCTTCTTTAGGAGGTGCAGAGCTTATGCCGATTGACCCTAATCTACATCTCTTTCTTGATCACATTTTTTCAGGATTATAACCAGGCCTGGGAAACAGAAGGTCCACAGTAACATCTCCTGGTCCCTGGGTTGAGAGAGACACATGTCACCAGAGAAAAGAGCCCAAGCAGACTGTGTTTTACAGATTATAACTAGATAATTGCTTTAAAGGGCTTTCCTGGTGGCTCAACATTCAAGACTCTGCCTGCCAATGCAGGACACTTTGGTTTCATCCTTTGGTTGGAAAGGTATCCTGGAGAAGGGAATGGCAGCCCACTCTAGTATTCTTGCCTGGAGAATCCCATGGACAGAGGAGCCTGGCAGGCTACAGCCCATGGGGTTGCAAAAGAGTCGGACACAACTTAGCGACTAAACAACAAATTGCTTTAAAACAGCAGGAGGTAATTTACTGTCCTGCATCTGAGGTTCACTAAACACAGTATTACAAGGTAGGGTACTGTGGTTTAAAACACAGATAGGCAATCATATAAAAAGTAATTCTATTTTAATAGAATTTTTAAAAAGATAACCACTGAAAACTGCTTTGAAACACAGCAATATGACTTCTTGTTTGAAAAAAAAATCTACATGAAACATAGTTCACTGCCATACAATCCTAGTACATACACGGGAACACACACGTCCAACACACTTCTTTCAGTGACGTGAACATTTCAAGAAGTTTTGAAATACCATCTAAAATTGGAGAGGACAGAAACCAGAACAACCCACAGTTTCAACCTACCTTTTGTGGCCACTTGGACACAGTCTATTTTGGTTTCCTGTGTTAAATAAAGAGGGGAGAAAAATCACTATTCATGTTTTCTGTGAAACCAATAAAATCTCTGCAGTTCTCCTTAAACACAGATAAGGGGAGGTCTCATTGTTCCAAGTGTGGCATTAATCACACGTGATTACTACCTGGACCATGCTCTGATACATTTTCTGGCTCCAGGGATGCTGGTGGTGGTGCCTGTGGGCATCTGTCAGCAGGCAGTGGGGAGGAGCTATGCACAGAACTGCCTCTGCCTGGTGGGGGCCCCAAACTCCCTTCTCCAGACCCCTCACCGACTCCCTGTGCAAACACTCGTGGGGAAAACCTGTCTCCCTGATTCTCACTGGGCAAAGGTAGCCGGAAAAACCACTGTTGAGTCTGAAAAAGTCACCCTTTTCTCTAGGGAGACTTTCTTGTCTCGTGAGAGCTCTGGGTCGGTCTAAACAGGAAAGGGAAGAAAAATTCAAAAACAACTTGATAGTTTGTATTTTGTTTTCATCTTATCTTTCTAAAGCTGTTTTTTTTCTTAGGAAAGAAAAAAAAAAAAGATAACTAATTTAGTCCCAGCTATAGGAAGCATAAACTCTTGTGGCACCAAAGAAATGGGACAGAATATGCTGAAAAGACAGATGCTGTGAATCTCACAAAATTGTAAATGAGCTGAATGTACGTGCTGGAGCTGTGCTGTTTTCCTGTAAAATGGTAAGCTAAGCAGAATTACTAGCCAACTTTTGGTAACGAGTAAAAACTGAAAATAAGAACCATCCCATTGACAATATATTCTTCCTACTGAAACCATGTACGAATATATTTGTTTCTTCCTAGGAATTTCTCCAGGTGAAAATAATTTTTAAAAAGAGAGAATAAAACACATTTATTCCAAGTAAAAACACACAAAAGCATGACTTCCCTTCTTACGACTACAATACGTGATTTGACTGTGTTCACATTAATAATCCTGAACAGCCTAAGCAAACAGCCATTTATAAAACTTACCCCATTGGCTCTACTAGCTGCTTGGAAGTAAATTCTGTAGCTTTTATGGGGAAGGAGAGGGGTGTTCCAGTACCCGTTGTAAGTCTTATTATCACCAATAGTAAAGGGCTGAGCCGCTTGGAGGCTGTTGGCTGGGAATTCTGCAGCGAAGTAGTACTGGGAATTCAGTATGGAGGCGTTCTGGAAGTGGATGGGCACCGGGTAGCATTTTAAGATTTCTGTGGTCTTTTTCGTTCTTCGAGGACGCTCTTCCTCGACCACTATTTGGTAGACACTAGAAAAAAAGAGAGTATTCTCAGTGACGGCTTAGGAAAACAGAGCCGAACCCCTTTTGTTCAACTGCACAGACCCATAGGACACGCCAGATAAACAGCAAACTGGACAGAGTTAGAAATAAGGGCTTAGTGCCTAGTGGACATGGACTCCACACTTGCTCTGTGAAAGAGACAGAAAGTGCTTAGAGTTCTTCCACAGAGCTCTCTAACCCTGAATAAGACAATTTCTGGAAGGAAATAAAATTCACCATAGTTAAAACATTTTTATATAGCAATTTCTGCTGTTGATGTGAGCAGAACACCAAGACAATGTCCCTCTTATACGGTATCGAAGATGAATTTGTAGAAAATGAACTCGGTTCAACCAATCAATGAAACTATATTAGCTGTAAGTTCATTGAAAAAGGTAACATAATATTTTCTTCAGTGACATCTGTATGAACACCTGTGAATTTTTACCAGGTCACAAGATACAAGGTGTGATGATTCAGGCTAACCAAGGTGTAACTTCCATATATATATATATATTTTTTTTTTAATCTATTTTTAATTGGAGGATAATTGCTTAACAATATTGTTTTGGTTTCTGCCATCCATCAACATGAATCAGCCATAGGTATACATAAGTCCCTTCCTTCTTGAACCTCCCTCCCATCTCCCACCCAATCCTGCCCCTCTAGGTTATCACAGAGCACCAGATTTGAGCTCCCTGTGTCATACAGCAAATTTCCACTGGCTATCTATTTTACACATGGTAATGTACATGTTTCCATGCTACTCTCTCAATTCGTCCCACCCTCTCATTCCTCCACTATGTCCACAAGTCTGCTCTCTATGTCTGCATCTCCACTGCTGCCCTGCAGACAGGTTCATCAGTACCATCTTTCTATATTCCACATATATTAAGCTAATTGAAGAAGACACATGCATTCCAATGTTCACTGCAGGCACTGTTTACAATAGTTAGGACATGGGAGCAACCTAGATGTCCATCAACAGATGAATGGATAAAGAAGTTGTGGTACATATACACAAGGGAATATTATTCAGCCATAAAAAGGAACCCATATTTTCTTATATTCCTTTGCATTCACTGTATTCAGTCAGTGGAAAGACAGGACGTTAGGAACGCAGAAAAAAAGGCATTTGCATTTCAAAAGCCAACAACTTGGAGTCAAAAGCAGTTTCTAAGAGGAAATCATGAACAGGGTATTCGAATTACATATAAAGATAAGATGGGGCTGAGTATCCTCAGAAGATGCTGTGAGTTCAGATGTCCCCTGGGAGGACTGGGTCTCCTGGTTCCTACCCACCTTTCTCTCCACACCCCTTTTCAACGTTTGTGAAATTTGAATTAGCCTTAGGAGAATGGGAGAGACCTTGAAGGGATGGATTTCTTTACTGAGAGGCATACATTTACTAGAATGATGAACTTCTGTGCAGTTCGGTTGGAGAAAAAAAATGATTCTAATACAGAGAAACCTTGGCAGCAGTTTTGAAAAACTGAATCCAGATTAGATTGCAAGTTCTTCTGACAAGGAGATGTATCTTTTTCTTACTTTATCAGAAAAGCACTGCGACTCCCCGAGCACAAGTCTGTAATTCTGGGGTTGCTCAGCATGGACACTCGTTTAAGCTGGGGAAACAGAACAGGAGGGAGGTGCTTTCCATCCCCACCAGCTGGAGTCAGCGAGGGGAGGTCTCTCTCCATGCTCCTGTCCCTGTGAACTTTGGATCTGCACCTGGTGAATCTCCTGTTTCTGGAAGTATAACCACTTAGCACATTCTATTACAGCCATGCCATGCAGTAGCCGTTCAGTTTGTAATTCTGTTTTAATAAAAATTGATGATTGTAGAACATGAGACTGCTCACTAGGCAGGGGGTCCAGGATTATAGTGTAATGATAAAGGGCTTTCTGAACAGGGAGGTAAACTCAGAAAAGAAAATAGGACTCTTTCTAACCTCAAGACTTTCTACCGTTCCTGCAGGATGTTCCGCCAAACCCTGTGGTGTTCTCACCTGCAGGATGGATGCAACCTGGAAGGAAGAAGTTAGGGAGGACCTTCCTATAGGGCTCAGGGACAAGGAACACAGACAGAGGTGAAAGGGGACTTTGACTTCACACCCCCTTCTCTTTGACCTCTTACATCTACAGTCAGATGTGGCAATTATAATACATCTGCCAAGTTCTTGGACACTTCTCCACCAAGTATGGGATTGGCTAACCTTGATAATGGCATGCAACCAACAGAACGTAACAGAAGGACAATGTGCAACTCTCAAGGCTTCAGTCAGAGAAGTGCAAACATCACTGAGAAACTGTGACTCTTCTGCAGGGCCTGATGTTGGGGTGGCCGACACTGGCATGCACACCATTTAAGCTCTACTCCTAATTCTGCTAAAACTTGGCTTCTAAATTAATGTCTTTGGATCTTATTTTTTTCTGATGAAATGAGAGAATCAGATGGATCTCCAAGGTACATTTTATATTTTTTATTCAGCATACAAGGACTACTCTTGCAAGATGGACAAATCAAAAAATAATTCATTGCTTTGCAAAGACATTCTCCATTAAATAACTTTTAACATTGGCTTTCTTCTATTAGAAATCTTTTCCAATTTATTTGATATATGACATGATGTTCCAAATTCCACTTTAAAAACAACTTCTTGGAAGTCTAGTATACTATAATAGATAATGTAGATATATGAAGATTTATGCAAAGAAAAAAATTGTAGAAATTATTTCATACAGGAAATACTACCCCAGGTGCCTTGCATATGTAGGTTTTATTTTCGGGTTTTACTAAAAAGAAAACTGAGGTTCAGAGGTGAAGTGCCCATTCTCTTTGGGGCACATAGTTAAGTAATAGTTGACGTGGTCTCCTGACCATCAGACGAGACAGTCATTTCTGTATCTTGTGAGACTTAGAATGAAGTGGGCCATGAAGTATATATTTTTGAAAACATAACATAATCCAGAAGTAATTTCTACTTTATGTACCTTATATGTAATACATAGGGAGGAAATATACTGATAATTGCTAATAATATGCTTTGCTTTGCTAAAATCTAATACTAAGCCTATTTTGGATTCATTTCCTAAATATACAAGGACAGAGAGAGGAGGAAATTACTAAGGAGAAGTTCTGTGATAAGATAATGCTGGTTAGATTGCAAGTCTATGCTGTACGACCCACAAATAAACAAGAACTGGAGAGAATCAGAAGTTGCATCTCTGTTTCTTCTCCCCCCTCTTCCATCACCTCCACTTCTCACTTTTCATCCGTTTCCACCTCTCACCTTTGCTAGTTTTCCCCAATGCTACTATTTTATTAATTCAACAAATATTTTTTGAGCCCCTAGTATGTGCCAGGCACTGCCCTGTTTTAACTTGAACAATATATTTGACACTCCCTAAGGCTTCCCAGGTGGCTAAGCAGTAAAGAATCCACCTGCCAATATAGGAGACACGGGTTTGATCCATGGGTTGGGAATATCCTCTGGAGAAGGGAATGGCAATCCACCCCAGTTTTCTTGCCTGGAGAATCCCATAGACAGAGGAGCCTGGTGGGCTACATTCTGTGGCGTCTCAAAGAGTCGGACACGACTTAGTGACTACACAACAACAAGAGAAAGACAGTTTCGTTTTGGAATTGAAATGCCATCTAAGGGAATATGAATGAAAAAAATTAATTTTTCCAATGAGCAAGTTTATGAGGATCATATGAAAATTCAAGGACTAAATGATTATTTAATGGGCTTGATTTTAGCCAGTCGGCATGTTAGGCCATACACTGTACTCCAGAAATATTACTTCTTAAATAGCCACCATCTACTCATCTTCAGATATATTAAAGGAAGAAATAAGTAGACCAGAGCAATTTCAAACCCAGAATGTCTTTTCATCCTTGCTCCAAAGACAAATTAGATTTGCAAGCATCCAGACCTCAAATCTATTTGCTCTTTAATAATTTAAGCACTGAAAGGTCAGGCAGCTCTTTTCTCTCCCCCTCTATCAAAGTCCAGGCGCTAATGAAAAATGGCCAAGTCCCTTCTCTTGCCCAGTGGCCACACGCTGCTGGCCCCCGGTTGGAAATTAACACAGTATTGACAGCCAGGTCAACAGTACCTCGACAGAACTCGATGACTGATATGTTTTTCTTTTGCACAAATAACATCATCCCCACTGATGATTTTCATAAGAACTTTCCCATCACAAGTGTTAGCTAAAAAGCAGCTTTGAAAATCTCACTGTTTGAATGCTTCTCCTTAAAGGATGATTGGGAAAAAAGGGAAATTCTCAAGGATGGTAAACCAAATAGAAGTTTCTAGCTTAGTGAGCTGAATTAGAATTCTATTACCTTTTTAATGTATTAATCATATTCCTTTTGTTTATCAGTCACACCATTGCCAGCCTTCTTCCACCACTATTCTTGAATTTAAAGTAACACAAAACTTTTCTGCAGCATTTGCAATATGAAAGCACAATCCATTGTGAGGATTAATCTGCCAAAAATGTGACATCATTATATCCAAACTTTCTTATGGAATGAGATTTAAAATTTAATTGATGCTAGGCTTTCCTACAACAAAACTCTAAGCCTCTTAGAAGGAGAATAAGAAATCTGCATTTATACAGAATAGCCCTTGAAGTATAACCTAGGAAAGAACATCTGAACATCTTTCATGGACTTTGTTAAACATAAAAGTTCAAATGCGATGAAATGGTTTTGGTATTTTCTAACTTTGAAGAGGTTGAGGATAAGCCTGCTGCAGGTGTGAGATTGGCTTTAAAATGTGTGTCGTAATTCTTTTCAAGATTAAGCCTTTAGTTGCAAGGCCATTCTTTTTACCTACTTATTCTGTTCCTTATCAGCATAAAATATTGAAAGGTTATCCAACTAGATGGACTTTCGTGGTGGCTCAGATGGTAAAGAATCCACCTGCACTGGAGGAGACCTGGGTTCGATCCCTGGGTTGGGAAGATCCCCTGGAGAAGGGAAAGGCTACCCACTCCAGTATTTCTTGCCTGGAGAATTCCATGGACAGAGCCTGGTGAGCTACAGTCCATGGGGTCACAAAGAGTCGGACATGACTGAGTGACTAACACTTTCACTATCCACCTAGATAGCAGAATGTTGGGTGAAGAGGAGAGATGAGGGGAGTAAAGTCCTGATCTATTTCATTGTTGCTTCTGCTAATCCTTTAAAGTTGGTGTTTCTCATCATGTCAAAGGCTTAGAATAGTGTTCATTTTGTAACACTTAATAGTAACTTTAACTTGATTTGCAATTTTTGATCAAAGCCATCTATTTTCTCTTTTCAAAAAAGAATAGACGGGGAGGAAAAGAGGGAGAAGGGGTGATGTTTGGAAACAGTAACAGAGAAATTTACAATACCATGTGTAAAATAGATAGCCAATGGGAATTTGCTGTATGACTCAGGGAGCTCAAACAGGGGCTCTGTGACAGGCTGAAGGGTGGGATGGGGAGGGAGATGGGAGATAGGTCCAGGAGCGAGGGGACATGGGTGTACCTATGGCTGATTCTTATTGATGTATGACAGAAAACCACAAAAGGGTAAAGCAATTACCCTTCAATTAAAAATTTAAAAAAGAATAGAATCTAATATCAATAGCTTCTTGAAGATTAACTCTTTGGGGGTGAGGGAAAATGAAAATATAAATTATCTGCAAAATGGGTAAGAGAAATGTGTAATTCAGGTTTATTTATGCAATAACACAGACTGCATTTCCTTCCTGTTCTTTTCCCAGTCATTTCCTTTCCCCAAACCTGCGAGCATTTACTGAAATGACACCCTGAAGATCAGAACGACCTGGCTCAACTGAACAACATTTTAAAAATATTGCCACCAGTTGAAAATTAGGGGGAAAAAAAGGTCAGTTCAGTAAGGTCAATGTGTTTATCATCATGCCTCGGATCCATGTAACATGGGAGCTGAGAGCAGCTGAACGAGCATGTCCTGCTTATTGACTCACAAATGAGGTCTAGTCACAGTTTTCCACGGACAGTGGACCCTGGGTAACACTGTGCAGCATAAACTGATCCATGGGGTTGAGTATTCTGTGTTGGCCACTTCCATTTCTCTTTGTCCTGCTCTGTTCTAGATAAGACTGGCCATCTACTGCTGTGGCACACTTGCAGGGTACCACAAATAAAACTGATGTTCTTGCAGCTGTAATTCATCATCAGGAGCTTGCCTGGCATCCCTAAGTTCCTTCTGTACTGAATGTGTGTGCACGTGTGTGTGTGTGCACGTGTGCCTGAGCATGTAGTCCCATATCATACTGTTCTGCTAGTTAGTGATAAATCTGATATCATAAAATATTAATTATAGCTGAAAGGTTGGGCGAGAAATATGAACTCATTTACTGCTCCATATTGTGAACACAGGGAAGGGAGGAAAAAATCCTACAGTTATGGAGGTTTGGGGTAATAAAAGGACAACTGGAACATTAGACTTGGGCTGAGAAGCTGTGTAAAAGGCCATGTGTTATTAATCTTCACAACAGGCACCAAACTGCAAGTAAATTAGCCCAAGATGGAACATCTTTAAGAGTGACTTCTCCCCCTTTTGCCAAGTGAAGATGCTTTCCTTTGCACATTTCATTTCACTTATGTTTATCATAATGTAATCATCACAACTGCATAACAAACACATGACCGTAAAAATTATAACCCGAAGTCCCCTACTATTTTTAAAGTTGTTTTTCCTAACTCGCTGTAGGGTTTTAAATAAAACTAGAAAAATTGAATACTATCAGAGCCACACTAAATATCTTCATTGTTGTGTGTTTATATTATATTTAGTTCAGAATCCTTCAGTCTCTAGAAGTATTCACAGCGAGAGTGCAGGCCAGGTGAGATGTGCACGCGTGTTCTCGGTCGTGTCCGACTCTTTGCAACCCCAAGGACTGCAGCCCGCTGGGCTCCTCTGCCCGTGGGATTCTCCAGGCAAGAACACTGCAGTGCATTACCATGTCCTCCTCCAGGAATCAAACCCACATCTCCTGCACTGGCAGCTGGATTCTTAAATGCCATTGTCTAGAAGGGGCGAGGGCACGGTGAACTGAGCCCCACACCAGGGGAGTCAGTCCAGCTCTATCACCAAATCACCGCTGACCACTAGGGTCCTTTCAGCTCTGATATTTCATAGCTCCTGGTACGAGGTCAGGCAAGCTGTGACATCAATGAGTGAGAAGAAAACTATTTTATCCATATTTCCTTCCTTTCTGTGATATTTATCACATGCAAGCCCTATAAGAGGCACAGGGGAGGAAGAAAAAGAGGAACAAAGACCAGACAGTCCCCATCTTGACAAGCACAGCCTTGGGGTGTTAGAAACAGGTTCCTCAAACCGAGAACTGGGACAAGAAGCTGATAAGGGTTTGTAGCAAGTGGAGGAGGAAGCAGGAAACAGTCTCTGTCTACATCAAAGCCTCCTGTGGCATCAGCTGCTCTGGGAACGTCTGGTCTGGACCTGGTGCCCAAACGCTCCTGCTGCTGGTGACACCCAAAGACTGTCCTGTGCTGCCTACGGCCACCAACTTTCCCCCCAAATTAAAGTCAAAGCAACAACAACAAACAAAAGACCGAATGTCTTTGTGGTCCCAGTGCAAACCCTATTTCACTACAACCCCCTGGGTGTACAAAGCTCTACCTAAGTCCCAGCAGGTCTTCCTGTCAGACTCATCAGAGCCTGCCTGCAAAGCTCCCAAGACCCCTGGGGACCCTTCATCAGCAGGACTGAAGACTGAGAGTAATGGGCCGGACTGTGGCTCCGATGCCTGTGGGGGTCCCAGCAGGTCTGTCCCAAGAATCCCCGGGTTTCCCCAAGAGGAACCCTGGGAGCGGCTGGGTTTTCCTCAACTTCCATGGGGCCCAGATCCTCCTAGAAGGACACTGCAGGGCCTAATGAACACGGCTGGGTGTTGACTCCCATCCCCCGTGATGCCCAAGGGGAGGAACAATAAGCAGGTCCCTCTGCTCCTCGGGGTCTCTGCTCCCCCACCCCAACTCTCCCCAGGCCCCCACCCTGGCAAACCTGGAACTACCTTTCCTATCTTCTACAACCGTGCTGCAGGTAACAAGAGCCATCATGTCTCAGTTCTACTATTTCACTTGATATCCACTGTAATTATGAAGATCAAGTCAAAATATTACAGATATGTTGGTTTTTGGAGGGTGATGGCGGCAGAATCTGGCAGCAGGGTGCCCTTGCTGCCTCTCAGGCCACAGGTGGCCCCCTGCCTGGTCCTGTCCCCGAAAGCGAGGCTTGTGTGTCTGCCCTGCAAGCCCTGGGGCACCAGGCTGGATCTCATACCCAGAATCCTTCAGAGGGGATTACGTTCAAGAAAAAGAAAATCTGAAACAGGGGAAGAACAGAGAGGCAATATATTTTCATGCACAAGAGCAAGTTTGAAATGGACTTGGAGGGAAAGTTAAATTAAGTTCCATCATATAAAAGCTCAACTACACCTACTCTATTATTTTTATCTTCCCCTGCCATTTTTTCAGGTTACTTTTCAAGGGTTCTGGAAGAACAAACTTAGTTTCCAAAATGAAGTTTCAAAGAGATGACTGACACTGTCATCCTAAAAGCAACTTTAATAAAAACGATCTTTGTTTCCTGGCAGTAAAGGGATCCAGAGTATTATTTTTTAATACGATAGAAGTCACCCCAAATCAGGTGGCAGAAGGGTGGTGGTGGTGGTAATAAGAGACTTAGCACGGTTGCTGTGAACATACTCGGTAGCAACTCAGCTATAAGAAGCCATAAAAAACTGAGCCTTATAGTAATATAAAACTGAAGTTTTACTGTTAAGTGACATTTTTGTCTTTGTGACTATGTGTACCAAAGAAAAAAAGGAAAAATTTTAGGGTGGAAGTCAGGTACTTAGAGCTGTTTTCCTTAACCAATTTTAGCAATGGATAGATCAGATCAGATCAGATCAGTCGCTCAGTCGTGTCCGACTCTATGTGACCCCATGAATCGCAGCACACCAGGCCTCCCTGTCTATCACCAACTCCGGGAGTTCACTGAGACTCACGTCCATTGAGTCAGTGATGCCATCCAGCCATCTCATCCTCTGTCGTCCCCTTCTCCTCCTGCCCCCAATCCCTCCCAGCATCAGAGTCTTTTCCAATGAGTCAACTCTTCGCATGAGGTGGCCAAAGTACTGGAGTTTCAGCTTTAGCATCATTCCTTCCAAAGAAATCCCAGGGCTGATCTCCTTCAGAATGGACTGGTTGGATCTCCTTGCAGTCCAAGGGACTCTCAAGAGTCTTCTCCAACACCACAGTTCAAAAGCATCAGTTCTTCGGCGCTCAGCCTTCTTCACAGTCCAACTCTCACATCCATACATGACCACAGGAAAAACCATAGCCTTGACTAGACGAACCTTTGTTGGCAATGGATAAAACCTTTACCAAAGGTTCCACAACTGTGACAAAAGAACCTTTAACCCCAAAGGTTTAAGGTGCTCTTTACAGGTTACAATTCTTCAATAAAAGAGAGGGAACAATTTAAAAAACCATTAATAAGCATTTCAGAAGAATTGCTATTTTCTTTCTTTATTCTTTGGGGACTATTAAGATGCTAAAAGGAAAAAAAGAACATACAGATCAACAAAAAAGACTGATGAATTTGATCAAAACTATCCCAAACACTAAAGCAACTCTGTTCAACACAAGTCCTTTAAGTATCAAAATGTATTTCACTGGTAAACACTGAACAGATTCTGATGGAGTTAGACTTGAGCAAAAGTTTTACAAAGTCTTAAAGATCATAACAAAGAAATAATGAAAACAACAACCCCAAACCCCTGCTTCTAACTTTTAAGAATTAAGATTCTTAATATTGATAAGCCCCCAAGATCGAAAGGATCATAATCTAAAGACAAAGGTGTGATACGTTTTCTTAACCCTGGAAGAGACAATAAAGAAAAGATAGTAATTTTCAGAAAAGCCCTTGGTGGCGGAGGGAGACGCAACCACCTTGGTTCCAAAGAGATCCTGCTGGGACGATGTTTGTGGTACGGACGGCTCCTGGGAGGCGCCTTGCAGGCCACGTAGTGTTGTACAGGGAGACCGTGGCTGTCAACCCCGCCCCCCTACCCCAGACCTCAGCTCCTTATCTGTGCATGGAGCGCTGGCATCTGAGCAGGAAGTCTGCTCTGACGATTAGAATCATTTCATAAAGGACCAAGCATGGGTCTGACACATTATAGCTGCTTCATCTAAGTCACAATAATGTTTCATTTTTTATTATCATAATTATTATTCCTGTCAGATCATCACTGAGGCTCAGGAGTATTTTACT
Source organism: Bubalus bubalis (assembly GCF_019923935.1). Taxonomy (NCBI): domain Eukaryota; kingdom Metazoa; phylum Chordata; class Mammalia; order Artiodactyla; family Bovidae; genus Bubalus; species Bubalus bubalis. The sequence goes on from NC_059178.1 coordinate 21,329,505, forward strand.
GGGACTTAGAAGCTTTCCTGCAACACAGATATAAGACAAGGGCTACTCTCTTGTCTATAAGACATGACCGTCTTCACAGACCAGAATAGCATCAACAGTTAGTTATAAGAAGAGCTTTCCTACAATGAGCAGAGGACATCTGTGTTAGATGCTGTCCTGAGAGCTCTGCTTCCCGTCATTCACCTCCCAGCTGCCCTCAGAGGTGGACCTTCTCACTCACATCTACTTCAGGGGAGAATGAGACAGAAAAGTTGTGCCACTTGCCCGAGATCATGGGGCACATAAGCACCAGGATCTAAACCCAGGGTCACCAAACTCCATGCTGGAGTTGGCTGCATATTTGATGATTCTGAACATTTCTACGCCTGCCTTCCCAGGAAAGGGCCCTTGTTTGTAACTACTCCAACCAACAATTCTTTCTCATCACTGTGGGGTTTTGATGGAACAATAGGTCTTCTAAAACTTTGATAATTTTACAGAATGATCACACACATTTCTTTCAGTGACCATCAGTTTACTGTCAAAGTATGGGTTTCCTTTAGAACACAGATCCTACTTAAGTGATAATCGTGTATATTGGTATAAAAGTTAAAGGCAGTAATGATGAGAACTTTTAGGCACATTACCAAAAGCAAGAAAAAAGGGGAATAAAAACTAAACACCAATCCGGTCAATATTTTTGCTAAGCAAAGTCTGATATTACAGTTTTGTACTTTCTCAACACTTCAGCTTACAAAGAACTTTCACCGTATTAATCTTCATGACAGTGTCATGAGATGGATGGATCCGTCGTGTGTTGGACTCCAATTTCAGAACTAAAGAAAGAGAGTTCATAGGATGCCCAGATCACACAAGAGTAAACAATGCAGCCCAGATGCAAACCGAAGACTTCTGGTCCATGTGAGTGTTCTTTAAAAAAAAAAAAGCTAGTAATAAATTAATTTTTAAAGTTTTCATTACATTTTTAGTTGACTTTAATGAGAATTCTTTGTTTTCAGAGAATTCTTTGTAATAATTCTCTATGGTCCCCAGCTTTTTGGAATATAGATTTCCACTGTAGAGCATTAAAATTCAACATCTGTACACACTCTAGAGTAATCACCAGGACAAGTCCAGTTACCATCCATCATACGCAGCTGACCCTCTTCATTCATTTTGCCTACCTCCCAACCCTCTTTCTCACCTATGGGGGTATGGAAAGAAAAGGAGAAAAGGAGGGGGTCTCAGTGACCCCACAAGGTGGGAAGCAGAAGAAGTTTCAAAGGCTTCAGCATAGGCATGTGAGATTCTAGTGACATTCCGATGAAATGTGTATTTTTAACAATGATTCCTTTGAAGTTAGTCCTTCTGAATATAATCTTATTAATAACAATACTATTGATCCAAGGGTAAAAAGGAGGGTATTTTTTTTTAATGCCTCTGTAGTATTTAAATGTAGTATTTAACTTTTATTTAGTGATGAGAATATAAATATAAAATCCTCGTCTTCCTTATATGTTCAATGAGTTAAAAGGAGGTTTGAGACCTTCAGCTTCTCATCTATAAAGGCGTCAGTGATAATGACTTCTGCTCGCAAGGAAAAGATGAGGTTCAATTCAATAAACATCTATTGCACACTTAATTAGGTTTGAGGTACTGAAGGATATTCAGAAACTAAATTATGAAAATCATTTTGCGACCTTTTTGGATTTCCTATTACATTTACATACATTTTACATAATGATTAGCCCAGGAAAAGGCTCACTTCCAACATTAAATTCATAAATCGAATTAATACTCTTGAGTGCCGGTCAAACTTCATTTACTGCGTATGCAGTTTTAATTGTATTTTCTGGGATGGCCACTGTCTACATCTCTTTATTTTCTCTGATCCTAGGCCATTCTATGGGCCGCTCCTCTCTTCAGTGAACCTACAGTGGTCTTCCAGTCCTGAGTGGTCACTTCCTGCAGCTCCTTTGAGTTTCAGCTTAAACAGCACATCCTGATTTCCTTGTTGGGTTTCCTCCTCTGTCACATGCCCTCAGTAACTCTTTATACAGCTTGCTCACCATCCTAGCCCCGTGACTTGAACATAAAGATACTTCATAGATGTTTGGTAAACAAATGAATGAATAATTGGCAATGTTGGTGCTCAAAGTTCTTATAACACTTGGCACTGTTACAAAGGGCAAGATTTTCACCAGACTAATAACCTCAGAGAGCTCTTACCACTTCTCACTGAGCAGGACATATACCGACACTGGACAGGAAACGGTATAAGGAAATGCAGAGGAATGAAAAAAGGACACAGAGAACAACTCCAAAAGGATGTGACGATATGGAAAAAATGAACAATGCTCCCTAATCATTCTGTATCTAACAGATTGAAGAGTGAAGTGTTACTTAAATGAAGAATCTTAAAACCAAGTACAGGTAACCCTCACAAGCATAATGTAATAACAGACTTAATAAAATCGTTTTTGGCAAAATAGAAGGCACATCAGCATGTTCCTGTGCTTTGCTGTTCTCATCATAAACAATTACACTGTGCATATTTAGAAGTGCTGGTTGAGCAAATGTTCTCTGCTGAGGACAATGACAAAACCTGTTCTTATTATATGGCTATTCCCCCCACCCCCCACCCATAGGATCACAAGGTGCTGATACCTGCGGAGAGGGGTCAGGTCCTCTTCAAGTGGACCCTGGGCTCCCAAAGCCCAGAGCTCTCAGCAGCTGCCTGGACTGGCTTTTACTGTCTGCCTGGAGATTGACTTTATCAGCCTCTTTGAACCTGTAGTCTTTTCTCATGTATTTATGAGATTGTGTGTGGGTGCGCGCTTAGTTGCTTCAGTCGTGTCCGGCTCTTTGCAATCCTATGGACTGCAGCCCTTCAGGCTCCTCTGTCCATGGAATTTCCCAGGCAAGAATACTGGAGTGGGGTGTCTGGGGATCTTCCCCACTCAGGGATTGAACCCAGGTCTCCCTCTCTCTCTGTGTCCCATTTTTTCATTTCTCTGAGTTTCCTTATAGCGTTTCCTGTCCAGTGTCAGTATATGTCCTGCTCAGTGAGAAGAGCTCTCTGAAGTTATTAGTCTGATGAAAATCTTGCCTTTTGTAACAGTGCCAAAGTGTTGTAAGAAATTTGAGCACCAACATTGGCCAATTACTCATTTATTTGTTTACCAAATATCTACAAAGCATCTTTATGTTCAAGTCACAGTGCCAGGATGGTGAGACAGTAGGTGGATTATTTACCATCTGAGCCACCAGGGAAGCCCAACAGTACTGGAGTGGGTAGCCTATCCCTTCTCCAGGGGACCTTTCCAACCCAGGAATCAAACTGGGGTCTCCTGCATTGCGGGCAGATTCTCTACCAACTGAGCTATCTCGGAAGCCCTTAGGTGATTGTAACACTTGAAAAAATGAAAGCAAGGCATCTGTAGTGAGATCTTTGTCAAAATGTCCAAGATCCTGTTCTCAGTCTTAGCTGGGAACATGTCTGGAAACCCATCCCTTCAACTTTGTGGAATCAATAATCGTGATTAGGAAGATCAACAGTACCAAGAGCTCGCGGCAGATCAGTGCTGAGATTCGTCAATCAGGCAGGAAGTTGTTCAAGCACTGATCTGCCACGAGCTCTCTGGGTTTACAACTGAGATGGGTTTTAAATGATTCGCCTGTAAGATTTACTTGTGGTCCAGATAGATGAGGGGAAACAAACAGCAAGTAACTTTCTCTATCATCAGTGGACAGTGACTTCAACTTGTATGTCTGCCTCCCTCCCCCGATGGGGGGCTTCTGGGGTCCTGGTTAGTGTGGGAAGAGGGTGCAAAGTGCTACTGACCTCACCTCCAGGGAGGTGGTCACATATAACGTATGACCTCCACTAGAAACAATGCTCAAGGGCCTTCATGTAATCTGTAGCTCTAACCTCAGACATTTATCTTTGCAGAGACAAACACAGGTTCCTCTGTGCATAGGAATGAAAAAAAAAAAAATAGAAACAGTGTGATCAAAAACTTGAGTCTTCCCGGCCCCCAGTCAAGAGTTAGCCACATGTATCTGCTCAGCATCCTGGAGCATTCATTCCTTCTGTGCTCTGGCTTTCAGTAAGCAAGACACTGCACCTCATCCATTCACAGGCATTGAAACACATCCCAACATGTATAATATTCAATAATCATCCCCAAAGTGCCAAGCACAGGCTCAGGGCAAAGGCATCAGGGTGATACAGCAAAGGGAATGTAGAGAGAAGCAAAAACAGAATGATCCAGAAGGTTCTTCTGAGTAAGAGGGACTAATCATGCTGCCTGTTTGCTGTTTACAGAAGTTGAGGTCTAAAAAATATTTGTAAATGATAAGTAATTTCCAATAAATTATCAGAGTCATGGCTGAGCTAGTTTTTATTCACTTCAATAATACTTTAAACTGTTAATATCACCAATCAGTCTGATTAGGCGATACATTCTCTCTCTTTATTTTTCTTCCGAAAAACTAAATGTTTTTGGTTCCCCGAAGCCCTGTTCCTAAGGAGAATTAGTGTTTGGCATTTACAAGAGCCCTGCTCTAAGGGTTAGCAGTATCTGACTGGGTGGATGAAAACCCGGGCAGGGCTGGGGGTCCCAGGTATACCTCCTCTGTCACATCTGCCCTTCACCCTGCCCAGCTAACCTGCCCTCCAGGCTCCGGCTGATGGTTCCTACACATTTTCCTTCTGTAAATCCCCAGATGGCTGCTCGCAGCCTAGCAGCTGCACCTTCACCCCCTGGTGTGGAGCATGAGGTCACCTGATCCAGCCCCATCTCCCTTCCTCTCCTCCCATCCAGCCACGCCAACCCTCTGTAAGTATAACACACTTCTCATCCCCAGATCAGGCCAGCCCAGTGAATCACAAATACCTTTCTTTTAAGAGAGTGAAAGGACAAGCAGACTCTTTGAGGGCACACAGAACATCAGATTCTACTGAGCCAAGCAAGTTAATTGTCTCATTGACTCTTTGTCCATTTGGCATATAGGGAACTTGACTTTTAGAGTCATTCTATGGGCTTCTCAGGTGACTCTGCAGTAAAGAGTCTGCCTGCCAATGAAGGAGACGTGGGTTCAATCCCTGGGTCAGGAAGATCCCTGGAGAAGGAAATGGCAACCCACTCCAGTATTCTTGCCTGGAGAATCCCATGGACAGAGGAAGCAGGTGTCACGGACTCACTGGTGCTCTCAAACTGAGTCCCTTTAACAAAAACTGCTGTGTTATACCCAGCTGGAGACATGAGCGCAGGCCCACAAGGAGAATAAAGCTCATTTCCCATATAGCGCCAAGATCAAATGGAACACGTTTGAGAAATGGAACACATTTTCTTTAAATAAATACAATTGCTCTGCTGCTGCTGCTGCTGCTAAGTCGCTTCAGTCGTGTCTGACTCTGTGTGATTCCATAGACAGCAGCCCACCAGGCTCCCCTGTCCCTGGGATTCTCCAGGCAAGAACACTGGGGTGGGTTGCCATTTCCTTCTCCAATGCATGAAAGTGAAAAGTGAAAGTGAAGTCACCTGGTCCTTCTTAATTCATCCACATACTTTGAATCTTGGCCCCTACATCACCTCCTCAGAAAGACTAGCCAAACAAAATTAAGATAGAAGCAGTGGTCTGTGTTGGTCCCCCAGGAGATGGGGGGTCTGCGGTCTCAGAGAGACCCCCTTCCTACTTGCCAGGGAGATGCTTACTCTACTGTCCAAAAGTTGCTGCTGCTGCTAAGTCACTTCAGTCGTGTCCGACTCTGTGCAACCCCATAGACGGCAGCCCACGAGGCCCCGCCATCCCTGGGATTTTCCAGGCAAGAACACTAGAGTGGGTTGCCATGTCCTTCTCCAATGCATGAAAGTGAGAAGTGAAAGTGAAGTCGCTCAGTTGTGTCCGACTCTTAGCGACCCCATGCTCTACTGCCTCTTTATTCTCGATGGAATGAAAATTTGCTCTTCACCTTCTTTTAAGACTAAAAGTGGATTTTTCAGAGGAGAAGAGCTCTATAATGAGAAAAATAGCATCCTTTAATGCACTTAAAATTTTCTACGTAATTTATTACAAAAGAGTATTTGATGAGTGTATTCATGCTCAGTCATGTCTGACTCTTTGTGATCTTGTGGACTGTTGCCCACCAGGCTCCTTTGTCCGTGGGATCTGGAGTTGGTTGCCATGCCCTCCTCCAGGGGATCTTCCTCATCTAGGGATGGAACCCATGTCTCTAATGTCTCCTGCACTGGCAAGCATTTTTTTTTTTTTTTTTTTTTTACCACTAGTGCCATCTGGGAAGCCCTTGATGAGTAATATGAGTAAACAATAAACATCAGAAGTTAACAACAAGCCTTAAATATCAGTACATGTTTCCTACTTTACTATGTAAGGCAAAACAGCATGAGGGAAAAGGACAGGAGTAAATGAAAACAGCACACGTTTGCAGTCTACCATGATGACAAATACAAGGCAAAACCAGTCTAACAAAATTCTGGACATGTTATATAAAAATAAACAAATTCTTGACTTCTATATGAAACTGCAGCTATTACATGATGCAGGTTTTTCGTTTTTAAATCAGAAGTGGTCTGGATGAATAAAGCATTTATGCTTGCCTTTGACTAGCAAGAAATATTTCCTATCTCATTTGAAATCTTAATTAACTAGAACACACATTGAAAAAGTAAGGCAAAATATGCCTTCAATTCCTCATGCCCTCTGCTCTTCTTTATTCTTAATGCAATGAAATTCCTATTTGCTTTAAGATTTTGGCCCCAATTCTCAGCCACATAAACTATTCACAAATTGCTTTTTAAACCTATCTGTTGAGGAAGCATTCAACTGAGAGGCCAACCACATGTAAGTCTCTGATGACTACCAATGCACAGCATTACAATAATCAGGGCTAAAGACAAGGAAGCAACCCAAATGTCCATCGACAGGTGAATGGGTAAAGAGGGACGTGGTATGGATGTACTGGAATATTACTCAGCTATAGAAAGAATGAAGCAATGCCATTTGCAGCAACAAGGATGGACCTGGAGATGACCATACTACGCGAGGTAAGTCAGAAAGGAAAAGACAAATACTATGTGATATCACTTATATGTGGAACCTAAAGTATGACACGAAGATCATGGCATCTGGTCCCATCACTTCATGGGAAACAGATGGGGAAACAGTGGAAACAGTGTCAGACTTTATTTTTTTTGGCTCCAAAATCACTGCAGATGGTGACTGCAGCCATGAAATTAAAAGATGCTTACTCCTTGGAAGAAAAGTTATGACCAACCTAGATAGCATATTCAAAAGCAGAGACATTACTTTGCCAACAAAGGTCTGTCTAGTCAAGGCTATGGTTTTGCCAGTGATCATGTATGGATGCGAGAGTTGGACTATGAAGAAAGCTGAGCGCCAAAGAATTGATGCTTTTGAACTGTGGTGTTGGATAAGACTCTTGAGAGTCCCTTGGACTGCAAGGAGATCCAACCAGTCCAATCTAAAGGAGATCAGCTCGGGGTGTTCTTTGGAAGGGCTGATGCTAAAGCTGAAACTCCAATACTTTGGGCACCTCATGAGAAGAGTTGACTCATTGGAAAAGACTCTGATGCTGGGAGGGATTGGGGGCAGGAGGAAAAGGGGACAACAGAGGATGAGATGGCTGGATGGCATCACCGACTCGATGGACGTGTGTTTGAGTGAACTCCGGGAGATGGTGATGGACAGGGAGACCTGGCGTGCTGCGATTCATGGGGTTGCAAAGAGTCAGACATGACTGAGCAACTGAACTGAAAGTATGACACAAATGAACTTATCTATGAAACAGAAACAGACTCACAGACAGAGAGAACAGACTCATGGTCGCCAAGGGGTCAGAGGGTGGGGGAAGGATGGACTGGGAGGTTGGGATTAGCAGATGCAAAGTATTATATATAAAATGAATAAACAAGGTCCTACTCTATAGCACAGGGAACTGTATTCAATATCCTATGATAAACTGTAGTGGAAAAGAATCTTAAAAAGTTATACATATATATGTCTAACAGTCACTTTGCTGTACAGCAGAAATTAAACACAAGATTGTAAATCAAGTATATTTCAACGACAACAACAAAAAAATTGGGGCCTTCTCTTTATTAGAAGAACAAAGTTACTGCCATGAATTAACATTACATTCACGCAGTTCAGCCCTAATGTCCTGGTGGCTGATGTGATTTCTGCCCTCCTTCCCCTTCTCCCTGCAGACTCACAACTGTAATAGATGTTTTCCCCACTCAATAGTTTCTCCTGAATGAATGAATCAAAGAATGATTTGGTAATCTTTGAACATTTCACTGAAATGAATATCAAAATATTTAATTAGTTAACATACTCAAGCTCTGAGTTTTAATTAAGAAGACACAGAGCTCCAAAACATTTAGGAACAAATTAAAGCAACAATGCCTAAAGAACAAAAATGAGAGTCATTTGAATTACAACAACGTGATTGAGTCTCAAGCTACAGCCCATTAGAAGGTATAAAACATCATTAATGAGGGTTACTGCACAGAGCAGATTACAATACACACACATACATCACGGGAGTAAAATCACAGACAGAACTTCTGTCGGTGCAAGAAAAGCATAGCCCTTTGTGTGCAACTCATTCTTTATTTAGAGTTGCTCTTTTACTGCCAGATTATAAGGGTTTTCTCCGTCGGACTGTGTCTGCACATAATAAACAGTGGAGAGGAGAAGAGAGAGAATGCAGGTGATTCTAAATGAGTTAAAGAAAATGAAGCTTTTCCCCGTCTTATTAAAGAAAAAAAAAATTGAACCCATGGACAGACATTAAAATTCTGTCCTGGGTGCCTGTTTACCTGCCGGAATGATGGACCCTGTGTTCCTCCTGGCCATCTTGGGATTTAAATAATTTTATGTGACAGAGCTGGTGTGTTGATCAATAAAAAGACAACAATCACTTACGCTGAGAGTTTAGTGCAATTTCAAGAATCTGCATTAAGCAAGAAGAGTGTCTGTAGTGGAATCAATATACAACCACCTCACTTAGTGAAGTGCCTCAGTGAAGTATGACTAAATTTTCAACATCAATGAATACGGATTCAAGAAAAATCAAATCAATCCAAAGAATGGGTTCTTTGCAATCACACAATGACAGTACTTTTGAACACATAATACTGTGCAAAATCCAGGAAAGCTAACAGATGTTCGCTTCCATTTCCTCTTCTCGTATTTATCTTACCATTTGGGAAAAGCTTTCTTGTATTGCAGTTTGATTACATGTGCATTTTGCAAATTTCCAGATGTGTTCAAATGTTTCAATCTACATTATGGCTTTATATTTTAGGTCCCTCTGATTCCCTAATCAGAGTTCTTATTTCTCTAAACATTAAATGAAATTGAAAATTTTCATATAACCCATTTAGACTGAGAGTATTATGGACAATTTTTTTCCAAACTAGTCTTTCTAGATATATTGGGCTTCTATCTACTCAATAGATAATCAGTCCCATTATGCTGCACTATAATAATGAATCTCTTGAAGAGAATATTCATTTTTCTGCAAAAAAAATCTTTTTGACAGGTGAGTCTGAGATAATTTCCTTTCTCAAACTTGTGCCAATAAAATTTTCCCATTTAAGACAAGCATCCTTCCAGTAAGGTAGCATCTGTAGTGGACTTCTTTATAATGATATGTAAGAGTTTGCCACAAGAATTGATCTCTATTCTAGCATTATAGATTTCCATGATGGATACAAATAGTAAATTTGTTCATTTCAAGTTGCTAACATTGTGAAAGCAGGTATAATAGAGGTAGAATGCAAAGTGACCCCGGCCAGTCCCAGGGATGGTTAGCCAATAACAAGATGATGTTTCATAAAAGCGAAACAGTGCTGAACTCAGAAAATCAGGCGGTATGACAGGTGTGAAAGAGCATATGACAACATTAACTGAAATCTTCTCAGAGTTAGAGCTGGGCCTGATGAAATGATGGGGCACCTGCATTTTGGACACCCTGATCAGCATCTGAATTTGTATTTTTATAGACATAGAAATAAAAAGCCTGAGGGTGTCTCCAACTAACTAGTTAAGCTCCAGAGTCTCTGAAAACAAATGTGAAAGTGTTAGTAGTTCCGTCATGTCCGACTCTTTGTGACCCCACGGACTGTAGCCCACCAGGCCCCTTTGTCCATGGGATTTCCCAGACGAGATACTGGAGTGGGTTGCCATTCCCTTCTCCAGGGGATCTTCCCAACCCATGAATTGAACCTAGGTCTCCCACACTGCCAGAGAAGGCAATGGCACCCCACTCCAGTACTCTTGCCTGGAAAATCCCATGGATGGAGGAGCCTGGTAGGCTGCAGTCCATGGGGTCACTAAGAGTCGGACATGACTGAGCAACTTCACTTTCACTTTTTACTTTCATGCATTGGAGAAGGAAATGGCAACCCACTCCAGTATTCTTGCCTGGAGAATCCCAGGGACGGGGAAGCCTGGTGGGCTGCCGTCTATGGGGTCGCACAGAGTCGGACACGACTGAAGTGACTTAGCAGCAGCAGCAGCAGCAGCTCCCACACTGCAGGCAGATTCTTCACCATCAGAGCCACAGGGAAGCCCAAGATGTAAAGGAAAAGAACAAAATCATGTCTTAGCAAGGCAGATGGTAGAAAACATGAATAGTCATTTGGGACACAATTGAAAATTTTGAAAGACAAGAAAAGGAGTTCTGGGGAGAGGACTAACATGGATTGCCCAAAGAAATGTTACAGGAAAACCTAAGACTTGGAAAGACCTACACAAAGATATAGATGACAATCCAGCTGAAAAGGTTAGGAGGAAAGAAGCAACAAGAACCGAAAAAGTGTGAAGGAGTTTCTGTAAGAATAGAACACAATGGGAGAAATGGTTAGGATTTCAGCCTCATTCAGTTTGGAGGCTCTGAAAGTAAATGACCTCCACCCCCTCATGTCATCATGAAGCCTTTCGACACAACCCTGACTCCTGTCCTCATGGCCTGTTATTGCTGAGTCTGGGCAGCTCTTAAACTGGTCAGAGAAAAACAATGTTCTCAAGGCCACGGCTGGAGAGTGAATTATCCTTTAATAATAATTCAGCATTCTGGAGTGAACAGAGTCTGACTTATGGTTATAGGTACGCTTGGGTTTTGGACAGACACCTAATGAGGGCGAGTCTGGGTCATTCAGTTTGTGCAACCCATATCAGCGCCACACATATCAACCCAAAGGGCCTGGGTAGTGTCAGTGGCATTGCTCTTCTTGCAGAAATAATTCTTACACCTGGAAGGGAGCTTTTACATATTTCAGAGCATTCTCACTCCCTGGGCCTATGAATGGCCATCCGGAATCCCTTACAGGGGCTACTACGTTAAGAAAGCAGAGTAAATTAAAAATTGTCTCCTGCCATTTTGTAGGGTTTTCAAATAAAAATGTCTGTTTCTACACTAATTTGATCTCTCTATCAACTAATGCTTGTCTGTTTTTCATCTTGAGCCTGTGAACTGAAACTTATATATCTTATCAGGCAGAAGGAAGTTCAGTGACTCACTCTTTGATACTGTAGAGAAAACGTGATCAAAGACGGCCAGGTTTCAGAAGGTTAATGAAATAAAACTCTACAAAAGGCACATGGAAATGAACCCCACACAGCCTTATTTGTGAATGTAAATGTTTCCTTGGAGAATGCTATTCAAAGGAATAGATTATTTTGAAGGGAAGCGATTCTGATAGCACAAAATATCAGAATACTTCTGAAATGACTAGAAATTTCATTTATATAAATTATTGAGCTTATGACAAGTTCATATTCAAGAGTTATTGACGCATTCCTTTGCTCCTTCCTAAGAAGAATACATTTATTTTATTCATTCACTGTAAAAGTTATAATTTGTAATTTCTTGGCTATATAAATCATCATGTGATGAGAAATGGGTTCTACATGGTGGTAATAAACCTAAATCTGTTCAAATAAAGACTTCACAATTGTCTTTCCAATCCCCTGTTTCTTTAAAAAAGTACAGTTATATAGTACACATTCAATGGAAAGATTAGTTGGTTTACTAAAGATTAAAGATTTAAAACTCCATGTAAACAAAACAAATAGACAAAAATAACTCACAATGTCTATTTAAGGAATACAGCTCAGGACACTGATACCATCTGCCCATGGGTAACTAAACTGCAGAGAGCAATTACCTTTTAGGAGGAAAGCCACCTCTGAACAGATTGGGGTTTTTGTTCCTTAACTTCAAAGAACAACCACGTGCATCAGAATCAAACTCCTTACACAACACTTAATCACTCACATCAAAGCCCCTTCTTTCCCCTCAGTCCTTTCTTTTAATTAGAACTCATAAGGACATGGTTTTACATGCTGAGTGAGGTCTGCGGCAAATCCCTAGAAGGCACGGGGGAGAAATGAACCCATCTGATTTGGGTTTTCACCTAAAACAACCCCTTCTCGTCTCCATACCTGACGGGTGCACCTCGACTGTGCGCAGGCTTCAGCAGGACCGTCACCGTGTTGTCCGTCTGATTCAAGGGCGTCTCCAGTTCATAAGCCGGCATGGAGGGCGCTGGGGAAGATGCAGGAGATGGGAAACCCATGATTTCCGGTTTGCCTTTTCTTCCTACTTTCATTTACAATGAGCACTAAGAACACAGTACGCTTAGTCTATTAATAAATCGCCATGAACAGCCTTTATGTATCTGCCCAACCTTTAACAAGAGGGACAACTGTTACAACCAGCATTGTTGACTTTGGTCTTGAGTGTAACCTGGGAGGGGGCATGAGGGGACTTAGGAGGTGTTGGTAATACTCTGTTTATTGATTTGGGTTCTCCCTTGATGGATGTAGCCATCACACCCATACATTCATGCACATCATTGTAATTATATTGCAAAGTGTAAAATAAGTTTAATTTGTGTGTTTTTATGTACATATGTTTTCCTCAAAAAATTAAATGCAAATTTAAGAAATAATTGCTAAGATCATAAAACTGATCATTTCAGTTCTCCCATCTGAGGCAAGGTTTCTAGTGTCCCAAAGGTTCATCCAAGATTTGAAGAGGTCCTTAGGAGTCAGAGGGCCTTGCTGGACTTAATGACCACTTGTGGGCTCTTCTGGAAAGTAGGACTGAGAGAAAGATACTGAGTTGAAGTAAGAAAGGCTTGGGTTTGACCTTCTGCTGCATTTTGTTTCAACCAGCATGAAAGCTCAGGGACAATTATTATCTCTGAAGCTTCAGGTTACTCATCTTTTAAAACAGGAGAAATTATCCTGTAGGGTTATTACGGGAATTCAAAGGTATTACAGACAAAGAGAGTGGGGCAAATATAATTCTACAAATGTTCAATCTCTTCGCAGCACAATTCCTATTTCCAAGGCCATTTCTGGGCATTCTTTGTTTTCTAGATTAAGTCTAATTATGACAAGATAACAGAGCTCTTGAATAATTTTGTGATCACTGTGGACATGAGACATCATTTCATGAAGGCTGTGATGCTGGGGGTGCGGGAACATGGCCTTTTTAAGACCCTCAGGTCTACGTACCTGATGAGAACATTAAAGATCATTTTTTGCAAATACAGTTTCTAAAATCTCTTACATATAAAAAGCTTTTATTGTAAAAGACATGGATTACAGCTCAGGTCCATTTACTGGATTTTCTCAGCACTAAAATTAGCTCAAATTCTACTAAAAATGAACTCCAATTAATGACACAGAAATCACATTTTGTGTAGAGAGTAGTTCTTGGAAGTCCATGAAAGGAGAAAATGGGGGGTCCATAAACTATAAAAAATTTTTTTGAACTATAAAAATCAAATATTTACTGCTAATGAACCTTTCCAGCATAACTAAGATGTTAAGTGGCTTTGCTTTGGGACAGAGCTGCAGAACTTGATGAGCTAAGAGGGATCAGACTCATGCTAACCAGAACTTTTATCTAACACAAATGGGAAAAATGAATTAGTTTCTAAAAGAGTAGCCTCTTAAAGATAATAACCTTGGAAATAGGATTTCCATAGGGAGAAGTTACCCCCAGAAGGGGGATGTGAAGCTATGTACATTGGTACACATGACCTCTTTAAATCTCTGTGATAAATTCATACACCAGATTAATACCATTTTGATTTACATCCAGGGTAAATTCACTAGATCAAGGTTAGAGAAGAAGTACTTGGGAAAATAATAGCTAGGATTCAAATTTTCTGATTCCATGCCCAGTGGTCTTTCTCTTCACCCATCTGTACCACTTAATGTCATTTTCTCAACCTCCCAAGTATTCTTCCTCTTTTACTATTCTCTACATTGCTTTTATAAGCTACAACTTTCTATCAACTGTCAAGTGCCTATTAAACTTCAAGTTAAGTTTGTACTCATAAATGAACTCTTACACAATGCAAAGTTATCCCTTAAGCTATACCTGCTTAAAATCAAAATTCCAAACCTCCCTCCTCTCTCAAAACCTAATAGAATGCTTACAGTACTTGAGTTTATCTTCCTCCCCTCGGTTTTAAAGGAAAATGTAAAACCTTTCACAAAACTAGGGATGAGGGACAACAGGCATGAAAATCAGGCTATCACTTGGCTAACCCTGACTGATGAGAAGTGACCTCCCTCACCCCCACTCTGCTCTTCTAACCCCCAACCAGTCACAGCCCAAACTCAAATACTTCTGCACTTGGATCCAAAGGGGGAAAATGCAAGAGAAAAATGTTCCTGGAACTGTGCTTATGGCTGCTGCATTTCCCACACCAGATGGTAACTCCATTTCCTCTAGTCTGAAGCTCAAAGACATTTTCTGCACAGTCGCACGTGCCCAGAAATATTTCCCAAGTTACGTCTTTTGTCGGGTAGCATAATTGAGTCTCTACAAGAAAAGAGCTGGCAGATATAAGTGCCTGGCTCCCCCTGCTCCCCACTGCCCGTAGTCACCTCTCTTTTCTGGTTGTGAAACCACCAATGGTGAAGGTCTAGGGAAGGCTGAGCCTTCGGGAAGGGACTCCATGTAAAGCTGCCTTTCTGCTGAGCATTTCATCATGAGAGATCTCCTTACAGACATTTTCCCAACCCAGCTGCTCTGGGAACTTGGGACGGAGGAGGGCAGAGGGTGCTCAGAACAGGATCTTCTGCTCACATTAAAGTTCTCCAATATACACTCTTGAATCAGTGCCTACTTCCCGACCAGGATGACGATCTGAAGCTCCTGACTGGTAAATATTTGTAGCATTTTACCAAATTTCATGAGTCTGATTTTCATATATTCCCAAATACAAATTTATATGTACATTTGGGTGAGCTTTGCACACTTGACAACGGGAATGAGAAAGTACTTGAAGGCTACTTCTGATAAAAGACAAAGCTCATGAATGTATGATACCTGATATTTTGGTGGTGAACTGATTTGTTGCTGGGGGTCCAAAGCCCTTAGCTGTGCTGGCTCGGATGGTGAAGGAGTACGTGGTTCCTGGATACAGTCCGAAAAACAGGAAGTGGGTTTCATTTCCCAGTTTTGAAACTCTTCCACTTTGATTGGATAGATCTATTTCTGGGTCAAAGGAACTGACTGCTTTGTAGGTGATCTGTAAGAGAATAAGAATGTGATGAAGTGTCTGGGCAGATGGACCAAGATGGCGTCTTTATCCAATAAACCCTCGTGATGCATGC
Source organism: Bubalus bubalis (assembly GCF_019923935.1). NCBI lineage: Eukaryota > Metazoa > Chordata > Mammalia > Artiodactyla > Bovidae > Bubalus > Bubalus bubalis. Next base: position 21,345,180 of record NC_059178.1, read on the forward strand.
ACTGTCAGATGCTTGATGATAAGCCCTCCTGTTCCCTTGGACACTTCGAATCCTGGACCCAGTGAACGGGCACAGGAACTCCGCCAAAACTGTTACGAGTTGTTACTTTTATAGACAGAGGAACTGAAAGCCAGTAGATTAGAACATAAAGAATGAGCTCATGTTTAAGCTAATATCTTGAAGTTGTTTGCTTTCAAAATGTCATGTTGGAAAACTACATTACAGATGGCTTAAAACAAAATAACAAAATAGACAACCAACTCAAACAGATAAGACCCGACAAGGAGAGGGCCTCATCTCTCACCCAGGGGCCAGAGTCTGGTTTTGTACTGAAGAGGATTACTGTCTACTGGGAACAAGGGTACTTTTAAGCATTCTACTCCATGTGGGCAAAGATATCTGCTCCAAAAATAAATCCTAGACGCTCGTCAGCAGCTCTTGATGTCATGACTGTGGTGTTTGTGACAGTGTCCTATTCACTTTTCTTCTTTAGAGCAAAGCTGTCCAATAGGACAGTCGGACGGGAAGGTTCTATTCTGCACTATTCAGCGTGGTGGCCCCTAATCACAAGTGGCCATGGAGCACAGGGAACATGGCTGGTGAGACTGAGAAGCTGAACATTTTATTTCACTTTATTACTAATTGAAAAAATCCTTTAAAAAATGAAGTATAGCAACTAAACAACAAGGTGGATATGTGTTCAGTTGTGTCTGACTCTGTGAGGCCATGGACTGCAGCCCACCAGGCTCCTCTGTCCATGGGATTTCCTAGGAAAGAATATTGGAGTGGGTTGCTATTTCCTTCTCCAGTGGATCTTTCTGACTCAAGGATCAAACCCACGTCTCCTGCATTGGCAGGTGGATTCTTTTTTTATTTTTTTAATTTAATTTTATTTTTTAACTTTACAATATTGTATTGGTTTTGCCATATATCAACATGAATCCACCCTTTACCACTGAATCATCCGGGGAGCCTACACTCTGTTAATCCCAAACTCCTAATTTATCCCTTCCTCCCTTTCCCCCTTGGGTAATCATAAGTTCATCTTCTATGTCGGTGAGTCATTTTATTTGAATTAACGAAAACTTAAAATGCCCAAATAACTAGGAGCTGCCATTTTGGACTCAGTGCATTTCTGGAAGTTTTCATGATGTTTATCACATAATAGTGTTCAAAGCATCCTGGATGAGTCTGGATTGTGTGAAAATAAATATAACATAGATGTCTTTAAATTCTGCCCTTTCAAATGATGCTTGAAAGAATTTCACTCTAAGTAGTTCATCAACTTCTCAAGAACATGCATTTTAGGGGTGATTACTAACTTCTCCTGGTTGTAATGATATAATTTTTAAATGCAGCATATTCAAAAGTTTTAAATTGCAAAACTGAGCACTTTTCTTGCTTTCGAATAGGTTAAAGTTACTTATAATTTATGTGCATGAACACTAACACTGTTATTATACCAAGTGATAACTGACATTCTTTCTTCTTATATTTATACCATGTCATTATAATTAAGGAGACCTCTCTGAGAGAATATTTAGATTGAATCAACTAAGCAATGGCAAGAAAATGTTTGCTGTATGTATTAATCACCGCCGTGCACGACACCATCAGTCTGGCAGCAGATCTGCTCTTAACCCTCTCGCTGGTTTCCTTCTCAAGGTTCCTCGGAGTCAAGAGTAAGACTGAGTCCACTCGTGCTCCTATCCAGTGACTTCAATGCCACCTCTGTGTACCTAGCTGCTTACATTGACTCCCACCCTGAGAGCCCCAGAGAAAGCAGATCTAAGCTGTGACAACATAACCGCTCCCCCCAAGTCCATTACTTCACTCATTCACAACATCTCTACTGCATGTCTCTTGGGTGCCAAGCACGGTGCTCTGGGCTGGGGTCTCACATGGTGACTCAGTGTGATGACTGACTGGCGGGGAGGGAGCTATCTGGTGGATTAAAGAGAGATGCAACCTAGAAGTTAATTGGAACATGCCTAGCCTCCCTGGTGGCTCAGTGGTAAAGAATTCACCTGCAATGCAGGAGATGTGGGTTTGATCCCTGGGTTGGGAAGATCCCCTAGAGTAGGAAATGACTACCACTCCAGTATTCTTGCCTGGAGAATCCCATGGACACAGGAATCTGGGGGCTACAGTTTGTGGGGGTCACAAAGAGCCCGACATGACTTAATGACTGAACACAACAAGAAGGGAATGATTTCAGAGAGACTGCTGGGAGTTCAAGACTGAAACCAAAGACCTGTCTACCCTGTCTCGAGCTGGAGCTCACATTCCGCGTATTCATAAATCCTTCCCAATCCCACCCTGAGGATCTCTGGATCTGCTAAACCCTGGCAGTTGTGACGGTGTCCCCACCATCCATCCGGCAGTAACTCATGGAGTGCGCTAAGAACTCTTTGTGGTCTGAAATCACTGCTCACAGTGCAGCGAGGAGGATGTCCACTCCGCTGGTGCCAACAGCAAAGCAAACAGCAAAGGCTTCATCAGAGAACTTGCTGTTTTACCAGGGCTGAGGGGTTCGGGCTCACCTCTAGCCATGACCTTGCAGGATCAGCTAGACTGGGTTTCTTAACTCTCTTTTGGTAACACCCCTCAATAATTTATTTAAAAGCACAAATTCTCTCTCCCTGACCCATAACAATGCACATATTGTTGTTGTGTAGCTGCTAAGTCGTGTCCAACTCTTTGTGACCCCATGGACTGTAACCGGCCAGGCTCCTCTGTCCATGGGATTTCCTAGTTAAGAATACTGGAGTGGGATGCCATGCTCTCCTCCAGGGGACAGATCTTCCTGACCCAGGGATCAACCCGTATCTCCCACACTGGCAGGTGGATCCTCTACCAGTGAGCCACCACAATGCATGTATAAACTCCTCTTAAAAATAAAAAATAGTGAACCCCCTCCTTCATCTAAGAAATCCCTAAAGAGCAACTCTGTTGTGTCCAAGTGGACACAAAATGTGGGAAAGTGCATGCTACTGCTGCTAAGTTGCTTCAGTCATGTCCGACTCTGTGTGACCCCATAGACGGCAGCTCACCAGGTCCCCCGTCCCTGGGATTCTCCAGGCAAGAACACTGGAGTGGGTTCCCATTTCCTTCTCCAATGCATAAAAGTGAAAAGTGAAAGTGAAGTCGCTCAGTCGTGTCCAACTCTTCGCGACCCCACGGACTGCAGCCTACCAGGCTCCTCCATCCTAAAACTCATCCAGAGCCCTGGGAGTCTGAATTCCAGGGATAAAAAGGTTCCTTGGAAATAGAGTGAACTTGACTCTGAACTCCACGGCCTGCAAGGAGCTGATGATGGTCAGTAAGCACCTCTCCTCTTGAGTGGTACGTCTGAAGGGCACCCAGCTCCATGCTCACACCCAAGTGTAATGTGCCTTTTCGGTATTTATTTTTTCATTTGCTCATTCGGCATGTCTGGGAAGTGCCTAGCAAGTACCAGGCTGTGGATGACCAGCAGGGACTCCCAGGTGGGAAGTCCAGGGCTCAGCTCACACTTGGCCATTTTTATGGCTGAGGGCCAAGTCGATTCTAACAACACCTCCATTGAGAAAGAACCCTGACGTTCCAGGGTGAACCCAGGGACTTGATACAAAGCCCATGCTGAGAACAAACTGACAGGCAGACCACACATGGGATCAATTAGGTGAGATGGAAGGAGCACACACTGGGTGATTTCTGATTGGCAGGTTGGGGCCTGCGGCACTCCAGCATCATCTTCCCCTCTCATGACTAAGTCTCAAATCCTAGAGAACCAAAATGGGATAACAGCCCATCTCTGACCATGGCTGCAATGCCAGCCAGCCTTATCTAGGTCCTTCAATGCATGCACAAGCAATCAGAGGAAGCAACAATCTGATTTCCAGGGGACACAAGAACCTAGGATACTTCAGGGAAAAGTTCAAAATTTGACTGAAATGTAGGAAAGATCAGCAGAAGTGCCTTAGAAGGAGAATGAGGGGAAGGTGTTAGGAGGAAAGAAAGTATCAGCAGAAGCAGGTGTGATGGATCAGAAGGTCCACAGGGAAAAGAAAATTCCATACACACAGCTCCTTCCATTCCAGTTGAAAATCATGGCAGAAGCAGTAATGAATGTCAACCGGCATGGTACCACAGGAGGCCTGGAACACTGATGTCAAACAGGCCCCTCAATTTTCCTTCTCTCCACCCTTTGATCTGTCTCATTGGGCTTCCCTGGTGGTTCAGACAGTAAAGAATCTGCCTGCATTTTGGGAGTCCTGAGTTCAATCCCTTGGTTGGGAATACCCCATGGAGAAGGAAATGGCAACCCGCTCCAGTATTCTTGCCTGGAGAATCCCAGGGACAGAGGCTACAGTCCACGTGGTCCCAGAGTCGGACGTGACTAAGCAACTAACATTTTGACTTTCTTCCTTTGAGGGGACACTGGCTGACTGAGCCCAGCTCTCCAGGCTGGGGGTTTTGAGGGATTTTCAGTGATCCGACTGTCTACATCCCCAATCAGCTGACGACTCCAGACTGCTCTTTACTACGCGCCTAACAATCCTGCACGCACTGCTGCATGGAAGCAACACGTGGTTCTCATTTCATTCTTTTCTATACTTAGTTGCTGACGGGACTGCTTGCTTCTAAAAGAGGAGGGAGGGATCTTATATAGTTTGTCCTCTTCCAACATCTTATACATACTAAGTGGTTTCTTTTTTTTAACGCTGTTGATGTGTTACTCTCATGACTAACAGCCTGGAGGCCATATAAAGTTAGTGGGGACAATGAAAATACTGGGACATGTATTCCTGTGCATTGGGGAAAAGTGAAAATCGCTCAGTCATGTCTGACTCTTTGTGACCCCATGGACTGTATAGTCCATGGAATTCTCCAGGCCAGAATACTGGAGTGGGTTGCCTTTCCTTTCTCCAGGGGATCTTCCCAACCCAGGGATTGAACCCACGTCTCCTGCATTGCAGGCAGATTCTTTACCAGCTGAGCCACAAGGGAAGCCCAAGAATACTGGGGTGGGTAGCCTATCCCTTCTCCAGGGATCTTCCCAACCCAGGAATCGAACCCCGGGGTCTCCTGCATTGCAGGTGGATTCTTCGTCAACTGAGCTATGAGGGAAGCTAGTAATAACTGATAAACTTCCTTAACTAGGCTCGATATGCGGTGTTTGCATTTTGATACTGTACTATGCTTAGTTGCTCAGTCATGTCCAACTCTTTGTGACCCCATGGCCTAGAGCCTATCAGGCTCCTCTGTCCATGGAATTTCCCAGGTAATAATACTGGAGTGGATAGCCATGCTCTCCCCCAAGGGATCTTCCCGACCCAGGGATCAACCTACATCTCTTCTGTCTTCTGAATTGCAAGTGGACTCTTTACCAACTGTGCCACCTGGGAAGCCCTCTTCTTACCTATATTTGAGTTTTAAGACCTGGTTTATGACACAGTGGGCTTCCCTTATGGCTCAGCTGGTAAAGAATCCACCTGCAATGCAGGAGACCTGGGTTCGATCCCTGGGTTGGGAAGATCCCCTGAAGAAGGGAAAGGCTACCCACTCCAGTATTCTGGCCTAGAAAATACCATGGATTGTACAGTGCATGGGGTTGCAAAGAGCTGGACATGATTGAGCAACTTTCACTTTACTTTATGACACATTCACACAGCCCTTTTGTAGTAGCGTTTAGATCAATGTCAACTGGGACATCTTTGCTGTTGAATCAGAGAGATTAATGGGTTCTGTTTCTGAATTACGATTCCTATTGTTTTTACATAAAAGCTACTTCTTATACAAAGATTATGCTCCATGGGATCAGAAAAATAGAATCTTGTCTTTATTTTCTGTCTGCCTAGATATCAACATGTGGCTTTCAGGAAAGTGGACCAATTTTTTGGAACTTAACATTGATTTCAAAGATTGTATATTTTTAAGTAAAATATTCTGTTATCCTAAGGTAAGAATCTAGAAGGCAGAACTAAAAAGTGGTCATGGGGCCAAAAGTATTAACTAAAAGATTCTGATCACTGAGTTAAAAAAGAACCTGTTTGACTTGATTGTAAAAAACAACTCTACAAAAGCAGAGGCATGAATTTTCATAACACTCTATTCTTTTACCATGAAGCAGCCTAGGAAAGTGTCAATCATTCCACACGAAAATCAACTTTTTTCCTTTCCTCTTACTTTGTTTAGCTTTCAATGAACAACATTTTTTTTTTTTTTTTTTTTTTTTTTTTTGCATTTCAATACCAATTTTCCAAAGGTACAAGAAAGCATAGCTGTGAGGCTAGTTGGGTCAGGGAGACGGGTCACCAGTGATGACTGTCTGACAGCGAATCTTTCCCAGCTTTGTCAGTAGCTTTGAAAGGTATTCAGGTAAAGGTCCCGTGGGAAGAAAGGCTGCAAATTTCAGAAACCTAACAACATATAATTTTGTTGAATTTGCATTCATATAAGTGCTAGCTTGAAAAAAATGCACCTGCTTGTTTCTATGACAATAGGCAGAGTGAAATCACGCTCATACAGATGTGATGATGACTGCCACCCCACTAGGGCTGTCATTTTTCCCCCTGAACAAGTCATCAGGTTCTGCTCTGCTATCAATAGACAAAACTATGTCACAGAAGTCTATAGTCTATAAGAAACCAAGAGACATTATTCTGTTGCTAACCCAAGACAATGTCTAGTGACTCTGCTAATTGGATCATCAGGGTTCTATAATTCAGGAGTAAAGGAATTTAGGGATTCCCTGGTGGCTCAGATGGTAAAGCGTCTGCCCACAAAGCAGGAGGCCTGGGTTCAATCCCTGGGTGGGGAAGATCCCTTGGAGAAGGAAATGGCAACCCACTCCAGTACTCTTGCCTAGAAAATTCCATGGAAGGAGGAGCCTGGTGGGCTACAGTCCAGGGAGCCGCAAAGAGCTGGACACAACTGAGGACTTCACTTTCACTTTCAGAGGAGTTTAGAGCTGGCAAGGACAGGATGCCGTGGTTGCCTCCTAAGTAATGTATATACTGCGCACGCCTGCTAAGTTGCTTCAGTCGTGTCTTACTCTTGGCGACCATATTGACTGTAGCCCGCCAGGCTCCTCTGTCCATGAGATTTCTCCAGGCAAGAATATTGGAGTGGGCTGCCATTTCCTCCTTCAGGGGAATCTTCCTGACCCAGTGATCAAACCCCCGTCTCTTTCATCTCCTGTATTGGCAGACAGTTCTTCACAACTAGCGTCGTCTGGGAAGCCCAAACTAATATGTAGTACAGAACACATTGTTTTTAATAAAGGTGATTTTAGGGAGGGGAGGAGGAAGAGGGTAAGATGTATGGAGAGAGTAACATGGAAACTTACATTACCCTATGTAAAATGGATCAGTTCAGTTCAGTCACTCAGTTGTGTCTGACTCTTTGCGACTCCATGAAGCGCAGCACGCCAGGCCTCCCTGTCCATCACCAACTCCCGGAGTCCACCCAAACCCATGTCCATTGTGTTGGTGATTCCATCCAACCATCTCATCCTCTGTCGTCCCCTTCTCCTCGTGCCCCCAATCTTTCCCAGCATCAGGGTCTCCCAATGGGAATTTGCTGTATGATTCAGGGAACTCAAACAGGGACCCTGTGACAATCTAGAAGGCTGGGGTAGGGAGGGAGGTTTGGGAGGAGTAGACATGGGTGTACCTATGGATGATTATACATTATGTATATACCTATTGATGTCTGACAGAAAACCACAAAATTCTGTAAAGCAATTATCCTTCAATTAAAAAAATTAAGTGGCAAAAAGAGCAAAAAAAAAAAAGTGATTTTTAAACTATGTCATATTGTGGCTTTACATACAATAACAGGTAATCTGGACACATCTAAATCATTGTGAGTATACATCCTGAAATTTTTCATAATTTGAAAACCTATCTTCAATTATTTCTGCTTCTATTCAGTAACCGTTATAACTAGTGAAAGCATTCAACTTCTTAAAAGGCATGATGCCACTATGTATTTTTAAATACTAGATACGCGAGCAATCATACAAGTTATAGTAAAAAATTAAATTACTAACAAGGTGTATCTTACCTCATATAGAGTGATGACACCATAGGTTTGAATTGGTTCTCGCCATTGAAGGAATATCTTCTCTTCAAAGGTACTTCCTTGGATGGATTCAGTAAGAACAGCACCTGGAACTAGAAGTGGGGGAAATCGATATGTATTTCAGTTAAAAAAAAAAAAAAAAAAGGAAAGAAAGAAAGAAAAGTTTTTCTAGACTTGATAGGTTTTTAACTCTCTATTGAGTCAAAAGATTATATTAATAGATATATTCCACTTTCTTGCAAAAACCTGGAATTTAAAACCATTTTGGCTATACTGTCTTTATAAAGAAAAGAATTTCATCCCATTTTTCTCTAAAATGTTTGAATCAGACAATTCAAGTCTTGTAAATAAACTTTTTTTATTTTTGTAAATAAACTTTTTTTTATTGTTCAGAAATGAAGAAGGATGTGGAATGATGGGAATTCCTACACAGTAACTCATGAGAATGTAAACTGGTGTAGCCACTTTGGAAGATGGTTAAGCATAGATAAACCACCATATGACTCAGCAACTTTACTCCTAGGTATATATCCAAGGGAACTGAAAAGACTGGTCGGTCGAAGGCTTGTACACAAATATTAAGAGGAGCACTATTCATAATAACCAAAGAGGAGAAACAACCCAAGTCAGCTCAAGATTTGATAAACACATCTCAATAACGTTTAAAAGATGGGGCTAGAGAATGTTTTGTTAGCTGGTGGAGGGTATGAGGAGCCCTTAAGAGTTGCTGAGATTGTGCCAACTGGAAAGACTGACCAGCATCTCAAGAGGACACAAGGTTGGACATATTTGTTTGGTTGATGGGCTACCTATAGAGGGAGGATATTGACAGCTACTCGAAACAGAACTAAGTGGGGTGTAGCAGAAAAAATATCACTGATTCAGATGGGAGGCCTGGGCTCTGATTTAAGACTTTCCAGGGATTAAACAGTGAAATCTGGGCAATGCACTGACCCTTCTTAGTTTTCAGATGTTTCATTTCTAAAATGAGGAAGTTGGAATAAGTTGATCCCTAATTCCAAAACTCTAAATATGTATATATATATGAAAATAGTTACAGTTGTTCCAGATTGAAGGAATTGATGTGAAACTACAGTGAAGCAAAGAAACAAGATATTTAAGGAGTGATGATACTGGTGAATTCCAAGAAAATTTGGATTCTGGGCTCTGAGACTAAAATGTTCCACACAGTCAGAAGCCGGACTAGGATGGGCCAAACCAGAGAAAGCTCGACTCATTCTCTTCTCCTTGACCTTGACAGTGTTTATTTTGACGTCATCAGGTTCCTAAAAGTATCAAGATGATTATGATGTGTGTGGTTTTACTGCTTTATGATAATCTTCTGACTTCAAAATGTGTATTAATTTATGCAGGGCTTCCCTGGTGGCTCAGACAGTAAAGAATCCACCTGCAATGCAGCAGACCCGGCTTCGATGCCTGGGTTGGGAAGTTCCCCTGGAGAACGGAATAGTTATACACTCCAGTCTTACCTGGAGAATCCCACAGACAGAGGAGCCTGGCTGGCTATAGTCCATGGGGTCACAAAGAGTCGGACACGACTGAGCAGCTAACACTTTGACTTTCATTAATCTTTTTTTTTTTTTTTTAAACTTTACATAACTGTATTAGCTATGTACAGGTGCAAGGAGGGCAAAAACTTAGAAAAAACAAATCTTTGATTTAATTCAATTAGTATAAATGGGAGTAAAATTTTAAAAAGAGATTGTCAAAATGATGTTGCACAGAGGGTATCTTAAAAGGATAAACTTAATAAAATGTACTGGAGGCCTTGTAACCGTGAAAATGTTAACAACAGGAAAACCTAAATAGGATTCATATAATTGCTTTTAGGTCAAGAACAGATCAAGTGATTAAAATAAAATAGCAGAAAGGTTAGTTAAATTAGGAAGATAGCACTTCATGGGAACTTAGGTCTGGCACTGGTTTTTAGAAGTTGTAGAAATTCATGATTTGGAGTACAGAACCATAATATATCTAAGTTTGTGGAATTGAGCCCTGTCTAGTGACACTCATAACAGCAATAAAAATACATCTTTCCCACATATTTTCTCATAAAATAAATGATATTTCAACAAAATTATTATATTATAATAAAACTCACAATGTACAATGAATTGTAGCCTTTATTAGTGGCAGATAGTGACACTTCAGTTTTTTTTCTTAGAGCTCAGTATTATCCATTTTTCTCTTTCTGTTCTTTTCTGTCTTTTTTGAAGTCTTTTTTCTTTTGTTCTTGTTAAGAAATATAATTTGAAATCAAAGTTTTTCTAATTAACTGGATGCTGGTATGCTATGAAAACAATAGGTTTTTGTTTGGAAGTCATGCATGCCCAACTCCAGGGACTAGCAAGCTACTTTAAACACACTAATGGATAAGTAACTTATTCTAACCTCATGTTTCAACAGCACTTAACAGAATTCTCCGTTCATGTCAATTTGAAACCTCAAAGTTTCGGTGGGTTCACGCCTCAGCATAACATCTCTTATCTCTACGAAAGACTGAATTTGACATTCCACTCATACGATGGAAAACTACTGCTGATTTAAGCCTGAATTAAAGGATTATTAGCAAACTTTACTCTTCTATTTAATGACTAACAAAGTATTTTGAGTGCTTATTGCCTACTCAATATCATCCATATTGCTATAGAAAAAAAAATAGATGGCTTCTTCTCTCAAGTAGTTTACAGTTAAGAGGGGAAAATCACGTGTAATATAATGAGAGAATAAGTAAGGGTCAAGAGAAGCTGCTTTGATCCGTTACAACAACAATAATAACACTCACCTATTAAAGACTCTTCTCTTCAACCACAAACAGCCCTGGATGAAAATGCCTTCTAACCCTAAAATGCTGGAGAACTGTATGATTCTTGCTTCTCAGACAAGGAAATTAAGGCTCAGATATTTAAAGATCTTGTCAAGTGCAATAAGGTCAGAGGATGTGGAGAATAAAGGTGGGAAGAGTTGGAGACAGCTTCATGAAGGACCTGAAACTGAGGAGCACTCTGGAGGGTAGTGGAGGAGGTGGAATGGAGGCAGCCAGGTGGGAGGGATGTGCAGAGGAGAACAGACTGTGGGGGGTGCTCAGAATGCGAGGGGTGTGCACGTACGACCCATGCCCAGAGGACTGCTCTGCAGGATGCCCTGTGTGGTAGAAGAGGCTCCCAGTTCTACAGTCTGAACCAGGAACACCAAGGACCTTGACGATCCAGATTTGGGCAGGGAGAGTCACTGATGGCTCTTGTGGAGACAGTGAGGTGATAAAAAGGTATTTTACATATAAGTTTAGTGAGTGGGTAGGGGGCCCTGGAATGGGAGAAGTCGGGACCACAAAGAAAGGTCAGAAACTACTACAGAAGTTTCAGAATAAAATAGTGAGATCTGGATGTAGGCAGTGGAAGTTGAGAGAAAAGAACAATCTATCAACATAGTAAGTGAAGTAAGTCAGACAAAGACAAACATCACATGATATCATTTACATGTGGAATTAAAAATAAATGATACATATGAACTAAGCGACAAAACAGAAGAAGACTCACAGACAGAAACCAAACTTATGCTACCAAAGGGGAAGGAGGGAGCGGGAAGAGATAAAGTTAGGAAGTAGAGATGAACACACACACACTACTGTATATAAAATAGATAAACAACAGGGACTTGCTGTAGAGCACAGGGAACTATACCTAATATCTTGCAATAACCTATGATGGAAAAGAATCTTAACAAGAATATATACCTATATTAATATATATTCAGTTGTATATATACTTGTATATACACATTGTTAGCCTCAGGTGTACTGCAGAGTTTTATATATATATATCATATATTTATGATTTATGATATATTTATGTTTATTTATATAAACACATATATTTATTTATATATATCTCTCTCTTTATATAAATAAAACTCTGCAGTACACCTGAAGCTAGCATTGCAAATTAACTAGACTTCAATTTAAAATATAGTTTGAAAAAACCCTCAAGGCAGAAAGATAAAATAGACAGTAATATCACTGTTCATATTAATAAGGCTTCTAGAATACTAATGATCTACTACTAAGTACTCCAGAAGTACTCTGACACATATTAATAGAAGTCTATTTATTGACATCTTGGTTATTGAGGTAATATTCAATTACATTGTTCCTATGGAAAAGAATGACTATTACTTGACCACTGACCTCATGTGGTAATTTCTTAGCACTGTGCTGAAGAGCAAAGGCAGCCTCTATCTGGGGCTGAATTTTAATCTGAATTATGAAAAATGTTTCAGAATGCCATATGAATAAGTCCTTCAGATAATCTAATACCCAAACAACACCTCAGTCCCAACATGATCACAAAATTTGAATGAAGAACTATTCGGAGCCATGTAGGATTATCGTATGTAGAAAACTAATTATGTGACATAAAAATTAAAACAAGCCTCTGTATCTTTGTCTTCACCTTTTTTAATCAGTGTTTCAGCAGATGCAGCACAGACACATGTTATTCAACATGGTAAGCAATTTTCTTCCATTTTCATTGTAAAGATCTCAGTTAGAAAGAAACACAAGCTGCATTTTTGAAAGACTGCATGTTTCACATAAACACATCACTTCAAAGTACTCACGATCTTCATCCGTCTGTACTACGAGCTCCTGGCTCTCCTTCCGCCCCTCCGGATTCATGAGGATGAGCTTCACGCTGACGTTGGTGTAGGGCGAGAGGTTGGTGATGGTGTGTTGGGGGTGTGAGTTTTCTGTGTCCCAGCTCACTTCCTCTCGCACCTGTTCCTGCCCTCCAACTTTGTAACAGTAGTGGACTGTGAGGTTGTAGCTATGGCAACGGGTCACGTTATACCCAAAGGGCTCCCAGCGGATGGTGATCTGTCGAGATTTGACTTCCACGACTTCCAGCTTCCTTGGGCCACGCATGGGATCTAAGGAGGAAAAGAAAGAAAAAGAAAACATAAGAGAAAAGGATAATAAAAGTTCTGGTGAAGCCTAGGTGCCACAGATAATTATATTGGTCTCCAATATCTTGTTTTCTCTTCTTCCATATGAATAAACTCTCTACAACTTAGCTGGGCATAGCGCCACCCAGAATAAAGACTACAATTTCCATCCTCTTAAGCAGTGAAGTCTGATCCTTGAACCCAAGTTTTGGTGGATGGCATACAAGGTGAGGTGTCAGGAATGGTTTCTGGGGGGGTCTCCTTGAGAGGAAGGGGCTCCCCATCTTTGTTCCTCCTTCTGTCCTTTTAGCTTGACTTATTAGGACAGCTTGCACGACCATGATGCACTTAAACATGAAGAATTCAAAGCAATGACAACAAAGAAGTAGGGTTCCTGGTAATCACGGGGTTACCATATGAGCCCTGAATGGTCTACTCCCAACATTTTCATTAGAGGGAAATACAATGCTTTTATTTAAGGCTCTTTCCTCTGGGGTTCTGATACACAAAACTAATCTTCATGCTAACTGATGCATATACTTTTTATCTTTTTAAATTAATTCATAATTATGGAATTAGAAAACATAAAAGTAAAAGCTTGCAAATTCAGCATGAAATACAATGATTAAAGAGTATAAACTTCTGAGCAGAACTCTAGCCTTTTCAGATTTTGATTTACAGAGAATTCCACACAGTCACTACTGAAGTAATTCTTTCCTACCCCTGATCAGGTCTCAGTGTTGTTCCTCAGCCCAAGCTCCAGGGACAGAGTTTGGAGCTTAGAAATCTAAATGATTTGCAGGAATATGAGCATTCTGATTGGCTTAAGAGAAAGAATAGATACGGAGAAAGCTTTTTCATGCATATTTATTTTTTAATGAAGTACAGTTGATTTACAATGTTGTGGTAATTTCTGCCATATAGAAAAGTGATTTAGTTATACATATATATTCTATTTTTATATTCTCTTCCATTATGGTTTCTCACAGGATATTGAATACAGTACCCTGTGCTATACAGTAGCACTTTGTTATTTATGAGAAAGCCTAAACTTATTAATGGAAATGATGATGAAAATACAATAATACTAATTATAAAACATATACTGAGCCCTATGATATACCTTGCATCTTTCTAAGAAGTTTACCTTTTATGGGTTTGCTGCTGCTGCTGCTGCTGCTAAGTTGCTTCAGTCGTGTCCGACTCTGTGCGACCCCACGGACTGCAGCCTACCAGGCTTCTCCATCCGTGGGATTCTCCAGGCAAGAACACTGGAGTGGGTTGCCATTTCCTTCTCCAATGCATGAAAGTGGAAAGTGAAAGTGAAGTTGCTCAGTCGTGTCTGACTCTTATGGGTTTGGGGAGCACCTAATCTAAAATATTTACTTTAGTATATCCATACGTTCAGTTGATCCATATATTTTGATTTCTGTTTTCCTGAAGGTGGTTACCATTTATGACCTATGAAGAGATCTATAACTGGAAAGGGGAAATACCCATGAAAACTGGAGAAATAACAGCTACCGTGTCCTGTGTGTGCACTTCCTACATATGGGTTGTTTGTATATATAATCTCCACTCCTTAACAATCCAGTTTTTCCCAAGATAGAAATGAAAACATTGTGACCATGATGGGGTCAACAAGTTGCCCAAGGTCAAGGACTGACCATGGCTCTGCATTTGTATGTTTGACAATGAAACATATGCTGTTGCCACTGTACTGTAGAGTGTCCACCAAAATAAGGAGAATCAGATTTAAAAAAAAAAATCACATGTTAAGACCCGTAAAACTCCACCAGAAACAAGATCAAGGGATGTAAACTAGAATAAAGTCCTGTGATTGTAACCTTGGGACAAAAGTGCTGGAAAGAACCCTTCCCCCTACTCCCTCTGCTTCCATGGAAGCTGGGCTCCAGGGCACATTCCCCAGCCTTGGTTTTCCAGACAACCACACCTATAATTTTTAGCCACCATAAACCTGTCTGGACTATCACTGATGTTCATATCTTGCTTTTCATTGTGTGTAAATACCTTGTTTTCTCCATTATTTAGGGCCTAGAGAGAACTTAGGGAACCCCCTTTTCTTGTGGTCTTCAACAAATGAAACGATTCATGTGAAATAATGTTCTGGGTTTGCATTTGTGAGATGGGGTTTATCTGCCAGTTATCTGTTCAAACCCTAACACAAGGTTAATCATGACCATTCATGCTACTCTGTGCTATAATAACTCTAGGAACCAAGGACAAGTGAGGAAAAATTTCCCTGGAGAATCTTGAGTGGAAGATGCTCATGGAACATTCCATTTTACTGAATCAATTTTTTCATATTTAAATTACTAGTGTTCGGGAAAATATAACAAATAAGTTACCTAGTGATAACACTGAAGGTGTTTTCCAGTCTACTGACTTTTGACCATCTAAAGGCAATGTCTAATTTTATATAATGCTTCATTAGTTGAATGCTTACAAAAACTTTTAATACACTCCAGATCCCTTATATAAACAGATTAACGTGCATCTATTCACTCCTTTCCCTATTAATCACAAGTCTCCACAAGGACTGTTCTAAAGCACTTTTCCAAGGTTTTCATCAATTTTACTTACTAAATGACTAAATGCTTCAGATATTAATTTCAACAAGCAGTGCAGTTATAACTTAATTTCACTAGAAAAACTACTTTCTCCTGCAGAAGTAAGCCTGCATCATTTTAATACTCCTTAGCCAAGAAGAACACACACTTGTGAATTAAGCACCAGGATAAAACAACGAAGGCTCTGTCTACTGGTCAAGCTGTCTTGAAGTTCATGCTCTCTTCCCGTCTGTTATTACCTCTCAGAATCACATCATGGTAAAGTGATGACTTCCTGTAAACTCGCCAAGTCAAACAGCTAAGCCTAGCACAACCAACCATCTCTATGACCAAGTCCCCAGAGTCCCAATTGTCACAAATGGTATTAAGAGACCAGAGATGGAGGCTGTGTGAGTCCTGAGTCTTATATGGAAGCAGGGTTGTCCAGACTGGTTTGCATCTTGTTCCTGATTAGTGCAAACAAAACAATCTTGCAGAAGCTTTTCCAAACAGAATATTTCTTTTCTTAAATATTTTAATTTTGGACTTCCCTGGTGGAGCAGTGGATAAGAATCCACCTGCCAATTCAGGTGACATGGGTTCAATCCCTGGTCTGGGAAGATTCCACATGCCTCAGCAACTAAGCCCGTGCGCCACAACTACTGAGCCCGTGCACCACAAATACTGAAGCCTGTATGCTCTAGGTCCAGCGAACCACACCTCATTAGCCCCTGCGCCTCAACTACTGAAGCCCATGTGCCTAGAGCCCGTGCACTACAACGAGAGAAACCACTGCAACGAGCAGCCCTCACACCACAACCAGAGAGCAGGCCCTGCTCTCCAAAACTAGAGAAAGCCCGCACACAGCAATGAAGACCCAGCACAGCCAAAAGTAAATAAATAAATTTGCTCCTCGAATAGGAGAAGCTGTCCTGGAGGTGACAAAAAAACAATCTTCTGTAACGACGAATGCCACTGGAGGTGGTCGTAGGAGCCTTGGGTACTAATCTGAGTCCAGTTACTCACTCGCTATGAAATTCAGGGAGTGTCTTCAATTTGCTGAACCACATTTTGTGTGCTTGCTCAGTCACGAAGTGGTGTCCAACTGTTTGAGACGCTATGAACTGTAGTCTGTCCATGGGATTTCCTAGGCAAGAATACTGGAGTGGGTTTCCATTCCCTTCTCAAGGGGATATTCCCGACCCAGGGATCGAACCCAGGTCTCCTGCATTGCAGGCAGATTCTTTGCCATCTGAGCCACCAGGGAAGCCAGATGACAGGGAAGTAAGTCATAGTCACTAGTTGGGGAATATATGTCTATCCTTTCTCACAATGCTAAAGATGTTTTGGAGGACGTGGGTGGATTCCAAGGCCAGTAACTTCTCTTCACAATCCCTTTGCCCTCAGCGGAATGGGTACCGGAAGGCATCGTTGGCACCAGTCACGAGGCCAGGGGGCGCAGTTTGGGCCCATGGGCTCACAATAAGTGACCAGAGCGGTATCCCTGAGGAGCGTGGTGGCTGTCACGCCTGAAGCTTCAGCAGGGAGTTCTCACTGGTTTCCCTGCCAGCGCCACTGGCAGCATCTTCCCCTCTGTTCTCTTGCTGCCACGTTGAGTCGGGTTTCAAGCACAGACACCTGACACTTGCAGCCCTGACCTGAGGGACCAGTGAGCTGGTTCTGGCCTCCTGCACTCTGGCAATCCTATTTAGCCGGGGACCCTGCCTCCTCATGTAGCCGGTCCTGTTCTTCCACGGGTAAGGGCAGAAACTGAGTGATAGGATCAATTTCCACTGCAGGTTCAATTCACAGCTCGTTTCTCTGGAACCCTGCCCTTTACCTTTCATTACGACTACACTGCTTTTTCAGAAACTCAATTTCAGAAGCTGTGAGATACATCTGGGTGTAATTTTAGAATCCTGTCATTGATAATCAAAAACACAGATTACAAACCGAGGCTCCTGCTAACAGGTTTCTCTTTTCTGCCTCTTCATGGACTTTCCAGAGGTCTATTGCAATAAAAGGAATGATACCCAGAATGGCAGGGTGGGTCCCTTCTGGCATCTTCAGCTACTAAACTTCTGCCTCGCCAGTCACACAAAAGAAGGTGACAAAATAATAAAGGAACAGCTTTATTTACTTTGCTGTACAGTTAAATCAGAGCAAAGGCTTGTTTAACTGATGCTATGTTGGCCTTCCAAGTTATTTAATATTCCTAAGCAGCAAAGACACAGACGGTAAAGAATCTGCCTGCACTTCAAAAGACCCAGGTTTGATCCCTGCCTTGGGAAGATCCCTGGAGTAGGAAATGGCAATGCATTCCAATATTCTTGCCTGGAAAATTCCATGGACAGAGGAACCTGGCAGGCTACAGTCCATGGGATCACAAAGAGTTGGGTAAGACTTAGCAATTAAACAACAACAACAACAAAACAAAAACAAAAATAGTACTAAATTAATAGCTGAGAAAACAGTCTTATTGAATAATGAAGGAAAGGGCAGCCATGCCAGGCCTCACATAGAAGCAAATTCCTCCCATATTTCTTGGTTTAGGATGGATGCATTCTTTACCATATCTTTTCTGTATTACAAGTGCTGGTTTGTACTCAGCCTAAATCCTAAAGGTAAGTAACCTTGCTGGGAACTGGACTCTCCATGTATCAATCCTATTGATCAATCTAATTTGATTGCAGATGAAAGCAGGAATTTCTATTCATGATTTACGGGAAATGTAAAGATGATCTTACATAAGAAATGATGAGGACACAGACAAAGGTGCGAATGCAGACCCTCTCAGGCAAGAGGGTGGGGCTGAACCCACACTCTGAACGTGAGCGATGGCTGACAGCCTGGAGGGGCAGCTACCTATGCTTCAGGTGACCCTAAGTGACCCTAAGAGAGCATGCTGTGCACATGCTGTTTAGTTTTTGGTTTGCACATTACAAAACCTCCAGTAAAAGAACACAAATTTGGCTTTTGGTTAGTCATTTTTGGTGTCTTATTTCAGGATAGTGTCACCGAGACTTTTAGAATATTTTTTTTTTTAAGAATTTTAAGATTTAATATACTTAAGAGTTAGTTGAATGGGAGCTGGAAAAAAAGATGGAATAAATGATTCACTATTGACAATCTTCCACAATAAAGAAGTGTTGGCATTGATAACAGACTCATTGACAGTAATGTTTCTCATAATTTATTCTGCCTGAATTGATTAACTTTTCAGAATAAGGCTAGGAGTCCAACAGTGGTTGAAAGATGTTCTTCTTTCAAGTACAAAGTGTTCTTTTCTGGTATTAATTTAAGGTTTTAAAATTTTCAAGTAATAAGTTTTTTAAAAAAAGCACATTGAAAAGTACAACATACAACAGTCGCCTGTGTACCTACTAATATCAAATATTAACATTGGTGTTTTGCCTCAGAGCACTTTTGATTAAAGAAATAAAATACTGCTGATATAAATCCTTTCCATGGTCCTGTAGGCTACCTCAAGGTTATTATACATCACTCTCAGACATGGTTTTATACTTTTATTACAAGTGTCCAGGATGCCTAAGATTTTACCCAAATGCTACCATTCTCTGCAGATTGATGGGTTCCACATCAGCCAAGTTGAAATTCACAGATCTGGCTTAGATCTACAGATGGATCATATAGATCATTTTAACTGATCTAAATCAAATGTATACATGTATCATATATGCAGATCAAATTCCACTGAGGAAATTAACTGTAGTTTACTTATGTATTCCCTCCCGAGGAGCAGACAGGTTGAGCCCACACGTTGCCTATTACAAGGGGTGAAGAGTGAGCACTGGTAACACCTGGCAGCTCATTTAGAAATACACATGCTCGAGCCCCACCTCCAATGGCCAGAAGCAGAATCTTCCTTTGCACATTAAAGTCTGAGAAACTCTGACTTAGAGGAGTGTTTTTTATTTTATTTTTATTTTTTAATATAAATTTATTTATTTTAATTGGAGGCTAATTACTTTACAATATTGTATTGGTTTTGCCATACATCAACATGTATCCGCCATGGGTGTACACGTGTTCCCCATCCTGAACGCCCTTCCCTCCTCCCTCCCCATACCATCCCTCTGGGTCATCCCAGTGCACCAGCCCCAAGCATCCTGTATCATGCATTGAACCTGGACTGGTGATTCATTTCACATATGGTATTATACATGTTTCAATGCCATTCTCCCAAATCATCCCACCCTCGCCCTCTCCCACAGAGTCCAAAGGCCTGTTCTAAACATCTGTGTCTCTTTTGCTGTCTCGCATACAGGGTTATCGTTACCATCTTTCTAAATTTCATATATATGCATTAGTATACTATATTGGTGTTTTTCTTTCTGGCTTACTTCACTCTGTATAATAGGCTCCAGTTTCATCCACCTCATTAGAACTGATCCAAATGTATTCTTTTTAATGGCTGAGTAATACTCCATTGTGTATATGTACCACTGCTTTCTTATCCATTCATCTGCTGATGGACATCTAGGTTGCTTCCATGTCCTGGCTATTATAAACAGTGCTGTGATGAACACTGGGATACACATGTCTCTTTCAATTCTGGTTTCCTGGGTGTGTATGCCCAGCAGTGGGATTGCTGGGTCATATGGCAGTTCTATTTCCAGTTTTTTAAGGAATCTCCACACTGTTCTCCATAGTGGCTGTACTAGTTTGCATTCCCACCAACAGTGGAAGAGGGTTCCCTTTTCTCCACACCCTCTCCAGCATTTATTGCTTATAGACTTTTAGATAGCAGCCATTCTGACTGGCATGAAATGGTACCTCATTGTGGTTTTGATTTGCATTTCTCTGATAATGAGTGATGTTGAACATCTTTTCATGTGTTTGTTAGCCATCTGTATGTCTTCTTTGGAGAAATGTCTGTTTAGTTCTTTGGCCCATTTTTTGATTGGGTCGTTTATTTTTCTGGAATTGAGCTACAGGAGTTGCTTGTATATTTTTGAGATTAATTCTTTGTCAGTTGCTTCATTTGCTATTATTTTCTCCCATTCTGAAGACTGTCTTTTCACCTTGCTTATATTTTCCTTTGTTGTGCAGAAGCTTTTAATTTTAATTAGGGTCCCATTTGTTTATTTTTACTTTTATTTCCAATATTCTGGGAGGTGGGTCATAGAGGATCCTGCTGTGATTTATGTCGGAGAGTGTTTTGCCTATGTTCTCCTCTAGGAGTTTTATAGTTTCTGGTCTTACGTTTAGATCTTTAATCCATTTTGAGTTTATTTTTGTGTATGGTGTTAGAAAGTGTTCTAGTTCCATTCTTTTACAAGTGGTTGACCAGTTTTCCCAGCACCACTTGTTAAAGAGATTGTCTTTTCTCCATTGTATAGTCTTGCCTCCTTTGTCAAAGATAAAGTGTCCATAGGTGCGTGGATTTGTCTCAGGGATTTCTATTTTGTTCCATTGATCTATATTTCTGTCTTTGTGCCAGTACCATACTGTCTTGATGACTGTGGCTTTGTAGTAGAGCCTGAAGTCAGGCAGGTTGATTCCTCCAGTTCCATTCTTCTTTCTCAAGATTGCTTTGGCTATTTGAGGTTTTTTGTATTTCCATACAAATTGTGAAATTATTTGTTCTAGCTCTGTGAAGAATACCGTTGGTAGCTTGATAGGGATTGCATTGAATTTATAGATTGCTTTGGGTAGTATACTCATTTTCACTATAGTGATTCTTTCCATCCATGAACACAGTATATTTCTCCATCTGTTAGCGTCCTCTTTGATTTCTTTCACCAGTGTTTTATAGTTTCTATATATAGGTCTTTTGTTTCTTTAGGTAGATGTATTCCTAAGTATTTTATTCTTTTCATTGCAATGGTGAATAGAATTGTTTCCTTAATTTGTCTTTCTGTTTTCTCATTATTAGTGTATAGGAATGCAAGGGATTTCTGTGTGTTGATTTTATATCCTGCAACTTTACTGTATTCATTGATTAGCTCTAGTAATTTTCTGGTGGAGTCTTTAGGGTTTTCTATGTAGAGGATCATGTCATCTGCAAACAGTGAGAGTTTTACTTCTTCTTTTCCAATTTGGATTCCTTTTATTTCTTTTTCTGCTCTGATTGCTGTGGCCAAAACTTCCAAAACTATGTTGAATAGTAGTGGTGAAAGTGGGCACCCCTGTCTTGTTCCTGACTTTAGGCGAAATGCTTTCAATTTTTCACCATTGAGGATAATGTTTGCTATGGGTTTGTCATATATAGCTTTTATTATGTTGAGGTATGTTCCTTCTCTTCCTGCTTTCTGGAGAGTTTTTATCATAAATGGATGTTGAATTTTGTCAAAGGCTTTCTCTGCATCTATTGAGATAATCATATGGCTTCTATTTTTCAATTTGTTAATGTGGTGTATTACATTGATTGATTTGCGGATACTGAAGAATCCTTGCATCCCTGGGATAAAGCCCACTTGGTCATGATGTATGATCTTTTTAATGTGTTGTTGGATTCTGATTGCTAGAATTTTGTTAAGGATTTTTGCAACTATGTTCATCAGTGATATTGGCCTACATAATGATCAAAGGATCAATCCAAGAAGAAGATATAACAATTATAAATATATATGCACCCAACATAGGAGCACTGCAATATGTAAGACAAATGCTAACAAGTATGAAAGGGGAAATTAACAATAACACAATAATAGTGGGAGACTTTAATACCCCACTCACACCTATGGATAGATCAACTAAACAGAAAATTAACAAGGAAACACAAACTTTAAGTGATACAATAGACCAGTTAGACCTAATTGATATCTACAGGACATTTCACCCCCAAACAATGAATTTCACCTTTTTCTCAAGTGCACATGGAGACTTCTCCAGGATAGATCACATCCTGGGCCATAAAGCTAGCCTTGGTAAATTCAAAAAAATTGAAATCATTCCAAGCATCTTTTCTGACCACAATGCAGTAAGATTAGATCTCAATTACAGGAGAAAAACTATTAAAAATTCCAACATATGGAGGCTGAACAACACGCTGCTAAATAACCAACAAATCACAGAAGAAATCAAAAAAGAAATAAAATATGCATAGAAATGAATGAAAATGAAAACACAACAACCCAAAACCTGTAGGACACTGTAAAAGCAGTGCTAAGGGGAAGGTTCATAGCAATACAGGCACACCTCAAGAAACAAGAACAAAGTCAAATAACCTAACTCTACACCTAAAGGAACTAGAAAAGGAAGAAATGAAGAACCCCAGGGTTAGTAGAAGGAAAGAAATCTTAAAAATTAGGGCAGAAATAATGCAAAAGAAACAAAAGAGACCATAGCAAAAATCAACAAAGCCAAAAGCTGGTTCTTTGAGAGGATAAATAAAATTGACAAACCATTAGCCAGACTCATCAAGAAACAAAGGGAGAAAAATCAAATCAATAAATTAGAAATGAAAATGGAGAGATCACAACAGACAACACAGAAATACAAAGGATCATAAGAGACTACTATCAACAATTATATGCCAATAAAATGGACAACATGGAAGAAATGGACAAATTCTTAGAAAAGTACAATTTTCCAAAACTGAACCAGGAAGAAATAGAAAATCTTAACGGACCCATCACAAGCATGGAAATTGAAACTGTAATCAGAAATCTTCCAGCAAACAAAAGCCCAGGTCCAGACGGCTTCACAGCTGAATTCTACCAAAATTTAGAGAAGAGCTAACACCTATCCTACTCAAACTCTTCCAGAAAATTGCAGAGGAAGGTAAACTTCCAAACTCATTCTATGAGGCCACCATCACCCTAATACCAAAACCTGACAAAGATGCCACAAAAAAAGAGGAATGTTTTTTAGAATGCAGGTTGGGCCCTCGGGTCTTAAGACTAGTAAGGAATATTAGTGGTAAAGAACCCGCCTGCCAATGCAGGAGACCTAAGAGATGTGGGTTTGATCCCTGGGTCAGAAAGATCCCCTAGAGGGAGAAATGGCATCCCACTCCAGTATTCTTGCCTGGAGAGTCCCAGGGACAGAGGAGCCAAGCGGACTATAGTCCATGGGGTCACAAAGAGTTGGATACAACTGAGCGCACACACACACAAACACACACACACACAAAGAAACTAAAACATTCAAATGCATTTTAAGTTAGAAGGTGAGGACTGTGCAGTTTTTGTTCTGGTTTACATACACACATTCTTGTGAATTTACAGGTGTGTGTTTGACTATGTCCACAATGTAAAATACATTTCATACTGCAGCAGAAGAGTGAGAAGAGCACACTGCTGGAGAACTTTTTCCCTGGGGGCGCCAGGAGATATATATATATATATATATATATATATATATATATATATACACACACACACATACACACACACCTAGAGAAATTCTTCCCTGGGGGCACAAGGAGATATGCACTCCTAGAGAAAGTCTTCCCTGGGGGTGCCAGGAGATATGTACAGAAATGTTCTTAGCAGCACTGTTGACAAAAGAATAAGAGAAAAAACACAGAAACAACCTAAATATCTACTGAGTAGAAAACAGACAGATAATCATACAATGGCAAAGTATTCTCTAGTGATTATGAATGAAACAATAATGAATTGTGGAAATACAGAATTGAGTGAAAAATTCAAGTCACAGTAGAGAACTATGATATAATTTTATAACACTGAAAAACCAGCAAAAGGGAATTAAAGCATACATATATGTTAAAACCACTTAAGTGAAGAAAGAAGAGAAAAACAGGACAAATATCCATGGAAACTCAGGATACTGGTGACCTCAGTCCTAGAGGCAGGGGAATAAAATGAGAAGCAAACAGATGCAGAGGTTCTAAGGAGGCTCTATTTTTAAGCCAAGGAGTCAGTTAATGTTTCTATGTAGCATAATTTATGTAGATGACATATATTCTTTTGTTTATGTCAAATACAGATAGTGAAGGACAGGGAAGCCTGGCATGCTGCAGTCCATTGGGCCACAGAGTCAGACATAACTTAGCGACTGAAAAACAACAGCATAATAATTTAAAAGAAGGTTATCACAGGAAGGCATGAATATCCCAGAAAATCTGTTGGCTCTTTGAACTTCTCTTCCTGCAGGACAGTCTACCCTTGGTTCTTAGGAGAGAAAGACTGCGGTTTCTGACAGCCAGACCTAAGGGAAGCAGGATAACATCTCACTGAAGACGTTCTGGATATTCACCCATGGCTGGGAGCCTTTGACCTTAAGAGCTTTATGGAGCCATGTATTCACATGTGTAACGGGCATCTCACCAGCGATGCTTTTGGCCCAGACACCAGACCCCTGGATCCTGCAGGCTGAGTCTCAGGCCTGGCTCAGCCACTCAGGGGACAGGTGTTGCTTCTCCTGACCCCGACCCCAGCTCTGAACCTCACCCTGTTTCATTCCTGGAGTCTCAGAGAGGCCTAAAGCAGAGCTCAGGACGGCCACGTGAGGAGGGAAGAGCATGAGCAAGGTGACCGTCCAAGGCCACAGCTGACCCATTTGGTACATGTTTGTGTACACGGTGTACACATGTTGTACATGTTCTGACCTATGTTTGTGTACAACAGAAAAGCACCCCTTCCTTAAGGCACGTACTGTCATCTGCTGGAAAACTGCATAAGAATCATATAAATCTATGGGGTTTGTGCAATGAATGGGCCCTGCATGCTTACACCGTGCACATTCTGCACAACCGTACACTGTGGTCCTGCTGGAAAGAGTGTGTGTAGGTGTGTGTGTATCTATGTGGGTATATTTGTGTGCTGTTCAAAAACATGCAAGTTCCATGACCAAAAAGATATAGGCATGCGGCATGCACTGAGAGTTCTGAAGAAATTTAACAGATCGTTTCAAAACTTAAGATAAAGCAGGTGTGCAGAACAGGATATGCTGTGTGCATGTTGACAGAGGTATGTGGATTTTTTTCAGCAAACAAATACCACTTACTCGCTTACCCTTTAACCACAAATACTAACTTCAACAGCCATATAGCCACATACAGTACTTGAATTGAATTTTCATGAAGGTACCAGTTTTAGCTATTCCTCCCTAATCCTGTCTGTCCTTCATGACTTTCCTTTTTGATGGTATGTCTGAATCAATCTAAGGACTTCTAATTGATGCCCTCTTATCATAGGAACCAAATAAAAATGATTCCATGAGTAAGTCATTCCTGTCAAACAGGTCATAACCATTCTTGTTTTGCACACCAGTCAGGCAAATCTGTCTGTTGCATCCCAAATACCATTCTCCCTCCAAAATTAAGATCTTTGGTCTCACAGGTCCATACACATACAGTACTAGTCACCTTTTTTACCTGCAAAGAAGTAGTCTTCAATCCCTTTCTATCTTGATTCAAAATCAGTCTCTTTCATAACTATTTTTTCTTAGTTAAGAACTCTGAGGCTTCTAGACACCCACATTGTCAAAATCCTCATGTTCACAGGTTCATTATGTTTCTATATGTTTTCCTGTCTTCTGTAACAATCAAGTTCACTGACGACTGATCCCATGTCTAACACAAGTGCTTCATCCTAGAAGGAGCCTATGTTCACTAATCAATGCATTAGTTAAAAGGATGCTAACACAATATAATAAACACCAAGCATCTAGCTCAGTTCCTTTGTTTTCATAAGTCAATTCAGAAACCATCTCTTTTTCTGTGGTATTTACCAGTTTTCTATGAAAGGCCTTTCCAAGTTCTGCGCTGCGATTTGCATGTCTCTGTCTTACTTTCTGCTTTATAAACATGGCTCCCCTAACGATCAGAATGGTCCATTTCTGCCTCAGCTCCTTGGTGACATTTCCGAAGTGTAAAGTTCACGCCTGCGGGAAGAACACTGCTGCTATACAGTCAAATCCGAGTCTTCAGTTGTTCCGGTGCCCGGCAATGAACCAGCTGTAATTCATCCTATAGATGAACTTTACAAGAAACTGTTGTGTGAAATAGAAATGAGCTTCCAGTAAAAGACTTTCTTGGTATTTATTTCAGGCTCTATTAAAGGAGGAGGCAAGTGATTTTCACAGAGTTTTTCAGAACTGTCAAAAATTGGTTGAGAATGTGTATTGACCTTCTCTAACCCTCATAAAGCTGTGATGACCACAAAAAGGATCTTGCAAGTTTGGATCTGTTTATTTCATCCAGAGGAAAAGCGTACCCAGGCCAGTCACTGCTGGTTATGGAAGAATGTGATGAGTGTTGAAAAGAAGCCAATCGAATACCATTTTAGATTCACCCATAAGAACCATTCTCTCTAGTTGATACTAAGTAGAGAAATCTTATTTAAAACACTTTTTACCTGTTCAGAGCCTCCCACTTATTAATAATTCCTCCACCAGGGAATTGAACCCTGGCTCTCCCTTGGCAGTGAAAGCAGAATCCTAACCACTGACCACCAGGGCATTTGCTCAGCCATATTTTCCATCTTTAAGAAAAGAACTGTTCTTTAAGAAAAGAACAAGGAAACTGTCACAAATAAGGGTTTTTGGTTTTTTTTTTTTTAATATTACAGCTCATTCCTCACTCAACTTTTGAAAAGAAATCACAGTTCACTGATACATATTTATTTCCTTTTGAATTCGGTTAATTTGCCACAGAAACTTGTCTTAAAAAATTACAAACAACTATGCTTCCTTGAATATTTGCATATTTCTTAGGAGGGGCTTAAAAACTACAGAACATATTGGATAATCTTAATAAAGTAGATCACCCATTTGCCATTTAGTGTTAAAAATACTCAGGATTCTGACATACTGAAAATCAGACATTTTCGGGAGGATCTGCAGATAATACTTCTAATAAGTTATTAATATGATACCACATATCTTAGCTTTTTCAGCCATTTTGAAGTTGAATTCTATGGGGAGAGGAAGCCTGCTGAGCCTGTGGGGCAGACCTGGGGGCCGGCCTGTTGGCAGCAGAGGATGGACTGGGATGGGGAGAGCCTGGAGGGAGGGGTGCGAGGCTGGGTTCTCCCCAGAGGACCCGCTGGTGATGGCCAAGCCAGCCTGTACTAGAAGAACGGCAGCTCGGGAAACATCCTGGAGCCACACACCACGGAATGTCATCATTAGACGGTCAGGCGGAGGGTGGGACCAGGGGTAGGAAGACAGTCCTGCCAAGACAGGCCAGAGTCGAGGAGAGCTGGGGGTGTGATGGGCCTGACTGCTTGCCGCCTGAGCCATCCATGAGCAGACAGCGGGTATGGCCCTCAGGATAAACCTAAAGCTCAAGGTCGGGGGGAAGTGGGGAAGGATTTGGAGGTTACGTAACTGTTCAAGTCACTAACACAGATGGCGATTCCCAGGAAAAGTATTTAGAAAGAAGAGGGGGATAAAGCAAAAGAAAGCCTACATTAACTGGACCTCTTTTTGTTTTGATTTTATGTTTTCCTTTTAAGATTCTTCGCGGCATGTCCTCTCCCCTATGAAACTGACAGTAAAAAGATATTAAGAGTTATAATTTTTAAACCATTCACTCTTTGATATGTGCCACTTTCAACACATTATTTTACAATAGGCTTTGCTTGAATTTTAAAAGAAAAGATTTTCCTCAGGTGAAGAATTTTCAGCTATCAACTAGAGCCGACTGGTATGCGTATTTTTGTATTTGGTACCTACTTAATAGTTACACATTTTTAGAGAATGCCTCATTTAAATTCTAATGTATTTTAATAAGGAATTAAAGAAAATATCACCCCATATATGTATTTTTTTCCTAAATTACCCCTAGTGCTTGATTACTCCTCCACAATCAAAATCATGTCTTAAATATGAATGATACAAAACAAGACTACAGCCTGAACGTCTAACAGAGAGATTTTAGCTGCTTGTTTAAAATGACATACCTAGCTATTCAGTAATCACTTTATAATAACCCCTTTCATTTCCAAATCTACTTAGCCATCAGGCAGCACTGAGGAAAGAGCTGGCAACGGTTTTTACAACTGCACATTAGTTTTACATTTCATGACAAGCTAATTCTAGAGAGTTCCAAAGAGAGACAAGCTCCGGTCCTTGTGATTTTCTTCCCTTGTCGTGAAGGAAGCATGTGTCGAGCTGTAAAGGAAAGATAAAAGCCTACAGACATATACTTTTCACCTCATCCTCATGTCAGTGACAATTTGCCCCACTGTACCCAGGTGCCATGGTTCATATCTAAGTCAACAAGACGTCACCAGTCTGCCAACCGTGCTTCACCCCAAGCCAAAGACCTGCAGAGGTTCAGAATCCCAGCCACAACTGGACTCAGTCAGAGCATGATGGGGGGGTCTTCATAAATGAGGGTGGATTGGATTTAAATGCTGCACAAACACAACGCAGAACTTCAGCTTACTGTGTAAGGCAGAAAAAAAATCCAAAAGCGAAAGTGTCAGTCACTGAGTCGTGTCCGACTCTTTGGGACCCCAAGGACTCTATCTCTCCAGGCTCCTCTGTCCGTGGAATTCTCCAGGCAAGAACACTGGAGAGGGTTGCCATTTCCTTCTCCAGGGGATCTTCCTGATTCAGGGATCTAACCTGCATCTCCTGCATTGGCAGGCAGGTTCTTTACCATCTAAGCCACCAGAAAATATAATCACCCGGTACTAAAAATGACAAACATGCTTGGCCATTTCAAATTTGGTCCCACAAAAGGCATTTCAATGAAGACTAACCCAAGGCCATGCCTCATGATGCCTCTAATTAAATTCCAAACACCACCAAGAGTCAAACGTGGGTTTCTACAGCACCAAGCGGCTGAGAGAGTAAACTGATTTCCAAGACATTATTTAAGTCAATCGATGATCACACCTGAGCAATAAATACTTTAAGCTCTCAGTTTAAGCTTTGAAGGTTGCCATGAAAATCACCTGGGACGATGATAAACCACTGTATAAATCTCAGATTTGAGCAGCTCCATCCTTGCCAGGGAAGCAGAGACACAGATGTTGTTTATAATGTTGCACAGAAATAAATGGGATGTGCGATTTCATATATCAGTCTGAAGAAGACGTACCGGGACACTCCTGCTCTCGTGGCAGCCTGCTGCTGCTGACAGGCTGCACTAGTTGGCAGTCAGTAGCCCAACAGTGTGAGCTAAATCGAGAGGCTCACACAGGGCTTCACTGAGAGACCCAGACAAGACTGCATGGCCGCATAAATCCATGTTCAAGAGATGTCATCAATTAATGCTACATGGCTAAACAGCCAAGTTCATTTTTTTCTAAATGGATACATTCAGATACGTGTGATCAACCCGAGTCAAGGCATGTAGAATGCAATCAGAGTTGGCAAATTAATTCTCACGTGCAGAGATGGATAGATGAACAATGTCCTCCAGATCAACTGGTGGAATTCACTCAGAACTGCTCGGTGTGTTCAGGCCCAGAATGCACAGAAATAGCTCTCTTACCAGGCAATTATGCGATGACTGTTCTCAACATCTGGCAGCAACACAGAAGACAGCACAGATGCAAAAACTCAAAGACTTGAGATTAAAAGGTAACACACGAAAAGAAATTCACTTTTACTTTTTGGCTGAATCTTATTCTTTTTCTGTTTCCCTATACAACAGTACCAACACCCCCCACCCAAAAGAAAACCTCCACCATATCTCTATTCTCAAAAAGCCTATGACTGTTTTCCCTTGAATCTTACTTCTACCAATGACCTTGAACTGTATCTTATCCCTTCAACGCCAAGTCAGTTTGGTTGACCTGCCACATAATTTTAACAACAGCACACACGTTCTTATCCCAATGTAAACTTGCACTTATTGTACCCACTGCTAGACAGGGAGCCGGAGTATCTGGCTCTGGACCTAAGGAATCATCCATGGACAAGTATAATTTTGAATGGGAACAAAGGGCTTCCCTGGTGGCTTGGATGGTAAAGAATCCACCATCCCCTGGAGGAGGAAATGGAAACCCATTCCAGTATTCTTGCCTGGAGAAGCCCATGGACAGAGGAGCCTGGCAGGCTATACAGTCCATGGGGTCACAAAAGAGTTGGACACGACTGAGCGACTAACAAGGTAGGTACATTTGGGTGGGGAGGAGAGTAAAATTCATGCCTGGCTGCTGTATCTCAGAGCACAGGGTACATACAAATTCAGAGAGTGTGCCAACCAGCACCCATACACCTTCACAAGCTGAAATGCTTTGCCCCACATTACTGCTGAAGTCTAGATGCTTGGGATGGGTCACCCATGAGGCTAAAACTAAAAGAACTGATTGCAGTGGGGGCCGAGGCACAGCATCAACCCTATCAAGGGCTCCAAGGGCAAGAGGAGGTTGAATGGAGTTGGGGGGATGGGAGCGGGGTCAGAGACTGGGGAGGCCTCAGAGGGAAACGCATGGCCCTGTGGGGAAGAGGTACCCACACTGGGTGAGCATCCAACCCTCACCTTGGCGGAAGGCCTTCCTCAAAGGTTTCATCTTCTTCCATCTCAAAAAATGATTTTTTCTTTGGTAGAGCTATGAATGAAGAATATTTAAACTCCCAACCCTAATGTTATATCAGCCTGTAGTATATCCAGTTTGGAATACATCCACAAATTTTTTTCTTCTAATTGACACTTGCAATGATTACGTGGGACCAGGGTGTGGCACGGAGAAGGCAATGGCACCCCACTCCAGTACTCTTGCCTGGAAAATCCCATGGATGGAGGAGCCTGGTAGGCTGCAGTCCATGGGGTCGCTACGAGTCCAACACGACTGAGCGACTTCACTTTCAGTTTTCACTTTCATGCATTGGAGAAGGAAATGGCAACCCACTCCAGTGTTCTTGTCTGGAGAACCCCAGGGACGGCGGAGCCTGGTGGGCTGCCGTCTCTGGGGTCGCACAGAGTCGGACACGACTGAAGCGACTCAGCAGCAGCAGCAGCAGCAGGGTGTGGCAATCCACAATGAAAGGAAGGTTTGTTTTCAATAGTATCAAATTCTCAAGAACTTCTCTAGTGTGAATCTCCACTACCCACTGTCTGAAAATATATCCTGGAAAGGAATAACTATGGATCTAGCCAGGTGTCAAATACCACACTTTAAAATATAACATTAAGATAATTCTATCATTTTTGAACTGTTATCTTCTAAGTAGTATGCTAGTCGGGTATGTGTGTGTGTGTGTGTGAGTGTATGTGTATATATAAATATGGAAAAATTATTAATTAAATATTGAAGAGACTATTCTAAAATTACACTTAAAACTTTGGGGAAATATAAGATTAAACCAAACCTCCTTTAATTTAAATAAGGACACAAAATTGAGCAAGCATTAGACTGTTGCAGAGAGAAATATAGTCATCTGTAAAACTTCCTAGACCTTCTTACTAGGCTTCATTTCTTCATGGATGGTTTGTATGCACACAAAATAACACACAAGATTTAACGGGTATTTGCAACACTGACAACCGCATTTTATTAACTTCCAAGGCTGGATTCGAGACAATAAATCTGGTGTGTTCTAATAACGTAGGTATTAAAAATCTGCTCCTTACAGAATTATGAATTTGGTAATTACTTCTGCATTGCACGAAATCATAAAATGCATCACGCTTTTGCTAACATAATTCTGGCAGAAAATAAACTAAAAAAAAGTAGCCCTGGTTATTTATTCATATTAAGACCTTTTCAAGATGTTATAATGACACGTTTTATCATGGATTAAGCTCCCAGAACTACCTCTAGCAAATACCTGATTCTGGATAGGTATCTAACTTTAATCACTCTGCAGTTCCCCAGAATTAAAAGAAAGAAGGGAGAAAGACTTGCCTGGTAAACATCAAGAGGCTGACTAAACAGCTACTGGAAACACTACTAATATTGTAACAATAATACAACTAGAAACATGGTTCCCTGCTAAAATTTCAAGAAGCCAACTGCAAAGGGAAGGAATAAAAAAAAAGCAGAGAGCTGGTGTTTGTTAAAAAAACTGTGCTGGCACCTTTCCCCCCTCCTATCTGTGACAATAAAACCAATGAACATTTTATTAAAATGACAATTAACCCTTATCCTAAATTCCAGAGATGTTTCTGGAGTCTTGTGGAAGATAGCAGGTGAGACTGCTCATGATCTATCCCGCAGGTTCACAGGAGTTATCTGAGGGGGGATCTTTGGGGCTTCCCTGGTGGCTCACATGGTAAAAATCCCGCCTGCAATGCAGGAGACCTGGGTTCAATCCCTGGGTCAGGAAGATCCCTTAGAGAAGGAAATGGCAACCCACTCCAGTATTCTTGCCTGGAAGAATCCCATGGACAGAGGAGCCTGGCAGGCTACAGTCCATGGGGTCGCAAGAGCTGGACACAGCTT
This sequence comes from Bubalus bubalis, assembly GCF_019923935.1. Classification (NCBI taxonomy): domain Eukaryota; kingdom Metazoa; phylum Chordata; class Mammalia; order Artiodactyla; family Bovidae; genus Bubalus; species Bubalus bubalis. Next base: position 21,378,061 of record NC_059178.1, read on the forward strand.
AGCTACTAAGCCACCAACACTTCGGCTATTCAGTGAAGAATGACCAAGTGTGAGTCATGAATTACAAGGGTATTTATATATGAAGGGTCCAAGAGCTCAGACTCTATTACATCAGCATCAGTGCTACATGACTGTTCAACACAGAGTAAGAATTTAAAAAATAGAACCAAGTTCTTTCAATGATGCCCTATAAGAGGGGAAAAATGCCCCGAGTTTCAATAGATAAATGCCAGTGATTTCTAGCTAATACAAACCAAGGCAACTTTGGCCTTAGGACCTTCGCCAGACACTTTTGGGGTGACTGTCTGGGTCTCCCCATCCTACACGCCTATCCCTCAGGTCTGAAGGGCACCACCTACCAGTTAACACTCAGCTTTAAAAAGCACCCCAGAATTAACTGAAGAAAACACAATCCACTGAAAATTTTGACAAATCTGAATTGGATTGAGGAAAAAAGGGTTCAGAGAATTGGAACCTGAAAAGATTTGTCAAACTATCATACGAAACAAGGTATACTTAAAGCGGTGAGGGGTTCAGACTGCGTTAGTCACATGGACATTTAACTCGTTTCTCAAAATGAGATATTCAGTACCTCAAGGGAAAGGAGTATTTTTCAAGAACCTTAGTTAACTAAGTGAGCTCTTCACCCAGCAATAGAAAAATGGACAGTAGGGTGCCTCAGTTTAGTTAAACAGTAAAATCACATCTAAAAAGGAAAGAAGAAACTATCTGAGGTAGAAAATACCTTCCCTCATATGTACATCCTGAGAGATTGATGAGTAAATTAGAAAAGATGTAAGAAAGTCATTCTCTGTGACAGAAGCGACACAGGGATATGGTCACTCTAACACATGAACACATGAAGGTTTAAGGGTTGCAGCGTATGAAGCTGCTCTGTGCAAAAACACACACACTTCGAGAAAGCCTTTATCTGTTCTGAGAAGGCAGAGCTACAAAGGGGCTTTCTCCCTTGTTCCAGGGGTTTTATTCAATTTCATTTTTCACTCATACTCAATCCCCATATTTCACCCACATCACTTATCAGGCTGAGAGACTCACTTCCATTCAGGTGTGACTTCTTTCTGAGAACAAGGAGCTCAGAGCACCAGTTCAGAGAAAGTTCAACCAGCACAAACCCCAGGATGGATAAGCACACAGTGAAAGACAGCATTCCTCTGCCTGGTAGTTACCTGCTGGTAGACACCAGAGCGTTATATTCACAGGATCAGATACAAACATAACTATCTTATGGGACAGCTTTGCAGACTCAATTCAGATGTACCCACATGAAATATGCACTCAAGTGGGGCACCTCATTATCCTCAGTGTTGCTGGGGCTCAGGGAACAGTGAAAGAAACAAGTGGACATTGGATAAGTTCCAATGTACGGGATGATTCATTCCTTCCAATTTCCCCCTTTTTTGGGAACAGCAGCGCCTATCCCATGCCTGCCTATTATTGTATTTTAGAAGCAGGCAGTTTGTTTCGGAGTTTCACCGGTCTGTGGATAGAATGGCATTTTGCCCTAGAGTGGATCATACCCAGAGTTTCAGCCATACATGATTCAGATGATTTATGTGATTAGATTTGGAAATTTGGAGCTGCTGCTGTTAAGATGAGTTTTGGGGTTTAGATTTCATGCTATCGTGAAATGAAACTTTTGGGGATGTTGGGTTGAATGCATTTTGCATATGAGGTGGGTAGGAATGTTTTAGGGACAGAGGGTGGGCTGAGATGGGTTGAGTGGTGTTCCCCCTGCTTGCCCCAAGATATGTCTATGTTCCAGAGGGATTCCCAGGTGACCCAGTGGTAAAGAATCCACCTGCCAATGCAGAAGACACAGGAGATTCCGGTTTGATTCCTGGGTCGGGAAGATCCCCTGGAGGAGGAAATGTCAACCCACTTCAGTATTCCTGCCTAGGAAAACCCATGGACAGAGGAGCCTGGCGGGCTACAGTCCATGGGGTTGCAAAGAGTCAAACACAAACGAGCACACGACTGCACGGGTTGGAAGCTGGAAGCGTGAGCTAATTTGGAAAAAGGGCCTTTGCATATGTAACTAAAGATATGGAAATGAGATCAGCCCAGATTACACGCACGGGCCCTAATGATCGCTGTCTTTGTAGGGGATACACAGTGAAGATGTGACAAGGAGACCATGTGAAGGTGGAAGCTGAGCCTGGAGTGACAGAGGGACAAGCCACAGGACGCCAGCGGCCCCAGAGGCTGGAGGAGGCGAGGACGGACTTTTCCCCGTGGCTTCTGAGGCAGCAGATCCCTGCCAACGCCTCGATTTCGGGGTTCTGGCTTGCAGAGTGCTAACTAAATTTCTACTGCTACATTTTTGCTACTTTTATCCAAGAAGCTTGTGGTAATTTGTTATGGTGCCCAATATCAGATAACTGTAACATAACAGGTAATATTATTTTTATAAAAACTTGCCAATTTGATGTATACTCCAAATATATCATTTTAATCTGTATTGCATTTATTTAGAAATGATGCTGACTTTTACATGCTTGATAGTCATTCTTCCTCTGTTTTCATAAATTGTCTGTTAAAGTCCTTTGCTCTTTTTTTTTGGTATTCATTTTTTAATGGATTTAAAAATGTTTTATTATTTATTTTCCATTATTATTCATTACAGAATATTGAATATAGTTCCCTGTGTTTTTCTTATTGACTTTTAAGAGTTCATAATATATTGAAGATACTATTTTTAATTCTGTAAATAAATACATAATTTAATTTATATATTTATATATATAAATATTTTTATTGTAATATATATATATTTTTATCCAGGCTGTCATTTGTCTTCCTTTTAAAAATGATTTTTGTATGGGAACTAAAAGTACATAGCCAAATCTAGCAATCTTTAACAAATATGTTGGATTAACAATTTTTGGGGGGGTTCATTTCACATAACTATAATCTTCCAAACAAACTTTAAAAATACTTTGCAAGTATTTTCAAGTCCCTGAAAGTTATTGGGATTTGGGGTGAAATTATATTAAAGGTATAAGTAACTTTGGGGAGAACTGACATTTTGAAAATATGATTTCCTCTGTTTATTAGAATGTTTCTTATTAAGTTTTGTCATAGGCATTGTATATTTTTCAGCTGCACTGTAAATGGAATCCTGTTAATTACATTTTATATAGGAAATACACAAATAGGGATTGTTTACCAGTAGGATAGCTAGGAATAGAATGAAAACAATGATACTAACAACACATATTTTACTGATGATTTAGCAGGCGCTGTTCCAAGGCTTTCGAAGTACTACTTCATTCACAGGTGAGAAAACGGAGACAGAGACATTAAGTGACTTGCCCAAGTTACGTGACAGACAGCATCTGTATTCAGCAGTGTGGCTCCAGAGTAACTAATTTTCATATATTTGACTTTGTAACTGTGTATTTCACTGGGCTCTCAACATATTTTTCATTGATTTTTCAGAGTTCTTCTACATTTCCTGTAGAATAGTTTGTGAAAAAAAGCTGACAATTTTATTCTCTGTTTTTCAGTATTATATTTCATTTTTTCTGCTAATTTATGGAACTGGTAAACAGTCCCTAATACTGAATAACTCTGAGTCATTTTGGCTTTAGGACATCAGTGGTTACTGTATCTGGTAAGTGTTTTGCATGTTACAAATGTGTCATTGGTCATTGATCTCTTGCCCTTCCATCCTGGCTCATTCAGGCCTTAGTCATGCATCACCAACTTCAGAATGAGGCCAAGCTCAACTTGTCTAAAAAACACTGCAGATTGGTAAGATTCAAATCCAACTACTGCGCTCTGTTACAACGATGTCCACGTGTCTGCCAGACACTTGAGACAGCCCCCCGGCGGCAAGTCCACCTCTGACACCCTGGTCTCTTTGTATCGAGACTGCAGCTATGCAAATGAGCCTCATCTTACCTCTCCAGTGTTGTCTTAATGTAACACATTCACTTCGGATGCAAGAGGAAGATGCATGTTTTGCCCTGACTTTTTGCAGACCTGGCTCACAGTCCAGTCTGCTTTGTTTCTGGTGTTTTCATTAATCTCACGCATATTGTATCTGACAGAATTACTGCTGTGTTTGTTGACAGGATGCTCTGGCCTCCAAACATGAAATGCATGATGTTCCGATCAAACTTGACACCTGTTTTTCATTCCCAGGCATTGATTTTCCACCCACCAGCCAACATATTTCATAGGAAAAACTGGTAGTGTGATCTGCAAAGTATTGATTGCGGGAACACTGAAATCCCTACCCAAAAATTTATAGCCTTAATTTCCAGCAGGTTACATCAGTTATCTTCAAGAGGGTAAAGATTTAAGAGTGTGATCAGCATGAGCTAACTCAAATGTTTACTACTGAACAGCCTATATAACCTGCCACTTACCACCAAATTAGAAAGATGGAAATAAATATTAAGTAACTGACTGCTTAAGTTTCTCAAAGATCAGCTGAAATGGCCACTGTTTTCCATGAAAAGAGTCAAAAGACATACAAAGCACACACTCTTGAAAAAAAAGAAAGTTTCCAAAGCAGAAAATGCAAGTATTCAATATTGCAATTTAGGAACAAAAGACTGGATAGTTCACAGGTAATTTCTTCTGACATTTTCAGTAAAATGTCTTGTTTTTTTGCAAAATATTATGACATAGAATTTATCCCTTCACATACAAAACATGGTAGAGTCTTACCAAGATTTAATGACCTCATTCATCATTCAACAATTATATGCTGAGGAACTACTATGCATTGGTTCTTGTTGTTTTGTTGCTCAGTCATGTTTGACTTTTTGCCACCCCATGGACTGTATGTAGTTCGCCAGGCTCCTCTGTCCATGGGGATTTCCAGGCAAGAATACTGGAGTGGTCTGCCATTTCCATCTCTAATGTGCTGGTTACTGGACTGAGAATTTCATTTTAATAACTTCATGTTGTCTGCACCTTATTCGTAAGGTTGGTACTATTTTCCATACTTGTTGAGATGGGAGAACTCATCTAGGAATTCCCTGCATTCTTCACACAGAGCAAAAGTTTTCAATAAGAGAAATGAAAGGACGTAATATTTCAAAATTTACTATGATAGATGAGTTTTAATATAACCCCAGTGAACCTATTTGCAGAGCGGCAATGGAGACGCAGACAGAGTGAACAAACTTGTGGACACAGCTGGGGAAGGAGAGGGTGGGATGAATTGAGAGTATAGGCTTGGAATGTATACATTACCATATGTAAGACAGATAGCCAGTGGGAAATTGCTCTATGAGGCAGGGAACTCAAATCCAGTGACAAATCCAAATCCAACTCAAATCCAGCTCAAATCTGTGACAACCTAAAGGCAGGTGACGGGGGTGGGAGGAAGGTTCAAGAGGGAGGGAACATACGTATACCTATGGCTGATTCATGTTGACATGTGGCAGAAACCAACACAACATTGTAAAGCAATTATCCTCCAATTAAAATAAAAGGATTAAAAAACAATAACCCCAGGGTTAGCCTGCTATCCTCTTCCTGCAGAAACACCACTAACACAGTATACATATTCTATACACATGGCTTTGAATAAATCCTGGCTTTAAGGTGACGTGGCAAGGGAAGAATGACTGGACATCTACTTGGCAGTGACTCTGTGAAGCTAGTCTATCAGGTCCCATGCTCCAAATCATTTCCCACTCTTGTCCACCTGCAGTCACAATGACCAGTCAGCCCACCATCAGACCCAATGCTGTGTCCAGGGCTGCGGAGTATACCCACAAAGAATGAGGTATGAGTCTAAGGCTCAAAATATTTGTTTCTTTATGCAGTGAGTATGAATCTAATATACATGGAACAGGTGGTGGCGATGGTGAGGAATGCCCACACTGCATGGAGGGTTCTGAGAAGAAAGACATCAGACAGGCTGGGATGGCTACCTGGCCTGTGAAGGTGGTGGGCCTGGGATCTTGACTAAAGGGAGAGATGGGTCTGAACTGTTCACTGGCAGGAGAAAGCAGGAAGGCATTCTAGGTGAGGACAGAGTCATTGCCAAAAGTTCAACATGAACTGAATGTCTCTGGGTCCTGAGCCAAGGTCCCCAGACAGGCTGCCTCAGTCACGGGTGAGCTTAGACCACCCTTGGGCAGCAGCTGAGCTTGGACTTCATCCCTTGGACATCAGAAAGATGTAGGAGGAAAACATTCAATTCAGCAAATATGGGTTTCCTGTTTTCCAGTATGATCTTAACGCTGGGGCTACAAAACAGAATCAAATGTAATCCCCACTTTCCAGGAGCTCCTGTTCGGTGGTGAAGGCTGATGTATAAACTGGTGAGAAGCACAGAACCGTCCATGAGGACAATAACATAAGTATAGTAGAAAAGACCTCAGGGAAGGAAGGAATACATTCCTAATTGGGGGTTGGGGCAGAAAAGCCTCCCCAAGGAGGTGACATCTTCTCTGGGGGCAGAGGGTGCACAGGCCAGCAAGGCTGGTGGTGGGGGAGGTCCCAGCAGGACACACATGTCAGGGACATCAAGGTGGGCTTGACCTGAGGGAAACCAGAAGAACGAAACCAGACAAGAAGTTACTTCATGATCCAGCTAGGAAATATACCCATGATCTAAGGTTTGCGGAAGGGCCTTGGGGAAAAAGAGAATAAAGGACCTACACTTTCATTTCCTGGAGGCTTTAGCTGGATGACAATGTTCTACAACAAAAAACCAGAGCGTGGATTAAAATGCATTGACCTTGTCAGTACTTGCGATGCTATTGTCAATCATTTCAAGGCACAGTGGTGAAGGGGGCTCGCTTTCATGACTAAGTTCACAAGCTTCCTGCACACTCAGGGTTCTTCCATCATGCGCTCTTGGTGGACACTGCCGCCCTTAGACATGTGCTCCATGAGCAGAAGTCACCTCACTTGTGTTCCTCTTTCCTCACATGCAATTGTTCTGTGCTACATTTCCTGAAACCTCCTTTGACCTAATCAACTGTTCTTTACTTTCATTCTTTTTTTTTTTCCCCCAAGCTGCATAGCTTGTGGGATCACAGTTCCCTGACAAGGGATCGAACCCAGGCCCTTGACAGCAAAAGCATGGAGTCCTAAGCACTGGACCACCAGGGAATTCCCCACTTTCTTTTTTTTTGGCAAAAAATAATTTTATTCAATTTTATATCAACGCTCTTGTCTGTGGAAATGCTGGATGTTATGATTAACAGATGGAAGTAGATGTGTAAACGTTAATTCCCTTTATGATTTCCTAAAAAATTAAAAACATTCTAAATTTTATATTGGAGTAGGGGATTGCAAAAGCATCAGATACAACTCAGTGACTAAGCACATACAGTTGATTTATTAAGTGAATTAAGTCAAAGACAAATTTCACACTATACCACTTATATGTGAAATCTTAAAAAAATGATACAAATGAACTTATTTACAGGACAGAAACAGACTCATTAAAAAACAAACTTATGGTTGTCAAATGGGAAAGGTTGAGGGTGTGAGGGATTAATTAGGAGTTTGGGATTAAGAGATACACACTCAGTTCAGTTCAGTCACTCAGTCGTGTCCAACTCTCTGTGACCCCATGAACTACAGCACGCCAGGCCTCCCTGTCCATCACCAACTGCCAGAGTCTACCCAAACCCATGTCCATTAAGTTGGTGATGCCATCCAACCATCTCATCCTCTGTCGTCCCCTTCTCCTCATGCCCTCAATCTTTCCCAGCATCAGGGGCTTTTCAAATGAGTTGGCTCTTTTCCTCAGGTGGACAAAGTACTGGAGCTTCAGCTTCAGCATCAGTCCTTCCAATGAACACCCAGGACTGATCTCCTTTAGGATGGACTGGTTGGATCTCTTTGCAGTTCAAGGGAGTCTCAAGAGTCTTCTCCAACACCACAATTCAAAAGCATCAATTCTTCTGCGCTCAGCTTTCTTTATAGTCCAACTCTCACATCCATACATGACCACTGAAAAAAACCATAGCCTTGACTAGATGGACCTTTGTTGGCAAAGTAATGTCTCTGCTTTTGAATATGCTATCTAGGTTGGTCATAACTTTCCTTCCAAGGAGTAAGTGTCTTTTAATTTCATGGCTTCAGTCACCATCTGCAGTGATTTTGGAGCCCAGAAAAATAAAGTCAGCCACTGTTTCCACTGTTTCCCCATCTATTTGCCATGAAGTGATGGGACCAGATGCCATGATCATCGTTTTCTGAATGTTGAGCTTTAAGCCAACTTTTTCACTCTCCTCTTTCACTTTCATCACTACTATATATAAAATAGATAATCAACAAGGACCTACTGTATACCAAAGGAAAATCTACTCAATACTTTGCAATAACTTACACGAGAAAATAATTTGAGAAAGAATATATATATATATTCATATATATATATATATATATGCCTATGCAAAACTTTAAATGGTCTAGAACATGGAGCATACTGCGTGCTCCACGGGGTTTCCGGTATGTTTGCTTTGTCAGCTGAATCCTTTCTTGGTCTTGTAGTACTTAGTGCAATTCCAGCCCGATTATGAGGTGTTTATATTGTGCTACACACTATTCTTGCAGGATTTTTTTTTCTTCCACTTTTGGTGAATGGGTTTGTTGATCAGTGGTATGAAAAGAAAAAGATGACTATCACCCAGTGCAGTGAACACCCGCTTTGCATGCTGTTTCTGTGCCGTGGATGAGCACAGAACGTAAACGTGCTGCTGAAACCATATGCTCTTTCAACATGGCAGACCGAGCTACAATCTTTTACCCCAGACTATTACAAAGACTCCTAACTCCAGTGTCTGAGGTGGTAGGTACTAAATAAATATTACCTTAATTAACGAATAATTTATTGCTCATGGGAACTGCTAAGCAGGACTCTAGGAGGTGGTACAGAGAATAATGCTCATATGAGTTGTTTTTAATTGAAGCTGAGTTGCACATATAGCTTTAATGGGAAAGTTCTGGACAATAACTCATACTGATCATGTCCTTGAATTAAAAACATGCCAAAGTTACCAACTATAAATCTAAAAACATCCTGTATCTACAGTTATTTTAATAATTTTTTTCTATAGTGATCCAAAGGGCTAAGCATTTTGCTAGGATCTACCTGGTCCCCTCCAAGAAGAAAAATTAGGTTATCAGTTAGGGATCTGTACACATTTCCATACACAGTGCATTCCAGAGGAATGTGAAACCCCCATAACTCTCAGGTGCCAAAGATGCTGGGGCTTCCATTTTCTTAAAGGGCTTTCCAATTTCTCCTTTTCTTCCATCACCCCAGGACATAGGAAATTAATTATCAGGCAATCTCTCTGGGTAGAAATTGAAAGTAACTAGGAACACAAAATAACTGTCTACATAACTTATTTATATGAAAAATATCGAATTATGACATTCAAATTCTGAAACACTAATCCTTAAGTGAACAGATCAAGATTTAACTTCAACAATGATTTATAGTGTTTCTTTAGAAGTAGATTTTGATTTTTGATGAAGATATTATCAAATTCAGGCAAAGGTCCTTTGTTTTATACATAATAGAGAAGAGTATAAATCAGTTGTTGTTTAGTTGCTAAGTTGTGTCCTACTCTTGTGACTCCATAGACTGGAGCCTGCTAGGCTTCTCTGCCATGGAATTCTCCAGGCAAGAATACTGAACTGGATTGCACGCGATCTTCCCAACCCAGGAATCAAACCTACGCCTCCTGCATTGGCAGGTGGAGTCTTCATCACTGAGCTATTGGTTTTTGTTATTTGGAACCAAAACAGCTTAACTAGTAAATCACAGCTCTTATAAGAGGTGGCTTGAAGCGGCCAGCTCATGTCAACCAAGGCCGAGGTCAGAAATGCTGAATTGTCACTATGCACAGAAGTATTTGTTACTGCCCAATGCAATCTTCTGACAAAGCAGGATGGTCACTAAGCATGATTCAGAAGACTGCCAGATGCTAAGAACTTTCTGGAAGGCTTCCTCACAAGTGTTTCTGCCTAGGGTCGACACAGACTTATTACCAGTTACAACAAAGTCCCCTTACTGCAGTGGAAACCAAAGTCTGGGAGAAGGCCGCTGGCACTGTGCTCAGGGAAGCTTTGGTGATACGAATGCCAGAGGTTCAGAAAAATCAGGGTCTTTACAGAGACATTCCACATGGCACACTGACATTCCGTGCTCGTCCGTGGCACAGGGACAGCATGCAGAGCGGGTGTTCGCTGCACTGGGTGATAGTCATCTTTTTCTTTTCATACCACTGATGAACAAACCCATTCACTAAAAGTGGAAGAAAAAAATTCCTGCAAGAATAGTGTGTAGCACAATATAAACACCTCATAATCGGGCTGGAGTTGCACTAAGTACTACAAGACCAAGAAGGGATTCAGTTGACAAAGCAAACATACCGGAAACCCCGTGGAGCTCACAGTATGCTCCACGTTCTAGACCATTTAAAAATTCTCAAGGCGTCTATGACAGTTACTCAGCTGTGTCTGACTCTCTGCAACCCCCTGGGTTGCAGCCTGCCAGGCTCCTCTGTCCATGGAATTCCCCAAGCAAGAGTACTGGAGTGTGTAACCATTCTATTCTCCAGGGGATCTTCCTGAACCAAGGATCAAACCCAGGTCTCCTGCATCGCAGATTCTTTACCATCTGAGCCACCAGGGATGCCCATGGAATCCATAAATATTTTCAGAAGTACCTTCACCTCACTCAAACACTGTTTTGTAAAAAAGCATCATCTAGGGCATTGCATAAGTCTTAGATTTCCCCCCTTGAGTTCTGAATATTCACAGGACCAGGAAAATTGTCTTTAATCACATACATTATTTTTTAGACACATACTTTACAGTAATACAGTAATACTGAAAAGACAGTGTCTTGCTCTAAAGACATGTGAACCTGCAATGAGAATCCCACTAGTGAGATTTAAATAAGTTAAATATTATTTGTATAGGGGATCTGGATGACTTCACCATATGCATTAAAAAAAAGGATGGGTTGGGGTGTGGTTTCTTTAAGTGGAGAGTAATGAGCTTGGGTATTCAGATACTTTTTGCCACAGATACTTCAATAAAAAGAGCTAACGCAAATGTGTCAACAGTTCCTTGCAATGATTCACGTGTAAGAAAACTCTCCTTCCAGGCTTCTCCTTGATAAGATTTTTAAAGTTTACTTCTTGTTGCTCTTAATTATTAGAAAAAGGTGATGCTGCTGCTGCTGCTAAGCCGCTTCAGTTGTGTCTGACTCTGTGCGACCCCATAGATGGCAGCCCACCAGGCTCCCCCCGTCCCTGGGATTCTCCAGGCAAGAACACTGGAGTGGGTTGCCATGGCCTTCTCCAATGCATGAAAGTGAAGTCGCTCAGTCGTGTCCGACTCTTAGCGACCCCATGGACTGCAGCCCACCAGGCTCCTCCGTCCATGGGATTTTCCAGGCAAGAGTACTGGAGTGGGTTGCCTTTGCCTTCTCCAGGAAAAAGGGGATAGTGCCCCTCTATTACATAATAATCAGGTTTCTTGGGAGGATCTTTTTTCCCTTACTCTGAGTTGCACGGCTGATTCAGGAGAACAACCTCGATTATATACACAGTGAACTTCAAGTCCATTTAACAGAGATAAAACTCGATCTCCAATCCTCATCGTCTGAATCCATGACAATCAGAAGCGATAAGAAAGAGAAGGAAGGACAAAAGGTGTTTTCTTTTCCACTGCTGCAGAGTCTAAAAATGTAAAGACTAGAGAGATGGCAAAACTTTTAGAAATAATGACCGAATTATCATCTGTGTACCACATCATTTTGTCAACTCTATAGGATAATGATGCTTTTAATGTATTTCTCTCCGTGGGCCAAAATGGAAGAGGGAACTTTGGGCAGAATTTCCTGTGCATGCTTCTGAACATTATAATGAATCAATGTGCCACATTCAATTCTTGCAACTCTCAGGCACGTTACTTCTCATTAAGGAGAATGAAAGAGATGCCACCACATTCAGGTGACTCGTCCAAAGTCACATGAACAATGAGTGACGAATTTGGTCCAAGGCCAACACACTGTGCCTGCCACTGCATTCCTCCACCTCATCATCCCAGTGGCATTTACACCACTTCCTAGATTTCCAACGTGCTCCTCTTCTGAAGAGTGAAGTAGTGATTTGATTGATGCTCTCTGGAAGGCATTTCTATTGCATTTTTATTCATTACTTTTCTAGGAAGTCTAAAGCCTGTAGAGGACCCAGTGGCTCAGGGGTAAAGAAACTACATGCAGTGCAAGAGAGTCTGAAGACACGAGTTTGATCCCTGGGTTGGGAAGATCCCCTAGAGGAGGAAATGGCAATCCACCCTAGTATTCTTGCAGGGAAAATCCCATGGATGGAGTAGCCTGACCAGCTGCAATCCTTGGGGTCCCAAAGAGTTGGACACAACTGACCACGAGCAACCTGGTAATGGATCTTACAGGTGATGTTCACTGGACTTCCCAGGTGTCGCAGGGTAAAGAATCTTCCTGCCAGTTCAGGAAACAGGAGGCATGGGTTGGGGAGATCCCCTGGAGGAGGGCATGGCAACCCACTCCAGTATTCTTGCCTGGAGAATCCTATGGACAGAGGAGCCTGGCAGGCTGTAGTCCATGGGGTCACAAAAAGTCGGATACGACTGAAGCAACTGAGCACTGTAGACATTAACTTATTCGTCTGGACCATCTATCTGGGCACAGTGGTTATGAATAGCATCACTACTGTTATTATGGGTGGGGAAATTAGAGTGAGCCCTGGTAATCAGGAACATCAGTAAGTGAGTGGCAGTTTGGACCAGAAGCCTTGCCACCTAATACATAATCCAGAGCCCCAGCCACTAAATCTTGCTTTTTGTGATATGGTAAAACTCACAAGGCCAGGCTCCTATTAATCTTTAATGAAACCAAATGTCAACTATACTCTTCTGGGTCATCATTCAGTTTCTAGCGTAATATTCAGTATATATTCAATCCTAAGACCACACATACATAAAGGTTGAAAGAAAATCCAATTTCCTTCTATAATTACATAAATTATTTTAACATGTCACAACAATTTTACATGAGAAAGGAAAATGAATTTATCCATCAATTTGTGCTCACATTTTTTTTTCTCTCCTTAAGGAGTTGATCCCCTAACACTGTAGATTAATTATTTTTTTTTCCTTAAAGAATTCTTAAAAAGAGTGATGTCATTCTGATAAATGTTCCCTCCTCTATTCATCAGGGGCAGATGTTTACTTCTGCCTGGAGAGCCAGTCTAATGCTCTGTGACCATGAGGGGAGCATGACAAACATAAGCTACTTGTGTCTCTGCTCAACTCAGTTCAAGAGCAGGCTTCTTCCCAAGTTTACAAATGCACAGCAAACATAAAAATTTGCTATTTAGGGTTTAAATAGGTATCCCAATAATCCCTAATGTTATTACTAATCAGCCTCCTATTTTATTTGAATCTTGATCAAAAAGCTATCTTCTGTGCAGTCACTTAAGAAAAATAAAAATGAATTCAGGAAAACACAAATATCAAGGTTGGGCTATAACCTCTCATATGTGGGCTATAAGTGTCTCAATATATGAGACACCCATTTCATGTAATGGACACTGGAGGGTTGAAAACTAAAATAAAAATTAAAAGTATATTAACCATTCCATGTCTCCGTGAATGCCCTTTCTCAGTCTGGAATTCGCTCCCACTTTTCATCCTTACCAGGAGCACTCTTGGGTATCCTCTAAGGCTCAGCATAAGGGTCACTTCCTTAGGGCTATCCAGGCTGCGTGCTATGCAGCTTGAACACCGTCTCCTCCTGCTCAGAGGGCACTTAAATAGCTCCTCTATGAAACCAGCATTTCTTGCTTGGTCCTTAACAAGGCTTCCCTAGTGACTCAGACAGTAAAGAGTCTACCTGTAATGCAGGAGACCTGGTTCTGATTCCTGTGTTGAGAAGATTCCCTGGAGACAGGCATGGCAACCCATTCCAGTATTCTTGCCTGGAGAATCCCATGGACAGAGGAGCCTGGTGGGCTACAGTCCATGGGGTCGCAAAGGGTTGGACATGGCTGAACGACTAACCACCACCTGCCTAAGGTGGTGCACTCTTTGACAGGTGGTCAAACATATTTTCTGTCTGTCCTTCACCTTGGACATCCCCCTCTTTCTCAAACAGGTGAGCCCACAATGTTTGGCAAATGCAGCACAGAGACCCTTCCAGCTGTAAAATACTTGGGTGCAGAGAGTCAATGGCCTTGTATAGGCGATGTCACTCACCCCGGCCACCTCAATGTAAAATGGACCTTTGAAACCTGCTTTTGGGAAGCTGTTTTCCCCACCCCAGAGTATAACTGAAAATTTGTTTTGTAAATTGTGCTTTGCTATCCCCTGGAGGAAGAAATTGCAGCCCACTCCAGTATTCTTGTTTGGGACATCCCATGGACAAAGGAGCCTGGCGGGCTACAGTCTACTCGGTAGTGAAGAGTCAGACAAGACTGAGCCACTGAGCACACACATACAAGTATAAGATATTATACTTGTATGTGTGTGTAACTTTTTAAGGATAAACTGTCTTATGCTATGAAGACAACTTGAAATAATGAACACATGGTCTATGTAATAACATATTTGATCCACTTCAATGAAGACATGCTTAAAGAAAGCACTCTCAGAAATCAGCAGGTGATAGAACTACCCAGTTGGTGTCTAATTTGTAGATGAGCGTAGTGGAAAAAAAATTCAGTATAGATGAATGTATCAGTTTACATAAGGGACATCCAAACAGTTTATTGTAACTATACAGTGACTGTGAGGACCAGAGAAGGTACCACATCTACCCAGGTAGGAATATTGGCCAGCAATGCAGATGGAAGGAAAGGAAGAGAGAGATCAAAGAGACTTATATACACTCTTTGTTTAAAATGTGGGATCACCTTCAAATTATTTATATGGACAGAAATGTTCTTTAAAAGAACAATTTAAATTCTTTTCAACCCCATGGACTGTAGCCCGCCAGGTTTCTTTGTCCATGGGATTTTCAGGCTCGAATATTGGAATGGGTTGCCATTTCCTTCTCCAGAGGATCTTCCTGACTCACAGATTGAATCCATGTTCTCCTGCATTAGCAGATTCTTTACCCACTGAGCCACTAGGGAAGCCATTCGAGTGATCCAATGTTATCCACAGCTGCATGGATTCTATGCTATTGTCTACGTAACTTGTTGTCAATTCTCCTCTTGTCCTCTAGCTTCTAGGTCATGTGTTTAGCTTCCATTTTGTCCTGTACCCACCAAAAGCAGAAATCATTACCTTCTAGGCCCACCAGAGAGAAGGTGTTTATAGAAGGAACTGATCACCATCGAACACTATTCTCAAGATTTTTTCAAGGGGGGCAAATTAGGGTGTTTGCATCAAACCCTCAAGAACATAAGCCTATTCATCGTTTTTCTCCCATCAGCCATCAGATTTCCACTTCTCTCTTCTTTCCAGGTCTACCCACCACCCCATCCCCCCACTCCCCTGCATCAATTATTTCTTTTCCAATAACAGCATTTCAGGACCATCTCAAGTTTACTCTAAAATTTCATTTCAATGTTTACACACCCACACACAAAGGCACCCCAGCTAACAGGCTATGCTTCTCAGAAGACGTTTCAGCATGATCCTTTTTAAACTGGATTATATCTTGGCCTTCCCAGGTGGCTCATGGTAAAGAATCCGCCTGCTAATGCAGAAGATGAAAGAGTTGCGGGTTCGATCCCTGAATCAGGAAGATCCCCTGGAAGAAAAATGGCAACCCACTCCAGTATTCTTGCCTGGGAAATCCCAGGGACAGAGGAGCATTGTGGGCTCTAGTCCATGGGGTCACAAAGCGTCAGATATGACCGAGTACATACACCTTGAAGACTAATCTACTTTTCCAACTAACTCCAGTATTCATCCTAAGGTTAATTCCAGTAAATTCCAGTTTTATTATCTCCAGGCACCTAAAAAGTTGTAGGGTTTTTCTGGTGGGGATCAGGGAGGAGGTGGCATATTCTATTATAAATCCAATTAAAAGGCTTTAAAATTATAAATGCCCAATTCTACACTTATTTCCAAAATAACTAGTAGTAATCTTCTTTCAAAACTTAGGAGCATCTGTATAGAGACCATTTCCTTCTCAGACAAGTATTTAGACCTTCTTGTCACATAAAGGATGAAAAGCCCTCACTCTAAATTAATCTGAGGACGACCACTCCAAGTGGAGTTAAACCAAATAAGTAAGATAGGTTGTCAACTACAGTGGTTAGATGGCCAGAGATTCAAGTTCCCAGAGGTTACTCAAGGGTCAGGGGAAATTTCTTTGCTCAATTTGAGGCTATGCATCATATTTTGAATTGAGTATAAATAGCTTTAAATGAGACAATGACTTTAATACCAAAAATCCCCCCAGAAGTTTGAGAAGCATATTTATCCTCTGTCAACTTTAAAACAAAATGGGATAAAAATGCCTGATTAGCAGCCACTGTTCATTTAGTCTTACACCTGTTCTCTGGAGTGGGCATTTACACTGGGCAGAGACCACAGCCCCTGGATTTGTCATCATGTAAGAAACCCTGGTGCCCTTTCTTTGTGTGATGGAGTCAGTGGTGGGTGGCTCACTAAACTATGCATTCAAACATGGATTCATGGACAAGGATGCTTTCTGAAATTCAGTGAGCTGCTCAAGAATGAGTTCTGTTGAGCTCAAACGACATTCCCAAACATCTAAAGTGAGGTGCAAAGATGAGTTCAGTCTTTTCTCTGAGGAATCAGGTAACTCCTGGAGCATGAAAAATAGACTATTGACAAACTCGTCTGGATCCACAGCAGTGCATTATGGGAAAGCAATGGAAAGGATCAACTATTACAGAGGATAAATCACATTTATTCTTCACCATAAACTTGTGACACTAAGTACAGACTTGTTTCAGTGTATTCGGTGTGTATGCATATAAGCATGTATGTGTATGTAATTTCTCACATACATACATATATATGTGTGTGTGCATATACATAAATAGGCATTCTTCATTTATTCTTAATTTAGACCTATCTACACATTATCAAACAAAGCACAATTTCTCTTGTATTTAGATCTATTTTATGCATTATTCTTTCCTCTAATACACTTTTACATTTCATTTAGCAGTAAACAACTGAAGTAGTACATATCCATAGAAGACAATTATCCTAACTGTTCTAATTATCTTGTAACACTTGCTCTTTTTTCCTTAACTGTGTGGGTATACAAATGTTTGCATTCTTCAAGAAAGAAAAAAACAGACAGAAAAGACAATTCTTTTTAACAGTTCACTAATCTAGGAGAATATCACTTCTTCAAACACCAGAAATCTTTGAAATGACAAAATATGAAAAATAAAATTTCCAGTCAAAAGGGTGCCTAATTACAATAAATAACTGAATTACTAGCTTAACACAGGCTTTCTAAATAAAATATATACATATATGCATATAAACTTAAATATTAACTATTTTATATTATTAAAAGTCTGATTATCTAAATTCCTGGAGACAGGTAAATTTTCAAAAAAGTGGCCCAATATTAATTTCTTGTATTTCAGTCATCATGAAAAGAATTCCTAGTTTCCTCAAAATCTACAAAAATAAAATTGCATTTTTCTTATATTTTCTATGTTAAAGAAGAAAAACTGGAATGATACTAAAACCTTAGGGGTTTTTTTTTTTTTTTTTCATTTTAAGTTGAATTTGTTGTTTATGGTGAAATCTTGAATTTCAAGATGGTATGTTTAGATATAATTTTCACTAATGGATGGAAAAAGAACCCTGCACTTAAAACATATATTCGTACTTTTCTCTTAAAAGGGCTAAGTTTTTAATGCTAAGAAGTATAATCTCTATAAATAGAGTGATATAACTCCTACAGTTTGATGCTTTTGAAACTACAGAAAAACTTTTAGAAGCCCAAATGGATTTTCTCCCCCAAATGAATATGTGGTTATTTCCAATTGTCATTCCAGGAGAAATGGTACTCCTCCATCAGAGGGGTCAACGAAGGGGGGTGGGTCATTTCTAAACTAAAAATGATTGAAATCTTGGATTTTGGTTGCTACAAAGTAAAAGATTCTGCATTTAGTATTGTTTTCATACTGCTCTCTGAATATTTTTATGCTGTTGAAAATTGAACCAGTCCTTATAAACGTGAATACACTGAGAATAGTGTTCACATCAAGATCTGTATTTGCTCACAGAGTCAGGCTTCCCTCCTTCTGGACAGGGACCTGCACCCACAGGCAAGTGCCGGGTCTGATAACAGACTTCTGTTCCCATCTCTATGTCCTGACCCTCCCTCCCCAGGGAGCTGCTGGGGGTACCCACTACCCACCCTCGAATGGGTAGCCTCCTTTGAATGTTACCTATTTGTCCATGACCCAGGTAAAACAAAAAACATGGAGCTGGTGATGGACAGGGAAGCCTGGCGTGCTGCAGTGCATGGGGTCGCAAAGAGTCGGACATGACTGAGCGACTGAACTGATCTGAGAAATACACCATTCAATACAAATTCTGATTCCTTTCCAAATACGACAGAGATGTTCATGCCAAGAACAAAGACAATATAACTGGAAGGCTGTAGAATGCCAAAGGGACCCCTGGAAGAAGCAAAGTAACCATTTTAGAAAATTCCTCTCTAGCCATGTATCATAAAAATGGATATCCTTTAGAGTTTCAGGATCCAATGTTAACAGCATGCTGTTAACAACAAAATATGACAAAATATGAAAAATAAAAAGACATTTCTAAAATAACCCTAAAGTTTGAAATAAAGGTAGATGTACTATTTCCCAGATTTGTATGGAATCAATAAAGAAAATTTTTGTGTCTTCACAAAATAAATGATGAGGTCTAATTACCACTTTGAAAGAGGCGAGAATTCACTATCATGTCATGAGCCACACAGATGAACATTACTGCAGAGCAGTGGTGATCACACGGAAGGATCCCTCAGATTCCCCAGGAATGCAGAAACGGAAACCACAGCGACAACAAACCCCGATCTTCTTCTCTAAGAGAGGGAAGGTGAAGTGCCAAGGCAAAAATAACATTTCATTTCATACCTATCTCTAGAATTTGGTCATTTTACCATGAGTGATTTTAAGATTAGTGTTCATAAATGTATATTGAACGTGCATGATCAGTCGCTCAGTCATTTCTGACTCTTTGCGACCCCACAGACTGTAGCCCACCAGGCTCTTCTGTCTATGGGATTCTCCAGGCAAGAACACCGGAGTGGGCTGCCATATCCCCCTCCAGGGGATCTTCCAGACCCAGGGATCAAACCTGTGTTCTCCTGCACGCCTGCACCAGCAAGTAGCTTCTTTACCACTGAGCCACGGGCTTCCCTGGTAGCTCAGCTGGTAAAGAATCCGCCTGCAATGCAGGAGACCCCGGTTCAATTGCTGGGTTGAGAAGATCCCCTGGAGAAGGCGTAGGCTACCCACTCCAGTATTCTTGGGCTTCCCTGGTGACTCAGCTGATAAAGAATCCGCTTGCAATGCGGGAGTCCTGGGTTTGATCCTTGGGTTGGAAAGATCCGCTGGAGAAGGGAAAAGCTACCCACTCCAGTATTTTGGCCTGGAGAATTCCATGAACTGTATAGTCCATGGGGTTGCAAAGAGTCAGACATGACTGAGCGACTTATACTTTCACTCACCTTCTTCTTTTAATGATGAAAGAGCTATCTCTTCACAAACCAACGTGCTGTTAACATTCGATCATTAGCTGTGTTACAAACATGGTACATTGCTCCTGATCGCTCCACTATATTCCTTCAGTTCAGTTCAGTTGCTTAGTCATGTCTGACTCTTTGTGACCCCATGAATCGCAGCACGCCAGGCCTCCCTGTCCATCACCAACTCCCGGAGTTCACTCAAACTCATGTCCATCGAGTCGGTGATGCCATCCAGCCATCTCATCCTCTGTTGTCCCCTTCTCTTCCTGCCCCCAATCCCTCTCAGCATCCGAGTCTTTTCCAATGGTCAACTCTTTGCATGAGGTGGCCAAAGCATTGGAGTTTCAGCTTTAGCATCATTCCTTCCAAAGAAAACCCAGGACTGATCTCCTTTAGGATGGACTGGTTGGATCTCCTTGCAGTCCAAGGGACTCTCAAGAGTCTTCTCCAATACCACAGTTCAAAAGCATCAATTCATCGGCGCTCAGCTTTCTTCACAGTCCAACTCTCACATCCATACATGACCACTGGAAAAACCATAGCCTTGACTAGACGGACCTTTGTTGGCAAAGTAATGTCTCTGCTTTTCAATATGCTATCTAGGTTGGTCATAACTTTCCTTCCAAGGAGTAAGCATCTTTTAATTTCATGGCTGCAATCACCATCTACAGTGATTCTGGAGCCCCCCAAAATAAAGTCTGACACTGTTTCCACTGTTTCCCCATCTATCTGCCATGAAGTGGTGGGACCAGATGAATAGCCACCCTACATCCTGCAGATCTTCCCCTATAATAATATTTACTAACAGCTCAAGGATGCGTTTGCATTGGAAAGTTCAGATGGAAGAGCCAGAGTAGGAAATTGTTGAAACAAATTCCATATTTCTGTGAAAGTCTCCTCCAGGTTACAATAGTTTACATTGGGCAAAGAGTGACTCAGAGCCAAGAACTGGCAGCAGAACTCACTGGAAATGCTCAAACCTTGAAATGCATCTAAGTTTAAAAGAAACTTACTGGGATGAAGCATAATGACACCAAAGGTTTTTGTTTTTGTTTGTTTACTGGTACTAAAGGTTATAGATGGTTGGCCAAAAACATCACAAAACATCCTGGTCAGTCTCTCTCTTACAAGGAAAGATTTGCCATCTTTTTAACACCCTGCCGGTAGGCAGCCCGGGTCCAGGGGTTTGGGGCATCCATATGTCAGCTGTGGTTTTCCACTGCCAACGTTTGTCTCCAGTTTACCTTCCAGCTTGAACTATATACAATCTACACCCACTTCTATCTCTCCTTATACGATTTAAACCCAACCCAGCTCACCCTGGTCTACAGGGCCCAATATTTCTCTGGTCTTTTCCGGAAAACTTATTCTGTTGGAACTATTTCCTTTATTTCAGCCTGGGTTTTCCCAAATCCAAAGACTCCTCCTGAATACCATGGACTATAGGAAAAGATCTCGGGTTGGGCTCTTCTGCATCTCTTGGCTTTTTCGAGAGTTTTTATTTTTTTTAGTACCACTTAGTTCACATTCAAGATCCTGTTGTCAGATCACGTCCACAGCATCCAAACAGCTTCCCAATGAGCCTCTGCTCTGTGTCCAGCTTCCTCCTTCCCTTCACCTCCTACAGCCTACGACTTTGTACCTCTACGAGCCAGATTCATGTCCATCTGACTCAAAGAATGCCAAGTCCCCCCTTGCCTCTTCTTTTTTGACCTTCATTTCCAGAGGCATCTTTGGCCTCAGAGTATGGGATGTCCAGCATCTCTGGTTTACATCTTACCCACCCCTGCTTCCACCTCTCTCTCCATCTCCAATGAATGACTCTGTGAGCTCTCTGACCCTCTGCATCTGCCCGTCCTGCCACACGCTGCAACCCAGCCTAGGGAGAATCGTATTACAAACATTTTAATGTTTCCTGCTCAACTTCTACTCTTTGCAACACGGGGAATCTTCCTTCTTAAGTTGAGTCTTGTAACATAGAGTCTGGCTGGCTATGAGACGGCTGACATCGAAACCAGGATGGCATGAAAAACTCGGATGTATTTCAGGTCTGTGAGTAAATTACACCCATAGGAACAGAAACGTTCTAAGGAAAAACAGTGAGAGAGGGAAGAGAAGATGACTCCAGACAAGGAAGACTAATGCTTTTGTACTTAACCTGTGAGACAAGACACACTGAAGGCCTCTGAGCAGGGAAATGACTTGACCAAAGAGATTTGGGGAAAATTAATTTGGTAACAACACTAAGGAAAAAGAGTACAGCAGGAAGCGTCTTCTAAACAATAAAGGGACCCAGTGAGTCATGTAGTTCAGAATGTCCTCCTGCATCTGCATTACCTGCTGCTACAATCATCACAGCTGCCATAACACATTTCTAAAGATAGACTTCTCTGATTTCCTACCCTCTTTATTTCAGGATGGAGCCAATACTTCCATATAAGAAATACCAGCCAGTATACAGCAGCCAAGACATGGAAACAATCTAAGTGTCCATTGACAGATGAATGGATAAAGATGTGGTATATGCATATAATGGGATATCACTCAGCCATAAAAAATGAAATGATGCCATTTGCAACCACATGGATGGACCTCGAGGCTATGATGCACAGTGAGGTAAGTCAGAAAGACAAATACCATATGATTCACTTGCATGTGGAGTCTAAAACCAGACACAGGTAAACTTATCTATAAAACAGAAAAAGACTCACAGATATAGAGAACAAACTTGATGTTGCTGGGAATGGGTGAGGGAGGGATGGACTAGAAGTTTGGGATTAGCAGATGCTAATTATAACTATTATATGTAGTTATATAACTATTATATAAACTATTGTATATAGGATGGATAAAAAATAGGTCCTACTGTATAACACAGGGAACTATATTTAATATCCTGTAACAAACCATAATGGAAAAGAAAAAAAATGAAATATCAGCCAACTCTATATACCTATTCTTAAATTTTAATTCCCAAATAATTTAGCATTTCAATATCCCTAGGAATGTAAAATAAGTTTACATTCAAATAGGTATGACTGATGAAAGAGTACAAATCAGTAAGAGAAACTGGCAAACTAGTTCCCAGTTCCCCTCATACATTATAACAAAATCAACTGCTCTCTTTCAAAGTGGAAGGTACAGCAGATGTCATTTACTCCAACTGACACGCTTTACAGGGAAGAAAAGCAAGGCTTAAAGCAAAAGATGATTTATTTAGTTTCTTAGCTACTCAGTGGCAAAACCAGGATTCTAACTAGAGTAGGTAATGGACTCCTAAAAAAAAGTTATAGAAGCCAAGGAAATACAACTGCTTTATTCACTGTCTCATGACACCTCATCTTTTAACCATAATCCTTCAAGATGACAGTTAATATTTATTGAGCACCTTAAATACTAGGCATCTAGCCCCATGCTTTGCATACCTCACCATGAAATCTCCCCAGCACACGAGATGGATTTATGAAGGAGCAAGGCTCCAGGAGATGCTCCCACGTTTGGAGCGTCCTTTCTTCCTCCCCTCCATTCATCTCCCCAATACCTCTGTCTGCTTTTCGAGGCTCTGCCTAACATCCCAGCCCTCTGGGGAGGCTTCTCCTGGGGCCACAGCTAACCCACACCTCTGCTGAAGGGCGGGAACACAAGCCTGTCTGTAGCCCAAAGCCAGCCATCTGCTCAGTGTTAAGCCTCCTTGCATTCTTATTCAGCATTTAATTTTCCCTCTCTGCTTTTCCTTCTAGACTCTCAGCTCTGAGCGAGCAGGATAGAGCTCATGTATCTTTTCATATCCACAAACCGGATACTGTGGCCCTGGAAGCATAGGGCTGCAGGCACGTGACCGTCTCCATGGAGCTGAGCGCAAGATGCTGGCTTCCAGCACCAAGGCTAGGAGAAGGCAATGGCACCCCACTCCAGTACTCTTGCCTGGAAAATCCCATGGACAGAGGAGCCTGGTTGGCTGCAGTCCATGGGGTTGCTAAGAGTCAGACATGACCGAGCAACTTCCCTTTCACTTTTCATTTTCATGCTTTGGAGAAGGAAATGGCAACCCACTCCAGTGTTCTTGCTTGGAGAATCCCAGGGACGGGGGAGCCTGGTGGGCTGCTGTCTATGGGATCGCACAGAGTTGGAAACAACTGAAGTGACTTAGCAGCAGCAGCAGCAGCAGCTCCAAGGCTGCTCTGTGGGTCAGTCTCCAAAACTCCAGAGAGAAGAAAACAACACTCAACATGCAAAGCGACGTGAAGTCAAAGAGAACAATCCATTATATCTTTCTCTATCAACCAACCACATTATTAAACTCTAAATTACCCAAAACACAAAGAAATAACATGACAGGTTATATAAGTTTTGAACCAAGGTGTTCAAGCGCTAGGAAAGAGAACACTTCCTCGCTCCTTCCTTGATTATTTATTCCTGAAAACAGTAAGGAAAGATGTTGATTTAAAAATATAAAACAGAAAAGAGAGGTTTCCGTTTGAGAATTTTAAGCTGAAAGAGCTAACCTTTTACCAAGAGCTAACCTTTCACCAACCTTCCATCCTGAGCCTTTAATTTTCCCGTGGTCAGTCTCATCAGCTGCTGAATATTGATCTCCCAGCAAATTATTCTGTACAGTCCAAAGCTGAACTGCTGACCTCCCCTCAGACACATCAGATGCCCTGTGGCGTGCAGGGGGAGGACAGGAGGACCTGAGCTTGGCTGGGAGCAGGGCAGCAACAGTAGCCTCCGATGTAGCAAGTCCTCTCCAGCACCACGCCCCTCAGCTGATTTTCCTCTGTTCATACAACTGCTGCTGTTGCTGCTAAGTCACTTCAGTCGTGTCCGACTCTGCGACCCCATAGACGGCAGCCCACCAGGCTTCCCCATCCCTGGGATTCTCCAGGCAAGAACACTGGAGTGGGTTGCCATTTCCTTCTCCAATGCAGGAAAGTGAAAAGTGAAAGTGAAGTCACTCAGTCGGTTCATACAACTGCCCCACTGCAAATAACTCAAACAGAATTCAGGATGAGTCCCACAGAAATGTTTCCTAGACAGTGTGCTCAGTCGCTCAGTCATGGCCAACTCTTTGCGACCCCATAGACTATTGCCCGCCAGGCTCCTCTGTCCATGGGATTTTCCAGGCAAGAATACTGGAGTGGGTTGCCATGCCCTTCTCCAGGATCTTCCTGACCCAGGGATCAAACCAGCATCTCTTACATCTCCTGCACTGGCAGGCGGGTTCTTTACCACTAGCACCACCTGGGAAGCCCTTCCTAGACAGTACACAGGCCCGAAAGAATAGGTAAGATGCGCTGCCATTTACAGGTGAGGTCAGCCCTGCAGGAGAGAGGCATGGGCAGCCCAGGCATTAGAAGGCAGTTACCAGGGGAATTCAAATTAATCCAAAGGAGACTCCCCAGGTGGTCCAGTGAATAAGAATCCACCTGCCAATGCAGGGGACACAGGTTCTATCCCTGATCCAGGAAGATCCCACATGCCATGGAGCAACTAAACTCATGTGCCACAACTATGGAACCTGTGCTCTAGAGTGCACGAGCCACAACTACTGAAGTCCGTGTGCCTAGAATCCGTGCTCTGCAACAAGAGAAGCTAATGCAATAAGAAACCAGAGCACTTCAACTAGAGAGGAGCCCTTGCTTTCCCCAACTAGAGAAAAGTCCATGCAGCAATGAAGACCCAGCACAGAGGTAAATAAATACATAAAATTATATAAAAAAGGGGGGGGGGGCTTCCCTAATAGCTCAGTGGTAAAGAATCTGTCTACAATGCAGAAGACCCCGGTTCAATTACTGAGTCGGGAAGATATGCTGGAGAAGGGATAGGCTACCCATTCCAGTATCCTTGGGCTTCCCTTGTGGCTCAGCTGGTAAAGAATCAACCTGAAATGTGGGAGACCTGGGTTTGATCCCTGGGTTGGGAAGATCCCCTGGAAAAGGGAAAAGCTACCCATTCCAGTATTCTGGTCTGGACGATTCCATGGACTGCATAGTCCATGGGGTCACAAAGAGTTGGACATGACTGAGCGACTTGCCCTTTCTTAAAAAAATTAATCCAGAGGATCTCCTGACATCTTTAACCATTAGGTAAGCTTCTACCACCAGAAATCATCACAATGTATGAAATAACTTAATGCATAGTTTTCTATTCAGTGTTATAGTTTGCATTTTCATACATTTTAATACATGATTTGTATTTTTACTTTTATATGTAATGTTTTAAAATGTAATTTTTGGAATTAAAACTCTCCATGATCAATGGCAGATGTGGTATTGAATCTTAAACACTGGGTCCCACATCTCTATCTTATCCTGCCAGCTCTCTTCAGCTGCTACAGTGGTGGACCTCAACCGTGGTGCCTCAAATATTTGATGAGTCGAATTGCGCTGTTTTTGTCAAATCTCGATGAGCACTGGTCAAGAAGCCTGGATGTATTCCCCCAAGGGGCTGGCTGAGCACCCACAGGCAAGTCAATGAAAAAGAGACTTGACACATTCCAGAATATTCCAACAGAAAACACAGTGCCAAGTGCTTGGAGAAGCACACGTTACATAGAAGAAATTTAGGATGATACTTAGGTAACAGATTCTGGTTTAAGGAACTAGTCCCATTAACTGAATTTGCCTGATAATGAGACTCGCTGGCACTTGTGAAGATGCAAAATTCTGGCTCCTTGAGATTGAGTCTGGGAATAAAAGGGCAAACGTGCTGTTGTTCAGAATCCTAGTTCTCATGCAACTTAATACACAGTCATCTAGTTGGAGTAATATGGTTTAGTTTAAGGAGGGAGGGGTTAGGGCCCAGTTGTTCCATTTGGGTCAAGTTGACAAGAACCCTATGGGATTTCCAGATGGCCCAGTGGTAAAGAACCCACCCGCCAATGCAGGAGATGCAGGAGACTTGGGTTCAATCTCTGGGTCAGGAAGATCCCCTAGAGGAGGAAGTGGCGACCCACTCCAGTATTCTTGCCTGGGAAATCCCATGGACTAGAGGAGCCTGGTGGGCTTTAGTCTACGCAGTCACAAAGACTCAGACATGACTAAGCATGCATGCATGCAGACAAGTACCCTGTAGAGAAGTGAAATGGAAATTAAACCTTAAACCGTGTTGAGAACAAAGGAGTATATATCTGTTCTCTAGCTGAGGTGAGTTTCCTAAAATAAGACTTCAGAGAGTCTCGAATGGAGACAGATGGCTTCTCTGTCCACACTGAAACCCACCATGGGGATAGGGTGGGGAGGGAGTTGGGAGGGAGGTTCAGGGTGCAGTGGCTGATTCCTGCTGATGTATGGCAAGAACCATCACAATACTGTAAAGTAATTATCCTCCAATTAAAATTAATTATTTTAAAAAAAGAACTGATACACAGGAGACATGTGCCCACTGTCCATCTGTAGTCCATCTCCTGAGAATCTGTGTGGGCGTCTGGATGATGCTGGGAGGACACAGAATCAAGCACTGCGTGTGTAACACAGGTAACTATATTCAATATCCTGTAATAAACCACAATGAAAAACAATATACTGCATTGCTGTTTTTCTTTCTGGCTTACAGTATACTAACACATATATATGGAATTTAGAAAGATGGCAACGATAACCCTGTATGTGAGACAGCAAAAGAGACACAGATGTATAGAACAGTCTTTTGGGCTCTGTGGGAGAGGGTGAGGGTGGGATGATTTGGGAGAATGGCATTGAAACATGTATAATATCATATAAGAAACGAATCACCAGTCCAGGTTCGATGCAGGATACAGGATGCTTGGGGCTGGTGCACTGGGATGACCCAGAGGGATGGTATGGGGAGGGAGGTGGGAGGGGGGTTCAGGATTGGGAACACGTGTACACCCGTGGCAGATTCATATTGATGTATGGCAAAACCAATACAATATTGTAAAGTAATTAGCCTCTAATTAAAATAAAGTTTAAATTAAAAAGAAAACGAATATAAAAAGAAAATATATATGCACGTGCGCATGTGTATGTGTATAACTGCCCTTGTTGTAAGGCAGAAATTAACACAGCACTGTAAATCAGCTATATTCTAATAAAATTTAAAAAAAAATCCTGCCTCTGTCCCAGGCTGCCACAGTTTTAGGAAGACAAGGTCCTTCTAGGTCTGTCTCCCATCTCCTGGAAACAGGGCCAGATACATGCCAGCTTCCACGGCTGGGAAAGCCACAGCTGAGAGAGAGAAGCTGGAGGGGAGCCAGCCTCCACCACGAGCTCTCCTGCCCTGTACTCCCAGGCACGCAGGGACGTCCCAGGGTACCCTGTGATTAACCGAGCCCAGGAAGGTCGAGAGGGAAGCCTCATAACGTAACAGGACACACATGTTTTCGCTGAGCATGCACCAGGACCATGGGACTTGCGTGGCTCCCACTCTGGCTCAGAAACACTGATCGTGGCTATGAGCTTTTCCTGCAAACCGTGCAAGCCTATATTTGTAAAACAAAGTTTTATAAGGAAGTTTAAATTTCCTTGACATCTTCCAGGTATTTATAAGTGTTTAGTTGAGAGGCAGGACATGAACTAGGAATTCACAGAGCTGTAGCTCGTGGCCATGTACAAACAGATTTTTCTGATTAGCAATCAAGATGCATGAACCTGGGCTGGTCAGCAACAATCCTGGAAGAAGCTTGTTCATTGACCGGTTCGGGGCTCCAGCAAACCTCAGCTGGGTCTCCAGCAGCCACAGACAAACCATCAGAGGAGGAAGAGGCCAGGAAAGCTTCCTTTTACCTCACCTCCCTCTAAATCACCCTAAAACTGAATAAATTAGGTACCCGTTGACGGAGAGAGCTCCAGGGATCCAGAGGGTTCTAGAAAGAATATCCCCAGTCTTTGATACAGGCTTACCCAACTGCAGCCCCTGATATTGCTTCTCATAAGGAAAAAAGCCACACATTCCACAATTAGAAATGAGAAGGCTTCACATACAGAAGACACATTGAGGTGGTGTTTACGCATAAGTGAGTTTTCAGCTGTACAACAGGAAAATAATGATAGTAATGTGACTACTGAGAAGTAAGTGTATCAGAGTAGAGGAAGAAAGTGAGTACCCTGGGAAGGGCTAGGCTCCCCAAATTAGAGTCGCTGTCCCTGAGGCGACAAAAGGACACTCTTCTACAGCAATAAATGCCGCTGGGTGTGGTGGCAGGAGCCTTGGGTACATATCCGAGTCCTGCTCTATTCACTCGCTATGAAATTCACAGTGTCTTCAATTTGCTGAACCACGGCTTGTTGTTGTCGTTTAGTCACTCAGTCACGTCCAAATCTGCAACCCCACAGACTAGCCCACCAGACTCCTCTCTCCATGGGATTTCCCAGGCAAGAATATTGGAGTGGTTTGACATTTCCTGGCCCAGGGCGTCTTCCTGACCCAGGGATCGAACCTGTGTGGCCTGCACTACCACTGAGCCACCTGGGAGGCCCAAACCACAGTTTACTTATCTATAAAATGGGGAGCACAGCTCGGTGTTCAGTGATGACCTGAGGGTGTGGGATGGGGCGTGAGGAGGGAGGCTCAAGAGGGAGGGGATATACATGTAACTGATTCACTTCGTTGTACAGCAGAAACGAACACAATGCTGTGAAGCAATTATGCTCCCCAAAAAAGTCAGACAAGGCAGGAAAAATACAAAGGTGAAAGTTAACAAATAATTAAAAAAAAAAATCTAACTGCCTAGAAAGAAAATATAAAATGGGAATGATGTCAACCTGTACCACGGCTCTGGGAGTTTGCTGAAATTACTTACGGAAAAGCGCTGTGAACGCATGGAGCCCTGGACCCAAGTGAAGCCCCACTTGTACGTCAAAAGGCTAGAGGCAGAAAATAAAAACCTCCCAGAAAGGTGGCTTTGTCCAAAGTGAGCCTGTTCTCTTTCACAGGCTAAACCCAGCCTGGGTGGGGGAGGGGTGCCGAGCATGAAACTCTTCTGTTTGTGTTGTTATGAACTCAGGTGGCCCCACCTGTGAGGATTCCTGACTCGAGGCTTTGTCTGCAGCACAGCTACCTTGATTATCAGAGGGACTTTCTTAATTGAGACATATCTGTTCCACAACTTTGTTACCCTGCCTTGGGGTGCATTTCCATGCAAGTATTCACCAGCCATGCCCAAAGGACCATTCTTTAAACAAGCTTTGAAATATATTAAACAGTCAGTTTTACAAGTGCAAACATGCTTGTGGGAAATACAATATAGTGTGTGCTCACCATTAACATAATCAGACTGCAGGAGATTCTGGACATGCAAACACTCATCATTTACACGGCCCGAGAAAGCAGTCCTCATTGAAATACCCTCAGAAGGGAAGACGTGATCAACAAATCCAAAACAGAGAGCTGAGGAACACACTCAAGTTTTCTGGAAAAGAGTGTTAGTCACTCAGTCGTATCTGAACCTTTGGGACCCCATGGACTGTAGCTCACCAGCCTCTTCTTTCCATGGGATTACTAAGCAAGAATGCTGGAGTGGGTTGCCATGCCGTCCTCCAGAGGATCTTCCTGACCCAGGGATCCCGAGACTCCTGCATCACAGGCAGATCCTACGTCTGAGCCACCATGGAAGCACAGGAAACGTAAGGTGGAGGCTAATTTTCTTTACAAGGTTTTGTGTTTATTCTGAGATCTGCCCCAGCCCTAGGTGGTGTTTCTGCCTCCAGGACAGCTTCACAAATCTAATTACAGCTTGAATATGAGTGGATACGTTACCTGCAATTTTCCTATTGCCACACCCCACGTGGTCCATGATGGCTACAATAATCAGGAGCAGCTCTCAACATTTAACAGTATCTCTTTTCAAATTCTAAACCTTGACACCGTAGCTGAGGTGGAACTGCTCAAGGAAACCAAAGGAAAGCATCCATTTTGATGCACAGCAGGCGCTGACAGTGAACTTCGGGGCTGGTGAGCCATAAATACACGAGTTAACACGGGTAGAATATCACTGCGCAGTCACACCGGTCTTAAAGCCTTCTGCCTGTAGGCTGTCCCGATGCCTGACAGGGCTGCCAAGCATGAGTCAGGCTCATCAGGCCAGTTTCTGCTGCTGGCGGTCAGCAAAGAAAGGCAGTCGACAGGGACAGTGCAGGGCTTCCCCGAGGAGAGCTCAGCCCGAAGAACAGGATGGAGGCTCCTGGGTGGAGCAGACTGACCACTGGGTTCTTGAAATCATTTCACAGTGATTCCTAATTTGGGAATTTATATCTGAGGAGAGCTCTCTGAAGTCACAAAAGTTGGTGACTATGAAGGATGGGGGTTGGGAATCAAAACCCTCACCTTCCATGCAGCCTTCTATGGTTAGAAAACCCTGCTGCCTGGGTGGATGTCCCCTTTCTCAGCTGCGCTGTGCTCAGTTGAGTCCGACTCTTTGCGACCCCATGGACGGTAGCCTGCCAGGCTCCTCTGTCAATAGAATTTCCTAGGCAAGTATACTGGGGTGGGTTGCCATTTCCTACTCCAGGGGATATTCCCGACCCAGGGATCGAATCCTGGTCTCTTTTGTCTTCTGCATTGGCAGGTGGATTCTTTACCACTGGGCCACCTGGGAAGTATCCTCTTTCTCAGCAGCTCTTGTTAATTTCTGTCAAACTTCCAGTAAACCTTTCAGGCCAGACACATGCACATATGTGCACGTGCATGCACGCACACACTCCACATTTACACTATGGTTTTTAGCTCCTGGTTCATGCCATTCAAATCAGTGAGGTGGCAGAGATTAGCCCAGTGGTTTTGGTGGCATTCATGATTGTGATGGTTAATTTTATGTGTCAGGCTGACTGGACCATGAGATGCTCAGACATTTGAACCAAGATCACACTTCTAAAGAGGCTGTTAATCCTTAGAATCTGAAATACGACCCACACATCTCAGGAAGGGTTCTTTCCTAACTAATTCCTACAAGTTATGGGCTTCTTATGCACATCCCATGAATTATGACCCTTGACACATTCACTGCTCATGTTTTCCTGGGAACCAGGAACCACATGGACCACGAGCAAAAGCCTTAAGTGTCAAACTAATGGGAACAAGTTCTCCTGAATCGGGCATCGAAAACCGTACAACTGAACCAAGCCAAAGATGTTCTCTCTAAAATAAGAAGGGGCCTGCTACTGTAAAATATAAATCTACCTGGTGAATTGGTGCTTTTGAACTGTGGTGTTGGAGAAGTCTCTTGAGAGTCCCTTGGACTGCAAGGAGATCCAACCAGTCCATCCTAAAGGAGATCAGTCCTGGGTGTTCATTGGAAGGACTGATGTTGAAACTGAAACTCCAATACTTTGGCCACCTCATGCGAAGAGCTGATTCATTTGAAAAGACCCTGATGCTGGGAAAGATTGTGGGCAGGAGGAGAAGGGAACAACAGAGGATGAGATGGTTAGATGGCATCACCAACTCGATGGACATGGGTTTGGGTGAACTCTGGGAATTGGTGATGGACAGGAAGGCCTGGCGTGCTGTGGTTCATGGGGTTGCAAAGAGTCGGACACAACTGAGTGACTGAACTGAACTGAACTGAACTGAATCTGGTCAGCTGGCTCCTTTCTGGAAGAAGAATTATTGGCCGCAAGGATATTAATGAAATTAAGACTCTGAGATTCTATTATGTGCTGTGGCCTTGCAAACAATCATTTCTGTTTTACTTTAAAAATTCTGAAGGCTGCCTTAGATTTTCCTCTATTTCCTTCCTCCCTCCCTCCCTTCCTTTTTCTTTCCCTCTCTCCTCAGTCATGAGCCATCTTCCAGTGACACAGAATAGTAACTCCATTAACATTACTACTAAAGTCACTATGTGTGCATGCATGCTCAGTCTAGTCCAACTCTTAGTGACCTCATGGACTGTAGCCTGCCAGGCTCCTTTGTCCATGGGATTTTCCAGGCAACAATGCTAGAGCGGGTTGCCATTCCCTTCTCCAGGGGATCTTCCCAACCTCATCTCTGCTTCTCCTGCCATTGGAGGATGGATTGTTTACCTCTTAGCTACCTGGGAAGTCCCACTAAAGTCACTACAATCTTCAAGTGGTTAAAAGCATGTGTTGCTGGAATAAAACCTACACCCTTATTTACATTATTCCTCACTTAAAAATGGTGGGACACGGACACATATTTAGCTTTCATAGTGGGGAGGGGTGAGAAGGGTTTTTTAAAGGGGATTTTTAAAATAAAATTTCCCCAGTGCTTTCATGATATTCTCCTTGAGGTGAGGGCCTAAGCAGAAAAATAGATTAGGAATCTCATTCAGGTGTTTTTTTTTTTTTTTTCATTTTTGAGAATATATTGATATTAACTGTAAGAGCAGAAATTTACTCTTATGAGTAATTGGAGTGTATGAGTTACACTCCATGACATGGGGTCAGTAATCTTCAAGCAAAGCAGAAGCTTAATCTGAGTTATTTCCACAAGGTCCATCAGCTGCAACAGTCACTCATGTAAGAAACCATTCAAAACACCTGCCGTAAAGCTTGGCACACTGAGAAGAGCTCTGGGAGACTGCCCATCGTCCTGCCCCCAGGGCCCAACCATCGTTAGTACACATGGAACTGGACTGACATGAACATGGGGCAAACAACCTATGAAGAGGCAGGAGGCGCTCCTCCAACTAGGTAATGGCTGTAGACTGCCTGTGTGAGCCTCCTGGGGTTTACCCTCCAGGGTGGAAGGCTCACACCTTTTCTCTGCATCAGTGCCAGCCAGCACTGCCGACCTTCTGGGAAGAACTACTGAATCCTGAAAATAGACCACCTGAAATTTTTAACCCTAATATAGCTTGGCTGTACACAGAATACATTTTACATTCATATTTTTTAATGCTTATGTAAGTAGTTATCAGTCAAAAATACCACCACTGAAGTCATTAGCTGGACAGGGATCTACATGTGACATTATTCAAAAAAAAGTCACTATAGTCCCTCCTTACTAGGAAACCACAAGATAAGCAGGCTTCCATGAACCATCTAGAAAATCAAGCTAAACACAGGCAGCACACACACAATCACGCTCACATGCAATTTATCACGCTGCTGAAATGTGATTGCTCTGGTGGGTTTTGAATGATGCTTAGTGTTGGAATAGATGTGAAAGGTCTATATTCTAGGAGGTGAGATCAGGAGAAAAATACCATCTTATAAGTTATACAAGGCTTTTAGAGCTGAATGAAGAAGGAGACAGTGTGTGTGGGGGTTGGCGGTGGGGGGGGGGCACTGAGAGTGCCAGTGGAGGGAGTAACACAGAAATGCAGCTTCCGTGTTCTGGGCATGAAATTTAACTTCATACAAAGTGTAGAAGTGAATGAAGCCAACATTAAAAGTGCTGACCAGCATACACACGGCTAACAGGCGCGTGAAAAGATGCTAACATCACTAATCATCAGCGAAATGCAAATCAAATCCCCAGTATCACGCCTGTCTGTTAGGACAACCATCGTCAAAAAGAAAAGAGATGACAAGTGTTGCCAAGGATCTGGAGAAGAGGAAAACTCATGCAATGTTGGTGGGAACATAAGTGGTGTGACCACTATGGAGAACAGCGTGTAGTTTCCTCAAAAATCTAAAAACTACCATACAATCCAACAATCCCGCTTCCAGGGAGAGATCCAAAGGAAACAAAAACCAGATCTTGAAGATCTGCACCCCTGTGTTCACTGATGCCTTATCCACAATGATCATAATATGGAAACAACCCAAGTATCCATCAATAGATGAATGGACAAAGGGGATATGATATAATACAATGGAATATCATTCAGCCATGAGAAAGAATGGAATCCTGCCACTTATGACAACATAGATGAACCTTGAGGGCATTATATTAAGTGCAATAAGCCAGACAGAGAAAGACAAATACAGCATGGGGTCACTTATGTGTGAAATCTGAAAAAAAAAAAAAATGTCAAACTCATAGAAAGAGTAGCTACCAGAGACTCCGGAGTTGGGGAAATAGGGAGATGGTGTTAAAAGAGTATAAACTTTCAGCAGCAAGAGGAATAACATCTGAGGACCTAATGTAAAACATGCTGACTATAGCTGATAACACTGTGCTGTTTAACTGAAATTTGCTAAGAGAGTAGAACCTGCACGTTCTTATCAAAAAAAGAGATAAATACGTAATAGGTACGTTAATTAACCAGCTGGGGAGAATCCTTTCACAACACATAAATATATCAAATTACCGTGACATATACTTCAAATATCTTTCAATTTTTCATGTCAATTATGTCTCAATAAAACTGAAATTAGCCATTAAAAAACACAAAATTTTGCCATTTGCAGTATCATGGATGGATCTGGATGGCATTCAGTTCAGTTCAGTTCAGTCGCTCAGTCGTGTCCAGCTCTTTGCGACCCCATGAATTGCAGCATGCCAGGCCTCCCTGTCCATCACCAACTCCTGGAGTTCACTCAAACTCATGTCCATTGAGTCGGTGATGCCATCCAGCCATCTCATCCTCTGTCGTCCCCTTCTCCTTCTTCCCCCAATCCCTCCCAGCATCAGAGTCTTTTCCAATGAGTCAACTCTTCGCATGAGGTGGCCAAAATATTGGAGTTTCAGCTTTAGCATCAGTCCTTCCAAAGAACACCCAGGACTGATCTCCTTTAGGATGGACTGGTTGGATCTCCTTGCAGTCCAAGGGACTCTCAAGAGTCTTCTCCAACACCACAGTTCAAAAGCATGAATTCTTCGGCACTCAGCTTTCTTCACAGTCCAACTCTCACGTCCATACATGACTAATGGAAAAACCATAGCGTTGACTAGACGGACCTTTGTTAGCAAAGTAATGTCTCTGCTTTTGAATATGCTATCTAGGTTGGTCATAACTTTCCTTCCAAGGAGAAAGCGTCTTTTAATTTCATGGCTGCAGTCACCATCTGCAGTGATTTTGGAGCCCAAAAGAATAAAGTCTGACACTGTTTCCCCATCTATTTCCCATGAAGTGATGGGACCCAGATGCATGATCTTAGTTGGACGGCATTAGGCTAAGTGAAATGTCAGACAGCGAAAGATAAATATTGGATGATGTTGCTTATATGTGGAATTTAAAAAACACAACAAACTAGTGTATATAATATAAAAGCAGCAGACTCAAAGAGAGCAAACTGAAGGTTACCAGTGGGGAGGGGGAAGGGCAGCCTGGAGGTGGGACAGTGAGAGGTACAAACTATTGGGTGTAACAAGCGCTCAAGGCTGTGCTGTACCACATGGGAATAGAGCCAGCATTCTGTAATAACTGTGAATGGAAGGTAACCTTTAAAAATTGCATAAAAATAAACAATGAAAAAGGAATTAAACTTCTGAGTGCACAAAACTTTGTCAAGACTGGTTTGATCTCCTTGCTGTCCAAGAGATTCTCAAGAGTCTTCTCCAACACTACAGTTTGAAAGTATTGATTCTTCAGTACTCAACCTTCTTCATGATCCAACTCTCACATTCATACATGATTGCTGGAAAAACCACAGCTTTGACTCTATGGACCTCCACTGATGACAAAAACCACAGGTAAGCAAAACAAGCTCAGATTTCAGCCAAGACTGCTAGCCCCTGGCACCCGACCCAGGGTCCAGCACGCTGCTGCCACATACCAGAGGAAATTCATTGTTTCCTGATCCTTTGTTTGCAATTAGGCTAAGGTAGTTCCATCAGCTAACCCTGTTCTCTCAGCTGGCTGTTTACCATAATTGAGGAGCCCACCAGGCTCCTCCATCCATGGAGTTTTCTAGGCAAGAGTACTGGAGTGGGTTGCAATTTCCTTCTCCAGGGTATCTTCCCAACCCGGGGATCGAACCTGGGTCTCACGCATCACAGGCAGATGCTTTACCGTCTGAGCCACCAGGGAATCTCAATAATAAACTTAATGACCACCAAACAAAATCCCGCCACTGGTGGCTGTGTGTCTGCCATGATCCAGAGAAACCAGCAGCTCTGCAATCACCATCAAACTGGACTTCTCAGCAGCCTGAAGGGTAGAAACTATTTTTAATTCCATTTGATGGGTTAGTAAACTAAGGCCTTGCCTGGTCCAACAAAATGTTCAAGTCAGGGCTGGGGGAATGCTCCTGTTATAGGGCCAGAGAGTCCATATTTTCTGTATGGGGCCAGAGCATATAGATTGAGGCTCCGTGGACCAGTTTCTGCTGCTACTACTCAGTCTGACCTTTAAAACTCAAAGACAGACAATATGTAAAGGAATACGCGTGGCCGTGTTTTGATAAAACTTCACTCATGGGCACTGGAGTTTGAATTGATATAATTTCATGTGTCACAATATCTCATTGTCTTCATCTTTTTTTTCCAATGACTAGAGGATTCTCAGACCACGCAAAGTTGGGGGCAGCCTGGCCTGTGAACTGCAGTTTACTGATCTCTAGTCAAGGTGATCCATGAGGTTAACTGGCAGAGCCCAAATTTAAAGCAGACACTGTGCCCCCTCCTGTAGGCTGAAAAGTAGAAGCTACTAAAACCATTACTTACATCTGGTCTATGACATGCATTCCTTTCTAAGACTGCTAGTCCAGATACTAACTAATACTATAATATATACTATAATATATGATAATAATAATTATTATAAACAATACAGAGTGAACTTTCACCTTATTTAAATCCAATAAATATTAATTGAATATCTATTAATACCATTCTCTTTTCTAGGGTATCTTCCTGACCCAAGGACTGAACCTGGTTCTCCTGCATTGCAGGCAGATTCTTTACCATCTGAGCCAAGAGGGAAGCCAATAGCCAATGTATATAGCCATAGGCAATGTATATAAAAATATCTAGAAAAGGTACCATTTTCTCTCATCTTCAGATATTAGTGATGGTCATTTACTCTGTAGCTGATTTTCTTCATGCTTCCCCAACCTTCAACCCCAAATTTTGTGGGACTTAAATCTAACTTGTATCAGAAGTCCTTAAAACCTGAACAGATATTTTTATGTGCATGTTCACAGCAGTTGGAAACAACTCAGATGTCCATAAACAGATGAGCTGATAAATAAAATGTGGTCTATTCAATACAGTGGATATTGTTTAGCCATAGAAATGAATGAAATTTTGATTTTGCTACGACAAGGATGGGCCTTTAAAACATTAAACTTAGTGAAATAAGTCAGATTAAACTTAGTGAAATAAGTCAGACACAGAAGGACAAATATTGTATGATTCCATTTATATGAAACACTTAGAACAAGTCAACTGAGACAGTAAACAGTAGAATTTGCCAGGGGCTGGGAGGAGGGGAGAAATAGGGGCTGTTGTTTAATGGTACAGAGTTTTAGTTGGGGGTAATTTTACCACAATAAACATTTTTTTAAAAAGGCCTTACTAGGGGTTCCTATGACATTCCTCTTAATAAAAACTAGAACCCTTCTATTCATTCTATTCAAACCATAAACTAATGAACAGATTGCATCTATTTTCCTAAAAATTTCAGATCATCAGAAGAATCTCTAAATCAATTTTCTTGGCAAACACATATTTGCTTTTCAGAACATCAAAGAAGAGGGAGAGGTTTTTGTTTACTCAACATCTTAGAATAAAATAAATCAATAAACACTGTGAATAAAAAGAGACCAATCATAGCAGTGTACACTCTGCAAATGTGGTTTTTAATCTTCTAGGATATGTTTTTAAAATGAGATAGTTCTATAGTAACAAGAGTGTTAAATGCACTTTCTTTTCTCGGGTATATCTAAACCAGGTAAAGTAGAAATTAGAACATCACCTGGGTCGACTTCAACACCAGCCCTCGCTGTGCCCCGGGGTCCAGGGCACCCCACGCGTCACCCTTTGTCCATGGAGAATCACTGACACAGCTGTTCGCTGTAGGATTTGCAAATCAGCTACATGATGACATGACGATGATGAGAAGACAGTCGAGGAAGAATCATGCTCCTCTTCCCTGGTCACTGGGGCTCACGTCTATCACACACGAAACATTTGGAGGTGAGAGCTTATGCCGTTAATAATGTAACAACAACCAAAGACAGCACATGTTCTCCACTTGTTCCTGTAGCAGTGGAGTAACCAGCCTCACAGACTCTCCTGCTCATCGCCGCCTCAACCTTCCTCTAATTATCATCAAAGAATAAACCTCATAAAGTCATATTTCAACCCAGCCAGACAAGGGTTTTCACAAACTTTTACACATTTCTCAAGAGACATACTGTGGGAAGGAGGGAAATAAAGACAGATTTGGGGGTACAGTCATAGCCTGGAAGACTTGTGTCTCACCAACGGTCTTCATATTGTGGGTACCGACTGTATTTGATGTCTAGGGCTGCCATAGCAACGTACCACTGACGGGGTGGCCTGAATGACAGATTTGTATTTTTTCACAGTCCTGGAAGCTGGAGAGTTTAAGATCAAGGTGTTAGCAGTGTTGGTTTCTCCTGGGGCCACCTTCCTGGGCCAGTGGACAGCCATCTTCTCTGTGTCCTCACATGGCCATTCCTCTGGGTATATCTGTGTCCTAATCTTCTTTTTTTATAAGGACATCAGTCATATTAGATCAGGGCCCAACCTAATGATCTAGCTTCACCTTAATTACTTCTTTAAAGACCCTTTTCTAAATACTGTCACATTCTGAAGAGTGGGGGGTTAGGACTCCAACATGAATTGGGGGAGAAAACAGTTCAGTCCACGATGCCAACTCAGAAGGTCACTATAAATGCACGTGCATAAAGCCATTTTCTGAGTTTAATAATATTTGCTCAAAGACAATGGCACCCCACTCCAGTACTCTTGCCTGGAAAATCCCGTGGATGGAGGAGCCTGGTAAAGTTAGCTGCAGTCCATAGGCAACCCACTCCAGTGTTAAGAGTCGGATACGACTGAGTGACTTCCCTTTCACTTTTCACTTTCATGCATTGGAGAAGGAAATGGCAACCCACTCCAGTGTTCTTGCCTGGAGAATCCCAGGGACGGGGGAGCCTGGTGGGCTTCCGTCTATGGGGTCGCACAGAGTCGGACACGACTGAAGTGACTTAGCAGCAGCAGCAGCAGCCACAGCCCACACTTACCCTCTGTACTTACTCACTCCCACACTTGACTAAATCTCTAAGGAACCAGCTTCATTCAGGAGCCTCAGTCAAGCGTGGGCATCCACTGTTCCCAATGTTGGGTCTGAACCTTCTAACCCTACTCGGCCGGCTCCTTCCGGGGCACAGGACGACAGGAAACACTTCCCGGCCAGGGCCACCCTCAGACATGTAAGTGCCACTGTGTTTCTCTGCATTGCTCTAAGAATGGACCTGAACCACAGAATGGAAAGCCTTCCCAGGAGACCAGGTATATGAAAGTCAGGGATCTGCTTTTCTCTATCCTGGAGAAAAGGAAAACACATTTCAAAAACCCAACCAACGGCTTTGATTCCAGGAGTCTAAGGCTGAGCTAAACTTCTTTAAACCCAGTTATAAGGTGGTGAGGACTCTCCTCTAGATCTGCTATCACATTCACTTCAAGTTCTGATAAGCTCTCTAGAATGTGAACAAAGTCTTGAGCCCCACAGTTTGACATGGGCCTGAGACGGCCCTCTTTTATCTTCCAACTTCAAAGTATAATTTGGAAATATAAGCCGACTTTCTCATGGATTCTGGAGTTTCTGTGCCATCAGGGACAATGGGCTGATGCTTTCAGGAATGAGTCCCAGACTCTGAAAGAGCTTTGTTGGCATCCATACCCTCCCCCGGATGGTGGAAGGACTGCAAGTATTCTGGAGCCCACCTGGCCCCTGGACACTGAGAGAAGTTATCCTTTGGACAGTAAGCAGAGTGATGGACTGTCTAGGGAGTCTCTAGACATTTGCATCAATTTGATTTTTTTTTTAGGTCTCCAGCCATGAAGCAGCTGGGCCAAACCAGAAAGAAAGCACTTCAGAGTCAGATACAGGAGGAACTGTAGCCTGGTTCTGTGAGACCTTTGACACCTCAGATTCTCAGCTCCCTGATTTGGAAAAGGAGGAGACTGTTTTCCACCTCACAGTCATCTGGGGGATGAGGTGAGACAAGGCATGTGGCCTTAGCTTACAAACTATAGAGCACTAAAAGTGGGGTCAGTGGGCCATCTTTCTAGATTCTTCCACGACTACATTTCTGTGTTTAAAACCACTCGGTAGAGGATGGTCCTAGACATTGATTGTTACAATGAGTGAAGTAAGTCAGACAGAGAAGGAGAAATATTATATGACATCCTTTATATGCAGAGTTTAAAAAGAAATGCTACAAGTGAACATACCTACAGAACAGACTCACAGACTTAGAGAACAAACTTATGGTTGCCGGCGGAGGTGGGGAAAGGATGGGGGGAAGGGAGAGCTAGGGAGTTTGGGATGGACATGTACACACAGCTGTATTTAGGACCTCTTGTGCAGCAGAGGGAACTCTGCTCAATGCTACCTGGCAGCCTGGATGGGCGTTTGGGGGGAATGGATACATGCATATGTACGGCTGAGGCCGGGTCCTTCACTGTTCACCTGAAACGGTCACAACATTGTTAATCAGCTATACCCCAACACAAAAGAAAAGGTTAAAAGAATACCCAGGGGCCACAAGGTGTGGGACTCCTTCCTATCCTGACCTTATTCAAAGACTATTCTGTAAGAAACTCGGCAACACATTGCTTTCTAGACCCCACTGCATTCTAAAAATTTACATTTTTATTCATCAAGTTAACAATATTTCAAGGCAAATTGACTGCCTACCAACCTTGATGGTGCCAATTTAGTACTATGGATGAAAATCTCAAATGTCTCCTGCTCTTTGGCATTAAATAGTGGGTGGAAGTGGAGCTTTTATTGACAGTTTTACTACTCTATTTTACCACCTTACGTTTTTATGTGACAGTAAGGCAGCTAAACACGCATTGAATAGGCACTGAGGTAACCTGATAATGGCCTCCCCAGATGCTGTTCTCCAAGGAGGCTGGTGCCAGACAGGGCACGGAAAAGTGTAGCGGGAGAGAGGAGCCTGACTGGAGGGGATGGGAGGAAGCAGGAGCCATTCTACCAACGTCCGGAGCACCCATGGGCCCTCATGTGTGCCAGGTGAGGTGTCACGGCCTGAAGAGAACTAAGTCTGCATCGTGTCCTCTTTCTCCAGCAGTCACCATGGAGCCAGAGACCGAAAGCGAGTTCTGAGGACCTGAGACAATCACCGCCAGAAAGAC
The DNA here is from genome assembly GCF_019923935.1 of Bubalus bubalis. NCBI lineage: Eukaryota > Metazoa > Chordata > Mammalia > Artiodactyla > Bovidae > Bubalus > Bubalus bubalis. The sequence continues at coordinate 21,419,939 of NC_059178.1, forward strand.
AGTGTCTTACTGCAGATTGGGCGGTGTCAGTGTCTTCCCAAGGACAGGGCCAGGACACTGGCTGCATGAGGAACAGACCAGGCCTCACGGTTCCCTCACGCAGAGGATGAGCTAAGCGTTTGACAAGCAGAAAGGAGAGGAGGAAAGGCATTTCTGAGCCAGGGAACAACAGATGGAAAGGCACAGAGGTGTGATGGGAAAGCCTGGATGATGTGCTCGGGGAGGTGGGCGAGGTCCGAGGTGACTGAAATATAAGCTTCCAGGAGGAGCTGGCCGGGGGTGGGGGGTCCTGAAGGTGAGGATCCCCACAGTCCTCCCTAAAGCACCTGATTATAATAACCCCCGCCTCAGGACACTATGTACTTGACACTCATTTGTACTCAAACACTGGAGAGGGCAGCTGCTCCCCGGGGGGAACACGGGCAGCTCGGGGAGGGGAGGAGGGGTCAGTACATGAAGAACAGGAGGCTGGCAGGCGGCATCAGACTGATGACCACACTCTGACTGATGCAGCTGCTTCTGGAGGGAAAACCCTCATCACTTGCTGCTCATTAGGTGCCAATCCAGACCCTGAGTCACGTGGACTCGGCCACTAAACGTCTGCTGAGGGCCACCAGGCAGGCGCTGTGTGCGCATCAGTGGACAAGAGAGAGGTTCATCCTGAAGGCTTGAGGCCTCCCGTGTAGCCCAGAGACCAGACTGTTCGAAAATAACCCCATGGGAACACGTGGTTCCCTTGCCCAGAACCCAGAGCTGAGGGCAAGCCCCACAGAGGGGACCTGCTGGGGAAGCGAGGGTGGCAGGGGTCCCCCGTCCATGATCCCTCCAAGCAGGAAGGGGCAGCTTTTGGGGAGACAGCACGGGACGGGGGAGCTGATGGCGAGGAGGCCAGAGCCGGACTGTGAGGGCAGGGGAGCCAGTCTTTACTCCTGCTCCCTGAGGGTCCCCCTGGCTGCGCTGCCAATGAGAAGGACAGAACACGCTGCCTTCCTGGAGCTTACAGTCCAGCGGAGGGAGGGACAGCAACACGCAAAACTAGCAGCAGGGGGGTCAGACGTGAGGGGTGGAGAGAGATGAAGCCAGGGTTAAGTTTAGAGGAGGCTGAGTGCTCAGTCGCTTCAGTAGTGTCTGACTCTTTGACACCCTGTGGACCATAGCCCTCCAGGCTTCTCTGTCCACGGGATGAGGTAAGACAAGGGATGTGGCCTCAGCCAGCTCAGAGGGAGCCCCAGGTGCTGCCTGCTGGACACCCTCACCTAGATGTCTGGGCGTCTCCAGCTCTGCACCCTTAAAACGCAACTGCATGTCTTCCTCTTCCTCGCAGACTTCTCTCTCTTACCCTCCCCCTGGATAAATGTTCCTCTGCCTGTGTCCCTGAGGTCAGTAAAGAATTCCACGAGCTGCCCACTCCTTCCAGCCGGAAACCTGTGACTCACCCTTGGCTCTTTCCACTGCTTCACCCTCTGCAGGGAGCCAGTTGCTACATCTTCTCTATCCTTGGTCCTAGAAGCCCTGGGTTCAGCAGCTTTACCTAGGTTATCTGCACAGCGGCCGCCCCAGCATCAGCCCTCACCCCTAGGCTCTCCGTGCGTCCTTCTCACTCATCATCCCAGGTGTCCCTCGCTCCCCTCCAGAGTCTCTCTGTCCTGTAGTTAGAGATCTTTCTAAAGTCCAGTGTGATCATACAAGTCTAAGCAATAGTGGAAAGACAGTAAAATACGAACTCCTTACTCTGCCCCAGGTGGCGCTAGTGGTGGTGAAGAATCGGCCTGCCAGTGCAGGAGACATAAGAGACGCGGGTTCCAGCCCTGGGTCAGGAGGATGTCCTGCAGCAGGGCATGGCAACCCACTCCAGAATTCTTGCCTGGAGAATTCCATGGACAGAGGAGCCTGGCGGGTGGGCTACAGGCCATGGGGGTCCCAAAGAGTTGGACATGACTGAGTGCCTGAGTGCACAGCCTCTACTGCTGATTCCTTCAGTAGTCATTCTCAGACACTGCAGGGTTCTCAGAAGGTTTTGTGAGTTTTCTAGACTTAGACACGAGTGGCCAGAGAAGGAAGCCATGACAGCAGGGGGCGGGTGTCAACGATTTCCTCTGTGGCTGGATCCAGATTGCTGCAGAAGTCACCTCTGGCCTCACTTCTGCTTTCACTTTGGCCACAGTGAGAGCTTCAGTAACCACCGTGGGATTAAAGACCCGGCTTAGAGACAGGTCACCCAGGGAACATTCAATTTTCTCTGCCACAGGCCTGGGGCTCAGTGAATACACAGGTGCAGAGCCCAGAGTCATGTTCTGTCAGCTTCCACGCAGAAGCTCTGCTTTATGAAATTTGCTAAAGGCCATTCTGAGTGGAGAGATGTGTCTTTGTTCTCAAAAAATGATGAAACCTGATTGGAATTTATATGAAAGATGACTGTCATCTGCTTGCAGACTCCTTGTAGCAGTCAATATCCTAAAGTCACTATTAGAATAGAAACCTGTCTAATAATTGAAGTTGAGAGGTGATCGGTGTGCTAGAAGGGTTATGAATACTACTGATAAAATATAGAAGAGTTACGATCTCATGATACTACAAAGAAATTCCTTCCAAAGTGAGGAAGATGCATGCTACCATGTAAAAACAAAACAGGCTCTACCAATATACACCTAATAAGTGAAAAAAATGGCCCTGCTGATGTTCCAGGGCTTAACTGAGGGCAAAGCCACCACCTTGTTAAGTCTGCACAGTCTATTGGCTACATGGTATATTTAATATCTGTGATCAAACAGAGCCCCACTTTATAATTTAAAATGCACTAGCACCCGACCCCAGAATTGTAGTGACCAGAAAACACACAAATCGAGAAACACGAGAGAAGGCCAACTAATGTCATTTTGCAGTTCTTAGGAGAATTAGAGCTAAAATGACCCTGGTCGATATTGATCTTCTATCCTCTGAGCATCTCTCCATGCTGAATCACCTGGTCAGGTTACAGCTATACACTCTATGCAACAGCCACGCCTCTCGGTTTACGTCACTTCTGTTTCTCTCTTGAAATGAGAAATTCTTATCTACACCAGGGCTGTGGGCTGTCCTCACAGAGCCGAATGTCGTAGTGACAGGCAAAGCAAAGTGTGCTGACTGACCAAGGGCTGGCTCGGAAAGCCACATCTGGAGCTATGCAGTTGTGCAAACAGACTCACTGTGCACTTGTGCAAACTGTACACTTGTGCAAACAGACTGGTGGTACACTTGCACAGACTCACCATGCATTTGTGTAAACAGACTTATTGTGCACTCGTGCAAGTTGCTTTGCTTATCCAGGGCTCAATCTCCTACTCCTCAAAATGTAGGAGTCAGAGGATGTTATAAAGAGCAACTTTTCTTTTCTTCTAAGTATATACTGTTAAGAACTTTGAAGAGTCTGAGATTTTACCCAACTTTCACATTAATGAGTTCCCGGCCCCAGTTTCATGGATGTTAGCAGAAGACAGGAGATTCCTGGGTCAGAAACGGAGGACTTCACTACTGACAACACAGTGAGTAGCTTGAGCATAAAGCTCATCACATCACACTTTGCCCCCAAAGTTTCATGAGGGCAACAGTGAGGGTCCAAGCTGTGCTGCCCTTAGTAGGTCTGTGTTGCACTGTGGGACCCTGAGCTCAGGGAACCCAAAACTCTTACTTGGGAGAAAGCACGCCTGTCTGCCCTTCACTCCAGAGGCAGGCACTGCCTTCGTTATACTGAACCAATTTGATCCCTGGGTCGGGAAGATCCCCTGGAGAAGGGAATGGCTACCGACTCTAGTGTTCTTGCCTGGAGAATTCCATGGACAGAGGAGCCCGGTGGGCTACAGTCCATAGGGTCACAAAGAGTCAGACATGACTGAGAACGACTAACAGCACAGCATGTCTCAGGATAACAAATAGCTACTGCTAAGGATGAGGGAAAGATACATAAATACTGCACTAGACTCTAGCCACTAGAGAGATGTTCAGACAGTACTGACCAACGTGAAATCAAATTGCAGAAACCCATGAACAACATGCTCTTCCATGGTTAGAAAGAGTAAGTAACAGACCTGGGACATAGACTGATATTTATATGTGCAAATGGGTAGAGACAGAGATGTACAAAGATAAACACCCAAGTATTATTCCCAGGAAAGGAACTGAAAGAGGAGGAAATCCATGACCTTCTTCACTATATATTTCTATATATTTTGCCTTCTTATATGGTACCTCTGGCTTCAGTAGTTAAAACAGATCATGAAAAAGCTATAAACATTAACAAATAAAATGTTAGGTATGATGAAGTCACGATCCATCTTAAGAGTGATAGAGTCTAGCTAAAGAATAGTAAATAACAATATATAACACCTAACAGAAATATATATATGTTAATATCTGTATTTTTCTACTGCTAATATATGCTAGAAAGAGTTTTCAATGCCAGCTACAAATCTATGTCTAGAATCAGTTGTCTAGATCTGAAAGAAAGAAATATTGCTATTTGGTCAATAGAAATATTTTACCTGAATAGTTATATTACTTATTTTACTCTTTCTACAAAGGTAATAACATGGATGGAAGACCAGCAGTTTTGATCTCAAACAGTTCTATTATCTTTCTTATTTTAATAATAGGTATAACCATGCTTCCTAATAAAATTTCTGGTATTTGTAGTTTTAATTTCATTTATATGCATTATTCATTTTTAAAGCTTTCTATGCACTTACAATTTATCCTAATAGGTAATGCAATTACCGGTTCTTTATATTCTTAAAATTAATTTAGAAAAATATTATCCAAACAAAGGAACGTGTTTCAGCCTCATAAACTAAAAATTTGACATTTCATCAAGGTTTCATAATTCATTGTTATCATTCTGCAAGTTTTAGCTCTCATTTAACTTCTTATTAATTTAGTTTTTAAGCACGAGTAGGATTTTCCTCAAAGATGAAGTAGGAAAGTTCTAATTGGAGCCCAAATGTAGCTGAGTCTGTTCCCATGAGTTCTAGCCACATGAACAAGGATGAATGAGCTGAGAGCTGGTGTGAGAAGAGGAGGATGAATCTAAGCCTGCCCAGGCAAGATGAACAGAAGCACAAGGACCTATGAGATCAAGGACAGCGTCCATCTACTTCCCAGTTTATGAAATGGGACTTGCTGCACTTGAGGCAAAAACCCAGAGCAACCTGATAAGTTAAAGCCTGTGGGAACTTTTCCTGAAACGTCCTGAAGACAAAAGCGATTCTGAGACTAGTCCTTTCAGGTTTTCATTCGGTCATGGGCTCAGAATAAAGGTAAGCCTGTCTCAGAAGCACTCTAGAGAGGAAGAGTGCACCTGGGCACCACAGTCCCTTAGTCCACAGCATCAGGACCCACCTCAGTCCCTTAATCCACAATATTAGGACCCATCTCAGTTCCTTAGGTTCACAGTATCAGAACCCATCTCAGTCCCTTAGTCCACAGAATCAGGACCCACATCTCCAATCTCAATCCTGACCACAGGCATGTTTCTCTAGGACAGCAGAGCCCCTCTCATAGAGATCGATGCCATCAAAGCACTGCACCGGGAACCTGGGCAAGACATACAGAACACGGCTTGGAAGGATTTTGAGTTTTTTTTTGTTTTGTTTTGTTTTAGCGTCAAATGGCCCATCAGAGGTATGGCCTGGGAAAGCTGCAGCCACTGACTGATAATCTCCAGATCCTTCTTTTAAATTTCTCTGCCTCCTCAGTTTATTCCAAGCCACACAGGGAGCTGCCTACAAAGACTTCAACCTCACGCTTAGAAGTTCCATGAGCGATGCTTACTCTTTACAGACAAGGGGCCTGCTTGACACCTTCTAGAACCATCAGGGCACTTAGGAGTGGCAGAGACAGGATAATGAGGACTCTGAAAGCAACCACCTCCATCTGTCTGGCTTTTCCAGCACGCTTAGTCACTAGGTCATGTCCGACTCTTTTTTGATACCATGGACTGTAACCCACCAGGCTCCCCTGTCTGTGAGATTTCCCAGGCAAGAATACTAGAGTGGGTTGCCATTTCCTTCTCCAAGGGATCTTCCCAACCCAGGAATCGAAGTTGCATCTCTTATGTCTCCTGCATTGCAGGCAGATTCTTTACCCACTGAGCCACTGGATATGAGTAGCAGCCAAAGCTGGCTTCTCTAGAAGCCTTTCCAAACCCCTCACACAGAATTGCTCCAGAAGTTATAATCCTACCCCCTCCCCAGCCATGGCCTTAGGGCTCAGACTTCCCTGGTGGCTCAGACTTCCCTGGTGGCTCAGACAGTAAAGAATCTGCCTGCAATGTGGGAGACCCAGGTCCAATCCCTGGGTCAGAAAGATCCCCTGGAGGAGGAAATGGCAACCCACTCCAGTATTCTTTCCTTGGAGAATCCCCATAGGCAGAGGAGCCTGGTGTACAACAGTCCATGGGGTCGCAAAGAGTCGGACACGACTGAGCACTTAACACACATAGACAATGGAAAGTGCTGACTCAGTGTTTTAAGGCAGTGTTGAGGTTTGGATATCACAGCCTGTGGGGCATGAAGACCTGTGCAGCGCGGACTGAATGTATCATAACAAAAAAGGTGCCGGGATGCTGCTGTGTTCTCTTCCTCACCCAACTGCAACACGCTGCCCAAAGCCGTGTATTTATATCTGCAGTCTAATCGGGCAGATACTTTTTATTCCCTTTTAATGTTTATCATTAAGAAAGGTTCTTAATGGTTTAATGTGTTGGAAATGCATTAAAAAAAAAAAAAACAAACCTGTTGCCCTTTGGCAGAACTGTTTTAGAATTAGAATTAGCACACTTTAATTTTTCTGTCCTTGGTAAATAAACTTAAATTAAAAATAAATCGTGTTCCATTCGGTGAGGCCTTGGCCTGTATTCATTCTGAATCTCAGCCGCTGCCAGGTCTCCGTCGGGCTCCCACCCGCCCCAGTGCCCTTGGGTCGTCCTTGTGGGTCCAAATACATGTTGTATCGCCAGCAAGTTTTATAAAAAAGAGACAAATCTGCCCCCACCTTGATTTAGGAAGAAAACAAAACAAGTTTTGGCAGGGTTTTAATTCAGATCAGACCCATTCCAACTGGAATGTCTGTTTTGCTCCCACAAGAGGAACTAAGAATAATAAAGAGACACGAGAGGCTGGCCTTCAGTGGATGCAGGTATCATGCAGTTTGGGCTTCATGCAAAGCCCTCCTGCCAAGAACCTCATCACTGTTCAGTTCCCACATGGGGATCCCACTCAAGAGTATTTAAGATGATGGGGTCTGACATATACACACTATTCTATATAAAATAGATAACTAACTAATAAGGACCTGCTCTATAGCACAGGGAACTCTACTCATTACCCTGTAGTGACCTATGTGTGCAAAGAATCTAAAAAAAAAAAGAAAAGAGTGGATATATGTATATGTATAACTGATTCACTTTACTATATGACTGAAACTAATGCAACATTGAAATCAACAAGACTCCAATAAAAATAAAATATAAAAGGAGTTATTCCTGTGTCATATTTAGCAACCACAGTGAAATTAATATCTCAAAACCTATATTAACCTAAATTTCCTGAGATTTAGACTAGGGCTGGTAGCACAGAGTATGTTGCTATGTAAACGAGGTTAAAGACGGTCTCAAGGGGCTTCCCTGGTGGTTCAGTGGTAAAGAATCCACCTGCCAATATAGGAGACACAGGATATGTGGGTTCGATCCCTGGTCCAGGAAGATCCCACATGCCTTGGAGCAACTAAGCTCATGCGCCACAACTTTTTACTGAGCTCCACAACAAGAGAAGCCACCGAAATCAGAGGCCCGAGCACCGCAACTAGAGAGCAGTCCCCACTTGCCACAACTAGAGAAAGTCTGTGCATAGCACAATCAAAACAAACAAAAATTATTTAATTAATTTAAAAAATTAAAAGAGAAAAGATGGTCTCAGGGTCTCTGGTAAAACACATCACGAAACATTAACCTGTGGTCAGTACAACATCCTCAGTCAGGGATGCGGGGCCTCTGCTCTGAGGGACACCATGCTCACGCCTGTAGGTCATCATCCAAGCACGTGGTGAGGGCACAGGAGAGTTACACAAACACATCTGTTCTGGGGCAATGGGACAACTGCCATCACAAAGAACAGGAGATGCACAAAAATGCACACTGCAACAGGGTGAGCACACACCCACTTTCACAGGCCACAGGGCACAGGTGAAGTGGCCTGAAGTGATGAAAACCATGGCCCACCTCTCCTGTCACTGCAGGTAGGACAGACAAGGCAGCTTGACTGCTTCGATCCAAGCTCCTGAGCAGAACAAAAATGCAATTTCATGTAATACACATTCGAACTTCTTATCACAGTCACAGAAAAGGCTCCCAGCTAGGCATGTGTGAAACAAATGCACAGCTCTCTGTGAATATAAAATGTACACTCCCTTACTCGTTTACATTCTTTTCTTAAACCCTCCAATTACTTATCTCACTTATTATTCTGGACAAACAGAAGGCTGCCTGTTGGTGGGTGGCTATAGCATCCTGACACATCTCTTATATATACACTTGAAGTCTCTGAAGACACAGAAGTACTGTCTGGTCTAGGAGGCATGAGTTCCCAAGTCAGAAAGATAAAATGTTTTTAAACTTCGAGGATTACTCATGGAAAACCAATGTAATTGCTTAAAGTCTCAAAGTGGTTTTCAAAGAATCACGTAAACTATATACTACACGACACTGTCAGGGTAATCACAGACGTGTATACACCACACAACATGGTCAGAGTAACTGCTGCTGCTGCTGCTGCTGCTGCTGCTGCTAAGTCACTTCAGTCGTGTCCAACTCTGTGCGACCCCATAGATGGCAGCCCACCAGGCTCCCCCGTCCCTGGGATTCTCCAGGCAAGAACACTGGAGTGGGTTGCCATTTCCTTCTCCAATGCAGGAAAGTGAAAAGTGAAAGTGAAGTCATTCAGCGACCCCATGGACTGCAGCCTACCAGGCTCCTCCGCCCATGGGATTTTCCAGGCAAGAGTACTGGAGTGGGGTGCCAGTGCCTTCTCCGGTCAGAGCAACCACAGAGGCGCAATCGCACGTGCTGTAATACGGATGGACCTGGCAGACACTGCACTAAGTGAATGTGCCAGACACAAAAGACTGATTCCACTTATATGAGGAACCCGGAGTCCTCAAACTCAGAGAGGCAGAAACGGGGGTTTTCAGGGGCTGGGGAGTGAAGGGAAGAGGTAGGGAGTTTCAGTTTTGCAAAATGAAAAACTCCTGGAGGTTGGCTGGGTGAACAGAACACTATTGAACTATACAATATTAATGGTTTAAGATGGTAAATTTTACGTTACATTATTTTGGCACAATTAAAACTAAAAATAATAGAAAAATTTGACCTTTCTGCTCTTTATTCCTTTCTCCATTTCCCTTCATAGCATTTATTGTATTATATGTATGTGTATATAAAATATACATATATTTATATGTACATGAACTTGCCTGGTGGCTCAGATGGTAAAGAATCTGCCTGCAATGCAGGAGACATGGGTTTGATCCCTGGGTCAGGAAAATCCCCTGGAGGAGAGAATAGCTACTCACTCCAGTATTCTTGCCTGGATAATTCCATGGACTAAGGAGCCTGGCAGGCTACAGTCCATGAGTTTGCAAAGAGCTGGACAAAACTGAGCAACTAACATACACATACACACACAGAAGAACATATATACATAATTTATATATTTATTGCCTGAACACCTCTTCCCTCCAATTCCCCCAAATATATCAGCTCTGAAGGTCAGATCTAGTCTTGTTGCTCTGTCCTTAAGGCTTGGGACAGTGCTTTGCAAATATGGATGCTTAATAAATTACCACATGCACAAATTTTTTAAAAAATGCAATCATTCTCTGTTTTAAAATAATTTTAGTTATACTAACTCTAAAGAACACATTTCAGTTCAGTTTTCTTTTTCGCTCCTACCATCTTAATTGTTAAATCATTAGTTTATCATCATCCTGCTTTAACTCTTGGGGCCAGTTATTAGCAAGCCACTTAACCACAGTTAAACAATAACCAGGATACATAAAAAGCAATATCCTCAAATAAAACACTTAAAAAGTCCACTATGAGAATCAAGCTAACAGCATCTCCTGTTTCTATTTTTCAAGGAGCTCTCAGCTAATGACTTGTGATATACAGGCTGCACATAATTACAAGAATATAAGATATAATAGAAAATACAAACTAAATTGCATTTTGCTCCACTGGATACTGAAATAATTTCAGCTCTCCGAGATTTCCCAACTCTAGCCGAATGGCAAGGTTGGAAAATAACTAGATGTGTGTATAAATCTTGAAACTAGCTCTTGACAATAATCATTTTTAATATCCCATGTAGGCAGAGGATTTGCTCATCTCTAAAATACTTTCACAGATAATGTCTAACCTGATCTTCAAAAACACCTTGGATATGATCTGGGCAGGTGTCAACGGTGCCTATTTGGAGAATCAGAGAAGAACAGTGATTTGATCAAGGTCACACACACAGAGCCTCTGCATACATTTGAAAATAATTTGGGGAAGCGTCAGAAAGCAAGAGGTCTGGCAGTGTGATCCCCTACAATTCTTGAAAGAAACCTGGCAGGTGATGAAACCGCATCTACACACCACATGCAAAAATCAATGTCAGCGCACAGAGACGGGCCGTAAACAGTGACCATTTCATTTCAATGCAAGAAACGAAATACAGTTTTGTGGGTGTCACTGCAGTGGGATTGAACAAGCCTCATGGGTGCAGCACAGTAATGAAAACAGTTTGCCCAAAAGAAACAGATTTAATAGAAAAAAAAATGAGAGAATGATGTCTGGGATGGATCCAATGCCCAACTGCAAGGGATTCTCTGAGCCCAAATATAAACAGAATCCATCTGATTTTTTTACTTACCAGATTAAGTTATCTAAGGCAAGGAAATCAGGTTGCCCACATCTACTTCTTTTGAATGAAAATGCTAAAAGATAATTTTTGTCACTGGCAGGTAACTTGTATTGACTACTTGCTACGTGTGAGGTTCTGTCCTAGGCACCTCACATGTATTGTCTTCTAAGACTTCAGAACCACACTAGGAGATAGGAGATGCCCAATGTTAGTATCACCCCTGTTTCATAGATAAGGTGACAGAAACTCAGAGAAGGTATGAGTTCTTCCCAAGGCCACTTGTCTAGCTCCAGGCACAGCCAGGACTCAAATCCTGGCAGCCTGGCCTCAGAGCCTGAATTCTGAACTGCTGACTCTGGCTCCAGAAACCACAAGCATTTCATGAAAGTGATATTTTAGCACAAAAACTGCTACCCTAAAACTCAGTGTTTCACTACTTCTGCTCAGGCTTTTGCAAAGGTCATCGGAGACCTCCATTGGCCGGCAGAGCACTGCTTGATAAACATTATTACGGAGAATTTCATCAAGGATGAAATAAAAAAGTAAACTCAGAGGTTTTCAAGCTAGAAGAACACACTGGATCATTTCATTAAAAAGAGACCATAGAATCCTCACATGGAAGAGGCCTCTAGGTTCAGCCAGCTCAATCCTCTCATGAACATAGAATCTCCTTCTGCAACACCGGCTTCCGCCTGAACCCACCAGCCACTGGGTGTTTTGTGGGAGTTTTGAAACTCCTGGTCATGACTTAGTTCTTGTCAAATGTGCAGACACCCTGCTCTTCTCCATCATCCATATCAATTCTTCCACCATTCCTCAATGGTTGAGCGAAGTTCATAGCATTTCCTATCCAGGATGCGTTCCCTTGAGCTCAGCTTGTTCTGTGTTCTCTCTCTTTTAAAATGAGTGATAATAATAGCTGACCTCCTACAACATAGGCATTTGTTTTCTTAATGCAACCTACACTTACATTAGGGACTTTTTTTTGGGGGGGGGGTTGTTTTGTTGTTGTTCAGCCACTAAGTTGTGTCTGATTCTGTGCGACCCCATGGACTGCAGCAAACCAGGCTTCCTGGTCCTTCATTATCTCCCGGAGTTTGCTCACACTCATGTCCAATGAGTTGGTGATGCTATCTAACCATTTCATCCTCTGCCACCCTCTTCTCCTTTTGCCTTCAATCTTTCCCAACATCAGGATCTTCACAACAGGTGGCCAAAGTAATGGAGCTTCAGGTTCAGCATCAGTCCTTCCAATGACTATCCAGGGTTGATTTCCTTTAGGATTGACTGGTTTAATCTTCTTGCTGTCAAGGGACTCTCAAGAGTCTTCTCCAGCACCACCTTTCACCTGGGGGGAGGTGAGGGCAAGGCAATAGCACTACAGAATGACTAACACAATATGGACCGTACTGTATATTCATACGCATTTACACCTAATCCTCAATCTCTTTTTTTTTTTTTAATGTACTGCTGCTAAATTTTATTTCTCTAATTCTGGACACATAGTCTTGCCTTTTAAACCACCTGGGACGAATGTTCAGTTATTCCCACTTCTTGTCACCTCTTAGATTCATCCACTCTTTATGCCCAGTCAAGGCCATTTTCCATCTTCCACCTGCTTTGCAGAATGCTCAGCATCTCTCTCAGGTTATGAGGTCCATGATTTGTTCTTTCTGAGCCTTAAATGCTGGTAAACCACCTGAGGAAGAGGGGGGGACCACTAGCACACCCCTCAGTCTAGAGTCGTCCTTCTTTTCACTCTGTCCTGCGCACCACCATTCCACACAGCTCAGCAGAGCAGTAGGCAGGCTTTCCTGCAGATTTTCTTCTTTGACAGTAGAAGGCTCATTCAACATCCCTTTGCTCACCCACCCTTTGCTCTTCCCCTCTTATTTCTAGCTTTGAGTCTCTCACCTATTTCTATTTCCTAAGACTGACTTGCTCAACCACAGCTTTTTTGAAAAATGCTCAATGCCTGTGCAGGACATGCCTGCAACAGTGAACATGCTGCTAAGTCACTTCAGTCGTATCCAATGCTGTGCGACCCCATAGACGGCAGCCCACCAGGCTTCCCCATCCCTGGGATTCTCCAGGCAAGAACACTGGAGTGGTTTGCCATTTCCTTCTCCGATGCATGAAAGTGAAAAGTGAAAGTGAAGTCGCTCAGTCGTGTCCAATTCTTAGCGACCCCATGGACTGCAACCCACCAGGCTCCTCTGTCCATGGGATTTTCCAGGCAAGAGTACTGGAGTGGGGTGCCATTGCCTTCTCCGAACAGTGAACATGGTGGGTTGCAAATGGTAACAGGAAAAAGCTTGCCTTCTCATTGGACTTCCCTGCTTAAGAGAGGTTAAAACTTTAAGGCACAGGGCTGACATGCAAATATCGATTCAGAACTGGTTTTAATGTCTTAAGAAGGGCTGCCAATCTATTATGAAAGGCTCTACATTTACACATTACACCACAGTAACAAAAAGGCTTCTTGAAAACGGAGACACACACCTTAGGGTTTAGGGGAAATGTAGGTAATAATCATGTCAATACCTGAAATATACAGACACAGAATCAGGAGAAAAGACCAGAACTAAAAACATGAGGTGGGAGGGGTTGTCAGTGAATGGGATCCTAAACTTCTTCTGAAGAGAAAGGAAGACTGACGAGCACCATGGCCCCCAAGCAGGATTCCTCCAAATAACGCTGAAGTCAGAGAACACAATCTTATTGCTCAAGGAGCAGGTGTGGAGGAAAGCAGACCACAAGGGCTTCCATTTCCTAGTCTCTAGGAAGGGGGTCGGCTTCCCTTGTAGTGCAGCAGTAAAGAATCCGCCTGCCAATGCCTGCCTAATGCAGGAGATATGGGTTCAGTCTCTGGGTCGGGAAGATCCCCTGGAGAAGGGAATCGCAACCCACTCCAGTACTCTTGCCTGGGAAATCCCATCAACAGAGGAGCCTGCCAGGCTACACAGTCCATGGGGTCACAAAGAGTTGGACACGACTTAGTGACTAAACAACAATAAGGAAGTGGGTCATAGTCTTGACTCCAGAGACTTCATGAGGCAGTTATAAAATAAGTAACAGATTTGAAAGCAATTCCTAAATTGTAAAATGATGTAAACAGTGTTACAAGCTATTGCTCGCATTATGAAAGATGATAAACGAAAGAAGGGAAATTGTATTCGTTAAACAGAGAGGAGATGACATGGTTTAGGAAAGCGAGGCACAGAAGCTGTTACCCAACTCTGTTCTCTATGGACCACCACAGGTCTTATGCCAGAGTCTGCACTGAGCGTGATATGACCATGGGGGTGGGGGGCCCAGGAAAGAGACTTGGGTGGATAAGACAAGCCCAGTAGCAACACCCCAAGAAGAATAAGGGTCCTGTTTTTTTTTCCAACAAAGTATTTTTACAAAAACAATTTTTTTCCATGAGTTTTCGGCTTTTGGAAACCACATACTCAAAATTATGAAGAAAGAACGAAGTAGTTACCATTGTCAAGGCTTAATCATTTGTCCTACCAGACAGGGTTAGACTGTTGCTCTGAGTACTTTCAAAACTTAAGAAGAAATGAAACCTATCGATAAATGTCCTCTTATATAATGCTACCTGAAGAATCAATTGTCTCCATAAAAACTTCTGCAGTCTCAGCTCAGGCCACAATTCAGTGTAAGAATCTTCATTCAAATGATGAAAGAACACTTCAGTGTCCCAACCTGTTACTTCTCTCTGTTATTTCGACCCGAGAGCAGCCAGACAGAAATCAGCACTCGAACCTCTGATGGGAGCTTCCTTCGGGGTTTGATTTTTATAAGACTCTGCATTTCTCTCTCCATCAACCCCACAGAGCCGGCTCCACACAGTCAATTAGAACTTTATCATCTGAGAATTTAAAGCCTGCGTGCAGCCTGAAAATCACCCTGGCTTATCTTACAAATGGGCCCTGGGTCATTGGCAAGCAGCCCCTCCATTCAATATTTGTCCATAAAAACACATGGCTAAGGTGGAATCTGTTCTTCCAAAGTGCCCCCACCTGTCACTGCCAGACTACAAGCACATCAACGGGGAACATAAACCAAAGAGACCTGGACGGCAGGTGCTGGCCGATGAGTGGACATCATTAAAGTGGACAGTTTGTGTCAACTTTGGGATGATTTCCACAAGAACTAGGTGATAATCCTAGGAAGGTGTAAATGAAGAACAGGGAAAACAGGGGTGGAGACGTTCTGAGTGAGACCAAGTCTTGAGGTCTGAATCCACAGGTGGTTGCCCACGGGTGAAGGGACCTCCTGTGCCCAGACAGGGTCCCAGCAGAGCTGAGGAAAGCGTGAGCCACCTGCATTGAGGCTGCAGGTCAGACCCCATCAGAAACGGACAAGCGGCCCCAGGATCCCCAGACTCACCAGCACACTTGGTCCTGGTCCTGAGGGCGGGCCCAGGGGAGCCGGTGCCACCCTCCCCGGGCCGGGTGAGGAGCACACTGATCTCATACTCCGTGTCAGGGTCCAGATGCCCGATTTTGTAGCTCGTGGAGTCCACTGGCTGCCGGTCGCTCCAGCTCCCACTGGCTGTGCAGTATTCCACCTCCCGGGCCACAATGGGCCCGTCCCCATTGATGGAGTTCGCGTTGAGTTGTATCCACAGGTAGGTGGCCCCCACAGAGGCCAGCTGAGGGGGTGCAATGGGGACAGGGGGCTCTGAAAGGCAAACCAGAGGGCCATCCTTCAGACACTTGGAAAGACCTCAACGCACATCAATCACTAA